>NC_138172.1:26278063-27716711 GCF_964165515.1 Mesoplodon bidens | reverse complement strand
CAGACTAAAGTGAGGGGAAACCAAAAGAAACTGAAACTGAAAATCAAAAGAAAGCTGGAGTAGCAATACTCATATCAGACAAAATAGACTTTAAAATAAAGACTGTTACAAAAGACAAAGACAGATACTACATAATGTTTAATGGAAACAATCCAAGAAGAAGATATAACAATTATAAATGTATATGCACTCAACATAGGAGCACCTCAATATAAAAGGCAAATGCTAACAGCCATAATAGAAGAAATCAACAATAACGCAATAATAGTGGGGGACCTTAACACCCCACATTCATCAATAGATCATCCAGCCAGAAAATCCATAAGGAAACACAGGCCTCAAATGACACATTAGATCAGATGGACTTAATTGATATTTATAGAACATTCCATTTGAAAGCAGCAGAATACACTTTCTTCTCCAGTGCACATGGAACATTCTCCAGAATAGATCACATCTTGGGCCACATATCGAGTCTCAGTAAATTTAAGAAAACTGAAATCATATCAAGCATCTTTTCCAACCACAATGCTATGAGATTAGAAATCAATTACAGGGGAAAAAAACTGTAAAAATCACAAACATGTGGAGGCTCAATAATATGTTACGAAACAACCAACAAATCACTGAAGAAATCAAAGAGGAAGTAAAAAAAAAAACAAAAAAAACCTAGAGACAAATGACAACAATAACAAGATGATCCAAAACCTATGGGACGCAGCAAAAGCAGTTCTGAGAGGGAAGTTTATAGCAATACAATCTTACCTCAGGAAACAAGAAAAATCTCAAATAAACAACTTAAACTTACACCTAAAGCAACTAGAGAAAGAACAAAGCCCAAAGTTAGTAGAAGGAAAGAAATCATAAAGATCATAGTAGAAATAAATGAAATAGAGATGATGAAAACAATAGAAAAGATCAAGGAAACTAAAAGCTGGTTCTTTGAAAAGATATACAAAATTGAAAAACCTTTAGTGAGACTTACCAGGAAAAAAAGGGGTAAATCAATAAAATTAGAAATGAAAAAGAAGAACAATGGACACCACAGAAATACAAAGGATCATAAGAGACTACTACAAACAGCTATATACCAATAAAATGGACACCCTAGAAGAAATGGACAAATTCTTAGAAAGGTACAAGCTTCCAAGACTGAACCAGGAAGAATTGGAAAATATGAACAGACCAATCACAACTACTGAAATTGAAACTGTGATTTTAAAACTTCCAACAAACAAAAGTGCAGGACCAGATGGCTTCACAGGCACATTCTTTCAAACATTTAGAGAAGAGTTAACACCGATCTTTCAGAAACTCTTCCAAAAAATTGCAGAGGAAGGAACACTTCCAAGCTCATTCTATGAGACCACCATCACCCTGATACCAGAGCCAGACAAAAATATCAGAAAAAAAGAAAATTACAGGCCACTATCACCGATGAACATCGATACAAAACTACTCAACAAAATACTACCAAACTGAATCCAAAAACACATTAAAAGGATAATATACCATGATCAAGTGGGCTTTATCCCAGGAATGTTAGGATTTTCAAAATATGCAAATCAATCAATGTGACACACCACATTAACAAACTGAAGAGTAAAAAGCATATGATCATCTCAATAGATGCAGCAAAAGCTTTTGACAAAATTCAACACCTATTTATGATAAAAACTCTCCAGAGAGTGGGCACAGAGGGAACTTACCTCAACATAATAAAGGCCATATATGACAAACCCACAGCGAACATCATCCTCAAGGGGGAAAAGCTGAAAGCATTCCCTCTAAGATCAGGAAAAAGGCAAGGATGTCCACTCTTGCCACTTTTATTCAACATAGTTTTGGAAGTTCTAGCCACAGCATTCAGAGAAGAAAAAGAAATAAAAGGAATCCAAATTGGAAAAGAAGAAGTGAAACCGTCACTGTGTGCAGATGACATGATACCATACATAGAAAATCCTAAAGGTGCTACCAGAAAACTACAAGAGCTCATCAATGAATTTGGTAAAGCTGCAGGATACAAAATTAATACACAGAAATCTCTTGCAATCCTCTACCCTAACAATGGAAGATCAGAAAGAGACATTAAGGAAACAATCCCATTTACCATCACGTCAAAAAGAATAAAATGCCTAGGAATAAACCTGCCTAAGGAGACCAAAGACCTGTACTCAGAAAACTGTAAGACACTGATGAAAGACATCAAAGATGACACAAATAGATGGAGAGGTATACCATGTTCCTGGAATGGAGGAAGCAGTAATGTCAAAATATATTACCCAAAACAATCTACGAATTCAATGCAACCCCTATCAAATTACCAATGGCATTTTCCCACAGAATTAGAATCAAAAAAATCTTAAGATTTGTATGGAAACACAAAAGACCCCAAATAACCAAAGCAATCTTGAGAAAGAAAAACGGAGCTGCAGGAATCAGGCTCCATGACTTCAGACTATACTACAAAGCTACAGTCATCAAAAGAGTATGATACTGGCACAAAAACAGAAATATAGATCAATGGAACAGGATAGAAAGTCCAGAGATAAACCCATGCACCTATGCTTACCTAATCTATGACAAAGGAGGCAAGAATAGACAATGGAGAAAAGAGTCTCTTCAATAAGTGGTGCTGGGAAAGTTGGAAAACTACATGTAAAATAATGAAATTAAAACACTCCCTAACACCATACACAAAAACTCAAAATGAATAAAGACCTAAATGTAAGGCCGGATACTATAAATCTCTTAAAGGAAAACACAGGCAAAACACTATCTGACATAAATCACAGCAATATCTTTTTTGATCCACCTCCTAGCATAATGGAAATAAAAACAAAAATAAACAAATGGGACCTAATGAAACTTAAAAGCTTTTGCACAGCAAAGGAAACCATAAGCAAAACAAAAAGACTACCTTCAGAATGGGAGAAAATATTTGCAAATGAAGCGACCGACAAGGCATTAATCTCCAAAATATACAAGCAGCTCATGCAGCTCAATATCAAAAAAACAAACAACCCAATCCAAAAATGGGCAGAAGACCTAAATAGACATTTCTCCAAAGAAGATACACAGATTACCAACAAACACATGAAAGGATGCTCAACATCACTAATCATTAGAGAAATGCAAATCAAAACCACAATGAGGTATCACCTCACACCTGTCAGAATGGCCATCATCAAAAAGTCTACAGACAATAAGTGCTGGAGAGGGTATGGAGAAAAGGGAACCCTCTACACTGTTGGTGGGAATGTAAATTGGTACAACCATTATGGAGAACAGTATGGATGGAGGTTCCTTAAGAAACTAAAAACAGAACTACCATATGATCCAGCAATCCCACTCCTGGGCATATATTCAGAGAAAACCATAATTTGAAAAGATACATGCAACCTAATGTTCATTACAGCACTACTTACAATAGTCAAGACATGGAAGCACCCTAAATGTCCATCGACAGAGGAATGGATAAAGAAGTTGTGATACATATATACAACGGAATATTACCCATAAAAAGAATGAAATAATGTCATTTGCAGCAACATGGATGGACCTAGAGATTATCATACTAAGTAAGTCAGACAGAGCAAGACAAATATATGATATCGCTCACATGTGGAATCTGATTTTTTAAATGATACAAATGAACTTATTTACAAAACAGAAAAAGACTCAGACTTCGAAAACAAACTTACGGTTACCAAAGGCGTAATGTTGCGGGAGAGGGATAAATTAGGAGCTTGGGATTCACATCCACACACTACTATATATGGGATAGATAATCAACAAGGACCTACTATATAGCACAGGGAACTCTACTCAATATTCTGTAATAACCTTTATGGGTAAAGAATCTGAGAAAGAATGTATATATGTATATGTATAACTGAATCACTTTGCTGTACACCTGAAACTAACACAACATTTTAAATCAAGTATGCTCCAATAAAATTTTTTAAATTAAAAATAATAACAAGAAAAAACCCAGAAAAACAACAAAAAAATAATATTACTGCCAAAGAAAGATTACGAAACAGACTGTTTTTCTGAGTCAAGTCAGTTTTCTCTTTTTTTTTTATGAAAACATATTCTGAAAGACAGAACAGAATATTCTTGCACAGCTTTGGATAAGGCTCACTCTACTTAAAAGTGTCACTAGGAGTGATTGCAAAATTTAAATACAAAGAGTACTACCCTCTTTTTAACAGTGAGTCAGAAATAACTGAATTTTTTTTCATTCATCTAGGGATTAAAGAGTATTATAATTTTGTGCTTTCAAGAAACACCTCAAAGTCCAATATATCTGTTAATTCCACTCTCCTGGGAAACTTTACTTTGTGGGTTTAAAAACATTTTAAAAGTAAGTTTAGATTACTTACTTATCACTGACTTTTGAGAATTAATTTTTAGAAGTTTCAGAATAAAAAGTGGATACTCGGTTCTTTTGAGTCTAAAAAGCATCGGGAAAAAAAATTTTTTAAATAAATAAATAAATAATAAAAATCATGGGGAAATTAGTTCACAAAGCCTAATAAAAAAATAAAAAGCTCAGGATACTATTTTAAGATTTATTGTAAAAAAATTTACCTTTATTTGCACGTTAAATAAATGTATATCTTTATTCACATACTAAATGAGTTTATCAGTCTTTTCAGGTCATTATTTCAGTGATGAGAGAAAATATTATCTTTGAAAAGATGTGAACTGGAAATTCAAAGAATAAATCAGAACTGAAATACACCAGAGCCTTGCTATCAAGGAAACCTTAGTCCATGAGACAGAACCATGTTCTAAATTACACAACTTATAATAAGGTTTTTTACCACATGTAACAAGACTATGTGTGATACAGTCTAATAAAATAGACCTGCTTTACCATGAATGACACTCAAAAATGAATATCTTACATGTCACAGTGTCTATCAATTCTGAAAGCACTTTCATATGCGGTATTTCATTTGGCCCTCACAAGTATCCTGTGAAGTTGAGAAAGAAGGTAATATTTCCCTTTCTGGCCAGTGATGAAACTGAGCTCTTAAGTAGGAAATCCGGAGCTAGAATCCACATGTTCTAACTTGGCAACATAGCCATTTCAACACACTGCCTCTCTATCAAGTATCAGTGCAAGGTTCCGGGGCATTTCAGTTGTAAAGGTCAAACTTTTTAGGTTTATTCACAACATAAACTGGGTTAAAATTTCTATAACATCTGGGATAAGAAGATGAGTTGACTACTTTTATATTTCTTTTTCTATACCTGTTATGTTTAAGGTTGTTGACCTACTCTTACTCAAGGTAGAAATTTTTTTAAAATTTTCTTTTTATTTATTTATTTATTTTGTTGCACCAGGTCTTAGTTGCAGCAGGCAGCCTCCTTAGTTGCAGCAGGTGGGCTGCTTAGTTGCAACTTGCCAGCTCCTTAGTTGCGGCATGAAGGATCCTTACTTGTGGCATGAGAACACTCAGTTGCAGCATGCACGTGGGGTCTAGTTCCCCAACCAGGGATCAAACCCTAGCCCCCTGCACTGGGAGCACAGAGTCTTATCCACTGCACCACTAGGGAAGTCACGAGGTAGAAATTTTATATGGATATATTTATGTACAGCAAAGTTGGCAGACAAATAAGTTTATATAAAGTCTTTTTCCTCACAGAACTTTCTGTAAAGTTCCATAAGTACTCTCAACAGACTATGTTTAAACTATCAATGAAAACAAAATGGTGAGCTTAAAAAAAATTAAAAGCATTCCCAGCTGTCAGAAAATGTGTCTTACACAGATAAAAGTTCACGTGCAAAACTAGATGACAACAAAAACTACAAGAAAATCTTGATTTCAACAATGCTGAAAAACTTTAACAATTTAACATATTTTCTTTGTTGTGTCTACTGTTAATTACTTCTCTACCAAGAACTCATATATACTGATATACAAAACAAAGAAAATACTATACAAATAATTATTTAATCTTATTTCTCTGAATCCTTAGTTATCTGACAGCAATTCAAAGTATTACTATGAAACCCATCCCAGGATTTTATTGTGAACATCACAGGTTAACATGAGAGTGTAGATTCAGAAAGCATAACTTTGTAATAGATTTTATATTATTACAGTACTCCACATGCAAAATCACACCATGAATTTAGTAAGTCACTTAGGAGAATGTAGTTGTACAAAGCATGTTTAACATTTTTAATTCTATCATATAATACAGAAAATCAAATTTCTAAAATTGGAAAAAAAACCCTATTGGGGTAAGTGGCTACAATGATGGGCAGCTATACCAAATGTATAGCACTGAGGTACCTGAGTCATAACTTGCCATGTCTTCCTAACTTTGTTTCTACAGCCCTTTCCAAACTTGAGATCTCTCTTCTATCACTCAGTACCAAAGTGGCTACCTAGATCTTATTTATTCATTTATTTGACAATCCTGTTATGCAGAATAGGGCTAGGTGCTATTCTAGGTATTAAGGATACAGCAGTCAGCAAGTCAGACAAGGTTCCTGCTGTCATGAAATTTATATTCTAGTGGGCGAGACAGGCAATAAACACGAAAGCAAATATATATGATATATATGTATATGTGTATGTATATGTGTCTATGTACATATGTATGCAAATGTATATCAGGGAGAGGTAAGCACCACAAAAATAATAAGAGGACAGAAAGGGACTTCCCTGGTGGCACAGTGGTTTAGAATCTGCCTGCCAATACAGGGGACACAGGTTCAAGCCCTGGTCTAGGAAGATCCCACATGCCACGGAGCAACTAAGCCCGTGTGCCACAACTACTGAGCTTGCACTCTAGAGCCCACAAGCCACAACTATTGAGCTCATGTGCCTAGAGCCCGTGCTCCGCAACAAAGAGAAGCCACCGCAATGAGACGCCCGTGCACCACAACAAGGAGTAGCCCCCGCTCACCGCAACCAGAGAAAGCCTGCAAGCAGCAGTGAAGACAGAACACAGCCAAAAGTAAGTAAGTAAATAAATAAATAAATAAATAAATATTTTTAAAAGAGAGGACAGAAAATGATGGTGAAAGGGATTATTTTCGTCTAAGTGGGCAAGAAAGGACTCTCGGGGAGTGACATGTGAAGAACATGAAAGGCTTTGTGGAAGATGTTCCAGGCAGGGAGAACTATTGAGTGCAAAAGTTCTTAAGATAGGACTGAGCTTGGTGAGCATTAGCAAGATCAGAGTAAACGAGAGGGAATCTGGTGAGAGGTGAGAACACTGGTAACCAGAGCCTGGTAAAGCAGGGCCATGGGAAGGAGCATGGATTTTCCTCAAAGGACAATGAAAAACCACCTCAGGGTTTGAGGAGGAGAGTTACAAGTTCTGATTTATGTTTTGAAAAAAAAAATCACTGTGACTGTGGAGAAGATTGTAGAAAGAGAAAAAGTAGAAGAAAAACTAATGAGGAGGCTATCACGCACCAGTCTTTAGTACTTGCATTTTTGGACCCAAAGTAGGTGGCCTGTGCTACCCATAGCAAGTTACTTCCAGAACCTAATTTAAGGTTATTCTCTGAAAGTGAAATTAGGACAGATCGAAATGCAAAGGATGGGAGCAGATATCTGTAGATATTACTCAAGAGAATGATGATGAAAATGAAAATGAAGACTTTTAGAAAGATCCCAAAACCTAATTTTAAGAGAACTAAAGTGTAACCTCAAAAAAGTATAATTAGATGACAACCATAACTAAAAGATCTAAATTAATAAATTTCAGAACATGTTATTAAAAAATGAGCTTACAAAATGAGAGTAGTGCACATTGAAGGTTGCAAGCCATCAGTCCACTGGTATGTGTGTGCACATGTGCTTGCTTTTTTCTTTTTTATTCGAATTAGTTGCTAACACTGAAAAATCAGAAAATTTCACATTAAAATCCAAATTTCTGTCTTCACTTGAAAAAATCAGAAGCTCTGGCAACTTCATATTCATGCAAGGAAACATGCGCAGCAATTACATCAATCATTATAAAATTCTAGCAGAAACTTCTCTAAAATAAATGGGTAAATTCTTTTACTAAAGTTTTTGAGTAACATCGGACTGTTCTTCTGTTGCTCAAAAAAAAGGAAAAGAAACAAAGCACTTATCATGTTGGCAAGTTATATTCAGCAAGCATTCGTCAAGAAACTATTAGAAACCAACATCTGCTATTAGGAGTTTGGAGTCTAGGGAAATCAATACAAGAGCACCAAACTCTCTAAAGTAGGATCACATCTCTATTATTAGAAAGCCTACTTAACATTTATTCTACCAACTCAAAGGCAAGTGCCAATTCCAGGATCTGAGATGTTCAGGGTTTAAGCTTCCTGTAGGCTACTTTGAACCTCCATACGTTCGTGGCTAAGAGGCAGAACAACTTCACCTGTGCCCTGAGTGCAAGGCCTACAAGGTTTTGGAACTATATGGCCTGGGGGCTCACATGCAGGCCCTTTGCCCTAGGTGTCAGCTACTGCCTATGCATTGATCCACTGTTTGGAAATAAACTCAGGACATAAATTGCTACATACAAAAAATGAAAGCCAATCAAATAAGTCCTCTCAAAAGGATTTAGTTATTTCATATAAAATCTGCAATGAATAAATTTTAAAGATGTCACATCCTTTCTTTTTCTAAGCCACCTGACAAATCAGGTTAGACTAATCAGGCCTACTTTAAGTCCTTTTCATTCTATTTGCTAGACATCATATCAATGTACAGTAATTATAAACTGGAGATAGTTGCACTCTACATCTATAGAAAGTCTACTCAAAGAGCTAGGACCATGAGATGAGAACAAAGTATGATCTGACAAGCTTTTCCTTTCCTTTATAAATACTATCAGAAACATAATTTTAGTACCTTAAAAGCAATACACTAACATTGTGAATTAAATATTTACATGTAAAAAAGCATATTTTTAAATGCACAGCCAAGAAAAGTAAAAGTGACCTCAAATGAACATGCTTGGATATCTGTGCCAGATTTTGGAGTGGACTTTTATGGACCAAATTTTTGATGAAAATAAACTTTGCATATATTAAAAATGTTCAAGGGGGCTTCCCTGGTGGCGCAGTGGTTGAGAGTCCGCCTACCGATGCAGGGGACATGGGTTCGTGCTCCGGTCTGGGAAGATCCCACATGCCAAGGAGCGGCTGGGCCTGTGAGCTATGGCCGCTGAGCCTGCGCATCCGGAGCCCGTGCTCCGCAATGGGAGAGGCCACAACAGTGAGAGGCCCGCTTACTGCAAAAAAAAAAAAAAAAAGATATTAAATATGTAATAGTTTTCCCAGTGGCATGTGGTTTGAATTGATATTGGTAAATAATTGTACATAAAATAAAACTACACTGAATTAAATGTTAGTAAAAATGGCAAAATTAGATACAGGCACTATACCATTGCACAGGTATATGCCATATTACCAGCTGGAAAAAATTCTTGCAATTACAGGTCTACACTATTCATTTCATTTGTGTGTAATTACATTTTATACATCTTTGTTTAGTAGTATCAATCCAAGATATCATTTGGAGAATATAATTAACTGGATGGTAAAAGAGAATGTGTGTGTGTTCTACTATTTTTGTATTTCTGTATTTCAAACAAGTTGGTCTTTGTTAGCTGTGTTTAACTGCCATCTAGAGTTAAAATGAATCCATTTCTTTTCCCCTCTACTACTCTTCTTCAAAATTTTAGGCATATGAGCCAACATGTTTAACCCCTATTTCATAACAAACAAATATTCTTCAAACAAAATTGTAAAAGGATAACTATCCAATTTTTCAAAGTACTATTAACATTTCTACCAGCTGCAAATATTTTAGGTTAACTAAAAAGTGAGGCTCACATGTAATCTAATTAAAACATTGTTTTTGAATATATAAACAAATCAATGAGCAACTAATACACATTTGGACTTGGGGAAATACATTAAAAACTTAAAGAAAATAAAATTTCAGTCTATTTCTATGGCCTCCTGTTTGTATTTTTTCAGAGTCCAAGAAAAGCAAACTCATATATAAGGATATTAAGGAATTATTTCATTTTTTATATCTGAAAAGTTTGATTATAAAAATTAGCCAAGCCCAAGTGTATATTTAACTACCTAATGTTTTTAATATTCTTATGTTAAAAGTGGCATTCGTATCCAAATCTGAGGAGAAGGTCTGTAAGAATAAACCATCAGTAAATTGCTCAGCTTTCAATTTAAGAAAGTCATTACTGAAAAGCAGTAGCACCTAAACTTACACCTAAAGCAGCTACAGAAAGAACAAACAAAATCCAAAGTTAGTAGAAGGAAAGAAATCATAAAGATCAGAGCATAAATAAATGAAATAGAAACAAAGAAAACTAAAGATCAATGAAACTAAAAGCTTGTTCTTTGAAAAGATAAACAAAATTGATAACCCTATAGCCAGACTCATCAGGAAAAAAGGGAGAGGGCTCAAATCAATAAAATTAGAAGTGAAAAAGAAGAAGTTACAAAGGATGCCACAGAAATACAAAGGATCATAAGAGACTACTACGAGCAACTATACACCAATAAAATGGACAACCTAGAAGAAATGGACAAATTCTTAGAAAGGTACAAGCTTCCAAGACTGAACCAGGAAGAATTGGAAAATATGAACAGACCAATCACAACTACTGAAATTGAAACTGTGATTTTAAAACTTCCAACAAACAAAAGTGCAGGACCAGATGGCTTCACAGGCACATTCTATCAAACATTTGGAGAAGAGTTAACACCGATCCTTCAGAAACTCTTCCAAAAAACTGCAGAGGAAGGAATACTCCCAAGCTCATTCTACGAGGCCACCATCACCCTGATATCAAAACCAGGCAAAGAGGGCTTCCCTGGTGGTTCAGTGGTTGAGAATCTGCCTGCCAATGCAGGGGACATGGGTTCGAGCCCTGGTCTGGGAAGATCCCACATGCCGCAGAGCAGCTGGCCCCGTAAGCCACAATTACCGAGCCTGCGCGTCTGGAGCCTGTGCTCCGCAACAAGAGAGGCCGCGATAATGAGAGGCCTGCGCACCACGATGAGGAGTGGCCCCCACTTGCCGCAACTAGAGAAAGCCCTTGCACAGAAACGAAGACCCAACACAGCCATAAAAAAAAAAAAAACAGGCAAAGATACTACAAAAAAAGGAAATTACAGACCATTAACACTGATGAACACAGACGCAAAAATACTCAACAAGATACTAGCAAACTGAATCCAACAACACATTAAAAGGATCATACACCATGATCACATGGGATTTATCCCAGGGATGCAAGGATTCTTCAATATGTGTAAATCAATCAATGTGGTACACCACTTTAACAAACTGAAGAATAAAACCCCTATGATCATTTCAATAGATGCTGAAAAGCAATACTAAAGGGATAATTAAGAGAAAAATAAACTCAGATTTGAAAATAAGACCTGATACTCTAGCAAAAGAAGAAATGTATGAACATGAATTTTTTTAAAAAGAATAGGTAAAACATTTTCTCATGCTATTCTCATATAAATGAAGGATATGGGTGTTTTATTTTTTTAAATTATCTGTACCAAACACAGTAAACCACAACAGCCTTTTCTGACAATATTTTTACACATCATTAGATCCTGAAACTAAGAAGTTGCAATGGGGGCTTCCCTGGTGGTGCAGTGGTTGAGAGTCCGCCTGCCGATGCAGGGGACACGGGTTCGTGCCCCAATCCAGGAAGATCCCACATGCCGTGGAGTGGCTGGGCCCATGAGCCATGGCCACTGAGCCTGTGCGTCTGGAGCCTGTGCTCCCCAACTGGAGAGGCCACAACAGCGAGAGGCCCGCGTACCACAAAAAAAAAAAAAAAAAAAAAAAAAGAAGTTGCAATGGGGTAAAACTGCAATTTTTGTTCTTTCAAAGGTAAGTACATAAAAGTTTTCAAGTGGATGCACATAGCAAACAATAATTCCAAAAAACTAGCTGATGCAAAGAAGCTTGAATGTTTTGGGGACTTCACTGGCAGTCCAGTGGTTAAGACTCCATGCTTCCAATGTAGGGGGCCCGGGTTTAATCCCCGGTTTGGGAACTAAGATTTCACATCTTAGTGGCGTGGCCAAAAAAAAAAAAGGGAACCTTGAATGCGTTGGACAAACACAGTGGCATAGCATTAAATACAATGCTAACCAAGTATCAAGTATGCATTTAAGAAAGTTTTTAATTGCTTGCTCAATAGAGGACTAATGATAAAGCCGGCACAGGATTTATAAGAACAAAATGGTGGGGGGGGGGGAGTGGAGAAAATAAACAGGAAGGAAGGCTATGAAAGAGAGAATCCCTGCTTCAAGAAAAACCCAAGTTAGAACTCTACTCAATACTGTGTAATGGCCTATATGGGAAAGGAATCTAAAGAAGAATGGATATATGTATATGTATAACTGATACACCTGAAACTAACACAACATTGTAAAGCAACTATACTCCAATAAAAATTTTAAGAAAAAGAGCAAAATATTTCACCAAGACAAAGAAAAAAAAAAGAGGGGGTCAAGATAGACAAGAATGGCAGTCACAAAACATTGCTTTGGGGGAGTTTCAAATAGAACTGCCTGCAAAGAATATCAGACAGTGTTCTGCCTTATTGTTCCTAGAGTGGGGGAACCTCTGGTTCACTAACATGACCCAGAACTTGTCTAACCGTCATCTGGTTCACTAGCCCCCTTGATACTAAATGCCCAAGCCATGAAAATGTACCACAACTCTAAACACTTTCAGTCATGCTACCCTAAAGAACACAAGAGATATGACATCATGGAAATAGATAAAAGGAAATATGACCCTTCCATTGCACCCCCAAATTTCATAGAAAGAAATAAGGGGGAACTTCCCTGGTGGCACAGTGGTTAAGACTCTGCACTCCCAACGCAGGGGGCCCGGATTCGATCCCTGGTCCAGGAACTAGATCCCACACGCGTGCCGCAACTAACAGTTCACATCCCACAACCAAGGAGCAGGTGAGCCACAACTAAGGAGCCCTCAAGCCGCAACTAAGGCGCCTACGTGCTGCAACTAAGACCTGATGCAACCAAATAAATTTATTTAGAAAAAAGAAATAAGGGTTTTGTTTTTTTTTTTCCATCAAGAGTGAGGAATAGAAAGGACTTCAATGATGCATGTGGTTCCAGGCTTCAGGCTAGAACTACAACATTGCTTTTTAAAAACCTAGAAATGTTTACTCTTCTTTAAAAATTCAAAAAGTTTCCCTTCTTTAAAACTCCAGAGTGACCTCTTACTTTTTATTCTTCTGCTTCAAAAAAAAACAGATAAGGAAAATGAGACCTCTTTATAGATGTTGCATTTTCACTGCCATGATATCTTTATTGAGCAGAATTTTATGTTCCTGGTCCCTAGCTTGAAAAGTGAAAGGATTGCATACTTAGGATTTTTATTTTGCTTTAAAAATAAAAAACTAAGTTGCTTTTCACTAAGAAAAGAAAAGAAAAAAGAAAAACCCAAGTTAAAGAGTTATAGTGAAACTAATGAATGAATTAAAAGTCACTGGGAAATCAAGGAGACAGGACTGAAAAAAAGGCCTTTATAAATTATACACAGCTGCAAGCGTGTCAGTTTAAGACAGAAGGCTTGCATGAGCTTTTTTTTTTTTTTTTTTTTTTTTTTCGGTACGCGGGCCTCTCACTGTTGTGGCCCCTCCCGTTGCGGAGCACAGGCTCCGGACGCGCAGACTCAGCGGCCATGGCTCACGGGCCCAGCCGCTCCGTGGCATGTGGGATCTTCCCGGACCAGGGCATGAACCCGTGTCTCCTGCATCGGCAGGCGGACTCTCAACCACTGCACCACCAGGGAAGCCCTTGCATGAGCTTTGAATTACTAAAACTTGGGAAGTAACGAGTACATGTATTTCTACGTATACAACGTGCAAATGATCTGCTAAGAATTATCATGTGTGCTGTCAACTTTAAAATTCGAATGCTTCCTCAAGTAAATTTTAGGACTGGTGAGGTTTTTAACTTGCCCCCCAGAAGGAAAAGTCATATGCAAATGTTCACTGGAAATCTCTAGGATGGCCTTGTTCTCCCAGTGAAGAACGTCTACAACGTAGGTACCAGCTGTGATCATGATTTCTAGACTGCAGAGTTGTATCTGATTGGACCTAGACTGATAGCTGAGTCACAGACCAAAGATCCCAAAGAGGTATCTCGTTGTAAGTTCTCTCTGGCCAAAACCCATCTGGGGACAATTTAAAGCATTACAGATCTATTTGGAGAATAGAATATTTTTCCATAGTAAAATGGACAGTCTACAACTATGGTAAAAGGTAAGATTCTAATTATTTTATTTCAAAGTGAAGAAAAGCAGAAATACAGGCAAGTAGCCCCACTTTCCAAATTTCATCTGGGATTTCCCAAAACAGAAGAAAAACTAACTCCATTTCGGGTAAGAGGTCTTTATTTTCTTAATATTTGACTACACAGAGTAAACCCAAAAGAAATCTAAAAAGATGGCCTCTATACAAACCACAACAGAATTTACCGTTAGTAATTTGGAGTCTTTCAAATGGTCAAGGATTCTGCAACTCTTTGAATTATTTCCTACTCTAAAGCTTGTCCTTCCTTTTTCATCCCCAAGCCTTCCTCTTCTGTCCTCATTTCTATTCTCTACTTACTGGTGTCATCTCCAATAACATCTTCTCTTTATTACTGTCAATCCTCTATTTTCACATCCTCTGGTACCAGAAATGAAATCTTCAAAATTGGGGGAAATGAGGAGAAAACACTCTTCTCCGTGCTTCCTTTCCACTGGCCCTCACCCCAGATGTGTTCTCAAGCACACACTCCTGTGCCCACTGACTCCTTCACATTAACGACTTCACGCCCCACTCACCTGCCACCTGATACACGCAATCACAAAAACAGACTTCCAAATCCCACCCATTTTTCAAACTCTACCTCAGTCTCCCAAAATGCCATCTAGACTAACCCAACTCATAGTGGTCTCTCCTGTCTTTTCTAGCACTCTCATAATCTGTATGATACGTTTTAATTTCACATTCTCAATATAATATACAGAGTTACTTAGAGTACTAACATCAAACAAGCTGCAGTTCATTTACTAGCAGTGTGATCTGAAGTCAGTCATTTCTCTAGGCCTCAGTTTTCTCAGCTATGAACAGGAAGATAGTAAGAGTTCGGCATCCTTGCTCATAGGGTTATTACGAGGATTATTCATGCAAAGTGTCTAGTACAGAGCCAGCACTCAATAGGTATTAGCCATTTTTATGTTGTCAACCATCACCCTCTAGTTTTTTGCATGTATCTTAAGAGCTGAGCCAGATTCTCAGCTGCTGAGAGCAGAGACTACATGTTATAGATGTTTAATAAATACATCTCTATGACTCAATGAGCCAATAATTTCTAAATAATAATGCTAAGGGAACAATTATAGCATGCTACTGCACAGAACTAGTCTAAGGTTAGGAAGTAATAACTTCACTATATATTTACAGAAGGCCTCATTATGGGCCAGATGTTACTTAGTAGGTTACAACAATCTTCATGGTAGACCATGAATACCTCACTCCAGAAAGCACCTAAACTTACCTAATAAATACAGAAGCTGTACATTAACAGCTAGTCTGTGTAATTGCCAGAGATTCTTCCTCCCCAGCCAGGTATCTCAGAAAGGACCAACCCTGGGTTATGTCAGGAGGAAGGGTGCTATCACAGTAGATCTTTCGATAGGGAGGAAATACTTTTACGGGATACTATCAAATAAATTATCAGTCTATCTAGATAACCTCTAAGTATCTGTGAGATAATCCTGCTTACTGCTCTCCGAAAAACTGCAAGAACATTTCCAAGGTATTCATTCCGTAGTTCACTACTAAGGCAGGCAATGACCTAAAGAAGCTGGGCTCAAAGTTGAAAGAGCTGGGATTGTCCCAATTGTGTCACTATGCAAATTCACATAAAGAAGGGAGATGAGTAAAGTTTGTCTTCAGCAACATCCAAATGCTTTAATGGGCCATCTTCCAGTTCTCAACTTCAACCCATTACCAATTTAAGCAAAATTCTTATTTGTTAACTTCCATAAAAGATAAACAAGAATGCCTTGTAGCCGTGCCAAAACTCCATTTCATTCCTAGAACACAGGATCACGCAGAGGTCTATTTTTTATCTTTACTAAGTAACACTGTGAAACAGCTAAATCAAAAGTCCCAGCAACTAAAGACAGACCTCTCTTAAATTATGACAGAATTTCCACGGGGGAATTATTTCATCCATTCATTCAAAAATTATCTACTGAGCACCTATAGTCAGGCAGTTCTAGTTGCTCAGCAAATAGAAGAGACAAAAATATAAAAAGGAAGTTCAGATTCTAGTTGGGGGTGCACTGGTAAACAAATGAACAAGGGATTATAAAATCCATGGAATGATGCTGTGTTCTGGAGAAAAGTAAAACAGGAGGAGGAGGAGGACGGGTGAAAAGACAGACTTGCGATCTTATACTGGAGGTTCAGGGAATGCTTCACTGAGGAAGTAGGACTGAAAGATGAGAAACTGAGTCTATGTCAGTATCTGGGGAAGGGGTTTTCCGAGCAAAGAAAACATAGAAGTGCAGTAGTCCTGAAGCAGGAGCTAAGTTTTATGTAGATATTCTGGAAGGAAAAAAATTTAACACCTGGATTGGAGTCCTAGCTCTTTGCTCTTTACCAGCTCAGTAAACTTCAGGAAGAAAACATTACCCCTCTTGAACCTCAACTTCTTCCTCTGTAACTGAGGATACTACCATGTAACTCACAAAGTTATTTCAAGGGGAGAAAAGGATGTTTAAGAATGCACTTTACAACACTAAGGGATTATTCCCAAATGTTTGTCCTGAGGGCTGCGGGAATTCTAAATGAGGCTCTGCTGGTTTCAAGCTACAACTTACGTAAATGACCAAGCTTGTTTCCTCATCTGTCAAATTAGGAGAATGGCATCCATCTCACCAGGCATTGTGGGTATTCAGTGACGACTGATACACAAATTCCTCAAGAAGTGAAAGATCAGCATCCTTGTCCCTATGGGGGCTGCCCTACAAGCAGGCAGAGCTCTGCTGCCGGGCGCAGCATCAGATGCCCAGGGCGAAGCTCTTTCTTAGGCTCTTGTGGAATTGACTGTAAAGTCTCTGGACGACTTTGAAGTGTTTTTCCCCTTCCCCATTCTACTGTAATGTTCTGCCTTCTAAGACACCATTTTCACTCTCTGAAGTCTTTTCAACACACACAGGTACCATTTTAAAAGCACTTGAAATAGAGCTACCACCAAATGGATTTTCCCTGGGGTTCCTGAAGTCCTCCACCAACCTTCACTTCCTCAGAGCAGCGTCACTTCACTAGCCTTTGGTGAGAGACGCTCTCCTTTTATAAGGACGTGATGACATCACCTCGCGTCGCGTCGCGCTTGCGCAAAGATGGTGGCGTGACCACGCCCAGGTCTGCACCGAGACCTAACGTCCACACAGTCGGCAGTGCCCTCGCGGAAGAGGTCAGTGTGGGGTTCGGTGAGTGAGGGAGGTCCGACAGCAGGACGGCCTGCGGGTGAGTGCCCCGAGTGTCCGAAGGACGGCTGCGCTCTGGTGGGGAGGATACTGTTAAGGGGGAAGAGGGTGATGAGGAAAGTTCGCGAGTCCTTCCAGTGTACGCGGAATTTGAGGGGTCCGTGGGCTGATGACTCCTAGAAGCAGCGGATCTTCGGTTCAAAAGGCAGACGTTGTCTTGGGGTTAGTGTGAAGTGCTGATGGTGGTCGCAACAGAAAAGAAGTTACTTTGGACTCACTTCCAGGAATTTCCTTGACGCTGCATCCGAAACTGGGAAGAAGGCGGCGGCGAGGATTGGCCTGCAGTGATTTCGTCGGAAAGTATCTGTAACTCGACCCCTTCCGGGCGAGCCTGCGAGTGATTGCTGTCCGTGGTGCTGAAAACAGAGCGGGCGCCTTGAGGAGGAAACCCGTTGAGGGCAGGACGGTGTTTCTGTTTCCCTTAGCTGTGCTCAGTGTCCTACGCTCCATGTGTGTGTGAAGGAAGGGCTCAATTAAAAAAAAAAAATCAGTGCTGGACACTCAGGCGGTGAACAGACAATCAGTATTAACTAAATAAGATTTAGGAAAGCCAGTGCTTCATTCCAAGAAGGAATTTTCATTCCTGTTTTTTTATTACATCATTACAGCTCAAATTGCATTCTCCCTTTGGACAGGCACGTTCAGCTCTTGCACCCAACCATATTTGCCTTCAGACTCAGTCTTCCAAGTAGTTCACTAGACCTCTGTCTGTATTGGCCCAGGCACTTTCCTCTGTTGAATTTTACACAGTGGGTTTTTTTTTTCTTTCTTTCTGTTGATTCAATAAAATGTTTACTAGTCTTAGTACCAGCTGCTTGTTTGTTTTGAATTCTGATGAAGGTTAAAATGTGGGGGGAAAAAAGAATAGGGGAAATATGCTGCATTTACCTGTGTCACAGTGTTCTGGGATGCATCTGGCATATGGAAAACTTATGTATCATGAGTAAAAGTGTTTTTAAGTGCATTCCTTTCATTTTATACATTATTATAGCTCAAGTTGTATTTTTCCCTTCTGAGAGAACCAGTGGATTGAGGTGGTGAATGATCAAATGTTGCAAAGCTGAGGACATGTGGTAGAAGTAACTTTAAATGTTATTATTTAGCAGAAGGCTTATAAAGGCAGCTTTGATTAAAGATGACGTCCCTGTTTGCTCAAGAAATTCGCCTTTCTAAAAGACATGAAGAGATGTAAGTTTTTTAAAAAGGCTAATCTCAATGTATAAACTGTCCTGGCTTTATTAGTGAAACTGTGTGCATAGGAAGACTTAAAAATCTGTAAGTGTGTCATTTTAATTTTCTGACGCTTGAGAGATTTTGGTGTTAAGGCATGTCATTATCCCTCGAGAATAACAAAGATTAAAAGGTCTAATTGTGTTTTATGTCTTCTTAATTCTTGTTACTAATATCTAGGTAAATTCATTCTCCCTCTAACCTTTCTATACTCCACATTGGTATTTAATGAACTTCTCTAAACCTCTTACCAAGGGCTGGCTCTCATGGGTATGTGACTGTGTAGTCACAGGCCCTGCACTTGATGCTCTAACTTCACTATCTTGAAATCCCCAGTAATTTTTTTTTAACAAGGGACCGCAAATAATTTTTTGTCAAGGAGAAAATTTTTCATTTTGCACTGGGCCGTGCAAATTATATGGCCAGTCCTGCACTTATATTTAGTGTTAACCCTTCTCTAACCTCTGTATTGTGGGCTCCCATGTTTTCCTTTTCTTTAATTACCAGGCTATCTGCCGTGGCCTCCTAAGGTATTTTTCTTACAAAAATTACTGTTCAGAGACCTGGGGTTTTAGTTCTCCCCTCAAGAACAGCCCTATGCAACACAGTGTTTCTTGAAAATCTCAACTATTTGGGAAATGGTTACACTGTTAGGTGTACCATTTGTGTATTTTTTTCTCATCTGATCATTTAATAAGACCAAAATCTTGTAAAAATGAGCATATAACCAGGGAGAAACTTTTAAAGTCCATTATATATATAACAAAGTAGTTTGATAATTTACTTACACCTTTCTACATCTTTCTTCAATTAATATTTTACCTTGTTGTGAGTATGCATGTGTAAACACATCCTCTCACTCATATATGGAACCATCATCTTTCTCTTGGAAAAAGAGGAAAAAAAATATTTTTATTGCTTCTTCAAACATATGGAAGTTTAGCACAATTCTAAATGTGTAACATAAGATTCAGGGGTACTGAAGTGTTAAGCAGAAGGTTTCGTATAGCAAGTTATATCAACGTATGTGTGGGGAGGTATATATAAGTATGTGTACAAAGGGATATGTATTACAGTTTGCATTTTCACTAAATATTTTTCAACACTCTACAATAATTTCAAAAGACCAGAGAGGTTACCAAAACAGAAACATGTACTTATAGCATACATATGAAAATAAAAATAATTTTACCAAGACTTAAGACATACTGAACTACCTAAGTTTTTCACTGTCTTATTGACATGGTAATTGGCTTTCAAAACAGATTGAACTTGAAGGGAGGTGCAATTAAAAATGAGTTATTTATCAGTATATTGGTCAAGCAATAAAATGTTTCTTTAAACTTATATAATCTTCATTTTCTCTAGAGTATCACAAAGATTAATATTACTTCAACAAATGGAGAATAAACTTGGAGATCAAAACAAGGAAAAGGCCTCTCAGATGCAAACAGCTGAGACTGCTTTACAAAGGAACCTTAGTCTTTTAAAGGTAAGATTCTCTGAATTAAATATATTTTCCCCACTATGCAAAAAGGTTTTAGGTCAACTTCATAACTTTGATTTATGTAATTTCTTCGTTTTGAGTCACAGAAAGAATTAATGAGGTACTGTCTATTTTTTAAACCCATGTTAATTGGACCAGAAGCATGGATTCTCATTTTTTAAAATGAAAAAACTTGAAGTTTGCTTAGGCTAAGGAAAAATCAGTCACCACAGGAAGAATTTTAAGGTCACCTTTGTGCAAGAATAAATACAAGACATAGCTTCTATCTTCCATCTTCTTTTATTCGTAGGGAGATCCTGAAACACGATAAAGCACCTATCATGTATTTAAAACAATTTGATTTTGCCCTACTGGGGCCGCAGTCAACACACAGAATTCATATCTAAGATAACAGATTTCCCCGATCTCTTTTGATGGTGATGGAGGAGGTGGTCAAAGTATGTGATTGCGCAAGGCCTCACCATTTGGCCAGTGTGCCCATTTGGAGTAAAATCATATGTGTAACATTTTTGGCTGCTTGCTATACTTTGCTTCCAGAATTGTATGGCTTCATCCATAATTAAAACCCTAAAGTTTGCTTCCATTCAAGCTTCCAAGAGATCCTATGACTAAAACATTTGGTAGTAAGGCTATATTATTTAAGTTATAAAGCAGTGTTTTCAGTTTTTTATTGTTAAATATTTTCATCGATAGGCATGATGTAGTTCTCTTCTGTCCTCACTAGAGGATAAAGGAAGAGGAAAATTCAGTTATCTTCTCAGCTTCTGGCAGTTTGATCCACAGTAATTTAAGTCACAGCCATAGTGCTACCAAAGCATTCTATATTGCCATATGTCTTACTTGCCCAATGGTGTTTGCAATATTTATTTTTAAGTGGAAATATATAGGATAATCTAGAATTTGCACTGAAAAGTCAGAAAATCTACATTGGAAGTCTTGAAGGCTCGTTTGCTACTTATTACAGCAAGTGCAGGTAATATTAAGTGTCTTCCTTTTAATGAGAAAGTATTTGATGAATGCCCAGAAGGGCCTTACTATTGAGCTAGTTCTGGGCAGAAAGTGAGGATAATAAAGTAAGTATAAGTTAGAGTTCTTTAGATCAAGTAGCTTACAGGCTCAGTTGATGACATAAGGTTGTCACACACAAAATAGAGACCTTGTATGATCAAACGTTAATTACATTATGTGGAATACTCAGCACTTTAGGAGTAAGTGTAAAAACTCTTTGAAAGCTAGAATATGCTATGAGGTCTCAGAGAGGAAGCTAAGCTGGAGCTGCATTTCAGTAGGCAGATGGGAAGGCATGCCATTGAATTTTTAAGGAAGATTCAAGACCAGAAGAAGAATGAATGGCCTTACTAATAATGTTCATGGGATCCTAAGCTAACTAGCTTGGAAAGTCACAGGAAACAAGGCTGAATATGTATTCTGAGACCAGATGAAGAAGTTGAGACTTGGTATGTAGACATAATATAGTACTGAAAGTGAGCCAAAAAAAAAAAAAAAAAAAAGAGAGAGAGAGAGAGAGAGAGAGAGACTTATATAAGAAACATATGAATGGGTCTTTAAGAAAGAGTCATTTGCTATTTAGATGCAAAGTGATTTCAATAATGGAGAGATTGAATTTAAGGAAGGTAGCTCCTTGTCATATCTAGAAGGAAGATAATGAACCTAGTTTCATAGTCATTAGAAAACAGTTTGGTATGGTGTTTTTTCCCTTAATAATCAAAGTAATATATTCTCACTATAAAAAAACTTGAAAGAGCAAAGATGAAAAAGCATACCTTCTATATCATCTACCCATTTAGAAATTAGTATATTTTTGTGTATTTCCTTTCGATCTTTTTTTTTTTTTTTTTTTTTTTTTTTTTGCCGTACGTGGGCCTCTCACTGTTGTGGCCTCTCCCGTTGCGGAGCACAGGCTCCGGACGCGCAGGCCCAGCGGCCATGGCTCACGGGCCCAGCCGCTCCGCGGCATGTGGGATCTTCCCAGACCGGGGCACGAACCCGTGTCCCCTGCATCGGCAGGCGGACTCTCAACCACTGCGCCACCAGGGAGGCCCTCGATCTTTTTATAAACATTTTTCAACTATCTCTTACATCCCAGATACAGTGCTTGCTGTTAGAGACGCAGTTTTTCCCCGTTTTTCTTTTAAACATACTTTGAATAATTGGATATGGAATTTTTTGTCCTTCTTTCCCGCATATTATTTTCTTTAACTTTGCGTATAATTTTAGTGGCTCTCTCATAGAAGTTATCGTGAAAGTAAAATAAATAGGACTTGATTACACAGTTTGAGTTGGGAGAGACTTTAAAAAGCATATAGCTTAGATTCTTATCTAAAGGTCTTTTTTTTTAAGCATAAAAACTTTTCCCAAAGATATAAAATAGATAAAAAAGTGGACCTGCTTTGGCCCAAAGCCCTATCCATTCAGCCCTTCCTTGCCTGCACTGCTGTGGCTCTAAGGAACTGTGAAAACCAATGATCTGGGCTAATCCCTTAATTTAGAGATGAGGAAACCATAAGGTAACTACTCCTAATACCCCCTTTGTCAAGAACAGGTTAAGATATAGCAGGATAGGTACTTAAGTACAGAGTGCACTTGAAAATGGTACCATTAAAACCTGGCAGCATTACTATAAGATAGTAACAAAATAGGGATGACTGTATCACCATCCATTATTTGACCTTACTCACATGTTCTGAACAATATCATAAACACTAAAAGGGCATGAGGTTTAACTTTCAGAAAGAAAGATATAACACTAGCATCTTTCAATGATATAGTTTTATACTTAGAGAAGCCAAAGTTGTTTCAAAACTGGTATGAGTTGAGTAAAATTAATGGATAAAATGTAAACATATAAAAAAACAACAGCAATCCTATATATATACAGCTGGAAAATAGCGCATTCATATTAGCAATAAAATTATAAAATATATAATTGGGAATGCTTTTAACAAGGGATCTGCATGAATGGTATTAAGATAATTATTACACTTCAGTGGGAGCTTTAAGAGAAAATTTAAATGGAGACATACGCCTTAATCCTGCCTGGGGAGACTATTATTTTTCTAAGTCAGTTGTCACAAAGTTATTTTTAGATTTAATAAAATCCCAACAAAAATTTCTCTAATTGCACTTGAAAAAATAAATTAGCAAAAATATCAAAGCATGATTTTAAAAGGGGAGCAATAAGAAAGAGACTAATTCCATCAAACATATTAGTAAAAGAATGAATATGAATCTAAGCAGTAAAGAAGAGTCACAGTGAAGGTTTAGTCAATAAATATAGAAGATAGCGGCCTTTGAAAATAGGCTCAGTGATTTTTTCAATTAGTATTAATGCAATGAAATTTAGCAAAAACATAATGGATTTAAAAGACAGAGGATTTTATTTCTACAGATACTTCCATGATATAAACTGCCATCTCTCCCACCTTTCCCTCCACAAAATTTAGTTTAACCCAAAAAGGCGATTTTGTGGTAACAAACATCCTCTTGTGAGGAGGATGGATGAACACTCTGGAGTGAGGAAGAATGGGAGCGTCCTACAGCAGATTCAAGATTCATGCCAGAGAGTAACATTTATACCTTCACCCACACTGCAAGCTTGGTTTTTAATTGCTATAAAAATTTCACACCTGTGTAAAAGAAGGAATAGAAGAATGTATTTCCATGCACTTATCACCCAGATTCAATCATTATCAGAACACAGCTAGCCTTGTTTTGTCTATACTCCTCACCCCCACCCCTTAAGATCATTTTGAAGCTAATCCTCAGACATTGCATTGTTTCATCTGTAAATATTTCAGTATATCTCTCTTTTTTTTTTTTTTTTTTTTTTGGCTGCATTGGGTCTTCGTGGCTGAGTGCAGGCTTTCTCTAGTTGCGGCGAGCAGGGGCTGCTCTTCATTGCGGTGGCTTCTCTTGTTGAGCAGCACGGGCTCTAGGCTTGTGGGCTCCAGTAGTTGCAGCATGCAGGCTCAGTAGTTGTGGCTCACAGGCTCTAGAGCGCAGGCTCAGTAGTTGTGGCACATGGGCTTAGATGATCTGCGGCATGTGGGATTTTCCCAGACCAGGGCTCAAACCCCAGTCCCCTGCACTGGCAGGCGGATTCTTAACCACTGCACCACCAGGGAAGTCCCTCAGTATATCTCTTTCTATATTTCAATATTTATTGCTAAAAGATCAGCATTATTTTAAGCAAAATCAAAATAACAGTATCAACCTAAGAAATTAACAATAAATCCTCAAATATCCAATCAGGTTCCAAATAAAATCCAATTTGTAATTGATACATCTCCTAAATTTCTAAAAGTACTTCCTGCCCTTTTTTCCCCCCTTTTCATGTATTTGTTAAAGGAACTGGGTCATTTGTCCTGTCGAGTTTCTAGATATTGCTAATTCTATCACTGAGGTACCCACTTAACACGTTCCTCTCTTCCCCCTCATTCCTATAATTGACAGATCTAAGTTGTGCTGTGCAACAGAAATATAATTCAAGCCACATATGTAATTTTAAATTTCCTAGGAACCATTGTTAATAACGTCAACCTAAACAGATTAAATGTTATTAAAATTTCAAACAAAATATTTCAAATGTAACTGCTATTAAACATTAGTAAATATTTTATATTCTTTTTTCTTACTAGCCCTTCAAAATTCAGTGTGTATTGTGTGCCTACAGCACACCTTAAGTCAGACTTGTACATTTCGAGGGCTCAGCAGCCACATAAGGCTAAGGAATACTCCACTAACAGTGCAGATTACAGAGGCCTGATCAGATTGAAGCTCGATGTTTTGGGGAAGAACACTTCCGTAATGCCAGGCTCTCTCTCTCTTTTTGGAATGTTAGTCATTGATGATCATTGCCTAAGTATATTCATTAGGGGTTGCAAAAAGCAATATTCAACTATTTTATTCTCATTCAACTGCTGATTATTTATATTGAGAAACTTCCCCTCATCAATTATTTGGTTACACTGAGGTATATTGCACAGAGGAAAAAGCATGATGAATGCGTGATTCTCTCTATTTACTTTTCAGAATAATAGGTTGGTTCTCTAGTATCTTCCAAAAGTGACCAATTAGGTGTTGTTGGTTTTGGTTGCTTTTTTGTTTTTGTTTTTGTTTTTGTTTTTGAGCTGTCTGGGATTTGAAATTTTTCAATCCATTTCCATTTTTATTCCTACTTATTCTCAACTTGTCCCATTTTTACCAAGTGAGAGCCTCGTCAGATTAGCTCCTGAATGCTTCTGATGGCATCTTAACAGTCTGACAGTTTCCTTTCTTTCTGGTCTGATGCAATCTGCCAGGCTCATCATGTGCATTTGCTGCTTAGACCTGGAGTTGGCCATTGTTCCAAGGAGCCCTGGATCCTTTTGGTAGGAAATATGTTCAGAGCCCTCTATCTGGGCACTAGTGGGGTTTATTGCAACTTTTTTTTTAAAGATAAAATACATTAGGAGCTCATATCAGAAATTCCAGAATTCCAGTTTGCAAGGCATTTAACTTAAAAAATCATGGATCTTGTACCTCTAAGTTCCTTTCCTGAAACCAAAAATCTGTCCCAAAGAATTTCCCAATACCAATGTAACTACTGATGTACTTTATCCTGTGATACAGACAGCACTGTCACCACCCATGTGATTACTGAGAATGGTTTTCAGTAACATACTTTTTACAATCCTTTTTGTCATTAGGGTGTACCTCACTAGGGATGCTCAGTCAAAATACTGTGTTCTAAGACCACTTTATGTAATTCTTCTCCATGTGGTTATGCCACCACTAGATAGCAGTTAGATTTGTTTCATTTCATTTTCAAATTTGTAGGGATTGCTTTTTCATTTGTTCTCTGACTATATAAAATTTTAAATGGTCTAGTGACAAATCTATACAACAAGGCAACAAGGTACAGGTAAAGCTGGCCAACTAGCCTTTCTTCCTCTCCTCTTTTTTCCTTTTCTCCCCCTACCCCCTTGGGTGCTTTGTAAAAAAAAATTCTTTTAAGTTTTTGGTTTATACTCAGGAAACTTTGACACCTCAGTCTGTATTTATTTAATGAATATTTAAGTACCTAGTACATACCCTGCACTTTGTTAGATTATCAGATGCTTAAAGGTTGTATGAGACACAGCCCTTACCTTCGGGCAGCATATAGTGTAAAGGAAGGTTCTTATATGGAAGTATTAAGATTTAACTTGCTATAGAAGGCTGGGGTCAAATCGCCAAGATTTTGGGTCAGGCTAAGGAAGGCATGTTTGATCCTTTGTGTTGTGAGTACCAATTTTCTTTTTTTTAATCTAGGGGAGGACATATTTAAGGTACTTTTTAGCAAAACTAATCAGCTCCATGTTAGGTATGGATTGAACTAAAGTGAGATATGGCCTAGGCATGAGTACAAGTAAGTATTAAATATTTGTTGAATGAAACAGCATTGAGAATGACATGGAAAGGCTCGAGGAGACATCCTGATGGAACAATACAGGGAACTTTGCCTTTTTCAATGGCAGGAATAAGAAGAGTTGGAGTTTGAGGATACAGCATAGCTATCTGAGTGGGGAGAAGTCCCACTATTATGCATTCAATACATTCAGTGGAAAAAGATGAGTTTAGTGTTATCAGGTTGAGAAATAAGGGCTAGGAAGAAAAGTTAGCCATCCCTCCTCAGTAATAATTAAAGCTAGATCAGCGACTGTCTTGGAGGGAGAAAGATTAAAAAGATGGGGACAGATGTCACAAAGCTTAAGAAAGCCCACCCTGGGGATTAAACCAGAAAAAAAGGAGCCACCTGAGGAGAAGGAGTCCGAGAGGTAAGCGAAACATCTAAGAAAGTGAAATATGACTTAAGCTAAGGTCGAAGTTGTCTGGAGGGGTGGTAATCCCTTGTTGAAATGCTGCAGAGGTGACAAGTTGACTCAGGCCTGCTTTTCCAGGCCACACGTCCCTCCTCCTAAACTCACCTCCTGCCCTTTGTGTGGCAGGTCTGCTCTCCTCTACGAGATATTCAGTATCCTTATTTTCTGATCTTTAAGAAAAATGTTTAATCTTGCCTATAGGTACTAGTGGCACCCAGATCTCCCAGTAAAGATAACTTTGTTCTTAGAATAATGGTAAAATTGGGGTTCTGATTTTTATTGTCTGATTTCTAGAAGTAAAAAGTGGTTCTTCCGGGACCTTCTTCAATTTCAATGTAATCAGAAGACTTGGTCTCCCATGTCTGTTGTATCATCGGCAGCAAGAGCTCTTTAAGCCTGTCTTGGCCGTGAACTTCTGGTATGGGAGAGATGCTGATAGCTGGGCTTTTTACCCCTAAATTGTTGTCTTTCCCCTTCAAATCACCTTCCTCTAGACAGCAGGTGCATTACTGGTTGTGCAACTTCGGGGAGTCCCTTTAGGGAGTTTCCTGTTTTTCCCTTTTCCATTTCACACCCATTCCTTGCTCCCGCCGCTGCCATCTGCTATCTCTTTTCTCCTGTTCAGCGCTGGCTTCTTCACACCCCACTCCCACGCCCTTTTCCATCGCTCTCCTTCTGTCCAACAGCCCTGTACTTAGATCACTCCAGTGCTTGTACATGGAGCAGAGAACTTTCTCTCTTCTCTCAACTCACCAAGCTCAAAGGAGAGACAAAATTCACATGGCCTTCAACCAACACCCTGGAAACTTGACAAACCTAAGGAAGCAGAAGACACCACAGGTGCTGATTCGGGGAGTATTTATTTAACAGGGCTCGAATATTTCTGTAACAACTTGCAAAGTCTTACATTTCTGGGCGTGAACTTTATGCACAGATCTAGATACAATCTTTACTGACGTATGAATCCACCTTAAGTACACCTGTGTTTCTACAAACATAAGAGAAAACACAAACATCTACAAGTTCAACTACAAAGTACCGCACGATACTTGAATGCCATCAGCTGAAGGATGTATCAATACTACCTAGGGATAAAACTTGCCTTTGAGATTAGCTTAGCAATCTGATACTAAAAGTCTAGATAGCATAGTGAAAGGTTCTTGTTGCAAAGTACTCAGGTACCTCATGGACCTTTTCAATATGGGAAGTATTTGCCTAAGTATAAAATTAAAAAATGGAATATTGAACAAATGTCATGTGTGTCATTCATATACCATTTGCATGATCTGGACAGACTAGAACTCTTCACTTTGAAGGTCAGCCTAGCATGGGTCTGAGTATCTGATTGTTTTTCGTATCAGAATATTTGACTATTTTATCCATCTGGCTGTTTTTAAAGGATTTTAAAGCTAAGTTAGTACTCTGAACAGTTTAGAGGAAGTTCTTTTTCCAAGAATTATTGGCATTTCCTAGCTACTTAAAATGAAAAAGGCAGAACTTAGAAGTACCACCCCCATCCCTGCTTTTTATTTTAAAATAAGAAACCCTGCATCCTCTCTTTGAAACCGGTTAATTAAGCAGTGATCTGTCAGTGCCTGTCCATCAGTTCAAACTGTATATCCAGAGGAGAGTTGAAGCGAGAGATCTGGGATACAGATATTGCTATTACAGGTGCCATTTGTGTGTGTGGTTTAAATACATTTTGTTTTGAAAATGCTTCTATCTGTTACAGGATATAGAAGCGGCAGAGAAGTCTCTACAGACCCAGAATCATCCAGTTCCACGGCCTGAGGTGGCTTCTCTTGAGGTGAGAATCTTAAGGAACAAATGTGAAAGAAGAGACCCTCAAAAAAAAAAAAAGGAAGAGAGGCTCTTCGGTTAGTAGTGCATTGTAAGTGGCTGTGTATGTATATATCCCAGATTCCTTCATTCAGTAAAATAAATGAGATGTGTCTCACTGATTTATGTCCACAGTGCCATGCTTTGTATGTAGTGGGTAATCTGTAAGTATCTGGGTTTTAAAAAAATTTTACATCAAGTGAAAATTTTATCAAGACCTTGTGTCTTTTCACCGAGTCACTTAGAAACGACTCTCTTGTTAAATCCTAACAGACAATATGCACTAAATCTTAAGATGACAGCCTAACCAAAATGCTTTTCCTGTTGGCTGATGTTAGAAGTAGCAGCTCAGTCTCTTCACCAAAGATGCAACCAACGCTATTTAAATGCATATTATCATGCAGTATAGCGTGGCTTTTGTCTGTTTGATTTTGCTCAGTTCAAGAACAGATTGGGAAGATGGTTGGCAAAAATAAACCGTATTTGGTATACGAATGTATGTGTGCTGAAAGGGAGTTTGCTACATACAGAATAGTTTGATTTTATATTTTTAATGACCTTTTTTCAATACAGTTTTTGTTTGCTGCCTAACCAGGGATGTGAATAGACTCAAAAATTAAAGGCTGAGAATTTGCCCTGCAATTTTCTGTGTCATCTAGAGTAATAAGGAAAGGCAGTGATCAAGGATAGAAAGAACTCCCGTTCAAAGTTGTGCCTTGGGCATGTCTTTTCCTTTGTTGAATTTTCCAATACCTTACTCTGGCCTGTACAGGGCCCACACAATAGGGGTTAATCCAGCCGTGAATGGCGGAGAAACACCCAACCACAGGCCTTGGTTGGTATTTTTCTTAGCTAGTCTCGCACAGCAGGATAACCTTTATTTTAAGTATGTCAGGCTACTTCTCAGACCACATGCATAGATGCATAGATACATAGAACCCCTCATCATTTTCAGCTTTCAGAGCCCTCATACCTTTTTTCTTTTTTTTTTTAATAACAGCATCTTATTTTTTTTATTTTTTACTTTTTGGCTGCACCAGGCAGCTTACGGGATCTTAGTTCCCCGACCAGGGATCGAACCCGAGCCCACCGCAGTGGCAGTGCTGAGTCCTAATCACTTGACTGGCGGGGAATTTCCCCCACCCCCTACCTTTGTAATGCTCAACGTGAATAATTATGTCTCCCCAATGCTATCTAACTCTTTGACTGAGTTCTGAAAATGAGCTGGATAGTGATGATCTCATATCAAATGCCCTCCTATGACACAGAGCTTTTGGCATCTGACTTTTCTTTGGCCTCCTTAGGGCACTCAGCCAAGAAACCATGCAAGCGTGTAGATGCCATACAGCAATGCAGTATGAGCTTCTACAGCTTACAGACTGCTACAGTCAGTCTAGGAACACAGCGTCTCAATTTCCAAGTTACTTGAATTAAAAATAACGAGATGATGTTAATATTATTGTTATTATCCAAAAAAATGTGGGAAGAAGTTACAGTTTGCCATATCAGGTGCTCTTCTAAAAGATATAGCGGGTGCATAATTTTGGGGATGCATAACTTTAAATGTTTTTCCCCCCTACAATTAAGAGGTCAGTTCACCTGAATCCTCCAGCATGCCCCTTATATTTCAGGTGCTGATCTCATCCAGGTCACATCTTTTTCTGTTAGTTCTAAAGCAGTTGTTCATGTTGAATCATTTCACTGTGATAATTTTAGTATGGGCAATCATTTGGTATGGGATTGGGAACAGTAAACAAAAACTTTTAATGATTGTGTAGCCATAAATGATACTACTGGTAATAATCACAAGATTGGCCACAAGAGGGCGTGTAAAATCACAATAAAACTGTAAAACCTGTAATTCTGCCAGGCTCTAGTTTTACTGAGAAATTTGAAAATTAACACTAGTAAGTAGCCAGATTTTTTTCTAAAATTAACATAAAATATTCTGTAGAGGAAGTGCATTCTACGTATATGTGTGAGTGTGTGTGTGTGTGTGTGTGTACGCACACACACACTTAAGTGAATAAACATTTAGACTATTATGAAGAGCCAAGTTCAATTGCTTGATATGCTTTTTTACTTTTGGATGTTGGTTTTTTTTCCCAGACTCTCTACTGGGCATCAGTAGAAGAATATATTCCCAAATGGGAACAGTTTCTTTTAGGAAGAGCACCATATCCTATTGGTGTTGAAAATCCAAATGAAGCAGAAGATACCATTCAAAAGGAGGTGCAGCAATAGCTTCTTCACATACTATTTGAAAAACCTATTTAGGAAAGCTGAGTGTTAAAAAATATGCAGATCACTGCAGGAACTTTAGGAATCAGACATGTTCACGTTGTCTCATTACTTCCTCAATGACAAGGAAGATCTGAGAATCGACTTGGAACTTTCAGGCCATCACTGCAAGACCTACTACTCTTTCAGTGTCATGAATTTGCTTTCTACCAACCCATGGAAGTGTTAAAAGCTGATACTGAAAGGTGGATTGTTGATTAAATAAGCTGCTGAATGAGTGTTGTGTGCTGTTAAAAAAAAAAAAAAAGTCATTTACTGTCACTATCACCGAAACAGTGAATACCAGTAGTTCTGATTTTACATATTCTATAATCTTTACTTTTCAGTTATTTTGTTATGGGGATAAGGCTCAGGATCCAAGTGGTTGTTTGCTCACTCTTTTAGCTTTTGAACAAATGAAAAGACAGTGACAATCACTTAGTATAATAATATTGATCAGGAAATAGATTCATAGGATTTTGTCCCTCATAGATCACTGGACCTGTAAAAATTCTCGAAGCAAGAACTAAACTACCAAGCATTCAATAAGTAGCCAGTTTCAGGAGGGCTCAGACTGGGTTCTGAAAAAGGACACCTATTAGAACTGGGAATGGTCGCTGGATTTTGACCTGGTTATTTAAAGATTGCCAACCCTGTGAACACAAATAACTCTTCTCTCATCTTTTCATCTTTAAATCTACCCTTCCCTGTCCCTTCTATTTTCTTTATTTCTCAAACAACTGTCAGTCAGAAACTTTTGGGTCACAACCCTCAATAGCTTTGGGATTCCTCAATCCACCACTGCTGGAGTGCTCAAAAAAAAATTCTAATTTTTCTAATTATAAAAGCAGCTCCTGCTTAGGGGTCCACATCACAATGAAAGATTTTCAATTTTAAACTGGTTTGTGGTTTTATAAGACGACAATAGACGACTAAAAGACGACTAAAAAAAAAAAAAAAGTCCATTGTGCTGTTAAGTTCCTTTAAACTACCATCTTGGAAATATCCTGTTGAGTGGGTGTTGGTGTGGGTAACAATAATGTTGTTTTCATAGCATGTGCTGGCAGATGAGCACACTTCTCTACAGTGTTAACAGTTGTAATTAAGGAATAAACAGCACAGAGTGTCAGTCCGATGACAATTTCATCTATAGTGTCACAATACAAAATGTCACAAAATATTAGAACTGTTATATAACTATAAAAAGGATTGGCTTAAAAGCCAAAAGCCCTTTAAAAAAAGGAAGACAGAGAAAGAAAGAAAAAAGAAAACTGGCATAGGGACCAGAACCGTTTTATACCTTCTCAAGAATGTTCTGTCACGAAAATAAATTGATATATATTTTTTTTCCTGTTACATTACAGTTTGGTTTCTAGCCATCCAGTTGATTTAGCAGGAGAATGCAGGGCTTTTTAGCAGCTTTGAATTGGTAAACAGATTTAGATGTAGTAGAGAGAACATGAGGAAGTTTTTTTTTTTTTTTTAACATCCAATCTTTCCCAGCATATGCACATAAGAAGGTGAATGAAGCGATGTGAAACTTATTTCTCTTTAGTCAAGTGAAAAAAAGGCTAAACATTTGTTGAGATGGTAAAATATTGTGTCAAGCAAGTAGGCATATTCCAAAATTAAACAGTGGTTGATACATGAGCCGTCCTCAAATATTTGAGCATTATGCTTCCTTTGAGTTCTGTAAATTAAAGCACCAGTAGGTTAAATTAAAATACAAAATGAATAGCAATTTAACCATCTCAGGAAAGGTTCAGGTTTTTTTCTCCCCTAAATTGACTAACTTGCTACATCTTTTTTTTTTTTAAACCCTCAATTTTAATGTAACCTGGCTTATGATTTAGGGCAGAAGGGAAGCTATTTCTAGGCTTCAGTTGTACCATTTCCCCCATTTCTAGTTAGTACCTCAGAAACTCCCAGAGGGGACTTTATTCCTGGCCCCCCCAGAGTTTTCCCCCAGCCCCCTTCTTGTAGAATGGAACAGATTGCACCACATGGTGTATGTTTAAAGATAAAAACAATCCTGAAGAGACCTAGATACCCCATTAAAGGGCATTATATTCCTCATGGCAAATTAGCTTTATGTAGGAATTTCCAAATATTGTTTTCTGTAAGGAGGAGAGAAATACAGTATCTAACATACATTTTGTACATAATTAGTAGGAATCAGACAACGAGAAAGAAATGTCATCTACTGAGACTTTTTCCTCCCTCTTCAGTGCCCTTACCATACACTACATTATACCCACTAATCTTTATGAAAACTATGAATTTGTATTTCTTTTTTTTAGAATAATGGGGTTTTCAAAATAAACCCTTTTCCAATAATTTTTCATAGCCTTTCTTGGATTGTTGCAAATGCATAAATATTCAAAGATCACTTTCTGCTGAACACTTCTTGTGTATGATATTGAGTATTATTAAACCATAAAATGCTAAAGTTCAGAAGGAGCTGCAGTTTTTCTCTGAACTTGAAAAAATTAATTTTACTAAGTACTCAGGAAAAAGCCTAATACTCTTGAAACCAGACATCTGGTCTTCCCCATGCGTAGGGAGCAGTGTGAATTAAAGTGATGTCAAACGGACAGTTTTTCTCTGCCTTATGTATAAGGTGTTTTAACTTGCTAGCTTAAGACTTAGATGAGAATTAAAATGATCTTTAACTGCATTTACCATTTTGTCTTCTCTGCCTCATCCTCCCTTTTCTATTAAAAAAAAAGAGAAAGATGTATCGGGTATATTTATTTTTGATTCGAAATTAAACTTATTTGGAGGCTATTTTGTCACTTAGGAGACAACTGGAAACACTGGGAGTAGAGTGGGGAAGGGGTATGTGAAAAACCAGGGTATGCAGTCACCAATTGCAGGCAGGAGGAAGATATTAAGCTTTAAACCCAGTGTAAGGTTTTACTGTGTAAAATTTAATGCACAAGGCCATGAATTTGGCTTTATCTACAAAATACATTCTTTTCCTTCCTTAGTCTATTGTCTTTTTATTCTAAGCCAATTCACATCATTTTTTTAAGAAAGTCTCTTGTTTAAAACAAAATAAAGTTTTAAATCTCCCTGAAGAGTTTTCTCCCCTTTTCAAGAATTGCCCAAACATAATACCTACATGGCTTAAAACACCCTTCATTGCAGTAGTCTATTTTGACCTCTTCCACTTTAATTAGGATAGTAAGTTATTTTTTTCAAGAGTTGCTGACCAAAATCTATTCTTCAGAGAAGGTAGTAACTAGATGGTGAATTCAAACAGTAAAATAGTCTATGAAAAATATGGAGAAAGGGAAGGGGAGAGAAATTAGTTTGAGAAAGCTTTAAGTTGGAACGAGAAAGTCTCTCTCTCTCTCTCTCTCGTGGTGTTTTTGTTTGTTTCTCATATAATTCAGAAGTTAATTTGTCTACGTAGGAAATTTAATTCTCTACTGCTAATAAGAGAATGCTTAGAGTTTTCTGGGACAAACATGGGGACATGTCAAACTTCAGCAATTAAGGACAGGATTGATTTGTGGATTTGACACCTGGCATTGTGATCCCGCTTTCTAACTGGAACTGAGATTATATCCTTACTAAAATCCAAGACAAGGAAAACGAGTCCAACAAAGACAGAAGCTAAAAAACCGCTTCCGGACATCATCTTACTTTTCAGAGTCAGGTTTCCTTGCTTACAAGAGAAAGGACTGGGTCCCCTACATTGTAATAATGTTTTGAAGTCCTTGCTATTTTAAAAACCCTAATTTGTGTCTCAGACAAAGACAGAGACTGAGACTCTGCTAAAGTAGTAGCCTGACCACAGTACAAATCAATAAATAGTTGCACAGAAGGGACAATGAAGTGTTCTTATTTTAGAAAGTAGGGATGATTTAGTTTGTTTCTCTCATTTTGATAACTGGCCCATTTAAGCTCCACTGTTATAGTCAAAGGATTTTTTATTACTCCTTAATAAGTCTAGGTTATCAATGCAGATTTTTTTCTGATGTTTTACACGATACCACTTTAGACACAATACAGTCAAATTAGAAGGAGACAAATTTCCATTTATAATTTTGTCTACAGTCTATCTCTGCCTTCTTTCATCTCCCAATACAATATCATTATTTTTTTATACCTTATCTCCAACCATTTATAAGGTCTGTAACACTTATAAATGTATCATTGTACTAGAACACTCTACCCCAGAAAAACAAATACTGAGTTATTCAAAAGAAGCCTAATCTAGAGCCTTTTAAAAGGATATCCAGTAAACACAAAGGTGGATAACACTTGAGCATCATTCATTCATTCGTTAGATCTTATTGACTTCCTACCAATAAGGAAATTGAATCAGTAATCAAAAACCTCCCAACACAGAAAAGTCCAGGGCCAGATGGCTTCACTGGTGAGTGAATTCCACCACATATTTAAGTAAGAATTAAGGTCACTCCCTATCTCAAACTCTTCCAAGAAATATAAGAGGAGGAAACATTCCCAAACTCATTTTTATAAGGCCAGCATTACCCTGATATCAAAGCCAGATAAGGACACTACAAACAAACAACAACAATAAAACTACAGACCAATATCCCTGATGAATATAAATGCCAAAATTGTCAATAAAGTATTAGCAAACTGAATTCAACAACACATTAAAAGGATCATACACCCTGACCAAGTGGGATTTATCCCGGGATACAGGGATGGTTCAACAAACACATCAATAAATGTGATATATCAATACCGCATTAATGGAATGAAAGATAAAAAACCATATGATCATCTCAATAGATGCAGAAAAAGCATTTTACAAAATACAACATCCTTTCATGATTAAAAATCCTCAACATATTGGGTATAGAAGGAAAACCCCTCAACATAATAAAGGCTATATATGATACACCCACAGATAACATCATACTCAATGGTGAAAGATCAAAAGCTTTTTGTCTAAGATCAGGAACAAGAAAAGGATGCCCACTCTTACCATTCTAATTCAACATAGTACTGGAAGTCCTAGCTAGAGCAATGAGGCAAGACAAAAAATAAAAGGCATCCAAATCAGAAAGGAATAAGTAAAACGGTCCTTATTTGTAGATGATGTGATTAAAAATATCATATATATACAAAAAATATATATATAAATATCATATATATATATATTCCTAAAGACTCAACCAAAAAGCCATTAGAACTAACCTATGAATTCAGTAATCAATAAATGCAGGATATAAAAATCAACATACAGAGACTTCCCTGGTGGCGCAGTGGTTGAGTCTGCCTGCCAATGCGGGGGACAGAGGTTCGAGCCCTGGTCCAGGAGGATCCCACATGCTGTGGAGCAACTAAGCCCGTGCGCCACAACTACTGAGCCTGTGCTCTAGAGCCCGTGAGCCACAACTACTGAGCCCGTGTGCCACAACTACTGAGCCCGTGTGCCACAACTACTGAAGCCTGCGCACCCTAGAGCCCGTGCTCCACAACAAGAGAAGCCACCACAATGAGAAGCCCACGCACGACAACAAAGAGTAGCCCTTGCTCCCCACAACTAGAGAAAGTCCGCGTGCAGCAACAAAGACCCAATGCAGCCAAAAATAAATAAATTAAAAGAGAAAAAAAACCAACACACAGAAATTAGTTGCATTGCTATACACTAACAATGAATTATCTGAAAAAGAAATAAAGATTATCCCATTTACAACAGCATCAAAAACAATAAAATACTGAGGAATAAATTTAACCAAGGAAGTAAAAGATTGAACAGTGAAAACTACAAGATTTTGGTGAAAGAAACTGAAGAAGACACAAGTAAATGGAAAGATATCCCATGTTCATGCATCAGAAAAATTAATATTGTTAAAATGTCCATACTACCCAAAATCATCTATAGATTCAATGCAATCCCTATCAAAATTCCAGTGGCATTTTTCACAGAAATAGAGCAAACAACCCTAAAGGTTTTATGGAACCACAAAAGACCCCAAATAGCCAAAGCAATCCTGAGAAAGAAGAACAAAGCCAGAAGCATCACACTTCCTGATTTCAAACTACACTACAAAGCTATAGTAATTCAAACAGTATAATACTGGCATAAAAATACACATAGACCAAAGAAACAGAATCCAGTGCCCAGAAATAAATCCCCACATATACAGTCAACTAACATTTCATAAGGGAGCCACAAACACTCATGGGGAAAGGATAGTCTCTTCAGCAAATGGTGCTGAGAAAACTGGATAACCACATCAGAAAAATGAAATTGGACCTCAATCTTACACCAGTCACAAAAATTAACTCAAAATGGATTAAAGACCTAAGTGTAAGACTGATAAGGTAAAACTCCTAGAAGAAAACATAAGGAAGAATCTCCTTGACATTGGTCTTGGCAATGATTTTTTGGATACAACACCAAAAGCACAAGCAACAAAAGCAAAAAAAACAAGTGTGACTACATCAAACTAAAAAGCTTCTGCACAGCAAAAGAAACAATAAATAATGAAAAGGCAACCTATGGAATGGGAGAAAATATTTGCAGACCATATAAGGGATGAGGGGTTAATATCCATAATAAAGAACTCATACCACTCAATAACAACACCAACAACAAAAACAAGTAATGCAATTTTAAAAAATGGACAGGGGAATTGAATAGACATTTTTCCAAAGAAAATATCCAAATGGTCAACAAGTACATGAAAAGGTGCTCAACATCACTAGTCATGAGAGAATCAAAACCAAAAATGAGATATTGCTGCACATCTGTTAGAAGGGCTATTATCAAGAAAACAAGAAAAAACAAAGGTTGGGGAGAACGTAGAGAAAAGGGAACCCTTGCAGACTGTTGGTGAGAATGTAAGTTGGTTCAGCCACTATGGAAAACAGTTTGGAGGTTCCCCCAAATTAAAAGTACAACCACCATAGGATCCAGCAATCCCACTTGTGGATACATGGCCAAAGGAAATGAAAACAGAATATCAAAAAGATACCTACACTCTCATGTTCACTGCAGCATTATTCACAATAACCAAGATAGGAAACAACCTAAGTGCCTACCAACAGATGAAGGGATAAAGAAAATGTGGCATGCATACACTAGAATATTCTTCAGCCATAAGAAGGAAGGAAATCCTGCCATTTGTGACAACATGAATAGGCCATGGGGGCATTATGCTTAGTGAGATAAGTCAGACAGAGAAAGACAAATACTGTATGATATCACTTCTATGTGAGATCTTTAAAAAGCCAAACTCATAGAAACAGAGTAAAATATGGTGGTTATCAGAGGCAGGGGAGTGGGGGAATTGGGGAGATGTGAAAGAGGACAAACTTGCAACTGAAGGATGAATGAGTTCTGGAGATCTAATGCAGAGCATATTGATTATAGTCCACAACACAGTACTAAATACTTCAAAATTGCTAAGAGCCTAGATCTCAAATGTTCTCACCACAAAAAAAGAAGTGATAGTTATGTGACATGATAAAGTCGTTAACTAAAACTACAGTGGTGCTCATAAGGCAATATATGCATGTATCAACTTGACAGGCACACCCCAAATTTACACAGTGTTCTAAGTCAATTATATCTTAATTTTGAAATGTGGTTTATCCATAAAATAGAGTATTATTTGGGAAGGAAATTCTGACACATGCTACGACATGGATGAACCTTGAAGACATTATGTTAAGTGAAATAAACCAGACAGAAAAGGACAATTATTGTATGATTCCACTTATATAAGGTACCTAGAGTAACCAAATTCACGGAGACATAAAGTAGAATGGTGGTTGCCAGGGAGATGGGGAGTTAGCATTTAAAGGGACAGAGTTTCAGTTTGGGAAGATGAAAAATTTCCAGAGAGACATGGTGATGATGGTTTCACAACAATGTGAATGTGCTGAATGCCACTGAAATGCCCACTTTTAAAAAAAAGGTTAAACTGGTAAATTTTATGTTATGTATATGTTGCTGCAATAAAAAAGAATCCTCTCTATACGTAACCTGAATACTTCCAATGTGTGAGCGCTTTGATTTAAATCTTGTTATTTGTGAGAATCAAGCATAGAAAGGTAGGTTAACTCCTCCTAGAAACCTTCTCTATCAATAAACAATGCCAGGGCTTCCCTGGTGGCGCAGTGGTTGGGAATCTGCCTGCTAATGCAGGGGACATGGGTTTGAGCCCTGGTCTGGGAGGATCCCACATGCCATGGAGCAACTAGGCCCGTGAGCCACAACTACCGAGCCTGCGCGTCTGGAGCCTGTGCTCCACAAAAAGAGAGGCCACGATAGTGAGAGGCCCGCGCACCGCGATGAAGAGTGGCCCCGCTTGCCACAACTAGAGAAAGTCCTCACACAGAAATGAAGACCCAACACAGCCAAAAAAATAAATAAATACAATAAAATAAAAAGATAGTAGTTGCACTCATACCTGTACCTTAATCATTAAAAATAAATAAGTTAATTAATTTTTAAAAATAAACAATGCCTTTTTCTCCATGTGTTCGCAAATTCATTTGACTGTCTGTCTTTTGAAAGGTTGGTGTCCCCAGTGGTGGTTTTATGTCTATGAAACTCCTTATAAACAACATTCTAGTCCCAGGTCTGCCACTAAGTTTCCTCAGCAGGTCGAATTAGACCTGCGTGGTACAACAGAGCTTTCTGAAACAGTGGAAATGTTCTATGCCTGCACTGTACAGTATGGCAGCCACTAACCACATGTGGCCATTGAGCATTTAAAATGGAGCTAGTGCCCCTGAGAAGCTAAATTTTTATTTCATTTCATTATCGGAAAAATTTTTAAGTATGTTTGTAACAACTTTCCACTGTAAGTTTTATGAAATCTAAATAGAAATCAAGTATTTCCAAGGAATATTAGCATCCAAATGGAGATGTGCTATAAGTGTAAAATACACATTGGATCTCAAAGACTGGTATGAAGAAAAGAATGTAGCTTGTTAATAATTTTCATACTGATGACATATTGAAACGGTATTTTCAACATATTGAGTTAAATACATTATTAAAATTAATTTCACTTGTTTCTTTTTACTTTTTCTAAAGTAACTGCTAGAAAATTAAAAGTTCCATATGGGTCTTGCATTATGTTTTACTGAAGAGTATTGAAGTAGACAATTCCTCAGAGCCACTGCAATTCCCTGAATCAAGTAGCCTTATAAGCATTTTTAAAAATCCACTCTAATATTTAACAATGAAGAGAATAATTACTGAATTTGGGGGGAAACTTAAATAGTTAATGGACATTTCATATTCTACTTCTAACACAATACTTCAGAAGGTAAGCGAAAGTTTTTAAGAGCAGAGGAGAATATTGTTTTATCCTCAGAGTTGTATTTAGACGCATGTTCATTTCTATAATCTCAAGTCCAAGGACAATGCCCAGGAGATATTAGATGTTCAGTAAATATGTTCCATCAATATTAAAACTAGGACTTTGCTTCACAAAGCATGTATTTCAACTTCATAAGCTTAATAGGCTGAGTCCAAAATGGAATTAACATCATTGTCACTCACCAGTGAAAGGCTCTGAGCAAGACCTTTGTACTAACCTTCATTCAAAATTAACTTTAAAAAACCCCAAACAAACAGATACACCAGGTCCTTGAAGTGTCCTACTCTGCTGTTATGGCAATACCAATGTCATGAGGAATGGTGCTATTTTTTGTATCAACAATGTAGTTGCCTGCTCATCTAATAGAACTTATTTTCTTCATCCACTCCCCTACAATGCTCATCAAATTCAGACTCTCGTCTAATGAGAACAAAGCCTCCTTTATCCCATCCTCCCTTTTAAAATGGAATTGGAAGTGAAGTTCAACAAATATTTATTACTGAGACCCAGAATGACCTAGGAATTATGGATGGAGATCAACAATGCAGCTGCCCCAGAGCCTCTTGTCTGCGGGGGAGTCAGCTGTAGAGACAAAGTGGAGAGTTATAAGAAGACCAAGGTAGGACTTCGAACACAGTCTGGGAAATGGGGGTGATGGCCATGGGGAGCTAAGGGAGCTGGGAGGGAGAAAGAAACCAGCGCTGCATTCTAAGCAGCTCTGAGTAGAAGAGCCAAAATTAGCCAAGACACTTCCAACTTTAAGACAGCAGAGAAGCAATGGTGACAACTCTCTCGCTATACCCAACCTTTATAAATGAGGGGGATCTCCACTTCCTCACCTCTGATTTTCTCCCCAGCTCTCTCCACTGAGACTTCTCAAGTAGAAGTCACCAAAGTCTTTGGTCTTACTAAGTCCAATGTGTTGCCCTAAGTACACATCTTTCTTAATCCTTTTAACAGCATATGACATGGTCACTCCCTCATTCTTGGTCTCCAGAGCCCTGACGATCCTGTCTACTGGCTTCTCCTTCCGAGTCCCTGCCTCCTAGATATTGGAGTGGCCCTCAGCTCTGTCTTTGACCCTGTTTTCCTCTCTAGCTATTCCTTCAGGGATAACACCCAGTCTGTGGCATTAAATATGCTCCCTTAAGGGGACAACTCCCAAATACATATTCTCGGTTCAGATTTTTTTTAGTTAATGCCACTCAACACTTGGATATCTAATAAGCATGTCAAATTTAACACGCCCAAACAGAGCCCTAGATTTCTCCCCTCAAACCTGCTCTCCCCATGGTCTTCTCTACCACCTCTGGAAGTGCCATCACTAGCCCTCCAGTAGCTTAGGCCAAACTCTTGGAGTCACCCCCAACTCTTCTTTTTCCCCTCCTACCACACGTACAGATAATCCATTAGCAAGTCATGCTAGCCCCGCCTTCACAATATGTACCATATCTGACTTGTCACTGCCTCCGCCACCATGATCCCGGACACCCTCGCCTTGACTACTGCAATACCCACTTGACTGTTCTCCATACTCCCACACTTGTCCCCCTTTCCACTACCAGAGTCATCTAAGTGACACTATCCCAGCCGCAAACCTCCAAGGCTTAACCCTGGAAATAAAATTTAAAAACCTTTATCATGGACCTCAAAGTCCTTCATGATCTGGATCCTGGCTACCTTTTCAACTTCATTTCCTACATTCTGCTTATTGACCTCTAAGCTCCAGCCACACCAACTTCCTTCCCAATCCTCATTCCCACCTCAGTGCTTTTGCATTTGCTGATGACGCATCTCCTGGGAAGGCTCTTCTCTCCCTAACTTCATTCAGGTCTTTGCTCAAATCTCACCTCCTATTAGAGGCCTTCCTGACCACCTTCTCCAAAATAAGACTCTCCCTCCCTTATGCCCATAATCTTCATCACCTTGTCTGCCTTATCTTCACTGGACATGACATTGTACCACATAGCCTTTATACGTTGTCTCCTTCTCCTACTGAAATGCAAGCTCCATGATGGCAGAGACTCTGTCTTGTCACCACCCTATCATCAGCCCCTATTGCAGTGCCTGATACCTAGCCGGCACTTGAGGAATATTATTTGAATAAAATGAAAGAGAAAGAAGTTAATATCTCTATAACCCTGCTCAAAAACAAGAGGAAAAACCAGCAAAGAGCCAGAAACAGAGAGCTGAGAAGCCACAGCAGTGAACCAGGGCCCAAACAAGCAGCCAGACAGGGCAGCCAGAAGTAAAAGAGGCACCGAAGAGGAAATGACAACCACCACCCAAGGTAGGAAATAAGGTCAAGTCTCAACAATAATTCTGGAAATGCGGATTACCACAAGATACCATTTCTCACCCATCTGATTGGAAAAATTAACAGTTTGATATCATTAAGTGTTCATAAAAATATGGGGAAAATGTTCTCTCATATGCTGCTGGTATGAGTGTAAAGAGGTGCAGCCACTTTGCAGGGCAATTCTACAGTATCTATAAAACCCCCAAATTCACACACCCTATGACCCAACATTTCCATTTATATTCTAGAGAGATATTCACACAGTTGGACAATGAGGCATATACAAGAATGCTGCCTGAAGCTTGGTTTGTAGTATTAAAAAGATTAGGAACAACTTGGATATCGTCAGCAGAAAAATGGAAAAAAGTTCACTATCTATTATATAATGGGATAATATACAACCATTAAAAGGCACGAGAGAGAGCTACATATAACAACATCAATACCTCTCCAAGACACACTTTTAAGAGAAAAAGGCTATATGCAGCATTATTCACTATATCATTTCTATTAAAAACATGTACACACAGGGATTACTACATGTCTCACAAGGAAATAATGTTTTTGTATGTTGGAGGGCACAAGAGCAAGTAAATTTTCCAAGGGGATCTCATCTATTTATGTAACACTTTACTATTTCATAGGCAATTTACAAAAAGAATGTATACTTTTTTTTTTTTTTTTTTCTTTTTGCGGTATGTGGGCCTCTCACTGCTGTGGCCTCTCCCATTGCGGAGCACAGGCTCCGGACGCGCAGGCCCAGCGGCCATGGCTCACGGGCCCAGCCGCTCCGCGGCATGTGGGATCCTCCCAGACCGGGGCACGAACCCGCGTCCCCTGCATCGGCAGGCGGACTCTCAACCACTGCGCCACCAGGGAGGCCCAAGAATGTATACTTTTTAAAGTATATATAAGGAAATTAGCTGAGTGAATTGGGATAGGGTTGGTGTTCAGACTGGAACTACCAGCAGAAAACCTGAAATTGTTTGGCATATTTTAAGAACAATTAAGTTTATTTTGTTGGAGCAGTAAGATTGAGGCAAGTAGTGGCAGTAATTGAGACTAGAGAGGCTGCCTGGGGCAAGCTGTGAACAGGCTTGTGTACCAGGCTAAATTTCATGGGCTTTATCCAATAATTCCACACCATTCATCCATTTCTCTAGTATAATTTGTAGCTTTGAGAGCTATGGGAAATTATTCAATAACTAGGATTGACCTTACACATTTTTAAAATGTATTTGAAATCATTACATTCCCTTGCAGCGTTCCCAAGCAGTCATTGTCTATAAATCCCTTTCACAATATACAAAAGTTGCCCTGCTAAAATCATTATATTCTTTTATTTTTTTAATCATTATATTCTTTCAGATATCATAAAAAACAACAGAGGCTGAGTATGGCACCTATTAAATCACCCCTGCCCTATTTCTCTGAAATTCCAAGAAAAAAAACAAAAGTTGAAAGAAAGACAAGGATGCTTAATTATAAAGATGTTTTCAGCCTGCATAATTAACTGCTTTATCGTGACAGCATTCAGTCCATTAGTCAGCATGTCATTCACCCATCAAACTTGTGTTGAGCTCAGCTGTGTTAGGTACTCGGACTACCGTGATGAGCAAGGACAATCCCCGCTCTCACGGAACTGACAGATGAGGAAGGGAAAGAAATATTAGATGGATTACTGCAACAGAGGAATGTAAAACTGCAACACTAATAAGTTCTACAAAAGAATGGCCCACAGTGCTTTAAGCACATAATGGGGGAATATGACTTAAGAAGATCATGGAAGGTTTTTCTGGGAAAGGGGAGACTGAGATTTAAAGGAAGAAAAGAAAAAAAACTAGGAGAAGCAGCAGTGGGTAAGGAAGCTAATTCCTCTTGATAAATGGAACAGCATATGTGAAGGTCCTGTGGTTGGAAAGGTAGAATGCTAATATTTCAATGGACTTTTGAGAACACAATAGCTGGAAAAAAAAACTGTTTCTTGCTGTTTCCTAATTTCTTGACCTGGAGAAAGATGAACAGAATATAAATATATCACATAACTAAACACTTGACCTTGCCATCTTGCCCCAAATAATGCCTTTTTTTTTTTTTTTTTTTTTTTTAGTGGCAAATAAGGCTCTAAATCCATTGCTTAAGAATAAGACTGCAAACTTTAGGCTGCATCTCCTCTAGCCTGAGTTACTTAACGAAGTCCTACAAACAATCAAATCAACAGCCTCTTTGAATGAATAGCTTGTGTATTCATAAAATAAGAAAATTCTGATACCTCATTTGGGAGAAGAAGAAAAAAAAAAAAGAGCCAAAGCATTTTCATAGCTCCACATAGAAGAAACAAGCAATTGATGGCAGAATTTTTAACTTTATGCTATCTTTTGGCATCTATAGAAACTGCCTGTCTACAAGAAGAAAAAGTTTGCTCGAGTTCCCAACAAAAATCTGTCAACGACCTCAACAATAACTTTCCAGAATGTTTTTAACTGCAACCCACATTAAATTTATTTCACACTGTGACTTACCACAGATATACAGACACATAAATAAAAGTTTTATGTTTCAAATAAACCAACTGCAAAAAGATTTTTTTAAAAGAGTTCATTGGGACCTATTGTCAACTAATCTATGACAAAGGAGGCAAGAATATACAATGAAGAAAAGATAGTCTCTTCAACAAGTGGTGCTGGGAAAACTGGACAGCTATGTGTAAAAGAATGAAATTAGAACACTCTCTAACACCATACACAAAAATAAACTCAAAATGGATTAAAGACCTAAGTGTTAGGCTGGTTACTATAAAACTCTTAGAGGAAAACATAGGCAGAGGAAAACATAGGCAGAACACTCTCTGACATAAATCGCAGCAATATCTTTTCTGACCCACCTCCTAGAGTAATGAAAATAAAAACAAAAATAAACAAATGGGACCTAATTAAACTTAAAAGCTTTTGCACAGCAAAGGAAACCAAAAACAAAACAAAAAGACAACCCACAGAATGGGAGAAAATATTTGCAAACAAAGCGACCAACAAGGGATTAGTCCACAAAATACACAAACAGCTCACGCAGCTCAATATCAAAAAACAAACAACCCAATCAAAAAAATAGGCGGAAGATCTAAATAACATTTCTCCAAAGAAGATATACAGATGGCCAAAAAGCACATGAAAAGATGCTCAACGTCACTATCAGAGAAATGCAAATCAAAACTACAATGAAGTATCACCTCACATCGGTCAGAATGGCCATCACCAAAAAAATCGACAAACAATAAATGCTGGAGAGGATGTGGAGAAAAGGGAACCCTCCTGAAATATATGAGAGTAAAATGAAGTAATGTCTGGGATTCATTTTAAAATATCATCGGCCAAAAAAGAGATGAAACTGGTATGGCACAAATCTTGACAACTGTTGGATCTGGGTGATGAACATATGTGGGTTCATTATACTATTCTCTCTACTTTTGTATATGCTTGAACTTTTTCATAATACAAAATTAAGTTCAAATGAAATGAATCTACTCTTACCGTAGCTATGTATAATGCTTTCATATTTTCTGGGGGTTTTTTAAACTAAATAATAGAAGGTAAAAAGAATGGTGGTGATGAGCCCCTAAGTTGATTTCATGATGCTCTAAAGGTTTGGGATGCATGGTGTGAAGATTTCTAACCACCTGGTCTTTGTTCTGCCCATACAGAATCAATCTAACACAAAAGACACTTTTTGGTCACTTGATGCAAATCAAAAATGAAAAGCCTAATTCTCTTCAATGTTTCCAGCTTCCAAAAATGTACTGCTTCCTGACATTTCCATAGTTGTCTATTTAAGTTCAATGTAAATAGCTGCTGCTACTTTGGGAGTGCCTGATAATGTCTATCACAGTACAAGGATATATGTCTCGCTGGTGACATCTAAATGTTGATCTTGTAAAATTCTACAGCAACACATAATGTAGTACAAAGATATGCCAAGTAGCATCAAAAACATTTTTTTTCAAAATCTGGGTTTAATATAAATGTCAAATCAAATTAGAGGAAAACAAATTACAAAATGTATTCAGATGACTTCAGCTAATTAATTCTTTCCATTGATAATATTTTGAACTTGGGACACAGGTTATTAAATGCTTTATTTCTGTTGTTAGTTACAATTGCTAACTTACAAAGCACATTGATTGTATATACTGCTAAGACAAGTTCTATCTTTGTATTAAGTGGGAGTTTCCAACATTAAATAATCTATACCCACTGTTTTTATTGGGCTGAGACATGGATTAAAAAACCCCATGATCCAACAGTTACGTATATCACACCTCAGCCTTCCTTTTGCTCACCTGGGGGAAATTATCCATCAGGTCTAAAATGCCACTCTGACTTTGTGAATTTGGCTGGCTAACTAACATTTATAACACTGCTTCCTCCACCTGCTTCTTAACTGCAACTTGATTTTATTCAGATGTCAACTTTTACCAAGCCTCAAGCACTTCAGGGAAGCTGCCCCACCCCTACTTGGTAGTTCCAGGTGATGTACTCCATTTTACCTAAACCAGTCACGCTAATCGCCTTCTCCCTATCATTGATAAGTTTAGGAGTGAACGTGTGATAAAATTCTGGGCAATGAAGTAGGAGAGTAAGCCAGTCAGGAGGGTTTCCTGCTCCTAAGAGACAGAAGATTGTTCATCTGGACACTGTTCGAGCTGCACAGGAGGCTGGGACCCAGCAGCATCTTTCCACCAGCCTCAAGGAAAACTTCACGTAGAGGAGGACCGACCTAAGACAATCACACAGAAACAGACCTGAGGCTCCTACTTCCCAGTTTCTGACAACGTGAAATGATCCATTTCCTTATCATTTAAGCCACTTGCACGTTACTTACAGCTAAGGGCTCTTAAATCATACATTACCTTTTCAGAATTTTAGCCAAAACTTCCTATCTATTATTGATGAAGTCACCTGTGAGCTTAAACTAAGAGTGGATCTGTGTGACTCCAAAACAGCTGGTCATTTCAGCTCAAAAAACCTAAAGTAAGTGTATGAGTTGATATGGGATCAGAGAAAAACACTAATGGTATATAAGTCTCTGAGAAGTTTAGGGGTACTCTAGCCAACAGGATGAGGCTGAATAAAGAGCAGAAACGGTCGATAAAAAAAAAAAATGATGCCTAAGTTAACTCTAGTAGAAAAAAGAGGTAAAAACTCTCACACATCTGAATTTCACATGTCATCAACCCCAAAATGTTTGGAGGCATGACTATATGGTGTCAGCTGCTACTGAGAAAGATCTCAGCATTCTGGCTAATTACAAGACAAGCTGTACACTTAAAAAGATGTCCAAATGCCTAAAGTTCTGCACACAAACACAAGATGGGCTAACCTATTTCATTACATGGTACTGCGCAGTGTATAAAAGCAGGTGATTTCTGAGGTTAAGTATCAGCAGAGGGAGAGATGCAGATCTAATCGAAGGCTTGGAGAGAAAGAGAGGGAAAAAGAGAAGACTAAATTTTGACAGATCTTTTTGTGGGAAAGGGGACGCTAGGCCACGCTCATTCCACAATTGATGATAGATTACTTGGGCAGAATTGCTGTAACACTCCGTCTTCACCAAGGAGTGTATAATCACTCCTTCTGTTTGTAGTTTTTAGAAAGGCATAGCCTGGTACAGGAAAAGGGAGGTAGGACTTGGTTTATCATTAAGTTCAGGAGGGTGAAGATAGTTGTTTTGACTCTAAAAACATCTTGAGCTCCTTGAAAGAAAGGAATGATGTAATTTTTAAATGAGAAGAATTATGTATTTTATGTAAAGGAGTTACATGCTTGGCGAATGCTATTTAAAGCAAAATGATCACGGCATATGTTTGTTTTCTGTTATTTGAGAAGTGACATTCTATGTTAGAACATCGCCTAGCACGTAGTAGGCACGCAGATACTGGTTGAAGGAATATTTGTTGACTAATTACTACACAAAGTTGAAAAGGATGAACATTTATTCAGCTGAACAAAGGGGGAAAAGCTTTTTTAACTTCTATAACTTTTAAGTAACTTTAAAAAAATTTTTTTTACATGATATACCTTCAGAGTAAATTATTTTTATTATTACCTTTGGGTTCTTTTTTAAAGCTGATTTTTTTTAAACTAGCAAATATACATACTTGTGTGTGTGTGTGTGTGTGTGTGTGGAGAGCTTTTATTTTTTTAATTTTTAAAAATAAATTTATTTATTTATTTTATTTTTGGCTGTGTTGGGTCCTCATTGCTGCACGCTGGCTTTCTCTAGTTGCGGCGAGCGGGGGCTACTCTTCATTGCAGTGCGCGGGCTTCTCATTGCGGTGGCTTCTCTCGTTTTGGAGCACGGGCTCTAGGCGCACGGGCTCAGTAGTTGTGGCTCACAGGCTCTAGAGCACAGGGTCAGTAGCTGTGGCGCACGGGCTCAGTTGCTCCGTGGCATGTGGGATCTTGCCGGACCAGGGATCAAACCCATGTCCCCTGCATTGGCAGGCAGATTCTCAACCACTGCGCCACCAGGGAAGCCCCAGCAAATACATTTATAAACAGTTTCTGAAACTAAATAAAGCTTGATGATTAGGTGTAAATTGAGACGTGAGTGGCAATTCTATTTAAGCTCTTTAAAATCCATTCTACACTTGTTAGTATTCTTAATACAAGATTTAAATTTTAGTAGAATTTGAATGGAGATAATGTGTAGGCATATCTGCCTGAGACGGAAGCTTCCATAGATAGATTTCAAATATGTTTCTTTAGTATTTTTTAAAATTCCATAAAGTAAGTCTAATAATTCAATAGGGATTTTCATTAATAGGGATAGGACATTATAAACCACATTTGAAAAGTATACAAAGTACATTTAATTCTAATCTGACCCACACATGTACAATTTCTTAGAAGCTTATCAAATCCAAGCCTTTGAAAATGCATACACTGTAACAGATTTTTCAAAAACATGATGGAAAATATATACCACCCAGCTAAACACTCTCTTGATTTAGAATCGAGGCCTATATGTTTCTATTTCCATAGTGACTATTGCTGTGGAATCGACATGTTTTAATTTAGATTTGAGATTATAAACATCGTTTGGAGACAGAATTTATTTTCTCTCCTACAACTTCTGAAAATTGATCAGTCTAAGTGCTACAGAACAGAAGCAAATTCCGAAGCAAGATTTAGAAATTATTTGGCTTAAGGGGCATTTCTGATTAATGAAAGATGAGTTTTTATGAAAATTCATGGCTTTTTAACCCTTAAATTTTTTTCATGAATTTTCAAACGCTAACGAATAAAATACACTAAAGAAATACGCTCTGTAAAATAAAGCTAAAGAAGGGATTTCCAGCCAGGCCTCCGTGAGAAGCATTTAAACTGTGCTAAGATGTAATTAAAGAAAAAAAAAAAAATCAAGGTCATAAGTAAGGATTCTGCAAATATTTTTGCCTAAATTTCTTAAGAAGTTAAAATGAGGCTCTATTATTCTTCATTGGTCATCTGAGAATAGTCAGAATGTGACACACTTAGGTCAAATAGAAGTTAGCAATCCAAATCACTAATGAAAAGAGGAGAACGAATTATATTCTTTTATTATTTTTTCACTGAGCTTTTTTTGGAACCCCTACTCTTCCTGTGCTCAAGAAGCTTGTAAATGAGGGTGGGCAGAGGTGAGGAAAGCGGTGCGTGAAGCAGAGGTTGCCAAGTGCTATGTTGATGAGCAGCTCAAGATGCTGGCGGAGAAGAAAGAACGCACCCAAGGACAAAAGTGAACCCAGGGAGAGAAGAACACTGGCAGCAAAGCATCCTAAGTGCTCTTGCAAAAGGAAACATTTTATACCCTAAAAGGAAGGTCTACTTCTTAAAACAAACAGAAACAAAATACTCAGACAGCGTCACTTCATATGGTCCATATGGTCCATACAGCCCAGCTGGTACAGAAGGAGGCACCAACCCACGCCTTGTGACCTGCAGTGACTAGAAAGCCATACTAATTAAGGTCACCCTTGAGCTGCAGCTTTTTGCTTTGGATAAACAAGGTTGGAAAACGCTTAATGAATCCACCCTCTTCAACTCTTTCTGATGGCTTTTTTGTTCTCTCTGATGAGTAGAGTTAAACCAAAAGTTTATACACCTCAATTCATTGCTAGAACTGCCCCACCCTTAGAGCCAGCTCCTCAGCCCAGAGATAGTCTATAAAGAAAAGAAACTGTGAGTCTGCAGAAAGGAAGCCAGGAGAGATGTTGGGGGGAGGAGAAAAATGATGGCAAGTAAAGACATCATTTTGTTTCATTAAAGATTAGCCGGGGGCTTCCCGGGTGGCGCAGTGGTTGAGAGTCCGCTTGCCGATGCAGGGGACACGGGTTCGTGCCCCGGTCCGGGAAGGTCCCACATGCCGCGGAGCGGCTGGGCCCGTGAGCCATGGCCGCTGAGCCTGCGCATCTGGAGCCTGTGCTCCGCAACGGGAGAGGCCACAACAGTGAGAGGCCCGCGTACGGCGGAAAAAAAAAAAAAAAAAAAAAAAGATTAGCCGGACTCACCAGTGATAACAGAAAGCTAAGGCTTCGCAGTATGATTTCTCTGAAAGTTTTTGACGTTTGCTGAAGATCTGTAGTTTATCCAAATGTGTCTGGTACACTCTGTGAAGGGGCCATATTTAGTGTCTAGGAACAGATTAATTCATTCTTTGAAGTGATATTCAATGAAGGTTTGCTGGAACTCTGAGGGCCATGAAGAACAATAGCGCAGATTGAAAGGCCAAGATAGCCATTCACTCCATATTTACTAAACACCTATTATGTGTTAGGTGCTATTTTGGGATCCAAGAAATGCAGCAATGAAGAAAATATATAAAAATCCCTGCCCTAATGGAGGCTACACTCTAGTAGGGGCAGATAGGCAATGAATAAAGCAGGGAAGGTGGGGAGGGAATGAGTGGGAGGGAGGGAGTGCGAGTGTGTGGGTGTGTAACGGCAATTATCACATTTCAAACAGATTGGTAGGGGAAGACCTTCCTCAGAGAGCAAGATGTGAGCAAAGACCTGAAGGGAGAGAGGCATAATGCATGGAAAAAGGGGTTCCAGAGGAAGGCACAGCAAGTGCAAAGGTCCTGAGGCAGGAGCTTGCTTAGCATCTGTGAGAAACATCAAGGAGGCCAGTGTAGCTGGAGTGGAGTGAGGGGAAGAAGGCAGATGAGCTCAGAGATGCCAATGCAAGGGTATGGGGGCTACAGCCTTGAAAGTCAGAGTAAGGCTTTTACTCTGAGTGGTAAATGGTAAAGCATTCGAGGGTTTCAAGCAGAGGAGTGACATGATCTGATATTTTTGCAACAAATACTTACTGAGCAACTACTGTGGGCCAGGCACTGTGCTAGTCCAGACATATGGGTGCTGGGGATGTGCAATCAACATGGCAGACATGGTCCCTGCCCTCATGGAGCTTAGATCAGAGCAGGAAAGAAAGACAAGCAAGTAAACCAGCTCACAAAAATTACTGCTAGTTGTGTTCATGCTGAAAACAAAATCCAGGTCCTTGCATAATGCCAAATGGGGTGAGGGGAATGGGTCTGGGTGTCGAGGAAGACTTCTCCAAGGAGGTGATATTGGAGGTGAGTCTTCAGTGGGACAGAGGAGGTAAATATAATGTTGGGGAAAAGAGTGCATCAGACAGAAGAAACTGCATATTCCAGGGCCTGAGACATGAAAGGATGTTGCTTGCTGCAAGGGTAGAAAGACACCAGTACAGCAAATCCCTAAAGCATGAAGGAGAGTGCAACACAGGATGAGATTGTACCCGTAGACTGGAGGTAGACTGGGAGCCCTGGGAAAGCAATCTGAAGAAGAAATTGGTGACCCAAGGTAGAAAAATGTCAGACATCATACAAGAGCTACAGACAAAAAGCTGTGAGAGTTTCGAATGGGGCATTTGGAGGAAGGAAGCTGTGTTGAACTAATCTGTGAGGGGGCACAGAACTGAGCCACATCCAGGAGTCGAGAAGCCTTCCTGCGAAGGCGGGAAAGTCACATAGCAAGTTGGCTCTACCATCAGTGCCTACTTAGCCCATAAGAGCTGGGCCACACTGGAGTCTTTGGGAGCTTCCTTTCCCCCCAAATGAAAGGGCATGTGCCTTGAAGGCTTGAGAGAATGAAAAATAGTGTTCATAAAATTCCCTGTGCTTAGTAGATGCCAAATAAGTGCTCATTCTCATGACAGAAAATAAATCCTGCTGATTTGAGTTTTTGTCCCCCCAGTTTGAGAGACAGCGTGGGACCAGCAACAGTTACCTTCTGAACTTTGCATATATCCTTTTCAACACTCGATGTTTTTTTCTTTTTCTTTTCTTTCTTTCTTTCTTTTTTTTTTTTTTTAAAGGAGGAAGTACCTAACTACATTCAGACCTAGATTTGACGAGCATGAAACTGGGCATGGAACACCCACAGGTGACGACATGGCCCCGCACTGTGGTCCTCCTCCCAGTATACTCAGGGAGCAAACAAGAGGAATATGACTTGTACTAAGTACTATGAAGAAAAAGAAGGGAAAAGGGACTTCCCTGGTGGTCCAGTGGTAAAGAATCCACCTTGCAACGCGGGTTTGATCCCTGGTCGGGGAACTAAGATCCCACATGCTGCGGGGCAACTAAGCTGCAACTACTGAGCCTGTGTGCCTCAACGAGAGAGCCCGTGTGCCACAAATACAGAGCCCAGGCACTCTGGAGCCAGTGCGCCACAATTAGAGAGAGAAAAAAAACCCCGCACGCCACAACTAGAGAGGAGCCCGTGTGCCTCAATGAAAGATTGTGCACGCCTCAACGAAGATCTCACGTGCCGCAACTAAGACCCAACACAGCCAAGGATAAAATAAATAAATTTAAAAACAAAAAAGAAGGGAAGAAATGTGGAGTGAATGAGAGGGAGAAGACCAGAGGAAGCCCATCTAGGATAATGAGGGGGGAGTGAGGGAAGCTAGGGCTTTATCCAGGGATAAGCCTCTTTGGAGACCAAACCCACCCCAAGTGCTACTAGAGATTCAGTATTACGTAACTCGTTCCTTTCCAACAAAGACCTTTCCAAAGCAAGCTGTGCTCCGATGATGAGCAGAAGCCAGCCACTAGATAAGGGAGGGAGGAGAGGAGGCCACTCTGTAGGCTGAGAATGGCAACAGCAGGTGCAAAGTACCAGATGTGGGAAAACAAACCAAACAGGAAATCACCCCCATTAACAAAAACAAAAAAACACAACTCATGGGGAAATGAAAATCTCTTCTCTCTAGTAGACACTCTGACATCTGTTTTCCCAGAGGATGGAATATATAACACTGACTTCCAAAGCTCTTGACTTCCTATGATCTAAGCAGAAGTGACGTGAGGAGTACTTTAAGCACAGAGCTTCCACTTGTGGGTTCTGCAAAGCATCCCTCAAGGGAAGCAACTGCAAACATCAGTGCATTCTGTTTCCAACACAATATTCTTTTGCAGTAGATCGTCAACGGTCTTATGTCAATTGTATAGATTTGAGAGAAAACCATCGAGACCCCCGCGTGTTCTTCAAATTAATCCTAGGCCTACAGTTTAAATCCTGCGTTTACTCTGGCTCACTCAAGACATCCAACTCCACTCTGCTCTCCTCCCCAGAGAAAACCTGCACGTTTTATCAGAGATGTATAACCTGTGAGAAACTGATATGAGAGAAAATTCCAGCCAAGAGGACAATATATCTAAAAGTGACGCATTTTCATGAATCAGCCACAAGGCAGAGGGCTTTGACTTTCCGCATTTGTACTCTGTGTACGCTGTGCCATGACAGAAGTTGACTGGCACCTTCTAGTTATTACTACACAATCCAGCTGGTGCTAACCTATATGCGGGCTTATGAGCACAGACTTCACAATATTCAAGACTGAACAGGTAACTTGAAATCTACAAGAAAACTCTGATCAAGGAAGCGGTTCTATTTGTTTTCTGGCATCTCTTGAAGAATGTCAGAATATAACCCACTGTCCTTCCCTTTAGCTACCAAGAAAGTCAGTGTCTGGCACAGCAAATCCTTTCTCTCAGTAACCCTAGTAGCTAGTGTACTTTCCTTCTATTTGTTAACTTGATTTTCTATTTTTATTGATCACCTTATTGAGTAGAGGTTTGGGTAAAATTATACTGATTTACTTTTGGAAAGGGACACAAGATAGATATTGATAAATGCCTTGGCTCTTGCGTCCACCAGGTTTATAGGATCTGTGTCCATCAATAAACAAAGCTCAAACTTCTAGGCTCAGACTCCCACAAAGGAAAGCCAGCCTTCTCGCAATGCACTGCTTGACCTCAGCCAGTATCTTCCTAAAGTCTGTCTTGAGAAGTCCTCTTTTTCAGTAGACTACACTTAAGTTGTCCCTAAATCATGGAAGTACTGGAAAGAAAGAATCAGATTATATCCTGAGAGCTCATTCTTCTTTAGTTTTTTGGTGGGGGAGTATTTTATTTTTCCCCCCAAGATTTATTGATATATAATTGATATATAACGCTGTGTCAGTTTAAGATGTACAACTTTAAAAAAAATCTATTTATTTATCTATTTATTTATTTTTGGCTGCGTTGGGTCTTTGTTCCTCCGCGCGGGCTTTCTCTAGTTGCAGCGAGCGGGGGCTTCTCATTGCGGTGGCTTCTCTTGCTGCGGAGCACGGGCTCTAGGCTCACAGGCTTTAGCAGTTGTGGCTCGCGGGCTCTAGAGGGCAGGCTCAGTAGTTGTGGCGCACGGGCTTAGTTGCTCCATGGCATGTGGGATCTTCCCAGACCAGGGCTCGAACCCGTGTCCCCTGCATTGGCAGGCGGATTCTTAACCACTGTGCCACCAGGGAAGCCCTGTACGACATGTTGACTTGATACATGTATATTGTGAAAGGACTGCCACGATAGCGTTAGCTAACACCTCCATCACATCACATAATTACCATTTCTTTTTTGTGGTGAGAACATTTAAGATTTACTCTCTCAGCAACTTTCAAGTATAAAATACAGTACTGTTAAGTACACACACGGTGGTATTAGATCCCCAAAGCTTATTAAACTTCTAACTGGAAGTTTGTACCCTTGGATCAACATCTGTCCATTTCCCTCCCTGAGAGCTCTTTCTAAGCAGAACCGCCCTAAATCTCATCATGGTACTGCTGTAGCTGTAACTTTTCTCGTCCCTGAGTTGCTTGCTCAGCCGCAGCCCCACCTCTGGAGACATTTTTATTCTGTATATAAATGCGAGGTGTGGGACTTCCCTGGTGGCGCAGTGGTTAAGAATCCACCTGCCAATGCAGGGGACATGGGTTCAAGCCCTGGTCCAGGAATATCCCACAGGCCACGGAGCAACTAAGCCCGTGCACCACAACTACTGAGCCTGCGCTCTAGAGCCCGCGAGCCACAACTACTGGGCCTGTGCGCCAAGCCCGTGCTCCGCAACAAGAGAAGGCACCACAATGAGAAGTCCATGCAACGCAACAAAGAGTAGCCCCCGCTCGCTGCAACTAGAGAAAGCTCGCGAGCCGCAACGAAGACCCAACACAGCCAAAAATTAAAATAAATAAATAAATGATGTGAGGTGTGGATAGGGTTATAGAGTTTTCTTCCTCCAAACGCTTTTCATGTTGCAAAGTAGGCCATATCTACTTGAAAGATTCTCACAACCAGAAGAAGGGATTTAGGCAGACTATAAAAATGATGGGCAGGAAAAACCAGTCTTGAACTTCAGATGTTCTGTTTCTAAGGATTACAAGGACAAGGTGGGCCATGGGTGAGAAGATTACTGTACTAGTCAGTATCTTTGGCTGTAAAGTACAGAGAAGAACTCTGGTCAATTTATGTGGAAAATTCATTCATTGGAATGCTATAGGGGAGCTAACGGTACAAAGGGAAGGTTATAATCACAGGTTCAGAAGGGCAGGAATTAGGGCAACACAGGATATGTAATGGGCTGATCCACAGTCTCCGGGGAATGAACGAGTTCCAGTTATTTATAGTCTCATCCCTCTGCTCAAGGGTTGCATTCCAAAGAAAGCATCTGTGTGATTTAGCTTATACTCCCTGCCTGTCCCTTGGCTGGTGGACATGTCATGGGGGGGGCCTTCTTCACAACTCCAGTGATCTGTGTTCAGTGGGGAAGCACAGCTCCCTCAAAGCAAAATCAGAAGGCTGATAACCAGGAGGGAAGGTAGACAATGGTCAGGTGAAAACAAACAACAGAACCATGCTTATGCTTATGAATTGTTCACTAGTGGCAGTCATTGTCATGAAGACATCCTACAAACCTCATCATTCCATGAGCTATGTAACAGTTCACTACTGTTACTCTCCTCTCCTGACACTACAGCTAGGTCTCTGACTTCTGTGCCTTCAGGAAGTGGGAGAAAAAGAGTGGTATCCTGGAAAGCTCTCACCCAAAAGTCTGTTAAGAGTCTCAAGTTCCTAAGACAAGCAACCACCTCCTTTGGAAAAATATGGCCTACCCAATATAACTGTTAAACAGTCACATTTAAGTCAAGGATGTGTCGCTTCGGTGATTCCATCTGGAGACTTGGCTGGGAAACGCATGCTTTAAAAACATGGCAGCAGTATCTCTTTCTATAAATTTTTTTACTTTGATCAATTACCGTGCCATTCAGTGGGAAAATGGTTATGTGGGTCAATGGCCTACAGCACCCACTGCCCAGGGGTGCTTTTTCTTTTCCGTAGCATACCCTGAAAAACCCTTTTTCTGAGTCCCAAGCAGATTTGAGCTGGACCAACCAGTGGGTAATTAGGAGCTGTGGGGGAGGAGAAGCTTTGTGATTAAGTCCAAGTGGATTAATTCCAGGGCCCGACTTGAGCTGTGCTGATGCTTCTCTTAGTTCTTGGGTGCATGAGGGACTTGAATTTTACCTAGACTGGTACCGACCACTTATTTCAAGTACCCTTCTCCCACATAGGTCCTATCAGGTACTCTGATTTCCTTCCTGGCGTTTACCATAATCTGAATTTCTTTCCTGTTTCTTGGCTTGCTTATCACCTGTGTCCCACCGCTAGGATGTATAGCTCCACAAAGCCAAAGTCTGTCTTGTTCACAGCTGTAGCTCCACCACAATGCCTGGCGCATAACAGGCCTTCAATAAATATTCGTTTTATGGCTGAATTGCTACAAGATGAGAGTGGCAATGGCTGCCCAGAAGACTGAGTGGCGTAACCTCCCTGCCCATGGGGAGGAGTGGAAGCTGATATCCAGCTCTTAATTTTAGTGCGCCTACTATGTGCCAAGCATTTGGGCACACGGCATCGAACAAAGCAGACAATCCATGCCCTTATCCTGCTTATAGCACTTTATTTGCTAAAGAACCCTGCACCAAGGATCTCGAAATTTGAAGGGTAATAACTGTGGTAGTAGTTATTAGTAGTCAGAGTAAACAGCTATAACTTATTGCTCATTAACTATGTGCCAGGCACTTACACATATTACCTCATTTAAGTCCTTCTAACAACCCTTCAACGTTAACGAATTTAAAGATGTGTCAGCTGGGTGTCAATGTAAGTGGAGCACCCACGGTCACACAGCTGGTGAGTGTTATTAGAAGCAGCTGGTCTATGGGACGCCATGGGACGCCAAAGTCTATGATATTTCATCTACATTCCCTGCTTTACTCAGAAATAGGCAGGCTTCAACAGCCAGGCAGATGCTGACAGGGTGCTAACGTACCAACCTCTGCCCTAAGACAGCTCTAGCTCCAGCAGACCACTCCACTGGACAACGTGGGAAATTTAGGATGCCGACCAGTCCCTCGCTCTTAACGTGCCTCGCCTTCCGGTGATAATAATCACAATCATTTTACCTGAACACCTGCAACGGATCAGGTGTCTGACTAGCCGCACTGCTTTGAATCATAACAACCCAGAGCGGCCCATGTTATTATGGTGCCCACTTTGCAGAGGAGAAATCTGAGGTTTAGAGAAGGCAAGACTGCACCCCAGACTCTCACAGCTGCTCAGAAGCAGAGCTAAGTTTCAAAGTCACACTTCGTGATATTAATCCCAGCCATACTCAACCGCATCTGGTTGCATCAACTCACCGTCTTTTCTTTCACGTCTGGACTTTCAGGTAGGCTGCTTGAGATAGCTCTGCCTCCGTTCCTTCCGTTGCTAACACCTCCTGCTCTTTGAAGACTCAATGCAGGCATAACTTCCTCTAGAGAGGCACCTCAGACTTCCCTTTCTTCTGCCCAGTGTCCGTCAGGAGTGACAGGGCGAGAGCAGGGAGACTCCGTATTAGAACAAAGAGCTATTAAGTCCACCCGTGCCTCAGGCTTCAATCACACCAGAGACCGATGCGGTCTTTCGGGCCGCCTTCAATTCTTCTCCCTCTCCACCTCTGATACTTTCAGTACGGGGAGGTCTTCCCTAACGTTGTAACATGCGTACACCAGACCCCAGAGGAACGCTCGACCCACCGGCGAACGCCACGGGAAAGGCTTCTGCAACGGCCTAAGGCCAGGGCAGAACCTTTATTGCCCCGTTTGGGTCAGGTGGCCAGTCCTGAGCCAGTCACTGTGGCCCAGAAGATGCTGTGCTCTGATTGGCCAGGCCTGGGTCACATGCCCTCCATGGAGGGATGGACTAGCCCCACCTTAACCTTATGGACGGAGCGTGGGGAAGGGGCGGCGTCTCCAAAGGAAACGTTGGATGTTGTTACCAGAAGGGAGAACGATAATCAGCAGGCAAGAATAACAGATATCGGGCTTCCCTGGAGGCGCAGTGGTTGAGAGTCCGCCTGCCGACGCAGGGGACACGGTTTCATGCCCCGGTCCGGGAGAATCCCACATGCCGCGGAGCGGCTGAGCCTGTGAGCCATGGCCGCTGAGCCTGCGCGTCCGGAGCCTGTGCTCCGCAACAGGAGAGGCCACAGCAGTGAGAGGCCCGCCTACCGCAAAAATAAATAAATGAAAAATAACAGATGTCCACCACACACCCCACCCCAGACTGGATTGAATGCCCAATTTCATGTTCATAACCAAGTATCATATGGGGATTTTTGTTGTATGTGATTTTTCTCCCCTACTCTATTATATAAACTCCAGGGCAGAGGCTATGCTCAGAATTCTCTTCCTTGTAACTCCTGCACCCAGCATAGCGTCTAACACATTAGAGGTGTTCACATCGTATTTCTTGAATGATCAAGTGTATTAATTAGTTTATGAAGAGCTGATAATGTTGTTTCATCTTTTACAGGCAGCATCGTCGTGAGGCAGAAAGAACACAGACGCTAAATCAGTGTTTCTTAAAGTGTAGTTGGGAACCAACTGCTTCCGGTTAAAATGCAGATTCCTTGGCTACAGAGCAGATCTGTTGACCCAGCCTCTCAGTTAACGGGATTCAGGTGCATTTTTAGCAAAAATGTTATGTAATTCTTGTGCACTCTCCTGTTAGAACCATGACCCATAGTCAGCATCATCTAAGTATGAGTCCCCACTCCATCGCCTTCCAGCTGTGTGAACTAAAGGAAGTCATACCCTTTCAGCAACTTGGTTTGCCCCTCTTTAAAATGGGGCTAAGAAAACCTACCTAATAAATATGTAATGAGGAGTCAATAAGATAACACAGGTAAAGTTTCTTTATAAAGTGCGGTATTCAAGTTTTACTGCTTGAGTTTTTCTAATAATCATCGCTAACTTCTGTTATACATCTTATGTACGTGCCAGGTGCTATTCTAAATTCTAATTATATGTGTTAACCCATTTAAGCTTCACAACAGCCTTGTGAGATATTGTTTTTTTTCTTTTTGAGGTATAATTGACGCACAACATTATATTAGTTTCAGGTGTGATTGGAACTAGTCCTAGTTTGCAGGTGCAGAAACAGAGACAAGGTAGTTTCCCCTGATAAGTACCTGAGCTAGGATTTGAACCCAGCTGTTCTGGTGCCAGACTCCTAACCCCTCATTTGACTTTCTCCTTATAAATAACGTTATCCTTCCCAAGGCAATTCAGCGCCACCCACTTCGGGGGGCAAAATGAGGACACTGAAACTTGGAGAAAAAAGAGCTCCAAAAATGACCCAGGACTGAAAATCATTAAAGAAAGGAGAGAAACTGCAAAGACTGTGTGTCAGGTCAAGTGGCCTTGGCAGGATACCTTGATAAAAACCGAATTATATCAGACTCTGATTGATCTACAATAGAAAAGTCTTGTTTTCTCCCCTATTTCCTGAAATCCACCTTTCTAGATTGTATAACACCTCTGTGCTTTGAAAACCAGAACGAGTCTTTAGATGACTGTTTTTATTTTGATATGGTATACTTTTTCTTACCCATTCTTTACTTTTAGGCACCAAGACATTTTTTTCCATGAAGCATGAGCAAAGCCTTGAAGTGCAAGCCAAGCCCTCAGAAATGTGATAGCTGTTACCAAGGATTTGAGAGTAAGAGTACAAAACCTAGAATCAAGATTTCAATGCTGCACTCTAGTATCTGAGATGGCACCAGTCCCACGTCAAAGATGGAATAAATAAGGCGTTAAGGAACCACAGAATTTGTTCTGGGTTCCTTAGCTGGTGGAGTACGTTGAAGCCCCATCACACCTTTAGATTCTCTTTACCTGGCTTTACTGGACACTGAGTGTAAGAGAACCCCAAACACTTCTGCTGCTAGGATGCCTGGATGTTTATGTTTAATTAAGAGGTAGTGTGTCTCAAAGAGACAAATACATTGACCTACTTAGTTCAAAAAAAGAAAGTGTTAAAATGAGCTGGACTCTTAAAGCCAGATGAACTATAAGAAATAATTCAAATAACTTAATAATTTAAATAATTCATCACCTGGTCCACAAAGCTGTGTATGATGATCCTGCCACCTCTGTGCTCTGTGCAGAATTAGGAAGGCAGTCACCTGGGGGTGAGGATTTTGAATGGTCACTAGGAGGGAGAGTAGAAGAACTGGATGTGAATTAGTGACATATGGTAACCCTGGCTATGATTCTAGAAGAGAAAGGAAGAGTTTGAAGAATGCCAGGAGTTAATGACCAGATTACCAGAACCTTTAGGGAATCCTCAAAGGCTAGCCTGATACATTTTTCACTCACGAAAGTAACATCCAGAGGGTAGGCAGTGGGCACCAAGAGCTTCAGATCAGCACCTCCAAAGGCGTGGGGCCGGTGGCTGGAGTTTGCCATCTTTCTGCCTATTTCCTAGCTCTTGGCTGGCTGAGTTCTGTCTCTTTCTGTCCGGTGTCCACCAAGGGGCCTGGCTGTGGCTCCCTTTTCCTGGGCTATGTACTTTCAACCAGTTTTGAGCAGCCCCATTTCAGATTGGCCTTTTTATGTTTGATATAAAGAATAGTTGTTGGCCAATTTCATCTTTTCATCGCTGTTCTCTAGGCCTGAATCCAAGCAGTTTGTCAGATGCTCATTAACTCCCCCTTTGGCTCTTTCTAGTGTGTCTCCTAAGCTCATTGCGCCAAGAACTAACGCTTTCTTTTACACGATTCTCTTTCTCTGCTCCATCAGGGAGACAAATTACTTTCCAAAAGGGATCGCCAGGGATGGTTTAATGAGAATTTCTTTGGGGCTAGGCATGGAACGCAATGTAGTTAACATTCGGTGGACTTAATTGGACTTTTCTTTTCTGCCTCTTTTTTAAAAAATCTGAAGCTATCCTGTTAATCTCTCATTTGTAATCAATTGTGTTGACTAAACAAAAGTCTAGGTCGTCTTTTCTTCCTGTCTCAGACAATCCTTTGTTGCCTCTAAATGCCTCATTCTTGAGTGATCCTGGTCGCGTAGATGGGCCCGATTGTTGACAGTTCATTATTGCGCTTTTGTCCATTTAATCTTTCTTGCTGTGTTTTGCATGTGCATGCCTTAATGAGCTCCGTTGGCAATTAACATGTTTCTAGGAGCAAACTGGTTGCTCAGACGTTTGAGAGGGAAGTGCAGGGAAAAGGGCAACGCAGCTGCCTTGAGGTTGTTTATTTCCCAGCATTTTCTCAAGACTCCTGTCCTCTCTTTGGCAGCACCCCCCAACTAACCCTCACTGTTATTCGGGCCCTCCCCTCCCCCCAGCTCATTCACCACCTGCACACCTGGATGCCTTGTTGCTGTGATTCTTGGGCCTGGCTCAGGCGGCTCCCTATCCTCTTAGGAGCCAAACAGCAAAATGGGGACCTTACAGGCACACTTCTGCAGCCGAGGCAAGAGTGAGCCCAGTGCCCCACAAAATGCGTCTGGATGCTGGCAACTTCTCTGTGTCGCTCTGAGCAGAGAGGAACCTCTTACCCGCCTAAGGCAATAGGACTGTACAATCTGTTATGTACAAGGCTGTGGCTTTGGAAGAAGGAGGGTTTTTTTTTTTTTTTTTTGAGTCTTGCTGGCAAGATTGCTGAAGTGTGAGCAGTCATGGACAGAACAAACATCTTGTAGGGGAAAAGATAATTGGAGTCTTTTTGTGTCTGTGACAGGATTCCCCTCCCCCGCAATTTGATTTTTAAAAATATTTTTAAAGGGAGGCCTCTTCAATTTAATCAAGGTTAGAATATTAATATGCGGCTGATGACTACCTTGTTTAAGTCATTTGTTAATAATGGAAACTACAAGTCATACAAACAGTTTAATATTAAGAGGGGGAAAAAATCAGAAAACAGAGCCTTTCACCCATCAATTCCGATGCATGGGGAATAACTAAGAAGGATCCCAGTTAGGATGGTTACTTACAACGGCTTAGCATTGGTGTCAGAACCTGCACTGGCTGTGAAAGGTGTTTAGTCATTCGGACAGAAGATTCCTTTTCTCTTCGCACTACTTTTCAGGTGAAGGAATCCTTTCTTGAATCCCACAGCTGAAGGAAGCAGACATCTTAACCCGAGGACGAGGGACTTCAAACCTGGGGAAAGCAGAGCTAAGCCCTGTAGATAGGGAAGGGCTCTGTTTATCTACAATTACCACCAGATGTGAAATAACACCTTCTCAGGTGAGAGCGATTGACAGGCGCTGGTGTGAAGGTTGAGGAACAATCGGTTAGGAGGAAACAAGCTCAAGGAGGTTTGGAGTATTCCAGTAACTCTGCCCAGGTTCAGCTCAGAGCCCCGGGTCCTTACCTCTCCCCGACGGCAGAGAGAAATGAGCAGTCCAAGAGGGAAATGCCTCCTCCCCCACGCTTTAGTTTTATTTCATTTGCTGTCGTTTGCAAGCATGGGATCTTCAACCATCTTCAGAACTGTCACCTGGAAATAAATTTCTCCGGTTTATGAGATGGGCAACCCTTTTAGTCTTTCTCCTGTGAAAACATTAGAAGTTCCTCAGAGAAGGTTATCTTACTTGATGGTTAGAAAGTTATTTCCCTGCATGGGAGTATCCCATCTATTTTTTATTTATCTTTTCTTCTTAAAGAGAAAGAGGAGTAGTGAATCACAATTCCCATATGCAAGCCAACTTTTTAACGCAGTTGTCTAAGAATTCCCCCAAGAGGATGCTTTTGCACTAAATTTTGTTGTGTCTGCCCCTTGCCCAAAGTTCTGGAACTGTTTAGGAAGAAGGTGGGCTTGCCCTGGCCATTGTCTGGCCTCCAAGAAACGCATCTGCCAAGGATCCTTTCAGAGATGCAAGAAGTAAAGGATTTTTGGTTGAGACAACTGTCGGAGGGCACCCAACAGCTCCCAGAAATGGGGGAGGGGTGTGTGTCTATGAGGCGGGGCTAATAAAACCTAGTAAGATAACTAGGAAAGGAGCGGACTCTTCGAACCAGCCCGCGAGCCCCCTGGGGATAGATGTCTGGGAAGAGCAAGGCGCTATTTCCATATCTTTAGCCGCCAAGTCCTCCTCGCCCATTGTGGGGTTTCCTGGGGTTTGTGGCATCCACCGAGATTTCGGAGTTAAATCTGCATATCCCTCTGGGTCCCAATCTCCCCTCAGCGAAATGCAGCCAGAACGAGCTAACATTTAAATTCCTCCTCGCTTCCTCGCCCCCCCCCTCCCCTGGCTGCGTCTTCCCAGACTTGGGAGGGGGAGAGGAATACAAAAAAAACGAGGACGCTCTCCTTTCAGGAAATGGAATTCTAATGTACACGTTCCTATTTCTGAATCGGAGGTACTAAAAATACCCCCGCGACAGCCTGAGGAAGCTGTCGCTGTCCTCTGTGCAAACAAAATCGACAATTCTCCTTCCCCGCGCAATGGGTGTGCGAACTGGGCTGGGGGTGGGGACCAACCTTTGGCTGTGACCTGGACAGGACGTCCACCCAGCAGCCGCCATGTCTTTTCCCGAGTCCCAGTCGGGATATTCCTCCTCCACCGACGAGGACCGAAGGCAGTTTGGGTTTTCTAAAAGCCTAGACTTCGAACCCTGACCCTACCTAGTCCTGTGACCCGAGGCATGTCATTTAGCTTTTATCTTGGCCTCAATTTCTCCGTCCTTCCACAAGGTGGGAATAACCATCCCCAGTTTGCGGGTTGTGAATATTCCAAAGAATGTGCTTTGAGTGTCTGGCGTGGAACAAGCGCTCGGGAAATGCGAGCTTCTTTGATGATGGGAGCCCCTTGCGCAAGCAGCACTGAGCGCCTACTGTATACCGGGCGTTGGGATAAACCTCACTCGAGTCACTTTCAGAGTTACTTGGGGGTTTCCCTTTGCATTAACCATCTCTCCCAATAGCCTCCACCTGCAGTGGAAATCCGCGTGGGATCAGCGCCCAGACGCCGCCGCCCTAGCCCTTGCAATGGCGAGGCTGCGTGGAAGCGCACTCCCCGGCCCCGCGCCACACTTCCTCCCGGCGCTGGGGAACATTGTTCCAGAAAACGTGGGCTGAATCGCGGCGCGAATATTAGGGGTGGGGGAGCGGGAGAAGGCCCGGCGCGCCGAGCCAGTAATCCGAGCTCTTGATTATCCAGATTCGGATCAAACGGGGCGGCGGCGACCGGCCCCCTCCTGGGAATGATTAGATGATTAATGTAATGCTGTTTGAAGGGTCTCTGTTTTCTCTCTTAATTTGGGTCATTACTTAGAAAGCAAGCGTGAGACCATTTCATCAGCGTGCTCGGCGGCGGAGATGGCTATTCAGGAAATGGGCTAACTGCGCCGTAATCAAGACGCCGGGGGCTGCGGCGGCGGCGAGCTGCGGGAGCCCGGGTGCGCCCTCCCGCGGCAGGGCGCACGCCCCCGGAGGCCGGCCCCAGACCACGACGCGGGCCGGAGAGCCCCAGAGGTCCGGACAGGCTGGGACACTTGGCCGCCAGGAACGACTGGGTGGAGGAGTGGCTCCCCTTAGGTCACCCAGAGAAGGGGATGTGCCCAGAAGCGCCCCGGCGGAGCAGCGCCCTGGCCCTTTACCCCGGTGCGGTGCGGCGCGGCTCTTTGCTCCAGGACACGCACCCAAAACCTGCTCCCCGACACCCAGCCACTTTTAACCCCTTCTTTTTGCAATTTTCTCACCCAAATAAGGCAACACCCAGAATCCCTCGGTCGGAACAGTTACCAAATAAAAACTTGGTACAACGTAGGGGCCGGTGAAGGCCTTTGAGCCTTGGTTCCTGGGGCATATGAACACGCTAGCGCCGCACGAGCAACGGTTTGGCCTTGCCCTGGTCCCAGTGCCCCAGAGGAAGTCGCATTTGGGCCGGGAAACGCTATAAACGCCTATTTCCTTTTCCTTCTTTGGGGTGTGTGAGCTGACTCGCGGCGAGGGCGGGGGGTGGGGGAAGAAAAGACGCGCTAATGATTCTGTTTATTGAGTTATATATGTATATATTCCGTGTTCGTGTGTACAGGAGGATTTACATGGCTGTATAAAGATGGCTGGGGGCGCCGCGCTCTTCCGGGACGTTCACGTGACAGCCTGGTGTTAAAACCCGCCGCCCGAAGAGAAGCCGAGGCCTGGAATTAAATACGTTTCGGCGCACTGGGTTTAAATGTTTCCCGAATATACAAAGGTGGGAGCCAGGCGTTTGCTGCCAGTCATCGAGGAAACGTTTAGCTTTCCAAAAATATGCTGGTTTCGATAAATAGATTTTAGCCTTTCTGCTATAGCTTTTTTTTTTCTCCTTTCTTTTAATTTTAGAAATAAGTTTATACGTGTGATCTGTTTGGGGGTTGGAATAGGGCCGGAAGGGAGGGCGAGGCAGTAGCTCTCAGCTCTGCACTGTCCGAGTCAGGTCCTTTGTGCAGGGGGTGGTGGGACCCCCGCTGTCGTGGAGTTTGCGCACGTGTTTCTTTAAGTCAAAGTTTCTGCAAAACCCTTTGCCGCAAGTGGCGCACGTGAAAGGCTTCTTGTCGTTGTGGGTGTGCATGTGGAAGGTCAGGTTGTAGACCTGGTGGAAGGCCTTGTTGCAGATGGTGCATTTGTACTGCTTCTCGCCGCTGTGGGTCAGCTTGTGGTTCTTGTAGTTCCCTACAGGAGACCAAAAACAAAAAGGGGGTGGGAATGAAGTGGGACGGGGAGGGGCCGGGTGTCCCGGGGTTGGCTCAGGTGCCCGCGCAAAGAAGGCGACGCTTGGCTAGGCAGGCGCGACCTCTCCGAGTGAAGAAGTTGTCAAACTTCGTACGCGTCAAGCCCGGGGCTCTCACTACCGGATGGAGGGCCGAGTCCCGCGTAGCCGACCCTCGTCCCAGCCCCGCCGGGGCCTGAGGCCCACACAGCGTCCCTCCCGCTGTGCTCCGCCGGCCCGGAAACTTTGGCGCTGCCCAGAGACGCATGGGGTCCTTCTCCCGGCCGCTGCCTCGCTCGAAGAAATTCGCATGAACCCGGGCTTCGTCCCTTGTTATTATTTTTCTTCTCATTTTAAAAGTTACTCCCTCTGGTCCGCTAACTACCACTTGGATATCCGAAAGTGCCTTGGAAAATCCAAGCGGAGTGTCCTGGAGACAGCAGCGGCTTCCCCCAGCCTAAACCTTTCCCAGGAGGTGGTTACGCCTCGATTTTTTTTTTTTTTTTTCATTTCAGAAGAGAGTCCCGGCTACAAAGGGACGCTTGCTCTATAGCGCAATACCTTGTATTTCTCCCATTTCCTTTCCCTCCTTCCTTCCCACCTCCCAAATTCGGAGTCTCCCCGTGAAACCAGACTGAGTCCAGCGAGGTCTACTAACCCGGCCCGGAGAGCTTCCACCTAAACCCTGCACAACCCGATTCCAAAGAAATGCTGCGCCGGAGCCTGCGGCTCTCGCGCTCCCTCTCTCCGGATCCTTCTTTGCCTTCCCGCTAGCGGTGACCCGCCGAGTCCCAAGGGGAGGTGAGGAGAGGGCCTTGCCCCGCACGTTACCTTTTTGGTGAAAGCCTTTGCCGCAAAATTCACAGACGAAGGGCTTGTAGCCCGCGTGGATGCGAATGTGTGTGTTGAGCGTGGAGCTGCGGTTGAAGGCTTTGCCGCACTGGTTGCATTTATGCGGCTTTTCCTGCGGAGAGGGGCGTGCGCACCGTGAGGCTGAGGCCCCGGCCGGGAGAAGCCACCTCGGGTGCTCCTGGAAGGGGCACCTTGAAGGGACAGGGGCCCCTGGTGGGGGTTATTAGGGGGTCCCTTGGTCATCCTCTCCCCAACGCCGTCGCTCAGTCTCCGCGTGTTGGGTACGGGTCGGGTCGGACCCGGGGGCCACGTACCTGGGTGTGGATAATTTTGTGTCTGCAGAGCGTGCTGGCCTGGCGGAAGCCTTTGCCGCAGACTTTGCACACGAACGGTCTGGCTCCGGTGTGGACCGGCATGTGGCGGGTGAGGTTATAGTGAGCGTTAAATACCTACGGAAGCACACAAGGGGGCCTTGTGGCGTGTCTGTCGTGAGAGTCCAGAGTCAGCCTGGGGAGGGCACAACCTACCTCCCCCAACCAAAAACCCCCTTCGGAAACCAGAGCCCTTTTCATTTTGTAAAGAGCTTCCCAACCCACTGACTGCTCGTGCCAGTCCCATGTGGCCGCTGACAAAGGCATCCCCATTTTACAGAATAGGAAACTGAGGCCCAACTGTGCCCCCAATTCGAGTAGACAGCTACTGGGGCGCTCCCAGATTCGAGAAAGGGGCCGTCCAGGCTGCCCCCCCCGGGAAGCAGCCGCCACTGCTCACCCCTCCCGGCCCCCGCGGACCCCGGGCCTCACCTTGCCGCACACCTCGCAGGTGAAGTTTTTGGGCTTGCCGTCCGCAGAGCCCCCAGGCAGCTTGCTGTGGCCCTTGACGCCGCCTCGCTCGGCGGTCAGGGCTGAGTTCTCCTTCAGCACCTGCTCCAGCGGCGCGGGCAAGCGCTCCTTATGGGCATAGGGGGCCGGATGAGGGAACTTGTCTGCGGCCAGGCCGGCCAACTTGGCGTTCTCCAGCAAAAAGAGCTTGGGGTGCGCAGCCAGGGCAGCGGGGGCCTGTGCGTTGAGGAGGCCGGACGGGAAGAGGTGGCCGCCCAGGAGCTCAGACGGCGGGTACGCGGCAGAGTCCAGGTAGTTGAAGTAGTAGAGCGAGCCGCTGGCCGGAAGCCCCACTGCCTGGTTGATGACCTGCGGCTTGATGACCCTGCCCGCGGGTAGCGCAGACGGCGCCAGGCCCAGCTCGGCCTTGCAGCACACGCCACAGTTGGTTTTGCACAAGCCGCTGGCGCCGCACACCGGGGCCCCCCCGCCGCCGCCGCCGCCGCCGCCTCCTCCTCCTCCGCCGCCGCCGCCCGCCCGGAGGCTGCTTTTCCAGAGCTCAGAGTAACTGAGCAGCGTCTTGGACGGCACCTCGTATCCTAGGGGCTGGAGGGGGATCATACAGGGCAGCGGTGAGCAGAGGTTGAGCAATTTCTTGCCCTGGCCGCCGTCCGCCTCCAGTGCCCCGGGTCGGGGCTCAAAGGGCGCACGGGGCTCCGACGTCTTAGCCATGATGCGCTCGATGGAGAAGGCCAGCGTCTTGGAAGTGGCCGGCGATGCTCCAGCGCGCGGGCAGGCCGGGGGCACCATGGTCTCCAGGGAAGCCGAGCTTGCCATGACTCGCGGAGCTGAGCCGTACCGGACTGGGCCAGGGCGCAGCCTCTCTCCACTAGGTCTGCATTCCAGAAAAGGCAGGGAGGGAAACCGCAATTTAATAAGCACCTTGTAGGGTCCAGGTCACCCATTTGCATTCAAATGAACAGGGGCAGAACAAAGTGCACCCAAGGGTACCAAATTACCGCCCATTAACCCGGCGAGCAAAGGAACCCACCAGCCCCTGCCCTGGGACTTTGAAAGGGGGAGAAAGGGGGAGGGTTTACAGAGGAAAAAGAGAGAGGGAGAAAAAGAAAGAAAGAAAAGAGCCTCAAATTAACCCCCCGAGCCGCTCCCTGGACCCCGGCCTCCGCCACGCGTGCTGGGAGCTGGAGAGCGAAGGGGCAAAGTTAAAGAGCACGAGGAGAGCCACCTCGCATTTACCTCTTTCCCCCACCGCCAAGGAGATGCGTTCCGAGCCATGCAGCCTGTCTCCTCTGTCACATTTTGATGGCAAACATCTTCCCCTCCGCGTGAGATCACTGTCTTTTACATTCAGCTGACATCACATGAAGTCACTTGAAGTGGAATGACATGGGCGGCGGCGCGGCTCCTGTAGCGGCCCCTGTGTTCCACCGCGCCTGCCGGCCGCCGCCGCCACCGCCCCTCAAACTTTAAAAGGAGGCAACTGGCGCCCGCGCTCCCCTCGGGAAAGTGCGAGCGGTTCGCGAATCGGCAAGGAGGGAAGAGACGGGAGGGGGAGGGGGAGGAATCGTGATGGTTTTGCCGGTGGAAAAAAAAGGGGGGGAGCCCAAACCCAGGCAGAGTTCCGTGCGTGATTCACAACTTTGGGGGCCTACAGGTTTGGGGGACGCGGAAAGGGCAGGGGGTCCCGGACGCGCCGCCCCAAAGGGCCCCCGGGTGTCCGTCTAGTCGCCGAAGTATCCCTTAGCCCTCTGCAGCCGAGCTGGGCATCGTGCTAATAAACTGCCATTTACCCACGGAGCCGGCGCCAGCCGCGAACACGCGCAAATGATAATTACCTCATTAGGATGTGGCGCATGGACGCGGGCGCCGCGTGTGGAGGGGGGAACTTGTTAATGGGGAAATATTAATTTATGCAAAAACAACGAGCTCGCCTTGGCTGGCGTCGGAGGTCGGGAAACAGCTCCTGCCGCCTAAGGACAACCCCGTAGCATCCGGAAGAGCAAGGCCGCGCGCTCAGATCCCGGGGGCTTCGGCGCCTGGCGGGTGCGCCTCCCCCTCTCTGGCCGGCTCTCCGCCTGCGGCTGCGGGAGACTGCACCGCGAGCTGGAGGGTCGTTTGAGATCTTAATCGATCAGAATCGCTGATCTGTGATCGGATTTCTGAGGCCAAGCCCGGCTCCGCTGCTGGTTTAGGGCTGCGGGCGAGGATTCGGAGGGCAGCTCTCCCCGCTGATAGGTACTTACTGTTTGTATAGTTGAGAAGGTCCAATCTCCACCTGTTTAAGGAGCAGATTGAAACAGCAGAACCTCCCCTGGATCCTATTAAAACGTTTTTCCTCCTAAGGCCATTCAGTCGAACCAATTTTCCGAAGTGATTCATAGAGCTGAATTCTGCCAAGGCGGCTCTTTCACTTTTAGCCACTAAAGCACCGCGTGGAACCGGGTTTTGTGTTTTTCTAAAATAAAGAGAAGGATTATCAGAGGGGAGAGGGAGGAGGGCTGAAGGGGGGCGGGCAGAGACTTAGTGTGGCCAGAGGTACACGCAGAGGGAAGAAAAGGCCCTTTTCTAGACAGGCCCCAAGTAAGTTCGGAGGAATTCAGCGTTTTGTGCCTCGCGCACAAAAGCAGCGCGCTCCGCGCTCGGTTTGGAGGGGCTGAATTCATCTGTTTGCAGACCATTCCACCTGCGTATCACAACAAACTGCTCAAAGACGCTCCAGCACTTTCAACAGGCCGGGTGCTCTTGGCGACAACAAAAGTGATGGAGGCTGAGGGTTCTTATAGGGAGGGGCGTAGCGGCTAGCAAGAGAGCCAGGGAGAGAATTAGGTTTAGGAAAGGAGGGGGGGGATGCAGGGGTTAAAAAAAAAACTTTTGGAGGGTTTTGTTTGCGGGACAATTATATCTTGCCAGCCGGCTTTTGCAAGACCACGAGCTTTGTAGCCGTAACTACAGTTTCAGAGGATTACGGTGGGTATAATATGAGCAAACAGGGTTGAGAGTTTGATAGTGAATTCCATCTCCAAAGACATACGATCTTGTGGAGCCCAAGAAAGTGCTGGGTGGGGGGGGGAAAGAAAACCCTCTCCTTTTTCACCCAAGAACAGGTCTCAAGGGGCTGAGTACCCCTTCCCAGGCCTCTCTGCCGCAAAACATCCCAGGAAGCACATCAGGGAAAAAGACAGGAAAGGTCTAATTTTAAATTCAGGCAAACCATTCCTTTTTCCCCTTCAGAACTCTCTCCTACCCACTCCCCTTCTGACGTGTAATTGCAGACAGGATATTGACGTGGCAGGTAAAGGAAAGGAAAAGTGTACTTGGAAAGCTAGGATGGGGAACAAAGAGAGAAGTCTCCGAGGCAAAGTGGCCTGGATGGCAACTGCCGTGGGTTAATTTGTCCACGCTGCCAAGCTTGGAAACTACCCCTGAATTCAGCAGTCTTGAATCTGTTCCCCAACATCACCACCCCTCCACCCCACCCAACCCAACTTCCAGATTTCAAAGCTAGAAAGAAGCTAGCTCCTCGGGAGGAGAACATTTCCATATAGCCGATTTAATTTAGATGTTCAGAGGCAGAATTCCAGACTCAGTATACCCCTATCCCTGTGTTAACGTGAAAACAACACAGATGAACTACTCCCACCCCACCCCACCCCATCACCACACACCAGCAACTCACCGGGACATTGAAACAGTATCAATACACCGGCAAGGGTCTCAAAACCCGAATTTCTATCCCGACTTTCCTGTGGATCCCGTTCAGCCATCAGCACTGCACCCCAACCCCCTTTCCAAACTGGGTAATTGTTGATCTCGGCAGCAGCTCCAAAGATCTGCTGGTTTGAAAGCTCCATCAGGCTGAAAGCCTTCCAAAGGCTTCCCGTGAACCTGCGTTGCCATCCCTAGCGCTCTTTGTAGCTGCATAAGCCATCTCTCTCTCCCCCGGCATCACAAAGGAGTGCTACCTCCACAGAAAGAAAACATTTGGGTAAAAACAAGTTGCCCCTAATGTGCCTCTCTTTCCAAATGTTGGGTGAATACACTGGCTTTTATGAAAGTATTTAATTAGCTTCCACAAACTTCTCCTTCCCTCGCCTGCAGATTATATTGAAGTGGAGGGTTGGAAACTATTTTACACCTTGCCACTCACATGTTAATTAATCTCTATCTAACCCTAATTGCAGTTTATTCAAGCACCGCTCAACAGCTCACCCACACAATAAACACTGATCCTACTTTTATACATATTACTTCACGTTAACACATTGAGTAATTAACTCCAGTACCAACTAATAGTGCAAACAAATATTTTCTGTAAACGAGATGATTTCAGGCAGAATAAAAGAGGACTGGGGAAACGTGGCAGTCGGTGGAGGGAGTGCTGAGATTTCGATTTGCTGCCCCCAACCCTCCAAATTCATCCTCAACCGCAGCATCTTTTTTTCCCCTGAGGCTGAAATGCTTTAAAACAGTGGGGGAGGGGACAGTGTTAAAATCTGACAATTTTAGGGAGTTGTTGGAGGGGTTCTGTGAGAATAAGGATGACTTTTTTCTACCTACACATTTTCAGTCAGGGGAAAAAAATCCAAAGTCACTCGACATGAAGGACAAGAGGAGGCTGCAGAAATACACCTGTATTTCAGGGATGTGGATCCTTTTATGACAAAGTTTTCCAAAGCCTCCCACTATAAAGAAGTCCTGTCTTTTTAAGCAATGGTTTTCCGATAGAAGTGGGCAGAGACTGTCGAGATAGATTAGAAATCCCAGGCTCTCTCCCAATCCAGACTAGTACACAAGCTCCACTTTGGAGGTGCCGGTGCCTTAGAGTCTCAGACCCAAGCGAAGCGCCCGACCTGGAGGCACGCGGCGGGGGGCCCAAGCGAGGCCCACTAGGCCTCGCTCAGCGTGCGCTCGGCCCCAGGGGCCGGATCATGAGCTTGGGCGCCCGCAATCCCGGGGCACCCAGGCCTGTGGCTGCCGGCCTTGCTGGACGGCGCGGGCTGCAGCCCACCGAGCTCGGCCTACCAGCTCTGGACCCACCATGGGGTCCTTCTCCGCCCTGCGGCCTCAGCTTCCGGCCCATCTCCTTCTGGGCGTCTCAGCCGATAGCCAGACGCTTTCGCTCGGCCCATCTGGCCCACGCTGGGGCCTCCACAGCTCGGCCGCGGTGGGGAAACACTGCCAAAGTTAAGCCTGACGCCCCTCGGCGGCCTGTGCTCTTCCCACGCTGCAGAGCGGGGTGCCAAAGCCCGGTGCTCTGCGGCTCCGCTGGGTCTGACCCGGACCGCGACCTCGGGGATCTGTGGCTGTGGGACGCCGCACCCAGGCCAAGCCACTCGCACAGGACTGATTGCGGATCCAGGCTCAAGCAAGGACTGGAGCGCAATGTTTTAATTGAAAGCTCAGGTTTAAGCACAGCTGGCGGCTGTCTATTGATTTTGCAGAGGATTCTCTCGTGGAAGCATATTAAATATGACTGGCACGGCTAGAGCCCTCCTCCTGTGCCACCTCCCTCAGGCCTTTCTATGCCCACTAACCCGAACACTGTAAGGATGACTTTTGTTTTAAAAAAAAATTTTTTTTAATGCCAGAAATCGCCCTCACTTTAGAATAAATTACTTAGCAGATGCCTTCCTGGGGTGTAGACAACCTCAGAGGAAAATCCCTTCCTGGAGCAAAAGCTCACACGTTTGCACTACTTCTGGGATCACAGAGGGAAAAGACAAGCATTCCTACTCCCCCAAAGTGTTGCAGTTCCAGCCCTGGTGGCTTGTATCTCTTGGTTCTAGATGACAAGAGGCACTGTTATTTTAAATACCGTTATTATTATTATTATTATTTCCTCACCCGATTATTAGGTTGCAATACATAATATAGCGTCCTGGGCCATCTCCCCACGGAGCTGAGTAGCTCGGGGGCACACGGCTCGCTCGAGGATGCTGAGTTTGGGGAAACACCCACTGGGCAGATTTGATATTCTTTCTCCCCGCTGCTCCGTTAACTCGTTTGGAAACAAACAAAAGACCGAAACCAAACCAACAAACCCAAACCAAACAAAGTTTACGGTTTAAGGAGTCTCCCTCCCTCCCTTCCTTTCTTATTTCTTTCTAAGGGGACATTTAGGATCTGATTTACACGGTGCTGCGCTTAACCGCTGAAAATAGATTAACTTCTGAAGAGAAATTTTTCTGCGATCCTTTTTTTTTTTTCTCCCCCAGGAAGCATTTTATTGAAAACATTCGAACCGGCTTGCCAGTGGCTGGCTTGTCCGAGGCGCACGGGCCTCCGCCTTTGGTGCGCGCGGTTAGCAGGATTAGTGCGGCCGGGAGACAAAGAGCCCCAGATACCCCAGCCAAGCGAGGCCGGGCACGCCCGGAGAGATCCCGGGTTCCGGGTACCCGCGCGCAGCGCGCGAGCACCGTCTTGGGCCCGGGCCTCCAGGGACAGATGGGCCAGAGCCGTCTGCATCTGCCCGCGTCCTCGGGGATGCTGCGGCGCCCACAGCCAGGGTGGCGGCGCGCCCGTCCCACTGCACCCGGCTGTTTCGCAGCGCCCCTCGCATTCGGGGACTGGTTTTCACCCTCGAACAGGAGAGGCGCCTATAAATCAAGGGCAGCCGGCTTTGCAGCCAAGGAGGAAGGGGGAAGGTGGTGCAAACCTATCACGATTTCCAGAACCCTCCCGACCCCCTTCACGATCACATAAGAGGACTTTCACCGCGCCTTCGGAAATCTGGGCAGTGTGCGCGCTCCTAGGCCAGAGGGAGTCTTCCAAAAGAGCAGATCTGGAGTTCCTACGCGCGCAAGTTTGGTACGCTGTCCTCTCTGCTTTAGAGGCATATATAACCACACACGCGCATATGTATGCATATGTATGCATATTGTGTGTATATGTATATATACATTCACTGCTATCGACAACCCTTCACTTTAAAATGCCGTTTGATTAGGACTCTGATCCAATACCTGCTCGCAGCAATTTGCCAGCGAACGTGTCATTTCCCGAGGCGTAGTCAGGGTGGAGTGGGGGGAGGCAGTCTTCTCTCAAACGCCTTTTCCTCTTGCCACGCGGTTTTGACGTGCAACCCAAAGGAAACAATAGTTTACAAAGGACAATTGTGATATATTTTACACACCATGTACGTATATACATATATATGAAATATATATATATGAAATAAACAGGAATTTTTGGTGATGGACAGACCCTGCGTAGTTCGGGTGCTGTCGATTTCTAACTCCCTGGGAAGACGGCTTAGGATCGTCCGCGTTATTTAACTTGGCAGCCAGTTAAACTCCGCGGTGGAGCCTGCCCAAAGGTATTAGCGTTTAGTGCTAAGAGCTGGAGTTAAGTCGGCAGTGAAAACGACGGGCTGGAGGGGCCAAAGGGGTGAGAGGAACTGATTCCAGGTTCGCCCAAACTTCTGGAAGTTTGCCGGCCTGAGTAGGTCTGAGTTGGACGGCCCACTGGGTAAGAACCCAAAACGCTGTGATCGCTGTACAAGCGAATCACTCGGTTCTGTTTGGTTGGTTTGGTTTGGCTTTGCTAGAAACTTCCCAGGTATGCGTGAGAACGGAAAAGTTCTTTCCTGCCCAGGTTTCTTGAGTTCTCACCAGTTCAGCCGAATCCCATCTTCTCCTCTCCCAGGTAGATTTCTGTCTGCATTCTCTACCCCGGAGTTTGCATTTTGGCTTAGGTAAAGACAAAAATGGGAACTGCAAAAATGCTGAGTAGAGCTCCACCAACCGTGAATCAGTCTCTTTCTTCCTCCACCCCTGTCTCCTCCCACACACAGACCCTCCCTCTTTGGGGGTTTAGCTAGGGTGGCAATCAGTAGATGATTACTTACTACTGAGGGCCTCTTACATGCCAGGCACAGTACTAGCTAAATACCTGCTCTAATCGTTCTCATTTCTGTCCTATGAAGTTAGCATATACAATCAATGGGCCCACTATACAGATAACATGTCCAAGGTCACATAACTGGCAAGAGATTGTTTTCAGAACCCATATTCCTAAAACCATGCAAAAAAAAAATCCAGCTAAACAATTAGCCTGAATTGGCTGCTGGAGTGTAAATTGGGACACTTTGGAAAACTGGTTGGCCGTATCAATTAAAGTTGAATGTTTGCATTCCTTACAACCCAGCAATTCCACTCCTAAGTAGATACCCAACAGAAATGTGTACTTAAGCTCACCAAAAGAGAGGCACTAGAACGTTCACAGCAGCATGATTTGTAATAGTCCTACACTGGAAATTTTCTGAGTAACCATCAAGTGCGGAATCCATAAATAAATCGAGTGGTCTGTTCACAAAATGATATACTATACACATCAATAAGAATCAACAAACCACTGCTACACTAAACAGCATCAATGAGTTTCACAAACATAATACTGACCAAAGGAGCCAGATCCAAAAGACTACACACTGCATGATTTCATTTAAAGTTCAAAGTAGGCAAAATTTGGGCACACAAGGCTTCTGGGGTGCAGGTAAGGGTTTGTTTTCTGATCTGGGTTCTGGTTTGTGAATATTTTTTGAGCTGTTCACGCTTATTTGAATATTTTCTATTCAAATGTTTGTTGATATGCTTCTATGTATCTGTTAAATGCACTTATTTGTTCACATTTTAATATCTATTATACTACCTCTATATCTGTTAAATAAGTGAATAATCAGCCTGAATTTGTCTGACTTGCCCCCCTCCCCCAGGTTCCCAAAGAGATACTACTCCTTACCTGCCTCTTGAGTAATGCACCTTGAATTTCTTCCTCTGGACTGGACAACCACATCAATTAATTGGCCTCTTATACAGACTTAAAGACAAGCTGCATCCAGACTTTTAACACAATTGTCTTTGGAGCCTGGGCAGTGGATACAACTTCAGGGAACCTGCAATGGGCTCAAGAATGTTTAATCAGGGGAGCACATCTGAAGCATTCTTCTCACCCAAGACTTCAGTACAGGAGGAGTGGCAGCATTGAACTTGGACCTGTACCCTTTGCTGCAGGTGAAGCAGGTAAAGAACCTCTGGCCAGGAACTACCTCACACTTTCCAGAGGCCCAATCTGGCAGCTTGTGCTGGGAGATGGAGATCTGGTTGAAGGTAGGAGGGTGGGGTACGGGATGTTTGTATGAACTGGCATTAATAGAAAGCCTTGGCAAGTCCTTAGAGCTTAACTCACTGGGTCTTGGCCCTAGACGAGACCAGGGGAAAAAAGAATCTTGGCTCCCTGGCAAGTGACCCAGTTAGCAGAACTAGCAGTTCTGCTTTGGGAGAGGATGGGGAAGTTTATTTTAGCAGGAAAAAGCCTTGGGACCCAGAAATCAAATACTTGACAATCCCTTTGTGCAAAGCAAATGTGAATTCTGGTGGTGGCAATGGTTGCAAATCTGCTCTCAGCACTTTAAGAAAGATATCAAGTAGAGTTCCCTGTGCTCTACAGTAGGTCCTTATTAGTTATCGATTTTATACATAGTAGTGTATATATGTCAATCCCAATATCCCAGTTCATCCCTCCTCCCCGCCCCATTACCCCCTGGTAACCATAAGTTTGTTTTCTACATCTGTCACTCTACTTCTGTTTTGTAAATAAGTTCATTTGTACCCTTTTTTTTAGATTCCACATATAAGTGATATCATAGGATATTTGTCTTTCTCTGTCTGACTTACTTCACTCAGTATGACAATCTCTAGGGAACTCTACTCAATACTCTGTAATGGCCTATATGGGAAAAGCACCTTAAAAAAAAAAAGAAAGAAAGAAAGAAAGAGTGGGGGCTTCCCTGGTGGCGCACTGGTTAAGAGTCCACCTGCCGATGCAGGGGACATGGGTTCGTGCCCCGGTCCGGGAAGATCCCACATGCTGCGGAGCGGCTGGGCCCATGAGCCATGGTCGCTGAGCCTGCGCGTCTGGAGCCTGTGCTCTGCAACGGGAGAGGCCACAACAGTGAGAGGCCCGTGTACCACACACAAAAAATAAAATAAAATAAAAAAAGAGTGGATTTATGTATATGTATAATTGATTCACTTTGCTGTATACCTGAAACTAACACAACATTGTAACACAACTATACTCCAATAAAAAATTTTAAAAAATAAGATATTTTTAAAACTTAAAAAAAGAAAGATATAAAGAACCTACAGCTAAAGCAGTTAAGGTGGAGGTGAGGACCAAGGGCTGGTGCTCTAATTTACATAGACTAAAAAGATTAAAATTCTCTGCTTCTGAAAGAGTGAGACAAGATAAGACCCAAGGTGATGTAATTCATTCATTAGTTAGCCAGTACACTTGTCTTGAGATTTTCTGTACTGGGCCTACAATCTAGATGCCAGGGATAGTGCCTACCAAGATAGACACAATCCCCTCCCTCATGCCACTTACATTCCTTCATTCAGCCAATAGGCATGCATCAGTACCTTCTGTAAACCAGGCTATGGGCCCAGAAATGGATAAAGGACAATGGGCGTGGCTAGGATGGTCCAAGACTCTGAAAGAGGGCAGAGTTAGAGGGAAAAAGTAAAAAAGCAAACAAAAACATACCCAAAGAACTCCCTGACGGTGAAGTTAAAAAATTAAAAAACTTCTCACTCCAACAGAGGCCACAGGGTTAATTCATAAATACCAGGTTTCTAGAGGCATTTCCATGATGGGTGGGTAGCCTGCTCCTTTGGCAATTTATTGTCTGATGCTTTTTTCTAGAGACAGAATTCTGGTCTGGATGGAGCATGGCATTTCTTAGGATATTAAGACACAGCATGAAACTCCCTTCTGGGCTTTGTAGGGCTGAGTATCTTTGAATCAGAGAAGGTTCTGGAATCATATCAAGTCAGAAGCCTGGCTCACCTGTGAGCTATGGGCCCACAGGCAGGTTATTAAACATCTCTGCAAGCCCCAATTGCCTACCTTGGGTAGGAGGTGAACACTTACTTGGTCCCAGGGTGCTGAGGACCAAATGGGAAGAGGCACAGAGAGAGCTCAGTACCCGTGACTGTCCAAAGGAAAGCCCTCAATGAACATTTGCCATAGTTATTACAATAACTGTTGTTATTCATAACTATGGTCCTTCAGTCTGATTGGTGGAAAGATGAGAGAAGAGAGCAACAAGCTTTCTTATTCTGCTCTGTACTTGTTTTACTTCTTTTTGTAAATAAAGTGAGGTGGGATTTTTTTTTTTCTGATTTAAAACGCAGTAGAAAAATGTTGGGAAAATCAGAGAATTACAAAGGAGCATATTAAAATTGTACATAATCCTATTACTCAGAAATCACAGACAATGCTTTGGCATATGTTCTTTCTCTGCATTTACACGGTTGACATCATATAATATATACTGTTTTATAATCTGTTTTTCCATTTAATATAGTATGACTATTACCCCGTGTTTTGAATATGCAACTAAGACAATTTTAATGTCTCTGTAGTACTCCACTATCTGGCTTTAACACGAGTTAAACAGTCCTTTGTGGTTGGATATTTAGGTCGTTCACAATTTTTTTTTTTGCAATAGTTCCATCAGGAACATTCTCACACGTTAATTTTGTGCATAGCTAATTCCTGTAGGACAAATTCCCAGAAGTAGAATTACTGTGACAAAAGATATGCACATTTTTAAAGCTTTAGATACCAAGTGACAAATTGCCCTTCCAAGAGGGGGTACAATGCCTCTTTCCCAGTGCCTTCCCTAACACTGGGCATTGTCATTTTAAAAATCCCTACCAATTTAATAGATCCCAAACGGTATCTCATTGCTATTTCTGCCTATATGTTGTTGCCTAGGGCAGACTCAGGTGCCAAATTATAGAGAACTTGGAATGTAGAAATGCTGGTACAGACTGGGGTGACAGAAGAGAGAAAGAAATATGTGAAAGGATGTCCCAGAGAAAGAACCATCCAGAGAAAGGGGGCCAGTGTCACATATTTTGGGGCATCCAAATGGCTCCAGTTTGCTTAGGTTTTGAGCATTTCCTGAGAAGCCCCCTCATGACCTTGCTCTTCCGAAGCCACCAGTCAGAACGTGAGCTGCTGCCGCTCCACATCTTCTAGACGCTCTGTGCCTTCCCAGGCCAGCTCCCCCTAGGTCCTGCGTGTGGGTGCTGACCTGTAGCTGAAGGTCCAGCCCCAAGAGTGGGAGCCTTGAGGTAATGAGGCTAATGTGGTCTCCCTCCCTCCCAAAGGCAGCTGAACTAGTTCACACCTCTCAGCATGCATAGAAAAAGAACCAGAATCTCCAGGCAAAGGAAGTACTAGAAATGAGAAGAGCGGTCTTGCCCATTCCACACAAACAGGAGAGAGGGTGCAAGGAAGATTATTTACTCCCAAGAGCTAGATTTTCATGTTGATCTTCAGCATCTTCTCTGGCAGAGAACAGCATGTTTTTCATTACCTCTCTGATTTCTACTGAATCTTTCCTACTGATTAAAAAATAACCAAATCAAGGGCTTCCCTGGTGGCGCAGTGGTTGAGAGTCCGCCTGCCAATGCAGGGGACACGGGTTCGTTCCCGGGTCTGGGAGGATCCCACATGCCGCGGAGCGGCTGGATCCGTGTGCCATGGCTGCTGAGCCTGCGCATCCGGAGCCTGTGCTCCGCAACGGGAGAGGCCACAGCAGTGAGAAGCCCGCGTACCGCAAAAAAAAAAAAAAAAAAAAAAAAAAAAAAATAACCAAATCTTAATATGAGAAGTTTTCAACATACACACAAAAAAACACAGAATAAAATAAGGAACCCATATACTTAGCCTCAGTAAGACCAATCCATGGCCAATTCTGATTCAGGTACCTCCCCACGTACTCACCCCCTCATATTATATTCTAAAGCAAGTCCTAGACATACTATTTTGTCATCCCTAAATAACTTCACTACCATCACCTAAAATATTAACAATAATTTCTTTATATCATCAAATACCCAGCATTCCAATTTCCAATTTTTGAAATGTCAGAATTTTAAGTAATCTTTGGTTTAAATTATGATTCAAATAAGGTCCTTACATTATGATTGGTTGTTATGCCTTTTAAGGCTCCTTTAATTTATAGATTTCTCTCCATTTCTTTTTTTCCCCTTGCAATTTATTTCTTGAAAAAAATCAAAAAAAAATTTTTTGTTCTATAGGGTTTTCTTTTCATAGTCTGCATTTTGCTGACACCATCCCTATGGTTTTGGCAATTTTGAAAACTCACGTCTTTAGATGCTGTCCTTCTGACTGCCACTCCTTCTTGAACATTCCTTTGAGAGCAAATCTTTGCTGTCTGAGTCCCGTGGTCTGTGTACTCCTGTAGGGCAGCGGCATCTCTCGTTCAGTTTTGGTCACTGCTGTCACTCACACTCACCAGCTGGACAGCAAGCACACCTGGTTTGTTGGATGAATCGAACGCCTCAAAGAACTATGTTCTTTTCATTATGTTTCTGCCCTGTACACCCTTGAACTCAGCTTGCAGCCCTGCATTTTGCACTACATGTATTTTTTTCCCCCATGTGTGGTTAGTGTCTAAGGACAGGATAGACCTCATGCTGGTTTTAAAAACACAGACATTTTCTCCACTGTTCTGTAAGAATGCTCCGCACAGATCAAGATTCTGAGTTACCAACCGTAGTTCAAAGGCTGACTTTTCATCCTCTATGGTTCTGGAATGTACATTGGTGCTTTTATTCTCCTGACTACTATTTTATTATTTTTTTAGCAAGTTTTTTTTAACATCTTTATTGGAGTATAATTGCTTTACAATGGCATGCTACTTTCTGCTTTATAACAAAGTGAATCAGTTATACATATACATATGTCCCCATATCTCTTCCCTCTCGCATCTCCCTCCCTCCCACCCTCCTTATCCCACCCCTCTAGGTGGTCACAGAGCACCAAGCTGATCTCCCTGTGCTATGCGGCTGCTTCCCACTAGCTATCTATTTTACATTTGGTGGCATATATATGTCCATGCCACTCTCTCACTTTCTGACTAATATTTTAAAAGGTACCTAGTTGTTAACTGAAGAGAAGGAAGGCTTCCCAGACTTCTCCTTGGATATTGAGAAGATATTTATTTTAATTCCAGAATAAGGATTTCCTTTAGAGCTCCTGCCCCCTCCCACCCACACCTCCATAGGTCCCCTGGGGGTGGAAGTGGAGGTGGTACAAAGTTCTGTACAGGAGAAACTTAACATTCTATAAGTAAGCGCTTGCTTGCGGAATGAAAGAAGAGCCATAGCAAGGAAGTCTCCATCCCTCTCGTTAAATCAAATTGGAGCACAAGCTTATTTAATATAGTCAAGTATAGGAAGAATTCTCCTTCAGTTTTCTGGCAGACTAGATTAAGTTTTCACCTAGGGCACATAAAAGAGTAAATAAATTAATATTGATCACCTAGGAGGTTTTAGTAGACCAGAGTTTTGTGTCTCCAGACTCAATGAATTTTGGGATGCAATTAAAATAATTCCTAATGCTTACTGAGTTCAAGCAACGTAATGGAGTATGCAATGAAAATCAAGTCTCCCTTCCACCTAAATCTCTGGTCTCTTTCCCTAGAGGCAACTGCTTACTCTGGTTTCTTACTGTGTGCCAGGTCCTGTGAGCTTACTAATTATTACCAGTTTCTGTTACTATTGCATAAATAGTGTGGCCCTATAAAGCAAGTGGACTTGTTATCCTCATCTTCAGATGAAGTAAATGAGACTCAGTGTGTATTGGTGATTAGCCTAAGGCCACATGTTTAGGTGAGTGGCAGAGCCATCGCTCAGAGCAAGCCAGCATGGGATCCCACACCCATTGTTCTTAACCATTAACTCATCCTATCTAGAAATACAAAAATACGACCTACTGATATCGTCAAACAGTAAACTGTAGACTTTCATTTGTCAAATTGTTTTGGCCAGTTTGATGGTTTGACTTTCTTTCAAGATATTAAAACTCTACAGCTTACAAGGTTAGTATAAAAAAGAAAAAGACATGGTCCCCATTTTATAGGTAAGGAAATCAGGAAGAGAGACAATAGATAAAGCAAGGAGTGGGATGGGGAAGCGAAAGATGAAGAGCTTTGGCAGAAATTTTCAACTTTTCTGTGTGTGAGTGTGTGTGTTTATGTGTGTGTGTATGTGTACAGTACGGAAACCATAGACCCCTTTGACACTCTGGTAAGACTAGGGATGCCTTCTCAGCATAATGCTTTAAAATGCATAAAATAGGTACAATTCCAAAGGAGACCAACTGCATTGATATACAGTTATCAAAAACTTTAGAAAATAAATGTGTGGCACAGTGATATATAAGCTTCCTTTTCAATGCATTAAATAAGATCTGGTGGCAGGTGTAATCCTAAGGAAATTTAGAAGTACTGATGAGTGTAAATGATATTTTGAGACATTGTAACAACTGTAATGTGATATGAAAACATCTGTGATTTCTCTTGGTGACAAAGCCACAGACAATGCAAGTGCTACTGTGGTTTGCTGCCTCCTTTTTTTTTTTTTGTCTTATTCAAGTTCATGGACCTCTTGAATTCTAGCCAAACACTCCAGGTTCAGACTCTCTCCCCTGTAAGAGGACATGAGCAAAGGTTAGAGGGTAATACTTAACCTTCCATCCTGCACCTGCTACTAGTACTATACTTCAATTCCACATTTTTCTTGTCCAGATGATGCTCTGTTGAGACACTGTAAACAGTAGATTTATTTAAACTATGCTCCTTTAAAATATTTTTAATTTGAAAAACTAATAAATGCACATGGTTAAAAGAAGCAAACATAAAACAGTATGTACTGAAAAATATGTCCCCTTTCCCAGAATCCCTCCTATATCACTCAGAGCTCTTGGTTGCCAGCAACAGAAACTGACGGGAGAAAAGGATTTTATGGAGTAGCTCACAGAATCCACTGAAGGCTGGGGAGACAGGTTCATTTAAGAACCAAGGGACAAATGAGGTGAGGCACAGCCAGAAGAGCCCCAGGGACAGCTCTGCTGGGACTGCTGCTGCTGCTGGGCAACTGCCCTGTCCCTGGATGCCCCTGGTCTAACCCACAGCTGTAGTGAAGGTTTGCTAATGCTGCTGTGCCTTTGGGTCCTTCTTTTAATGAGCTTGTAACAATAGGTCATGCTTAGGGTATTATTCTGGTTATTTCTATTTTACAGATGAGAAAACTGAGGCCTAGAGAAATTAAGTAACTTGCCTGAGGTCACATGGTGGGTATTACCACCGACTGAAATCAGAACCAAGGTCAGCCTGACTCCAGAACCTGAACCTGTGCTCTTGATCTCCACCTGCTACTCCTTCGTGCTAGTCCTGTCACCCATGGTCTACAGATCCTGCAGCCCCTGCTTTCACCTTTACTTCCACATTAAATTGAGTGGTTTGAGCCCCCATCCTTTGTAATAACAGGGTCTGAGTCCCTCCCCATCTCAAGAACCATCTTTTTCTGACCTCCTGGGGGCAAATGGACACTTGTTTCTCATCCACTCCCAAGTCAGTTCCTAGCTCTGCCCTTGCCCTCAGTTCACTGAGTGGGAAGCTCTTCCCTGGGACAGATACCTCCTTTTCCTTGCATTCTCCAAAGAAATATTAATACTGTGTGTACAGCAGTGTTGTTACAGAGGTGGGGTGGTGGCAGAGAGTAGATGCAATGTGAGCTTTTTTTTTTTCAGTGAAGGATGAATTCCAATTTCAGAGACGTTAAAAATGAAAAAAAAAGCTTTATCTTAGAATCAATGAAACATAAGAATTGATCTGACTAAAAGTTGGAGAAGAAATGTATCAGAGATGGTTTTACTTCTTTTCAATGTAGAAAGAAACCCATTTCCTTGATTGGGAGATCACTAGCCTAGGTTAATCTCTCCAGAATTATTTTATCAGAACTATTCCAAGTTTTGGAGAGAAAGACATCTCTTCATCCTGCCAAAAATTATTTCGTAGGAGTTCAACTTGTAGGATCACAAAACTAGAGACTGTCGTTTAATTAAAGCGTCCTCTGAAGAGTTCAAACTCTCCAAATACATTGCAATGTCGATATTCCCCATATGCTCTGGAATTTTCAGTCTATAATCTTAATGTTTGATTTTTTTGAAGGGTGTTTTTTATCTAAAATGAAAGTAATTGCACTAAAGAACACTGTGGAGGAATTTATTGTGTTCAAAGCCCTGTTCCAGGGGTTGATTGGGGAGACCGAGTGAGGTGCCCAGTTCAGGACAATAACATAGTGACATTCATACAGTGACATCAGAGTTTGAAACCTGGTCATAGCTTCCACCTAAACTGTACTTTTCTTTGCACCAAATACTGGCAGTATTTGTCTTCTTACGCTGCCTTTGGTTTTCTTTTAAGTGCGTTCCAAAATTTCCAACGCTTTCTCTAAAATCCATACTATCTTCAATCACATGTTTCTTGCTTGGAGATTTAAGCAAAGCCTTGTTTGTTCTTTGCAATTGTATTCACTACCCAGGAAACAAGCCAACTTGTTTCTGATGGACAGAGGGAAATATGCCAACTTAACCATGTTTACAATTGCTTTTTGCCATCACATCATAGATTCTTAGGAAATAAGAAAAAATGTTATCTGGGTACTCTTGGCTTTTTGTTACAGCCTTTGCATTCCTCTTATTTGTAGTAATTGTGATCTTGTTATTCCTCTGTTAGCTGGTGGCTGTGATCACTTGTTGTGTAGTGTTTTTCTTTGACCTTCAATGTACGGTCGTCAGGGGAGAGGACTCTGCTGGCTGATGGCACCCTCTCCTCCTTTGCTTAGTTACAACAAAGGCAGATTTACGACTTTGGTTGAAATGCATAGTTTCATAAGAAGGAAAACAGATGATAATTTTAGTATTTAGATGAAGAAGGAAAACAACCTTGAATAAAAGATGAATATTGATTTTAAAAAATTTGTTTACCCAGAATTGCAAAATTGTGCACAATGTGATTTCATTTCAGATTTGTTAACCATGTGCTGATGGAAATTGGCCACAAAGAACACAATTATTTTGGATTTTAAAGTTTAAATAAAATGAATTTCTTAAAATTTATGTTGAAACAATAATGATACAACCCTTACTGGTTGGTTGATTTCCTAAAATTCTTACAGAATCCCAAATTTATGACAGCATTACTATTCACGCCGGCACCGGAAATTCAGGTCACGTTAATGATGAGGTGGATGGTTTTCCTAAAGCTATTGAGATTCATCATCTTTTTTAGTAATTCTTTCTTTACAGAGAGAGGATACTGTAATAAATTTACTTTATACTTTCTTTTTTAAAAACTATTTTACTTATTTATTTGGCTGCGCCGGGTCTTAGTTGCGGCACGTGGGATCTTTTAGTTGCGGCATGCATGTGGGATCTAGTTCCCTGACCAGGGATCGAACCTGGGCCCCCCGCATTGGGAGTGCGGAGTTTTAGCCACTGGACCACCAGGGAAGTCCCTACTTTATACTTTCTTAGTCATGATCATCCTCAGGTGTGCCTCTCTGATGTTCACCCTTCCAATTCAACCAACATTTATTGAGTGCCTATATTCCAGGCACCAGCCTGGCACACACAAATAGATGCATAGTCCCTGACCTCAAGAAGTTGGCAGTCTAGCGGGGAGACAGACACATAAAAAAATCATTATAATACAGTGCAGTTAGACTGGGGTTGAATTTGGGGTGTTTCAGAAATTCTTGAGTCACACATTTCAAACAGACTCTTGGGTCACTTCCACAGATGGCTCATTTCTACCATTATGTTTTGATCCATTCTCCATTTCATCCTGGATTTTTAGTTTACCTCATTTTGTTCTTGTTTCTTCTTTGATTAGACAATCTCCTTAAATACAGCACAAGCATTAAAAGTCATACCGAAAATCTGTATGTGCAGACATGGAAATGGCCCTACACTGATAAGTGAAAAATATGATGTGCCTTAGTAGGCTCAGGCTCAATCCCATTTGTGAAAATATATTTTTAAATATATATATATAAAAATATGTAAAAATATAAATATATCCAACTGGATATTGGATATATGTATTATATATATAAATATATATATCCAATATACTTATATATAATTTGAACATATTTGGAAGAATATATGCCCATCTGTTAGCAATGGCTACTTTGGGGAAATGGGTTGGGGAAGGGAGAGACTTCAACTTCTTGTTTCATAGAATTCTGCTCTGATTTTTTTTTAACTTAAAAAATTCCTTTAAATATTTTGAAAAAATAAAAATCCTAGTTAGCTCTTTGTTATGGGGAACAATAAGCCCAAACTAAATGAAACTAGATGTCCTCCTTGGAAACCTTAATCCACCCTTCCCATCTTAATCTCTCCCAACCCCCTGCATAAATCTTTCCATGAAGCCAGGCTCCCCTAACACACTGAGCATATTCATTAATGTCTTAAGTCAACATGTATTTGTTGACTGCTTACTACAGGCACTGGGAATCCACTACAGGCACTGGGAATCCATCAGAGAAAAAAACAGCTTCAACCAAGTGGCACATCCCCTCACCTCCCTCTGCTTTGGTCCATGTCTTTTCCTGTCTTCTCTATGGGCTCTTCAAGACCCCCTCCTCCAGGAAGCCTTCCTTTCCTTCTCCCTCCTCTGAACCCTCCTCTGAATCTTACAGTATTTAGTCTATATAAGTCTTTTCAAGAGTCATAACGGCTAGACTAAAGGTTCTAAGAGAACAGTAATTCGATGACTTAACATTTTTGTACTTTCAGCCTTCATTTATTAATTATATATTGAATGACTACAATCAGGATAGAGTAGGGAAGCTGGCACAGATCACATCCACCTGAAGTGGAGAGGAACTACATGAAACATGTAATGATGAAGATAACCCCTCCGTGAATTGTGTGATGAATAGTATGAAAGAGAAGTAGAGAGAGTCATGAGGATATATACCAGGGAAATAGATGCTGGACTGAGGGCAGGGTTTGGAAGGGCTTCTCTGGGGAAGTCAAATTTAATTAGCTGGGATGTGAAGGAAGAGATGAAGTGCTCAGAGGGAGGGGCCCAGGTGGGAAGCATCACGGTGCACAGGAAGTGAAAGATGGCAGGGGTAGCTGTAGCCTAGAGAGAGGGAGGTGTAGGGTTAGCAGAGAAGGCTGGAGGGGGAGGTGAGGATCAGATCACACACGACCTTGTACATCACCTTAACCAATTTGGGCTTCATTCTATGAGCAAGGGGAGCCACTGAATTCTTTTAATTAGAGGATGGACAAGGGCACAGTTACCTTTTAGAAAGGTCCCACTGGCTAATGAGAGGGAATGGATTAGAGAGAGAGCCTGGGTGTTTCCAGCACTCCCCGGCCAGTATGGACTCAACTCTTTGTGGACTGATTGTTAGTATAGTGAATGCTTTTCCATCAGGTTAACATTTCCCTCTACATCTCGATCTCTCACCATCCATCTGGCACTTTTTCCTAAGGCCTCTTCCCTACCAGTCTTCAAATAACTCTAGAATTTTCCTCTTTTAAGAAAAGGGAAAAAAACGTAAACGTGCACTTCACAAGAGAAGCTACCCAAACTGCCAATACGTGTGTTGAAAGGCAATCAACTCCATTTGTGTAATCAGTGAACTACAATTATAAAGCACTGCACCACTTAACAGAATGACCAAAATTAGCGACAATACTTGGTACTGTCAAGGCCAATACCTACTGTTGTCAGGGGCTTTGATCCTCTGCTGGTAAGAGTGTAACTTCATTCTTGCTCTGTGGAAAACTGGCAGTATTTCCTAAAAATGAGCAACATATCTTTACCCTCTGACCCAGCAATTGCACCACAAGAAACATACGAAGAAATTCATGGCAGTATGATTCCTATGAGCCCCAAACTAAAAACAAAACATTAACATGGATAAGTAAATTGTGGTATAGTCATACACTGGAATACTATAGAGCATCGGGAAGAAATGAACCACAGTTACACCAAGAGTATGACATACAGCAAAAAGAAGCCAGGCATAAAAGAATAGGTATTGTGAGTCTAATTGCATGAAGGTTTCAATTTAACTGATGCAATTAGAAACCAGGATAGTGGTTACCTTTGGATAACCTTTACCCCTAAGGAGGGGGAGAGACTGGAAAGGGGCACCAGCATGGGTCTATCTGGGGTGTTCATTGTGTTCTAGTTCTTGACCTGGTGACGATTCAAAGAGTGTGGCCACTTTCACAGATCATCGAGCTGTATGCTTAGGATGTGTGCACTCTTTTGCAGGTATATCGTATTTTAATTAAAAAAGAAAAAAAAAAGGAAAAGAAAACTTCAGATTACATCGCAAAGGAAAGCTCTAGGTCCCCAGAGCTAGAGCTCTGTTTTGAGTCTGTGGCAATGATAACCTGAGACTTGAACTTAGTTTTGTTGTTGTCTCTGAGCTCTTCTGATGTCATTTCCTTCTCCACAGCCCTCCCTCCAGGGCAGTCTTGCTGGGAGATGGTATCCAACAGGACCCTCAGTGCTAGGCTGTGGTGAATTCTTCTTTTGAAGGAAACTTAAAAAAAAAAAAAAAAACAACTTGGTTTCAGGTCTTGTCTAACTTGTTTCTCTTTATGCCTCTTGGTTACTTACCTCACTCACTCCTCCAGGCTCCTGAGCATTTTCTTCCTTTTTCCAATCCTATACACTGGGCAATGCTCTCTCTTGTGCATCTTTGAGTTGTTTTTAATTGTTGAGAGAAATATGCTTTAGTTTTGCAACTCAAAATATCATTAATACAAATATATTTCACAAAATTCTACCTTTGCCACACTGACTTAACTTTGTGCTGTTAGGTGATCAAAGATTTTTTGCACCTGATGCGATACCCCCATCATTCATCTGAACAGTTCTATGCTAGTATCTCTAACGTTTCTGAGTGGAGCTGTGTAACCATAGGGCAAGTTACCTTAAGCTTTCTGATCTCAATTTTCTTGTCTATAATGAGGATAATAACAGTCCTCTCCTCTTACAGTTGTTGTGAGATTTGAATGCGGTAAGACATGCAGGATGTATAAAATAAATACATTTGATAATAAAATAGTTGCCCAATAATGGCAACTATTGGCATAAAATAGTTGCTCAATAAATGGGAGTTGTTTGAAGTACTAAGGGCAGGAAGTACCGGTGATTTGTCCCTGCAGACCTCAAGGATTAAACAGAGAGACATGCTATTTAGAGGGGTTGATCTGTCGAGACCAACTGGTGAGGATTCTGCCTGGTCCTATTGAAAAGGTAGTCATTTCTCTAAAACTGCAGTCAGCCCTAAGGAAAGGTCAGCTTGATTTAGTGGCAGGCACAAATAAAACAGGTAAGGCTACCAAAATGTTTGGTTTCTTTTAAACTTAGGTGAGTATACGGCTGACAAGGACTGGGGAGCGCAAAGAGTACTCCATATCTTAGAGAATCTTGTAAAATGCTTTAACAAATATATAAGAATCATATATAATTGGCACACGCTTTGTTTGAATGCAAACACTGCTGTTAAAGTGGTGCTTAAAAACAGTTTGTTGGCCTTCTCTTCATACAGGAGAAACATTTCTCTCGTTTACACTACTCTCTTGCTTAGCAAACCCTTATTTATCCTATAATGCAAGTGTAATCAGCCCAACATGTCCAAATGCCCACAGATTCTGAATTAGTGGAGTCTGAATTAGTGGAATTTTAGGCTGTTTCTCGTGGAGACAAGTGTTTGAAAACTACCCACTCCAACAGTTTCGAGAACACTCTATGAAAATGACCCCTTCCCTCCTCTTTCCCCACGTCTTCCTGCTTTGCGTGTTTCAGTTCTGGCTTTCAAAGGAGACAGAGGAAAAAAAAGACTCAAAAGTATTCTTGGGACACGTGAATAGTTATTTATTGAGAAGCCACAGTTTTCCACACTTTCATAACTGTAGGCTTTATATAAGGCAAAAGCAAGATGGATCTACTACTTGACACAGAAAGAAAGAGCTCTGCAGAGGACCCCAGGGTCATGCAGCTACCGATCAAAATGCAATGTACATGACAGATATAAAAAACAGTGTGGAACAAAATAATTTAAATTATGGTTACAATCTACTGAAGGAAATATCCATGTCTTATTATAAACACATTTATAGTCTAGGGTCATAATTTAAATATTCAGGTCTTTTTTTATTTTTTACATACACGGTTATTGAAACATAAAAGCAAAACATAACATCTAATAGGATGAACTTTGATAGAAGACAGTCGCTCTGAACTGTGCTGGATGTTATGATAGGATCGCCCTTGCCGTGGCAATTAGGAGGATCAATCCATTGGTATGTAGCCATCCTTTTTTTGGGTAACTATCTGGATAAATGAAAGGGTTAACAAGGACACCAAGGGTTCATTTTTCAGCTTTAGGGGAACAGAAAGAACTGAAAGTTGGTTATTGGAGACTTGCCTTCTGTTTTTCAAAAAACAAAGCAGATCTATGTGTCTTAGTTAAATTCATTTATTGTACTCCTTTAAGTAACTGGCATCCACATACGGGAAACAAAGAAAGTAACTGGCGTACTCGCCCTCACATCCATTTACCGTCGATGCGCGCACAGCACACTGATGAAGCATCACTGAACTCTGCTGATAACAGGGGTACACCTAGCAACTGAGCTATGTATTCTCCATAAATGGTATTTAAAGAATGGTGCTCCAAATTGCTTGTAAACAGATAGACATGGATTCAGGAAATCGTAGAGTCGAAGGTCGTTTGCTAATCTTGGTACCACATAGCTAAAATGGCAGTTGTATCATCAGTACACATCTCATGGCATGGTAGTTGACAGAAAATTCCATAATGGGGTTAACTAACAGACTAAGGACATGCATTGATTACAAGACTCTGGCTAGTGGACTCGAGGCCCAAGCGTTCTAATCATCCTCTTCGTCTTCCTCATCGCTGTCCTTCATGCTGATCCCCTGCAGACCCCCGCCCTCGCTCACGGACGCTGTGGCCTCCTCCACAGTGAGACGGTTCCGGATGGTTTCGTAGGTCTTGCTGTTTAAGGTTGAGTCCAGGACTCCTTGCAGTCGGAAATCTCTATAGGTTTTCTAAGGAGGGAAAAGATGCAGTGATGAGGGAGATCTCATCTCCATGAAGGGACGGACAGGGCACAAGGCAAGCATGGGGTTGAGAACACTGACCTCAGCTAAGTGTCACACTTCATGCACTGGCACATGAAAAGCCACCATGCTCAGATTTCACTTGTACTGAAAACTGAGATTTGTTGAATGACAGAAAATGAGAAATGGTGACAGGATAAACTGTATTAGATGAGACAAAGCAAAGAACATAAGCTTGTGTTTATTCAGTTCTGTAAAGGGAAATGTTCCATAATTGTTTTGGTTCTTTTTTTTTTTGGTCTGGTTCTTTCTCTTAGGCTTGTATCATATCATATGATAGACAGTGTGAGGGGCTATAACACATAAATGATGGATCAAATGACTATGGTATTTTACGATTTCTGCTGCAGTCTGGTCCTTAGTATTTGTGAGGCTTGTAACTGCGTATCCCTCTGTCTCATTCACAAGACAGACATATGCATGTTGGTATATGAAACCGATCATGGGCAGCAACAATTACGGGGAAGATGGAGCCTTAATGCCTCATCAATATGTTGCGGGCATGTGACATTTCTCGTCTCCTTAGGAAAGAAGTGTATCTATTCTGTTCACAACTTCAGGGTCTCAGGGAAGAAATTTGGCTCTTTTTCAAGAACAATGGTTTGGTATTGCTGAACCACAAGTTCTTTCTTTGTTCCTTCAGGCGATTTCTCTTGGATTTCCTTAGGTATCCCAGGGACTGTTTTTCTAGGAATCCCTTCGCGTTAATTGAACATGACCAGAAGCATCTGGCTGTTGTCTACTTCACAAAACATTTTTTTGAAAAAGATCTCTCTCTAACTACAACTCCCCTCATCACACTGCATATCATTTCAGCTACTGATTCTGCTGTTTGTTTCTCCTCTTGATATGGGAAACTTGCTAAGGGGTCAAAAGAAGGAACGGTAACATACTTCAACACCACTTGCGTTATGATTTCTGGGTTTTGGAGTCCATCTGATGCAGTCCTAGTGTCAATCACCATGTCAACCACTCCTGAAGGTCTCATGTGGTAATGACTGCAGAGTGAACTAGTGAATGCTGTTCAGCTCAGTGAAGTCCAGTAATAAAAGATTATGGATAGGATGACCACATGTTCCCTTTGCCAGTTTATATCTATGGTCCCAGTATGATTATTTGTAGCAGCTTCTTTCTTTCTTCAAAGTCATCTGGTTTCAACACTAAATTCAAAGGTCATCCTAGCTATGGCTCAAGCTGCAAGGCTAGGTAGCTAGCGGAACTGTGTCTGTACCTGGAGGGGGAAGGGTAGGAGGCTGAGTAAAATGCTAGGTCTGGTGGAGACCAGATATCCAGATGATTTACTTGATTTTTCTGTACTTTTCAAGCACTTAGAATTGATTGCCAGAAGATGATAAGAAAAAGGAAGAACTCACTTGAATATTCTCCTCTCTAGTCAAATTCCAGAGCAGTGAGTTTCCCAGCCAGACTCTGAATGTCTAAGGTCAGGGACCACATAGAGTCATTTTTTAAAAATACTCCCATCTTGTAGTATACAAGTAGGGACTCGACTAATATTTGTCCAAGGTTGGATGAAAAAATGCTTGCTGGATAATGAATGAATGGATGAATAAACCAAGTGATGCAGAGGCAGGAAAGAAAGCCAATTATCATTGGAAGTTTGCCTCGGAGAAGGAGGCCCCTGGGTAACGTACTTAGGGAAGAGGTGGTGAATTCTGCTTCATCCCTCTGTGCTGTGGCTCTAGTTAAGCCGGGCCCACTTTTGGCAATAGTGAAGGAGTTCCTTCGGCAGGGACGTTTCTGTGTCCCTTGCCTGTGGTTCACGTTTGTGTTGTTTTTGGCAGAGGTTAAGAAGAAACCTCCTCTCTGACTTATATTTTTTTCTTAATAAAATATTGCTAATTCTAACAGTCTCAACAAAAATCTGAAAATCAGTAATGGGAAGATATTCTAACACGTTAAAATTCATGTCTTCTTTTCATGTCTACCCAGGAAGGGTCAAACAGAAAAAATTCCCCTTAAGAGTATTTATAGCCAGAAAATGGAATGCAAGGGGTCAGGCAATGGTTAGTGAGGTTGCCTTAAGGAACTGAAATTTAAATATATGAAAATTAGGCTGGGTGCACAGTCCAAGTGCATAGATTTCTTTTTTAAGAGCTGCAGTACACTGCTGTCTGCAACCTTCCCTGGGAGGACTCTTTGTGAGATCAAATGCATATGATAATAATTCTCCTTAATTACACTCAACGGAACAGTAATTGGTTTTAAGTCAGCACTGGGGTAGTGGAGCACCTTCAATGAAATGGCGCTAATCCGAAAGAGACTAAGAAATGGGGCGGGGCGGGGGGGGGAATAGCGGGGGCGGGGCGGGGGGGACTCGGCAAACTGTTAAGAAATGGAAATTCATCTCTGCTTTATCATTAAAATATTTTTAAAGAGACTTTGTGCTCTGAATGAGATTTTTGCATACGAATGTTTTAAAACCCCCTATGATGAAACATCAAATGGAAACTGAAATGATCAAAAATGTATTTACCCCCTTCTGTGATCTTATTATTTCATGTAAACCACTGAGATTTCACGCTGAAATAATTATCATTAGTCCAAGGCACACACACAAGAACAGGGGGAAAAAAAGCTACATTCAGGGTATGTTACCTCACCTTCAGGATCCTTTACATTTCACTGTATACACGCATTGTAAGAGAAACTACTTCAATTAACTACAAGAACAATATTGATTTGCATCCAGATAATGATCACAGGACATATTTAGAAAGAGCCGGAGGTAAATATTTCTATTAAATTAATTGTGGCAAAATTTTATTTAATTAAACCATAAATGAAATTGGTAATGGATGCGATTAGCATAGTGGTACCCAAAAGCCAGCTTTTGAAAGTTTAATGCAAAGGGCATGATGGCCCTTGCAGTATATTTGCATGGCAAATACATAAAGTATTTATCCAGTCTGGATAAAATATCAAATTCCTTTTTATTAAATTTCCCTTTGATGTCTGAGTAATAAATTAACCAGGCATCCCAAAGTGATTTCACCGGTTTTTCTTGCCTGAGATACTGTTTTAGGAATCACCTTGTTTTATACACAAACTAATATTTTTTGTGTTAAGGAAATCCTGCAGCTTGCCAATGAAATGTATTTCAGTGAGCTGTTTGCAAAGGAGAATCATTATGTTTTCTTTTACCTTTACCATCCTAATTAGTGTTTTCAACTGATAAATGTGAAGCTGTAAGTCCATCCGGTCCGTCAGCCAGGTACAGATCACGTTCATGGAGCTGCTGTACCATTGCTGAAAAAAAAGACAAAAGTTCTCCAGCCAACACATCACGGAGCATTTAAAGAACAGAGACGAAACAGGCCACGTGTGAGCACCCTGCTCTGTTCCAAGAGGAAAACAAAATGGTTAAAGAGAATTTCAGAGCACAGAGATCATGAACAGTAACTGACGCAAAAATCACGAGGTACCAGATCAGCCGAAAAGAGATCGGTTTGGACTTTGAATCGAAAACAGAACTCTTCCACTATACACACCTCATATACAATCAATTCATAAAGACCACCGTTTGCTCTTCTGATTCTCCTTTTTGTTGGTTCATTTTACTCAGTTGAGATTTAAGTCACTGTTTGTGTCCTAACACCATTGTCTCGGGTGTCCAAGACGATGGGGGCTTCTCCACTGAACCAATCGATGCCCCTTGCTACTTACCTTTTGAAAAAATCCAGACCCTGTCTGCTTAGGACAATTCTAGGAATCAGGCTGAGAGCCTTAGGAATTCAGGGCAAAGTTTACCTTCATTTACCCTAAAGGGGCATTCGGATAAAGACAATGAAGGCGGGTTTCTCTTTAAGGGCCAAATTATACTCTGGGCAGCTTATGTGGCCTTACATTGGCTGTGCAATCTGTTTTAATCTTAACACCAAAAAATTATGGAAGATGAGAGAAAAAAAAACATCTACAAATGAGCTCATTTCAAGCTGTTGAAATCATACTTCCCCTTAAGGGGGTTAAATTTTGCTTCTTGTCTGTGAAAAATGCTTGAAGCTGTGTCACTTTAGACTGCCACCCCTGTGGTGCACGGAGTCTCTGGTGCGGTATAATTTTGCAGTACTGCTCATATATTCATAAATCTCACTCGGAGACATATGAACAGTGTTATGAAGTGTCAGTACAAAAAAAATCTAATCTTTTAAACTTCACCAGGTTTCATTACGCATTGCCGCTTATACCAAACAATTTACAAATAAAATGAAAAGGTGTGGATGGACCTATATATTTATTTATAGGGCATGTATATGAACTGTGTGCAGAAAAAATGTTAAAAAAAAGTGGTTAGAGAATTGAAACGCTGCATACTCTCCTGTTAACCAACACGCACACGCGCACACGCACACGCACACCAGTGGAGATTTGAAAAGCATAAATAAAAACATGTTTCTGATGGTAACTCCACCCTTTCTCACCTAAAGATCATCCAAAATCAGTTTATGCCTAACACTCACAGTTTTTCCGAAGCCTTGTTTCTGACTTAATTTCTTTAAAAAAAAATTAATTTGGGTTTTTACTTGCAAGGTAGAACTGCCAAGTTTCACCTTGCAAGAAACGACACAGTCTCAGCCATGGCGTTCAGAAGCCCTCTTTGCAATCTTTCGTTTCTAGGCTCTTTCCTCATCAGAGCCAATTGTGGCTCTCCTTGGAGCCCAGCCGCAAACAGAGACCACACTACCCCAATCAAGGCAGCACCGCAGCCTCACAGCCAACTTCTGCTCTTTTAAAGATCACGGAGGCGAAACTGTCAGTTTCAGGAACCTTCTGTCCCTCCCCAAGGGAGCAGGCGGGGTGGGGGGGTAGGGATTTATTTCTTGAGATCTGCAGTTCACTCCACGTAGGCAGGGGATTTGCCCTGGTCCAGCTGCTTCAGGCATGGACAGGTTTTCCCCTCTAGGAGCAAGAACATTTCACTGAAACTTTTTTTGGCGGGGGGGTTGTGATTATTTGGAGGTGTTTTTGGCACCTCCTGCCTTGGGATTCTGGAGCTCTTGATGTCATTGCATCTGGGTTTGTTAAGGGGCTAGGGACAGGAATATGACTAGGTCATGGGTGTTTCTATAGCCCTACTTTACTCTCAGCTGGGGGACCTCTTGTGTTTACCCCAGGCCTCAAATTCCACATTTACTGACTTATTCTGACATGAAATCTGGGGGCTCAAATAATCTATTTTGAGTGCCATGAGCAACGCCCCCTACCCCAGACTCCCACCTCCTGGGGTTGGAAAATGACCTTCAAAGGAAACTGGGTGACCTCCTGGCCAAACTTACAAGACCAGGACCCCATGATGAGTGCATCTCAGGGACACAAAAGAGGAATGTGGCACTCTGGCTTCTAGGCAGAGGTGGCATTTTGCTTTGGCTGTGACAACGGGCAAACCAGCGCTGGCTTCTATCACTGCCAGCAAGCCTTGTGCAACATGCCTTTTTCTCTTTGCTGAGAGATATGCCACCTTTCAGGGGAAAAAAATAACGAACTCCCCCCAGCCCTCATTTTATATAAGTAATTCCCATTCTTGTAAATGGCTTTTGGCTATTAAAAAATTAAAAGGGAAAGGTAGACTGCTATCAATACTCTTTCTCTGCTGCTGAAAGGGTAGGGCGGTAGGAAATGCATGCAGTGATGGATGGATCAGCGCATCACGCTCACAGATTCCCACCCCAGGAGAACAAGAAAGCCCTGGAACATCCATGCTTTTTCTCCTGGATCTCACATCTAGCAAAAGAAGTGTAAAAAATGTATGATGCCCCATTGGCTACACATTTCAAGAGGCAAAAGGGAGTAAGTCACGCCTTTCCAAACCTTATGCTCAGTAGATGAAATTGGAGGCACTCTTGGATGAAGCACAGCGCTAACTTGGTTATCCAGAAAGGCGCTTAAAGGCACTTGGATGTTGGAGAAAGCAGGAGTCACTGCCTTCTAGAACTTTAAAACATTAGAGGTGAAGGGGATCTTCCACAGAGCTCCTCCTTTGTAGAGGAGGAAACAAAGGCCCAGAGAGGTGAAGTGACTTGCCCAAGGTCACACAGCTAGTGAGTCCAGAAGTGGCAGTTTTCCAGGATTAGGCACTGGAGTGAAAAAGCTGATCACCTAATGACTCCTCCCTAGGAGGGTGTAATAGTGCGCTGGACATGAGAGCTGATCTTGTGTATCTCTTCCCAACTCTACATTCAGGGGTATCACATTGATATCTAGAAATAGGCCTTAGTGGGCGTTTTTACCCTATGGAAATTGGCAAATGCCACAAACCAGGGCATTCTCCCTTCCAGAAAGCCAGTTGTTATAACATTCAGTTCACAGTGCTTATTAATCAGGTTTGCTTTATTTGAGATCGATGCTAATACAGCAGATTTGTTATGATTCTTCAAAAGAGGAAATTCATAAAACATTTTAAGTTCTCCCCACTTTGTTTTGTCTCTGGTTCAGATATGCCTTTTCCAGAGATAGCCTGATACCTGGACACTAAAATTTTGGTAAAATGCACTCTAAACCCTTAGAAATAAAAATTGTGAGCTGATGACATAAACTAAGTATTTAAGTATACTCATGACTCCTTTGCTGCCTGCCCTTAATTCAGGTATATTAAATGGAAACTTTCTACATAAGGTTACTTTAATCCTAAAAAAGCCCTAGAGAAATAAAATCCCCAGTGCCCTGGGTACCTCTGAAGTATGTTCTCTGGGGATAATTCTGTGAAGGTGTTAGAGTTGGAAGCCAAAAGGACGCCCATCATAGCTATGGCCTGCAGGAACTTCTCGGGTTGTTAAAATCACCTGAAACTAACATGACATTGTAATCAACTATACCTCAATAAAAAAAATTTTTTTAATTGAATGCAAAAAAAGAGAACCTGGAAGGTTGATCTAAAACTGTGCCATTTAATTCTTTTCCTTCCCTCCCTCCCCTCCCTTCCTCCCTCCCTTTCTTCCATCATAGTTGTTAAGAGCACAGGCTTTATCTGTCTTTTGCCTAGGTTTGTGATCTTGGGCAAGTTACATATATTCTCAGAGACTCATTTTCTCAATCAGAAAATGGGAATTAATCAGCCTTTCATAGGCGTTGTGATGCTAAATGAATTAATGCTAATAAAGCTCACATCACAGTACTTGGCACATAATAAGGCCTCAATATATGTTAGCTACTACCATGACAACGACCACCACCAGAATCATCACAATTGTCACATCACCGTCACCACTAACATCTTCATCATTATCACCATTAACATCATCTCTTTCCTCTTTTTCTCTCTCTTTCTCAACCCAAGAAATACCACAAAACAAGGAAGAAAGCAGAGCAAGTGACCAGAGAAAGGCATGCAATGGTGGAAGAAATTATTCCTATTGGAATATCTCTAGAATCATATGCATAAGTCTTACAGGACACATGACTAGCTCAAAGTAATTCCACTGTAAAGTTGTTTGTGTTAGATCATCACCCAAACCTATAAAACCATCCTGGGTGCATTATACACATTTAAAACTATATTGACCTAGATTTATATACTGGATTCAAAGGATTCAGACAAATAATGAGTGATTTTTCAAACCATGTGTGGATAAATTACAGCTTCAGCTTGGGCTGGCTACTTATTAGCTGGATAAACTCAAGCAAGCTACTTAACTTTCTGACCCCTAGTCTTCTCTTGGGGTTAACCCTTACTTCATAGGATTACTGTGAGTGTTAAAAGAGATAATTATGTAAAGTGCCTAGCACAGTGGCTGTCACATAGTAAGCACTCAATAAAATTTAGCCACTGTTGTTATTATTACTCTCAAAAACATAACAGGTATCCTTTTAATATACCGTACAGAAGAATTTTCTTGATCCATTTCTAGTAGAAATTAACTTGCTGATAATCGGGCCACACATTCTGCCCTGCAACTACACTGAGTTCATGCAGAAGAATCGTTATACACAACATGTCTCTCTGTCATGTAGGGGCTCACTACAGCTAGGACTGGGGTGAGGCGGGTGAGGCAGGATCTTGCAAGTGCAGGATCGGATGCTGCCTTTAATGCACATTTTAGTGTTTCGTTCATCATGGATTTTTTGCATTCATTTTGATTTTTTTAACATATTAAAATATGTATTTGATTACTATATTTTCTGGCTCCTCCTTAAATTTTGCAACTGAGAAGTGAATCATTCACCTCTCCCTAGTCCCCAGGCTTGGGTTCACTGTTTCCCCTGGGAATTTTATCCTTGGGAAGTGCTGCAGGATTATGAGACAGGATGAATACTTCACACCTCACGGGACAATATAGGGTTCCCAGAAAATGGATTTTCACTTGGATTTGGATAATCCCTCATCAGCAGGATAGAGTGTTACTCCAGTGATTGCTGCTGCCTTTATGCCTCTGTCATCACAGCCACCTAGATGAATCTAAATTCCCTACTCCCACCCCTACCTTGATGTTAATTCAACGTCCTAAAGGGACCTTACTGTTAATGATTCATTTGTTTTTGGAGCCAGCCACATCGCATACCTGAGTGGCAATGAAAACAAGGGACAGAGGCTGAAAAGGAGACAGAACTACTCAATGTGTTTCCATACTCATTAATTACAAGGGTAACATACCCGTGTAACTTACACAACCCCCCCATCAGACAATACCATTCCATAGGACTTTATAGAGTCTCAGTTTTTAACAAAGTCCTATTTTGTACAGGATTCCTAATACACACATACACATACATACACATTCACAAAATTAATAAAAACAGTTACCTACTCATTGAACACCGAGTCCTTACAATGTACAAGCACTGTGAAGAGCATTCCACAAGCATTGTATAATTTCATCATCGAGTTGAACTCTTAAGAGTATCTATAAGGGGAGGGACGGACTGGGAGTCTGGGGTTGGTAGATGCAAACTATTACACATAGAATGGATGGACAACAAGGTCCCACTGTATAGCACAGGGAACTATATTCAATGTCCAGGGATAAACCATAATCGAAAAGAATATAAAAAAGAATGTGTGTGTGTGTGTGTGTGTGTGTGTATAAAACTGAGTCACTGCTGTACAGCACAAATTAACACAACATTGTAAATCAACTACACTTCAATAAAAAATAAAAATTAAATTAAAAAACAAAACAAACAAACAAACAATAGAGTTTCAATATTATTAACAGCCCTGTTTTATAGATGAGAAAAAGGGGCATAGGTAAGTTAAATAAGTAGCCTGTGGTCACACAACTAGTAAGCAGTGGGACAGGCTTCAAGTTGGTTATTTACCACTACATCTGTAAGAGTTGTCACATTCAGCTCAATAATTTTAAAAAGCAATGGTTTGTTTATATAGAAACAGCTCTAGTTTCCAGGTGCCTTTTCAGCAAAGTCATTCAGCTCTCAAAGGACAAGTGTGTGGGTAGGATAATGCTCTAGGATCTGTCTCCCTCAGAGCCCAAGCTTGGCCTGGTGTTGAAAAGATTCTACTTTTTTATGAGCTTAGAAAGTCACTAGGCAGAGGGAGGGGAGTCAGGGGGTTTCCCATGGAAAACCACTCAACAGCCTTAAAGAACTAATGGTTGAGAGACAATCATTGCTGACTCTTAAGGGAAATGATTAGAAAGTTGGATGGGGATGAGAGGTGCCATTTCTTAGGTAGCATCAACGTATTTGTTTTATTAAACAGAAAATATATTTATTATATAATATGCATATTCTGTTTTACTTAGAAATACTTTAAAACTTAGAAAAGTTGTAAAAATAAAGTAGTATAAATGACACCCATATACCCTTTACCCAGATTCACCTATTGTTAACATTTTACCCCATTTATTTATTGTTTGAAAAAAATATATATATATTCCAACTATATATATATATAGAGAGAGAGTTTTTAAAATTAAAACAATTTTTTTATTGGAGTATAGTTGATTTACAATGTTGTGTTAGCATAAACGTATTTTTAATTTCCCTCCATAGCCCTACCTAATCCCTTCTTACTTTCTCTTAGGTTGGTAACTCAGCAATTGCTACTAAAAGAAAATTCTCACTGTGGGTAGTGTGAGTTTTCAATGAGAAATACAACTAGAAATATTGCCTTTGTCACAACGAATTGAACTTTCCTAACAGAGTTTTGGAGATACAAAAGTTATGACATTGATAAAAATTTCATTCCTGAAAAATTATCCATTATAAGTTTTAACATTTTCTGTGAACAGGGAGAGTAAAATAGAACCTTGGGGAAATTCAGTTTCATGTGTAATTAAAGATGTCACCAGAAGTGCTAGAAGAGAAATTTTAGGCAGAGTCACAAATCCAATGAAAATAGTTTAGTGCAAAACTCAGTTCTTCCTGTGTTGCTTTTTTCTTTAAAGAAACATTTTATTGAAGTCTAACATGAGTACTGCAGTGTGTCACTTTTAGCAAAACACACGCACATACACACACACCTTCTGAACAAGACATGCTGCCCCATGCCTACGATGGAAGGTAATATTTAGTCCAATATAGTAAAAATGAGCTTTTAGAAAATTTGGTATTTGACCTAAGGACCAATAACTGCACCATGCATAAACACACATCTTCACACACTTTCTTTGATTAAAAACTGTGACTCAGGGACTTACGTGGTGGCGCAATGGTTGGGAGTCCACCTGCAAATGCAGGGGACATGGGTTCGAGCCCTGGTCCGGGAGGATCCCACATGCCATGGAGCAACTAAGCCCATGCACCATGACTACTGAGCCTGCGCTCTAGAGCCTGTGAGCCACAACTACTGAAGCCTGCGCGCCTAGAGCCCATGCTCTGCAACAAGGGAAGCCACCGCAATGAGAAGCCCATGCACCACAACGAAGAGTAGCCCCCGCTCCCCTCAACTAGAGAAAGCCCATGGGCAGCAATGAAGACCCAAAAATAAATAAATAAATTTATAAAAAACAAAAAACTGTGACTCAGTCCAATACATCCTAAGCATGAATGATAGCTGAAATTCACAAGGACCTGAGTATAATGGTTGGCTTATTTCCAAATATATATTTCCTTTGAAACTGGCATGTTCATGCTATATATGCCAGGGAGGCAAAGCTCTCAATGCCTGGGAAGTTCATGGCTAAAGTCTAAATAGTTGAGTCTTTATTATCATCTGTAGTCTTGCTTCACAGATGAGGAAACTGAGGCTCAGAGAAGTAAAGTGCTCTAGCAGCTAGCAAGAGATGGAACCTGGACTCAAGAGGCTGAGAGGCAGTATAGCCTAGTGGCTAGGAGAATAGGCTTGAATCAGGCCTGTCCTGTGTTTGAATCTTGATAACTCCCTTAACCTCCCTGTGCCTCAGTTTTCTCATCTGCTAAATGGGGATGATAATAAAAACCATTTATGGTTGTTGTGGGGGTTAAATGAGTTAATATGTGTGGTGTGCTTACAATAGCGCCGGGCACATACTAAGTGTTACCTGTTACTATCTTAGCCCCGCTATCCTAGCCTGCTTCACGAATAAGAAAGAGTATCTCCCTAAGTGCGAGCTCTTCAGGGTTGTGCAAAGCTTTCTAAGCAGCTTTCATTCTTCAAAAAAGATCTGAGCAAAAAGGTAATTTGTAACCTCTTGGTAACCAACCTGCATTTCTGGACTGAAGAAACACAGTGAAACCTGGAAGATTTTTATCTCCTCTTTGGAAAGTACCCTTTCTCCAACTCAACACAGCCACACAGCAGAGAAATTGCCTCAGCACCTTGCCTGACTGTCTAATGAAGAAAGGACATTTTATTTGTTGTCAAGGAAGCAAAGAGGAAGATAATACTTTGACCACACCCATGTGACTAAGTTCTTCATTTTGCTTTTTGTGACAAAAGTGGGTTATTATTAGTTAGGGGGAAAAAACCCTACAACCTAGGTAAATGGCTGTATTGAAACACTGTAATGAAATCTTTTACATTTGAAACTTTCAATGCATATTTCTTCCTTACAATTTGGGTAATTTAAGAGCATGTGAAAAACTTCACCAAGGGTTTCTCCACACTTCTACCAAAGTCCCCACAGCTTCGTTAGCCTGAGCTGCAATTCCATAGCTTCACAGATCTCTTTAGGGCTAAGGATCACCAGGGATCTGGTTGTATTTGGTGTTCTAATCCAGATTCAGAGAGGGCTTGACAAAGAAACCTTGGCATGTTCAAGACATTTGTGCCAAGTGGGCACGAACAAAAGACTGCACACAAGTTTCGGGGTTTGTCAGAGCTCCCCAAGGGAGCTGATATGCCCTTCTAAGGGGGCATATCATCTGAGTACTTTAAAAAATGGATACGCAGTTGAAAGATGCAATCTTCTGCCTTACTTGAGTGTTACTGTAATTCAGGATATGATCCATCAAAACAATTGCTCCTAGAAATGGGTATTTCCAGTCACAGCTTCAGGACGCCCAGCTAAAAGCACAAAGACACTGAAGATAACCGACACCAAAATCAGAGGGTATAGATCATCAGAATGACCTTCCAGGCTATCTCAAGTGTCCTTTTTAGTGGAGACTAGGTTTGTTTTTTTAAAAAACATTAATTCTCTGGCTGCCTAAAAACCATTTCATTGAAATCTTTATGAAGCTGTCTTAGTGCCGTGGCTTTTCAAGGTTCTAAACTCTGGATAGCATCCTCCTGAAAGTCTGATGCAATCAACACTGAGGGGGAAGTCAGAGGCTCCTTGCTGAAACCGTGGTTCCAGAGACTGTGGTAATCTACAACCTGGTGTGAAAAGCACCCACTACTCTTTGCCTTTAGCTTCTTCTCATAAGGAAGAGATAGTGCAAACGAAATAATTTTTTTAACAACTTTGATTTAAATTGCTACTGCTTAAAATGTTTGCTTCTTCTATAGGAATGTGTAGAATTTCACATTTGGGAGCTATTTTATTTTATTTTTATTTTTTTAGCAATTTTATTTTTAACCTCCTTAGAAAGAGCCTAAATGATACCTTAATATTCTTTTACTAAAATAAGCAGTTATGTCTTCAAGACCAAATTTCAACTCTCTAAACCTGGAGAAATATGAAATACGGAGAAATATCCAGCAACAAGTGTCTTTAGCAATGATATTTCAAATGGATGATCAAAACGATGACTGTGTACTTGGACTCCTGATTTAATGCATTGCAGCCTTCTAACCAAGTCACTACTATCACTTTTAGTTGCCTGGGAGAAAATACAAGGGAAGTAAGAGTCCTGAAGGATCCTTTCTGAAAGTAAATCAAGCAGGAGAGTTTAATACAAAGCTTAGCTTATACAGGCTATACAGGGGTCTCTCTCTCTGGAAGGCACATTCTCTGTTCTTGTTTGTTTGTTTGTTTTTAATGGTTTGATGAAGTTGTTGACAATCTCAGTAAGCTTTCCAAGCTACCCAAAGCCAGACCAGAAACAAGTTTGTCGCTTCTGAATCAATCAGACTGTATGAAATCCAAGAAGTAACAAATCCCCTTGTATCCTGCCCAATGTCTCAATATGGTGGGTGGTCACCTGCAAGGAGATGTGATAATATCCAAAAGGCTTGCTTTCCTAATACTCCTAAGATATTGCTGGAAAGTTTACCATCTCTGAATGAGAAAACTAAGTCAAAGATCAACGGATAGATATTTTCCTAAAGACGGGAAGGCAAAGGATGGGAAAACAGAGGCACAAAAGTGAATTTTCAACTGCAAATGCAATCTCAACTTACACTCAGATACCGTTCTTCCACCATTTCCACAACCTGAGTACGTGCTATTATAAAAAGATGGAGATCCAGCAATTCCACTTGTGAGTACAGAGGCAAAGAAACTGAAAGCAGGATGTTGAAGAGATATCTGCACACCCATATTCAGAGCAGCGATATTTGCAATAGCTAAAAGGCAGAAGCAACCCAAGTGTCTATTGACAGACGAATGGATAAACAAAAGGTGGTATCTATATACAATGGAACATTATTCAGCCTTAAAAAGGAAGGAAATCCTGTCACATGCTATCACATGGAGGAACCTTGAGGATATTATGCTAAGTAAAATAAGCCACTGAAAAAGACAAATATTATATGATTCCACTTACATAAGGTGTCTAGAATAGTCAAATTCATAGAACAAAGAATGGTGGTTGCCAGGGGGTGGGGTGGAGGAAATGGGGAGTTATCATTTAATGGCTATAGAGTTTCCGTTTTGCAAGACTTAAAGAGTTCTAGAAAGTGGTTGCACTTTAAGTGAACGCACTTAACACCACTGAACTGCACCCTTTGAAATGGTTAACCTGATCGATTTTACGTTATGCTTGTTTTACCACAATCAAAACAAAAAGAAGGGAAATGCAAAATTGCTCCCTTACTGAAAAGGAAACTTTGCTAAAGAAAGCACGGCTAGGTAGCAAGGTACATATTCTAATCTGGAACACCCAGCCGCGTTTCACAAAAAGCCAAAAAATTACGTGCATGAGGAACAGGGGCATTTCATTTAATCCCAGGGCTGAGACAATTTCTCAAGGCCGACTTCTGCGACTGCAGAACAAAGAACGTATCTGGTAGCATTTGCTCAGTCACTTATTGGGTTTATTTAAAACATGCCACGGGGCCAACATTTCTAAATCTGTGAAAGAGAATTAAATGAAGCCCAGAGATGAGAACTGAGAATCCTCATGGAGGATTGGGTCCAAACAACAAGAAAGGATGCATTTTTCACACTGCGTGATGCGTCACCTCATATGTTTTCACGGAGACTCCCCCATCCCCTTCACTCCCCCATCCCACTCCCCCCGCTGATGCTCCACGCACAGATTTGATCAAGCAGCACTCAGCCCCGAGACCCCGTTCCCTCTGCCCAAAAGGGCAGCGGCCCCCCCAAGCAGAATCACTCCCCCACCCTACCCCGCAACAGACTTATTAAGGTTTGGAATGTGTGTTCAGGAAGCCCCTATTTTAGGAAACAATTAAGTAGAATTAGGCTAATAAAGTGAGGCAGGCAAAGCTTTTGCCCTTTGCTGAGAAATAACTCCTACATGGAACAGTTACACTAATAAAAATCATGTATTTCTTAAATGCCTCAAAATGATCTTTGCACCCAGCTCGGCAATTAACACTGCCCCACTGAGGAGCATTTATTCCCCAGGCTAAGGAGGATTAATCTCCGTGTTTGCTCGACCAATGTCTTCCTTTGGTGAAAATACAGTATGAGGCTTTGGGCTGGAAACAGAAATTTCTGCAAGCGGGAATTTCACAGGAGGCTTAATTCCCTTCTCATCTTAGAGGGTGGCAAGGTAGACAAGGAAGGGCTGGGTGCCCCCTACCAGGCCCGCATGGAGGCCCAGGCCAAAGACCTTCTTGGGCCTATCCTTGACCCCGAGGAAGGATGGGAAGACCTTACTTCGGGTAGCCTGGGCTTCATCTACTGAGGGGATGAAGCGGTCACTTCCCCCAAATCCCCAATCCCACTCTCCCTCACAGTAGCCATTAACGGGCCTTCTTCTGGGCCAGGAGCTATAGATTTCCCACCTCCAAGCCTGGGCAGGAAGTGACCGCTGGGCAAAAGGGGGACACAGACCCTCCTGTTGGACGCTTTGTCTCCTTGACAACACCCCAGCTGGTGGCCCGAGGAACAGACTTAATTTCTTTTCTTTCTCTGCCCACCCTCCCTTCCCCATACTTCTTTCCCTCTTTCTCTAGATGCAAACGTACGACATCCAACATAAAGTTGCCGAAATAGCAATCTTGTCTCTGAATATATAAATCGCAAAAATTGATATGAATAAATCTGCAAGTAGCACACTGATTGTGGCACATTTCATCAAAAAACGGCGCTCGGTTGCTCGGTGGCTGGGGAGGGAGGTGGTGTCATTACACATACAGAAAAACATCTGCAAACTCCCAGCTTCTTTACTTAGAACTGAATGGAGGCATGACCTCCTGTTCCTTGCCATGAACCCTGAGTTCACACTCATATTTTACATGTTACAGGAAGCCACAGCTCGCCCCAGGGGTGCTGCAAACAGACACGCAGAAGCCAGATGTAGTCCCCCCACCCCCAGCTCCTTAATGCACCTGAAGAAGCCGGCAACTCGACATTCAAAAGCTGACATGCTCATAGCTTAAGGTCACTTCAGATTTTGTAAAGCGGAGGACAAAACCAGGAATGCTTCTAGGGCTGGGCTGTCAGCGGGGAGGCGGAGGGATTACAAGAAACCTGTGACTCTGCCTCTTTCTGCCTTTGCTGGTAGTTTTTTTGTGTGTGAACAAGTGCCATACAACAGATTGAGCCTCCTATAAAGGCCTGAGACTGTGCAAGGGCCCCCCGCTGGGCCTCAGCTGTGCTCGCAATTAGCAGTAGGCACGGAGTGATTATTGTTGGGGTAGCGGATGGCAATGTGAAGTGACAAGTTTTATGGGGGAAGTTGGGAGTGGGGATGCTCGGCAAGTTTCTCTTTCTTTCTTTCTTTTTTTTTCTTGTTCTGCAAAAACCCGTCCTTGGGCGGCTGCAACCTCCCGTTGCAGTGAAAGGTACTTTTTCCCCCCCTCGTCATTCAAAAGAGCCTGAACAAAATTGGTGAAAGAATATTTTTTCTCGGTGCTTCAGAATGCAGGTTTTCTAGGTCAGAGCTTCCTGGCTGCCCTATTTAATGTCAGAAATACCCATTTGCTTCAAATTAGCAGAGATCTGGGAGTTGGGGGCAGGAGATTAAGCATACAAAATTACTCAGCAGGTGACGGTGGGGTGGATTTGAGGGTTGAGAAGTCTTTAAAACTGACTACAAGACATTATATACTTCTGACAAAAGAACATAGTAATCCTACCTGCTTGCTTTAACCACTGTTGTTTGCCTATTATTATGTGCTTTAATGCTCATGAGAGCAAAACTAGTGCTGATACTACTCAATTACCATAGTAACTCACACCAGTGACCTCTTATCTCAAGGCTCCCAGCCCAGCTGAACCAGTCCAAGGAGTTTGTGTCTTTTTATTTATTTAAACGGTGACATATACTTGGACTGGAAAGCTCCAGAGGGAGGCTACTCCTCTCTTGGTCCAAGATCAGAACTTGTTTTGAAATTTTGAGTAAGGCCTTTTCACCTTTTGAATCCAAGGTGGTTCTGAAGTTTATGGAATTGGAGGCTGTGGGACGACCTCAAAAACATCATGAAGACACAGAACGATGCCCAATAACAAGAAAAGAACATGTGTGCATCAAAGACCAGCAGCCTCCCAGACGCACAGAAAGTCATGTTCCCCACTTGGGCCTCCAGCTCTCCTCTCCAAAGTTTGGGAGGTGGAAAATGGGAGCCTCTTACTGGGGAACGTTGGCTATTTTATCCTATCAGTGGGGCTAAATGCCGACAGGACAAAACAACTACCCAGAGGGATTTAATCTCAAGTTTTTAAAAGGAAATAAAAGTGATACTAGCATAACATTTTCCAGCTTTTCATTTTTTCTCCCCCTGGCCTGTGGATGTCTTTGTGATGCATATATGCATAGAGTATACTCTTTCTGAATAACTGGTGATTCAGAGTCATAGGGTTACATTAACATATTAAACGCTCTGACAAGTGCTGTAGTAAAGAAACCCACTGAACTTTGCTTCCTATTTTCCAGCGGTATTTGACTAGAGAACCACTTTCCATGAGCCTCCTAGTATCAGCTTTCAGGGTACTAATGTTCCATCGAATCCACTTTGGAAAAAAATTCTATAGTGACATTACTAATAAAAATGAACAATAACAGTAGTAAAAATAATGAGAGTAAACATTTAGTGAGCACTTTGTATGTGCCAGGCACTATTCTAAGCAGTTTATATGGATTAAGCTCATTTAGTTCTTCTAACAACCTCAGGAGATAGTTACTTTTTAAATCCCATTTTACACTTCTATAGCATCATACTTATATGAATTCATTCTCCGTGAAAAAGAGAGAAAAGGAGATGTAATCCATATGTAATAAATCGGCTTTTAATGTTCATTCTATTTTTCCTGCTTCTGACTCTCCAGAGATCCTGAAGCCTGTGAGCTCCCCAAATACATATTTTTTTTCCTATAACTCCAAGCCCGATTTAATAACAAGTTAAATGAGGAGCGAGGCATGACTCCCTGCAAAATCCTTCCACCTTTGAACTTAAGGTACCCAAATAGAGAAATATACCTTTCTCCTCTGTCTCTTTTGATTAGTCTCCAAAGCCCTGCTGTCCTGAAAGAAAGAATCCAATTTAGGTATCAAAATTAGATCTGTGCTTGCCTGTACACAACATGAAAACTGCTGGACATCTAAGTAATTGAATAAAAATGGAACTAGTAAAAAAAAAAAAAAAAAAGTAACTAGTGGTCAAGCCCCGAATGAAAGATGGAACATGGGCCCAACACCAGCTGTCCTAACACCCCCTGGCTGACCAGTGGGACCTATCACAGCAAATCAGGACACACTCGTGTTTGGGAATTTTGTTAACTAGACGAGTTTTTTCAGCAAATATCAGAAGCTGATACCTAACTTTTGGCAAACTGTGATATTTAAGGGAAAAGGAAAAGGCTCTCTTTTGTACCTGGATTTTCTCAGACTATTTCTTTCTCCAAGAGTTGTAAATAATGAGCGCAACGTGATTAATCCCCAGTCGGCTTCTAACCAAGCCTTGTCTGCTGCCTGGGCTGCCCAGGGCAGGTGTGCAGTTTGGACATTAACAAACTCACCATGGTTAACAATACCTTTTTCTGGGGCCTATTTTTCTCTGGATATGTTGGGGATTTAGTCCTGGGCCTCCCTGTGCATTGAGAAAATGGACCCCCATGCCTTTAGCCTCCGTCCTCTCAAAGGAACCTACTGTTTTGAGAAAATGTATAGTTACAATCCAAATTCACACTTTCAAGTCATCTCAATCACTTAAAGCTCAATTATGTTGAAAATGAAATTCTGGTTTTGGTGGCACATCTTACCACCTATTATCCATGTGAGAAGGGTGAATAATTTATCTGAAAACTATTCTCTGATGCGCATACAAGGACTTCAGAGGGAGGAGAGAGATTCATCCTACGAACTGAGATCAGATTATTCACGAACAGCATCTGCCCACCCCCCGACTGCTTCTTAGGTACGGGAAGTGCATTGAGAGTTAACTGCATTAATTCACAAGCAGATTGACGTAAGCAATGGAATGAGAAATTTGCATACCATATAGAAATGATTATAGAAATCATACTCTAAAATAAGGATTGTAACTCACGTACCGAACGGAAAGATAAAGCGGAGTGCCAACTTTGTCTTTTTAAAACAGGGTTGGTTTAATCACATTAGGGGCTAATTTCATAATTTGCACATATTAAACTTTCTCTAAAGTCATGACTCATGAGAGTTTTGTAAGTCAAAGTTGAAGCTCTTAGGCAGGAAAATTTGCATTGACTTCAGGGAGTTTTTATTCTGTGCAAGGTTGTTTTAGTTCCTACTCTCAATATTAAAAAACAAAACAAAACAGAACAAAAACCATGGTGTGTACATTCACATACTTCCATGTTATTCCATGGAAAACGTTCAGGTAAATAGGTAAACGGGATGCTGCTGGTTCAACCACACAGCTAGTTTCCCAGCAGAAGATGACAGGATACTCGTATACAACCCAGGAGGCACAGTCCAGAGCCCTCAGGATTCCAAGACAACAAAAGCCAACAACTATATATCTATGGGTCCAGAACCCTTTTCCAAAGTCTTCTAAGCAGTTTTAAAATTAGATCCATGTCAGCCCTAGTGAACCTGGGCTCTATGGGGAATGATTTCTCATAAGGAAGGGGTATGATCTTTTTAGGAGCCAGAGATGGCATTCAGTTTCCAAAAAGCAGTCAACGAACGGGACAATACTCAGATGCTGGTTCAGGAGCGCTGGGTTTCAAAGAGAAGGCGGTGTCATGAAGGCAGGAGAAAAGATGGCGGGGGGACTGGTGGAGACTTCTCAAACTCCTAGGAGGAAACATTTAGGGGTGCATGGGGACTGCCCCTATAAAGGAGATCAGAAGACAAGTTCTGATGCCGGGGGATCAGAGATGAAGAAAAGAAAGACAAAGTACTGCTTTTTAAAAGTTAACATGTGTTTTCACCATGTACAGCTATGCTCTGCTTCCCTATAGCGCCCTTTCCTCTTGCTTTATTTTTAATCTCTGGAAACCATATTCCCCTCTCACTACTTCTCACTGAGTGTGACTCTATTTTTTTTTTTTTTTTTTACCTTTCTGGGAGTGGGAAAAAACCCTCACATTTGCCAGATCACTAACACAAACCTCATCCTAGGGAGCCCGTCACCCCACCTCTGGAAAGGGCATAAACCTCAGACCCCTGTCCTTACAGAAGATACTCATTTGACCCTGCTGGGTACCCTCAACATCTACAGATGGTTTTGGATCCACCAGCCAGGAGATAAGCCTGCGTCAGGTCCCCCGTTGAAGCATTCAGATGGGTCCAGGACCTGAGCACATAGAGTTAAACCGTAAATTAGCCATGAGTTAATATGTGCAGGCTGGATCCCTCTGCCTTGCCATTAATGCTTTCCGTCCACAAGGTCCCTCCGCCTTCTCCACCCCCCCTTCCTTTTTTTTGAGGCGACAGAATAAGAAATTAAACACTTGTGGGTTCATTCGAAAGAGTGAATGAAATTGAATAAGCCCTCAGTACTTGAGGCGCACAGCGAGTGCCTGAATGGGGCAAACCTCCTAAGTTGAATGGAGTGTCTTTTGGGACCAATTTGTCTCTTTTCACTCTTTATTCTTCCCTTTTTGCTGACAGATGTACAAAGGCGGAACTGCGCCGTGCAGCTTATCCGCAGGCACCCACAGCAGCTGTCACTTTTGTCGAGCAAGTTAATCAAGCAAATGCCACCATATCCCACTTTCTATAAGGAACAACATGTTATAGACAGTAGTCTTGCTAGAAAGAGACTTTATTTTAACTTTGATTGGCTTGGCCCTCCCAATGCTTCCCCCCTTCCCCCGCCCCCAAAAGAAAGGGAGGGAGAATGGGGGGATTGTGCCCAAGCCAAAGATTTGGCTATGATCACGTTAGATTTAATAATAATATTGTGCGGGAGGCTGAAGACTTGATTCGGAGTTCTTTCCTAGGGACTGAAGGGTGCCCTGGGTCTGGGGATTTTTTGAGCACGATATTGTCTGCACTGGCCTGTTAGGCTGTGCATCTCAAGTTATAAAGAGAAAAGCTGAGGGCAGAAAATAGTATTACGCCACGGATGTTTTGGATTAATTTCATTCTCTTTTCCTTTGTAAAGCAGGTTGCATTATTTACATATTTCTTTTGATAACCCCCCTTGCCTGGCCAGGCTTACAAAGACTGCACTGAACACAGAATAGCATGTCTTTGTGCATCTTGCCGTTAGTGAGTTCTTTAAGCTGAATGCCCAAATTTATTTCTAATGTGCACCAACAGAGGCAAACAGGCCTCCGTGTCTCTAATTCTCCGTAAGCCAAGTGGGGAGCCTGTAAAAGAATTCTAGCACGTCCACATCCACATCCTCCTGTGCTGCAGTCACGACTAGTTGGTGATTTCCAGAAACCACAGGCAGGAGGGAGCTTCAGTAAACGGTGTACAGTGTTGACCTCAGCTGCTACCCGTGAGCCCGCACTCACTTAGGAAACTGAATGCTCAAAGCAGACATATTTTGAATAAACAAACTCTTTAGAAACAATGCATAGAGACAACCTTCCAGGGGCCAAGGGATTTGCTACTTACAAGGGTTGGCTGACAGCTGACGATCTATCTAGTAAGCTCTTTAAAGCTTCAAGAGAAAAAAAAAACACAATTCCTTCCTTTCCTCCCTCCCTCTCTCCCTCCCTTCCTCCCTCCCTCCCTTCCTTCCTTCCTTCCTTCCTTCCTCCCTGCCTGCCTCCCTCCCTCCTTTCCTTCCTTCCTTTCTCTTTTATCACCCTGTCACATTGTTTATTGTAATCTTTGGCTGGAAATAAGTCAAGGAAGGGCTTTGGTGAAACCAGATTGCAAACATTCACATCGCTGACATCTTAGGCATTATTGGATAATGACCACGTAATGATTTACTTGCACCTACGTTTGTATTAGGCATGGATTTTATAACCATGTTATTCTGTAATTCTGGATTACTTTTCCCCTCCTGTAAAGCATTGCTGATCTGGGAAACTTCACAGTGCCACTGAAAACAGAGCTATGTGGGTAGGTTAAAAGAGTCCACAGGGCCTCATAGGAAAATCTTGGGCATTGTTGTTGAATTACAGCACTGTGTCAAGATTTGCTTAAGGAACTTAAGCTGCTACCCTAAACCATTTATCAACTGTCTGCGATGAAATGGTATTGTGTTACCATTGTTCCCCCACCTGAAATAAACCACAAAACTTTATTCTTATGGGATAAGAGATCTTAGAACACAGAGGGAGATATAGACTGAAAGCTGAAACCCACCCCTTAGCTGGGCCTAGGTAGAAGTGCTTTTTGCAGCACATATGGTATGCAACCTTCCCCACTGTGTTGTGGTCCCTCTCCTCTGAGGATGGGGTTTCACCCTGAAGTGGGTACAGTAGCACTTCCTGGGATCTCCCACTTTTAGGTCTAGAATCTGCTGGTGTTGGTGCAACTCGAGCCTGGTGACAAAGTCCTCCCATTCAGGAGAGGCAGGGTTGAGTTTTCCTTAAGGGGTCTGCCTGATTAGCTATGTGACTCCCATCGTTAGTGGACAAGCCATGACTAATAAGCCACTTTCTACCAGGGGGTCACAATCGAAATTTCTGTCTTGAGTACTGCTGTGGTACCAAGAAGGAAATAGTGACACTGCTACAGTAATATCCCCGGTAGATGAATGTGGGATGCAGAGAACTCACTGGAGTGGGGGATGGGGGCACATATTCAAAGAGTGTAGGTTTTCTGGAAAGACATTATGGTTAGGTGTCTACTCTGCAACAGAAAGGTAGGAGTTTGATCAAGGATTGATTACTTCCCAGTCTTTGGAATTTAGTGAAGTCAATTTACCTCTCAGTGACTCAACTGCTTTATCTGTAAAAACCTATCTCACAAGGAAGTTATGAGAGTTACATGAATGATTACATTTAAGTGCCTAGAACAGTACCTGGTACACAGACGGTACCCAATAAATATTGGCTCTCATCAGCCTCAATAGCTATAAAATGGCGATCACTAGGTACCCACCTCCTAGAGCTGCTAAGAAGACTTAAAAAGAAATAACACCTTTAACAAGATGATGTGGTTATTGCTAATGTACAGTCAGAAAATATACATAAAAGAAGTCTAAAGAAATTTTATTGTAATTATTAAACAGCTATTTATTAAACCCCTCAATTAATGGGATTCTTTTTCCTGTTTTGCATTTGCCTTTTAGGAGAAAGCTGTCTTTTTCCCTCCCTTCAAAAGTCCTCTTTGGGATTGAATTAAAAGAGCAGCTTTTAGTATGTGTTTCTGGCTAATAAACTTTTCAGCCCCATCTTCCTAATGGGGTATGATAGAAGGAGCACTGTATTTGGAGCCGGGGAAGTTATTAGTAGGGGCAATACTGGATAAGTCACTCTTTTTACATCTTCATGACTGGACAGTGTCACGTGGGGTTAAGTAGGGTACAGCCAGAATCCTGAAAGATCTTGACGCAGAGAATTAGATTCTGTTTCAAATGCTCAGTAAGGCAGAAAATAGAACTAAGACATTTTAGAAAGTGTTTCAAAAGTAGGGGTTGAAAGAGAAAAGGTTTTCCAATAAATCTTCAAATTAACCAAAAAACCAAATGGGCCAAAACAATTCATTCCCCATTAAATTAACCAGAACAGGGGCTTCCCTGGTGGCGCAGTGGTTGAGAGTCCGCCTGCCGATGCAGGGGACACGGGTTCGTGCTCCAGTCCGGGAAGATCCCACATGCCACGGAGCGGCTGGGCCCGTGAGCCGTGGCCGCTGAGCCTGAGCATCCGGAGCCTGTGCTCCACAACGGGAGAGGCCACAACAGTGAGAGGCCTGCATACCGCAAAAAAAAAAAAAAAAAAAAAAAATTAACCAGAACACTATAGATTCAAGGTTTCCCCAAAAAATCAGGTGATAATTGCAAAAATGCATAGTGAGACGCTTAAAGGATTTAATTACTATTTTTGACTTAGAATTCGAAATAGAAAATATCCTCAACAAGGTCCACAACATAGGCTAGGGATTCATCAATACTTATTTAACACACAGTTACTGAGGGTTCACATATGCTAGAATACGGAGCGGGGGATGCAACGGTGAATAAGATGGATACTATCACTTTTCTCACAGAGGGGGGGATGGAAAAGCCAGTTTCAAGAGATGGTGTCCCTGGGACCTTGGGGTCCTGGGCAAGCTCTTTCTGGACCTTAGATTCCTGTCTTAAAAATGGAAATAACAGTACCTTCTCCTATCTTTTGGTATGGTTGCTATAGATATAAAAATAAAAAGGTTATAAAGTTGTTTTGTTGGACATAAAGAAGGAATTAATAGAAATAGTAGAACTAAACATGTCTTTCAGTATCTTTTATCGACTAAATCAGGATTTATCAACTTTGCAATCATTGGAATTGGGGGCCAGATAATTCTTTGTCGTGGGATGCTGTCCTGGGCAGTGCCATGTTTAGCATCTGCTCATTAGATGTTGGTAGCATCCCTCCCCACTGGCCCCTGAGCTGTGACTGTCAAAAATGCCTCCAGACCACTTCCAGACAAACTCTGGGTGGACAAAATCATCCATCGTGGAGAAACACTGCTCTAAATCAGTGACTCTTGATCATATTAAACCCTTGGACTTGTTTAAAAAAACAGACGCCTGAGCTCTATCTTAGATCCACTGACTCAGAATCTGTGGCATACAGCTGGGATGGATACATTTTTTTTTTTTTTTTTTTTCTTTTTGCGGTATGCGGGCCTCTCACTGTTGTGGCCTCTCCCGTTGCGGAGCACAGGCTCCGGACGCGCAGGCCCAGCGGCCATGGCTCACGGGCCCAGCCGCTCCGCGGCATATGGGATCCTCCCAGACCGGGGCACGAACCCGTATCCCCTGCATCGGCAGGCGGACTCTCAACCACTGCGCCACCAGGGAGGCCCCATGGATACATTTTTAAAATAAAAAATACATATAAATCCCAAAGCTTCATCTAATTATGACAAAAACATCAGGTAATTAACAGAGGGGTAGCCTACAATATATCTGAGCAAGATTCCTCAAAATCTTCAACATTATCAAAGAGGAGCCTAACGTGACACACAACGAAATATAATGAGATATTATCAATAGGATCTGGAACAGATAAAGGACATTAGGTGAAACTAAAAAAGTATGAGTAAACTATGGATTACAAAAATACATAAGTAATTCTGATGTACACCCCTGGTTAAGAAGCACATATTAGGGACTTCCCTGGTGGCTCAGTGGTTAAGAATCCGCCTGCCAATGCAGGGGACACAGGTTCGAGCCCTGGTCCAGGAAGATCCCACATGCCGCAGAGCAACTAAGCCCGTGCGCCACAACTACTGAGTCTGCGCTCTGGAGCCTGTGAGCCACAAGTACTGAGCCCACGAGCCACAACTACTGAAGCCTGCACGCCTAGAGCCCATGATCTGCAAGATGAGAAGCCACCGCAATGAGAAGCACCGCAATGAGAAGCCTGCACACTGCAACGAAGAGTAGCCCCCACTCGATGCAACTACAGAAAGCCCATGCGCAGCAACAAAGACCCAACGGAGCCACAAATAAATAAATAAATAACTAAATTTATATATTAAAAAAGTAACCCTCTTAAAAAAAAAAAAAGAAGCACATATGAAAAGACAAAACAATACCTGTTAATATAGAAAGAATTTAGCCCTTAAGATTACAGAGCAGATAAATGCCGACAAAGCAAATATCCAGGTGCGTAGATTGGAATCATGATAACCCGGGTGAAGCCATCACGTGTTTAAGTTCTGAAAGGACCTCTACAAAGCACAGTCCTGCCGAGGCTGATGAAGCTACAGTGTTGGTGAGTGAGGGACGCTCCCGGAGGAAGCGATAATGTCTCCCTGCATAGTACCTAAGCATAGAATCCTGTCTCTCTCTCTTCCCCAAATCCTAGACGTCTGCCCAAGGCTGCCTCCTCTGGGGCACTATCTCTGGGGCCCCATCCCAGTGGGACTTTGCTCGATCTTAAAGCAGATTTTCTTAAGGGAACCCTCTTACACTGTTGGTGGGAATGTAAATTGGTGCAGCCACTGTGGAAAATAGTATGGAGGTACCTTAAAAAACTAAAAATAGAGCTACCATATGATCCAGCAATCCCACTCCTGGGCATATACCTAGAGAAAACTCTAATTTGAAAAGATACATGCACCCCAATGTTCACAGCAGCCCTATTTAGAATAGCCAAGACATGGAAGCAACCTAAGAGTCCATCGACAGATGAATGGATAAAGAAGATGTGGTATATATACACAATGGAATATTACTCAGTCATAGAAAAGAATGAAATAATGCCATTTGCAGTAACATGGATGGACCTAGAGTTTCTCATACTAAGTGCAGTAAGTCAGACAAAGACAAATATCATATGATATCACTTATGTGTGGAATCTAAAATAGGTTACAAATGGACTTATTTACAAAACAGAGACAGACTCACATACACAGAAAACAAACTTATGGTTACCAAAGGGGAATGGGAGTGGGGGAGGTATAAATTAGGAGTTTGGGATTAGCAGATACACACTACTATGCATAAAACAGACAAACAACAAGGTCCTACTGTACAGCACAGGGAACTATATTCAGTATCTTGTAATAAACTATAATGGAAAAGAATCTGAAAATTCTCTCTGTATAACTGAATCACTTTGCTGTACACCAGAAACTAACACAACATTGTAAATCAACTATACTTCAATAAAAATTAAAAAAAAAAAGATTTTCTTTAGGGATCCTGTAGCACGCCTGGGCTCTTTGTTACTTGCTATTATATCCTCTGACCATTTCATCTCCGGCTTTTCAAATTCCTGTTGGCATGGAATGTATCACTACTTTTCTTCTCTCTGTGCAAAGCCTGCCTTAGCGTTAGGCAAGGATGTGCATTGGTTTTCACATTACTACCACTACTGATGAAGACGACAACAAGAAGGGACATTTGTGCGGTAATTTATGTGCTCCGAGCATCGTCATGGTTTATTCATTGCCTCATTTAGTTTTCCTAATCCAAAGAACTCGGTACTGTTTTAATCCCCATTTTTACGGAGGGGGAAATCAACGTTTGATAAGATTAAGTAAATAACCCAAAGTCATACCGCTAGTAAGTGGCAGACCCAGAAACTGACCTTGGGGCTGTCATACTACAAAGCCTACACTCTTAATGTCTGCTTGATGTAAAAGAGCCAGTTCCTTAAAAACTCGAAAAGGCACTTTCGAGTAGAAGGAAGCTGTGGTGATTCATTTAACTGACAAGATCCGAGTTTTTATTGAAGTACTGAAGTTTCATGCGAACTATGCATGGATGAGTGTTAAGTTCAAGCTGAGAAATGTAGGTGTTAATGATTCTTCAGTTTTTATTTTTTAGACCCTAAGAAGATGTCTTTGGATGAAGCTTGTCAAAAGGATTTTGGAGACTAGTTTCTGATAAATCCCCCAAGTGGAGTATTCTTAAAGAAAGAAATTGGAATCCCTTGGTGAGAAAATGATCCACAGATAATGCTTATGATTGATACCAATATTTAAACTCAAATTACCCATATCATTAAAGACAAAGGATTTTTAAACTATTGACATTTTGAGCCGGATAATTCTTTGTTGTGAGGGCTGTCCTGTGCATCCAAGGATGTTTAGCAGCATCCCTGGCCTCTACTCACTAGATGCTAATAGCACCTTTCCATTTGTGACAACCAAAAATGTCTTGAGACATTGGTGAATGTCCTCTGGGAGGCAATATCACCCCTGGGTGAAAAACACTGGACTACTACTCCCTAAACTAGTGAGGCACCTAATAGATGGGTCTTTTCTCTTTAACAGGATGGTTCCCTAGGCCAAATAATGAATTTTCTGACCAAAAGGAAGTGATGGCTCTCTTCCTTAAAAAGGGTGTAAGATAAGCTCAAGGATGTATTGTGCAACACGGGGAATATAGGCAATATTTTGCAATAATTGTAAATAGAAGGTAACCTTTAACATTGTAGAAAAAACTTTAAAAAATTAAAAAAAAAGACAAACGGAAAGAGAAAAAAGTGACTTAGAGAATTGCATGAGAAAACTCATGAATTTAACTTTGCTTACTTTACATATTACTTGTTCTTTTCAAAAAAATTGTTTTTTACACAAAATGAGAGGGGCTTTTATATCCTGGTTGGCATGAAGATCTGGTAATTAAAAATAATCCCATCCTGGGCAAGACCTGCAGGTTTGTTGGTATAATGGGTGTTAGTCCAGGGATGGTTAGAGTGAAAAATTCTGCCGAAGGCAGTCAACACAGCTCAGTGTGGCAGGGAGCGCTATCATTATAAGGCTTCTGATACAGGAATATTCATACTGGTGGCAAATCACTAGACTCCATTAACTGGATTTTTAGTCAACTCGGCAGGAGTTTAACACAACAGGAGGCTGTTAACTGTTCTCTTCTGAATTGGGAATTTGGAATGAATGAAGTAGTCAACCTGAGCCTTCTTTTCAGGTTTTTAGATGCACAAAAATAACTTGTAGCCACCTGGTAGAAGCGATTTTTTTTTTTTTTTTTTTTTTTAACCAAGATCCTGGTTAAAAGCAAAGCAATTGAGGGAGGGCAAACTGGGAATCCGTCCTGCTGATCTAACGCAGTGTTCCTTCCCATGGCTCCGAGTGGGAATCCTCTGGGGAGACACGGGAGAGGGCTAAACGGCCCTGGATGTCTCACAAGCTTGTCCTATCATTGCATGAAGCCCCCCAAACATAATCTACTTCCAAGACCGGCACAGCTCCCAAGCCAACTCCCAGGTTGATAAGTGGTCACTTTGTTGTTGTTGATGCTACACACATACTCATCGAGTGTGTGTGATGGTGGTGGCAGAGGGACATGTGACAGGCAGAGAGGTAGTACTCCCTTGTATACCTCTTTCCTGGTTCATCCAGATCAGTGGTTCTCAAGCAGGAGTGATTTCGGTCCCCCCTCCCCCTCCCAGGGGACATTAGGGAATGTCTGGAGACATTTTTGGTCATTAAAGCTGAGAAGGGGTTGCTACTGGCATCTAGTGGGTAGAAGCCATGGATGCTGCTCAACATCCTTCAATACACAGGCCAGCACCCCACAACCAAGAATTATCTGGCTTGAAATGTCAGTAGTGATGAGGGTAAGAAATTTTGCTCTCTGAGGGTTGGGACCTATTACAACCTACACATCATACAATGTGTGATGAAACCATCTCATTGGTTACCACCAAGATTTTTGAAAGATGGAATAGAAAATATCAGAATGCATCACAAAGAGAGTAAATATTGTTTTATAAACTTCTGGGGTGTGTGTGTGTGTGTGCACGTATGTGTGTATGTGTGCGTGCGTGTGTGTGTGTATGCATACATACTGGGCTGCAATGTAAAATGCGCTTCTTACGGTGGGTCACAGGCATAGAAGAGAGTCACTGATCTTACCCAGTACTTCTCAAACTTTACTGTGCCTTTGAATCAACAGAGGCTCTTGTTAAAATGTAGACTCAGATCCATTTTGGCTGGGGTTAGGGCTGAGATTCTGTACCCCCAGTGGAGACTGATGCTGAGGGTCCACGGACCACATTTTGCATAATAAGAACCTAGATGATATTTTAAGTTCATTCATTAAAAAATTTTAGGGCAAGCGATTATGATGTTAGACATGAAGAGACAGTTAAATCTTTTGATAGTAGCCTCTACAGAGCCTGGCAAGGAGGGAAACAGTTACTTGGTTAAATAATGGGAAGTATTTGAGGATTTAGTACATCTCGTATCTTGCTACGCAATGTGATAATATTCGTTCCACAAAATGTGCCTTGGCTACTGTGTGTGTGTGTGCGTGCATGTACGTGTGTGTGTGTGTGTAAGAGTCTGTCACTTACTGCTTCCATTCCATAAGTTTGCCATAAGAAAAAAAACCAAACCTTTTCTAAGACACAAAAGTATTGTGTGGGTCATGTTAGCAAGGATACTGTGACCTTAATGTAACAGAGCAATCAGCCTGGTTTCTTAGAATGATTATTGGAACATTCTGCAGTGGAAAAGAAAACAAATTAACTGTATTCACCAAATGTCTCGTGGAACACAGAAAGCTGTTCTGATAAAGACACTTAGCAAAACTCTTTGTTGCACACAAGCTCCAGAGAAAATTCAAGACAGGTCTTATGTCAGGTTTACCTGAAAGTAAACAAGGCCTATTTCTGTGAATGGCTTTAGAAGCAGCATCTAGGTTAGAAAGAACTACTTGAAGACATGGCCCTGAAATATAAATCTGTAACAATGACACTAAAAAAAAAAATAAACACTTCCTTTTGGATGGTAACAACCCATTTGATACAATTAATCCAAATAATCCAAATCTATTAATGCCCCCTTATCTTTTCTGCATGAACGATTGCTGAAAACTCAAATTGCCCAAGCATGAAGAAAAGCCTGTCCATGTGGAATAGAAATGTGTTTCTATACTTAAGACTCCAAAAGAAAAATCACGCATTGTTGTCATTTACTTGTTATTGTGAAGGTCACGGGGCAAGAGGATGCCTATGTGAATATGAGAGTCATTGCAATAGGGCGTCAGAGGCATCGAGACACTCCTCTTTCCAACCCCTCCCATCCTAGTAGAGTTTGCTTTACTTTGATCTCTGTCATGTCAGAGATCAAAAACTTCCATTATTAGCGCCTCATTCTTTTAGCTTAATATTTTGTTAAAATTGCAAATACCCCAACAAGGCCAGCACTAAGTTTTCTTTACCTTAATAGGGGAGGAAACAGCACATCTGCTAAAAACAGATTTATGTGATGGGAAGTAGGGAAATCATGAAGGCACTGGGTCTTTAAGGGACACTGGAGGATAAAAGTCACGAAGGTGAACTTGGATTGTTTTATAATTCCAGTTTGGAAAGGTCCTGAGTCTAAGGTTCACGTGCAAGAACCCAAACCCTAATGATGTGTGTGTGTATGTGTATGTGTGTGTGTGTGTGTGTGTGTGTTATATTCCTTATAATGTTACAATCAAGGTGAGGACAGGCTTTCCACATCTCATTTCCCTCTGACTCTGTCCAGTTTCCGTATTCTTCTTGAGAAATGACACTCTTGGGGAATGACACATGGCCCAGGACATGGCTTAACTGCCAGAATTTACTTTGAGATTCAGAATTAGGTGGGAAAAAAATCAACTGTCTCTCCCTTCCTAACTGTCTTTCCTGGTCCATTTTGGATTTGTTTTCCTGTTCTAGTATACATAATCACACAGATTCTGAAGGCTATCCCAGTAGCCCAGAGAAAAGGCTCTGTAGCCTCATAATTGAGGAGGATAGAGTTGAGGTCAGAGTTCAACAAAAGTTTGATCTGAAGAGTATTGAAAGCTCAGCTTCAGACTGATCTGAAGGGCTTAATTTCAGATTGATAACCTCTGGGAAAATCCTAGCAGAATTAGCAAAGAAACCTTCCTAATGATCTCAGGTGGGTGTGAAAGTTCCTCATCAAGATTTCACCAAAGCAGTGGCAGCGAGACAAGAAACACCGGACCAGGACCTCAGACTGACCCATCCAGCTCAGACACCTGTGCCTTAGTACATGAAATAAAATCCCTGTAGCTCTTCATATGGCCAACTTGTTCCCTGACCTCTGTGGATTTCTTGCTGTTTAGCTTTTTTTAAAACAAACAAACAAACAAACAAACTAGCTTCAGAACTTTTCCTTACATACAGAGAACAGCTTAAAAAAACCCTGGTTGAATTATGCTGAGTTACTAATTATGTCCAAAAGAGCTACTTGGTTGAATTCAGCTAGATATTTTTTTTCCGCATGAAATCAGTTCTATGTTTAGATAGTAATAAACTCCTCCAGTCTGTGGAACAATTGGCACGGTGGTCCCTTTAAGTCAGGATCATGAAAAAAGCCAGTGCTGGTAAAAAGAAATTGAAAGCGCATCACAACCAGATACAACGCGTGGCCCTGCATCGGAGCCTGGGTTGCAGAAACCAACTATAAAGGATACTGTGGGGACAAGTGGGCAGCCTTGAATATGGACAGTGTATTAGTCAAACACTTATTCACAGGGAAAATCAAGACCATTAACTTAAAAACAGCAATTTTTGCTCACTTATTTTGGTTAAAAATACATCAAGTATATAAGCACATAGAAAAAGATTCAAAGAATAAACACTCAAGGAATAATCTATGCCTGCTGGGCATGTAATATTTTCTTATTTTTGCTTAGCTATATCTTCTAAATGTCTACAATGTAAATTTATTTCATCTGTAATAATAAAAGGCATTAATCATCCTCCCCTCTCCCCCTAACTCCTCAAGTTCAGAAGGTCAATTCTGATTTATTTGCTGATGCACTGTGGTTTTGTTTAGGGGGTAGGGCTAGGTCATTTCAATGTCACTGTAAGGAACAAATACTTCTACGAGACAATGATAATGACGATGATGATGATAAAAGACTTGTCGAATTTTTAACTATGCCACTGTGTCTATATCTATATCCACTGTGTTATTTAGTCCTCACAACCACTGTAAGGAGTAAGTTTCTTTACAGCTGAGGAAATTGAGGCTCAGAGAGGTTAACTAATTCACCCGAAGTTGAACAGCTCAGAAGTGGCAAAACCAGGATCCCTTCTCCTGTCTGGCTTACATCAAAGCCCCAGCCCTAACCATCACTCTTTTCCTTATTTCAGAACTACGTTTTACCAAAAGCAAACCAGTACTAGGCTGCTGTACGTCATGTAATTCTAAGCAAGCTTGGAGTTAATGCCTGAAAGTGACAGCGAGATTCTTACAGCACCTTAGCATGGAGATGGGGTTTTGTTTAACAAGAAAAAAAGATGCCTGGGAAAAGCCTTTCCATTTCAGTGATGGAGATGATGATGATGATGTGATGATGGTGGTGGCGACGGCAGAGGACACTTACCAAATGCTTCCACAGCGCGATGCCGGCAGGAGCACACAGGGCTTCACCCTCATAACGACTCCATGAGAAGGTTCTGCGTATTATCATGTCTGTTATGTAGATGAATCAGCTGAAGCTCTGAGAGATTAAATACCTTGTCCAAGGTCACCCAGCTTGTAAGGATTAAGGGTGAAGTCTGAAGGCTCCAGAAGCAAGGCCCAGGCTCACTACACAAGAGCTCCCATGAAGGGGCAACCAAACCTGCTTCTTGCTTATAGAGGAGACTGTCTCAGTGTCTTGAGTGCCATATGCCGTGACTTTCTTTAATCAGCCCTTAGAACCGCAACCTGTTATATTGGTGAATCTTGTGTACTTCTCCCCACTTTTGTACTTTGGAAAGTAATTTCCCTCAGCTGGACAGTTGGCCATACACCTTACAGATATCATCTAATAACATAATGCTTTCCTTGTTGCCTGTTCTTCTGTACTTACTTCCTTGAGCAGGATGGCTCCTACCTTGATTGATATACGTTCACATGGGTAGTGCTTTTGTAATTTAATCAGGTTATGAATGATCAGGTTATCTGTGGCATCTTATATAAATACAGCAAATATATTTTAATAGGCAGAGGTTTCAGTTTTCAAATTACCCCTTTAAAGGGACATATTCACACTCAATTACTGTGCTGACACGTAAAGTGGACAAATATACGATTTGATAATGGAAGAGCAAATTAAAATCTGCGCAAGGCAAAGAATACGGAGCAGCAGCCCCATCCGAACCTGACCGCGCTGCCTGATTAAGTGCTTACGAGGCAGTTTGGTGAGGGGTCCTTTCCTGATCTGATAACTGCCACGGAGAAGCCAAATGCAGAGGCAATCTGCAAAGACTTAATCCTCCAGAAGGCAGATTAAGTGTATAATTGACCTATATAATCCACGTATCATCTCCAGTCAAATGTTCCCTGGGCCTGGTTCACAGTAACACGGGGGCCTGAAGAAAGCCAGTGCGGATGCAGCATTACCCCCAATGTGGATGCCATCCAAGTTCGAGATGGCTTTTTAATCACTCATCGCCGAGCCTGTGAGGTTTAAGCAGATGAATTCACCCTAAGCACATCTCTTTTAATCCTGATTTTCTTCTCAGTCTGTGTCTTCAAGAAGTACAAGGAGGAAAGAAAATAAATTAATTTTTGTTTAGACCTTGAAATCTTAGGTGCTCCTCTTGATGATCTGATCTCTAATTTCAAAAAGCATGTTTTTGTTTCAGGGAAGATAGTGAATTAATCACCAGAGAAAGGGGGAGAAGCTATCTGCATGATTTATGGACACTCAAGCTTTAAATCACTGTCTTCGAGTTATTTCTTGGGCTGTGCTTTCCTTTTCAGCTGCTGCTTTAGGAATATGGAGATTATTCATCTCCATGTTTTATATTTTCTTTAAAAATCAGCAATAATTTTCAAAGAGGCCAAGCTCTCGAGTCCGACAGCAATCGGATTCTCTTTTAAGAATTCAGCACCTTTAATATAATTTAGATTCCTTGTTATTGTATGTATCGGCATATTCTCTTGCTCTAAACCTCTGAATCTTTTGTTTCAAATATTATAAACTGTTATTTTTGTAGCAACTGAAACCAGTTTACAATGGCTTGCCATTTTTTAGGAAAAAAATTACAAAAATGCAGATGAAAAAATGTACAGCTGCATATCTGACATACCAAGAAAAACAGTTTGAGGATTCTTTTCCCATCAGCACTTAATTTTGGACTGATTAGCTTTTTTCTGAGGTGCATGACTAAAGAGGTTGCTAGCATTTTATAGGAGGACTATGTAAATCAATTATTAATAAACAGGGAAACTTACATTGCATTAAAAAGACCTGGTGAGACAACGTTATGTCTGACTGTATTTCTACAATCAACCTAGAAAATGCTTGTTTAAAAAAATTTGGTGAAGATGAATTTGGAAAGTTGCTCTTAAGTTACATAATAAAATAGATAAAAATGCAGAACATTAAATATAGAGCCCCAAATGCTATGCCGATAATCTCCCACAAGCACCCAATTCCAGCCAGAAGTACAATGACGAGGCAAAGAAAAAACCAGCTCAGACAGAGAGAGAGAGAGAACACTGAGATAGGGGCCTGGTTAAAACGGAAGACGTACTCATTAAATGACCAGCTATTACTCCAAATATTCTCAGATACGACACACACTAATGCCATCCAGCCTTTTCCACAAGGTACACTCTGGCCAAAAAATGGGAATAATCCTGAATAGCAAGAACTTAAAGGACTTCTCAGGTAAATCAAACTGAGATTTTGAAACACAGTTAAAAACACAACAGGAGCTCTGAGAACATGCCTCTGAATGACAGATGCCAGCAGGAACTAAAAACCAGAGAATGACACAAGAGTCAAAATCAACAACCTCCAAACAGCAAACAATCTGAGAGATATATATTTTTCCTCATTCAAAATGCTAATTTTCTATTATTCATTTTTGCCATTTATCAAAATGCAACAATTTGGAAGAGAAACCTCTCAGATCAACAAGTTTTTCTCAGTAGCTTTCTGCCAATTGTTTAGAAACCCGCCCCAGGACCACTATCATTAGGAATGAGGTTGAAAGGATAAGTTCACTGTAGCAAGAAATGTAGGGTGGGAGGTTTCACAGACACCCCTTTGCCTTAATATTCTGATTCCCTTATTTAGCTCGGTGGACACGAGTGCCTTCCAGAGCATATATGTAAAGAAATAAACACCCTGCTTGAGGAAACAGAAGCCGAAAATAATCAAACATGTTGGTAATCTGATGTTTTGCTGCTAGACTATAGAAAAACAGTAAGTACTGAATTAAATTACTGGGGCTGCATGGTAATGAAGCTTTTTGAGAAGCTCTGGGTTTTTTCAAATGACAAATGTTTTAAATCCATGACAGATTCAAGAACTTTTTTGCACGACATCAGTGAGGTTGCCTAGCACCAATATTCTGTAAATTAGGGGAGCAGGTTATTTGGGAAGTAAGGAAGTAAATGGCAAAGAAATTCAATTCCTTATCTCTAAATAGGCTACTGAAAATTTTTTTCCATAGGGATGGGAGTGATGTGCAGTGAGTGATTGTAATGGTTAAGTTTTAAAATCAGATATTCAGGGAAGGGTAATTAAGACTCCCTTGGGAAAACAGAATTGGGACAATAAGAGACTAAATTGTGGGGATTCTTATGTTACTGATGCCATTTTATGCTGGTCAGTGTAATTCCACAAGGGACTTGACATATTTGTGAATTTTTGAATGACCCTAGACATAATTTGCATCCTGAAAAACATATTCTTAGTGATGTTTTTTTCATTATTAATTCAAATAAATGACCAGAGGGCTTGAATCTGCCTGGGTTCTTCAACAGTCAGGCAAGTCCAGTTTACCATCTGTGCTAGCCAAAGCTACACTCCTAAATAAAGATCCAGTTGTAGTTTCCCTTTAAAAAAGCCCCAGAAAAGGACAGTTTGCCCTGCTGCCTTCAACAAAGCTACCTTAAAAAAAAACTTTTTCCCCCTTGTACTTCTAATTAAAAAAAAAAAAGTCAAGAGGGAAGGGTGGGTTATTTGTCAGTGAAACAATAGGCTAAATGGCAGATTGAACGTGAAATTCAGTTCTAGATGTTTGAAAGTTTTGGAGAGCACGGGGTTATTCACACACGCTCACACAGGAACACGCACGCACACGCACGCGAGGGCCACACAAAACTGAGAATCAGAAGATACTGATCAAAGAAAAAAAGAAAAGAAGGAGGCAACCTAGGCATTGAAAAGAACAACCCACAGGCTTCTTGAACGTTTGTGGCTTGGAATTTCATTCAGCGGAGATGGGCAGAGTGTCCACACTCCAAACTGCAGACCTGAGGGTGCTGCCTGCCTGTTTTCAATGCCTATTGGCTGGGTGATTGGGTCCCAGACATTCTAGGCTCGGTATTTTCATAAAGGCACGCATGCAGAGAAGGGAGAGGACCCGCCGGTGAGCTTTATGCATGTATGAGGCATTCTCAGTGGATGTGGGCCATGCTAGAAGATGTACACAGGAAGATTATTTGATTCTAATTCATGCCACTTGATATAATGTGATAAAACATTTGACATGAGAGATAAGTTCCATTTTAATCCGATAGAGGACGGGTGGGAATTAAGAAGTAAGAAGGGTTTTATCAAAGAAAGGTGATGCAGAGGAAAGAGGGAAATTGAGCACAGAGACGGGATGATTAGAAAAGAAAAAAAAAAAGACAGGAGCCTTTTCAACACAAGGAAAGCAAATGAGCTGGAAGACAAAGCATAGAAAAGTCAGGAGCTGCAGACTCTTAAGCAGTGCCAACAATGAGCTCACTCAGCCACGGAACAAACACACACACACACACACACACACACACACACACACAAACTCGATGCAAATTGCTGAACACAATCACAGAAAAAATATAGAAACATGGATTCCATAGTAGACCAAAACATTAATGTTTGAGCTGGCACTAAAAATATGGAAACCTGGACAGGAGGAGCTCACGCTTCACGAGACAGAAGTAGGCTGTACAATTAGAGCCACACGGAGACAAGTACATCGGCTTCCATGCACTCTGGCCGGGTCTACACTGGCAAATTCGGTGGAAACTTGAAACAAAATATCTGGCTAAATTAGGCAGCCCCATCTGCTTTGGCCTGAAAGAGGCAGGAGATTTGAGACTGAAGCAGATTCCTTTTTTTTTTCTTTTTGCCTCAGTGGTTTGCTTTGGAAGTGCAGATGCAGTCACAGTGGAAGTAAGTTTGCTTGATAACTATTAACCCTCAGAAATCTGTTTTCTGAAGTTCAATCCGGATCTGCAGCCTGATGTACCCACTCTTTGTACACCTGCTTCTTCTCCCAAATTTTCAAGTGGGTGGAGGGGGAGTGGAGGAGGGGCACCTGGGTTTAGAACGGCAAATGACCAAGTAACTACCGTGTTTGCCAAAACCCAGGGCTACCTAAAGACTTCTAGTCTTCCAGAAACAGAAGCATCTTTGAAGCAATAACGATACATTTACTGCACAGCTGCACTGCACAGCTGCATGCCACAGCTGGTGGCAGGGAGGTACCACCCTCAGGACAGGGAGCTGGCCTCAGCCTCCTGGAAGGCAGGGAACACCTCCCTACAGCAGGGCCAGATTGCAAGGAGGGGAACTATGACCGAGGAAGGTTTTTGCCAGTGAGAGGAAGCTGCCGCCTCACAAGCTTCGTGCAGGGATGAGCCTGCTTGTGCAAGGCTGTGCCATCCTACGTATCACACAGATTGGGACTGAGACACGGCCACGCCAGGGTGGGTTGGGAACAGACACACGACAGATAAGAGCCTAAGGCAGACGGGGAGGAAAAGATTTGGTTTGCATCAGGACCAATCCATTTTCTCAAAATGTGACTTATCCTCCTGTCTCTTATTTTGTCACATTTTGGAGGGTCTCCTCCTTGGCTTCCAAGGAGGAGAAGGCACTTACTTACATCAAATAACCTTTCTATATACATCTCCTCATTGACCTTATCACGAAGGACATCCTGAGAGTGACGGACGAAAGTCACGTAGGCATCAGCCACGTCCATCCCGGGTTTCTGCAAAGAAACAGGAGAACATGAAAATGGACTTCTCAGACAGTGACCCTTTCTCGATGACCCATGCATTTTACTCTCCCCACCTCACCCTGCTGTGCACCCCCAGAGCTTTGGCTGGAGTTTGAGGCTATCCACCGGGGCTGGAAGCTATCCATACTATACAGTATCACTATCCACAGACTGCTCTGATATTCCAGGAACGGAAAATGATATTCAAACCTCCTGCTCTTTCCAGAAATCCAACCTGGTAAGAAGGGAGTTGGGATTACAGGGTTGTATAGTTTATTATTTTTTTTCTATTATTAATTTTTTTTTTCTGGCAAAGATACTCTGATGGATAAATCTTCACCAGATAACCCAGAGACATTCTCTGGTTTTTCTTTGGATTGAAACCTCCACTGAAAAATACTCAAACATACTGCCTTCCACTGTCTGTCCTTAATATAATATTAGAAAAGTGATAGCCTTCCCCGATCCCCTCTTTAAAAAATTGAGGAAGTGCCAAGTCAAGAAATTGTATTTAAATCTCTATCCCTTCCTACCCAAGTCATATTTTGGGGGGTAGTTTAACCTGAGTATGTGGTAAGTATTTCCTTATCAGTTTACTCAGAGGAGGCATTAACCAGTGGTCTTTGCTTCCCTGAGAGTCCAAGGTACAGCCTTAGAGTCCAATGATTCAAAAAAGATGGAGAGGGGGAAGGATTTGATTTTTTAAATAAATTAGATTTTCTGGAAAGGTAAGCAGGTGGTTCATCCAGTAGTTACAAAACGATTTATTGTAAGGAAAAAAAAGAAACTAAGAATGCACACTGCTTGAGCTGTTGCAATCAAAGTTATCTCCGAAGAAACCTATTAAAACACTGTAATATGGGTCATTAGGAGAGCTGCCACAAACCCCTTAAATTTCCACAGTGGGTATGTATGTTTGCTGATAACTAAAAAGATTAGTTTTCATTACTGTGGTTTACCTTAGATCACAAAGTATCATTTCTCTACAAGATGTGACTGTCAGGCACTGCAAATTGAAGTTAGTTAACACTTCTGTGTAATTTCCAGGGTGAAAATGAGGAAGGTTTGGAAACAGTAGGACTGTATTTTTTTTTTCCTGATACAAAGCAAACAATTATCAAGCAAAGGGCCAATGCTTGGCCCCTGGGATGCTAGTGACATTTCTTAACACCTGCTGAAACAATGACAAGGTATTAATTTGAAAAACAATGAGGACAACTCAAAGCCACAGTAGTCAACTGTTACACTTTCAAGCAATTTTCAGCGAATGGATTGAGCAGGTTGTGTGATAGTCCTATAATTGTTGCAGTTTTATGATACGAAACAACAGAGGTTCTCCAATGAGATGCAAGTGATAGCTATCGGTTCTAAACTGGCACCTCTCTCCTCCTCTCCCTTCGGCAGCCACACATCACAGGGCGTTCTCAGTAGGAATGGGGACCCCTACCTGGGGCATTTGAGCAACATTATTATTGTTTCCATTTCTTCCCTGGTGATGCTTGTGGCAGATATAACCCTTTCCTGGACACACGCAGCCATCTTAGAGCTAAAATTCAAAGCCAAATTCAGCAGACCTATTTGTAACCGCAACAGTGATCTACAATAATGGTTATTTTCACCACTCCTTCTCTTTTCACTGAATTACTGTCCTCAAAGGGACACTTTATTTATGTTTTAAAAACCTTGGGAAAAAAAATCAGTGCGGTTCAGCTCACCCCGGTAAACTCCATGAGTCTCTATCTTTTGACTCTTTTATTTTTCTTCATAGCACTCACCAATACCTGACACTGTATTATATATTTATTTGTTTATTGTCTTCTCCCACTAGCATGTAAGCTCCATGAATACAGGGACTTTATTTGCTCTATTTTCTACTGTGTCCTCAGCATATAAATGAGGACTGGCACATAGTAGGTGCTCAGTAAATATCTGCCGAATGAACAAAATCGTGAATGAATAAGCCCCTGTCCCACCTCCTTTTTTAGACTCCTCAGTCACACTACATGGATGTTTATTGGATCCCCCACACATTGGAGCTTGTGAAAATCATTTCAATTTCTCTGGGCCTTGGTTATACCATCTGTAAAATGGGATTAATAATAGTTCCCCTACTTACCTTCAAGGATTGTTGTGATCGTCAGCTAAAATAATGGAAGTTAAAGTGCCTCAAAGGTCATAAATTGCTATATAAACATGAGCCACTATGATTCTTTCCCCCCCACAAGATTTATCACTTCATGACCTGACCTACCTTTGGAACCTACTTTGGAACCAAGAAGAAAAAAGGGGCTTCAGAGAAACCAACGTCAAAATAAAAATGACAAAGTCTGCATTGAAATGTGTTTTCTCAGAGTCCTCTGGTTCCCCACTCACAACCTTCTTCCATTTTAACCAGCTTTACGTCCAGTTCTAACAAGTCTGTTTTCCATCCTTTGGGGGACCAGGAAGAGGGATGAGGGGACTTATTTGAAACAGGTGTGTTGATTAAAGTTATCACTGTTCGAGATACCCTGAGCTTGAGGGAGAAGGCTGCCAAACTGGAGCACCAGACATGCATACTCAGCATCCCCTGAGGTTTGGGGCTATGAAGGGCAGAGGCCCCTATACCTTGAGAGGTCCTCAGGGGAGCGGGGCCGCTGGGGAAAGACACAGTCACAATGGTGATCCTTGAGCACAGGGGAAATGTTCAAGTACTGTCCGTTCCCTATTGAAAAAGGCAGGGAAGGCTGTGCAGTGCATTCTAAGCAGGTTTTCAACCAAAATGGTTAAAATAAAAACTGTCCACCAACCAACAAGCTAACTTGTAGCTGTAGATGTATTCTTGACTAAACAACTGATGCTGTTAGGTAAATGAAGCTTTATACCACATGGCTATCTAGTCACCACGGGAAAGACTTCAGGTGACGGTGTTTAATATCTCACAATTACATTGTTTATTTTAAGTGCGGCCTGGACAGACGGATGGCATAGGATGTAGATGTTAGAAAATAATTAAACAAACAACGACTATATAAATGTCTGTATAGTTAACTCCATCCATGTGTGGAAGACATTGTTTGTGAAGAAGCCACTTCTTGGTTGGAAGAAACAGGACTTTTTTTTTTTTTTTTTTTTTTTTTTGTCGTACGCGGGCCTCTCACTGTTGTGGCCTCTCCTGCTGCGGAGCACAGGCTCCGGACACACAGGCTCAGCGGCCATGGCTCACGGGCCGAGCCGCTCCGCGGCACGTGGGATCTTCCCGGACTGGGGCACGAACCCGCGTCCCCTGCATCGGCAGGCGGACTCTCAACCACTGCGCCACCAGGGAAGCCCCGTAAAGTGCTTTGAACAGTGCCTGGCACACAGTGGCTGCTTTATAAGGCTTGGCTGCAGCTTCTGTTTCTATGGTATTGTATATCATCGGTGGGAAATGGACCCCATTTGGGGACATGAGGCATCATTTTCTTCTGCCTCCCTGGAGGGCCGAAACTTGGCTCATTGATTTTTGTTCCCTTTCACGTTGACGTAGAGTCCATTGTTTCCTCATCTTTACAATAAATCTGAGCCTGGCTGGCAGGAAGTAGGTTGAACCAATTAACAGTGCCAATACTTGACTTTCTGACCTACCCCAAATAATGTGACCTCCTCAAGAATTTCAGCCAGATCATTTTTTTCCCCCAAGTATTTGGGTTTTGCCTACCAGTAGCCTGTTTATATCTCACTGGTGAGATCTCCCCTCTGCTTAAAGGTATAACAGAAAACAGACTTCAGCTACCAGATCTTCAGGTTGAGGACTAGAATTTCCATTTCTATTACTGTTGAAGCCCAGCGCAGGCCAGGGTGGATGTCAGCAAATTCACCTCCACCCTCCGACCCCCGCCGTGCCACAGAGCAGAGGACCCCCTCGCCCCTCCCTCAACCCAAGGGCCTTGCTCCTGCTGCTGAAATGCCTAGTGAGTGCCAGGTACCTTGCTGAGCATGCCATATATGGGCCATTTCATCTGCACAGCAAGTCTGTGATGTGGGTATTATTACCTTTATTTTAAGGATGGAGAACCAGCTCAGAGAATTTGAGTAGTTTGCTCCCTGTGAACTGAAAGTTTCTACTTTGGGGCTTGGGAAAATAAATTACTTAACTTCTCTCCTTGCTCCAGGTACGTGACCTTGTTCTCTTCTCTGTTATAAGGACTATCTAGGTGAAGGAGCCTGAGGTTCCCCCAATGAGAAGTATTATATAAATTCAAAGCATAATTATTGATTGTACATTCTTTCATTAAACAAACAAAATATATGCTAATGCTAAACTCACTCCAATTTTCCATTTTGCCATCCTTTGAGAAATAAGCCAATAAACCATTACACACCTAGCTTCCTGGGGAAATGAATTTAAATGTTAATATAAATCCTTCTAGAAAAAAAACAAATTTTAACAAATAAGTATTTGAACAAGGAGGGTACTTAATCACGCTCAGAATGAGAAACCCTCAGTACAAGACCGTTGGTGGCTGTTGAGATAAGCTCTCTAAATTTAATATTTTATAATAGACTCACACCTCTTTTGTTAGAAACGGAGAAACAGAATCATTTTCTTTTCTCCTTCACTGGAATATATTTAAATCTCTCCAATTCTATTTTGCTAATAGGCAGGGCAAAGTCTGTCTATAAATGTATCCTGATTTATCACAGGTAATCCCACACTCTAGCATTCATGTGTAGAACTTAACCTCAATTTAAATGTAAATTCTGGGCAACTTTGAGTGCTTTATCTGTGAACTTGGAGACTGCTCTTCACTAATGAGGTCTGCACTAATTATAAGCAGTTTTGTAAGTTTCCCTTAAAACAATTGCAGAATTGACCCCAAAATGAACAAATTCCGAATTTATTTGTTTTAAAAAAATACTGGCATCCTTGTGCAAATTTCTGGCTAAGGCCCTGCTCCCAAGGTGTGCACGCAGGAGGGGAAGGGAGCTGGATGATAACAGAATGAAATATACCAGAGAAACCAATGAAAATGGAAATGAAAGTGAACTGGGTTTACCCTCAAAATAGGATCTCTTTTTCCTGTTGAAGGAAACTACAGCTTCCTACCCTCTTCTCATCTCAAAACAATTTTACTGTGAAATATTCTTTGCTTCCTTTCTTCTGGTGATTCTAGTCAGGACTACACAGTTTAGTGGCAGCTAATGAAAAGAGCACCATCAAAATTCTCACGAAAGCCAAAACACCCCACAAAAACATTTTTCAAATACTCACAGGTACATCCACATATTTGGAAGCTGCCTTCACCTAAGGAGGAAAGAAGAGGGTGGAAGTGAGGGTGGTGTTTATGTTTAATTGTTCACAGCTCAATGCTGTATCACCATCAGAGTTAAAACAATATGCTGGCAGACGGAGCTGACCAGGAAACACAGAAAGGTACTAAAAAAATAAAATCTGTTTGCTAATTTTTTTACCCTGCAAGCCAGACCCACTGCTTTGGAGAGAAAGAGAGAGAGGGAGAGGAGAGAGAGGGAGGGAGGGAGAAGGAAAGAGAAAAAGACAGAAAAATTTTTTACTGAGATTCTGTAGCTGGTGTGGGAGACCTGCATTTTCCTCCCTCCCTTGAAAAGGGAGAAAAATGACTGTAGCTAAACCCAGACCGTTGAGTGGAGGGCTCACCAGTCTAGAAAAGCAGTTAAGTCCACTGTCACTTTTTGTACCTTGGGGTCTTTGTATAATCTGGCTACAGGTTGGTCCTAATTGAGTCTTTGAGTTCTCACTTCCCAGGAACTCTCTTCAAGAGAAGGGGATGTAGCGGGTGGGCACCCTTAACCCAGAGGGAGATGGGTGTCTGTGGGAGGGGGTTGGGAGGGTACCAGAGCCGTTCAAAACTGTCCCAAGGCTGTTGTTATGTCTCCTGGTTTTAAATAATAAAAAACCCAGAAGGGGAGTGCAGGAAGAGGGTATGACATTTATTTTCAGTTCTGGTGGAGGGAGGGTGGTGGAGTACGTACAGTGCTTGAGAGCATGAAATTTGGAGTCAGATCTGGGTTCAAATCCAAGCTCTACGACTTACAAGCTGTGTGACCTTGGGCAAGTGACTTCATCTCTCTGAGCCTCAGTTACCTCGTCTGCAAAATGCAGATACCATTAGGTAACTGTTGCAGCGGGTCGATACAAGGGTGGATACACACAGAGTCCTGGGACACAGCAAGCACAGAATAAATGGGGGCTGAGAGGACCGATTCATAAGCAGATCTGGCGGGGCTCTGGGTCCTGTGAGAAGTCAATGAACAGCTGGGTTTGAGGAACAGAACCTGAGGAGGATGTCTGATATTCTATGCGTTTCATTTTGACTCGGGTCACACACGTTCCACTTAGTACAGGTGAGACCAAGGGGCTACATCTGGGATCAGAGGAGCGTTTTCAGTTTTGTTGGCAAGTACCAAGACTGCGATGCGCACCAAGCACTTAGGATGTCTTTTCACATCTCAGGTGGGCTGCCTCTCGCCACCTGGCTGAGACCAACATTGGGAGTCACTACCTCTACCCCCATGTCTCCCAGGAAAGTATCCAGGGGAGTGTTTTTCCCTGTTGCTATTTTCTCAAAGCCACTTTTCAAAACGTCAAATCTCAAGAAGGAAGTCAGTGAGCCAATGGGTGGGGTGGAAAGAGTCCAGGATTTAGAGTCAAAAGTTCTGTAAGTGATAGAACTAGTTGACCTTGGGATCATCACTTCGGGTCTCTTCGCCTGGGTTTCTCGATTTCTAGAACAAGGTGATACCACTGTGTACTTTGTAGGGCTGAGAGCATGATCACGTGACAAAATGTACGGGAAAGTGTTTCATAAACCTTAAAGGTCGGAACATACATCAATTAGTTAATTATTGAGAGGGCAACGCATTCTATCTCTTGGAATCATCGCCAGCACCCAAGATGATTTCTAGAGTCTCCTGTTGCAGATTCTCTCAGAACCCTACATTTTTTCCCTTTGCAGCACTGATTGCAATCGCAATTCAGTAATTTTGGTGCCATGTCTGTCTCCCACAGAATGTCATGTCTTGCCCCTAGCTGTCTCCCCAGTGACTCACTTGTTACCCAGCTTAGAAAGGGCACTCAGGGAAAATTTGTAGAAGGAAGGAGAAAAAGCTAGTGACCAGTGCTGGCCTCAGGATGGTTGAGGAATAAACAGACCAGATTGAGAAGCCACTGCCTGAGTTAGTCTGAAGGCCAACAGGGTTGCCTATAAAGCTGGATGCTTGCAAAGCTTGGTGAGTGAAGGAAACCACTCCGGGCCATTAAGGGGGATATGAGGAAAGCTTTCCAGAATTTGCCTAAATAACATTTGACTAAATGGTTCTCAACCCGAACTCTTTCCTCTTTATTCCTGTTCTAGAATTTAGTTTGAGCAAGAAGGTGGCTTTCTTTTCAAATCTCCTCTATGTACATTAATATATAACATTTGTATGATGTTTTTCACTTTGCAAAGCACTTTCACGTACTGTTTCTTCTCTAAGCCACCCTGCAAAAGGGTGGCTATTAAATGTTTATTCACTACTGAGAACACTAAAACCCACAGAATTTAAGAATTTATTTCATCATGATCTGAGCCAGAAGACAGAGAAGGCTGGACTCACACAAGGGTCTCCTGAGCCCCACTTTTTCCTTTTGAACTCCTGATCTTTTCACCAGTGGTAGAAAGTATGAGGAATTTAAGCATCAGTGGTCAGGGCAGGTGTTGACAAAACAATTCTTCTCAGCTACAAATTGCCTCCTTCCCTCTGTAGACTTAGTGCTTGGCAGTTGGTAGGAGTTTTGCTACAGCTGAAATGATCAACCTTTAAACACACCCACTCTTACCACCAACATGCAGTTTCAACCCAGAAAATGACACCAGCCAAAGTCTATTCCTTTCAAAGCAGTTTGGGAAGATAAGGCAAGCTCTATGTCATGACGAAAACCATCCCCTCTCCTACACGCACTAGCCTTCAGTTTGTTGGTCTTTTTTAAAATCTGGTAACTGCTGACTTGCACTTAGTCTTACTGATCTTTCTCCCATCCCATAAAAACAGGAAAAAACAGCTCAGAGTAAACTGTGGTCCTATTAGGATTGTATCATTTTTTGGTTCTGGCCATTGAACTTGAAGAAAGATGTTGAGGATACAGGGCATTCTGGAAGTGTCTTCTACAAGAAAAGTAAAGGAGAAGGCATCTTGCCTGGAAAAGGAAGGGCTAACGGCAAACGAAATGAAAACTTTCACATAGTTAATCAAGGACCTTCAATGTTGAAGAGTTAAACTTGGTCACGGTGGTTCTAGAGCATAGAATCAGGATGAATGAGTAACATGACGGGGCCCCAGAAGAAGGTGCGAACAGCTATCTCAGTCCAGCCAGGAACTGGCTATCTCTGGTGATCAAGAACTCCTTGCTGGGAAAGAAGAAAAAAAAAAAAAACCCTCCTTGCTAGAGGAGCTCAAGCAGGAGGTATGTAGGATGCTCTGATGTGAGACTTTCCTTATGCGAGAGGTGACCTCTAAGGCTGCTTCCTGGTCTCTGTTGCTCATCTCCTTAAGAGGTAGAAAGCTGCCATCAGTTCCGTTTTTTTTTTTTTTTTTTGCAGTACGCGCGCCTCTCACTGCTGTGGCCTCTCCCGCTGCGGAGCACAGGCTCCGGATGCGCAGGCTCAGCGGCCATGGCTCACGGGCCCAGCCGCTCCGCGGCATGTGGGATCCTCCTGGTCTGGGGCACGAACCCGTGTCCCCTGCATCGGCAGGCGGACTCTCAACCACTGCACCACCAGGGAAGCCCAGTTCTTTTTTTTTTTCTCTTTTCTCTCTCTTTTTTTTTTTTTTTTTTTTTTTACAGTATACGTGTTGGGATACAGCAGAGTGAATAAAGTGACAGAACCAGGATCAGAACTCTGGTCCCTACAACCCTCTCCTGCCTAATGTCAACAGTGATACCTTTTTAAGCATTATGTTTCTTTGAAGTATCCATAGGACTGACTATGTTTTTGGCCAGCTATACTCTAAGTAGAGAGGAAGGACCAGATCCTCCCAACCCACTAGGGGTCTGGAATTATTGCCAAGGGTCAGAAAGTCCAAGCGCACACCAGACACTGTGTCTAGATCAAATAAACAACAGACCTGTAATCTACACAAGACTATTTCCCATTACATATACATGTTGTTTCGATTAAAAAAATACAAATTTCTTAAAAAACACAACCTATTTTATAAAATTTTGTCATTACGTGTTTTTTCCCAGCAAGGGTTGTCAAAAGTGTGTGTGTTTATGTGTGATTTTCATTTCTTTTTTAACTTTAAAAGAAATCTTCTTGGTGAAGTGGCTAAAAGGTTGGGCTGAGGATTGGCAGGGTTAGAAGTCGGGCTTTGCCATTTTCTAGCTTGGTGACTTTGACCAAGTTAATTAACTTCTGAGCCTCCTCTGCAAATGGGACAATTATAATGTTTCTCAAAGGAATATGGAGAGGATTGAATGAGGTAATCCATCCAAGGGTACAGAACAGAGCTGGGGACGTGCTAAAAGCTACTAAACGTACCTCTTCTTACTGGCAATACTGGCTTACTGGTGTAGATAAAGCCTCTGCCCCTTAGCCTGGCGGTCGTGGTGACAGTTTCACTGCTCACCTCTAGCCCACGGGCAATTTCTTGCCATGAAAAGGATGCTGGGATCTCCTCAGGTTACCAGGAGGCATCTGAGCTGGTCTTCAGTCTGGCAAACTTGCTGCCAATTCCATGAACACCGTACGCACTGGACTTCTCTCCAGAACACTGAGGCAGAAGCAAAGACCTCTGCTCCCTTCCTCAGGCTGCCCAAGCCAGGGCATGAGTGAGAGGGCAGTTCCCCAAGCCAGGGTGCCCTGTATATTCAGTCACACATCCCTACTGCTCTCTGGTACAAAGCCAAATGTCCCGGGGCATAGGAGAGAAGGCTGCGGGAGAGGCGTTTGCCCCAGACACCTGGTCTGGCATCCTTTTTCTGCAGGGACTCAATTGCCCTCACGGGAGAGACAAGAACTGTAACTTCAGCCAGACTTCACTTCCTGATCTCCCTGCTTTCTCACCATCCCCTCTGGTGCGACAAAGAATGTCCCTTCTCTAGCAGTATCCACGAACACCCCACCCCCACCCCTCGACCAGACAGAGCCAGTTCTGGGAAGGCAGGTTCGAAAAAGAGACACAAACTAGGAGAGTCTGATGGAGACCAAGGGTGAAGGTGGGAAGATGAGCTGTCAGTGAGCAACCTGTTCACATTTTCATAGGCCTGCAGCAAAGACCAAGTCTTAGGTCCAAGGCACTGCATTAGGGACTGTAGGTAAAGGCAGTTGCTCCTTGATTTCTAGTCCCTTCCTTGGATGATGTCTTAATGCACAATCTCTCTAAACACCCAGAATAAGTCATGTCCCTCCAACAATTCATAACTGTAAGTTACATTTCTTGAGTGCTTCCGACTTGCCAGGAGATGAGTTAGGAAGATTGCATATGTTATATTTAATCCTCACAACGACCTCTGGAAAAGGGTCCTATTAATCATCCCCTTTTACAGTTGACAAAACTGAGGCTAACAGAAAGGAAGCAATTTGGCTTAAAGTCACACAGCTAGTAAGTTATAGCTTTGAACCTCTCATCCCTTAAGCTGCCTATTATTCAGTTAAAAAAAAACCCTATCAAACCAGTCATATTTAAGTTTGTTTCTTTGTGTGTGTAGACACAACCTAAAATGGCTTCTCCAGGAAAAATGTCTGAGAGATTTGAATAATTATCTGCACCGACTCAGTCAGGGCAGAAGGTCCAACACAGTTTCTCTGGCTTTGAATGTCCCAGCTAATTACCTCGACCCTCCACCTGACTTAGCGTGTGTAGACAGCCTTAATGGTTACTCTATTGAGCTCTTCCATTATTTTTCAGGTGCCCAAAGGTAATCTTTTCATTGAACACTCACCATTCCAGGATTTTCACAATGCTGATGACTAAGGGATTTTCTTCTGCCTGGTCCTAATAAGGGGACCTGAGTTAATCACTGTGTAGCTTTGATAGGGAGCACGGCGGGGGCTTAAACCACTTCTCTTGCTTCATTAGGGGAAAAAGCAACCCAGGTGCAGACCACGAGGACCTCAGGGTTTGTTACTATTAAATCAATGCACGGACAGGAAAAAGAAAGTGGATTAGGCCCTTTTTGCAAACAGAAATCTGGTGGGTAAGACGCAAAGATGGAAGAAAAAAGAAGTCTGAACAGATACCACTGCATTAGTGACTGCCTGAGCTCTCCTTTCTCCCCGTGGTCTCTTAAAAAAAAAAAAAAAAAAAAAAAAGACAAAAACAAACCAAGCAAACAATTTATTCTCTGCACAAGCTGACTCCACCCCTGCCTGTTTGACTTCACAAGAACTTGGAGCTGATTTCTCTGTCTTTGCCTACAAACTGCAGACCACACCACTCTTTCAAGGGGCCGGCAACATTTACTTCAGTGTCTGGCTTGTGAAATTTCTGCTGCAAGGATCATGATGCTATTTTGCTTCCTTCGCCACTTCCCTAACCCAGGTGATCTTAGAGATCTGGGTTTTTTCTTTCTTTCTTTTTTTTTTTGAGAGTTGAGGCAGTTTGGTATGTCAACATGCTACTTCATACCACTATCATCAGTAAAATGATTTTATTAGTTGAATTTTATCATCTATCACCAGCCTTATGTCTAGAATGTAGCCTCTATGAGGAATAAGAACTTCTTTTTCTCTCCTCACTATCTCCACTTCCTGGTATATAGTAGGGGGTCAATAAAAATGTGTTGACTACCATATATAAAAGAGAGAATCAACAAGGACCTACTGTGTAGTACAGGGAACTCTACTCAATACTCTGTTATGGCCTATATGGGAAAAGAATCTGAAAAAGAATAGATATATGCATATGTATAACCAAATCACTTTGCTGTACACCTGAAACTAACACAGCATTGTAAATCGACTATACTCCAATATAAAATAAAAAATAAAAAAAATGTGTTGACAGAATGAACTTCTGAGCATGGTACTCTTTACTCTGTACCCAGGATAAACGTTTCTAGTGCTTTCTTGAAGCTGTTATTCAAGCTCTAACACTCTTAAAGAATCACTTAAGAAAAGTGCGACCAGGCACTATCAATTCAAAAGGAAATGGCTTTTGTTGCTTCTGTGAGATGAGCTTAAAGGGTCTCTTGTGTCCCTACAGTATGAGTACAGCATAGAGGTAAGAGCTCAAGGCCAGGAGTCAGATACCTGGGCTGGCAACTGGTTTGATCAGCCACCAGTTGTGGGCCAGGTAATTAACTTCTCTAAGCATCAGTTTCCTTCTTGGAAAATAGAGATAATGACAATATTTCCTCCTCATAGGGTGGAAAAAAGAGATTTCTTAAGGGCTTAAAACGTGCAGGACACTATTCTAAGCATGACTTGTATTAAATTCATTTAGTACATGCAAAGCATCAAATGAGTCACTGTATGTGCAAACCTTTGCACAGGGCCTGGCACATAGTACGTGTTCAATAAATGTTGCCTATTATTTTTACATTCTCTTTTCCTTTCACGTCCGAAGGGGCTGTTTTGATAGTTCAGGTTCCAGGGCACAGGTTGGGCTATGTTTGCTAGTGGGTGGGGTTGTTAAACCTCAAACATCTGCACACTGAGGTATGTGGTTCTGTTTCATGGTTAGAAAGCTTCATGATGTCTGTGACTAATCCTGCCGTAAGAGGCCTGGCCATCTTACTTCCTCTCTTCTTTGCTGGCCCTGTACCAGGTTGCGGTCTGGACTCTCTATTTCTCCTTGGATCCTCAGGCCTCAGCTCTTAACAAAGAGATCCCTGGAGACCAGCAGGGCTCCAAAGAGTTCTCTGCATTGGAATATGGACCCAACGCCCACCTTACAATGCGGTAGCTTATTATTTTGCTCCCTGTGTGGGCATATCACTCCCATTGAGAAGTGGGGTCTATTATTCCTCCATCCCCCTTGAGCCTGGGCTGGCCCGTGACTGCCGTGACTAAGAGAACATGATGGAGGTGACGCCATATCAGTCCTGAGCCTAATCTTTTTTTTTTTTTAATTTTTTTTTATTAGTTTCTGCTTTATAACAAAGTGAATCAGTCATACATATACATCTGTTCCCACATCCCTTCCCTCATGCATCTCCCTCCCTCCCACCCTCCCCATCCCACCCCTCCAGGTGGTCACAAAGCACCGAGCTGATCTCCCTGTCTGAGACTAATCTTGGAGAGGGCCAGCAGCTTTGCTTCTTCACCCTTGAAAGCCAGCTGCCACTAAGTGCAGCTTTGCCAAGACTGCCATGCCATCAGAAGCCCAAGGCACGTGGAGAAGCTCAGCTGGATGAGACCCCATATGGGGGAGAAATAGGCACATGGAGACACATCAAGCTATCAGACATTCAGCCCCAGCCCAGCCAAGCAAGTGACCCCTGTCAGTGCAACATGGAACCAAAGAATCCCCTAGCCAAGCTCTTCCCACATTTCTGACCCATAAAATCGTACACAAAATAAACAGATCATTTTAAGCCACTAACTTTGCCACAATGTGTTATGCAGCAATAGATAACCAAGATATTCAAGAAGGTGTCACTTGGTCTCCTATTTCCCCAATTTTATCCATTGCATGCATTTTCCTGGAGGATGCTGTGGGGAGGTCACTGATGGTCTAGGACAGGCTTTGGGCATTCCTGGGTCTCCTGACTATAAAAGGAGACCAGCTGATTTTCACCTGATTCTCTATGATATTTACTGAGCATGTATGTATGGGGCACTGAGCTAGACACCTCATGTATAACTAACTCAATTAATCATTCCTGTAGAACATTAGAAGGCTCATTTCACCATCCCCGCTTCACAGATGAGGACACTGAGGCTCAGAGAGGTTAAGCAACTCTCCAGAGGTAAACCAGTAAGTGGTGGCACTGGTGTCCAAGCCCAGGTCTGGTTATTAAGTGCAGAGTCCTTTCAGGACGTCAAGTTGCTGATATTGTGAAAATCATGTGTCATTCTAAAGCTATTTCTTCCCTAATGATCACCTGGGATCTGTGAGAAGAGGAGCCAACTTGTGGGACGTACAGGGACTTCGGGTCAGACAGAGCCTTGTTGGAATTATGCTCCATCACTTACTAGTTAAATGAATTTAGGAAAAAACATGTTAACCTCCCACAGCTTCTATAATCTCATCTGCAAGATGAGGGTAACAACAATATCTTCTTTAGGAGGTTCATGTGAGGCTGAACAGGCTGACATCATGTTAAGTGCTCAGTGCAATGCCTGGTACCTAGTAAGAGCTCAAGAAGTATTACCTGATATTGTTACTAGTGTTTCAGTCACTTGTCGTTACCCGCGAGTTGACTGTACCAAGTGTGTTCCCATCTATAGTTTATAGACTAGAAAAAAGGCTTGGCAAGCTCTGGCCTGTGGGTCAAATCTAGCCTGCTGCCTGTTTTTGTGTGGCTCACGAGCTAAGAATGGTTTTCACATTTTTAAATGAAGGAAAATCGAAAGAAGAATCATAGTTCCTGACATGTGAACATTACAGGAAATTGACATTTCCGTGTCCATCAATAAAGTTTTATTGGAACACAGCCATGCCTATTCATTTACATCTTGTCGATAGCTGCTTTCACCCTACAAGGGAGGAGGCTGAGTCTCTGTGACAGAGACTATGTGGCTTGTAAAGTGAAAAATATTTACTATCTGCCTCTTTCCAGAAGAAATTTTCTGACCTCTGGACTAGAGGAGGAGCCACTGGGGTGGGGGGTAGGGGAAGAATCATAAAATGTAAATTCCTAATCTAAATATGACCATTAACTAGTTGACTGACTACTTGTCTAACCTGTTGGCCTCCTGTCCTTACCTATTATAATAGGGCACAGAGCTAAATGTTTTCCCCTGATTCCTTCCAAAAATATGACTCTTAGATGGTGTATGAGGCAGGTGCTAGGAAGGATGTGGAATAGGAAACACTTCCCACACCTTGAAACGTTTATAAATACTCTAGCAGTAAAACAAAAGGCTATTAATATCTTAGTATTAATAAGAGCTCTGGAAATGAGGCTCCAGGAAAAATTATAGTACCAGGGAAAAGGAAAAAACAATAGAGATAAAGACCATTCACACAGGTACCAGTGGGTAGACTTGGCGATGAAATATCAGGATTACAATAGGCAGCATGTGTTGCTTATTTACCCTGTGCCAGGCACTGTTTCCACTGTTTCTTATGAACCACCTCCTTTAATATTCCCAGTACCTTCGAGATGCAGCCCCATCATCTGTACCTCTCTGTGCTGTTGTGAGGATTAATGAAGACGATACACATACAGGGGCAGAATAAAGGACATGGCAAGTCCTCAGTACATGCTAGCTGCTATTACTACTGTTGGAATTGCACGCCAAAGGAACAGCCTTTCTATTCTACTGGCAAAATCAGCTAATTTGCCCTGAGTGCCTACGTTTGCCCATATTTTTCCTCAGCCTCCAGTTTTCATGCTCTCTTTTTTTTGTGGCAGAGATGGAATGGGCAGGGTTCTATCTAAATGCACATAGCCCCAGTGGTAAGCATCGCTCAGGCCAGTAACATGGGAGAACCACGAGCACATCATTAATCAGCAGAATGGAAATATCCGAAAAAGCATGCGGTCATTTATCATGGGGATTAGAGGAAGTGCAGGGAAATGGTTGACTCTGGGGTTGGATGGTGTAGGGCCAAATCCTAGATCCAACACTTACTAGACAATTTACTTCACTTTTCTGTGCCTTACTTTCCTCATCTATAAAATGGGGATAATAGTGCTCTTCATAGAGTTGCTGGGTTATTAAGCGAATTTCTAGAATAGTTCCTGGGGCATAATAAGTAAGAATGATGTGTCAGCTATTAGTGTCATTTCTGCTGGAAAATCAAGTTGCTTTAGGTAGTTAGGCTTGTATACTAAGCTTGGTCTGGCACTATCAGACAGCTACAAGTGACTCTGTTTAAATAAACAAAAACAAAATGCGATTAAAAATCCAACTTTTTAGTTGAATTAGTCACATTTCAAGTACAGGTGGCTGGTGGCTACTGTATTAGACAGTTCAGATATAGAAAATCTCCATCACTAGAGAAAGTTCTATTGGACAGCACTGGTCTAGACTCAAGAGACATTCGTAAATATAGGTTATTACATTTTTCAGTGATAAGTGTGAAGAGGTGTGTCATTCAGTTCCCAGGTTAGGACAAGAGATCAGCTGGCAGCAGCAGCAGGGGAAGGAAAAGGACATGGGTGTCAAGAGCCTCGTCTTGTGGATGAAACAAGAACTAAAGGTGGATGGGTACTATGTAAAGTGACTGGTAATAATGATGTAACTGTAACAGGATGGGGGGTGGAAAGTGGAGAGGGCAAAGTGAGTATCTATTGTACTACAGCAGGGAGGTAAATCATCTCTATGATCAATACACCAAGAAACTGCAGTATAAGAACAGTACTTAGAGCTAGGAAGATAAAAGCAAACTTGTTTGCAAGGGTCCCTTCTGGGGTAAGGGACTGAGGATGGAAAGGGATGGGACAGAGAACTGTTGCTTTTTTAAAAATAATTATTGCGTTTCTGTACTATTTCACATTTTAACCACGTATGTATATTTCTTTCATAAAAAGTTACTGCAAAAAGAACAAAACAAGTGATAGAATTTTCAGCATTGGAGCATTTGCGGGAAGAATGTATCTTCTCCAGGGTAACTTCTGCAAGGTTTTTACTTGACTGAAATCATGATTCTGAGAAGCAAAATGTAGCAAACCACCTCCCGCTCCCCAATATATAATCTGGATGCTCTAAGTGCATCTTGGGAAGAGGAATAAATTTTAAGTGCCAACCAAGGGACTGACGGCTTGCGGGAGACAGAATGTGCCAGTGGGTGGATGTACTGGGACTGTGTGTGCGGGTGAGCAGTTGAGCAAACCTCGGTGGCTCTTGCTTGGGGCCAAGTAACAATTACAGTGAAAGCCCTTTCCAACAATTTCTGAGCACTGAAGAAAAACACAACCCTTGAAGTAGATCTGGAGTCACAGACAGTGTGCCGGATTCCCAGAGCTCTGCCACCAGAGGGGCTGAAATGTTTTCGATGCTTGCTGAAGATCAAGGGCGTTTCCGGCCAATTGTGAAATGCTGTGCCCGTGTCAGCATCGTGTACATGCTGCATAGATGCACATTCACTGTGAGGCCATCTTCCTTTGCTTTCCTTTTTAGGAGGGCCAGATTTTATAAATACTGTTTTTACAGATGTAGGAACTGTGATACCAAAAATTTTTTATGGGTGGGTCATCAGATGGTCATTGCTCAGAATGATAATCTCTGGCTTTGAAAATGTGATTCATATTTGAAAGAGTTAAGCATCAAAATGTTTGAAAATAAAATTTCTCTAAATTGCCTATAAATGGAACCAGGGTTAATTTTTTTTTTTCAGATAATAGAAAGAGAATATTGGATCCTAAGTCTGGACTCTCACTACTGTTCCTTCAATGACTGACTATATGAATTTTGGAGCAGCAATTGTTTAGTTTTCTCATGGACAACACAGAAATAATTAATACCTAATATACAGTCATATATAAAAATATGGATGCATTTACCAATGACTAAATGCCTGATTTACACTAACTTATTTAATTCTTTTAAGAACTTGTCTCCTCATTTTACAAATGAAGGAACTGTGTCTCAGAGAGGTTAAGTTTCTTCCCCCAGGGAACACAGCTAAGAAGGGGTAGAATTAGGATTTGAACCTGAATGGATCTGACTTCAAAGGATTCACTACTGCATTATGCCTTCTCCTACCCTGCCCTACCTTTTTCACAAGATAATTTACTAAAGTCTGAAGATAAAATCCAGACAATAGCTTATGGATGTACTTTGAAAAGCAAAAAGAGTTACATTATGATTGTATTCACCGATTACCACAAGACCTCATACGTAATGATTGATGTAACCATCTTTGATATTCTGAAATGACCTCTGAGGACCACTGTAGAGCTTCAGAGGGGCTAGGGAAAGGTGGGAGAGAGCCCAGGCTTTCCTGGAAAGCATCCTTAGGCAAGAACGTGAGTTGCAGGGCTGCTGGTTGATTGCACGGCTTCTGTGCATGTTCATAAATATTGATTGTGATTAAACTATTATCATAGTAATGAGGGTAATAATACCTCCTCCAGCCCATCCCACCACACTACTCAAAGTCCCCACCTTTCATTAAACAAAGGGCTGCTGGCACTGCTGGGGAGTTGGGCAAGAGGCAGGGAAATGATCTCTATTAAGCAAAAGCGTTCTGTTCCACGCGCTGATTAGGAGCCGCAGCCTCATTAACAAGGAGAATTGTTCTCGTCTCCTGTTGCTCAGGGTACTGTGCTCCGAGACTGGGTCCAGGAAGTGTATGTTCTCATCTCTCTTCACCCCCCTGGGGCTTCCGAACAGATGCCTGATTGAAGTAGACCTGTTTTTCCTTCCACTCTCCCTCATTTCTGTCCCAACACTTCATTCCCAGAGAGGATTTCTGCAAGGCTCAAGGCTCCTCCAAACCTACCGTTTTAATGCTGCTGAGATTTAACAATGGTTGCATGCTTATTATTTGGCTGGCACGAGGCTAAGTGATTTATTAGTAATTAACCCTCACAGAGGTGGGGCATGATGATTATCACCATTCACAGATAAGGAAACTGAGGCTCAGAGAGGTTTAGTGACTTCCTGCAAAACCCAAAGCTGGCAGCACCATGAAGTTGGTATGTGAATGTGGGTCTGTTGGACTCCAGGGTTTGTACCCTCTGAAGGATGCTGAGCTGCTCGTCCATTGCTTATTTACACGGCATCCTCTCATTTTAGGAGAAACTCGGAAGGGCAAATTGGAAAGTTTTAATTTTGTAAAGTCTCGAAGCAGGCATGAAGGCTTATTTTTATTGGATTATAAGTGGAGGTGGGGGGGGGGTGCTTTGCGCACCTCTGGCATTTTTAGGTTTTGCTTTGCCTTACAAACGTCTCTCAACACTAAGAAGCCCAATCGAACGCAAGCTGGAAGAGACCAAGGACCATGTCTTACTCGTGCCCCTGCTTCCGCATGACCCGGGTGCGAAGCCAATGAGGCTTGTACCGTCATGACTGAACATTAATGTTTCTGCACGAAGGGACCACCTGTCAGCCCTGCTGCCCTCCTCTTCTCCCCACAGCTGCCTCAGCCTGAACTCGAGGGTATAGATTGTTTACATCACCATTGCCAGTGACAACTTGTCTCTTGTAGCCAGCCTAGATCTGCTACAGAGGGGAGAGGTGTTTTTTTTTTCTTCTCCCCCCCAACCCCGCTCAGCTCAGGTAAAGAGTGGGGAAAACAAACACATGGATTGGATAGGAGGTCTGGGTTCTGTGAGGAAACGAGTGGTTCCAGTCATTTTCCTTCCCTGGCCTCAGTTTATACAGCTGCAAAATGGGGTGGCTAGAATGTATCACAACTTCCCAAACTTCCGGCATCAATACCACCTTCCTGATTTGGGCTATTGCCCATGTGCCATCTGTACTCTATTTACTTATTTACTTAATATTTTCCTTTAAATTGGCTCTCTTTTAAAAAATACTTAATTATAAAAAGAAACTTGGTGTCACTACCATACATGGAAACTAAATATCACTCTCAATAAGAGAAGCATAAAAATAAATACAACTTAAATATTAGGTTGACATTATGGAAAAACCCGAGCGAACTTTTTGGCCAACCCAATACAGCGACATTATTACTTCCTAGGTAGGCAGGGTTGCCTGCAGCGGGTGCAGAGCCTGAGGACTGCTCTCCCTCTTTCTCTTCATTAGACATGAAGATTTGAAATTTTAGAGAAGTGTGAGAGGAAGATAAGCCCTCAAAGGAAACTTTCTCCTTGATAGAAGGATAAGGAATAAAATAAAATTTAAAAATAACCCTCTCGGGCCTCCCTGGTGGCACAGTGGTTAAGAATCCACCTTCCAATGCAGGGGACACGGGTTCGAGCCCTGGTCCAGGAAGATCCCACATGCCGCGGAGCAACTAAGCCTGTGAGCCACAACTGCTGAGCCTGCGCTCTAGAGCCTGCGAGCCACAACTACTGAGCCCACGTGCCACAACTACTGAAGCCCACGTGCCTAGAGCCCGTGCTCCACAACAAGAGAAGCCACCGCAATGAGAAGCCCGCGCACTGCAACGAAGAGTAGCCCCCGCTCGCCACAACTAGAGAAAGCCCATGCACAGCAACAAAGACCCAACGCAGCCAAAAATAAATAAAATAAATAAATTAAAAAAAATAACCCTCTCACAATTTGATTGGTGTTATTAAATACTGAGTTGTTGCCGCATCTAACGTTCTCTCAGGTAACATGTGGTATATATCCCATGCTTGGAAAACACTCAGTGATATGCTAGGAAAAAGGCTGTCAAAAAGAAGGAGAAGGAGAGGAGGAAGGAGAAGAAGAAGGAGAAGCAACAGCCTTGTCTGGCAGAGTTTGCCAATTTCCATGGTGCAAATACTTTGACTCTGGTCAATTTTGAGCTACCAACAGGACATCACTAAATCTGGACATGAAAAGAGTTGTAAAGAATTAGCTCTGAACAGCAGGCAGGAACTGAGCACATCACTGGAAACACTGGACCAGAAAATTTCCAAAGTTGCTTCTGTTGTATGTACTCTAGATAGTAACTTCCAGAAAACAGAGATAAGGTCTTCTTTTTTTTTTTTTTCTAAAAAGTCTTTCCCCATCTACAGCTCTAGCTCAATAATTTACAGAGAGCAGTCATTTAAAACATGGTGGCTGATTAACTGATTCTAATACTCAGTGATATAACCACAGGAACAACCACAATCACAACAATATTAAAACAAGCATCGAGGGCTTCCCTGGTGGCGCAGTGGTTGAGAGTCCGCCTGCCGATGCAGGGGACACGGGTTCGTGCCCCGATCCCGGAAGATCCCACATGCCGCGGAGCGGCTGGGCCCGTGAGCCATGGCCGCGGAGCCTGTGCGTCCGGAGCCTGTGCTCCGCAACGGGAGAGGCCACAGCAGTGAGAGGCCCGCGTACAGCAAAAAAAAAAAACAAGCATCGAAAGCTTATCCCATTCCAGGTATATAATATTTTTCTCACTTATTTCTAACAATACCACATAATATAGGTCTTATTATTATTCCCAGTTTATAGGTCAGTAAACTAAGGTAAGAAGTCAATTAATCTGTCCAAGATTATACCCTGGTAAGCGGCAGAACTGGAAAAGCAAGTAACCTTGGTGCATGTTGAAATAAATCTGGTTCAATTTAACATATGCTTGGAAAATGGGATCTTCAATTCTGGTAAAACACCTATTTTGATTAATAGAGAGGTATTCTAGAGACTGTATGCATGCAAAGTTCTTGAAGAATTAAAGTAAAGCATGAAATGCTAAAAGCACGCTAAACAACGGAAAATGTCTTTGATGTATCAAATTTTTGAATATGAGAATGTGCTGAAATAGAAGTTTTAAGAGAGTTTTGGTTGATCCTGTTACAGATAATAGTTTGGGTTGCTTAGGAGAAATGATACTATGCTAAGGACTGAACCAGTGAGAAAATTGTTGGTTAAAAGCCCTAGGGTCATTTAAACCTTCCGACAGGTTTAAGTTGAAGGAAGGTTAAGAATGGCTATTTATGGGGCCCTCACAACACAGCAGGTACCATGCAAGGCCAATGCTCTCTTTGCATCTATTTGCCCCCTTGACTCCCTGAAGCAGGTATTAGCATCCCCACTCTAGAGCTGAAGAAACGGACTCACAAATGCTCAATAATATGCTCACATGTCTGTAAGTCTGAGCTTCACAACACATCTCTCCCTCTACTTTTCTGGTGATAAGCTTCCCACTGCATGTGGCTCGGAGGTCAGGTCAGAATCTCTATCTTTTAATTTCGGAACAATTATTTCCTGTTTGAAGATATGTACATGTTCGTTAGGTATTTCTTTCATAGCTGACATTTCTATGACCCTGTAGTTCAGCGCCTCACAGTCTAAAGAAAATACTGTCTGTCTTACATTCATTTTGAATGACATTTATATGTTTGCTAAAGAATATTAAGGGAAATGGTTGACTTTGGATCCTTTTTTTTTTTTTTTTCCTTCTGAAAGCTTCTGAAGCGTTGCCTTGGACAGCAGGTATGTTAATTGTCAGCTGTGTTTTCAAGGCATGAACTGGAAAGAAAGATGATGTCCTACTAGGTGATAAAATTATCTGTCATAGACCCCAAAGTGGATGTCAAGTTCTGAAAAACTGGGGAGCGGCTGATGAAAGAAGTTTGTAGAAGACATGGCAGATCAGTGCTTTATAGTTCTTGAGCGTTTCAGGGTCCGGTGTTTTTGTTTGGTCCATGTGAACAAAATACATTAGATGAGATAAGTCTTGCCTTCCACTGGTGGCTCGAAGCTTCAAAATTAGAAGACCACAAACCCAATGCCAGCTTGTAGCAGGTAGCTGGTCTGTCTATGACCTCTCTTAACTTCTCCGTTGGGATCAATTTTCATAATGTTCCCATGTAAACCCTTAACTTCCATAACCACGGGCAAGGTCCTTCATGACCAGGCTCCAGACTAGCTCCTTAACTCCATCTCCGTCATTTTCCTCCTTTCACTCTGGCCTTGCCCTGAGTCACAATGAACTGCCTGTTGCCAGAATGTACTAGACCTTCCCTTTCTTCTCCAAGTCTTCGTACCTTGGAACATTCTTTGTTTTCTTCTTTGCCAGGTGAAATCTTACTCATCTGTTAGATCTCAGCTCAAACGCCTTTCCTCCATGGCCTCCCAGATGAGGTTGGGTCCCTTTGGGCTATGGTCCCATTGCATCAGCTACTTCTCTCTTTCTGAATAACTGCCATGCTTGTAAATTACTTGATGAGAATATGTCTCCCTCATGAGAATGTACAATAAAAGGCACTGTCCCTCTCATTCAGTGCTAAGTTCCCAGTGCTCAGCAAATAGGAGGCACTCCACAAACCTGTGTTGAACAGAGTAGCATAAAATGAAAGGTTATGTGGGAAGCGTAAAGGAAGTGGGGAGATTCTGGATGTCTACTCCTTTAGTTTTACTGAAAAATTGATTGGCTGGTGGGTAAATTATAAAATATTTTTGCTGGTAAGATGTGAAAAACAGACGATTCTTTCCCTCAGGAATGATCACAGTTAGTGGATGGTTCTGGAAAGAGTCACTAATTGACTTCATCTCTGGGTTTCTGGGCTTCTATGGGGACTAACATTCTGGTGACAATAAAGCAGTAAATCTAAGGTGGAATCTCAGACTTTGTGACTTTGGACACATTACTCAACTTCCCTCATCTGTAAAATGGGGATAATCATCATATCTATTACATAGGCTGATTGTGAGGATCTGATGAGAAAACACATGTAAATCACTTAGCACAGTACCTGGCACATAGTATGTTCAATAAATGTAAGTGTTTACTACCATGGTTGGTGCTTCTGTCCAAGGCAGGCACCTCCACTCTGAAGTGTAGAAGCCAAATGACTTGAATCACATGATTTCAGCATCTGATAATCTGATGAGGTTACCCTCTGAGGGTGAACCAAGACCTCTCTGTCTACACTGCCATCACCAGCCCACACCATAAAAAGCCATTTCTCCCATGCTGGGCATTCTCTGAGGCCACAGCAAAAATGGAACACCATCAGAAATAACACTAACAAATCACTATCAACACCCACCCGACTCTACCATGTGAACTGCCTCCTGACCAAAATGTTCTGTGGACAGAAGTGAATTCCCTGATCCAGTTCTGGCCTTTGACCAAGGTGGCAGTCTTGTTCTCTGGCCTGTCATTAAGAGCTCTGCACTGGGACTTCCCTGGAAGTCCTGTGGTTAAGACTTTGCCTTCCAATGCAGGGGGTGCAGGCTTGATCCCTGGTTGGCGAGCTAAGATCCCACATGCCTCCCAGCCAAAAACTTAAAACATAAAACAGAAGCAATATTGTAACGAATTCAATAAAGACTTTCAAAATGGTCCACATAAATAAAAATCTTTAAAAAAAAGAAAGAGCTCTGCACCAAAGCAGTCCATGCTGCTTGATCTACACTGACACCAGCCCCGGTCTCGGTTTCTAGCAGGAAAAGAAGTATGTCTACTTCATTTCATTTCTAAGTGGCAGAACAATTAAAATGCTGGCAAAAAGAAAAAAGGGTGCATGAGGGTAATCTGAGACCTAGGAGAATGGACAGACCATGGGATTTGGGTCCCTGACAGCCCTAACATGGGTTTTATTCTTCCCGAACCGAGTGGCTTCCATGCTATGTTGTGACCATCTCAAATGGATGTGGATGATGGAGGATCTTAGGTAACTTCTAGAGGGCTTCAGGGAATTTGATGTCATTGTTCTATCTCCTAGGGGCAGATAGAACATCCTCCCACATTTTCACTTTTTTTTGGAGGCTCCATAGTTTAGAGGGAGAGAGGAGGCTGCTCGCGCTGGAGGCCTTTCCCTCTTGGGGCCTCAGTTCCATCATCTGCAGGAGAGCCTTGTTGGAGTGGGATTACTCAGAGGATTCAACGATAAAAAGTATATTTAAAGCACTTAGCCCAGTGCCAGGCACTTAGCAAGTGCTTAAAGGATAGGAGCTGAAGCTCTTGTAGCTATTTTGGACTTCCGAATTCATCTAACATAGCCACTGAGGGGAATTAAAAGCCAAAGAGTGGTCCCGTGTTCCAGGTCACACCACTCCTTGAGGAGGGGCAGAGCTGGGGTCCTGTCCCAGGTCTCCCCACACCACGATGCCTTTTTTCGCGGTATCCCACCAACTCTCAGGACTCATTCAGCTCAGCTGAGCTCTTGATACATCACGGTTCTCGAGCCTTCCACCTCTGTCTCCTCCAATTGAATCTTTACCCTCAACGTCCACTCAATCCCTAAATCCCGTTCGTGCTCCTTTCAAAATATTCTGCAAAAATTCCTTCTGCTTTCCTGCCACATGGCCACTGTAGCTGCTCTTCTGTCCAGAAGTTTCTCTCCTCCTCTTTACCAATGGCTGGCCCCTTTAAGTTTCGGCCCCCAGGTCTCCTCCTTGGAGAGACCGCCCAGGACCATCGACGCTGAAGGAACGCTGCGCCCCACCCCTTCTCTCTGTCTCTAGTCTGCCTGCGGTCTGTACTGCAGTGTCTGACTCTACAATTTTCTTTCCTTTTTAATTCCATCTCCTTTCCTAAATGTAAGCTCCAGAAGGACAGAGAATATGTCGTCCTTGCTCACTGCTGGGTCTCTAGCACCTGGCACAATCCACAACCCATAGGTGCTTGGTAAATATATGTTGGGTGAATGAATGAACGAACGAACAAACAGATTCTAGAAACAGCGTATTAGGTAACACCTGGATAGGACCGAGGAAAGGATTTAAACTTGCTGGGAGGGCGACCTGGACACCTGCTTGTGCCCCTTCTTGACCTCCTAAAAGAACAGCACGAGGCTACCCACAAAGACAGGGACTCTTCCAAGCACGCAACCCACACAAAAGCACATCTTGCAGTTGGGGGTGGGGGTGGGGGAATGGGCGGATAGTTGCTAATTGTGACTTCCAACTGGGCTGATCTTTCAAAAGTTCGAAAGGCGAACCTCCCTAAATCCCAGGCTGCTACCGCTGCTGGAGCTGGGGATGGAGGAGAGGAGGGGTGTGCTTGGGCGCCTCTCGGGCTGGCACGGAGAAGCCACATCTCCTCCTCCCTCCTCCCCCCAGCTCCTCTCCAAGAGAGGAAGCAATGCAGATGGAGACGAGAAATAAATATTCCTGCCTGCTCTGTGCCACTGCAGACGTTTTCCAAAATGTCTGGCTTGGACCACGAAATCAAGCCCACCCAGGAAAGGAGGCGCTCCGCAGGAGAAAGAGGGGGAAAGGGTGGCACATTTGTCAGTACTTGTCAGCTTCCTGGGGGGCAGAGCACATGGCTCAGGCTTGGCAGCCCCGCTGAGGTGGGGACATGGTAAGTGCACAGTAATACTCGAAGAATTGAATCAGAAGTGGGAGCGGAGTGAAGGAGATCCTGCCAGGGTGTCGGTACCATCTCTATGCCTTTGTCCGGGGTCCCAGGACCCACAGCTGGTTCTCTGGTCCTTGATTTCAAGGCTCTTTCCGCAATCCCTGCTGCTTCTGCTCTCCCCTTATACCTCCACCCCTCTCCGGGGTAATTAATACCACTGGGCTGCAGGAAGTCTTCAAAGGCCCTTTGGAATTTGGGCAGGAGCTCCGGATCCACGTGTGGAGAAGTTCCTGCCATCTCTCAGCAGAGCTCGCCTTCTCCAACACTGAAACACCAGCAGGGATGAGAACACAGGCTGCAAATGATAAGTGGGTGCTTTTGGCCTTGGGGTAGCCAAGTACGTGGGAGAAGTGTCACTAAGGAAGGGAAGTCACAGGCCCAGCAACAGCCCCGAAGTGTTCCGTGGTTATGCGGACTTCACGAGGCAGGCTGTGCGGCTGTAAAATGTCTCCGAAAAGGGAGATGAGAGGATGAGAATTTCGGCTTGAAAACTCCTGCAGGGCTACGCTAGGTCTTCTTTGTTTCTAATCCTCCTGTGAGAATCTCCCTGGCCCCATGTCCTTGATATCGCCACCCCCCCCCCGCTCCCACCTTTCACTAGTTCCCTTGGAAGGTTGGGAGTTAGGGTGGGCCCTGGGCGGATGGAATTCTGCTCAAGAAAGAGCAGAGGGGCTTTTCTGGTTTGCACTGGTTCAAATCCAGTGCAGTAAAAACAGTTGCTCAAAATGAAGACTCAAAGAAAGTGGTATCTTTTGTGGGTGTCAGGGGAATGTTTTCCAGAAAAGCTGCATTTAATTCTGCCTCTTTTTACCATTTCTATGACTTCACTGAGGAATGAAAGATTTTGTAATATTCCCCACTCATGTGCCCTGAATCCTTCTTTATGAATCTTCCCGACTCATTTGCCCATCTGCCTTCTAGTGACAGGCAATTGCCAGCTGAATCCCACTCTCTCCAGGAAGCTGTTCAGTGGTGGGGAGAAGCTGGCAGAAGACCTGGGTTCCTGTCCCCATTCTTCCCATTGCTGTGTGACCTTAGACAGATTACTCCCCCTCTCTGTCCCTTGTTTTTTTTTGTTTGTCAAAGAAGTGGGTTGGATACGTTTCCTTTCAGCTCTGACACATTTCGGGTGGTTCTACTGAGTGAATCAAATAGAATTCCTATTGTCACCATCCTCTTCCCGCCCCACCTTTGCCAATAAACTCCAGAGACCAAGGCCATCACACTTCCAGGATTGAGTTCAATCCTTATATTTGGGAAGGTCAGAACTGTATATCAAAACAAGGTGGGCATGTAGATAAAGTACATATACATACAATCTAAAAATTGTTTTGAATGTTTTCTGTCTACATTTCCCTTAATTCCCAGGAAGTCTAATGTGTGGGTCAGGGAAAGACCAAAGTAGGGGTATATTTGGGAAGAATTTATGTGCATGGCATGTATGTTTTTTGGGGTTATTTTTTGTTTTTTTAATTTTTTTTTTACATCTTTATTGGAGTAAATTGCTTTACAATGGTGTGTTAGTTTCTGCTTTATAACAAAGTGAATCAGTTATACATATACATATGTCCCCATATCTCTTCCCTCTTGCGTTTCCCTCCCTCCCACCCTCCCTATCCCACCCCTCTAGGTGGTCACAAAGCACCAAGTTGAGCTCCCTGTGCTATGCGGCTGCTTCCCACTAGCTATCTATTTTACGTTTGGTAGTGTATATATGTCCACATGGCATGTATGTTTGCATTGTATAATAATCATCTTAGTTATCTTTTATTAATAATAGCTGCCATTTATTGAGGACCATGCTAAGCTCTTCCACTCTCATTATTATCCTCACAACAGCTCATCAAGGAAGATATTATCTACTCCCCACTCCTATACAACATTGGTAGTTGACCACAATTAACACACATATACATAAACCAAAAACAAAAGGACACAATGGCATGCCTCCTACAAACCAAAATCAAAACCAAACTCAGGCTCAGAGAGGATGAGACTCCTCTCTAGATCACACAGCTGGTTAAGATAGGTAATGGGATTTGAACCCGGTTCTGCTAGATTCCAAAGATGATCACGTGTTACTCCCTGGCCCGTGCTGGGCTTTGCCTTGGCATTCATTGCCTCTCTAGGAGATTCTTCATCTCCTAGAAGAGATGTTTTAAGGACCCATAGATAGTAAGGCTGCTTTAAAGACCCATAGATAGTGGGTCCTAAATTACGGCATTGTTAGAGGAAAACAGCTGGTGTTAGAGCCAGCAAGAACCCTGCTATCAGAAAGGGCAAGAAAGCACACAGCTGCAAGGCCTGCCTAGCACAGAAGGATGGGAGAACTGGGCCCCTGAGGCAGCCCATTTATAGCGACCATCTCCACTGATCACTTACTTACAGAGAACTAGGCTGGCTTCTGCCCACGACCTAACTCACTTCCATGCACATGCCCAGTTCTGGCACAGAATTAGAGCTCTCCAGAACGTGTACAGATTGGACCATCTGCTCCAGAGGTTGTGAACTCCAGGGTCCCCAAGCCCAGGCAGGTAGGGGAATGAGCAGAACAGCCAGGAGGTGGGTTACAGGAAACTGGCAAACACATGCCTGGTCTGTGGGGACTACCCGACTGAGCTCCAGTAGACTGCCGCAATGCACACGTGCAGACCCAGGGCTGCCGACCGTTCACTTCATGAGGAAACCCTGGGATACAGACACCTCTGAATCCTCCTGAGGCTTAAATGTGGGCAACTAATTCAGTAAAGAAAAGTGTACCTGACGCAGTGAGAACCAAATAAAACCTATTTACAAGCTCCATCTGACTTGTAGGTCTCCACTGGTAACCTCTAAAATTAATTTTTCTCATTTGCAGGAAACGGTAGCCGGGAAACATTAAGTGGTCTCCCTGAGATAGCTAAGGTGGGCGTAGCCGGCAACCCTTTCTTTGGATACATACATATAGAGACGTATGTGTGTGTGTCTACGTACGTGCTTATACACACATACACATTATATATTCACAAATTAAATAGGAATGATTTTGGATTACCTGTTGTCATGAAATGTTCTGCTTATTTCCCTGTGTTCTTATTATACATCGGTAGTTGACTGCAATTAACAGATATTCACAAACCCAAACCAAAAGGACACAACAGCTCCCCTCTCCACACCCAAACCCAAACCCCAACTAGAACAAAAACCAGGAAAGAAAGCAGCTCTTTACTTACGGTAAATGACAAAAAAGACGAAAACAAAGTCCCCTCGTCATATCTGGATAATTTTGCCAGCACTCCTTCCAGGATTGTGACAAACTAGTAAAAGAGCAAAAAGGAAAAAGAATGATTACTTCAAACGATGATTGTTCACAAGAAAGAGCCACATTTCCCAACTGCTTAGAGACCAGCAATGAGCCCTCGATCATTTTTTAAGTTCTATTATTTGGTTCCCGTCTTTGGGGAAAGGAATAGACTGCCTTTACATAGAAATATCTGACTTATTCGGCTTTCTCTTCATTATTATGTGATTGCAAATATAGAGTGTTACAGAAGTGCAAAGTGACAAAATATTATTGAGTTGCGTATAGCATGCGATAATATTAAATGCACTTTTCAAAATCCAAAACTGTGCAAAGCAGTTTTTACGTTACATATTAGCACTACATTTAATCCAATCTATTTTTATTTGTATTTTATCAGTAATTTGGGGGAAACAGAAGTTTAGCACTGGCAAATATAAATGTCTTCCCATTCAGCATTACTTAGTTAAAATTCTATAATTCATGAGGGTGACTGAAATAGCTTTATCTGACTTTTATGTTTTATTATGACTCTCACTGCATGTGAAACTAGCGGAAAGGGGGTTTTCATGATGGCAGAATTCCTTATTACCGTTTAACTTTCTGTTCTTAAAAATCTAACTTTGTCGGGGCTGAAAAACAAAACAAATATTTCCTGCATAACCTAGTGCAACATTTAGGGACAAATTCTTACTAAGGTAACATATGCCACTTCATCAATTCATTTTCACACGCTCGCAATCATCAGAAAAATCATTCGGAGCCGCGGCTGGGTGACGTACGATCTTATTTCCTGAGAAATGCAAGTGCCCAGTGCAACTTTTTAACGTGTCATATTTTAATGGAAATGCAGACATAACAGAGCAATGTTCACAATGAAACATTTCACCTGAAGCTGAAGGTTACCTTTGCAACCAAGAGTGTTATCATTTCTTTAACAGTTTCTTCAATCAGTTCATCTATTTTTGAATGGTATTGATGCTAAAGGACACAGAAAGACAAATATTAGCATGTTTGGGAGGTGATGGCATTGCATCTGTCGGTAATTTTTAGACAACGCAATTTATTAGTAAAACCTGGCCATGGGACCCAGTTTATTTCCACAGTCCCAGAAGCAGCTGTAAGATTCTGATTCCAGGTCTTTGATGGAGAAAGATCAGAAGCTCTTAAAACAATTAACAGGCGCATTGTTCCTCACCCAAAGCTTTTGCTGGCTTTGATACGTGTAGACACACACACATTTACAAATAGCATGCATGGATGGCTTAAGGGCTGGTCTGGCAGTGTGCTGATCTGGGTCTTGCAAAGCAAGATACCACAATGATTTAATAGAGAGGCTGAAAATTATCTTTGGGAAACTGCTGGGTGATGTGACTTAGGGAGCTGCAAATTCCAAAGGGAATTTGACCAAGACACTGACTGATTTTGCAAAAACTGTTCTCAAACCATCAGGTCCTTTGGGTTACTGCCTCAGAGCTCCCGGGTTCTACCTCCAAGTGTTGACTCAGTGTGAGGGCAAAGAGTCTCTTTATGAACCCTTGTGGCAGCTACTTAGTTTCTTCGTTTGTGGAGAAGCAGACCCAGGTTTAGAGCCTCTCCTGAGACGGCTGCTAAGTTTTTCAATTTCTCGAACTGCCGCTGTCACTTAAACTTAAATAGTAATGCAAAAGCCAACCCCACACCAACAAAAATCTGCTATAAATGCCAGGAAAAAAGGAAAAGCGATTTCAACAAGAGATGCTGTATGCCAGCTCCTTGATATTTATTAGATCATTTTAGTATCCATTTGAATTATTCCATATTTCCTTGATAAAAAATAACAAGGCAAACATTGATATTTGGAAAGGAAAATGCACTTACCCACTCTTTAGCAAACTTTCAGAAGGATGATTAATTAGGAATAGAAAAGAAAAAGGAACAGTGCAAATAAAAATTAGGACAAAAGGACACATGAGAAAAATAAAAATTAAACAAACCATCCAAACAGTTATGAAAACATACAGAAATAATAAGCCATAGTAATGTGGTTTGATATTCTGATAACTGGCAGTCAGAATTATTGAAAGTGACCAAAGGGATGTGAATTAGGTTAATTCACTTAAAGTCATAGGTGAATTTTGATTATAATTGGAAGACCTAGGTAAAGTCCCAGTGCAAAGTTGGGAAGTCATGATGTCTAAGAAAATATAGCTCAGTTTCCTCATCTGTAAAAACAAAAAACAAAAAACAAGTAATACTACTACTAGCCCGGACCAGTGAGAAGGGGGGAAGCCAGTACAAATTACTGATTTTGGAAAGGGAATGAGGCAAATTCTGTATGAAGATATTTAGCAGGTCTGTTCAATTATTATTATTATCATTATACTATTGTTATTATTATTATTTAAAAAACCAGGGCTAAGTCCTTTCCTGCCAGTCCTGCTCTCAGACTCATATATCTATTTTGAAGATGAAATTGAGGGTCTACATGTGAAAACATTTTGTCAACTGTAATTGCAATTCAAATATTATTATTTGTTCAAGGTCATAATGGAGAAGATAAGGGTAGGGAGAGAGGAGTCATCTCATTTTAGTTTTTCCTTTTGGTTGATTAGAGGAAAATAATCAAGTGAATGGCCCATGTTGTGTAGTCCTGATAAATCAGGACCCATGTTGGTTCTACTGCTAGCTTTGTGAAAGGATTTACCAGTCAGAGCAATAAACCTCAAGGTAAATGCAAAAACTATCTGCAGAATTCTGTGCTAGAAACACAAAGAAAGATGTCAGAGCAAAAGAATTTCAGGAGTATTGATGGGGCTCCAAATTCATTTTTAGGTCTTGAGATAAGATCCAGAATCACACGCTTACTTTCCCTCCTCATGAGATTGCCTCACTCCACTAGATTTTCTTCGGAATTGCTAGAAATGATCCACCTACATTAAATTAACTACAAGGTTTAACTAACTCCGAAAAGCTAGTTGCAGGCAAAATAATATGAAATATGAAATGAGGAGCTTCTAACCAAGCAAAGAACATCACTGAGAAAAGAAACAATCTCTCGAAACACTTGGCTGAAATGGCAAACAAAGCCAAGAGCAATCATTCTGCACCAAGAAAGACTGAGGCTCTTGGTCTGAAGAGTTAACAATGTCATTCTTTCTCCAAAGACAAACAGGCTTTCTCTTCAGAAGTGGGGGAACCTCAAACCTTTTCATTCTCTAAGCAATCCAAACTAAAGTATAGGGAGACATGGTGGTTTATGGGAACCCCTTCCTATCTTCAATATTCCCATGCCAAATATGGTCTCCACTACTCTCCAGGTAGTCCCACTGTCTCCCCCTTTCTCTCCAGGTGAATATTATGATCTCCACTCCTCTCCACTTTTCTTAATTTCTACTTACGAAAAAAAAGTGTTTGCTATGATTATTCTGTCTCTTACTTCTAGAGGAAAGTTGAGCATGTTCATTTCTATTGGTCTATTTCCTTATCTCCTCAATGGGGCTAGAATTATCCCTGTTGTGAATGTAGAAATCATATTCACCGAACAAAGTCATGAAATCACGCATGGAAACACGGTTTAGAGACTCAGAAGTGCTACCTGGCAGAATTACTCCTACAATTACTAATTGATTAGCATGGTGGTTACATGTGTGTATACATTTCTCTAAACTCATGTAAAATATATACACTTTATTGTATGCAAACTATAATTTGAATTAAATAAAACCTACTTTGGGATATATAGTAGGGCAGGGGAATATCTACCCTGCTGATCACGTGGCAAAGGGGTATGTATCAAAGCAGTCCCCATTCCTATTCAAGTAATTACAAAATACATGAATTCCTTTTACCAGATTCTCCTGAGACTTATTTGATTGACTTGCTTTTCTGGAGAAACAGTAAGTACTCTGCCTTCACTCTGCTCTTTCTTGGGAGATACATTGCTCCATGCAGATGTGAGGCTCCATGAAGGGATACAACTACTACTGGGGCATCTTTTAATTACCATCCCCCTAACTAAACTATCTTGTCACAGAATTTCTTGCAGTCAGATGAACTATCCAATTCTATCTGCATCCTAATATGGGTACAAAAAGGGACCCTTCCTGTTTTTGCATTTTCCAGTCCTCTCTGTTGGCCTTCTTAGATTGACTTGACCCTAACAACAATAGTCCTAAGTTATATTCTGGGGCACTAGATCATGACGATGATGATGGCAAGGGAACTACTAATCTTCAAGGGTGTGGAAAGTTTGGAGAGTTTACTTTTGCTTCTGATGAGCTAAGTTGCAGCAAATTCACAATCACTTCGTGAAAATTATTCCACTTGACTTCCTGTGCTGCACATTTTGCCTTGTCATGGAACAGATTGTGTGTATGTTGTCTTTCTGTTAAGACCATCTGACCTTGGAAATGAGATGAAAACACACTAGACCAAGTGAGAAACTATTTAATACACAATTTCCTCTGTATTGGTGCTTCACAAATTTTAATGAAAAAATAAATATTTAAGATGAAAAAGTATGGTTAACAAATGTTTCAACAGCTGCCTTTAAATGAGACTTTATCCCAGTGATGAAATTCAGGAAGTGATCTTAAAATTGGAGAATATTGTATCACCTAGTTGGTATCTAGTCCAAAATACCTTAAGGGAGTTGGAATCCAGGTGGAAGCAGGTATTAGTAACTAGATCTGTAATATGAGTTTACTATCCAATATTCACAAAATGAAAACTATGTAAAAACACTGGACTTCTCTCCTCCCAATATCATGATGTTTCCAGCCATCCTTGGCCAATCTCACTTTAACAATTCAGTTTTACTTTGGAGATGAATATCCCCATTCTACAAAGTGAGAAAAATTGAGAGACCATTTGCATGAGACTTCCCTATAAAGTTCTAGTCAAGGTCACAGCCACAGAGCAAGGTCCTTCAAGGAAGTATATATTTACAGACAATGATGTCTGGCTTCATTCTCACTGTGCGGTCACTTGGCATTCTAAGGTCAGAAAAGGCCTCATTTCTCACAAGCTGGTCACTTAGGTGTCTCTGATTCAGTTACATTAAGGAGAAATGGCATAGCAGGTCTCTCTAGCATGTCTTGGGAAACTGACAGGCTTCAGATAAGTATCATAGACTAGAATACAGTATTGGATGGGCCCTTAACAAAGATCATTTAGCCTGGACGTCTGTGCACTAGTTCTGGGAAACTGAGAAACATTTATGAGTCTCAGTTATTGTTTTCATTAAAAAAAAAAAACCAACAAAACACCTTGAATCATTTAGGGGTAAATACATGAATTCTTTTCTATTATATCAAATAGAACAATGTCCAGAAAGTAGTTTAGCCTCCTCAAAAATGTTACTATTTGGGAATATCCAAGACAACTTTCTAATATTACATCCAGAAATTAGGAAGCTTTATCCCCAATTTTGACAAGATGTATGCCTCTCAAAGGTTGTGTGTTACATGCTATTACATCTCATTTGACAAACGACAGCAAGGTTATGAGAGTAAGTGACTTGCTCGAGGTCACATAGTTTGGTAGCTAAGAGGTAGAGTCCATGTGATGTAGTAATTAGGCCACTGGACAAGTTAGTCTAGAAAACCAAGACTTCAAGGTTAAGCCAAGGGCATGCTACTCTAGCACAGAAGTGATCAGTGGTAAAGATGAGAGACAGGGTCCACTGTGACAAAATCAACTTGTTATTTCTTAGTATATATCTCCAACCAGCGTCTATAGTTTGGCCTGACAAGGCCCTGAAATTGTGTAGTGAAAACTGTATGAAAGTGTATATATATATATATATATATATATATATATATTTTTTTTTTTTTCTGGGAAATGGCCTCATACACTTCATCAGATTTTCAGTAGGGTTTCTGACAACCCCCCCCTCCACTCCTCCACCCAACTCCTATTACTCTCCCCAAACTCCAGTTTAAAAAGAAAAGATCAGAGTGACTAAGCTTGTTTGAAGAGACTGTTTAGCCATCTGTCCAGGTATGTAGGAGTTCTATAATTGCGGCCACCATTGAGTCAATCTGAAGAGGGACTGTAAAAGTCACCAAGGGGGAAGGGAGGCCAATCCCTGTGTAACAACACTTCCTTACCCTGAATGGTGTCATCCTTGTGAAACTCAGTGAAAATGGACATCTCAAGCAGCTGGGAGGAGAAACAGATAAACTGGACTCCATAAAACTTAAAAAAACTTTTATGCTTTAAAGAATACTACCAAGAAGGTGAAAAACAAAAACCAACCCACAGAAGGCAAGAAGATAGGTACAAGTCATATATATGATAATGGTCTAGTATCCAAAATATATAAAGAACCCTTATAACTAAACAACAAAGGACAATCCAATTTGAAAAAATGAGCAAAAGATTTGAATGAATAGACATTTGTTCAAAGATATACAAGTGGTCAATAAACCCAAGAAAAGATGGCCAATATCACTGCAAATCAAAACTATAATGAGATACCATTTTACACACACTAGGATGGTGATACCAAAAAAGATAGATAATAAGAAGCTTTGGCTAAGTTATGGAGAAATAGGATTTCTCACACATTGCTGATGGGAATGTAGAATGGTGCAGCCACTTTGCAAAAAAGTTTGGCTGTTCCTCAAAAGTTGAACATAGAGTTACCATATGACCCAATAATTTCACTCTTAGGTATATATCCAATTGCACTCTTAGGTCCACATGAACACCTGTACAGGAATGTTCAAGGCAGCTTTACTTGTAGTAGCTAAAAAGTAGAAGAAACTCAGATGTCCATCAACTGATGAAGTGATAAACAAAATGTAGTATATCCATGTAATAGAATACTAGTTAGCTATAAAAAGGAAGTACTAATACATGCAACAACATGGATGAATCTTGAAAACATTATGCCATGTGAAGGAAAGCAGACACCAAAGGCTACACATGAGATTCTATTGATATGAAATGCTTAGCATAGGCAAATCCTTAGAGACAGCTAGAAGAGTGGTGGTTACCTAGGGCTAGGGAGGGAGGGAGGGAGGGAGGGTTGGGGAATTATTATTAATGGGTCTGAGTTTCTTTTCAGGGTGATGAAAATGTCCTACAACCGACTGTGGTGATGGTTGCACAACTTTGTGAATATACTAAAAATGACTGAATCATACTTTTTAAAAGGGTGAATTTTATGGTATGTGAATTATATCTCAGTTTTTAAAAAGGAAGCTCAAAGGGAAAACAATTTAAAAGGGATGGGACCCTGAAAAGTTTGAATTCAAAGGGATTTTAATGAACTTTAGAGATCACTAAAAACAGGGTTTTTACAGTAGGCTCTGTGAAGCCTACGAGATTGTTCCGAGTCCCCCAGAGAAGTGTGTGTGTGGGGGTGTCTGGGGGGCAGTGTGAAGAGGAATATGGTAGCTTGGGCTCTGGGCCCCCTCTTCCTTGAATTCCTGCCCCCCATTTCAGAACAGCTCTAATTTTATTCATTTCATATGCTGGCCTTCTTGGTAAGGTTTGAAGAATTGAGTCATGGCTAAAAACAGCCTGAATGAAACTAGAATAGTGCTATCATTTTACAGATGAGGAAACTGAGGTTTGAAGAGGCCGAGTGACTTGATCAGGTCCAGTCTGCAGCACAGCCAGGGCAAGAGACCCAGGGTCTGGACACCCAACCCAAGCCTTCCTCAGGAGGCTGTCCTTTGTACCTCAGCTCTTCTCCTTAACTCTTTTTGGATACTGAGGCTCCAGGACAGTGGTTCTCAAAAGGTGGTCTCCAGACCAGTCAGGAGCATCAGCATCACTGGGGAATTTGTCAGAAATGCAAATTCTTGGACCACACCCCAGACCTATCAAAAACTCGTGGGGTGAGACCCAACAATCTGGGTTTTAAGAAGCTCTCTGGATAAGTCTGATAGACCCTGAACTTTGAGAACTACTGCTCTAGATCATTCTCAGGCAGCAAATGGAGCCAGGAAAGAGAACCACTGGCACCTTGCATTTGACCCCAGGGCTTAGAACATAGCCCCTGGGGCAAGGTACCCAACAAGAAAGTCTGTCAGGGGCAGCAGCTAACAGGGATGGTTGAGGAAGCTGATTTGGAGGGGAAAGAAGGTTAGAGATGACCTTGCCAGGAAGAGAATACCACCAACCCACATTTAAAAATGGAAGGTGCCGAGAGAGAAAATAAATAACGAATAAGGAGCAAATATAATTCAGTAAAAATTCTGAGCATATAAGGCTGGTATCGTAAGATCTGATTTAGGAGCAATTTATGCCAATTGGCAACAACATGAGAGTTGCCAGAAATGTTTCTGAATTAATTCTAAATTGGTATATGAATATCTAGCTGGCTTAAGGCCATCGGAGAAAAATGATCATGATAGTCTTTAATCAAGCCCAAGTTGCTGTTTCTTTCTCCTTTACATTTTAAATACCACTTTGGAATTGGAAACTTAGCAAAGGACTAAACTTTTGGTCAGGGAAGATTCATAATCAACTCAATCTAAGGAAAATGGAATGCCTGTGATTTCTTGGAAATTCAAAGCCTGCTGGCTGGGGACTGAGTAGCAGGGTGATCTAATATTATACATCCTGGAAGTTGCATGATACTAGGAAGAACTCTCTCCTGCTGTCCAGATGTTCAAAGTGATAAAATGCACTTCCAGTGTGAAAATGACTTGCATTCTGGCAAACAGATCTGTTGGAGATGCCAGCCTAATAAATAAGGTCATCAAACTTCATCTGACTTAAGGGAACTTTACGGTCACCCCAACCCCAGCCAAGAATCACTTCCAAGTGACTGGCATAGTCATCAGCACATGCCTTAGAAATTTACTTAACAAATAGATACCAAACATTCATCTGTGGCTTGATCCACAAATGTTAGAGTATATTTCTGAAACTAGCAGACTAGTGTAGACGGAAGGAATTTGTGAAGTTTTCTTCTACATGATCAATGGGGTGGGGGGGAATCTGTAATTTTTTTTTTTTTTTTTTTACCTCTTGGCCCATTTCCATGCTGCAAAGTTTTGTTGATTGAGCTTTGGCATCAACCATAACATTAAACATGGTGCATATTGACTGTGGGACTCGAAAATCTGTTGATCGACTGGTTTTTTGCAGCTTAACTTCAAATGCAATCCTGGTTCTATTAAAACAAAGTAGGAAAAGACCAATTCAGTATCCAGATGGCAGCAGGTGGAGGAGACATTTTCCGAGAGGTCAGTGAAAAAGAAAATTGAAGGCTGTAATCAGTTTCAATCGACAATGACTTCACATGTGTTCTTTTTAAAATGACTTCCCCAGCTAAGGAAGGCCTATTCACAGAGACAGCCATGTAAACCCTTCCTTTCTCTGCAGTACATGGAACACCTGTAGCTTGGCGTATTTATGTCTATAGTTTACATGCTATGGAGAACCCTAATTGCACGAGAATGAATGAATGAACAAAAACCCAATTATAGCATTATAGCATATATAAGTTCTCTCATATTGGCAACCGACTACCTTGAATCACTTCATTAAAAAAACAGCAAAACCCCTCCCCCCAAAAACAGCTTCTAATCTTCAAAAACTTCATGGGGGGAAATATCTTAAATTACATTTATTGTTTTGTTTGTTTTTTTTTTCCTTTCTGGTTTTGAAAGAGAGCGACGTAAAAAAAAAACCCAACAAGCTTATTATTTTGCTTTAAAGACTAAAAAAATAAGATGGCTACCTCTGGGGAGGAGAGTGAAATTAGGAGGAGTGGTCCCAGGGGGCTTCCACTATGTTTGTTTGTGTTTTTGCAATGTCAATGTATTATTTTGTAATAAGAATATGTTATTTTTATAAGTAAAAATATCATAATATACTTACCATTTCAAGAATCGTACAACGGTGGAAACGTAAGATGACATAATTTTGACACAGGCCAGACTATGATCCCATCAATGTGCTAACTGCACACAGGAAAACCCTAGTCCAACATGGACAGCTGGTAATACAGGGGTAAGATTTAATCCTTGATATCAGCATTGTAAAGGGGACCAGTCAGATTTTAAAAGGTTTCAGAGAAGTGGGTCACCTCATGACATGTCTTTAAAGAAAAGCACCTGGTTAGTAAGTGGTTTTATTAAAGCTCCTTTCAACCAGTGCATCTTTTCAGCATTGTTCACAGTCAGGTTCTGGAGATCATGCAGCCACCAGGAAAGCACTGCTTTAAGAGGTATTTGTAGCAGTTTTCTAACAGTGCATAGGGAGGACCACACAGCTAGTTAGCTCAGGAAAGGATGCCAGCTTGCTAACACACCCTGGGTGCAGGCAGGGAAGCCAAGTATAATTTCTAAGGTTGGAAGCCCAGTTCTTAAGAAAAAAAACTTAAAAAAAAAAAACCTCTTAAAACACTCCTATATATTATATGATCATGTTAAAGATAAATGATCTTGGCTCCCAAAGACTCGGTGCACTGAAGAAGCTTTCTAATCATGATGATCATTTTAAGCTACGTTGAAAATACATCACTTTCTGGTTTTGTGAAAAGGGGGCCTGATGGAGACTGACTTGGACAGGTCCCTGTGCTGATCTTCTGAGGTTTGTGTGCCAGTTCCGGCCCAATTTGAGAAATGGAAATGCTAAATCACTCCCTTACAATGAAGTAATCGTCTTCTGTTTTCACAGGAGAGCTGTTCATAGCCCTTGGAGTGTGCGGCTGTGAAAAGAGGAAGCTGAATGCAAAATTAATATGACTGATAGGGCTCCATGGGAAGGAAAAGCCAAGAATGGAGAGGTCACTTAATCCACTGACTCTCTGAGGGCACTTAGGGTGCCTTATTTTGTGTGGAGCACAGGACCTGACACAGACTAGACCAGCGGCACCATCAGGTCCATCAAATGAATGATTTCAATTGCTGAGAAACTTGGAAATGAGTGCCTGATTGACTCTTGGGCATTGCATACTTACATCCATGCAATAATGTCCTTGCCCTTCTAGGACAAGGCCCTTTTATTCTGTCCCAAAGAGGAAAGCAAATGTTCCAGGCTCTACTAATGTAGATTCCATGTCTTACAACATCCAAGGACTTCTTCACATTTTACCTTCTGAAGCTGGAGGTTTGGGGATGACATTTGCCCCTATGTTTGCCCTGATCTGCTTTTGTCTGGGGCCTCAGCTGAAAGGGACATGGGGGTGTTTATGTGTCCAGTGCCAGGCGTACATGTGCAGCTGACCAACTTCTGTTCACAAAAGGTTACTTAACAGCCACTCTGTGCCAGGCATGAGGCAGGGGCCTGGGGAGGGAGAGGAGTTCAAAATGAACAAGATACACTCCCTGCCTTTCAATAGCTCACACTCTTGGAGGTGGCTGATCCATAAAGACACATGGTAAGGGGAATTCCCTGGTGGTCCAGTGGTTAGGACTCCAAGCTTTCACTGCCGAGGGCACGGTGGGTTCGATCCCTGGTCAGGGAGCTAAGCTCCTGCACACCAAGGCGTGTGATAAGGGAGAAAACTGAGTCACTATCTACCTTTCACATCCTTATGTCTTCCCTTTTCCTCCCAGCATCTCCTTATTTCTTACTCCCTGCTCAGAAGTCTGGCTTTTCAGAGAAGGGCATACACGTCTTTCTGTACGATTGCGTACACAGATCAGAAGCTAGTAAGGGTTCTTTCTACTGCGTTGTAGCCGCTAGTACGATGAAGGAAGAACTTTTCACCACAGGGAAACTGCCCTGCAAGGAGTTTTTGGTGGGATGGTTTGGCCATAGGGAAAGGCTTACTTTTCCTAAAACTGATACAGACCATGTAGGAAATGGTAGAATTCAAAACCCTAAGAAAGATTTTGACCTTTGGTTTGAGAAATAGGCCTGCCTTTGCTTCTAAAACTGGAAAGGAAAGAGCAAAACACAAAATCTGAATCACCAGGATTTTAAGCTTCCAGAAGTGCCATCGGACACCTGCCCAGATTCCCCACAGGACGTGGCTCCTTTACCAATTCCTGCCAAGATGCTCCCCTACCTGGGGCTGTGCAGGTCTTTTGCCCTTTTGGTTTCCAGTTTTGATGCTATTACTTCTCTTTTCTTCTTCCAAGATACAAAATAATGAACTCAGTTCACTCTCAGCCAAACCCAGCCCCCATCACACACAACTGATCCATCAACTAAACTATACAACATCTGGAGATCCAGAGTAGTCTGTGCTGCTTGGGGGATTTCGGGTGTTTTTGAATGAGGAAAAATAATGGAACCGTTATGAACTGGAAAGGGAACTTGGATGTGTGTCTGGGGATAGACAGGGTGATGATAATGATGTCAAATCAGATGGATTTCATTTCTGCCTCTGGTATTCAGAAATAGATACTCCATGAGGGAAGGGATGAGATCTCCCATCCTTCCTGGTGTGCCAAGAACTTAGCACTGTGCCTGGCATACAGGAGAAGCCCAAACAATTTTTGTTGAGTGGATGTGTACTGTCCTCATTTTCTTCTTCTTTCTCAGGAAAGTCTACTTAGAAAGGTCAAATGCAGCATTCCCACCTCAATCCTATATGCCATGGTGACAACCCAGGCAATGTGTAGGAAATCAAAATGCACATTTAATGTGTCATGCCCCTTTGTTGCTATCTAGTTAGATTTTAGGCAAGACAACTCATGGTTGGCAAATGGTACATGCTCAGTTCATATATACAGAGTGAATGATGTTGTGGAGGTCCTGCCCACATTGCTGGAAAGTCAAGAGATGCCTGCTACCTGTACTGAATACGCTGGCTCTAGAACTGTAGGTGCTTCTCTTTCTTCCAGCCAGCTATCCACCCATGCATACACTCAGATATTTAACAAATATGTATTAACTAAATATTTTGTGCCAGACACTTATGGGTATTGGGGATACAGAGACAAGAAGGACACTTTCCTCATGGAGCTAAACGAAAAAACTGGCAGCCATATTCTGTGCCATCTTTTGTTGGGTCTGGGACAGATGTGGGGAAGGTGAATAGAAGCTACAGTGATGTGGTCACCACTCCAGCTGACTTTGACAAACAATCGCCTTCTCCAAAACACTCCAAATTACGGCCAATTGTGAGAGTGGGAGCCCTCACCTCTCCCCGACTAAGTGCCCAGCGGGGAAGGGGTGCAGAAAACTGTCCAGACACCTATGCTCACCTTTTGACACAAGATTCAATCATGTCACTCGCCATCAGCTTTAGCCGTTGTTCCAGGTGCTTTCCAAACTCTTCTTCAGGCCAGTGCAAGTCCCGAATGAAGGTCTGAAGGGCATCAAGTTTCCAGAACAGATCTTCGGAAGTGCCTGATCCATTACTGGCAGGATAGAAATTTGGAAACAAGAGTCACCCACTGGCCTAGGGTTCTGCAAAAGCTGACACAAGAACAGTTGGGGGCTAGAAGGCTTAAGGCAAACAGTGGCTTCAACATACAAAACGACGCATGTTGGCGGTGGAGGTGGGGGCGATCTCCACCGGCAGATTTTGAGTTTTACCATACGTGACTTCATGGGCTTTGTTCGGCCAATTATTCCAGACCAGTGAGAAGTCTGAGGAAGGTGCTGCCCCATAACTAGAACAAGGTATGGTAAAAATCAGCCTTCTTTTAATAACCACATTAACACATGTGATGATTCAGATGAAGGCCACGAACCGGAGGGAGAAGTAGGTCTCAACGGATAATAACTACATGGAAACATGCAGTTATTAGAATTCAGGGTTTCATGCATTTCCCCGGCTGCCCTCCGGAGCGGAGACCTCTTGGATACTGCACAAGACTTTCATTTGTAAAAGGGCAGTGCTAACAAAGTGGTGAGCGAGGACCCGCTTTCTCTCTTGAAGAGCTGGAAGGAAATTGGGGTGACTCACGTCAAGCTGAGTCTACCTAGATACCTTGAATCCAAGATTTTCGTTCAGTTTGGTTGCCAGTCCAATTTGCACAGACCAGCCCGTTGCATAGGCAGCCCCAGGACAAGGTGGGTTGTGCGGGGAGGTGAGTGGACAAGGGATATTTGCAAAGCTTTAGGGCTCAAAACCTGAGCTCTTGTACCGTTGCACCATCTTACCCAGTCCTCTGTACAGATGGAGAAATTGGTCTTGATTCCTTTCTGTACAATGACGTCTAAGAAACTTTTACCTGGGGCATCGACGGAAAGCCCACGTACAGGAAATGCTCCACCTCTCACCCTCTTGCCCTTCCCTGGCTGGCTTTCTCTTTTGTAAGAATCCCATCGGCAGCTCTGTGGGGTGGCCACCTCCCACCCCCTTCCTCGCATACCACTAATGCTAACACGGCAATTTATAAAACGTCCAACATACCATGCATTACCACTTGTTCTGACATCGTCTATAGAAACAGATGAGAGTGGGTGTTTCTATTGTGACAGATGCCAGCTGCATTGAATTAATGCTTCAGAGAGAGAAATATAGCTAGTGCATAAAGGCATACACAGCTACTGCAGGGGGATGGGGGTAGGAGAATACTCCCAACATGCCGGGAGGGAGCCCACGGCCTGGACCAACAGGGTAACGCTTTCAAGGACAGACCAGTCTGAGGTCAGTACGTAGATGTATCTGACATGAAGGAGCAGGTAACATGGAAACACGTCCTTAAAATGAAAGGTGGCAGAGGAGGAAACTGAAAATATGAAAAGATATAGAATCAGGCATTTCCTGGTGGGTGATTGAGAATCTATGCCTTCTTTTCAGATACGGTCGTAGGCACTGTTCAAAAGTGGGGGAATGCACTGTTTCTCCGTAAAAGTTCAGCCTTCCCCCCATCCCATCCTATGCTTGGGAAAAGAAACCCCAACTTTGCCTAGTTGAAACCCCGTTTTGGAACTGCATGGTTGTATGTTTTAAATCATTAAGTACATATGAATGCAATAATTGGTATTTATTACAACAACATTTTGACACCCATCTGGTTTCAGAGTTTCAAGAAATTCTTCTAGGGTTTTTTTTTCTTTTTCTTTGAAGAGCTTATTATTAAGTTTTGACATGAGGAAAAGAATATTTTCTTTTTATTTTTAAGATAAACTGTTAATGTTAAGGCAATAGCACCAAGATTATTTTGATTGCTGAGCAGTTACCAAAATGTGTTCCCACTCATGCCTTAATTAATTAAATGGAGACCATTATCTGCTTTATTACAATGTCTTGATTCATATCTTTTCAAAAAACAATGTCACAGGGCATGCACAGAAGGAGGTAAGAGAAGCTTTTGGATATTTACTTTTTAATTTTTAACAGATACTACCTAATCTAACTTTTCATATAGTCATCTTAGCATGAATATGATTTATGGGGTTGTTTTAGAAGTTTTTTTTCCAGATACAAATTTTGGAGGTTTTTATTTGTCTTTAAAAGAAAATCAGACTGACCAGATGATTTCATTGTGAACTTGTGAGCAAATACGGGTTTTTAAAAATATTAGGTAGCTTTGGAGAAGTCAAGTAGAGCAGTCATTTTAAAGTTCTGTTCTCTACCTGGGTTACTGCAGAAATAAAAACGTGGAGGGCCATCTTGACAAATGTGATTTTGAGATTTCAAAACATCACTGCCAGTTTCAGATCATTTTTTATTCCTTTGATAATAACACTTCCCTTTGAAAATGTGCCAATTTATTCTTTCAAGAAAAAGCTTATCTGGCCTATAATTAGCTGTGGTCTAAGAAAAGGATCAAAGGAGGGTATAGAATTGCTAAACCTTCTTTCACATATTAAATCATGCATGTGGTTCTAATTTAATTTCCCTGAGGTAGGATTTCGGGGTGCTGGATCTTCTACTTGAGAAGGAAAGAAGGAGAGAGGATTCATTTCCTAAGCTAGAAGAAATGGCTTCTCAACCTCCACCCTCCAAACTGCTGGCTTTAAAGGGGTGACCTGACCTCCAAGGAAAACAAACCCCATGCATTGCTGGCATTTGTATGGATGAGTGTAGAGAGTGGCCCTACACTGAGACCACAGATGATATGGCTACCCACAAATTTAACTGCAGTGAATTCTCAAATTTAGACATCTTCTTGCTACCTAGATCTCAATGCTCCAAATTGTATTATGACCTTGGAATGTACCTTTACATAACGTTTATGTTACCAAGGTTTGATCCATTCAGAAATTTTCATTTAGCCCTGAACATACTGTTACTATATCCTGCCATTTGCTGACACCAGAAATATGCTTTATGGTTTAAACAGTCTATAGGAATTTTTTATTAAGAAAAAAAAAAAAAAAAGCCCAAACCAGTTTCTAGGTAGGTGTGCTTTCCTCTTTGATTTGGATCAAGCCAGAAATGACCGGCTGGCCCAGCAAAGAGGTTTCCTGGACTATTTTTGGATGATTGACTCCTAAAGTCATGTCACCTGCATTAAAAATAAAATAAAAAAATATATGGGAAGAAGCCTTTTGCAAAGGAATTCAGGAAGTGAAACACAGTCCTCAAACATTCAGTGGGCGTAAGACAAATTGTTAGTGCTGTATATATAGCAAACGTCTTACAAACACGCTGCATGCCAGAAATAAACAATATTGTCTCTGTATGATCAGCAAAATATGTCTAATTATCCATCTCCATCTCTGTTATATAGGATGTATAGAAATAAACAATACATATCCATGCCAAGATCACTTAAATTTAAATTAGATCTAATGTGAACTGAATACACACTCAGCATCATATATAGCAGCCATCCATGACGGTGCCGAAAAAGTAGGCATTTGTGGGATGCCTAGAGGGATGTTAACTGGTAGATTTGGTACTTTGGGAAGGTTCACATTGGGTAGGTTCACATTGGGTAGATTACTGGTTAAACTCCTGTGGAAGAAACAGACAGAAAGAAAAAAATACCATCACAGTGACAATGCAGATGTGGCAGAAGCACACAACAGTTGTAAATAAATTGACTAAGTCCACAGCAAGACGACAACGAAAACTTAAGCGACACGTTTCAGAAAGCAGCTTACGGATGGGGAGCTGTGGTGTGGCTCAGTGTTCAGAGAGAAATGATAAAAGTTAATGGAAGAAAATTAACCACAGAGCGACTGAAAAGCGTGGACACTCATGGACGCCTGTATACAATGATCATGTTATTTCAATGCCTTTGTGAGGGGCCTTCAGTTTCCAAATCCATTGCCACAAGGGTCTAGACGTTGTCTCATACAAAGAACTTGAAGTTCATGGAATTCTTGGCACTGCTGTGGCTAGGGCTGCAGTGAAGTAGCTGGGACTAACAGAAAGGGTGGAACACTTTCATTTTTTCTTTTATTTACAAATTAGTTTTGATGGAGGCACATTTCTTAAGTCAGAGAGTAGATACGAGGTGTAGCAGGAAATTTACCCAATTGAACATATATATAATGGTAACGGACAGAAATGGAATTCTTTCCAACCGCTACTTCTGAAGACAGGTGTATGTGCAATGGAGCATCAGAGTTGATGGAGAAGATGAAGGAATTGTATCAAAAAGAATGAATAGCTTTGCATAATTTTATAGAACACTTAAAGAAAATGGAAACATTCCCTCCCAAACTAAGTCCAATTAAAGTGGAGAAAGGTTCACACTCAAAAAAAGGAAAAGAATCCCAACTTCAGCTCATAGAGTGAATTCTTTGACCACAAGTGGATTTAAAATGTGGCCTTCTGTTACAAGTAATTACCCTTGAAAGTGAGATAGAGACTGTGAGAAAGGGTGACAAGGGCTTCTGGGGGGTGACGGTGATGTTCTGTTTCTTGATCTGTGGGATTGGTACATGGATGTGTTCATCTTGTGAATATTAATCAAGTTTTGTATTTTCTGTAAAAAGTTAAAATGCAAGTTAAAAATCATAAACAGTTAAAAATTGTGACCTCGCATCAGGTTTTGTTTTTTGAACAAAGATCGATCAACTGATGTGATGAAAGAGAGATGGATGGCTTTATGGGTAAAGAGAGAAAATAAAGCAAAACAAAAACCTCAGAGAGCATCAGCCACATCCCTTTGGAGGGACTGTGTCATATACTGCTCAACCAGCTGGCACCTCATGATTCTGTAGTGGCATTTCAAGGGTGTTCCATCCAGCCAAAGTCACTGGCACAGTGGAGCCCAGCCTAACTCTGCATCTGAGAGGAGCCTTCCTGTTTAAGTGTAGTTGACAGCATTTTGGCAAAGAAGTTGAGGTTTTCTTTTTGGATCTTGCAGAAGAGCAAGTTTTGCCAAAGCAGCTCTGCCCCGGGCAAGCTGTATTTGACTAACACAGCTCTTGCAAAGGCTGGAGCTGCCTCTGGGCTTGCTCGGTGGGGGCAAGTCTCCGGATACACCCGAAATTTTGGACTCTAGAAATAGTCTGGACACCTGTCTCTCTCTAGAAATGAGCTACCCTTTCATGATGGGAATATAGCCCCGGCTGGTGAATGGAAAAACCTAGAATGCAAAATTGCCAACCTGGCATTCTCTTCCTTAAGGGAAACAGGTGTCTCACAGGTTCATCCTTTACACTTCACAGTTGGGGAAAGCCAATTACACTTCTCTACTTGGGAGGAAAGGGTGCTCTCGTGGGAACACTCAAGAGAAGATTAGCTAGAGCTGACTATTAAGTGGAAGGGAAAATGGAACTTTTCCTTCCACATTTCTCTGTTTAACTGGGGAATCTGCCTTTGAATTCAGTCCCTGGTGGTTCTCAGTCTTAAACACTGCTATGGAACAAAACCGTTGGCGATTTCCACTGAGACATGTGTAAGCCTATATAAGCAAATGTGATCATTAAATGATACACACACTGAATATTGATCAAGGAATTAGGAGATCTTTCGAGATGGCAGCCTGGAAAGTTAAAACATCAATTCTGAGTGAATTAAAAGTAGGAATGAATAACATACAAATGTATGCAAAAGCAACTTTAAACATATTAGCGGTTGGTGGGCACACAAATTAGAAATGAGCTTCGTTTTAAACATGAAAACTTAAAAAAATACTTATATTAATCAAAACATATTGTATTTGTAAAATATGACCTTTTGGCTGGATGGCTGCACTGCACTCATAGAAACATTTCCTTCCTGTGACATAGTATCATGATCTACTTTTAAAAGGCTGAAGAAACATGCTTGACGTTTCTGCTCTTAGCAAAATAATATAGTGTATTACTAATGTTATTAATGATTCATTTGGCTATTAATAACTTTTATTAATAACCAGAGAGACAATTCCAAGCATTATATGTAAAAAGGGGGAATTTTCCTGTAGCACTCCTGGAACTGCTGATGGATATAACAAATTATTACTTTAGAGGGTCCTTTAGCAACTACCTAAAAACAAGTCCAGCTTATCTGTGAAAATCATAAGTGGATATCTCTGGATAGTGTAAGAAGTGTAAATTGCAATCCTAACAACGGATACATGTTAAAAATTAGACTCATTCATTCTGGGGACTGCTGAAAAAGGGTCGCTCCCATTCATATCAAAGGACCCATCCCTGCAGCACTGGATTAAAAAATTCTCATCTGCTCTCTCTCTCACACGGATGAAAGGTACAAATGTGTGCATGTCTCATTATTTCTACGGATGGCAGAGTCATTCCTTCCAGGATTAATTCTAATTATGTTGGGTCTCTGTGCAGAGAGGATATGGTTGGGTCTTTTCTCAAAGTCTTCTGCTTCGGGTTTATGGATGGGGTTAGATTTAAGACACAGAATGCCTTCCACTTTATGAGACTTTTGTTGCATGAATACATGTGGTACATCTTGTCTTCTCTTGGTGCTCTGAACACTAAAACCTCTTTCCTGGCTTACTCTTAGGTCTAATCCCTACTTAGGGGTATGGGGCACTCTTTGATATCTTTCTAGAGTTTATTTTTTTGTTTGTTTTTGTTTGTTTTTTTGTTTTTTTGGGGTTTTCTTTGCAGTACGCAGGCCTCTCACTGCTGTGGCCTCTCCCGTTGCGGAGCACAGGCTCCGGACGCGCAGGCTCAGCAGCCATGGCTCACGGGCCCAGCCGCTCCACGGCATGTGGGATCTTCCCGGACCGGGGCACGAACCCGTGTCCCCTGCATCGGCAGGCGGACTCTCAACCACTGCGCCACCAGGGAAGCCCTCTAGAGTTTAGAGGGGTGTTTCTCAAGCTTTTATGCCCTACCACCACCAGATTCCCCAACTGCCGTCCCCATGAAACTTTAATACCACCAATATACTGTATATCTGCTTATGTACTGTATATAGACCTGTGCTTTATACATATACACAACAAGAGGAAGATGTTTTTTTGTTACACACCCTCCTCTGCTGCCCCGTCCCCCCAAGAACCAATTTCCACCATCTTTGGGAGCTGTAAATCTCCTGTTCAGAATGCATGACCTAGTGAACAAAGTTCTAAACTTCACGGGATTTTAGAACCTCCCAACTATCTCTCCAACCTTACAGCTTGTCTCCTTTATAATCCATGCTGGCCCAAACCAAACATTCACTGTTTCTACTGCCTACCCTACTTTCCCCCCAATTTTACTTTTGCTCATGTTCTTTCCCAACATCCCTACCCCTTCTGAAATACTCTCCAAGCTATTTCCTTTATGACTCATCAGTGGAGGTTCATTCCCTTCTACCTGTGCTCTCATAACTCTTCCTTATGTTCTTTGTACACTGGTAAATATTTGAAGTCATTTTTCTTGTGTGCATGTTGCACAGACCCAACCAGATTGAAATCCCCGATCAGGGGAATGTATCTTTTGCTTCCTTCTCCCCATAGTTTTCCTGTGGTACTCTTACAATTTTCAGCCCGTACGGGTTTCTTAATAAATGTCAGCTAATCAATAAATATTTATTTAACACCTGTCCCAGGCCTTGCTCTAGGTGTTAGGGAGGCAGTGCTGATTAAATGCATCTATGAAGTGAATACGGAAAATCACATTTCCTAGGATGTTAGTATTGGAAAGTCTTGGGTATTCAAAGTTCCTGTTTTACAAAGGAGGATACTGAGGCTCAGGAAGGTCATCTGACTTGCCCAAGGTCACTCAGCAAATTACTGGCAGAGTTAAGAATTCTGACTCCTTGTCTAATACTTGTCTATTTCATACCAGACCACCTACATATTGCTAAGGTATCCTTGGTCTGACATTTTATTATCATTAAGATATTGACAGCTTTGACAATCTGGGAAAAGATGTTGTTTTGAAAATACTTTTCACATGTCTGTCTCAGGCAGAGAGAGAGAAAGTGCACTTTGAGAAATGAGAAACCCAAGGTTTTCAGTGTACATATATCAAGAAGCAGTGTTTAGTTCTATAATTCAGAATCATCCTGACCTGAAATGGGCAACAGTGAAGCGTGGATTCCTTGTGCCTGGAAGTGTTTAAGTAGAGACTCAGAGACAACCTGTCAAGGAAAGAGTAGTGCAGAGGGGTTTCTAGACTTGGCAAGCTCTGGATTAGATGCTTTCTAAGTTTTCTTCCACATAGAAGGTCAGGATGACTAGACGAGCAACAAACCAACTCTAAAGTGCTGGTAGAAGTGTGGTCCGTCTGTTAGGTAGGACCAAAACCTCATATTCAGGGCTGCTGGGAGGGTTCTGAACAAATTGCCCAGCTGTGGGTGGTGGCGCTATGACGTGTCCTCATGGACCCCCGGAGAAGGCCATGGGGTCCAGCCTGGGCTTGCCCTCGAGAGGCTATCTTCAGCTGTGGTTAGAAGCTATGGGATGACATTTTCCACCAATGCCTAGAGATTCAAATCATGACCATCATGATCTGGCTTAATGGAAACAGAGATGCAGCTTCCCTTTTCTCTCCTCACAGATGGAAGGCCACCCTTCTAGAGAAATAAGCAATAAGGACTCACATTTTACCCTTTTTATCAAATGACTTCAGTTGTATCAAACCGAAATGATGATGATATCTCTAGTTTCTTTCATAGGACCATATTTTGAAAAAAGAAAATCTGAACAATAAAGAATATTTAAAATCTGCTTTTAGCTACTTCGATATATTGGTAGCATTTCCCTGTCAGAGTTCTGTTTTTCTTTAACATTTGAAAAATTTTGTTAACTCTTGAACAACACAGGGCTTAGGGGCACTGACCCCTGCACAATTAAATATTCACATATAACTTTATATTTATCCCTTGTATCTTTGGTTCCTCCTTATCTTCAGTTCTGTATCTGTGGATTCAACCAATCTCTGACCATGTAGGACTGTCATTATTTACTACTGAAAAAAATCCACATATAAGTGGACCTGTGCCATTCAAACCAGTGTTGTTCAAGGGTCAACTGTACTAGTTTTTCTTGAAGTAAGCTTTGCAATGCATTTCTCAGTCATTTTACCTATAATCAGGTACCTATAATCATGACTTTTGAAAAGTAGAAGAACACAGCTATTCAAATATAAGAATTATTTGAGAGAAGGGCTGTTGGGGGCACGTGTGTGTGCGTGTGTGCGTGTGTGTGTGCGTGTGTATGTACACTGTGGGATCATGTGTCAAAATTAGAGAAGATTGAGCAAACAATCTATTTATCTAAGTCAGCTTCTTATTTTTGAGTGAACTTGGTGAAAAATATCCCCAAAAGATTATTCTTTACTTGGAAAAGAAAAAAAAGAACCTCTGCTTCTTTATCAACCCTCTATCTAGTGGTCAGATAGAAGCTCATACTTTCTCTTAGCATAGTAAGAAGTAGAGAGATTTATTCCTTCCTATCACATAAGTGTGTTCTCAATTTTTTCATACCCTTAATTTTGTGCTGGCCATCCTGCAAATCTGTCCCATGGCATCCACATTCTGTTTTCAAATCAGCTAATAAAATGTAGGTGATTTCAAACAATTTTAATTTAGCTTATGTTTTACTTGTCATTTTCCAATACCTCCACCTGCTCTGAAAAGCATGTACTATTTAGTATGAATTAAACAAACCACAGTCATATTCACGAGCCTACAGTACAGTTTTGGACAGCCAAAAGCTACTTAAGAAACAAAACACATCCCTATAAAATATTCTCAGGTTGTTAGTCACGAATGATCAATCCTTTGATAATTTTCTGATCTTTAAATTACTGATCCGAGAGTTCACACTTTATTTTCTTTTCACTCCTTAAAAAAACCCTGAGAAAACATTCCCAGACTAAGACTTCCAATTGTGAAAATGATTTCAAGTCTACCTTTACTTCTGACTGATCAAGTATACGTTATGGTTCAGAAGGCAGAGCAGTCATTAGCTTGGTTTCTAAAGAATTTAACAGGTTATAAAATGACTTCAGTGACATTATCACAGAGCTTCATGACAATTCTCAGACACTGAGTAGAGCCGTTTTTAAAAATTAGTTTTACAGATGAGAAGACAGTTAGAGAGGTTTAAGCCCTTGCCTTCTGGCTAGAAACTGGAGAACAAGGTCCCTACCTCTAGGGCTCCTTAAGAAACAGGGAAGGATACCCATCATTTCCTCCTGCGTGTGTTGGGGGTAGTAGCCTCCACATTTAAACCCAAGTAAGTAAATGCTACTTCAAGACCACTGCTACTTGCAAAATGTGAATATTACTCATGTTAACCTTTTCCTTTTTCACAGCTGTTCTGCACAGGACAACTGCCTTGATTCGAGTGAGCATTTAAAAAAATACAATCACTCATTCATGCTTTATCATCAAGGGTCCCGGTTCTATTCTCATGAGCTGAAAGTCAGCAGGGCTATATTAAGAGACTGTTATAAACCTGAGAATTACAAGCTAAAATTTAGATATCTTGGTACTTACAAATGAAGAGCTACTGCCTATTAACCTGCTCAGTAGGGCAAGTCAAGAAACTTCTCTTGTGGCTCAGATGTGGAAAGGGGGATGGACTGAAAAAGCTATTTTGCTTTGATTTCTTTATGAGACAGAATTTTATTCAGTGTAATATTAGAAGGAGGGTCTCAATTCAGAAAACTGCTTAAAGACAGGGCACAAGTTAAGGCTTCCAAATTGAGAAAAGTCTTTTGAATATTTGTTCTGGAAGTGCCTGGCAGTGTGCTGTGCATACCCCACTTTGCTCCACGCTGGTTGCCACATTCCACAGATGTAAAGAACCAGAAAGAACAAAATGCCTTTCCTACAGGAAAAAGGGAATCTAGCAGAGCAAAGCTACTATCAGGCTTTATTGAAGATTTTCAAACCATACCAGAAAATTCTCTCCGCCTAGGAGTTCTCCACTTCTCCAGAAAGGGGAGTCTGAGACTGACCCTCTGGCAGCCTTGAGTGACAGCCCTCCTCCTTGCTGGGGAATAGAGGTGGCACCAAATCTGCCACACCTTTCAGATAGGACCTATTTGCCAAGCAATTATGGAAATTGCCAAATTCACAACCTATAGGATTTCCTGTAATTGGTCCTACAGGATAGATATCCCATTTAAAAAAAAAAAAAAGTAGTGTGGTCAAATACATTTAGGAAACTCTGGATTAAGCACAGTCAAACAAGCTTCTGTATGGCTATATTCTTCGAGTTTTGAAATATGCTGGTGTACTTTGAGGCTCTCCAGGAGACAAGGGCGTGGGGTAGATGAGTGGATACGTAGAGCTTCCTAAATATATCTGGCCACAGAGTCCTTTTCTTGAGGAGAGTCTCAAAAGCCTAGACCAGGAAACGACAAACTCTGGCCCACAGGCCAGCTTCCTGTTTTTGTAAATAAAGTTTTAGGGGAACACAGCCACGCTTGTTCATTTACCTATCGTCTATTGCGGCTTTTGTGCTACACGGTAGAGTTGAGACTTGACAGAGACCATGTGGCTTGAAAAGTCTAAATATTTACTATCTGGCCTTTTACAGAAAAAGTTTGCTGACCCCTTGCCTAGACCCCTATGGAACACACTTTGGGAAACATCAATACCTAGGGATAAAACCACTGGAGTAAGATACACAGTACAAATATCACAGCCAGGCTTATATCCCGTATTGCTTATTTATCTTGTGCAATAAACCAAAGATTCCATTTCATAAAATACTTCCCCATCTCTTCCCCCCTCCCCTCCTTGGACAAAGAGGCCATGAGCATCATAGCTGGGAGTATGGTATTTGCTGTCTATCCATGTGAACAACGAAAACCATAAGACACCATTAATCCATTTCTGTATGACTCTGCAGCCATTTGCACCCAAACTCCGATGGTATCAAAAGAGGTTTCCTTACTTGACTGGTTCCCATGACTCCCGCTCAAAGCCCCTGTGAATGGATTGTGCAATTGAGGACTCCATCAAATCCACATATCTAACCACAAGTGGGGCAAACAGGTCTTGCAGGTGTTTGTGAAATTTTCCATTGCACAAATTATCTAGAACAGATAAGCAAAAGCTCGGTAAGAATCCACAGTTTCTCCATCAGCATGCAACGTACACATAGAGAGGACTGTCTTCTACATTAAATATACCGCTTCTAAAAAAAAAAGCCAGAAGGAAGAAGGAGAAGGAAGAGGAAGAGGAGAAGAAGAAGAAAAGAAAAAAGTACATGAGCGGTGTCATGCTTCAATCTGTGTGGAAGGAAAATGGAATTCAAAAACCTTTTACCCATTTGTCACTTCTAAAAAGGGAAAATAATAATGCCCCCTTAAAGAACAACAAAAGCAACAATTGATACTTTTTCCTTTTTTTTTTTTAGGTTTTCTTTGCACCTGTTCCCTTCCTTCCCCATACGTTACCAGGAAGAAAGAACATTCTGTACCCCTCTCTTCTGTCATCACTCTCCCTGGGGAGGAAGGTCTATTTTATAGCTATGTGTTGCTGTAAGATACTTGGAAATGCTTGGGGTGTTACTTAGCAAGAAATTGTTTTTCATCTAGGAAGCATCTTTTGATAAAAATTCAAAATGTGTAGAGGTCAATTTAGCTTGTTCAAGAGCAAATAAAACCCACAGGCACGGGCACCACTTTCTCACTGCTCTTCGGTTCTTCTGCCTAGTTGCAGGGCTTCCCTGCAACAGGACGCTTGTTGGAAGAAAGGGAATTTCATCAGCTGTAAGGTTTTTTTCTTTTTTCTTTTTTTTTTTTTTAAGTAATCATAAAACTATGAAGAGCTGTGTCCAACCTGTAGTCTGCCTGGGATAAAGATGTTTCAGGAATCTGTTAACTGCACACTACTTAGGAAAAACAGACAGTCAAAGATGATACATACAATCGGTCCGGAGAAAATCATTCAGCAGCTGAAACAGTGGAAAACTGTCCCATGTGTCTGGGGGCTGCACCTCTAGCGCTGCATCCATGTCCACTGCAAAGAGTGACAGGAACGTCTCGGCGTGTTCCACCATCAAGTCTGACCACCACGCAAAGGCCTTTGAAATGTGGCAGAGAAACAACAGAAAAGAGGCGATGAGCTTCTGTCTCCGACCTAAGATGTGAAGTTAAGGCCTGGCTGTTCAAGATTCACTGTGCATCCAGCAGGGTTTGGTAACTTTATTGTAAAGAGAACAGCTTTTTTGGATAGAGTTGGGCCTCTATGTGTCCCAAGGCAATGCTCTTCATGATTCCAAGCCTGCCTTAGAAAGTCTTTACTCTGACCTACCGGTCAGAGGATGTAGCTGTAGAAGTGACAGGTGTGGAACTTCTGTTCAATTTACAATAACTCAGTACGTTTTGAGTCATGCTCTTTATCACTCTTGTTGGCTAGTTCTTGCTCTAAAATATTAGAATTTGGGAGTTTCTTCACTGTGTTTATGGGTTTTCTGCTGGTCTAACTTGAAAATAGGCAATTATCATTTACTTATATCTACGCATCTGGGGCTTAATTGTCTGTGGTCTCATACAAGCTCAGCAACTCGTGTTTCCCTACACATTGGAAATGTTACTCCTATTTCATACCAAGGCGAAGGAAACCATTGTTGCAATTGTCACAAAACTTGTGAGTCGAAATCTCTTTAAGCAGGTAGCCTCCGGTTTTGCATCCTGTCCGTAGGAAAGATCAGGCTTTAAGCTAGGAGACACTCAGTAAGAGTAGAACTTACTTTTCTGAGGGCTGGACATGTATGTACATTGAAAACCAAAAATATCAGTGAAGTAACTCATTTTCATGCACATGGGTCCTTGGAAATCATTGTGCAGGGTCTCAGAGGTGACATTCACATCAGATGGGCCAGATGTGAATGCAATTCAAAGGCATGCATGCATGTTGACTAATCATTTCTGGCAGGGGGCATGCAGAATGAGTGGCAGTGTCAGAGGCCCCCCCCCCCAATCTTTTTTTCTTTTGCTGATTTCAAAGAGAGCAGAAAAACAAAAACAAATTGCCAGCCCCTTCTATTCCCCCACCTCCCCACCCAGTGCTGTAAAGTATTTATTTACATGGGAAACACTTCCCGGAGCATTCACCAAAAAAAAGATGAGAAGGCATTTGGAAACATGAAAGATGATTATGGAAATAATTCCATAAATGAAAGAGTTTGTTCAATGGCCAAGCTCTTCTGTGATCTATTAGTTATTTGGGGATATTCTAACAGCCACAAGGAGGCAGAATAGGGGTCCACCTCTTTTCTTTCATGAGATTTCATTTTACTTACTTCTCCTTTATCAACATGTGGCTGGTTTGCAAATTAAATGGAAAAAATCAAGTCATGGACCATTCTGCAAGGTCAGCTTGGCTGGAAATAGACACCTGCTGTTTCCATTACAATTGACAGTAAAACCTCACTGATTCACAGTAATGGGAGAGGAGAGATGCTAGTCTGTCAGCAAAAAAACCTAAATTACTGGGCTTTCTAAAAGAGAACTATTCTTTTGCTGCTTTCTGTATGCAGTCTGTACCAGGGCACCCAAGTAAAAGGTACTGATTATCATATAAATGTATCATAAATGTAGAAGTACTTTTTTAAAAAAAAACCTTCTAATAACTGTAGATAAATTGACCTATAAATTGAAGTCAAAGAGAGGGAAGCTTTAATTTTATAGATCCTGGGGTGAAACTTGGAAGACGAGCCTTTAGAATTTCTAGAGAAAGTTGAGACCATGTCAAATATTTTACTTAGGAGAAATTAAAAGAGCCACATCTACAATTGAATTGTCACAAATTAAGAGTAGTTGGGTCTGAATCGATGAGGTTTTATTGTAGTTTTACCACCTGGGGATGGGAGCCCTGGGTTTTGGGGCTTGTTCCACTGACTACGTGGCTAAATCCAGCAGAGGAAGAAACCCTCAACCCCACCCGCAGAGCTCTCCTAGCCATCTGCCTACTAGGCAAGGATCTTCTAAATATTGAAACTTGCTGGAGTCCCACTCCTGCCACCCAACCCTATGTGGAGGGCTGACTCTCATCATCCCTGATGCAGGATATTTGTAAAACTCACAAAGGCACACCAAATATTGGCTGGTACTTATTCTTTATTTATTTCACTTTGCATCTTCAGGGTGAGTCCAAGAAAATAGTTACTAGAGAGACTGAATTGCCTTCCCAGACACAATTTTGCTCTAGGATGACAAGAAAAAAAAAAAAAAACAAAAAATGAGACAAAACAAAAAACAAATCCTAAATGCCTGTAATTAAAAATTTCTCAGCCTAACCTCATACCTGGTTCTTACCAGCTTTATTGAAAAGCTGCAAACCAGAGGCCATAAGAAGCACCTATGTCTACTATCTACAGAAAATTTAGTCCCTTGTTAGAATTTGATAATGTATTGAGAAATTATCTACAGTTGTCACATTAATAATCATATAAATAGGTAGCCCTACAAAGAACAATGACTACTGTGATATGAATTATCACCATGGAAGTCTGGCAGAGGAACATAGGATTCTAGTGAAGGAAGAGAATTTAAATAGGGGGCGTTGTCAGAGAATTGAAGTCCAAATTTATTTTTCTACACCCAAGGTATTTCTTTCAGAACCTCATAATCAAACCTGACTCGCTGAGAACGAGAAAAAGATTCAGGCAAGAGCAGTAATCACCAAAAAGCCGTATCATAATTTTCATCAAACGAACAGAGTCTGTGTATCTAGGGTGGGCAAGGCAAAGGTTTAAAATAAAACAACAACAACTATATTTATTTATCTTATACTTGCTCATACAGGTGAATGCTATTTTTGTACATGAGCTAACTCAATGTCTGTGGGTGTCTAAAGTCTTCAGAAATCTTTTCCAAAGACAAGAAGGAGTTGTACTTTGGCTTCTATATACTTACCCAGTGCTTTTCATTATGAAAAGGCAAAGATGTATGCTTTAGGAGTATAGTCAGCCACACTGAACACACTCTATATTTTGTACACAAACTACATGTATATATGTACCCCTCTGTGTACCATAATACATATATACATATACATACGTATACATAGAGAGAGAGAGAGATTGGGCAAGTGAAGCAACAGTGCATGAAGGCGTAATTCCTGCATGTGTGCAGGTGTGTGTGCGCACATAATTTAGGCTCTGAGAGCAGAATTAAGCTGTAATTCAGAGATACGAGAGACAACTTCTACCGTACTGCACGTGTGTATACATGACATAGTCTTACCTGGGGGGGATTTTTTTTCTCCTGAAACAGTCAATTACTTTATATTGGAATTCAAAATAGTTTTAAGGTTTATTGATTTTTTTGGGGGGAGGCAATTCTACTTATCACTTTTATTTGTGTGGTGGTGTCACCAAACAGCATGACCACACAGCCAAGATCCATGCTGAGGATTTAGTGATTTTCTACAGTTTATCGAGCACCCAGAGAAGATGGCAGTGAGTACTGGCCAGTAGAAAAAAAATTTCATCTTTCATCCTTTTGGCAGCAAAACCTCATCCTCAGCGTGCCAGGGCAAATTCTACTTCCTTGTTTACAGCCCAGAGGCTCTTGACCAGGCTTTACCATGAAATCAACTGGGCAGTTTAAAAAATTACCAGTACTCGGCCCCTCCCTATGAGATTCCAATTAATTGAGCTGGGGTGAGACCTGGGCATCAGCAATTTTTAAAAGCTTCTGAGGTGGTTGAAATCTGTACGTGAGCATTGAGAACAGGTGGTGATGGCTTTCTGGCCCACTCTATCGTTCAAACCCAACCTCCTTCCAGCATATTCTGTCTGTGTCATTCATTTGGTACATTCCACATAGGTTTTGTCCTTTTTATGATTACATATGCATATATTTTGCTTCCTTAGTGACGTATTCCTAATAATACAATAGCCAAGCTTTGTGGAGTGCTTACTCTGTGTCAGGCATAATACTAGACGCATTACTATTGGCCTTCCATCCCAATGACTATCTGAGGTCCATTCTATGACTATCTCCAACTTACAGTATAAGAGAGGTTAAGTAACTAGGCTGAGATCACAAAGCAAGAAAGCAGCAAAGCTGGACTTCAAACTCAACCTCAGAGCCTGAACTCCTGGCCACTCTGCATACTATCACCTGAAGGTCAAGACTGCCTGATGCCTCCTTGTCCATCAAAAGAGCACTGAGGTAGCTGTCTCAGTGCTTAGCAGACAAGTAGTTTTTGATTGATTGAGTAATGAGGTTTTGTGACTGGGTGAAATGACGAATTTAGGAAATAATCCTGTACATTGATCTAAAAGCAAACTGGGTCTCCAAATTCTAAAGTATGCTGAAGTTTTCATTCTAACTTCTTCTTTTACAGTTATACATATACTTATTTCTATTCTTTTTCAGATTCTTTTCCCATATAGGACATTCCTAACTTCTAAAGTTAATAAACAAGAAAAGAATTGAATTGATTTCTACCCTATTTATGAATGGCTTTTGAATATGTAAGATTAAAATATTTTTGTGATGATGGTTATGAGGGCAGTTTAAGATGGTGATTAGCACATAGTGAAAAAGGGCTTTCTGGAAAAGTGAAAAACAAAATGTCTTCTTTGGATTATCAACTTTTCTTTGGTACCCCTTGTGAGTAATGTGGGAAAATATCCTCCTTTCTCAGACTGCAGCAGCCTCAGAAAATCACTTGATTGAATCAAACATATATGTCCATGTTCTTCTTCTATCATTCACTTAAAGAACAACTGTAAGTGAGGAAAACCATCTTCTTTGTATCCATGTCTTCGATAATTTGGTCTGACATCTTGGGAAAAGCCTCAATACCCACAGCAGGGGAGGAATGGCCAGACCCCTCTACGCCTCTGGAGATGATTTTGTGGACACCCGGAAAGAACACACTTACCATCACTTGAACCCCAGATGCCCCTAATCTGAAAAGCACGTTGCACAGGATAGAACAGAAAAACATTCTAGCCCAGCTTAATTTTATGTCTGAAGGTGAGTCCTAAGTTTTTACGCTTAGTGTGTTGATTTAGCCCCTCTTCTCACTCTCGGCTGTGCATTTGCTGGGTGCTGAAGGAGTTAGTTGTACCTGCCTCAAGGGGTCTCCACCCCATTCCAGAGAGGGTTTGGGGGGAAATCACGATTCTCTGGCACTCTCTCTATATATAAATACTGTATATATGGTTCACATACAGACAGCTGTAGAGGAAGATTAGTGTCACTCTGGCTAGCTACCACTGGTGACTACGCTCGATACTCATCTGCTGACGTAAAGGTTAAGTACAGACGGACATAGGTACTACGACAGGCTAAGGGGACAGAATCAAGGCAGGTAGGAGGTGTGTGTTGGGATGGAACTTCAGTGGTTTTTAAGTGTATCAATTGCTTCATGCACGCACAAGGTAATCTCCCACATTTACCCTGCCGTGGAGGGCCACCCATTGCACAAGCAGTCCACTGGCAATTGCCATTACATTCCTTGGGTCGGTGTTAGGAAGCAGGGGCACTGGGGAAAGTCCCATTAGAAGACATGGTACTGGAAGGGCATGCACAGACTGACAGCAGCTGGCTGACTCATTCATTTTGGTCACATACCTCTTTCCCCTGCCACGATCAGCCAAGATTGAATGGAAAAACAGGGAGGAAATTTAAATATGCAATCAGGCATTAGTTGGGATGACTGGCTTTATGGTGTATTATATATTATTTAACTATGCTGTCGATTTTCATTTAGTCATGGGAATGATCATTTTAGGTGCTTCTGACATTACTTTTATTGATGCCCCCTTTTTCTCCCCCTTTGCTGTAGATGTGCTTGGAGGGGAAGAGTGAGCATGAGTACAGTTTTCAAAAAGGCTGTTTTAAGAGAGATGATTTTAAATCTCAGTTTTGAAACAAGCAGTGATATAACAGTTTGATCATAATGAAATCTTGGAAGCTTTTCTTGGAAGGGTTGGGTTGTTTAAGTCCTTACAGGTTTGGGATTTAGTTAGCCTTGAAATCCCTCAGTTTATAAATATTATCAAAATAATCATTTTGACAGTGGTTTGTAAAAAAAAAAAAGTAAGCTGTATTTATTTAGATGTATGTTGGAGAATCGACAAGTTGAACAACACAGAATAATTTGTTTCTGTCACTGCCTTTAGCAACCCAGGTCATCTGAGATGAATAAATGAAGACTCTAGGGTGAGTGGACTAAGTTATGGAGATAAATTCAAAAAGACGGTTCTCGATCCACACACCAAATAAAATAAATCGAAACAACAGTGGTAGCAACAGAAACAACCACAAAAGACCAAAAAGTATTTCCTGTGTTCCTGACAATAACCATGTGCTGCTTGATAATTATCTTGAAGATATACTCACCTCTTTGGCTTGTTGCTAGAAACATCTGAAAACTCAAGATGAAACGTGTATCACGCAACCACTTTTCAGTTGCTTTAAACAACCTCCAAAGACTCCTCCTGCAAAACTGTCACTTTCATTCTCTTTACAAGGCCAGTTAAAAGAAATGGGTGTTAAGGCATCTTATTTACAAAGTTGCTGGTAGAATCAGTTCTGCAACATCATCTAAGGAACAAGAGGCTTTGCCCATGATGCCCGCTTACCTCTGCATGGTGTTCCTCGTTTTGCTGAAGAACTTCAATGACTAGTTCAGCAAGACGTATTGTGTCTTCCAGCTTTTTGGCAGGAGTGATTAACCGGCCTACATTTTCTGTAGTACAAGAATTTGTGTTAAAATTCAGCGAAAGCAGCAGGCTAGTTTTGTGGCCATTAGAACTAGTGGATAAGAAATTTCAAAGAGTTACCGATTGTTTTGAAAGTTTCATGCAAATGTAAAGTGCCACATAATCAGTAGTGAGCAAACCATAAAGCCATTTTATTATCATTATCACCATCATTATTATAATACATATTAAGAAAAAGCAGTGCTCCAGCTTCCAATTTGCTTATTTAGCTATATTAAGACTATGACAGCCCATTTCAAATTTGGCGACATTTTGTACACATGTTCTTTAAAGACAGCATAAATGGACTCTCTTATATCCCTCTCTAGACAGTGCTCATGCTTCCTGAGGTGAGAAGGTGTAACAGAAGCTTAGTCTTAATTGCTGCCACGTTTGTCCCTTAACAGTTGATACTACAGCATTGTTTTTCATTCTAGGTCTGCACGTTTAACAGGTATTGGAAAAAAGCAGATTCAAAGGTCTAGCTGTTTTAAATTGTCCAGGGAGGAGATTGAGAATTAACGGACTTTCTTGGGCCATTAGGTAGAAGGCAGGATAAAATTTTTAAAAGAGTGTTGGGTGTAGATTATTGGATGAAGTGGTTTGAACCACTGGTTGGTACAACTGAAATTTTATCAGTTAGGTGGCAACAATGTACTCCATCTTTTTCTTTTAGTTTCTACTGTGTTGAAAGGGCTTTGATCACACTCAAGAACAAACTGAACCCTGATTTCTGTTGTATCCTTTATAGAGCTAAATTCATGAATGTTTGCCAATATTATTATGTTACCAAAAATTACATTTTTTTTTTCCTGTGGGGGAAAAGAGTAATATTTGAAACATAAAGGTTTTCTTAGCCAATGAAATGGCTTGAATTCAACCAGTCTAAACTCACAGGGGAGCTTGTAGTTCATGCTCAGACCCCTTCAAACCTTGATGCCTGAGTCATTTAGAGCCCATGGGTGTAACGGCAATAAGGATCCTTGAGCACGATTCCACAAGGAGGATATATATGTGCACAAAAGGACTGCTGAAACTTATTTTAATCTCTTTATCTGAAGCAGGTGTGTTTTGGCTTCAGGATTTTTCTGGCTAAAGAAGGTTACTCAATACTTCACAGGAAGGGTTGGTTTGTTGTTGCTGGTTTGGTTTTGCGTGGTGTGGAGTGGGAAACAAAATCGTAGAGCTTGTTAATTAAAAAAACAAACAAGCAGCTCCTCATAATTTTTTCCTTGTGCATTTGTTAAAGAGGCGATGAACATGTCAGATGATTAGTAATCTACGATTTAGCAACGAAAAAGAAAACTTCTGTGAAACACTGTGCAAATGGAGTGGTCCAGCCAATGGGACCTAAGAGTGATGGACCTAAGAGTAAGGTTATTGAGGTGTTGAAAGTTTCTCTCCAACAGAGCCTGATGACTGGTGTGACACTGGGCTTTGTGGACTCAGGCCAATGGAATGCTCCATTGTCTCTGCCAGGCTCAGCTGGAAATGTGGCTGCATATAAGGTTAGGACATGAAGGTGGAAGCTGTGGGGAAATAAATATGCAGATTAGGCAGAGAACCTCCAATACTCAGAGTAAGGAAATGTGCAGAGTTTAAGGGCTGACAGCTCATTGCCTGGTCCGGAGCAATAAATATTTGGAGAAAGAATGAGTGACAAGATTGATTATTGTGCTTTGGGGGCACCTGGTCTGTTTATAATTTCATAAGTGGACTATCATAATTCTGTTAGTAGACTTTCAGGCATTTCTACAAACATACTGTGTATATATGTTGGGGTAATATGTGTAGAGTGAGGTATTTGCATTTTGATAGTAAATATGCAAAGGCTACTTTTTTTTTGTTAGTTGATATTCACATTTACACATCAATTTGCAAATTCCTCATCCTATGCTTATTACCCATTTGACACATACACCCACATACACACATCACACACTTACATACATCTTCTAGGAAGCAGACAAGCCTGCATGTTAATACAAATCTGCAGAAAATCCCACTTGGGGCACATCTTTGAAATCTCTTACTTTCAAAATAGAGAACATTGTCCTTTCAGGTGGAACACTCACCAAATCTAGGGGAATTCTATCTGTCCATGACATATGATGTAGAAATGGAAATCACATCAATATTTTTATGTACTTTTATTTAGAAGCTGTGAATGATTTTTGTGTTTGGAGAAATCCAAGATGCGTAAACTAGGATCACCTGAAGATTTGTTTTAATATGCAGTGCTCTTAGATTGACTACCATATATATCAATAGATACACATAAAGTGTACATGCGCACGCAGTCTTTCTGTGAGTGTGTACACATGCACGCAGATATGTGTATGCCTGATGTATATATACAGACAGTATGTTTAATAAAACCTTTTGCCATTTTGCTTTAACATGCAACCATTTACAGACAGCAGGTTAAGTATCCTTGAATCTAGAACGCTTGATCTTCCAGTGAACCCATGTAGCCAGACTTTTATTTATTATTAATTAGCTGCAATTCCATTATCTGCAGATCAAGCTACTTTACTGCGACACAACTATAATTTCCTCTTCACCTGCATTGCTAACTCACTAGCTAGTAAAAATGGTACAAAAATCAACTTCTTTAAGATGTTGTCTTTAAAGAAAATATTGTGCAAAATCCTCTAGTCACTCCTCCCTCCCCCACAACAGAGGTCAAGGAGAAATTTGTGCTTAGAAATGATTTTTTTTGGTCACAGCTGCTGTCTGCAATATCTGGAAATGTACTGCAATATTCCTATCACCCAATCTTGTACTAGCTGGAGCACTGACGAAGGGGAACTAAAAATACAATATTCTTGGTAAACATTTCATACAACAGAATTGAAGCTCATAACATAAAAAAAAATCGTCATGCAAAATGTTATGCAACAATGTTATTTTGTGCTGACATTGAGGTTTGAAAATGTTGCGTATGTCAGACAGAGCTAGACAAAAAAAAAAAAAATGTGGACATTGGGAAATAAATGCTCTCTTTTCGAGTCTCTCAAAACCTACAGTGTCAAACTCGAGAGTCTGGGCCTCAGGTTAGTATGCTAAACAAAATTTCCAGAGGAATGAACTAAAAAAGCAAACTAAACTAGAAAGCTGTCGAATAAAGGAAAGGTAGAAGTTTACAGTACTTGATTTTGGCCTAGGCATGCCTTTGAGCCTCTGATATAACATGCTGGTCTGCATTTGGGTGGGTGGAGGAGGCCCAGGAGGAGGGGGAGTTGCTCGGGTAGGTGAAGAGAGATGGTAAAAAAGTAAAGAGACAAAGTGACTGTCACGAAGGATGACAATTAAGATGACAAACTCTGAGAAGAACAAACAAACAAGCAAAAACGATCAAACACGAATGGAGAGCTGCTGCTTCCTTGGCGTGACTGCAACGTTACAGAAGTGTGACACTGTTTGACGAGGGACGGGACTCTTACCAGCACCCTCAGCACCACCGTACTGAGACACTCAGAAGCAGAATGCAAATCCTGGATGCCTTCATCCAGATGGATACACATGAATGATGGTGGCGGCATCATTGACCGAAAGAAGATAGACTTTTTGTACAATAAAGAACACCTATATGTTAATAGCTGCTTCCTCCTTCCAGGTGACCAGAAACAGCCCTCGATGTTGACATAATTGGAGGATCTGGCTTCTTGTCCCCAAGATGTGACTTCACTTCCTATGTAACCTTGTACCTTCTACTTAAGCCTCTCTGTGCTTCAGCTTCCTCCTCTATAAATTGAGATTATTAACATCTTTTTTGTGTACCTTGCAGGGTTGTTGATAAGAACAAATAAAACAGTGCATGGGATGGATCTCTGTAAAGCTTCAGGTGCCTACAAATGTTCATTGTTATCTCCTACATTGTGAGAAGGCAGGAATTAATTGCTTTGCAAAAGCAGATGAAGAGCCGTTATTAGTTCGAGTGAGCTAGGGAATATTCTTGCTCCCTTTGTGGAATTTCAACATGTCAAAATCTGTCATTTTTGGGGAAAAAATGTGTGGTATCTGATTGTTTCCAGCTCATTTAATTATTTTCAACTTGGAATTCTCATGACTTTTATATTGTGGGTTGAATCATATATAAAAACTTGCCAGCTTATCAAATATGTTACTTGCTATTCCAAATGTTAGAATACGGTAATCAGCACTTGACCCATCTGTCATGTGGTTTACAATATCAGCACAGCAAACATCCTATAACAATAGTCTCTCCTTCAACACAGGCACAGAGCACTATCAGCTTCTGCAATTCTCTCTCTTTAATGAGTGTCTCATTAACCTCAGACCTGGTCCTTTCTAATGGTTCTCGTTTATAAAGCAATCTGTATGGTGATTGCCAAGTTTGCTTCTTGGTTTGCTTGAATTTTTCAACTGGGAAAATGAATTTTACTGCAGGCTTACAGGAAATGCAATTCTAGCACCATTAATTTAAAAAAAAATGAGAAATAAGGATAAATATAATATTCTGGAAAAACCATCTCTTAAAAGCAAAAGTTCATGTCATTCTTTTCTTGTGGGATCACCTCAATGTTTGAAAGGAAAGACCAAAAAAAAAAAAACAAAAAAAAAAAGAAAAATCTATTCACTATTCTCCTCTTACTTAAATCTTTTGTTTGGAAATGACTGCATGTAAATAGAATTATAAAAAAAATTTAAAGGACAGCTATATAAAGGAAGGCAACTACTAATCTCTTCTTTATAAAAAGGTACTCCATATTTTATGTTTTGTTAAAATCTGGTTTCCACCTATAGCTGGGCGGAAAGTTGGGTGCATCTCTGGTAACACCTTCTTCTGGCTCTTTGAATGTGTATTACTTGAGTGTGCAATTCTTAGGGAAACTCCTCATTTATTCTTCCCAGATAACAGAACCTGTGTGAACCACTTGATATGGTGCTTTATAAAACAATGACATGTCCCCAGGCTGAACCATAACCGGCGAGGCAGCAGATACATATTTCAGCTCAATGGGTCTTGATGAAAATTCGTAAAGGGATTCCCTCCTGCCAACTGTCTGTCCAGAATTCTGACAGTGAGGTTTGCCACCATAGAAAAACAAGCTCCCTATTTTTTTCCTCACAGAGCAAAACAAAAACATCATACCTTGGTTTCCAACTTCATTTACCCAATTACCATTGCTCATGTTTACACAATTAAATCTGCTTGGCTTCCAGAGAGGGAGTTAAATGTGACTGCAGAAAAATAAAAAGAGAATTCCTCTGCAGCTCAGCTAAGCCAAGGAAGAGAGGCATCCAGGAGTGAGAGGCTCTCCAATTAGCCCTTAAATAACCTGACCGTCTCTGTTCCAGCAAATGAATTGCCAGTCCCTGAAATATCATATGAAAGATGGATATGGTTGATGGAAAGCCCACTTACAACCAAGTTCCAACCTATTTATGTGTTGCTGAAGATGCCAGTGTTTGTATTACACTATTACTAAAAATAACTAGCCTGGAGCAATTCACTAGGATTTGGGGGTAGGGGTGGATAAAAGCTAGAGTAGGAAAGGAATGCTAAGCAGATAGCCACAACACGCTTTCCAGAATACCCTGCCTCCCTAAACTGATGGCTCCACGGACCATACATTTAGCGCAGGGCTATAATTCAACATAATTTCTTTAGTGGGGCATGCCCTCATATACACTTGTTTCCCTGTATCTTCATCACTCCCTTTCAGAAGATTCCATCTTTAGGACAGTATAAACTATATGGTAATAAAGACCAGTGGATGAATCATGGATCGTTTTCTCTATTCTTTTCATTGCAACCATCTCTGTCTCTTCCCCATAAGGACACGGGCGGCACGGCCTGTCCATTCTATCTCTAACATGTCTCCTGACTTTATCTCCCACTGTACGAGATCATGTGCCCACACTCTTGCTGTGGGGGGGTAGACATGCAACTCAAGTCTCATCACCTCCACCTCAACTGTTGCTAAAGACTCCAAGCCAGCATTTAGTTCCTTCCATCCCCTGTAGTTCATTGATCATGCAGGGTCCATGCTGATCTCCATAAAGCACATATCTGAACCTGTCATTCTCCTGCTCAAAAGCCTTTAAGAGCCTTCACTCCTCTCCCCACCAAAAAGAGCTATGCCTTCATAACACAGGCTCAAGTCCTCTGTTGATACCTCTACTTGAGCACTTATGGCTCCTTAATAATGGCCAATTATATGTATGTTTGTCTTCCCCTAAGCCCAATGAATTCTTTATTTCTAGGGGCTAGAACAGTACCTGGCCCAGGGCAGGTCCTCAAATATTGGTGGAAGGAAATCCTCAGTGGATCCTGCCCAATGGTGTGCTTCCATGGAAAACCAAATACTCTGTGGTTGCCATGTGCATAAAAACTATACAGCAACTTTTATCTTTTACCCAAAGCCCCTGGTTACTTAACAAATGCATTAAGCTGAATTGCTGAATAGTAAACATTATAACTTAAACCTCCAAACCAGAGAACAACTTCAGGTGTCTTAATGTGATGAAAAAATTATTTAAGATAAATAAAATTATTTGTATTTAAATTAAAATAAATTATATCCACAAGAAAGAAATAATGCTATTATAATATTTTTTTTCTCCAATTTCGTATCTTTGTATCCCAAGTCAGGCTTTGTCCCTGAGACTGAGATGTTGCACCTAATAAAAGTAAAGTTAATTCTGGATAGACACAGTAGTGGACATCTCTTATTCTTGTATGTGCAGTTGCCTTGCTCAGAAATGCCTCTCCTCCACTCCATGTGGCTCTAGTGGGAATGCAAGCAATAAATCCTACAGGGACAGTCATGTGAGCCAAGCCAGGCCAACCATAGCATCCCAACACCACCATGGGTATTGTGATTGGCTCAGGGATTAACATGTGACCCTAGCTGGGCCAATGAGACTGTTCTCTGGAATTGTATATAGTTTCATAGGGAAGAAAGTTCTTTTTCCTCCAGCGTCATTGGCTAGGATTAAAAGCTGGTGCTATCTGTGGCTATGTTGCTCCCAACCTCTCCTACAATGACCCCCAGTCACATTAAAGAAGCCTGTCAACAGTTGGAGAGATCAAAACAAACTAAAAGTCTTTATTTCTGAGCCCAATCCCTCCACGCATTTCCTAGCTACATAGGCCAAAAATGACCTTTTCTTGCTTAAGCTATTTAAGGTTGTTGTGGCTGTTGTTGTTGTTTTTGAGCACTTGCTCTAGCAAGAATACTGATGTAATAGTACTATTAAATATTCACCCAGCCCCCAAATAAACTTTCACATATATGGCCACAAGCTCTCTGGGACAGGATCTTGGGGCATCTGGAAGGATGATGAGCAGAGGCAAACACTTCAACAAGGCCCAGGGACATCCCAGACAGTTCTTCTTGGGAACCAGCCCTTTACCTCCATGACATCCTCCTCCCTGCCATGCATCAAAGACCCTGGCCTAGGTGAAATCCCCATGTGTTGCATTCCTGCAGCATCTTGCATCTGCCTCTACAGCACAGTCACCAGATGAAATTACTTGTTTTATGCCTGTGTTCTCCAGTTTATTTGGAGCTCCCCAAGGGTAGGGACCTCGGTTGCTTTTCCTCTTTGCTCCCTCCCCTGGTGCCTGGCACAGGCCCTGGAACTTAGTGGGTGTTTAACAAATATATGTGGAACTGTATTGCGATGTTTTATTTTGAAATTTATGATAAAGAGATAGATCAGCTGCCTCTTCTATTCTGCTGACATCCAAACTGCAACCCCTGCCTCAGCACCTTCAGCATCACCTGAGAGTTTGTCAGATTTCCAGGCTCCACACCAGATCTGCCAAATCAGAATCTACGTCTTAACAAGATCCCCAGAGATTTGTATAAACATCAAATTTTGAGAAGCATTGTTTTATATTCCATTTCTGAAATCAAATAATATGTCTATATTGCACATTTGGATTTGGAGGTTTCCTTTTAAATAACAATACACAAATAATAACATATATAAAATTATACCTCTATAGATAGACAGATAGATAGATAGTAATGGGTGCTTACTATATGCCAGGCACTGTGTTAAGAGCTTTGTTTGGAAATATGTGTTTTAATCTTTGCAACAATCCTTTGGGAGGAGGAACCATTATTAACCTCTTTGACAGAAGACAAAAGGGAGACTTAAACTCATTGGAGCCAAGATTGTGATTTAAATTTTTGGTATAACAGATCCTGAGTGCTCAGGCTGGTCCTGGGGTACTGTTTTCTTGGAGCTGTATGTTTAGGATTCTAGTGTGCGGATGCCTGGCTTCTTCAGCTGTCACATTGGAAGCAAGGCCAGTTACTAAATTGTGAGTGGGGCCAGTATCTCTTGGCTAAAAGACAAGGCAGCCTGGTGGCAGGGGCTGGAGGGGAGTGGGTATGTGTGAAGGCCCTAAATAGTGTGCAGGACCCCAGACTAGAGTCACTCACTGCCCATCTTATTTTGAAACTGGCTTCTTTTCTCTAAGCCTTGGTTTTCCCACCTGTCAAATGAAGCTTTGGGATTCAGTGATTGCGAAACCCCTTTGTGGTGATATAATTTTATCATTAATAATCACAGGTGTTTCGTGGTATAGAAGTTGAAAGTGTGGGCTTTGGAATTAGGCTTGTGTTCAAATTCTGTCTCTACAACTAACCAGCTATGTGGCCTTGGACCCAGTTACTTCACATCTATTTCTATTTCTCTGTATTTATACAGACAACAGAGTGATTTCTTATTTCATGGAGTGTAAGAGGCACATTTTTAACATTTCTGAAACTGGAAGCATCTTACATTTGATGGCATGTCACAATTTAGTTGGCAGCATTATTTTATTCTTAGGAGTACATAAATTAATAGTGTGTCTTATAATTGATGGCTTTTAGATTCAATGAAATATGGTAATAAAATACTTATCTCATAGAATTGTTGTGAAAATTAAATGAGATATGCATGTATCTACTTGGCACATACTAAATTCTCAATAAATGACAGTTGTTATCATGATTATGATTGGCAGCATGTCTTTTTCTTCTCTGGTAGAAGAGACATTAGTTTCATATTTATCGATTCGGAGCATATTTTTAACACACCCTCTCTTCCTCCAAGATCTTCCTTGGTGAGAGTGTTTGAAACATGTTTCTCCTTGCCCTCCTCATTTTTTATAAAGTATAGATGAGATACTAGTCTACAGAATAATTTTGGCTTGGAAACCCTGATTTTTGTATCACTAAAACAAGAAGGATGAAAAGAAAAACATTTAGTCCCTTGTGTATAAGATATGAAGCATGAGATGGTCCTCGATTTAGGATTTTAGGATGGCCTGGATCTTGCTGAGATGGATTTGCCCTCACTGGTTTCTTGGGTGGGTGACTCCATACTGTGTGTGGTGAGTATCACGATCTTGCTTGTCCCCTTTTTCTCCTTCTACTGGACTTGGACCTATAAGAAGTTTGATGGAGATGGGAAAAGATACAGAAACTCAACACTACAGAATCTGCTTGGAAGTCCTTTGGATAGATTTGGCTTGCTCTAGAAGGTTTCTGTCACTTGGGAAGAAAAGAAAAATCTTCAGTTCTTTGGCAATCTCAGGGAATCTCAACTGTCCTCAGAAGACTTCGCAGGGGAAAGATTTTGGCAATTATCTGGTCCCAGAAAGGACTGCTCTGTTTTTTGGTTGTCTTCCTGAATTAAAAGTTGTATACTTTTGTATTTATCCACTGAGTGAAAGGGTATTATCCAAATGCCCGTCACATTAGCTGGAAAGACTGCATGGTGGAAAGAGACAAAAAACAACAACAACAACAACAACAAAAAATGGTGTTTGAATTTAGAGTGATCTGTGTTCAAATCCTGCTGGAAAATGTCATTTATCCTTTCCAAATCTCAGCCTCCTCATCTGTAAGAGGGGCAATAATGAAGCATTCTCCATGGGACTAAGGTAAAGAATGAATCAGATCACCATGTAAAGTCCTTAGCACAGTGCTTGGGCCCATGGGTAGACTGACTGTCTGTCTGTCTGTCTATCTATCTAATTTTGCAAATCCTTGCCATATTTGAAGGAAAAATTGTTTTATTTCAAGTTCCAGGAGAACTGTTCCGATGCTCAGAAAATTATGCAAGTATTTAGCCAAGAACTGAGGCAAAACAGCAATAGCAGCGTAGACTTTCTCAGAGCTTGCTGGGTTCACAACGTGTGATGGTTTAAATGGAAATGTATTTAAAATAATAGAATTCATTTACAGGAGTCACAGCTTTTCTCTTGTAGAGTAACAGCCTTTTACATTTTTTTCTTGAGATACTGTAATTAAACCAAACATTTAATTTCTAATAATGCTACCAGACAGAAAGCATAAGCCCACCAAAATGCCATCTGCAGAGTCCCGGAGCCTTGCAAAACACAGCCTGACCGAAGGACTCTGCAGCTGTCTGTATTTCACCCCGATTTGTACATGTAATTCCAGCTGTGCCGGGCCACCTGTACGCATTCAGTTTTGCATGCCTATCCAGCGATTCAGGCTTTGTTTCCCTCGAAGGAAATTGAAAAGGGAGGGAGAGGGTAAGAAAAAAGATGTAAAGATTGGGAAAGAAGTGATTATGATTTCTATTATGACTGAGATCTACTTTGCCAAGAAGAGGCCTTGGATGTACCAAGCTTCAAATCCAACTCTGCTTTGACCTTAACTTTTAGGTCCAGTTTTACTCTCTTCCTCCTCCTCCATCCTTTCTCTCCATGCCAGCCAGTATGATTTTTCTGGAGTGCAAAACACCAAGCTGTTGTCCCCTTGCTTGAAGAGTTTTCAGTGGCTCTTTATCACCTTTGGAAGTGAGACATGTGGGATTTTTCTTGCGAAAAATCTGCATGCAAAAGTTGGTATGGGGCTTCCCTGGTGGCGCAGTGGTTGAGAGTCCACCTGCCGATGCAGGGGAAATGGGTTCGTGCCCCGGTCCAGGAAGATCCCACATGCCGCGCAGCGGCTGGGCCCGTAAGCCATGGCTGCTGAGCCTGCACATCCGGAGCCTGTGCTCCGCAACGGGAGAGGCCACAACAGTGAGAGGCCTGCGTACCGCAAAAAAAAAAAAAAAAAAAAAGTTGGTATAAAGCCAGCTGAAAAACCTTTGGACCATGAGAGACAGTCTGAACTCTGTATTATGAAGGCACGTAAAGATCTTGGAGATATTGCCTCCTGCGTCTGTTGCCATCCTCAGCACCCACTCCTGCCATCATTTCACCCTGCTGTGCAGCCACATCGAATTATGGAGTAGTTCAGAGTGTGGCCTCTATCTGGCCTCAGATGCTCCCTCTGCTGATTTTTTTTTTTTTTTTTAACATCTTTATTGGAGTATAACTGCTTTATAATGGTGTGTTAGTTCCTGCTGTATAACAAAGTGAATCAGCTATACATATACATATATCCCTGTATCTCCTCCCTCTTGCGTCTCCCTCTCACCCTCCCTATCTCACCCCTCTAGGTGGTCATAAAGCACCGAGCTGATCTCCCTGTGCTATGCAGCTGCTTCCCACTAGCTATCTATTTTACATTTGGTAGTATATATAAGTCCATGACACTCTCTCACTTTGTCCCAGCTTACCCTTCCCCCTCCCCGTGTCCTCAAGTCCATTCTCTACGTCTGCGTCTTTATTCCTGTCCTGCCACTACGTTCTTCAGAACCATTATGTTGTTTTTTTAGATTCCATATACATGTGTTAGCATACGGTATTTGTTTTTCTCTTTCTGACTTACTTCACTTTGTATGACAGTCTCTAGGTCCATCCACCTCACTACAAATAACTCAATTTTGTTTCTTTTAATGGCTAATATTCCATTGTACATATGTGCCACATCTTCTGTATCCATTCATCTGTTGATGGACACTTAGGTTGCTTCCATGTCCTGGCTATTGTAAATAGAGCTGCAAAGAACATTGTGGTACATGACTGTTTTTGAATTATGGATTTCTCAGAGTATATGCCCAGTAGTGGGATTGCTGGGTTGTATGGCAGTTCTATTTTTAGTTTTTTAAGGAACCTCCATACTGTTCTCCATAGTGGCTGTACCAATTTACATTCCCACCAACAGTGCAAGAGGGTTCCCTTTTCTCTACACCCTCTCCAGCATTTACTGTTTGCAGATTTTTTGATGATGGCCATTCTGACTGGTATGAGGTGATACCTCATCGTAGCTTCGATTTGCATTTCTCTAATGATCAGTGATGTTGAGCATCCTTTCATGTGTTTGTTGGCAATCTGTATAACTTCTTTGGAGAAATGTCTATTTAGGTCTTCTGCCCATTTTTGGATTGGGTTGTTTGTTTTTTTTGATATTGAGCTGCATGAGCTGCTTGTATATTTTGGAGATTAATCCTTTGTTGGTTGATTCATTTGCAAATATTTTCTCCCATTCTGAGGGTTGTCTTTTTGTCTTGTTTATGGTTTCCTTTGCTGTGCAAAAGCTTTTAAGTTTCACTAGGTCCCAGTTGTTTATTTTTGTTTTTATTTCCATTTCTCTAGGAGGTGGGTCAAAAAGGATTTTGCTGTGATTTATGTCATGGAGTGTTCTGCCTATGATTTCCTCTAAGAGTTTGATAGTGTCTGGCCTTAAATCCATTTGGAGTTTATTTTTGTATACGTTGTTAGAGAGTGTTCTAACTTCATTCTTTTACATGTAGCTGTCCAGTTTTCACAGCACCACTTATTGAAGAGGCTGTCTTTTCTCCATTGTATACTCTTGCCTCCTTTATCAAAAATAAGGTGACCATACGTGCATGGGTTTATCTCTGGGATTTCTATCCTGTTCCATTGATTGATGTTTCTGTTTTTGTGCCAGTACCATACTGTCTTGATTAGTATAGTGTGAAGTCCAGGAGCCTGATTCCTCCAGCTCCGTTTTTCTTTCTCAAGCTTGCTTTGGCTATTTGGGGTCTTTTGTGTTTCCATACAAACTGTGAAATTTTTTGTTCTACTTTTGTGAAAAATGTCATTGGTAGTGGATAGGGATTGCACTGAATCTGTAGATTTCTTTGGGTAGTATAGTCATTTTCACAATGTTGATTATTCCAATCCAAGAACATGGCATATCTCTCTATCTGTTTGTATCATCTTTAATTTCTTTCATCAGTGTCTTATAGTTTTCTGCATACAGGTCTTTTGTCTCCTTAAGTAGGTTTATTCCTAGGTAGTTTATTATTTTTGTAGCAATGGTAAATGGGAGTGTTTCCTTAATTTCTCTTTCAGATTTTTCATCATTAGTGTATAGGAATGCAAGAGATTACTGGCATTAATTTTGTATCCTGCAACTTTACCAAATTCATTTATAAGATCTAGTAGTTTTCTGGTAGCATCTTTAGGATTCTCTATGAATAGTATCATGTCATCTGCAAACAGTGCCAGCTTTACTTCTCCTTTTCCGATTTGGAGTCCTTTTATTTCTTTTTCTTCTCTGATTGCTGTGGCTAAAACTTCCAAAACTATGTTGAATAATAGTGATGAGAGTGGGCAACCTTGCCTTCTTCCTGATCGTAGTGGAAATGGTTTCAGCTTTTTACCATTGAGAGCGATGTTGGCTGTGGGTCTGTCATATACGGCCTTTATTATGTTGAAGTAAGTTCCCTCTATGCCTACTTTCTAGAGGGTTTTTATCATAAATGAGTATTGAATTTTGTTGAAAGCTGTTTCTGCATCTTGAGATGATCATATGGTTTTTCTCCTTCAATTTGGTAATATGGTGTATCACACTGATTGATTTGCATATATTGAAGGATCCTTGCATTCCTAGGATAAACCCCACTTGATCATGGTGTATGATCCTTTGAATGTGTTGTTGGATTCTCTTTGCTAGTATTTTGTTGAGGATTTTTGCATCTATGTTCATCAGTGATATTGGCCTGTAGTTTTCTTTTATTGTGGCACCTTTGTCTGGTTTTGGTATCAGGGTGATGGTGGCCTCATAGAATGAGTTTGGGAGTTTTCCTCCCTCTGCTATATTTTGGAAGAATTTGAGAAGGATAGGTGTTAGCTCTTCTCTAAATGTTTCATAGAATTCACCTGTGAAGCCATCTGGTCCTGGGCTTTAGTTTGTTGGAAGATTTTTATTCAGTTTCAATTTCAGTGCTTGTGATTGATCTGTTTATATTTTCTATTTCTTCCTGGTTCAGTCTCGGAAGGTTGCACTTTTATAAGAATTTGTCCATTTCTTCCAGGTTGTCCTTTTTATTGGCATTTTATTGGCATAGACTTGCTTGTAGTAATCTCTCATGATCCTTTGTATTTCTGCAGTGTCAGTTGTTACTTCTCCTTTTTCATTTCTAATTCTATTGATTTGAGTCTTCTCCCTTTTTTTCTTGATGAGTCTGGTTTATCAATTTTGTTTATCTTCTCAAAGAAACAGCTTGTAGTTTTATTGATCTTTGCTATTGTTTCCTTCATTTCTTATTCATTTATTTCTGATCTGATCTTTATTTCTTTCCTTCTGCTAACTTCGGGGCTTTTTGGTCTTCTTTCTCTAATTGCTTTAGGTGTAAGGTTATCTTGTTTATTTGAGGTGTTTCTTGAGGTAGGATTGTATTGCTATAAACCTCCCTCTTAGAACTGCTTTTGCTGCATCCCATAGGTTTTGGGTTGTCATGTTTTCACTCTCATGTGTTTCTAGGTATTTTTTTAATTTCCTCTTTGATTTCTTCAGTGATCTCTTGGTTATTTAGTAGTGTATTGTTTAGCCTCCTTGTGTTTGTATTTTTTACAGATTTTTTTCCTGTAATTGATATCTAGTGTCATAGCGTTGTGGTTGGAAAAGATACTTGATACGATTTCAATTTTCTTAAATTTACCAAGGCTTGATTTCTGACCCAAAATATGATCTATCCTGGAGAACGTTCCATGAGCACTTGAGAAGAAAGTGTAATCTGCTGTTTTTGGATGGAATGTCCTATAAATATCAATTAGGTCCATTCTGTTTAATGTATCACTGAAAGCTTGTGTTTCCTTATTTATTTTTATTTTGGATGATCTGTCCATTGGTGAAAGTGGGGTGCTAAAGTCCCCTACTATGATTGTGTTACTGTTGATTTCCCCTTTTATGGCTGTTAACATTTGCCTTATGTATTCACGTGCTCCTGTGTTGGGTGCATAAATATTTATAATTGTTATATCTTCTTCTTGGATTGATCCCTTGATCATTATGTACTGTCCTTTGTCTCTTGTAATAGTCTTTATTTTAAAGTCTATTTTGTCTGATATGGGAATTGCTACTCCAGCTTTCTTTTGATTTCCGTTTGCATGGAATATCTTTTTCCATCCTGCCACTTTCAGTCTGTATGTGTCCCTAGGTCTGAAGTGGGTCTCTTGTAGACAGCATATATACGGGTCTTGTTTTTGTATCCATTCAGCCAGTCTATGTCTTTTGGTTGGAGCATTTAATTCATTTACATTTAAGGTAGTTATCAATATGTATGTTCCTATTACCATTTTCTTAATTGTTTTGGGTTTGTTATTGTAGGTCTTTTCCTTCTCTTGTGTTTCCTGCCTAGAGAAGTTCCTTTAGCATTTGTTGTAGAGCTGGTTTGGTGGTGCTGAATTCTCTTAGCTTTTGCTTGTCTGTAAAGGTTTTAATTTCTCCATCAAATCTGAATGAGATCCTTGCTGGGTAGAGTAATCTTGGTTGTAGGTTTTTCCCTTTCATCACTTGAAATATGTCCTGCCACTCCCTTCTGGCGTGCAGAGTTTCTGCTGAAAGATCAGCTGTTAACCTTATGGGAATTCCCTTGCATGTTAGTTGTTGCTTTTCCCTTGCTACAATTTAATTGTATTTAATTTTTGATAGTTTAATATGTGTCTTGGCATGTTTCTCCTTGGATTTATCCTGTATGGGACTCTCTGTGCTTCCTGGACTTGTTTGACTATTTCCTTTCCCATATTAAGGAAGTTTTCAACTAATATCTCTTCAAATATTTTCTCAGTCCCTTTCTTTTTCTCTTCTTCTTCTGGGACCCTTATAATTTGAATGTTAGTGCACTTAATGTTGTCCCAGAGGTCTCTGAGACTGTCCTCAATTCTTTTCATTCTTTTTTTTTTTATTCTGCTCTGCAGTAGTTATTTCCATTATTTTATCTTCCAGGTCACTTATTCATTCTTCTGCCTCAGTTATTCTGTTATTGATTCCTTCTAGAGAATTTTTAATTTCATTTATTGTGTTGTTCATCATTGTTTGCTCTTTAGTTCTTCTAGGTCCTTGTTAAATGTTTCTTATATTTTCTTCATTCTATTTCCAGATTTTGGATCATCTTTACTATAATTAGTCTGAATTCTTTTTCAGGTAGACTGCCTATTTCCTCTTCATTTATTTGGTCTGGTGGGTTTTTATCTTGCTCCTTCATCTGCTGTGTATTTCTCTGTCTTCTCATTTTGCTTAACTTACTGTGTTTGGGGTCCCCTTTTTGCAGGCTGCAGGTTCGTAGTTCCCGTTGTTTTTGGTGTCTGCCCAGTGGCTAAGGTTGGTTCAGTGGGTTGTGTAGGCTTCCTGGTAGAGGGGACTATTGTCTCTGTTCTGGTGGATGAGGCTGGATCTTGCCTTTGTAGTGGGCAGGACTGCGTCTGGTGGTGTGTTTTGGGGTGTCTGTGACCTTATTATGATTTTAGGCAGCCTCTCTGCTAATGGTTGGGGTTGTGTTCCTGTCTTGTTAGTTGTTTGGCATAGTGTGTCCAGCACTGTAGCTTGCTGGTCATTGAGTGGAGCTGGGTGTTAGCATTGAGATGGAGATCTCTGGGAGAGCTCTCACCGTTTGATATTACGTGGGGCCGGGAGGTCTCTGGTAGACCAGTGTCCTGGACTCAGCTCTCCCACCTCAGAGGCTCAGATCTGACACTGGCCAGAGCACCAAGGCCCTGTCAGCCACATGGCTCAGAAAAAAAGGGAGGAAAAAAAGAAAGAAAGAAAACAAATAAATAAATAAAATAAAGTTATTAAAATAGAAAAAAATTATTAAAAATAAAGAAATAAAAAAGTAATTAGAAAGAAGAGAGCAACCAAACCAAAAAAACAAATCCACCAATGATAACCAGAGCTAAAAACTATACTAAAAAACAAACAAACAAAAAAACTGGACAGCCATGGGCTTCCCTGGTGGCGCAGTGGTTGAGAGTCTGCCTGCCAATGCAGGGGACACAGGTTCGTGCCCCGGTCCGGAAAGATCCCACATGCCGCAGAGCGGCTAGGCCCGTGGGCCATGGACGCTGAGCCTGCGCTTCTGGAGCCTGTGTTCCGCAACGGGAGAGGCCACAGCAGTGAGAGGCCCGCGTACTGCAAAAAAAAACAAAACAAACAAAAAAAAACACTTGACAGCCAGAACCCTAGGACAAATGCCAAATGCAAAGCTATACAGACAAAGTCACACAAAGAAGCATACACATACACACTCACAAAAAGAGAAAAAGGAAAAAAATATATTTTTTTAAAAAAAGGAAGAGAGCAACCAAATCAATAAACAAAAATAAACATAAAACCAGAAACAAATTAGATGCAGAAAGCAAACCCCAAGGCTATAGTTGCTCCCAAAGTCCACTGTCTCAATTTTGGGATGATTTGTTGTCTATTCAGGTATTCCACAGATGCAGGGTACATCAAGTTGACCGTGGAGATTTAATCCGCTGCTCCTGAGGCTGATGGGAGAGATTTCCCTTTCTCTTCTTTGTTTGCACAGCTCCTGGGGGTCAGCTTTGGATTTGGCCCCACCTCTGTGTGTAGGTCACCTGAGGGCGTCTTTTGGGAAGTCTGAGGTCTTATGCCAGCATTCAGTAGGTGTTTCGTAGGAGTTGTTCCACATGTAGATGTAGTTTTGATGTATTTGTGGGGAGGAAGGTGATCTCCACGTCTTACTCCTCCACCATCTTGAAGGCCTGCCCAACTATTTTTCTTTTTGTTCTTTTTTTTCCCCTGAGGACCTTGGCGCTGACCACATCATGCGCTCAGGCCGTCACATGCCTGGGTGCCCCAGCTCTGCTTACTCTTAAAAAGACTCTAGCTTCACTTAATCTTCTAGGAGTGTGTTATTTAACCTCTCCATATCTCAGTTTGCTCATCTCTAAAATGGGAATAATAGTAGTAGCTACCTCAGAAGGGGTTTTGAGGATTAAATGAGTGAATATACATAAAGTACTTAGAGTTGTACCTGGTGTGTAATACACACTTAATAAGCTTTAGCTATTTTTATTAACTCTACGGTTTTATGTATTTGCACATATTACTCTCTTTATCTAGGGTGCCTCTACACTTTCCAATCCCACCTCCTTTTCACTGATTCTATTTCATCTTTCAAGATGAAGTCCAAGCTTGCCATTCTTGTGAAGACTTCCATGGTTTTCTGACAAGGCCCTCTTACATACAACTCTATACCAATCGGTGTTGCTGCATACTGAATTTGTAATTTACACTTATGTACCTATTTACATATGCTCCATAAGGGTAACAGCTGTTTCCTCTTGTTTACATAGTCCCTGGCTTTCACCACTGTACCTGGCACATGGTAGTCTCCCACTAAGCACTTGTCTAATGAATGAACGAATGAATGAGTGAATGAATAAATGAACACCTTTCCTTCCAGGGAGAAAAAGGCCTGTATGCCTTGAACACAGGTTTTTGAGTCTTCAAATACTTATTGCTAGCCTGATGCTTGGCGTGTGCTCAAAAATGCTTTCTGAACTGATTGGAAATGCATTCAATTCTAACCAGATGATAATTATCTTTGGAGAATCCTTTAGACCTTAAAACCATGATCCATACTATATATTTATTACAGTTTTAAGTTCGAGCTTTCCTCAAAGTATACTCAGAAGTTTGGGGACCAAACAAGAAGGAAATTACCAAAGCCAGAAAACATTTAAGGGTTTTCCTCTCATGAAACTTCTAGCAACGGCCCCTGTTTAGCCACCTGTGCATGCATCCTGTCTCATCACATGATACATACAAGAACAACACGGACACAACTCCTCTCTGCCTTGGCCGAGAAACATTCATCAAAGAACACAAACTTCTCAATAGGGCAGAAAACAGGAAAAAGAAATGAAAAACAAAGAGGAAGATTAGTTTGCTTCAGTCACTGTTTTTTTTAAAAAAGCACATGAGGCCAAATCACTGGAATCCTGAAACCAAAGATGAAATGAAGCTCCACAGCAAACCAGGGTTCTGTTCCTTCAAAACTTATGCCTTTACAGAAATTCTGCTCTATAGAGGTCAACATCTAGTGGGCATGAGATGTAGTTAGACAGCACAAATTAACTCCTTAAGTATTACTGCAACTCCACATCAGTCTTTGGGAGTACATACATTAAGGAGCTATTAAAAAACAAAAACAGAAACAAAAACTAAATATAACTCAACAGTCCTGATGGTTTATAATGCATATACAATTGGTTCACCTGCGTCCTTTTGATTCTCTATTTGAAAGAGAAAGCACAACAAGGAGAGAAGAGAGAGAGAAACAAGAACACATATGCAAGGATTAATGAGCAAGTGAACCAAAATGCCCCCCACTTATGTGTGATACATGATATTGGAAAGAAAAAGTTGCCCTTGAGTTCCCACCGCCCAGAAGTGTGGGGTCAATGCTGCACAAATAGAAAATTAGTCAAATTAAGTTTAATGTGAAATCAAGCTGTGACACATACATGAACTCTCCAAGTGACAACTAAGTCATATGTTCTAGCCAGAGCTTAGAGGACGAGGACAACTCCAAATCTCCAGAAAGAACAAGAAAAAGCTTCCCAGTTTGCGAGAACAGACAGGAGGCATATAAGATCTAACTTTTACAGAGAATGGACCACCCTGTGTGATCTACCTACAACAGTTTGTCATCCTAAACATGGAAAAGAAGGCACGGTTTTGCCCCAACTGTCCTTTATCTGACACCTAACACATCGCTCCCCACCTAGCTGCTACCTTTTGATTGTGTACCAGTGACAAGCACTTTACAAATTGGGGTTACACACAAGCAAAGTAAAAATGCATTCAGGTCACAGACAGAGAATAACTGAAAAACTTACAGACAAATCTGAGTTTATCACAAACAAATGGCTTAATTGTCTAACCTGTGTTAGGCTGATAAAAGTGACTGGACTTCTCACACTGGGTTTCACAGACAGAATCAACAGACAAGCCAATGCTAAAAAACTTGAAGCAAGGAGAGTGAGTTGGTTTGGATCTGAATTTTCTTGAAATAATGAAAACAGAAAGAGTGAAGACAGCATGGCGAGGAGGTGGTAGGTACTCACGAATGGTTAAATCCATCACTTGGGAGGCCAAGCAGAAGACAGGATGCTCATACATTTCTCTCTTTTTCCCTATAAAAGAGGATTTGGGCATGCAAGAGGCTTAGGTCAGAGGTCAAGAGGTTATAGGTCATAGGTTAGAGGAAAACGTTACATTAGCTCGAAGGAAAATAGCCACAGAATATTTTGGGATAAACACAGGATAAAAGAAAAAGGAGTTTCAAAATTGGAGATCTACTGGATTAACCATTCAGCATGCCGTGAGTCACGAGAGAGATTGTGACCATGATTTTACACGTCTCTTTAGAATTATTTGCAAGAATACAATGACTGAAAACATCATGAATAAAGGGAAACAGAATTTCATTGATTGAAGGCTCCAAGATACTAAGGATTTCAGACTTTAGTATCTAAGGCTCTTGAGGTATTTCTTCATAAACATAGTCTCCAGCAATATTACTACAACTTCTTTCCAACATTCTCAGGGAACTAAGCTGTTAATGGTCACAGAGAATCTCAAATGTCAAAATGCAAGATTTCTTTGCCAGGGGTAGGATCAGAACCTTGTAAAAGAAAGTTATCTGGTAGTAATATCTTTAAAGCTGCCATGTCTCAGCCTATGGTGGACTATGTTCATGAAAGAAAACCTGATACATGCAGCCAGAGGATGTTGGGTTGTCTGAATTGACAATCCCAGCATGCTTTGAAATTGGTGTCACAGCCACTTTTGCAGGGGTAACGTCAAAAAGTGGCTGAGCCAATCACGGACAAGGAAGGAGAGAAGCGGAAGAGAGCAGGTAGTGTGGAATGAGGTACTTCTCTGAAAAGAGAGTTGGAAAAAAAAGATTGGTTTCTTCAAAGAATCCCCAGCCCTAAAAGTCACAGTGCAAAAGATAATTAACACAACCAAGAAGAATTGAGGCACAAAAGGAAATTACAGACCAGCTGATCTACTTCAGAAATGAATGCATTTTTACTTACAGATCTTAAAGTTTGTTTTTGGATATATTTATCTGAAAGAAGAGAGCAGATCTTACCAAAAGACTAGTCATAGCTAGACCAAGACCTACACATGAGGCAGCAGACGTGGCAACAGAACGTGTCTTGATCCCATCCCATCCCTGGCCTAGAATTACTAGGTACTTGGTTGACTTTAACAAATACAACCAGTCATTATGTCCTGGGAAGGTAAATGCTGGAATCATTATTTGCTAATATAGCCCTTTAACGATCTCCTTGTTCCTCTATTTTTGTCACTCATTACCAAGTCAAGAGTTGATAAACATCCTTTTAGTGCCCAATTCTTAAGTGTTTCTCCCTGGATGCATAACAACGAATTCATTACCACTGGTACACAATTTGCATTGTCAGACAGACAAAATTGAGAGAGGGAGGACATGGAATGTACAGAACACTGCGTATTTGACACGATCTTAACCTAATTCCCTAAGGAAACAAGGACTTTGGCAGGGTAAGTGATGGGGTTTTGGTAGTTGATTAGGTCTCTCTTATTTTTTCTTTTCCCAGTCATGTCCTGAAGGCAGACTATGGGTATTTGCTGGTTTTGTTTGGATGTTTCACATGAGAGAACATCAGATTCCAGAATGCAGACACATTGAGTTTTGCACACAGAACTTCCACATTTATACACTTACACCACGGTCAAGTTGGGTGTGGTTTTCAAATCACCCTATAGCAGCCAACAGGGTAACAATGAAAAGTGATTAATACCTTTGCAAATGAACAGGTCCCAAAGAACCATATCTTCTCAAGTAGAGTGGACTCAAAGTGCCCTTTGGGCGATTACTTGGTCATTAGTGACCACTTCCCTAAAACTTGAGACAGCAGTGATAACAACCATCCTAGGTTTGGAGTAACAAGATTGAATAAGATCTAAAGCAAACCAGGAGCCATCAGAGACAGCCAAATACTAACCTGCCATCAAGTTTGAAAAGCTACCGAGTGACAAGACACGTTCAAGAGACAAGAAAGAGTTAGGCAAAACCTTGATGTTGCTTTATTCAATTCCTGTTTTACTTCCAATGCTATCAACAGTGGACAACAAACTGTTTAGTTTTCCTCTATTTAAAGAAGGTAGCCACCCTACAGAACTCTTTCATAGAAAAACATTAGCCACAGAGCAAAGTCAGGGCCAACACAGCCTGTCGGAAGGATCTTAGTTGTCTGATAACATCCTATATTCAAAATCCTTCCCTACAAAGACCGTTTCCTGAGTCCCCGTGCCTTCAATCATTTATGTGGCCACAGCTGAGGAAGCTATCCCATTTCAAGTGCTTTCAAGTTTCAGCTTAACATACAGAGATGGGCCACCGTTTTCTGGGGCCCGTCAGAAAAGAGAGAGACTTCCCTAGGGAGGCATACCAAAATTTAAATTAAAAATTGGGGGCAGAAGGGGGCCTTACCTTCGATTTTGGCATACTCTGACAGCCGAGAATAGTTGACTAAAGCAGCCTGCTCTAGACATTTACGGATGACTGTTTTTACCTCCTCTTGTGGTACTGGGGTAACAATATCTTTCATCAAGACCTATAGGTGGAAAAACTAGGTTCTTAAGATGGTTCAACGAAATGTGTTACTCATTTACGTTTAAAGAATTCAGTTTAAAATTAGTTGTGAATGCCTCTTTACAACTTAACATGGATTGAGCGCCATTGTTGAAGAGAAAATAAAAAATTCCAGTGCACAGTTAGGATGTCAAAGCCTGTCCATGAATCATGGAAGGGCAAGGAGCGGATCTTCAATATATCCTAACTATTTGAGAGTATAGAGATAAAATATCTAGAATTTTGGCAATTTCTTCATACTTATTCTGGTATTTGATGAATGGTAAACAAATCCTTTAGAAATGACAGTCTAGGCCATTCAACCACAATATTTAATTACCATGATGTTTATGTCTCTGTGTATATATCATTTGTCTTTTACTTTCATTCTTACCCTTTCCAAGAGTGAGAGGGTAGCTTTCAAAGCACCTTCAGGTCGACCAAATGGAAAGCAATACCTAAAAAAGACAGAAAAATGTTCAGGTTCCCTGAATCAATTACATTTTAGAATGAAATATGCTGTAACTTGATTCCTATGGCAACTCCCTCTCAGGAACAGAAAATGCTTTTTATTTTGTCACGTTGTGTTATGCTAATCTGAATTCACACCATATATGTGTGTATATAATGTATATATGTGTATGTGTGAATAATGACTAAAGAGAGACTCTGCAAATGTCTGCAGCAGAAAAGAATATTTCCAGTGATGACATAAGGCTCTGTTTAGATTTCTGTTGTGAAGGAGAACCATTTGTTAGCTCAGATGTGACCTTATATATAATTATTGAGACCAGACTGGCATTAAACAATATTAGTTGAAACAGGCTAAAATTCAAACACACTTACCTAAATCCCCAGAGGATTAATATAGGAAATACAGGAGTGTATTTTGAGCAAAGTCATGATTCTACTAATTGTCCTTCCTTGATTGTAGTTTTTAATTGTTATTTGATCTTTTGCTATTGGCAATGTATCTAGCATAGAGTGTATGACCAGTAAAGATTTATCCAGGAGGTTTTTGATGGCACAGATGGTACCTATGTCAGGTACCACTAAGAGTTCTAGTAACTATTTCAGGCTGTCATAAGCCTTTCAAGACACTCTTCCTCATGGTACAAAAGGAACAGGATGGGCTATTGAAACCCAGACTATCCTATGTATGTATGCCATTTCTTCCACTTGCTGGCTGAGGGGCCTGGGGCAAGTTACTTAACTTCTCTCAACCTTGGTTTACTCCTTGTTTCAGTGGGAATTACAATAACTACCTTACAAATTGTCCTGAGGAAAAAAAAAAAATGAGTTCATGCTTATCCAGCCTCTAGTTCCCTATGTAGTGCACAGGAAGCATTTAATAAATAGGAACTATTTACTATGCTATTATAAATGCTTTTACTATTGATGAGCTCCTATTCCAAGATCTCTGGTTCAGAACCACCAGTGCAGCATTAAAAATATCTAATTGACTCTAAGGGAGAAGTGGGCTGTGTGGTGCAAAGGTCAAGCCCAGACCTGCGAGCTGTCTCGAGAGTGTGGGGAAGTGCATGATCAGTCTGTCAAGGCTGAACCAAGATTCTTTCTTTCCCCACATAGCCCACTAGTCCTGTTTTCAGGTAATGGAGAAGGTGGGGATGCTCTTCTGGGTACCACTGCCTTCCTTCCCTATGAGAACTGATTCACAGGAGTTTTCACTGTTGTATTTAAAAACCTTGAAGAAGCGTCAAATTCAACATTTTAGTAGATTTTTTAGATAGATTGATGATCAGGGTCAGCTTACACAAAGAGGGCTTTGTTCTTTCAGTGGAAATAAAATGAACTTAAGATTTCAAAGTCTCCTGGATATTGGGGAACACTGTCTTGGTTGGCTTTTTCATTCAGCTATTTCTTTCTTATTTTTTTTACTGAAGTATAGTTGGTTTACAATGTTGTGTTAGTTTCGGGTGTATAGCAAACTGATTCAGTTATATATATATAATATATATTACATATATTCTTTCTCAGATTCTTTTCACTTTTAGGTTATTAAAAAATATTGAGTATAGTTCTCTGTGCTATCCAGTAGGTCCTCATTCAGCTATTTCTAATATTTAGTGTGTCTCTGATAGATTTACAGTTTTAGAAAATCAAGCCCTTAATTTGCCCCTCGCCAGTCTCACCCTCCTAAAAAGCCCTTTAACCCCAGATCCTTACCTAAAATGTGTAATCTGGTTTTCCAATAGAACTCGGAGTCTCTCTTTGATTTCTTCAAAACGTTCCTTTTCTTCAACAGTCACAGTTCCAATTCCATCAGGCCTGAAAGAAGACATGTCATGAGGTGACGGGAACCTCGTATGCTGACACCATCAAACCAAACCTCTAGCAGGAGGAAACTGTCCATTTTAGAAGAACAACTACAGTGATCGATGTGACTTTAGGAGAAGTCCTGCTTTTCAGTGCCAGCGACTAGAGGGGATGGGGTATTTTGAGGTTATCATTTGGAGACACTTGCAGAACTGCCACTCATTTATTGTGAAATGGTAAAATGTACAAAGGGGTGGCTTGCAGGTTAAAGCCAACCTCTAGACTTGCTCTGTTTAGCTCACAGCCTTTTGAAATTTTGAACTGCTTGCCAACATTTTTTACATTAGGAAAGTTTTATGATACAATTCTCTCGCAAATTTGGAACAGCTGGCATTAATTGGAGAGGGGCAACAAACAGCTTCTTCCTTGGCTGGGGCAGGCACTCTCCTGGTCCATATCTCTAATTTACATTACCTGTCTCTCTTGTTGGCACTTATGTTTGGGACTCCTGAACTATGCACACAAACTCCCATGAAAACCAGGAGTCCTGTAAGTGTCTATATTTCCCAGAGGTAAATGCTGTTAAATGACTCACTTTCCAGCTTATAACTACAGATGTTTGGATTAATTTCACCACTCATGTATTAACTAAAGAACAAATTACAAGACATTGTACAAATTACAAGACCTTGATGAAAGAAATGGAAGAAAACTCAAATAAATGGAAAGACATCTTGTGTACATGGATTGGAAGAATTAATATAGTTAACATGTCTGTACTACCCAAAGCCATCTATAAATTCTATGCAATCCCTATCAAAATTCCAGTGGGATTTTTTTCACAGAAATAGAAAAAAAAATCCTAAAATTTGTAAGGAACCACAAAAGCCCCAAATAACCAAAGGAATCCTGAGAAAGAACAAAGTTGGAGGCATCACAATTCCTGAATTCAAACTATATTACAAAGCTGTAGTTATCAAAACAGTACGGTACTGGCATAAAACCAAACATATACACCAATGGAACAGAGTTGGGAACCCAGAAATAAACCCTTGCATGTATGGTCAACTAATATTTGACAAGGGAGCCAAGAGTACGCAATGGGGAAAGGATAGTTTCTTCAATAAGTGGCATTGGGAAAACTGGATATCCACATATAAAAGAATGAAATTAGATCCTTATCTTAGAACATTCACAAAAAAGAACTCAAAATGGATTAAAGACTTAAATGTAAGACCTGAAGCTGTAAAAATCCTAGAAGGAAATATAGAGGAAAAGTTCTTTGACATTGGTCTTGGCAATAATTTTTTTGAATATGACACCAAAGCACAAACAACAGAAGCAAAATAGACAAGACCAAAAAAGTGACACTTTAGCAAATTAAAAAGCTTCTGCGTAGCAAAATGTAAAGACAACCTACAGCTGCCTAACACCTAAAGCTGGATTTCTCACTTAATAGTTTGTGACTTCTTTGAGACTCAGTTTCCTTATCTGTCAAACAGGGATAAAAACAGTCCTTCCTGAGGGTTTCTATAAGGGTTAATTAGCACATGGAACATGATAACACATAGAAATCCCCTGGCACATAAGTGCTCAATAAATATTTGCTATTGTTATTGCTAAAAAAAAAAGAGACAACCTATGGAATGAGAGAAAATATTTGCAAGCCATCTGTTTGATAAGGGGTTAACATTCAAAATATAGAAGGAACTCATAAAAAATAGAAAACCCCCCAAATAATTTGATTAAAACTAGGCAGAGGACATAGACTTTTTCCCAAAGAAGACATACAAATGGCCATTAGGTACATGAAAAGATGCTCAACATCATTAATCATCAAGGAAATACAAATCAAAACTGCAGTGAGATATCACCCCACACCTGTCAGAATGGCTGTTCTCAAAACAAAAAGACAACAAATACGTGCTGGAGAGGCTTTGGAGAAAAGTGAACCCTCCTGCACTGTTAGTGGGAAGGTAAACTGGTGCAGCCACTATGGAGACCATTATGGAGGTTTCTCAAAAATTAAAAATAAAACTGCCAAATGATCTAGCAATCCCACTTCTGGGTATGTCTATGTATCTGAAAAAAGAGAAATCAGTATCTTTTTTTTTTCTCATTTATTTATTTATTTTTTATACAGCAGGTTCTTATTAGTTATCTATTTTATACATATTAGTGTATCTATGTCAATCCCAATCTCCCACTTCATCCCACCACCATCACCCACCTCACCCTCTGCTTTCCCCCTTTGGTGTCCATACGTTTGTTCTCTACATCTGGAAAATCACTATCTTGAAGATATATCTGCACCCCCAAGTTACCTGCAGCATTACTTACAATAGCCAAGATAGGGAAACAACCTACGTTGTTTATTGACAATATTATCTATTGACAGATGAACTGAACGGATAAAGATTACATACACAGTGGAAAATTATTCAGCCACAAAAAAGAAGGCATTATGCTAAGTGAAATAAATGAGACAGTAAGGTAAATACTGATATGTGTATGATAAACACATAGTACTTATATGTGGTATCTAAAGAAGCTGAACTCATAGAAATAGAGAAGAGAATGGTGGTTGCCAGAGGCTGGGGAGTGGGTGAAATGCAAAGATGTTGGTCAAAGGGTACAAACTTCCAGCTATAAGAGGAATAAGTTCTGGGGATCTAATATACCCTATGGTGACTATAAATTAATAGTACTGTATTATTTACTTGAAAGCTGTCAAGAGAGTAGGTCTTAAATGTTATCCACACACACACACACACACACAAATTATACGAAACTAACCTTATGCAGTAATCATTTTACAATGTATCCGTGTATCAAATCATCCCATTGTACATCTTAAACCTACATATGGCATATGTTAAAATCTCAATAAGGGTGGAAAAAAGAACTAACCACATAGGCTATTTTTCAATCTTAAGAGAACTACTGCTCATTTAATAAAAAGAATGACCCTGGCATAAATAAGTGAATTTCAGTTTAATCACAGTATTCTCATGTTTCTGAATTACCAGTAGGTTCACACACATTTTCCTTATTTCCTTTGGCCCATTCAAGTTGAAAATACAAAGGAAGGCTGCATATTTATAGCCCAAATTTATCTGTGCCAAATTAGACGAAGGATAATCTGACCCATTCAAAGTCTTCAGCTCCCAGATCTTGTACTGACTTGTTTTGACTACTGGCTGAGCCAGTTTGCAGATTGGTGCGTCACCATGAAACTTCTATTGGAACATTCTTCAGTTTGCAAATGCAAGTCATCTTGAGACCAAACAAATGGTCTTATTTATAGGCCTTCTCAAGGATCCAGCAGAAGTTGGGAAAATCCTGTATACTAGACCAGTCTGACTGCACAAAAGACTTGGCAAAAGATAGCAGTGTACCTCCTGTTAGGGGTTTATTGGTCAGCTTCCCTTCTTTTTAAGTACTAAAAATGCCCTACTTGAAAAAAGAAAAAACTTCCCCTCACCCACTTTGTAGAAAATACCCCTAAATAGTAAAATGCTATACAGTCCATTTCTTCACACCCTCCTGAACTTAGAGGCAAAATGGTAAATATCAGGTAGGCTGTTGGAATCTATACACATGTCCTTAGTTTCAAAATTTCAGGAAAAATCTCAAATGTTAATTTACGAAGTTTATTTAAAAATTATTTAAACATAAAATGCCCACAAACCTGTAGTTAAACCTCAGGATGAATTCACTGGCCCCACGAAATACATGTGACATTTTCTGTAGTAACGTCTCATGTGTCTGTTATAATCTACAACTTTCTTTAGCTGTGGCTTTTGAATTTTGTTTATACAAAATTCAGCTTGCTAATGCACTGAACACACGTTTATACAATTGGCGTGTGTACATGCACACAATCGATTTTGGAAAAGTCGAGCCATTTTAAGCATTTTGTTTCTTAGCAGGGAATTAAGCCAGAGAAAAATGTTATTAAATATAAGGTATAATTCAGAGAGGAGTTTATAGATCACAGGAAAAAGCCTGAAAACCATTTAACATAGGCAGCCCAGAGATGTTTGTGGCCATTATTAGGAAATAAACCTCTCTGTGAAGAAAATCATTCCTTCCTTACCCAACAAGTCTTCTAAGGCAATTAGGCAATTAGAAGGCAGCTTTTAGATTTGTGTTTGAGATGACAAAAACTGAACATTTAGTCTGTGCATGGCTTTCCTGTAATTCTCACTACAAAGGGTATTATAAACATAAAATCTGATTATGTTTTTTCCCCTTTTGTTCTGATGATTCATATTTATAACTATTAAAGGTATCAGATGGCAGCTTCCGTGTCTCCTTGAACTACTTTGTGAACACTGTTAACCTCCCTATTCAAAAAAGGTAAACAACTAAAAATTGTCATTTCTTAATAAATTTGCTTCTTAATCGCCTATGTCAGTGTGAATAGTTTCTTTTTTTTTTTTTTTTTGCAGTACGCGGGCCTCTCACTGTTGTGGCCTCTCCCATTGCGAGGCTCAGCGGCCATGGCTCACGGGCCTAGCCGCTCCGTGGCATGTGGGATCTTCCCGGACCGGGGCACAAACCCGTGTCCCCTGCATCGGCAGGCAGACTCTCAACCACTGCGCCACCAGGGAAGCCCGAATAGTTTCATTTTAAATAAATAAAACAAACCAATCTGAGTCTGTAAGACATATAGTACGGAGTTTACCAAAAAAAAACAGGTGATAAAACACATCACAATTTCGACATCCAATGCACATTTATTTGTAATTGCCAGAATAGCTCTGAAATGATACTGGTAACAGGGGGTGTTATTTTACAAACTGAGGGAGAGATGGGCAAGAAAAATATTTGTCCAAGATCACAGGTTGTCACTCCATCAGTTAAAAAGCAAAAATATCCTTTGTGGGGTGTTTGATTTCTCATAGTTATTATTGAAAATTCTGTCAAACATCGATTTCTCTTTCATTGACCCCTATAATCTGTCAATGTTAATTGTACAGGTTTTGGTAGATTTCTATGGATCTACTAACTGAAAAATCCTGGTTCAATATATAGGCAGCACTGTTCTCACAGAAATAATGAAATACTTTCCCTAGAGTAGTGGCCACCTGAGCCTGCCTCAGAGTCACCTGGAAAGCTTGTGACAACTCAGACTGCTGGGGCACCTCAGAGCTTCTGATTCAACAGATCTGGGGTGGGACCTGAGAACTGGTCCTAGAACATTCTAGGTCCTAGAGACCTAGAACATTTCTAACAAGTTCTCTGGTACTGCTGGTTCGGGGAACCTTACTTTGAGAACCTCTGTCTTAGAGCGAAAAAATACTTGGTGGGTGGCTGAATGCATGAAATGGTATTTTTGGAATTGGGAATCCAGGGTTCCCAATTTCCGTTGGATTGAGTGAATTTGGAACCAGAGATCTTCTCTAAAAAGTATATGGTCCACTTATGAAGCTAGCAACCCCTTCCCAAAATGGCATTTGCACTGTTTTCTAGGTGCAATTCCAAGCAGTGCTGGCTGCAAAATAAGTAGAAGAACTGTATTGGTGTCTCTCAGAAGCCATGCTTTTGTTTCTCTGTTTTGGAAACATTTGGGGGTGATTCTATAATTGTCATAAAACTGGCTCTGCATCTTGTTCTTTTCTCAATATTTCTAACACTTAAGGAATCACAAAGAATGAGAGAAGAGGAGGGCTGAAGCTGGATTTTTAAACTCCTACCTAGCAAATCCCAGGCTGAGATGTATCTTTACTCAGAACATGTGTCTAGGAGCCTGAATCCTCTGCCCTCTTGTATCCTGACTGATACATTTTCTGCTGGTGGTTTTGCACTTTTTAGTGTCCATTGCCACTTCCTAAGGGCACTTGAATTTCCTTTGGAGGAACGACCTTGGCTGCACTGTGTGTAAACTGAGGAGACTACTCTCCTGCTGTCAATGCCGAAGGCTTCCCGCAGGCCAGCTCCTGCCTTGGGGGGTCACTATACATCTTAGTTGGACTATGAACTGCACTCAGCCAACTGGACACTCGTTCCCGGAACCTTTATATCACATAAATGATGTAAGGATAAAAGAAACTGGTGGGGTTTGCTGTCTCAGCAGCTGTGCCCTGCCCAGCTTGTTTTCCCAGGTTGGTAGCTCTTAATCTCGGGAATGTATCTTAGAACCAGTAGAGCTTTGAGAGGTCCCACCCTCAAGCTCTGATTCAATGGGTCTGTTGCAGGGCCTACACATGTCAAGTTAAAGCTCCCTAGGTCATTCCAATGTGCAGGTAAGGACTGGACCACTGCTTTGATCCTGGTTTCCTACTTTTCTATTGCTGCCTTGATTCCAGACTCCCCCTCCCCCCCCCCTTTTTTTTGAGGCTCCTGGCATCATCCCCATAAACTCTCTTTTGCTTAGATTATCCAGCGTTAGTTTTTGTTACTTATGTGGAACTGATGTAAGTTCATAAAGCACACATTCTCTGGCTCCCAATTTTAGTAGAAGCATTGATACCTTTGAACCTAGCTTTAGCCACACACACACACACACACACACACACACACACGGAAATATGGTCCCTGGTCACTGGTTCCACCTAACTGCACACTGGCTAACCACTCACTTTTTGTATATCATGATCCTGCAAACTTGAGACAATATGCAGGTCAAGTGCAGTCATTTTTGGAGCCCTGTCAAAGACTGGAAGCTCTCCCACCTGCAGGCCATCATCAGAGCCCAAAGTGGGTCTCTTGGGCCACGACAGACTATATTGCATCTGACACAGCAGGCATCTCTGGAATCCACCTTTCAAGTTTTCGGCAAACCATTTTCTCACTGTCCTTCACAAAGTTGACATTTTCGGCAGCACGATAGGAAAGATGTCACGTCGGCTGCTCTTCAAGTTCTTGTCACAGTGGTTAGCACCAGTTCTGTCATCTTCACTCGCCTCACAGCCTCCTATCTTGAGCCATGTCACAAATAATAATACATCTAGAGTTGTGTTTTTCTGGGTTCTTTTGGTTTTTTTTTTTTTTTTTGTCAGATTAAAATGACCCTAACCCGGCTGCCCACACTTTAGGACTAGTTATGCAAATTCTTCTCCCTTTCCCCAAATGTTTCTGAGCTAGAGCTTGTTAATTAATGTCTATTGTAGGATTAATCCAGTATGATTAAGCACAAGGCTTTTCATGTGAAACACTTTATTTTGATGCTTGAAATTAAGTGTGAACACTTGAGCCAAAGAATTCAAGCTACCTTGTGTTTTGTGAAAGTGAAATGACCTCTTTGGGGGCATTAAATTGTCGCTACTCACCCAGGTGAGCACACAGAGTCCTAGCGTTTAATTATCCTGCTACCAGGGTTCTCCACATTATGTTGAAAGCCGGGCCACAAAACCTCCGTTGGGAAGGTAAGATATCTTTTCAAGAAGGTCAGGTTACTAAATTAATTCAAAGCATACAATGATTGATGTGTTCTGCTATTGCATCTATTTGGTGATCAAGTGTAGAATCCAGTGTAAAAAGAAACGTGTGAATTCAACAAAAGAGGAAAGAGCGTCTGGTCCACCTCTCTGCGTACAGCCAGCTTTAAGCTCCAATCACTATCAACAAAGGGTAAAACTCCAGTTGAAGTGGGAATATACTTTCTCTCCAAATGCAAATGTCCACATATGCCGGTGCAGGCACCGTAAACATGATATATTATCTCTCTCCAAATGGATGCATGCCTACAGACCGCACTACAGATCCATGAAAATGTCCGTAAACAAGCATGATAACTGAATCCTACACGCTACAAAAATCTTCCAGCTCAGAAACACGAGAGCTGAAAGGGTCAGAGTGGAACAGTATATTTTAGTAGCCTGTTCCTTGTAATGGTCCCTAAATAGAACATTTAGACCAAACACACTTTCTTAACTTCTCTTTTTTTAAAAAACGGACTTCTTCTAGCAATTCTTAATCCTTACCACTTCCAGAATGATACTTTTGAATTTGATCCTAGTGTGGAATATTTTCCTTTGTCTCTTTCAAATGGTTAATAACTACACATTCAAGACCGCACCAAAGCATCATCATCTCAAAAGGAGACATCCCCACTCACTCCTCTGGATGGTATGTATAATCTCTAGGTTAATTATAAACTGTAATTAGGACTCTCACGTCCTGTAGTCACCGCTTCATTATGAAAGCCCAGCCTTACCCTTTCTTCCTCCTCTCCCTCCAGCCCATGCCCTTTTCTAATTATGCCCTGATGCCCTGGGGCTTAGACACACTGCTAAAACAAATATGTCAAGTGTTTGTATCACAAAGAGTAAGATAGGGAGCAACAACAAGCAGTTTCTACATTACAAATACACATTGAAGCTTCTCCAGGTTGGCTTTAGTCAGTTTGAAAAAGAGGTTAGGAGAGGGCAAAAATACACAAGTCAAGTCTTTTCTGACTTGTTTACTGCTTTTCTAAATATGTAGCTATAACCCAACAATAAGAGAAGGTGTCTTCATTCTCTTATAAGGATGGGAGTGATGGAGAAGTCCCTCCCTCTGAACAACCTCACAGAATGTGGATGTTATTGGCACAAGGACATTATTTAAAGTGGTTCAGGCTCTGCCCAGGTACTGAATGAAGCAAGAACCCAACAGATGATTATAGAAATGGTATAAAATGTATGCATCACAGGAAAGTACATATTTCTTTCCCCAGAGAAGGACCAATTTCCAAAATTTGTATTACATAGATTTTTCTTTTGGAGGACTAAGCGAAGAGGTGGATTTCTTTATTTCTAGACAAACATAGACAATTAGGTTTTTAATTCCACCCTGAACACACAATGACCTTAGGTATAGATTTCTGAGTGGTCAGAGCAGTAATACGTGTAGCTTTTGGGTATCACACCTACCCTACCTAAATAGAGTGACATCTGAAAATATGTTTTTGCACCAATGAATCTAATAACCACAGCATGAGGACACACTGGTGGAATTTTAGAAGGAAAATGCGCATTATTTGGAGGGTTTGTCATGGGCCAGAGAGACTGCACCAATGAGATAGATGATGCAGCACATTTTATAAGATTTTGTGTCTGAGCTGAAAAATATGCTATTGTCATGGGACAAATTTCCTTTAGGAGGAGAGTCACATGGGTTAAAAGTTAGAATATAAGCTCTAGAGAAAAGTTTTCCTTGGGATGCAGATTTTTACTTGAAATGTGTTTGGACTTTTTCCCCTCTCCTTCTTAGAAGTTCTTCTGATTAGGTGAAGCTGGTTCTTTAGGATTTAGAGAGCATGACACAGACATCTGTAAGGCCAGCACTACCTGCTCAGAGCCAGGAGAGGAGGCCAACCAGCCACGTGCTCCTGTCCACAAGTGCAATAATGCCTGTGTCAGTGTGTAACATGAGACCAAGAATGTGAATGTCACTGTCATCCCCCACCCATGCCTGCCTGCTACCAGACTGCTGTATTCACAGGATGGTAAAAGAGATCTACCCTGCTATAGTCTTTTCTCTCTCTTTTGGGGAGGGAGAGTTAAAAAGCACCAGACATAATGTCATGATGACTATATGTGTATGTAACATGGAGAGAGAGAAAGGGAGGAATGGAAGGAAGGAAGCAGAAATTGGAGAAGAAGGAAAAAATATATATGCAAAATGACTCATTTACTTCCAGCTAGGCATTCCCCAAAAAGAAATAAAGGAAACCATTATGTGACATGGATTGGGAGTGAGGGACCCACATTGGAGGCAAGGACATGGTCAATAAAGCTGTGGTCCAGGGGAGAGAAGTCAGAGACCTGAACTCTGGCAGTGGCATCGAAGAGAAGGAGAAGTGGATGGACTTGAGAGATATATAAGGGCATTGACAGGGCACGGTAACTGAACCTTGTGACGTGCTGAGGGAGGAAACATCAAGGATGGCTCCCAAGGTTTTGTCTTGGGCAACTGGGTGGATGGAACTACTTACTGACTTAGGGAAGCTGATGGAGTAACAGAGGAGAAAAGTGAGCTCCATCTGAGTGTTCAGTTACTCAGATCTAAGCCACAGGGATCACATGGTCTTCGCACACAAGTGGCACCTTGGCTCCAAATACACCTCCCAAAAGAATCCTTGGACACATTTTCAGAGATTTTTAGGACTCAGGCCCTCTTACATCTGCTTACAGACTCATTCATCTACGCAGCTTACTTTGGATTGGGGCGTTGGCATTATGGATTTGTTAATTGCTGATACAATGTACTTTCTCTGCAGGCCATATGTGAAGAACAGCACTGGCATTCAAGAAATGTTAAATAATAATGTAAATGAGAAAAATTTCCAATCCCAATAATAAAGGGATCCAAGGAACATTGATGCAACTTGCAATCATCGGAGCTGTTTGATTGCCTTGTCATTGTGGGACAGTGACCAAAGTGATGTTAATCTAAATGTCATCTAGAAAGAATACTAAAAATATTATGGTGAAAATTAAGTACTGCAACCTTAGGAGCTGATTTAAAAATTAGAAGATATAGCAATTTACATCTGTGGATCTGATGATCGCCAAGTGCAACCAGCTGAACATACCCACATTTTCCTTTTCTTTCCCTCTCTCTTTGAGAAAATGGGTTCAGTTTTAAAGAGCTAGTCCAAACTAATGTTCCCTCAATCAGTGGTTCTTAAATGTTGCTACATATAAGATTTTAAAACCATGATGCTTAGGCCATATCCCAGACTAACTAAATCAGAACCTCTGCAGGCGGGGCTAAGGCATCGACATTTCTTAGGCTCTTTAAGTGATTCCAATGTGCAGCCAAGTTAGACTACCAAGGCCTTGCATAAGTAGGATCTGCAGACCAAATGCCTTAGAAATACGTGGGGAGGAACTGATTAAAAGGGCAGATGCTTGGCTCCATCTAAGACTTGCTGAATGAAATTATTTGAGGATGGGTCCTCATACTCTCCATTTTAACAAACTCCCCGTGTGATTTATATGCACACTACAGTGTGACAACCCCCACACAAGCTGAAAATCAGTGTCATGTCTTTAGACACAGAATACGTCTGTGTAAAAGAAACCAAAATCCAAGTAAAAAGGAAGAATTTCATCCCATCACCTGGAAGTTTGATGTTTTGGGTTTTGTTTGCAGGGGGCTGCCCTATGCACTGCAGGGTATTTAGAAACATACCAGGCCTCTACCCATAGAGGACAACAGCACCGCCCTTCCCCAGTGTGACAATCAAAAATTTCTCCAGACATTGCCAAGTATCCCCAGGGGAAGAGATCACCCCTAGTCAAGACCACTATGCTAAAAGATTCCAAACATGTGATGGTTCCATATCTTCCACTGCTTGGAATTATGCACAGCAAACACCTTCCTGATTGACCAGATATGTCTACTTTGGATTAGATATTTTGGATTCAAGTAGGTCTAGTGTTTCACAGAGACAGGGCACAGGTTTTCAAAGAAGGTGGAATAAACTCAGTCACCAGCACCTGAGCAATCACTAATGATGTCCAGTTGCAGTAGAGCTGGGCTCTGCCTTCACCTAGGGGGCTGCTGAGTTATTAATATGTAAAAAACTGAAAATTAGGTAAAAAGCTACTTTTTACCTAATCTAAAGTTGGTTGTGAGAGGACAATAGGAATGAACTCTACTGTTCGGTTAAATTCAGTTAAAGGGCAATTTGTTTCCATGAGTCATGAGTTCCTTCTTATTGTGGGTCAAAGAATAGATAATCTGGGCTTCCCTGGTGGCGCAGTGGTTGAGAGTCCGCCTGCCGATGCAGGGGACACGGGTTCGTGCCCCGGTCTGGGAAGATCCCACATGCCGCAGAGCGGCTGGGCCCGTGAGCCATGGCCACTGAGCCTGTGCTTCCGGAGCCTGTGCTCCACAACGGGAGAGGCCACAACAGTGAGAGGCCCGCGTACCGAAAAAAAAAAAAAAAGAACAGATAACCTCTCCACATACAAACAGTGTTCATCCTGGTGAAAGAGGTAGGAAAATGTTTTTTTTTTTTTTTCCAGTACAAAAAGGCTGTTAATTGGCCTTCAAAGGAGACTCTCCTTTTAGGTGGTTTAAAACTCCAGATACGCTCTAACTTTTTCCACAAGGTCAAAATTACCAGGTGGGCCAAACTGATTTTGGACATCTTTAGGACAAAAATGGAAAAGTCTTTAACTAATTCAGATGGCTGCTAGAGTATCTCACCTGGAAATGCTGAAATCACATCAAATGGCTGAATTTGCATCTCACACTCTACACAAATGCTAATGCTGGGCAGGTAGTAAGGCAGAGAGGTTCCAAATCCAAGCTCCAAAGTCAGAATATCCATGTTTGAATTAGGCCCACACATGTATTTGCTATGAAGCAAGTGACTGAATATATCTGAGCCTCAAACTCCTCATCTGTTAGGTGAGGATAATAATAATACAGATCTCACAGTGATGCAATAAGTATAAAATGAGATAATATATATAACTAGCACTTCACACAGTGCTTGGCATATAGCAAACACTTATTAAATGGTGGCAATTATCCTTATTTTATTTAAATGTTACTTACGAAATCTAACAATGGACTATTTTACTTGTTATTATAACCCACAGATGATAATTTTAGAGGTTGATGGGATATTACAGATGCTCTATGTGCTCATTTTGCAGATGAGAAAACTGAGGTATAGAAGTGAGATATGATAATCCTAGATTTATGCAGAACAGGCTCTAATACTCAGATCTTTAGAATCTATGTGCAGTGCTGATGTAGTACAAAGAGGAAGAGCTTTGGACTCAGAATATCTGGGTTTGCCACCTCAATTTACAGAATTCAGTTTTATCATCTGCAAAATGGGTGTCAAAGTAGCTAACCTGAAAATGTTATAGCAAATGAGATAGAATGTATGAAAGCACTTTGTAAACTGTAGAATTCCACACAACGCAACGCAAACATAGACCCTCATAAGCCTCAACATGACACTCACAATCCTTTTCGGTAGTTTTTCACGGCACAGGGAATAGCTCAGGCTCCAACCAGTGTGGCCATTTACTCTCTGCCCTGCTTCAGTGCTGATCACGCCAAAAGCAGCACCTTGGATAGCAGCCAGAGAGGCTTCCTTCAGGCACCTACAACGCTCCATGCACTTTTTTACTGGCTGCAAGCTACTTCTACCTTGCGGTCTGACCCTCACAGGGAAACACAAAACTCCACTCCACCTTCATCTTTGTATACTGTAAGTTCAGAAGATGGGTGTCCACATGGGATCTGGGCATTCTTTGACCTTCACTATTGGACCTGCATACATTGATTGACAGCCTGCTACATTCTCTAGGAAGTGAAAATTGGCATTTTCACTTGGTCTGCCTACAAGTGAACTGTATATATTTTAGGACTTAGAAATATTCAAGTGAATAAATTCATGCTGAAACATACAGCATACCTCCTTGTGAACTTTGTGTAGTTTGGCAATGCCAGGGTCAGAATATGCATTTCAAAACCTCAACAACAAAACTATAAAATGTCAATGTTAATTTCGGGTGAGATAGGGAAGGTGAAGAAGGACATAAGGATAACACTGGAGATAATTGTACATCTATTTTAAAAGGGAATAAAAGCCACGAATTTGCCATTTTACCAATTCACAAAGAGAGCATCCCTAAAGGACACAGGAAACAAGACAGGATCAGTAAAAACTTTAGAACTTACAAGTGCTTTCAAAGTGACCTCATCATATAAACGATTCTACTACGAGTCATTAATTTAGTGATAGACATTACTTTGTGCCTTTATTATAAACCATTATTTGAAGATGGATTTCTTTCATAAGATAAATGTAGAACTGAGAGGGTTTGCTAAAAATGATGGACCTACTATAAATGTATAAACCCATCTTACGCCAACCCATTTTATTTGCTTCTTAACCATAATTTCAAAATTATTAAACATGGGTTGCTTATTATGAATGACTTGGTAAGGTACCAGGCCCCTAACTAGATGCCACTAAAAAAAGCAATCTGACTCATGATTCTGTTTACATACTGCTTAATTAGTTGTTTTGTTTTCAATGCAAACATGTTTTAAGTGTCCCTAAATACCTGACTCAAATTCATTCCTAATACACGGTATTTTTGTCCATTGCTAGGGTTTTTTTTTAAAAGTGCACGTTTGAACAGAGACTTCAGGAATACACAAAGCTTGGGGTTCGCTAAGGTGGAGGTTGCGGCATAGATGGGGGGGTAGAGAAGGTCACAGACATCGCAAAACACAAGCCAATACACACACAACTTCTTACCTTTTGGGCTCTGGATTTGCCTGGGTTTTGGGATTTTTTCTTTTTTTGGATTCCTTTCTGGTATCTTTTTTAGCCTCTGGTTCAGATGGGGAGGGAGTTTTGCTCCCTTCAGGGTCTGTATTTGGTGTCAGCCCACTAAGGTACACATGCATTTGTTGACTTTGGAGAAGGGGTGGTCGCATGGGGCATGCAGAGAGTGTGGCCAGCCATGGGAGAATCAAGACCACACATACATGCACAAACAAAAGAAAGAAAAAGAAGGATGCATCAAAGAGCAAGAGCAAATGCATTCAAACTAAAATAATAAGCAAAAAAAAAAAAAAAGATGCAAACTTGCATAAGGAAAATCAGAACTGAAAATAAGAAATCCAAAACTGTTTCCATGACAAGATGTATAAACCTAACTGTGAATCAAGTGGCAGTCTTACAATATGAAATCCAGACAATGTGTATCATAATTCATGATGATGTTTACCAGGGAGTTTACAAAAACACTTCATTATTTTATAACACTTCCTTATTCAGTAACATATGTAGAATACAGTGTGACAACCCAGAGAATATAATGCAACTTCTCTCTCTCTCTTTAAAGAATTCAGTCCAAGAGGCTGTAACAGATAGTCATCAAAGTGTATATTTATAAAAAAGCTGAATTATGCAGAGACAGTCCCCAGGTATCAGAGTTTTCATGAATATCTTTTATGCAAATGAAAGGTCATGTGCTGGGCTAGCAAACCTTATAACAATGGGAGGTGATGAAAACCTTGTTGCCTGTTAAATATTCAAACCTACAATGCTATTGTTATCCAGCTCTAAATGTTGAAGTTGCATCTCATAAAATCTACCAGTGCTAGAGAGAGGAAAAGCACAGAACTAACCCCACAGACACTTCAGAGTTGTATAGCTTGCAAAGGTGAAGATGACTGATCCAGTTCTGATTTAAAAGAAAATGCAGTCAATTCTGGATGCTCCCACATATGAATTTCCGCAGAGCAGCAACTTGTTCATCACAGGCTGGGTTTCTGAAGATACCTAGTTTTCCTTGGGTGTGCCTTCCCTGGCTATTGGTTGAGGTGTCCGGGGTAATGTAGGCTTGTCTTTATAGTAATGTGAGGCTACATACACTGGGATAGTAAACTGGCTGTGGCAGTGTGGAAGCTTATTCCACGTCCTCAGAGCCAAATGGTAATGTTCTTAAATTATTTGCTGCCTTGCATTATTTACAACACGGAACTTTTCCTCCAGGAGCTGGGCAATGTCTAAAGAAAGAAAGTACTTAGTATGGAGTTAGAACTGATGTTCTGGTCTTGCCTATAAAACCTATAAACTGAGGGCGTTGATTACACTGTGATCTCTGAAGTTCTTCCCAGCTCTGTGGTTAAACTCTAAGTGTCATGATTATCTGTGCCTTCCAGCTTCGCCTAGCTTGTTTCAGCTCTTGCTTTGCCTATGCAGAGCATTTGTTTATGCTGCTCCTTTTGCCCGGAACCACTCAACTCCTACTTCAGCACTCAGCCCAAGCATCGATTCCCCGGGGAGGTTCTTCCTGCCATCCTGCCACCCCATCTGAGTTGTGTTCCTTTATTAACGACTACCATGGAGTTTTATTCCTTCTTCTCAGAGAACCAATCTCTATATAACTCTGCCCTCATTTGGTGTCTGGTTTTTGCTCACCATGCACGCTGAAGGTATAGCAGAGTACCTGTTCCTCAACAAGTAATCATTAAATATTTATGGAACGAATGATTCCAACAACAAAGGCAAATACTTATTTAGCCCTTGCCACGTCCCAGGCATTGTGCTGAACCCTTTATATCCACTTGCATCCTCTTGACAACCCCACGAGGACACCATCATCCCTGCTTTACAGATGAGAAAACAGTGGCAGAGAGGGTTTAATTACCATCCAGGGTCATGGAAAGCAAATGGAGCAGCCATGATTTGAGCCTACATGGTTCTAATTTCAGAGACCACTCTAGAAGTCCTGTTTGCCATTTCTGTTAAGTCTCTTGAAAGGAGAAGAAATTCAGACCTGTGTGTTTTTTGTGTTTGTGTGGCTGGTGTGTGTGTCTGTGTGTGTGCGTGCACGCCCACTGGTCTGTACTACTGAGGGAATGGGGATGGATAGAGTTAGAGATGACCCTAAAAGCAGGACCAGTCATAAACCATGGCCAGTGCCTTAAAAAATATTTTTAAATACCGCTGGACATGTGCTTACCTGTTCCCATGGACGTGGGATGCACAGAAGGCAAAGCTATAGTGAAGGAGGGTGGGGTCAATCATGGCGCCATTTTCTGCCCGTTCAAGCAAATCTCTGAGGTAACAGAGATGTCGGTGACACCCTCGGACTCCATTTCGGGCGCAATACTCGTCTAGTACAAACACCTGGCCAGGACTGAACCAGCCCTGTTTGGAGAATAAAGGAGAGACTTTCTTTTAAATATAGTTTGGGTTTTTCTGGGGGAGAGCTGCTAGAGTTGGGGATGACTGGAGAAGGGGGTTAAAAATAGCCACAGAGCTAACACTTCCTGATTGCTCATTAAGTGCCAGCCGCTGTGCCCAACGCCGTGTGTGCTATCTGGTTTAGTCCTCATAACAGCCCTATCAGGTAGGTGCTGCTATCCCTGTTTGATGGTCGGGAAATTTGAGCTCAGGGAGGACATGGAGTTTCCCTAGCATTCTGCAGCTAGTAAGTGATGGCATCTGGATTAGCAGAGGGCATGGTTCCAGAAAGAGAGGCTCACCCACTGCTTTAACCCTGAAGCGTCCACCTTAAAAGAGTGTTGGAGTGTGGGTAGGGCAAAGTCTTGGTTACTGATAAGAGGAAATAATAACATTAGTGCCTTAACTGGGTACAGTGCTTTACCCTTGACAAAGAACTTTCAGTTGAGCCCCATAACAACCTTGAGAAGCAGACAGAGCAGGTTTACCCCCATTTCATAGATGAGGAAATGGAAATAAGAGCTCACAAATAACACAAAACAGGCAGGACTCAAACCCAGCTCTGTCTTTTTTCTTTTTAATATTACAGAATATACCTATTAACATGGAAATATGGTCACAATGCAAGAAATTATTGTAAAATAGTATGTAGAGTATGATACTATTGGATTATTTCACTTTTTTTTAACATCTTTATTGGAGTATAATTGCTTTACAATGGTGTGTTAGTTTCTGCTGTATAACAAAGTGAATCAGCTATATGTATACATATATCTCCATATCCCCTCCCTCTTGCAAACCCAGCTCTGTCTTACTCCAAGTCTTCTGGGTGGTTTTTTTTTTTTTTTTTAACACTCTGGAGCATTAATAAATACTAGGATTGGTCTACATACATGCTAGGACTTCATAAATCCTTTCACTTTGGAAGAAAAAAGTTTTTTAGATTTTAAAATGAAGATAATAACAGAACTTTCCAAAGAGAACAACATGACTAAGTTTTCAAGTTGTGAATCATACAGGATTCAATTAAACTGAGAGGAGCTTCCTGTGCCCTGGCTGAGCGTTTTGCTTTATTTTTTCCCTGGCGGTTATTTGTTTTCTTATCATGTATTTGCTTGCTGCAGGACCACACAAAACTCTGCTCTGAAAGAGAACCCGGATGGAATCTCCAATCCAGAGCAGATGGGTAGGCCTGACGGGGTAGAAACTGCTGCCTCTATCATGCACTTAAGAGCTGATCAGACAGGCCCAGCGACTTGCCACTCAAAGCCACCCTTGGGACAAGCCTGAAATCCAATCACTTCTTTCAGTTTGGGTACCTTTCTGAAGCAAGAAAGAAACCAACTGAGGTGGTACATTGTAAGCCGAGAATTTAGGATTGTCTTAAATATAAATTTAATTTTACTTTGAGGGTCTTCTCTGAGTCATCTTTTGAATATGGCTCTGTCTTGGGAGAGAAAAGGCAAAAGGAGAAAGTGACCAGGTGGCAGGTAAAGGCCAAGGAATTGCAGCGAGGGAGGCCCCTGCCAACACTCTCCTCTGGTATTAGTGATCCGGGGAAACTTCTATAGACAACATGCAGCTCAGCAATGCATCCAACGAAAGACGGCATCTTTCCTATTTCAAATGATAAGTTACTGCAGAGGGCGGGAGAGTAGTCGAGGCAGTGGGCTGCCCCTATAGGCAACTTCTTTGCCACTCCATCTGCTACCCCAAATGCTAAATCTTAGAAACAACACTGCTGTGAAAGATTAAAATATATTTTCTACGACTCAGATGACACCAAGTCTTTTGTAGATGCCAAAATAGCTGCTTTGAAAAGAGTTGAAGAAATATCAATTAGGAACTCAGTCGAAGACACAGAAAAATTTATGTATTCCTGCTGGTCGGTCTCCAAAACTAACTGAAAAAAAAGATTGTAATAATGAGAAAATGGAATATATAGAGGCAGGAGATAAGGTCTTTTTAATGGCTGTTATTTTCTGAAATTTGGGGATGATGATTAATAGATACAGGTACACAAACGGGAAAGGAAATTGTTTTATGATATTCATAATTAATTTTGGATTTTTAGGGCTATATATGATTCACAGGGAGCAAGCTTCAGAATTTCATTTCTGGTTTAATTTTTTTTAGAGGGCACTCACTCCTTAGTGATGAATTTCTTAGTGAAAAAGAAAATCGTTTTAAGAAATTAGGATTTGAAAAAAGTCTTGAAAATAAGACTCCTCAAAAAATTCCTCAAGAGACTAGGAATTGTACATAAAAAGAAATTATTTAAGTTCAGAGGCATATTCTTACAAGTTTCACGAATGCAATTTATAATTACATGAATAATTACATAATCGTAGGAAATACATTTGAGAAAAACTGCCTTGCAATGCAAGGTAAGCTTTTTTTTTTTTTTTTTTTTTAAAGTCAAAATGATGCATTCCTTTCCAATTTGGCAAAGTTCAGACTTCTGATGAAGTAATTCTAAACCTGAGATAATCAATGAATCTTTTGTGAGACGAAGATTGATAAATTATTCCACATAATCCCGCTTCTGTTTTTTAGACTATTTTATCTACCATTTTTAATATTTTGGCTTCTGGCACAGAACAAGAAAAGGAATTTAAAACAAGAAAATTAGTCAGGACAGATTTAGGGTAGAGCCATACCATTTAGACAAAAAACCCAGATTTTCACTATACTTATGTTAATATCAATAATATGTTAACCTTAGTTAATTATATAATATTTAATAACATACAGATATATTAACCTTAGTATGTGGAGTCAGGGATGAGGCTTTTCCTCTGTGTGAAGCCATTTCATCCTTTCCCCTCACCTTTCCCATCTATAATGTGGGATTAATAGCCTTTATCTTTAAGAAATTAAGTGACAATTTCTGGTTTGCAGAAGGAAATAAATTGGGTCTCTTTTAGGCTTTTGAATTTGATGGTATAATCTCAAATCTATCTTCATAAATCTAATAAACACGTAATAGCGGTCCCTTAAATTTAAATGGATTTAAATCTAGGCTTAAAATAGGATTTCAAGAAATGTTCATGCTCTCGCTGGACAGCGGGACTTCTAAACGTCTAAAGCACCACAAGAAAATTCCCCCAAAGGGTGAAAAATGCTTCGAATACTATGTAGAAAGAAGAAAGCCACTCAAACAAACAAACCCAAACCCATTTACCTTATGAAAAGGGAAGCGAACTTGATTTACAAATCATTTTGATCTTTAAAAAAATACATAAAAAGGACCCATTCATTTCTGAGACAGGAGCACAGGGTCTCACTATGTGGGGTGGGGTGCGAGGGGAATCTTAATGTCTAAGAAACCGAGGCAATTTTTACAAGTTCTCCATAAGCAGGTGCCAAACTCAATTACCCTCTTGAGAATATTTCTCATGTAGCAGCTGAAAAGGGGGAAGCTCAGATAGGGAGGCTGGGGAATTGGATCGTCTCTACTGATAACTTCCTCCCGCTCTGTCTTCTTTCTTTGGTAACTAAAACTATCTCAACACAGGAAATCAAGAACACATTTATAATTGTTAAAGGGGCTCCACAACGGAGAAAAGAGCTTCTGACATAAAGGTAGAAAAATATTTTATTTTTTGAAATGTTATCCCATTTCAATTGCTGTAGACCAAAGAATATACTTGCCAGGCAAGAATAGGAATCATTAAGTCTGTGATCCAAAGTAAGACGTTGCACCATCTCAAAGAGGGAAGCGTGGTCAAAGTTACAGGGGTTGGAAGAGATAAATTCATCCATGCCATGTTTTTGAGCTCTATCTGCGTCTGTTCATTTATACATGTAGAGAGAGACACAATTTAGAGAAACACATCACATTTTCTTTGACATTTCAAATACACAGGAATTCACTAGGCATTACAAACGCTAGCTGTTTCCCCGTTGCCTCCCACCAACATCCCCAAGATATTCTTTTTTATACCTCCCATTGTCAACTTGCATCACTTACTGGTGAGTTTATTGCATTTCGGCAAAAATATATTGGCATCAACATGTTTATCAAATGATCACAACTCCAGTGCATTTATGTTGTTCTTGAAAAACTAAGCACACGACCGTAACTTCGCCTGCATTTCACCAAACACTGAAAGCAGATCGGATCTTTGCTTATAAAAGCCTATTTAGCTTTTAGGTTTTTAATAGATTCTGCCATTCCAGTGGTTATATCTAGAGCAATTTCTCTACAATTATTGGGATTATCTGGAAAAAAGGGTTATGCTGATTTTCAGCCAAGTGACAATATTTTTATCCTCCCCTTCCAAATCCCCGTGGCCGATTTGGTTGCGCAAAGGGTTTGGGTCCCCATCTTCCAAAATTAAAACAAAATAATAACAAAAGATTTTCATTGAAACCTGGAGAATAAGTTCAACGGGAATTTAGTTTGTGATAGCCAAGGACATTGCCTTATAGTGTGCTTACTCAGTTAGCGAAGCTTATGAAAGACAAACAAATTTTCTCAGCAAGAGCTATGATCTGCCATTTATTGTGAATTAATAGTCTCAATGTATTCACACTTTTCCTTACAGGGTGAAGGCTGTAGGCAAAACCTCCTAAGGGCTAACTAATTAATCTCAATATGTGTAACTAAAATAGTCTATATTCAATCGGCAAAATAACTCAGAGAATCCGACTCGAGTGAGACCAAGCAAATCCCAAAGAGGAAGGAATGAAGGTCCTAGACATTAAAGGAATCGGCTCACTCTGTCTCATATTTACTCACTGTCCTGAAATGCTGTGAAGAAAAAGAATCTTAAATCAAGCAAGAGTTTATTCATCCCCTTGCGTGCAACATTCTACTGGAATACGGGCACCTGCCAGGGACCAGGGATGCTGTCAGGACATGGGAAAACGGATTTCTGACTTGAGAGGGTATTTGAATAATATTTTCAAAAGTGGCCTTCATCCCAGGCAGTTTTTTTTCCCTCCCTGCTTGGGGGATGGCTGAAAATGGGGATTATAGTTGCAGTGTGATATTAAGATGATGATTTTTCCTCACATTATTAATTTTGTGTATCCTTCCAACCTAAATGCATGGTATGTCAGATGTATGCCCTCTTTTTGTTGGGTTTTAAATCTTCAGTCATCTTTCATAGAAGCAGCAAGTGGTCAGTGTTTGAACAGGATGTGTTGTTTATGCCCAAGACACACAGAAGCAACGGTTACCAGAAGGCAAGTTGAAGAATGTCTGTTTTAATAGCCAAATCGCTCTACTAATAGGATAAAACACAAAATTCTGGAAGGGATATCACATGAGCAGGAATTATATTAGACAATCTGAAAGAATCCTCTTTGCTGGGTTAATTGCCTCAGATTTGTCTTCAGGAAAGTGCTTTCAATTTGAGTTTAGGTGCTTTACCTAGGAGGATTCTTTTGTTTGGTAATTTGGTCTCCAAGCTATATTTCTCCTTTGACTCAGGATGGCTAGAAAGAGAGGTGGCCAGGAAGTTGGTACCGGGGAGAAAGCTAGCTGCTTCTGGGATATGTGTGTATGTGTATTGTGTGTGTGTGTGTGTGTGTGTGTGTGTGTGTGTGTGAGTAAGGGTGTGTGTGTGTGTCTCTGGCTCAAAGCAAGTGTCTTAAACCTGCTCCAACTTTAGCTGTCCCCCTGCAGGATGGCACTCCTGTAATCCAGGTGATACTGCTCCGTCCCTCAGGACCATTCTGCCCTCTCGCCCCCATCCTGTCAGTCCCCGGAGAAACTAACAGTGGGGTACACCCATTGCTTGTCCTGTTCCATCCTCATAAAAAGCTTCACTCGCTCTGTGCCTCCCAATTCTAGCAGATAGATGAGGCAATTTGGCTCGCATCAGCTTCTTGCTCTCAGGTTTCCCAAAAGAGGCTGTAGGCTGACAAACCGGTCGGGCCCTTTACTTGGCCAGTTTGCCTCTGCTATTTTAGTGTTCTTCAATTATGATGGTGCAAACAGTCATTTAGCCAGGGAGAAGGGGGCTCTTTTGTAGCTGTTAAAAATATGCCCCACGTTTGAAGTCTCTTCCTCTATTTGCTGAACCTCTTGAAAACTCTGTGATGAACTATTTTGCATGGCTGCCCACTCAGGAAATGGATCTGGAAAGAGAGCTTGCCTCCTCCGTGGAGACCTGGATACAGACCTACCCCCTCCCACCTCCCCCATCCATCATCACAAGACGGCTTCACCCCGCTAATTCTTGGCTTGGACTTCATCTAAAGAACAATTTCATTCTTACTCACATTTTAAAGCAGGTTTTAAAATATGCTTAAAATCCGCCTGTTTTCCTTTTCCGAAAGTAACCCTATCAACATAAAAATTCCTTTTTCCCTTCTTCCTTCTTTCCTCTCTGTCAGTTCACATGGGGGTGACCGAGCCTGGGACTGATTTAGGAGGTCTGGGTGCTCCTGTGAGCTCCGCTTTTAAATAGGTGTGGGATACTGGCTGAAGTGTTGATCTGTCTGAGTCTCAGTTTCCTCGTGTGTAAAATGAGCCAAACTTTTAGCTCCCTTTCTGCTGCCACTGTCATTTAATCATCCTTAAGGTCCCTTTACACCTTCCATGGGATGGAGCTTAATGCAGTGGGAATTTCCAGCAAGTAAAACGAGCAGCCCTTGGATTTTGCTTACACAAAATCATCATTTACTGAGAATTAGGTTCATTATCTTAATGGTTCCAACAACTCAAGAGTGCTTAACAGGGTGGCTGGCTCCCAGGAAATTTCTGAGAGTTTCACTGAGCTTATTACATTCAGACAAAAAAAAAAAAAAAAAGAGAGGAGCAGTAGGCCAGGAATGCTTTTTTAAGGTGTCCAAGGAAGGGCTGTGATTTTGATGCTCCATCCAAGCAGGGATTTTGAAATGTTTATTCTCTGCTGTGTTCCCAGCACCTAGAACAGTACCTGGCACACAGCAGGCACTCGAAACATATGCGTTAAAATAATGAATTTATCTCACTGAGATAAATAAATGTGCTCTCTAAACAAATATTTTCTACTTCTTGATTTTAGGAAATGTTGATACACTAAATTCAACAGGAATAGTTTATTTGAGCTAGGATAGCAGGTGATTCAGTGGGTGGGCTTAGAGGGTCACGAAGACTGAATTTGAGGCCAGCTCTGCCGTTACAGGGTATGCAATGTGAGGAAGTTGATGAGTGTTTCTGAGTCTTATTTTCCTCATTTGTAAGTTGAGAATGGTGTTTGAGTCTACCCTCAGAGAGGATTGTTGACAGGATCTGATAAGCAGAACCTGCAAAGCACCTATGTGCCTGGCATATACTAAGTGCTCAAAAACCTTAGCCATGAGTGAACGGGCAGGCTTCTTGGTGCTCCCAAAGCCAGTTTGTTTAATATTCTTAGGGAGCCAAGGCTGTCACTATATTGATCACTATTAACCTATATTATTAGTTATAGGTTGCTTCTTAAACCATATTGTTTCTAGGAAGCTGGGAGTCCTTCCCAAGCTCTCTGCTTTATGCTTCTCCTCTGCCCCTGTATAACCAGTTCCTATTCTCTGCCTCTGTTTTTTGCTGGGTGATGTTCCAATTTCTCTGTGGTCAGAACACACACTTAAATCCCCTGGTAGATAAAATGTTCCTTGAGGGTAAGCTTCTGATCTGTTACTTCCCCTGGCAGCTCCCAGAGGAGCCAGGTCCTTAGAAGGTGTTTATTAACTGACTTACTCTGACATTTGCATCCCAGGAAACTTCCCATCGACTTTATTAAGGAGTCACACACATGGGGATTCAGATGGCATCTTGCAAATCCCAAAGTGGGAACATGTGTTCTTAGGGGGAAAAAAATCTTATAAAAGGAAACAGAATTCTAGGTGCAGGTGTCTTTGGATACCATTCAGATTGTCTGCCTGTGTCTCCATACATGTCTAGGACCATATGCATTACATATGTTATCTATTTTAAAATAAAACACTGCAGTGGTCCAGCTGTTCCAAATTCTGTTTCAAAGAACTTGTGGGTGCTTCTCAAGCAACACCACCTAGTCATCCTTGCACGGTCCCAGTCTGTTCTTCTACAGTGCTGAACATTAAAAACTAAATGCTCCTTGCAATCGCATTTTGCCCTGTGCAAACAATTGGAATTGGTTGATGAGAGAAAAAGAAAACTCCAATGTTGACATTAGCAAGGGGAAAACAGCCCAGAGCAAAAGGATGGAAAAGTCAATTCCTGGATTCAGGACACACTGGGATCAATTCCCTTGCCAATGTTTGGCATGTGTCAAGGGAATGCAAATGAATTTAAATACTAGGCTGAGCAAAATAGAATTAGGAGGGTAAAGTAGAAGCTTAAAACTCTAATGATGTTTGGATTATCTCTTGCTTTGGGAGACACATACCAATGTTCTTTTTCATTAATATATGTATTTTTTTTTATTACTTAAGAAATCAAGGATCGACTGCATTTTAAGAAGTTACTTCAATCTTTACCTTTTTCAGACCTGGCTGAAGAGTTGCTCAGTCCTGCTTAGTTTGTAAGGGCTTCAAATATATTGAAAATGGGCTATGTAATTTCATAGGCTCTGGAGCTAGGGCATAATTCAACACATCTTCCAAACAATGCTTCTTGTTTCACTTCTGGGCTGTAATTGCATAAAGATTTTGGAGTTCTTTACAGCATGGGCATAGGAGACTGACTTCAGACTAAACTTAGATGAATAAAGCTGATATTGGTACCTAAACTACATTTATAAACTTAAAAGAACTATCAATGGGTATCCATGACACAGAAGCAGGCTGATGGACATGCAGACTTAGGGAAGGCAAGTATGCTTTCAAGAGGAAACTAATTAAAATTTTTACCCCAAGTTTGCTCAGAAACAATTTTGGTTTGGCATTTAAGGAATGTGGAAAATAATGGTTCCTAAAGTGATACGATTATGTGAATTTTATACTCTCATTTAATCTACTTAAATTTCAAGTGATGTTCCTAATTGACCATCCTATCGTTTATTTTGTCTGTGATGTCTGGGTTCATTTCATGTTTGATATTCTTTTTCTTTTTCTCCTTCACAATGGGAAAGAATATATCATATTTTTTCACAATCTCGTCTTAATAGCAAGCATATTTGTGTGATCTTTTTTCTGATAGAAAGAAATTTAGATAAGTTTGCAATAAGGTCTACCAAATGGAATTTTCTTGAGTGGGAGGGGAATAATATAGCTTTCCAATTTTCATTTTGTTGAGATTTTTCTATTATCCCAACAGCTCGGGGAATGCATGCAAAAGGTCAAATCTTTTTATTTTGTAGTATTACCTGTTAGAACTTGTTATAGGCTAGGGGAAAAATTCTGCTGTGGAAAATAACTATGATTGTGTTGTTAACAAGTTGTCTGAGGGAGGCTCCCTCCTCTAATGAATCCCTTTTATAATAAACTAGGGGTAGCTGCTTTATCACTGAAATTTAGAGCACAGTTATGGCTGTTGTTATCCCTGATGGATGCTAGAGGCAAGAGAATAGCTCATGTAACTCTAAAGTCACTGTGAACTCGAACTGCAAATTAAAAGGTGACTTTGTATCTTTCCTATATGGAAAATGTGTGCTTGTCATATCTGCTTGACAGTACAAGAGTGAATGTATGGTTTGGACAATAACGAACCATGACAGTAGTCAACCTCATCAGAAGACATGAAATAAAGAAATGACAATGATTGATGGCAGCTGACTGTTTACGGATTTTTCTAGAAGAGTTTTTCTTGGCATGGTCAAGTAACCAGGGGATGTTGTGCCCTGCCTGAGCTCTGCACAGCAAGCAAAAGACGGGTCCTCCCCTGCCTGCTGCCCTTGAGAAACAACTTAATTCTTTCATGGTGCCTTTGACTCAATCAAGCTAACTTGCATGGCCAAGAGAGGATGGCTTCTTCCGAAGCTATCAAGGTCCACATTGCATTTTGCAGAAATCTCTGGCAATACACCCAAGGGGATAAACATGTGATATTTATTTCAATGTTCATTTTTATAATTCTTCATAAGACAAATGCTTTGAGTAAAAATCGTAACAGAATTTTTTGTCAATGATCTCAAAACAAATAAATGATTTGTAATGTTCCCTGCTGTAGTTACTACATTTTCAATTAATTTATACAGTACTTGATAATATTTTTATGTCCCTGCAATAAGAGCAAACACAAATTTTCTATAGTTGACTCATTAATAAGGTATCTTCCTATAAATCACTATAGGTCATGAAAATACTCAGCTGATTAGTGAATAATATGTTATATGTGTTTGAAGCAGTTAACAATGAAGTGACCCTTCATTTAAGAAGATCTATTGACATCCTAACAGGGTATTTGGAAAATTTTGGCCCTGATTGTGAGAGACTATTCTTTTAAAAAGTCATTTACTTTAGAGTGAGAAGGAAAGTGATACACAGTGTGGTTTGGGGTCACGCAAATTAATATTGAATTCATTCTCTGATGTTGCATTCCTGCAATGTAGCAACTGCAAGTTGACAATACAAGAAGATGCAGCAAAAATCTTCTGAGACAAAACTACAGAAGGAATTAAGGCAAACAACTATTTGGGAGTCTACTAGGATAGCAATGCATTGTTGTGCAAATACATGTAAATTCACGAGAACAAAATTCATTCAGTCATCTATTCATCCATCCTTTCTTTTAATCTTTAAAAAAAGTAGAGCAAAATCCTAAAAGCCCACAAAGTTCACATTCTATGGTAAGCTTTTAAAAATGCCTCATCGGACATGGAAAGGAAAGGAAAGTTAAATTATCTGCTTGAAGTGGTAAAAAAAAAAAAAAAAATCTGTCTGCTAGCCAGGGGTACATTTATGCAAAAGAAAAGAAAAAAGAAAGAAAGGAGGGATAGAAAGCAAATTAAAGAAAAAAACGAAAAGAAGAAAGGACTATTATTAAATGGTCAGGAGAAATGATGTGACCTACAACTTCTAAGTTCACATTCAAAATACTCAAGTACATATTTGCCTGCTCTCTTGACCCATTTTTCTAGCTCCCTCTAATGTCTAGTTTTCTCTCAACACATTTTTGGTGGACAGCTTTTTCCTCTATGAATAAAGGAACTGTGTACTCTTTTATTAATAACTCAACTAGTGAAGAGAACGATGTTTCTATGTTTTAAAGTTTCTTTTTTTCTCTTACAGGTGTATTTTTAGAAAAATGAATACAAATACAAATGATGTCCAAAAAAGTTATTGTTGTCATTGTTCTTGGGAGAGCAGCAGAGAGATATTTGAGACCAGAGGTCAAAACCCTCCATGACATTGTGAGATTGTGAATCTGAAGCTTCTGTGAATAAGCTACATGAATTCAATTGGGTCCTTCATGTCCTGTTTTTTTTTTTTTTTTTTTTTTGTTGGCTGTACGTGGGCCTCTCACTGTTGTGGCCTCTCCCGTTGTGGAGCACAGGCTCCGGACACGCAGGCTCAGCGGCCACGGCTCACGGGCCCAGCCACTCCGCGGCATGTGGGATCTTCCCGGACCAGGGCACGAACCCACGTCCCCTGCATCGGCAGGCGGAGTCTCAACCACTGCGCCACCAGGGAAGCCCCATGTCCTGTTTTTATGCGTGGTAGTTGAATGTATTACATGTCTCTTTTCAAAATTAATCCTCTCTTGGGTCTTAGAGCACACCCTCAAGCCAGGTAGAATGAATTCTTTCGTGTTCAAATAATGAATTTACTTTATTGTGTTCTGCAATTTCTTGGAGTCTTGCTCAGTTAACATCTTTGGGTTTCCTACCCCCCCCTTTCTATTTGTTAAGGTACCCGTGGTTACCACACCATTGGTTCGCTGACCATTCTAACCTTTGGAATGGGAAAGGAAAAACAACAATAGCAACACATCATCAGGGTGCAAAATGATCTGTTTTCAGGCATTAAGCAGTCAGGTAGCTGTGAATTCCATGAAACAAAGGCATTATTTGCCATTTTGTTGTGATGTTTATTAATATTCTTGGAATAAAAAAAATTAGGATATGTTAATGGTTGGCTTTACTCAGAGGATCATTTGATGCCAATATGAAAGCCAAGGAGAGGAGGCAATTATGCACACATCACATGCATCCTAGTTTCAGTATGAAGCTGACATTTCAGACCTACGGTCAGGAAAATAACATGAAAAGTTTTACTACAAAGTCTAGACATGAGGAAGATTTCAGAGGAGAGGGAGGAAGCACATTGCAGGTGTCAGATAATCTAGTCTGATTATCTGAGCTGTGCTAGCTATAGGGGAACACTTACCCTTCAGTCCAGCTAGAAGTTAGCAGGGTAAGAAGGAACAAACCAGAATAACATAAAGACTAGCAACAAGGCTCAGGAAAGCAGACAGGAGTTCTAACCTAGCAGCTAAAATTCTTGGGTTTGAGCAAAGATTGAACAAGAAAACTTAAATGAAACAAAACAAAAAAACAAAGTCACCCCCCCCCAAACCAACAGTAACCAAGATCCCCCTAACTGCTGAAGACTCTTCAGGTGGTAGCAAAATTAGAACAATTCTCAAAGACATCCAACCTTAGGGATCTATGATGTGATTAACACTTATCAGTTGAGAAACAGACATCAATATGAGACTCATTGCAAGTGATATATCAATCATTGACCAAAGAGCAAAGCTTAAAATACCCCCTCCCCCTGCACTCTTGAGAACGGAGGTACTGATTTTCCACTGTTCCTCTAACACATTGCACAGGGATCGGGTGTTTCAATGAGAGGCCACTTGGCATAATAAATCGTGGCAACACTCAACTCAATGATTTGGACGTCATTTCCAAGGTAAGCAACATTGGCCTTAAAAAACTGGAAAATTGCAAGTATTTGTTTTAAAAAGTTGTATAGCTAGGCACTGGCTTAATTTTTTCAAGTTTTAACCAAAAAAAAAAAAAAAGAGAGAGAGAGAGAGAGAGAAATTAAATCAACAGCAACACACATCAAAAAAACCACAAAAGAACAAAAAGGTTTAAAAGTTTGGTGGAACCCTCCCAAAATCATTGTAGAGTCACATACAAACTAATGAATAGCAGGATCTATTTTTTTTTCAGTTTTTCCAATTCCATACAAATACTCCACTCCACTCTTAGACGTGTCTTTTCATTTTGAAATCGAGCTTTTGAAATTGCAAAAAATAAAATCTGCACCCAGAAGTCTGTTAAACTGAATTTAGAAAGACCCAAATAAACTCACAATTACGCTCAAGTATCCCAAACTGTAAAATATTCCATTCTCAAGTTTCCCTTGAGCAGACAGCGACATGACAAGACTGGAGTGTTTATTTTTCTCTATCCAAAAAAACCTATCCCATTTCTCTGTAGCTTCCCTTTGCCATGTAAATATTAACAAAGTGATTACAAAGTTAACTCATAGAAAAGTTGTTCTTAAAAATCATTCACTTGCAAGAACAGCAAATACTTTGAGCAAATATTCAAAAACAGGGATTTGATGAGATGTGTACAGAATTAAGTATTTAACAATGACCCTTACCTTTTGGAAGTCAGGGAAATCTTTTTAAAATGCAATACTTGATTGTTTTCACTCCTTTTGTTAGAGGGTCTGTGATTGACTTAGCATTTGTGATGTGACAAAATAAATCGAGGTATAGACTGAGAACCAAGTGTCAGTGAAGGATCAAAGTTTGCTACTTTACTACTGTGTTGTAATTGTTTTTCATTTTTCTGTTAACTCACTTTGTAGTACCAGGTGACCAAACTATCCCAGTTTGCTCAGGACTAAAGGGCTTCTGGGACAGAGGACTTTAATGGCTAAAACCAGACAAGACTTGGGCAAATCTGGATGAGTTGGTTACGTTAAGTTTGAATAAACACTGGAGGTTTGACTGAGTTAATATAAAGCCTGATCTATTTAATAGTGAGGGTTTGAATTTACCAGTTTAAATGCAGCTTTGAAGTAACTGTTATGTAACCACAATTCTGTGGCAGACCCCACCAAAAATTATGATATATCCCCTACCCCCAGCCATTTTTGGTTGTTTTGCACAACTACTCAGTGCATTACTACACAGTGTAAAATTCTTAGCTCCTGTTTGAATCTTTCTCATGGGTTTTAAATACCCCTAACTGTAAACGATCAGATACAGAAGGCTGGTTTGGTTAAACCCTGACTGGATTCCGATGCTGGTTTCTAAAGTATGGGAACACAGCCTCACTTTCTGGTACTCTGGCTGCAGTTTTTATTAAGTGCCTAAACTAGCATTAGATAGAATCTGGAGCAGCTGAGGCTCTGTTTCAGGGGTAGTAAAGCAACTATGGGATTATTAGGTTGAATACTAGTGGGTTGAAGCTCCGCATAAAGATTGTCATTGACTGCAGGGTCACGGTGTACAGTTGTGCAGAATGGGCACTGCACAACTCAGGAGGCACCATTCACATTTCTGTCTATGGGAAAAGTGTCTCCTGCAGGGCACAATCTGCATGGCTGAAAGTGGTGGCTTCCTTCTTACAGAACCTGGTAAGAAGGAAGGTAGTCCTCATACTCTCTAGAGAACCTCTGTTCCTGGGCAGTGATTAAGGGGACAATAAGGAACAGGGTGGTTCTGCCACCAGGTACTGATAAGTCCCAGACGCATGAATTATCTGACCTTCTCACTCATCTCTCAGCCTCCCTCACATGCTTTCTAGGAATGACATTACTTACCCCACCCCACAAACTCAAACCCTTAGAATTTTGCTTTGGATGCTCCATGTAATAAAAGCTCCCTCTGTCGACTAGAATAGTGACACACCTCAAGCTTGTGTATACTCAGCTGAATCTTGTAGCTGATTGCCTAATGACTAGATTCTAATTGCATAGCTAAATGGATCCTACCCACGGAGGGAAATGTAAATCGAGAGCCCTTGTGTATTTCCATGAAGGAACATCCATCCCCTCTTCAAGAGCCTCCATTACTACGCTCCTTTTTAAAATCAGTGTCTGGTCTCCATTTAATTTTACCCCTGAATGTCCATCCTCTTTCCTACACTAGAGAGAAAAAAGGGGGCTAATCACGAACCAAGTAGTAATTTCTTAATCTTGGCAGATGATAGAACAAAGACACTGAATGTGAGGTGAAATGACTTCAGAAGAAGTGGAGATTATTTGGAAATAAAACCAGGATTTTCCAAATATCACCTGTGATACATGTTTTATGAGCTTGATTTGGATGGTGGTTATAGTTAGGAATTTTTTCCTGATACACAGTTAATTCCATCTCAGAGGAGTATAATGGGATGTGTTGTTTCTAAATTTATTTAAAAGGAGCCTGTCAGGCAAGGTGAAAGAAGGGATTCCACTATAGAGGAATTATTTTAATTCAATAAAGATTGGGGATGCTTTTATTTCAACTAGTGACTAAACAATTTAAAAAGAGATGTTTCCTTCTCTCTCTTTGCTCTCAAACTTAAATGCCACAAATGTTAGAGAAAAAAGAAAGTAGGACACTTGGTGGTGGTCATGGTCAGAAGGGCTGTCCCTCTTCCCCTGAGTCCTCCTCAACTTATTCCTTATTCTTTCAGGGTTTTCTTTGTGGAAACCCACATGATTGTGTGATTATTTGCAATGTCCCACAAGGAATGCATCTTCCTTTAAAAAGCCATCAGTACTGGACAGGTATCCCTGGGAGCACCTGATGGATAGTATTTGTCATCCAAAAAGAGTTTTTCCCCATCAGTAAAGGTGTTACAAGGTCTAAGAACACAGTCTTACTAGATAAAAACAGACATGGCAGTGGAATTCATTGAAAAGAGAATATTCTCTATTTAGTTGCTGTAGCTACAAAATTATTTGATCCATATTTTTTAAAATTTACTTATTTATTTATTTTTGGCTGCATTGGGTCTTCGTTGATGCGCGTGGGCTTTCTCTAGTTGCAGCGAGCGGGGGCTACTCTTGGTTGTGGTGCACAGGCTTCTCACTGCAGTGGCTTCTCTTGTTGTGGAGCATGGGCTCTAGGCGCACAGGCTTCAGTAGTTGTGGCACGCGGGCTCAGCAGTTGTGGCTCGCGGGCTCTAGAGTGCAGGCTCAGCAGTTGTGGCACATGGGCTTAGCTGCTCCGTGGCATGTGGGATCTTCCCGGACCAGGGTTTGAACCCGTGTCCCCTGCATTGGCAGGCAGATTCTTAACCACTGTGCCATCAGGGAAGCCCTCGATCCATATTTTAAGAGCAACAGAGGAGAGACAGTGTGAAAGCACTGTGTTCAACGTCAAATTTCCGACAAGGGACCTTCACACTTGCTTTCCCTTTTGCTGTAATTCTCTTTCCACAGATATTTGTGGGACTGACTCCCTATCATTTGGGCTGAAGCTCAGATCATCTGACTTATATTCCCTCTCCCCACTCAGTCACCATTGCATGACATTCTTTATGGTATTTCTCAATGTCTGAAACTATCTTACTCATTTTTTTACTTGTTTACTGTCTAGACTTCCCCACTGGGCTGTAGGTATCCTGAGGGCAGGGATCTCACCTGTCTTCCTCATCAATGTCTTGTCATCTAGACAGTTGCTCAGTGAACTATACTGAATCAGTGGGTTCCATGCTAAAGTCAGGACTCACCATGATTATTGCTAAAAATGACTTGTACCCAAGCTATTCCTAATTGACCTGTTATTCAGAACCCTAACATCTCTATTTAGGGTTCATGGCTTTTTTTTTTTTTTTTTTTTTTTTGCGGTACGCAGGCCTCTCACTGTTGTGGCCTCTCCCGTTGTGGAGCACAGGCTCTGGACGTGCAGGCTCAATGGCCATGGCTCACGGGCCCAGCCGCTCCACGGCATGTGGGATCTTCCCGGACCAGGGCACAAACCCGTGTCCCCTGCATCGGCAGGCGGACTCTCAACCACTGCGTCACCAGGGAAGCCCTAGGGTTCATGTTTTGTAAAAAATGAATTATTTAATTTGGTGCTTTATGTTTTCAGTGTTTCCATTTTCTTTGTTTCAATAAGTATCTCCAAGCGTATGCTGTCTTTCATCTGACCCTGTGTGTCTGAAGTGTTGTAAGATAAAAACCAACGTAGGTAGCAAGAAGGCATGGCAAAGGGGCAAGAAATTAAAGCAGATGCTGAGGTAAGAGGGGAAGAGACTGGAATATGAACTGGGGCTGTTTAAGGAGGAAGTTTCATTTTTGGGTTCTGGTATTTTAGCTCAGAATGGGTACCGTGTTTTTTTTTTTTTTTTTTTTCCCCACTGCATGTGATAATGTCATCATTTATTTTTAAATGGTTCTAAGTTGCAGATTTAAATTTATTTCAAATCAAGCCCTATTTTACAATTACTTTTAATAGGAAGAAATGAGGCAAGGACATACATAATCTACCATATTTGAAGGACTCAAACAAATACATGTTTGGCTGTGAATTCTAAACTCTCACCAAAACAGAGAGATAAAAATCCACCTAAAATATATTTTCTTTGTTTAGTCCTTAGGGGGAAATGTCAAGTATTGCACTTTAAAATTACTTTCATCTAACATTTTTGTCCCAACTTTCCCCCTCTGAAGTCACTATTTTTTCTTTTCAGCAAACATGATTTTGTGAATCCTTAATGTTAAAGCAACTAGATTTTCTAACTCAACTTTGGAAGATTGACTTTACTCTACAGAGCTATTTTTAACAAATGGCATATTTACTTACAAAATTGGGAGATGGGGGCGTCCAGCTGAGGCACGTTCCCTCCCTTGGCGTTGAGTTTCTGGACTTGGGTTGGGGGCACAGGCTTGTGTGACTGACCGGTAGCCCGGTACATGGCTTGGACCCAGAGAATGCGATCTTGCTCATCATCACTTGCAAATATCACGGTGTCTCCTTCTTTGACTGCATTGAAGAAGGCTCGGCCACCCTCCAAACCTGGGTTAAAAGGGAAAAAAAAACTGCTAAGTTGAGCTGCAATGTTCTTGGCAGGACTAAGTTCTGAGAGAGGCAGTTTCTGTGCTTTTTCTTGGGCTGCAGAAGGGAGGAGCCATTTATCTGACTGTAGGATGGGAAATCTGATACCCACTTGGCCACAAAGTGGGGCCATGGTGTCCAAGAGGCATTGTGAGCCCAGCTCTTGTCTCCCGCCATCTTTGTTTGGTTGGAGACAGAATTGTCAATTGAGCTGCCTAATGGACAGGTAAACATCTGTCTATAAATACACTATTATTTCTCTCATCTTTTTTTTTTTTTTTTTTTTTTTTTTGCGGTACGCGGGCCTCTCACTGTTGTGGCCTCTCCCGCTGCAGAGCACAGGCTCCGGACGCGCAGGCTCAGCGGCCATGGCTCACGGGCCCAGCCGCTCTGCGGCATGTGGGATCTTCCCAGACCGGGGCACGAACCCGTGTCCCCTGCATCGGCAGGCGGACTCTCAACCACTGCGCCACCAGGGAAGCCCTCTCATCTTTAAAAACAAACAAAGCGGACAACAAAAACATCTCTTGACCCCCACTTCTCCCTTGAGCTACTGCCCTATTGTTCTTCTCTTTACAATGTAAGTGGATCTCTACCAGGGCTTCTCAAATTTTGGTGCACATGTGAATTCTCTGGGCATCTCGTTAAAATGTAGCTTCTGATTCAGTAAGTGGGGCTAGAACCTGAGATCCTGCATTTCTACTCAAGCTCCCACATGGTGCTGATGGTGCTGGTTGGAGGACCACACTTCAAGTAGCAAGGGTCTCTCTCCTCTTAAAGCCCTAAAGCCCTTCTGATAGGGCTGCTGCCCCAGTGAAACTTGTCAAGGTCACCAATTACTTCCCCGATGCTGAGTCCAACGATGAACTCAAAGGCTTCATTCTGTTCCATCCATCAACTCATTCCATTCTCTTTGAAAGGTTTTCTTCACGTGGCTCCAGGTCATCTGATTTTCTTCCTCCTTCCCTTGCTGTTGCTTTCAGTCTTGTTTGTTGGTTCCTCCTCCTCTGACTCCTCCTCCTGACCTTTAAACGTGGGAGCATCCTGGTCTTCTGTCCTTGGACCTCTTCTTTTCTTCGTCTACACCCAATCCCCCAGTGATGCCATAGTGTCAAATACCATGGATATGCTCATGGTCTCCACATTTCTAGCTCTACCCTGGACCTCTCCCTTGAACAGCAGACCTGAACATCCAGTGGGTTTCTTGACTTCTCCACACGGATATTGGAAAGGGACCCCAAATTTATCACATCCAATGCTGAACTCCTGGTGTTTTTCCCAAACCTCCTCTCCATCTCAGTAAAGCTGACCTCATCCTTCTGGCTGCTCAAGTCCACAACCTCGGGGTCCTTTCTGACACCTGATTTTCTCTCACTGCCCATTCCAATGAAATTCTGAAGGCTCTACTTTCAGGACGTCAGAACAGAATTTGACCCATTCTTCCTTCTCCAGTGCTGCCACCCTGAATTCAGCCATGCTCATCTCTCACCTAGATTATTTCAATAGCCTCCTATCTGATCCATCTCCCTCCATCTTCACTCTCTATACTTGATTCTCCAGATGGGGGCGAGAGTAATCCGTTTGGCATAAGAGTCGGGTCACGTCACCCCTCTGCTCAAAACCTACCAGTAGCTCTGCATTTCACTCAGAGGAAGAGTCTAGGTTCTGACAAGGCCTGCAAGACCCCACGTGAATTGACCCTTCACTACTTCTACCATCCTCTCCTACTACTCTCTCTCTCACGTGCCCCTGTATGCACCCAAGTCATGATGGCCATGCTGGCCTCTTGCTGCTCCTTGAACACTCCAGGTGTGTTCTCACCTCAGGACCTTTGCACGTGATATTGCCTGTGCATGGAACTCTTCCTCCAGATATCTGCATGAGTCACAACCTCACCTCCTTTGTGTCTTTGCTCAGATGTCGCATGCTTGTTCAGGCCTTCCCTGACCTCTACCTCTCCTTACTCACCTCTCTTCTCTTGTATTATTTTTCTCCATAGCTCTTACCACCTCTAACAAATTATATAAGTTACTTCCTAAAGACACCGAGTTTTTGTCTCTTTTGTTCACTGCTGCATCCCTGGTACCTAGAACAGTGCATGGCATAGCGTAGGTACTCAACAATTACAAGTTGGATGAATGAATGCCCTACAGACCCATTTTTGCCCCACAGGCAGTTCTCAAGGTTAAAATTTAGAGAGAAGTAGGCAGAAGCCTCCCTTTGGTCTCAGGCCAGAGAGACATTGTGTCTGTCAACATATTCCAAAAGCCTGTATTTTGCGGTTACTGGGACTCTCTGTCCATAAATAAAGCTTCATATCTTCATCAGGCTCCTCATCATTCCTCCCCTCCCCTCCCCCACCAGTTATCAGTTTAAAGATGAAAAGTGATTAGTAGATTAGATTAGATTAGATTTAATCTAGATTAGATTTCCAACAAGGCCCAGTCACTAACCTGTTTGACATTTGCATTGGAAAAGATTTCTGGTGACAACGTTAATTCTAATGTCTATTCCAAAAGAGTGGGTATGTGTTGGTAGTTTTGCACTTAGAATTGCCAGGGATTCTAGAACAATAAATAGCATCATCTTTATATGAAGGGTCTAGGGGTGCACCATTTTAAATAAAAGCTTTATGGTGGTTATGCTTATGAAGGAATATTTTGGTTCATTTCTTACAGAGAGTTTTAAAATGTGTGATTTGGATAGGATGATGTACAGTTAGCAAGCTGGGAAAACCAGATGAAATGAATGGATACAACCATAAGAAGGAAAATTCTGCAGGGTGAGAGAGGAAGAAGAGCTTTGAGGGATGCTTTCACCCCTGAAAAGTAGGTACCAAGGAGCTAAAAGGAAGAGTGGGGTCAGTAGAGCTTCTGTAGTCTAGTCTCATGGCAACCTTCGGGATAAGCTACCATGATACCGTAGGTGATCTGCAGGCTAGACATCACCGGATGGGTCCTTTTCCTTGCCCCACCACCTCCCGTCTGCCAGGGCCCACAGCTGGGAATAGGGACACTGTGTTCCTGGAGCTACAGTCAGAAAGTCAGTTCATGGGGCTGCCTCGGGAAGTAGAGAGGTAGAGATGGAAAGATGCTAAGTGTTCAGATTTTTATTTAATCCTCCCAACAGCCCTGGGAAGCAAGTACTATTACTCCCACTGTATAAATGAGGAAACTGAGTCACAGAGAAGGAGATAATTATCCCATGAACACAAAGTGGAGCTGTAAGCATCAGAGCTGGGCTTCTAACCCGGGCTGTCTGACTCTAGAGCTGATGACCGTAAGCATTGTGCTGGACTGCTGCAGAGCCTGACAGCATGCCTGGCACACAGTAACTGCTCTCAGAGGATCAGTTATTAACAACAGAATGAATCCTAATCGCGGAGGGAGTGGGGCAAAGAGAAACACCTATAGCAGCAGAAGCAAGGACAGTGACAGCAGCGGAGAGCACCAGAGCTTCTCCAGAAAGCATGGGAAACCAAGGGCACACCATTGAGGGTGAGGAGAGAGCAGAGAAACTAGCTGAAAGAAAACCAAGGAAGGAGAAGGCAATGTGAACATCAACACATGCTTCTAGGCAGCAGTCTTGGGCAAGGCAGCAGTTCCCGGGGACGGCATCTGCAAAATGCAACGTGGGACAGTGCCTGGGCTCTCCACGGAATACCCCACAGGTACTGACCTGTCAAGAACAAGAGGACAGGTCTGGGAACGGATGGAGGCAGACCAGGCAAGGAATGTCGGCCAGCTCCTGGCTGGGGATTGCCGTTCCAGCAACACACATGGATGTGGTCTGTTTATTATGGTAAAGCTGAGTTGTCGAAGATTTAATTTAGTTGTTTAAATTGTGCCACTGAATTATTCTGAATGAATATCCTCTTATTGGAAGACTTAATCACTCGATCTAATAGGAATTAAGAGATTTTCGCATACTCTTCGAACCATGCCCAGGGAAAGGTAAAGTGTAGTGTTTTCATCTTTTGATTAAAATGAGGGCCCTGAATGTAAAACTTACTTACACTTATTTACCAGTTCCCCAAACCAATCTTTCAAGGACCCTTAACAGGTAGAGTTGATTTAGAGCAAGTGATTATGTCTGGATGACTGCTGGATCTCAGGCTGGTACAAAGGCAAGGATGTCCATGTTACAAGGCTACCTGCCCCATAAACCTATCCACCAGTTGGTTCCATTGACAACCAGGATAAAACTGAGAGGAGAGTGGGGACAGATGGACCCACAAGTCCTGCTCCAGGTGCACACTCACCTTTCAGGGAGCAGAGGGAGAGACTCCACAAATCTCTGAAGACACTGGCTAGATTGTGCATTACCCTGATCTCCAGCTGGCAAACTTTACTATACATAAGAATCCCCTGGAGAGCTTATTGAAATAGGAGGATTCTGTCCTCCCCTTTCTGGTTCTTGGTTAGGTTTGGGGTCCAGGAACTCCTATTTTCCATAAGCACTCTTTAAGAAATTCTGGGTTAGACTTTTCTCATGACGACTGGGAGTATTTGAATCTCCATTTTCAATCAAACATTGCTTTGAAAATAACTAGGACTTGGCACATGGAAAGGCAGAGAGGATTCTGCTTATTATTCTCAAGAACATAATAACTTTACTTTCCATTGACATCCTTGGTAAAGGAATTTATAAATTGTATCCCATGGGATCAATGTGAAAAAAAGAGGAGAAGATTTTATAATACATATGCAGTTACCCCTTTTGCATGTAGATAGAACAGCTTTCTCCCCACTCCTGCCCTCCCCGCTGTAGGAAGAGAATTCCGCTTTTGTATGATAAAATAACAACTCTAGCTTTGCTATAGCTGTACACAGAGCTGTTTTACTGCAGCTGCCAAAGGGTGTGATGGGTTAGACCCCAAGTCCCAGCGCTTCTTCTTCCTTTACAAAATGAGATGATAACCCGGGTCCCATATAATTGGTGGATTGTGGTAAAATCCAAATGCCATCACATAGAGGAAAGGAATAGTAAACTGGCTTAAAAGAAGGTAGTGTCATAAGATGGTATTGCTTTTCCTTCTCATATTGGTCCTTGAGTCTCCCACTTTAAAATGTAGGTCTTAGGAAAGAGGGACTCTGTTTCTTTGAAGGGAACTCAATGGTTTGAGACCACAAACCATCACAGAATGCCACGAGGGCTGCTTTCTTAATACAGGGGCCACATCCTTTCCATGAGTTCTTGCATGAAATTGGCTCAAACTTGTAGGTTCTATTGATTAGGAGGGATTTCCAGGCAGAGTCTTTATGTCTTACGTGGTCAGCTCTCTATCATTGTGCTCTGGCAGGATGCTAATTATCTATAGAAGTCTGAGGAGGCGGGGCTGGTCCAAAGCGCTCCGGGTTGGGATTCTGAAGCCCACTGCTAATTTTCCTAAGTGGGCTGGGCCAAAAGTCTTCCCAGCCACACCTTTCCAGGTTAACACCCCATCTTCTCTCAGACTCTGTTTTTCCTTTATGTGTATTTTGTTGCATGTGGAAGAGCAATATGGGAGTAGAAAAAAAGGTTTTGGGCCAAATAATGCAGTATGGTTGGAAATGCTTTCCTTGTGCAGATTTGGCATAAAAATAAACTTCTCTGGGAGAGGGCTGTTGGTGCCTGTTGCTCATTAATATGCTGAAATGATTTCGCACCACCCCTCCCCCCCATTTTGAAGGTTCCTTGAGGCGGATTTCTATTCATCTTTTTCTGGGAAAGAGATAAAATGGGTGGGGGGAGAGGTGTGAGGGGGCAGGATGTGGAACTCACGCAATGTAGAACTTACGAGAAATACTACCGTTTGTGTGGTTCTTAGTTACATAAGGTTGAGGAGCTTGGATGTCTACACTGTGGATTAGTGTCTTTTTAGGAAAAAAAACATTTAGGGAGGACTTTCTTTTCAAGTATCATCAGCTAACTTTGAATTGTAGTCAACAAATGTGGACGCACAGGGCACGTTTATTTGGACATGGAGATGCAATACCTGCCAAGCCCACACATCACTGGTGAACAAGACACACACACATACACACACACACACACACACACGAAGTCCTTGGTGTACATGTAGGACTTATTTTTCAGGAATTTCTTTTGAAGATTCTAGGGTGGAGTACAAATTTGATATGGGCACAGCTACATAGAAGAAAAACGTATTCTGTTTTCATTTTGGTTTTATGAGGATCCTTTGAGTCAAAACAAAGCCCTTGATTGGAATGGCATTTACTCGTCCAGGTGGCTTAGTGTCCAACAGGGAGGAAGTGCCCAGAAAATGCTAGTTGAATGTTCATTTGGGAAGGAAGGGGGAGATTTTTAAGGGTTCACAGCCTAGCGGGTGGGCGGGTACCTGGCTGGGGGTCCGTGTAATCCACAGTGTAGCCGTCCAGTTGGAGAAGTTCCTGAGGCTCCGCTTTTTTCTCCCGGTAACTGCACATGGCAAACGTGTACTGACTCACCTAAAAAAGAAAAGCACAGATTCTGAGGTTGGTTCCCTAGAGCCCATTTTCCTTGAAAAAAACTCTCCATGTTCAAGCCTGTCCTTTCCCCTGAGGACCTGCACTCAGGAGCTGGGTTCAAATTGAGTTTTTCCACCTCCTGGCTGTGTGACTTGGAGCAAGTTAAAAGACTTCTCTGGTCCTGTTACCTCATCTGTAGATGGATATAATCTGAGAACCTACCTTCTCACTGGCTTATTGTGTGGACTGAATGAGTTCATAAGTAGAATGCATTTAGAATCTTTCCCTGATGCTTAGGAAGTGCTTGACAAAAGTTAGCTATTATCATTATTGCTGCTATTTTAATTGGGCTAAGCTACATGAAATTGACATTTGGGTAGGTCAAAACTGGTTGCATAGCAGCAATTTTTTTAGCTTTTACCTAATATGACTATGGCCCTGGCTCTGGCTGAGATTGTCAAGTTCTCAGACTTGACACAGGCCTTTCGGTCAGCAGTTAGGGACTAGACATTTATTTATTTATGCCCTCCGTTTCTTTTAGTATTTTACTTTTTGCAGGCCAATTCTCAGCACTGAGCCGCATGTATCATCCCTCCCTCCCCCTTCCCACTGAAGGAGTGCTTTTGGTCACTTTGAAAAGTCTTCCCTTCATCTCAGACAAGTGCAGGAGTGACATGCTGTCACAAGCAATGAATACTTGATCTCTAGGTGCCAGTCATGGGAGAGCCATCCTCAGCCCCGGACGGCACGGCTGTTGTCACTGGTGTGGCCCTCACAACCCACACGGGCATCCGCCCACGTCAGTGCTGGGCGCGGGCTCTGCAGCTGCAGGCCAGCCTTCAGGTCCCTGTCGCCTCGGTGCATCCAGACCCAGCGCAGATACTTAGCATTTCTACATCTGGCTTGTCTGCAAGGGGCCCTGGGGAGAGCAAGACTCCTTCAGGCTTCAGGCTAAAAGCTCAGGGGCATATTTACCATCCACGGATGTCAAATGTCTTAGTGAAGTAGTGCCACATCCCTCATCTCTTAGTTCCCTTTATTAAAACAGACATTTACTAAGTGAACTTTGATCCTGGCGGGGGACATTTTTTATCTCCTTCTCCATGGGTCTGATTTTTTTTTTTTAATGGTAAGAAATTGGCGCTCTCAAAGCCTGCACACATCTCCCACAGTCCTCAGCCTGAAGGTCCCAGTGGCAAGATAAAGGGAGTCCACGGGAGAACGTTTTACTGGTTGATTTATCTATTGCTGCCCTCTGTTGGTTCCTGATGAAAACTTCTGCCCGACGTGGGTTCCTTGATCACGCATATAGTTTGAAGAATCTGTTCCTTATATTGCAAGGTCTTGATGGGCTTCAAGGGAAACATAAAGCCCCTAAGAATATGTTCATAAGTGGACATGTATTATGCTTTGTAATCAGCAGAACAACAAATAACATCCTCTTCTAAAAAGGAGGATTTAAGAGTGCAAGCTTTGGGTGGGGTCACATAGGCCTGGGGCCCCCTCCCAGCTCTCAGAAGCTGTCATATATATAACTCAGAGTCTTCATCTGTATTTTACCTGTGTCTTATTGTGGCTGGAGGATTAATCGAGCAGTGAAGGGCTTTTCACACCGTGTGTGACACTCACCTAGCAAATACTCAATTTATGCATTTACATAAGCAGTTTCCATGCATTGGGCACTAATATCCTAATACAAAGTAGCTGAGTAGGTATATTTGCCTACTAGATTACAAATCCTTTGAAGGCATGCCTAGGGAGTCATACACCTTGGTTATATTCCCCTTGCCATGAGCAAAATCAACCATGTAACGGGCATTCACTAATTGAGTCTGACTGGTTCTAGAAAAATGAGTATGTACCATCCAATAAAGAGGTTTTCTCCCTCCCAAATTTACATGTTTCTCCAATCCACTACTGATCCCATGGACAACCTATCTCCCACACCCCCTGGCATGATAGTGAACACAGACATTGCTGGAACAGTTCTGCAATGATTTTTTACCTCTCTGGCAACATGGAGATGATATAGTTTGTTAACATGATGATTAGCCAAATAGACGGTTGCAGACACTTACTTGAGATCAGAGAAATATCATGACAGAAGGCTGTTATTTCAAGATTCAGGCATTTACTCTTACTACATGCTTGGGGCTTTCTGACTTTTCCTTTTTCTATTTCAGGTCCTTGCTTCTTGGAGCACTGTATGTTGCTGCCCCCTTCTGGTGATACTGTTGAAGTTGTTCTGGGCAAACTTGGGGCTCAAAAGAACTCGAATTGGTTTATTAGGACCATTTTAATCTGGAATTTGGCAACTTACTTTAGGAAAAAAAGGAGGAGAGAAGAAATGATTTGTTTTTGCACATTTCTAATTATTGCAAGGTTGGAGGGAGCCTCAGATTTTCTAGAGAGCTTGAAGTGTGAGGGAATAGCAAGGGTCTAGGAGCTGCTAAACTGTTTTAAGCCTTGACCTTCCAGAGTCTGCTGCATGGAGAGAGCTTGCCTGAGGGGGGAAGTCGGCCTGGGGGGAAGTCGGCTTAGATGAAAGCACAGTCAACAGATGGTACAGATAGAGAGACTGAGTCCTGATGACTTTGTTTAAGCTCTGGACCTAGCCGTGCCAGAAAACTCTTTAGTTAATTAGTAATTTAATGAACTAACCAATATAATTCTTCCTCTTCTAAAACTTAAGCTAATTCGGGTTGATTGTTGTCATTTACAAACAGAACATAAATGCAAATGCCCTTCAGGGCCATTGTGAAGTCGAGTGGGAAGAATGAACATTCATTCAGTTATAAATCATTCATTATATGCCTTACAATTCACTTTCATAGTTAACTTAATGTTGTTTTCTGGGCGACAACTGTTGTATTATAGGGTGTTTTATATTATCAGATAATATCTCATCTCATTCAGATTTAGATTTTTTTGAAAACTGGAATGGTCAGAATTTGGGTGCATTATATTATCTCCAGGGAATCCGAAACAGGTTATGATTTAGGGACCACATTGTCTCTAACTGATGCAAGGTGTGTGAGTTCTAGGACACTGTATCTAGGACACTGTATAAACCTCCTTGAGCACAGTGCCATCTCAGTGCTTGGTGTCCTGGAAGACATCTGGAATCAGAAGGCCTATGTTAGGTTTCACATAGGCTGCCTATGAGCCATGGACCTCGAGCAAGTCATTTAACCAGTCTCAGCCTCAGTTTCCTCCAATGCGAAATAGGGATAAGACTTGTCCTTAGCACAGTACAGAAATCTCTGGGGCACAGAAGAAAAATATTTTAGAAGAAAAAGATGATAGAGGTGAGGCTTTCTAACCTGGTCTGGATGACGGGTTGGCTTCTTCCACTCCTCTCCTCCCACACCCAAGGTGGGGAGCTCAGGGTGGAGCTCGTGGAATTGGCACCTTCATCATTAACATTGGTTTGGTCGCAGTTCCTAACAACGGTAATCAACATATTTGCTCCCTACCATGGCCCCTGGGGTTTAGAACGAGTTTACCCAGCAATGTCTTGACTCAGGGTGCCGGGGACCCATTTCTCCTTAATCCTTGTGTTAGGGCCTGCAGCCGTGTTCAGAGGGCATATACTGGGAGTTCAAGGAACACAGCTGAGAGGCTTTGTCATGCCATTTGCACATAATCATCTGTTTAGCTACTCTGATGCTCAGTTCCTTGGAGAACATAAACTCTGAGAGAGTGTGGTCGAAAAGGAATGGGAGACTTCAGTTTAAAAGGGACAATGACCTCCGAGGCAGTGTTTCTCCAAAGGTGGTCACGGACCCCCTGCATCAGTATCTCCTGGGCTGCTTGTGAAGCATACAGATTCCTGAGCTCCATCTCAGAGTCTTCTGTGCATCAGACGCTTCTGGATGGTCCTTGGGATCTGCATTCTATTTACTTAGTTACTTATTTTTAGGCTGCGCCCTATGGCATGTGGGATCTTAGCTCCCCAACCAGGGATCAAACCCATGCCCCCTGCGTTGGGAGCACGGAGTCTTAACCACTGGACCGCCAGGGAACTCCCTCTGCATTTTAAAAAACACCCAGTGCAGGCAGTCCAGGGCCATACTTGGAGAACACTGTGTAGGAACACTGAAGTCTCTGGCACAGACACACCCTGTAACTGTTTCATTCCCTTCAGAGCTGGTAGGGCAGACTCCAGTCACTTCCATCATCATTTTAGCCTCGATCCTTAAACATGGGAATTGCTGCTTTGGCTCAAAACCCCTCTAAGGGTGGCCTTTGTCCTTGGTTAGTAGGAAGCCCATTTATAACTATCTTTGGTTCCCCAAGGTAGTAGCTCTAAAAGGAAATCTCCCTAAGAAAGAATTTAATAGTTTTGCATTACAGACAGAAATGTAGACTCTCTCTTTCTGTGTGTGTGTGTGTGTGTGTGTGAGAGAGAGAGAGAGAGAGAGACACAGACAGACAGACAGACAGACAGCCGGGGTGGGAGGGGAGATGAACTTTGAGGAGATTGGTGTTGGATGTGTTCTTCTTAGGCTTTTCAAACAATCTTCCTTGTATTAAATCTAACGGAATTCATAATCACGTTGGAAATTATGTGTTACCAGCTCTCTATAAAAAGCACTCCATGAAACCCAGCATCTGAATAGAAAGGCACATTCAGTAAGTCACTTGGGTAGATATAACTCCTATGTGGTGGTTTTACACTGTCCCACAGAGATCCCTCTGAGGCTGCTGGGGAGTTGGTGGCAGGATGGGGAGAATCTGCTTTCTTCCCCAGCTCCCTCACCCTTCCCCTTATTTGACCAGACTGGTTCTCCTGTTTTCACTTTTGCATTTCAGTGGAAGGGTGTGGTGGCTAAAAGAAACCGAAAATCATTTGTACGTAAGACTGGATTCAACACTGCATGCAGCTGCTGGGCGCCTATGGTCACTGCCTGAGCTGCCATCTTTCTTCCAAGCAACTTGGGATATTTTTGCTTTCCCTAAACTAGGCCAGGACTGAGGGCCTGGAACTTCTCTCCTGCAACTCTGTTGGCATTGGGGTTGTTTCAAAGGACTTAAGTTGTTCTTTATCATTTTGATAGAGTGCCTGTGTGATCACTTAAACAGCAGAGATGAAAAATTGAGAAGAATCTAAAAGTGAGGCAGTATTTTCTAGGTAGGCCACCAAAATTGCTTGTAGACACTGTTGTAGTGAACAGGACAAAAATGGAAACAGAAGACTTGAGTTTTCCTCCTGGTTCCCCCATTACCTTTGTGATGGTGGGGCTATCGTATCACCTCTGCAGGCCACTGAAGGTGTAATGGAGACTTTGGATTTAGGCTGAAACAGAAGGTTTAATTTGGGGGATGCATGTCCCCAGTGTACCTCAAGGGCTCTTTCAAGTGAGTGAGAATCACATGTACGTGAAACCTCTCATGAAATCCTTGTAGGAAAAATGATGAGCTGTAGACAGGCTTTGGATGCCCTTTTCTGATTTTCAGAAGTGAGCACATAGCTTGCTTTGTAGCTACTGAGTGCTTCTTATCTTCTCTTGGTAGAAGGCTCAGTGTGAAGGCCCTAAAATGTCTGTGCTCCAGTCACACGGCCTAGAACAATCATTCTCTTCTTTTGGGTTCAGTATATATCATATAGACAAGGCTTCACTAATATTTTCAGCACAATTCCTCTTTTTTTTTTTTTCTGAAGAGTTTTTTTCTCCCCTAAAATCTCTCCCAAAGTAAGAGGTCAGTGACATCTCCTAAGTACTTCATCATTTCAAAGATTGTCATAGACAAGTCTTGTGTCCAGTAACTGGCTACCTCAGCGGGAGGAGAGACTCCATATTACATGACAAGGCCACTTACCCCACTTCCTCTTGGAAGGTGTCACCAGCCAGTCTCTAGGTCACACAATCTTTCCTTTCTCAGAACCACTTGAAGCACTGCCTGGGCTCTTTTTCTCTCTCTTCCTTCTTTCTTCCGGTGAACACTTCCTGAATGGCCATGCCAGACAGTGAGCTGGAGTGTGTGTGTGTGTGTGTGTGTGTGTGTGTGTGTGTGTGTGTGTGTGTGTGTGTGTGTGTGTGTGTGTGTGTGTGTGTGTGTGTGTGTGTGTGTGTGTGTGTGTGTGTGTGTGTGTGTGTGTGTGTGTGTGTGTGTGTGTGTGTGCGCGCGCGCGCGCGCGTGTTGGGGTACAGAGGGAAGCACACCTAGATGACTTGGAAACAGAACTGACCCTGAAACAGCACATGGTCTACTGAGGGAGGCCAGACCACAAGTGATTGTAAGGGTGGCTGCTCTGCCAGGTGAGAAGCATGCAAAGGGGAGAATCACCCATAATCCAGAGCTGCCTCTTTTGATGTAATTTTTTTTTTAATTCCAGCATCTGAAATCTTCATCTTAAATCTTTCTTTTTCCTTTTTAACATCTTTATTGGAGTATAATTGCTTTACAATGGTGTGTTAGTTTCTGCTTTGTAACAAAGTGAATCAGCTATACATATACATATATCCCCATATCTCTTCCCTCTTGCATCTCCCTCCCTCCCACCTTCCCTATCTTACACTTCTAGGTGGTCACAAAGCACCGAGCTGATCTCCCTGTGCTATGTGGCTGCTTCCCACTAGCTATCAATTTTACAGTTGGTAGTGTATATATGTCCATGCTACTCTCTCACTTTGTCCCAGCTTACCCTTCTCCCTCCCCATATCCTCAAGTCCATTGTCTAGTAGGTCTGCGTCTTTATTCCCATCCTGCCCCTAGGTTCTTCGTAACCTTTTTTTTTTTTTTTTGAGATTCCATATATATATGTGTTAGCATACGGTATTTGTTTTTCTCTTTCTGGCTTACTTCACTCTGTATGACAGACTCTAGGTCCATTCACCTCACTACAAATAACTCAATTTCATTTCTTTTTATGGCTGAGTAATATTCCATTGCATATATGTGCCACATGTTCTTTATCCATTCATCTTTCAATGGACATTTAGGTTGTTTCCATGTCCTGGCTACTGTAAATAGAGCTGCAATGAACATAGGGGTGCATGTGTCATTTTGAATTATGGTTTTCTCAGGGTATATGCCCAGTAGTGGGATTGCTGGGTCGTATGGTAGTTCTATTTTGAGTTTTTTAAGGAACCTCCATACTGTTCTCCATAGTGTCTGTATCAATTTACATTCCCACCAACAGTGCAAGAGGGCTCCCTTTTCTCCACACTCTCTCCAGCATTTGTTGTTTGTAGATTTTCTGATGATGCCCATTCTAACTGAAGTGAGGTGATACCTCATTGTAGTTTTGATTTGCATTTCTCTAATAATTAGTGATGTTGAGCAGCTTGTCATGTGCTTCTTGGACGTCTGTATGTCTTCTTTGGAGAAATGTCTATTTAGGTCTTCTGCCCATTTTTGGATTGGGTTGTTTGTTTTTTGATATTGAGCTGCATGAGCTGCTTGTAAATTTTGGAGATTAATCCTTTGTCAGTTGCTTCATTTGCAAATATTTTCTCCCATTCTGAGGGTTGTCTTCATCTTGTTTATGGTTTCCTTTGCTGTGCAAAAGCTTTTAAGTTTCATTAGGTCCCATTTGTTTATTTTTGTTTTTATTTCCATTTCTCTAGGAGGTGGGTCAAAAAGGATCTTGCTGTGATTTATGTCATAGAGTGTTCTGCCTATGTTTTCCTCTAAGAGTTTTATAGTGTCTGGCCTTATATTTAGGTCTTTAATCCATTTTCAGTTTATTTTTATGTATGGTGTTATGGAGTGTTCTAATTTCATTCTTTTACATGTAGCTGTCCAGTTTTCCCAGCACCACTTATTGAAGAGGCTGTCTTTTCTCCATTGTATATTCTTGCCTCCTTTGTCAAATATAAGGTGACTATATGTGCATGGGTTTATCTCTGGGCTTTCTATCCTGTTCCATTGATCGATATTTCTGTTTTTGTGCTGGTACCATACTGTCTTGATTACTGTAGCTTTGTAGTATAGTCTGAAGGCAGGGAGCCTGATTCCTCCAGCTCCGTTTTCCTTTCTCAAGATTGCTTTGGCTATTCGGGATCATTTGTGTTTCCATACAAATCGTGAAATTTTTTGTTCTAGTTCTGTGAAAAATGCCAGTGGTAGTTTGATAGGGGTTGCACTGAATCTGTAGATTCCTTTGGATGGTATAGTCATTTTCACAATGTTGGGTCTTCTAATCCAAGAACATGGTGTATCTCTCCATCTGTTTGTATCATCTTTAATTTCTTTCATCAGTGTCTTGCAGTTTTCTGCATACAGGTCTTTTGTCTCCTTAGGTACGTTTATTCTTAGGTATTTTTTTTTTAATGTGTCTTGTCTCTCCACTTACATGCTCTCTTTAGGGTAGATATCAGCTGTTTTTGCCTGCTCAGCATCCATTTCTTTTTCTGGTAATGGCATGCTGATTTTGCACTGGAGACAGCTCAGTGGCACTGTGAATCAAAGCAACATGGTCTGCCCCTCTGAAAAGCTGGTGTGACACAAGCTGGACCAATCCAATTCCCTCTCTCAGATTTGGTCCTCAAGTGGAGACACAAAGACAGAAAACGGTCAGAGCTGATTTTGCCTTACAGCCATGTCAATGACACTGGCCATGGTTCCCACGACCTGGATTTCTGGAACTACTCTGGGTACTAGCTTTTATCACCAATCCTATGAACTACCACAAGAGCCTTCTAATACACTTTTTTTTAAACCTGACTTACCTTGAGTCTGTTTCTGCTATTTGCCTATAAAGAACTGTAAGAGATCCTTTTCTGAAAGTGAGAGACCAGGTCTCCCAGTTCTTCTCTATGACCTATCAATGTACCCTTCACAAAATAGGTACTCAATAAATGTTGGTTAGCTGATATTCTGAGGAAATGTATCTCTGAATGAAATGTCTTCCATCACTTAGCTGTGGCTTATTTGGATGGTTGGGAATAATTCCAAAGTTTTCCTTTGGTTAATTTATTTTAAGGTTTTGTTGCACCCCATAGTGATCATGAAAGCAAAGATTACCTCTTGCTTCTAGCCAGACAGATGCTGTTTGCCTTAGAGACACAGTAGAAGCTTGAGTAGATCTGTAGAAGGTGTAGCCTTAGAAGCTCAGCGTTGGTGGAACTTTCAAGGCCATTTAGACTAAGAGGCAGCTGCTTTTACTGTGAGATTTCAGAATCCGTAGTGCTCAAAATACTAGTCAATGCTCATAGCCAACACAATAACCCAGTAAACACCTTTAGTCACTAAATTACAAGTTGACTCACTTTGTGACATCTTTCAGAGTACAGAATAAATTAACTTTTGACAAATTGAATTATAGCTCACATGCTCTGGTGGAGCTTGCAAATTAAGAAAAGGCAATGACAAATTCTTTTGTAAACTGAAAAATCCTGATGCAAAAAGCAAACAAACCAAAAAAAGGGGGGGCATGGAGATTTTCAAGGACATGCATTACTATTTCTGGAATCTTTTTTTCTTAAAGATACAATGAAGAGGGCAATAATATTATTTATATATTACTGATGTATTATTAACATCAATATCTACATCTACACCTGCATCTTTATATACAGAGATGTACCCTGCTGCATGGTTAATTATAGTTCCAACTGGGGAAGCCCAAAGTACCTCAAAAAGGAAAATTCCACAGGTATTAGAATCTGAGCTATATGTGCATTCATGAAACAATGTCTACAATGATTGTGTTCAAAAACAAAAAGCAAGTTGGTGAACAACATGAAGAGTTTGATTATTTAAAAAAAGCCTATGCGGGCTTCCCTGGTGGCGCAGCGGTTGGGGGTCCGCCTGCCGATGTAGGGGACACGGGTTCGTGCCCCGGTCCGGGAAGGTCCCACATGCCGAGGAGTGGCTGGGCCCGTGAGCCATGGCCGCTGGGCTTGTGCGTCCGGAGCCTGTGCTCCGCAACGGGAGAGGCCACAACAGTGAGAGGACCGTGTACCGCAAAAAGAGAGAGAAAAAAAAAAAAAAGCCTATGTGGAAAGATATATTTAGATGGTTAAACATAATTATAGGGGGTCTGGAAGCTTCAGACATCAAGAAGACTGGAAGGCTCTTCCACAGGTGATTTGAAATCAAACTTACTAAACAATGAAAAAGATGGAAAAAGTCCAACTAAATTCTGGCTTTTCTCATAATGACTACCTTAGTGCTTTTAGAAACAGCAGATTCTTCTAAAATAATGTTAGTGTCCCTATTGCCCTGATCAGGCACACACTTGCTCCCTCCCTGGGTTCCTGCATTGCTGGCAGGGGTGGGAGTTTACTGCTCCCACATTTCATATATATTTCTGTATTGTTAGAATTAAAAAATAATGGGCATGCATTAATTTTTAGAACTTGAAAGTGATGCAAAAAGGAAAAGGAGCAGAAGGGAGTGCTCTGGGTACTGGAAATGTTCTGTATCCCTCTGAACGGTGGTTGCATGCATATGTAATATATAGAAATTCACTGAGTTAAACACTTGAGCTTTGTGCACTTAAGGTAAATTATATCAAAAACATTAATGAATCCTATCGAATCTTTAAAAATAATGGCTCTTAAGACTGATATTAGAGTTGAAGAGTTACCTGCACTAAGACGAAAAATCTTTTCTTCCATCTCTTCCAGACATTCTTACCGATGGCCCATAAATACCTGAAGGAAAGCAAAAAGACCAGAGATGCATTAATGCTTGCGCTAGTGAGCTGTTTAACTCGCTTTACCATGAAGCTGGGTGCTCACAAACAAGGAGATTCACAGGGCTCGGGAACAGATTGCAGTCTCTGGAGCCGTGTGGTTGAGAATAATGAAGAGCCGCAGGCAGGGTTTACTCTGGTTTATAGGAGGAATTGTGGCCCATCATCAGACTTGACTTAGAACCTTGCCTGATTCCAGGAAACACCTTGGAAAATGTTACATTGTACCTTAATTTGTTTATGTGCTAAACGTCTTACAGGTAGGGAAACTCCTGAAAGCTGTTGCACAGGAGAGAAAAAAAAGAGTGCTAAATCTCACAAGTCCAACTCTTTCACCTCTTGTCAAGTCTCTTTCAGGAAAACCTTTAGTAAACAAAGCAAACTTTGTTTGCTTTTGCTGTAATTCCGGCAAACGTAGTTACCTTACAGAAAGGAAGTTTCAAGTCGGCATAGAAAGTCCTCCCTACACCCGTCCCCCTCCCCGAATTGCTCTTCTGTGGGTGGAAATTAATCTTTATGCAGAAAAAATTTAGTTAAAGGAGGGCTGAGAACAACAAAAGCACACTTCAAAGCTGTCTGGAGATTTTATGATCAGTGTTACTAATTCATTCATGAATTGCCCCGTTGGCCTGATGGATTGATACACGTTGAACTGGCATTGATCAAGGAAGTGAGGCTGGTTTTCAAGCTCTATTGGACCAAGTGAAGAGAGATCTGGTCATACTCAAACCCAATCAAATCCTCGAGTTCCAAAACTGGCTTTATGTGCTACCAAAACCCAACTGGACAGCTTCCAAATCCCCACTTCACTTGGAATCAGACACAATTTCTGCTTTGGAACACAATGAAGACTGCACCTAATTAAAATGTACACTGTTAGACAAATTTCAGGGGCTCGTAGGAGTGGCTGGTGGCCAAAGTACTCAGACCTTCATGCCAGGAACCTGAGTCTTCTGGGTCCTTTTGCTTCCTCATGCTGATTCTTCAATTACCAAGTGCACTTGATTTTTACCTCCTGCCAAGTTCCTTACTTTGCTCACACCTCCACTCTTTCAGTCCCAGCACACATTTTATGGCCATGGTAAACCACAGAGGAAACTCTTAATCCATTTCACCAGAATGAGTTTCATCCTCCTCCTGGCCGTGGGATGGATCCTACCATCTCTGCATGTATGAATTCCCCTGCTGAAACTCCTTCAGTGAGTCTCCCCCACTAACACGAGGGGAGCCCGCAACTTTGACCACTCATCTTGCACTTCCATGATTTATCCCAGATCGGTCCATCTGTTGTATGTTTTACTTGCCTTTTTTCTTTAAATTGACTTATTTAACAAGGGTAAATTTATTTTGAAAGGAAACTTTACATTGTAGCTTTGATATACTAATTTTATATTATATAACACACATTAAAATACATAACAACTGCTTAACTAATATATGCTTGTCTGTATACCACTAAACAATCTTGTGTATCATCAGTGGTAAGAACAGACCCAGGGAAACCTTAGCCTATGGAAACAAAATGGAGCATATTGACCTGGCCTAAAAATGACTTTGTTTGCCAGCTATGCTTCACTCTCTAAATTTAGCTTCTGTGCCTTATATTACCTGTAATTCCTCACCACACCATAAAGTTGCACACCCCCATAACTTTGCACATGTTATGGTGCCTGGAATGCCTTCTCCCTGCTCCTTATGTTAGAATTCATATTCTTCCTAAGTTTGAATCCTTACCGTGATGTCATCACCTCCTGGGCCCTGCAGATAATTCTGCTGGTAGTTACAATGATCACACTGCTATCATTTATTTATTTTCATATGTATTGTTTCTATTGGATTGTGAGTTCCTTGAAGGAAGGAAACTTGTTCTTTTTTTCTAAATTTTCCTTTCTAAATTCCTAGCACAGCTTTTGATGTATGGTAGGTGGTCAGTATACATTTGCTATATTTCAGATAGTTATGAGTGCCTTGGGAAACCAGAGCCATCTTTATCAAACTTTCTGATGAGAGTTTCAAACATTGCATAGAGACATGCACTCCACTGCCAAGTTCTTTGAGTTTTTTGTTTTTTTTTTCCTCCCAAAATATATCCCATCTATTTCTATCTCCACTGCTACTCCCCATTCAAGTTACTGTCATGTCTACCCAGACCACAGCAACAGGCTCCTCTCTGGTCTCCCTGCTTTCACTCTAACTCTTTTCATTACATGGCAGACAGAGTGATCTTTTAATGGGCAAATTAGATCAGGAATACACTCAATCTAAATAAGGATGGGAAACTATGGAAGGGTTTTAAGCAGGGGAGTGACACAATTATATTTCTATTTAAGATTATCCCAGTGGTTGCTGAGTGGTTAATGCACTGTAGATGGAAAAGGCAAGAGAGAAGGCAGGGACACCAGTGAGATGGTTACAGTAGTGCAGACAGCAGAGAGAGGATGGTGGCTGGACTGAGGCTGAGGCCGTGGCAATGGCTGGACGGCTGGTAAATGCATCAGCCCCGAGGCCTACATGGTCAGCTCTGGTTACGTGGATTACCTAGCTGCCCTGGACAGTGCTCTTAACCTTCTTGAAATAATATATAAATGTATCCATGGCAGAAATGGACCTAACAGGAACCCTCAGCCAGGTCTAAGGAGAGACAGGGTTATTGGTCTGTGCCGATTAAGAGTATAGTGTTCCAGTTCTAGTGGTTAATCTGAGATGTTGGACAAGATGCTTAACCACTCGGTCCTCTGGAAAACAGGGCCAGGAATGGTCCCTCTCTTGCAGGGTGGTTACGGAGATTAAATGAGATGATGCTTGTGAAGTATAAGCACGAGGCATGGCAGGAAGTAGCTGAACAATAAATATCAGCCTTATTATAAAATATCTTTGAGTACAGAGGTAAGCGTATGGTTACGAGTAGTTAATAGCTAAATATGTGACAAGAAATCTCCTTGGACATATGTACATAGGGAAATAGATGAATTAAAAGATAAATAAAGACAATGGGCAAAAAGTTTTCTATTTTTAGTAATGCCTAGTAAGGCTGTAACTCTCGTACTTTTCTGGCCGCCACTACCAATTTTTCTTACTTCTTAACTTGAATCCACATAAAGAGATTCAAAACAACAAATACAGCTACGACCTCTAAAGTGTTCATAGTTTTAACTGATGAGAACGGAAGTAGGAAAAGGAGTTCACGTGAACCCACAGAATGTAATTCATACGGTCTCATTAATTTTTTCCTTCATAATAAAAATACTAGCTACTGCTCGTGAAGTCTTACTAGTCTTCTGTGCTGTGCCAGGTACTTTATGTGAATTTATTATACCCACCTGGAAGGGTTAAGAGCTTGAATCTGGAGCTTACATTGCTTAAGCTTATGTTGCTTCCGTTCCTGTATGACCTTGGGCAAGTTACTAAACTTATCTCTACCTCAGTTTTCTCATCTGTACAATGGGGACACTAATAATGGTACCTACTTCAAGTGTTGCTGTGAGGATTAAAGAAGTTAATGAAACATAAAGTGCTTAGAACAATATCTGGCACAAGGTAAGCAATTATTACTCGGTATGTCATTACGTTATCACTCCTATTTTACAGCTGAGGAAACTGAAGTTAAGAAAGGTCGAATAATTTCTCCAGGGCGCCGAGCTGGTGAAGACATAGCCAGAATTTACACCCAGAACACTCTGGTTCCAGAGGGCCCTCTTCAGCATTCTATTCTTCCTCTTATAGATGACAAACTTTGGTTTCTTTTTTGAACTAAGAACATGAATGGCTATTGCAATCAAACAGAGAGGACTTGTGGTTGAAGGCTTCTGAATGGGAAAGCTGAGTGGGATCAGAGGAAAATGAACAATCCTCCTTTAGGAAGTATCATTTGATTTGCATGAAAGAAGGGCTTTCCCTCTGAGGCTTCCTCAGAATTTATTGCTAATTTGGCACATACCAGATGTCAAAAACAAGAAAAATTGAGGGCTACCATGTACAGTTTCTGTCTAGTCAGCTCTGGCTCTACATTTTCTTAGGTTGAAACACGCTCATTAAGCAGAATGAAAAGTACCTGGAGCAGATGGAATTCTGTCATTGTAGACATACAGGTGGCTTCCCCCCTCCAGCTCTTCATTCCATAGACAGATCTACCTGTGTGGGCCTTAGTGACCCTCAACTACCTCTTCAGGCTATCCAGATATTTGGAAATCTGGATTTATGAATAGATAATCAACATTCTAATACAGTGAGCCGAAGTTTAGCTGAGGGGTTACATCTCAAACTCAAGGTGGAAATACCTAGGTGGGAATTCTGGGTCCTTAGGTCCTTAGGCTTAGCTGCCCCATGCCTCAGTTTAATCAGCTGTAAAATGGGGTTAGCATAGGATCTACTTCACTTGGTTGTTGTAAGGACAGATGGAGATGATGCATGTCAAGTTGTTAGCACAGTAACTGGCCCCTAGTAAGTGCTCAGTAGACCTAACTCTATGCTCCCTGCAAGAAATGCACTTTAAATCTAAAGACACAAAGAGGCAAAAAATAAAAGGATGGGAAAGGAATTATGATGCCAACATTGGTTTTTAAAAAATCTGGAGTGGTTATATTTATTACTGTCACACAAAATAAATTTCAGGACCAAGAATATTACCAGGGATAAAGAAGATCATTTTATAATGATAAAAGGGTCAATTCATCAAGAAGACACAGTAATCTTAAATGTTTATGCATGTAATAACGGAACTTCAAAATATATGATGCAAAGATGGACAGACTCTTAAGTAGAAACAAACAAATCCACAATTATAGTCAGATTTCAATACCTCTATCTCAATAATTGGCAGCAAATCAGTAAAGATTTAGAAGATTTAAACAACACTATCAACTAACTTGATTTAATTGATCTAATTATAGAAAATAAGCCAACGGGAAATAAAGTGGAGTCCTAAATATATTGAATTAGGTCAGTCTAGGTAGTTCTGTTTGAGAGTCTGTGTCAATATGAGTGGTATAAGTGGGACTTATGGGGAAGGGAAAGGAGTGTGATGGTTTTGAAAACAAGAAGTCTAGAGCAATGGCACACCTAAGAAGGTGGAAGAGGAAAGGGGATTTTAAGAAGCATGGGTAACTATTTTGTCATTCATTTTGAAAGATGTTTTCATTGCGTATGTAGACTTGAGTACATTAAAGGTGTTGCTTCTCTGTCTTCTCACTTGCAATGCTTCTAACAAGAACTGTTTTATTCTTTTGTGTGTAACATTTCTTTGTTCTCTGGCTGCTTTTATGATTTTCTCTTTATCACTGGTTATTAGCTTTATACTTACACTGTACCTTGCTGTAATTTCCTTCATGTTTCTTAAACATGGGTTTTTTGAACTTTTGGGATGTAAGTTTTATAGCTTTTATTAAATTAAAAATATTCAGCCCCCCCCCCAAAAAAAAGCATGGCTAAGACTTATAAGCTGTGGTTCACTGAATGAATTCCAAGTGGAGCCATGGGACACTCTGTATTTTATTCATGCTTCAGGTCCTCAGTTGATTTCTTTCATTTCAAATGAAAGAAATAACACAATTCTAGACCTGGCTCTGATGCTTACTCTGACCTGGGCAAGTGTGTTCACCACTCTAATCTTCAGTTTCCTTATTTGTAGAGATTCATTCATTCACATTCATTTATGCAACAACTAATTTATTGGACTTTTACTACATGTCAGGCCCTGTACTAGCTTCTTCGAACAAAGAAGGCAGATGCCCCTGCTGACAAGGAACTCAAAGTCCAGTGGGGAAGACAGACAACAAAATAATAAATGAAGAAATAGCTGGTATGTGAGATGACTGTAAGTGCTCTGGTGAAAACAAAGCAGAGTAAGAGACAGACAGAGGACACAGATGGGCCAGGAAAGGCATTCTGATAAGGTACAGAGACACACAGAAATCAAGGTGAGCCATGTGGACATCTGGGTGGGGGAGAAGGGACATCCAAGGCAGAGGAAACAGTGGGGACAAGGGCCCTGCAGTGGGGGTACACATGAAGTCTTCAGGGAAGAGCAAGGAGGCCAGGGAGGCTAGAGCCTTGATCAAGGTCAGAGAGTAGTGGTGTCTTTATTAGATAGGGCCTTGTTGCCACAGAGGCAACACTGACTTTTATTTTGAACGAGATGGGGAATCATTGGAGATCTTCCAGCATTCAAGTGGCAGGATCTGACTTGTGTTTAAAAAAAAATTACTCTGATTTCAGGGTGGGAAAGAGCCTACAGGGGGCAAGGACAGCAGCGGGGGGACTGCTGACAAGACAAGTGCAACAGGTGAGAGGGAGAATGAGGGAGGCCTGGATTCGAATGATGGTGTGGAGGTGGTGATGAGAGGCTGAACTCTAGATTTACCTTGAAGATGGAGTGACGAGAACTTGATGATGGATGAGATGAAGGGTGAGAGAGAGAGAAAAGTGTCACATGACGCTGAGGATGTTGGTCTGAGCAACTGGGTGAAGGGAGAGGCCATTTATTAAGATGGAGGGATACTAATAACTAATCCTTGGGGGGCTGTTTCAGGGATAAAAATGAGATAATGCACATGAATGCACTACCTGAACTTGAAAACACCATATGGATATAAAAGATGAAAAATTAGAAAGCCACCGAGGAGCTGCTCATTCTCAGATATCCCTAATACTCATGTCTTAAGGTCAAAAGCCAGTGTTGATTTTCTCACTGACATTTTTCTATTCAATAAAGTTATTCTGAATGGCTCAGTGGCTCATTCCAGGAACCACAGTCCACCAACAAGGAGTAATTCACAGTAATTCTGAGGTTTCCTTTAGGTATTAATAAACAGCGAAGTAGACACCATTTATAACCTCAGAGTTGATTCTTAAAACTTCCTTTCTCTCTCTCGTTCTCTAAGCTGTGACACTGTTCTGATATTTCCATCCTCCTGCCCCATATAATAGGGCTTCCTAAAGCTATTTTAAGTTTAAATGGGAAAAAAATGTAGTTCACAACATTTTTATTTTCCTTGAATCATCCCTTGGGTAGCTAAGGTTGTCCAGCCCTGATTCAGGCCACAGTGGGTCTTGACAGCGTTTTTAAGGCACCCACTGTCCACCTTTCAGAGCGGCCCTAGGCCCTCCTGGTACATTTCCTGGCAGGGGTAGTTTTTAGATGGCAGCCTAGTAAAATGAAATCACTGTGGAGCCTGTCAGAAGTGAGTTACAGATTTCTTCTATCATCCATAGGGTCAAAATGGTCTGAAATATGTTAGTAATTTTACGAATGAATCAAGAGAAAAATTTCTTAATCCAGATTGGTTAGAGAAATGAAGAGAATGTGGGAAATGGGAATTTGTCCAATAAGGAAAGTAATACCTATGTCAAGTGCTTGCCGTGGGGATTAAACGAGAAAGTGTCTGTAAAACTCCTAGCACAGAGGTCCAAAGGGGCCTAGAAAGTGGGCTGAGCTACTGATCTTTTTAAGGAAGTTTCTTTAAAAAGTAGGTTTAAGGACAGATATATTCATTCATATTTCTGTTTCTCTTTTTTGTCTGTTCTACCCTCTTCACTTCGCCCTCTTTCGCTCCATCCTGCTCACTCAGGCTCTCATTCCTTTAGCAAGTATTTACCGAGTATTTACGAGCCAATGCTTTGCTCAAGACACAAACGCTGTTCCTGGGTGCTATAGGAACCTAACAGAATTCTCAAATCCTTTGTCTTGAAACTAGGATGTTTATATTGCAGAGGAAGGGATATTAGGGAGAAATCCCATTTAACATTTTGGGAATATATGCCAGTAATATGATAAGAAGGAGGAAAAGCTGACCTTAGAAACATGTCACAAACATTTTCATGAGACGCTAATTGAAATGAGGCAAAGCTAGCCCTTCATCGTGGACAGCTGAAAAAGGACAGAGTGTATAGCAGGGGCCTGGCTCATTCCCCTACAGCCTTCTCACAGCCACAGGCAGAAGAGCTTTGCCAAAATCCCACCTAAATCCTAGGAATACTTTGGCCTCAAGACAATGCCATGTTCTGATGAACCTAGGGGCAGGACAGGAATAAAGATGCAGACGTAGAGAATGGACTTGAAGACACGGGGAGGGGGAAGGGTAAGCTGGGACGAAGTGAGAGAGTGGCATGGACATATATACACTACCAAATGTAAAACAGAGAGCTAGTGGGAAGCAGCCGCATAGCACAGGGAGATCAGCTCGGTGCTTTGTGACCACCTAGAGGGATGGGATAGGGAGGGTGGGAGGGAGACACAAGAGGGAGGAGATATGGGGATATATGTATATGTATAACTGATTCACTTTGTTGTAAAGCAGAAACTAACACACCATTGTAAAGAAATTATACTCCAATAAAGATGTTAAAAAAAAAAAAAAGACAATGCCATGGAAATTCTCCAAATCCCAGCCAGAGCTCAGGTTCAGCAGCCAGTCTCTAGTTGGTGGGAGACCTTTGCTTCCTTTGGAGTTCCTCATGCCCAACCCCCTCCAATACCCTCCTTAGTAAGTATCTATCTTTCACTCGAACCTTGAGCCTTCTTTGTTCCCTAGAACTCTGGGGCACCAAGGCCAGGGCACTGCTCTTTACTCTGACTGCTTGCTGCTGTGGTGTACTCAGCTGCTGGGATGTATACCACTTGTCCCAACCACGCCCTCCTGAACCTCTCACGGGCTTCTGTTTAAATCTGTCTTCATCAGTGACCAGCCCCTGGTATTGGGTTTTTGAATTCCCCACATCTCTAGCACATAACCAAGCTTCAGTTTTCATGTCAGTTTTATTACTTTAAGTCCTTTCACAAACACATAAGCAGAATGATAGCTGGTGGGCAAATGGTACCTGCAGAATCCCTGGAAAACATCCCATTCCCTTCCACTGGTTAAACATTCCCCTAGTCAGAGTTAAATGGCCCAGCTCCTTTCTAAGTGGTCACATTTTCTGAGATAGTGGTGTCCAAACCATTTAGTTTAATAGGCAATGGGGCTCAGCATCTACCCACTTGCCAATAAACATTTCCTATACAAACCACTGGTTTGACCTGCAAAATAAAACTATATTTTACCTATTCTTTTTATCCTACTTGAGACTACTTAATTGGTCATTCCTCTCAAACCTTAAGAAACTGAAGACAATCATAAAATTTCTACTCTCTGGTTAATTTAAATGTTATGCTAAACACTACAACTGATTCAATGTGAGTTGATTGCTTGAAGGTCGCCTACAGCAACTGCTTACACCTCCTGGATATGGTTGTTAATGAAGGTGTAAGGGCATGATTCAGAGAATCTGAAAGATCTGGATGCCTTTAAGGAGGTATGTGAGGCCAGTAAAGCCTCTTAGACCAGAATCACCCAGCATGAGTCTAGGAAGGTTTTGAACTATACTGGAAATTCTGTTAGAAAAGGATAAGGCAATGACCCTATCCTGATGGTTTAGCAAATGCAAATACAGTAATCATAAGAATTGAGGAAGCTTATATAGTAAATATCAAAGTCAGGTATTTTAATAATCTCTCATATTTCTTTGACTTTTCTTCCATGTCGTTCTCTGAAGGTCAACATTTATTTATTTTTATTTTTAAATATTTTAGGAAATGAATGGGGTGGGTCCAAAATTACCACTCGGAGAAGGAAGACTTACCCAGAATGCTTCATGTTTTGAGGCTTATCCATTCGGACAGCAAGTTTGATTTTGAGGTCTTGATCGGGGCAGTTTTTGGAGACTGTCATTTTGTGCCACTCTGACTGTTTGGGGCTGTTGGGGGTGGGATGGAGAATAACCTGCAGGGAAAAAGGACAATCATATTAGCCAGAAAGTAGGAACACTGTTATGGGCATGTTTTCATAGACGAGAACTTGGCTGCTGAGAATTGAGGGTCTCATCCATGTCCCACAGCCAGCGGGAAGGCAGTTAAATGAAGTGGAGGCCTGGGCATCGGACTCAGATCCAAGGCTCCACCTACCAGGGCTGGCTGGTGCCAAGCAGCCCGGCCTGAGGACAAAAATGGCATTCTTTGCTCTCTTCTCTCTCTCTCTGGCTAATTCTGTAAGAGTAGGGATCACCATTTCTGTGATCCTGCTTTTGTACTTTTCTAAAGTTCAGAAGTACTAAAACAACCCTGAATTGAGAATGTACTCCACACATTACTCTCCTCAAATAAGAAGATGGATGTATAAGAGAAAGAAGTGTCCTTCTGTACCAGAGAGAACCTCTAGTCTACTCTTTTTTCCATTCATCAGGATTTCTTCCACTATGTCAAGAGGAGAAATCCTTCCGAGGCTGCAGGGGAGGAGGGAAGGGACCATATCTGATGAGAAATGTGAGACTTAGAGGTGAGAAGGAACGTGCTTAGGGTCCCACATTTCAATGTGATTTCACCTGGACTTGACATCTTATCACACAGCACCCAACCCTGTCCTGGCCCAGAGGGAAGCGCATGCAGCTTGAAGAAGGACCTGTTCTTAGGAAATGCCTTTCACCAGGGTGCTTCAGAGTCGGTGCTGTGACTTGCGTCTTCTGTCCTAGTTCTCACTGTCACAGATGCTGTAAATGAACCCAGAAGGAGACACACTTCTCCAGTAAATCCACTTTTTCAGGATGCGACAAAAGAGTTCTCACTCAGGAGCCACGTGGGGTCTAGGAAATGTGCATTCAAGGAGGAGCGAAATATTTGGAAAATGCCCTAAACGAAGGGAGTGTGGACGAGATACAGGCACAACCAAAGCTGGGCCTGCTAATATGTGTTTCTGCGGTGGCAGTGTGCCCTGCTTTGGTGCAGGCTGTCTGTTTTTTCCAGGCACAGGGAAGGCAGGCTCCTTTCCTGGGTTTCTTTCACCTCTGCAGAGGGACAGGAGGGGCTCAGAGTCTCAGGGGTGGACACTCTAGCCTTCTAGGTGCTGTGTCGGCCTCACCGCCATCATGCAAGCTTGGCCTGCGCTTGGAGAGTAGACACACACGGCTTTCTGTGATTGTGGAACAAGAGCTTTGAGAAGAGTAGATCATGGCAGGAAAATGAAATCAGCCCACTTGACATGCCTTGCTTGCGCTGATTTTTGACCCCTTCTGATTCCAGGCCCAACCCTCTTTTTTCCACTAAATTCCCTCTCTTCGATGAAAAAAAATGTGTATATTCTTGCTAAACCCAACATTTGAGGCTTCTCAAGGTCTAATGACATGATTAAAATACAAGAAGGCCTGATTTTTCAAACCAGAGGCTGCCAACTTTTTTTTTGATCCTGCCCTACTTCAGTAAAATATTTTTGAGCAATGAGCCAAATATCTTTAAATAGATCACTAGTAATATAAAAATATATCAATATACTGTATAAATATCAGTCAAATATATATCCATGTATCTTTTACATGATGTATGTTTACTTTGTATTAATGTACTGCATTATTACATATCTCATAAAACATACACAAATATAGAAGTTTTAAAAAGATGGGCTAAAGATAAAGAACTCTATTTTTATTTTTAAAAATTAATTAATTTATTTTTTTGGCTGCGCCGCGCTGCTCACGGGATCTTAGTTCCCCGACCAGGGATCGAACCCGTGCCCCCTGCAGTGGAAGTGCGGAGTCCTAACCACTGGACTGCCAGGGAACTCCCAAAAACCTCTATTTTTAAATACTTTGGTAACTGTGGTGGCTTTGTACTATTATTTGCCATATGTTATCGTACCATATATATGTAAGGCAAGGCTCATTGTTGAGGATACTGGATGCGAATCCGTGGTTCAAGTGGACTTGTAGATAATCTCAAAACGTTTTCATTGACCTCTCATCCTGAGTGCACCCGCACTGTTTTTATCTCGTGACGTGGATGGCAGAACTACTTGTTAGCAGGACGGATGTCACCTCTACCATTTTCACGTTGTTTGCCAGGCTTGCAATACCAGTATTATCTTCAGATCATAGCTCTGCTGTAATAGTCTTTTCAGGCAGTTGCTCATTTTGCAAGGGTTAATTTAGTTGAAATTCTATCATAAAATGTTAACAGTTCACGGGACTGGCACTAGTGAACTGTGATATGCCTTAGGATGCTGGAAGGAAATGAGTAAGTCAGGGTGCCACCGGGTCGTGGAGACCTCTTGTGTTATCTCTCGAGATAACACCTGTCCCTGTATGTCACCTTGTATCGTGTTCCGTATCCTGAGACCCCAGACTGTGGAAGATGGAGAGAAGGGACTTGCCGATCTCAGCGTAGCTGACCTTCTCCGCTGTGCTAGTTTGGGCTGAGAGGTGGGGCTGGGTCGGTGGGTGATGTCTTGGGAAACGAGGAAGGGGAGGAACTGGTAAGAGAAACCCCACCAGGGCCAGAACAGCAGTAGGTAAGGCCCAGGGCCTCCTTCTGCTTCTGCTCGCTTGGCAAAATCAAAGCAGGTGGGGTGCTCTGGGCACCCGGAGCTTGTTAACAGGCCATCCACCATATGGATCCTGGGCGCCTTTCCCACCGGCAATATGGTGTCCATTTGCCGACACAAATGGCCGCAGCTCACTACTGGCCGCTCCACAAAGGCTTCTTCCCCAACGTGGTCGCTCCCTGGGGACACCTCCTCTCTAGGGTGGATGGAGAGATAAGGTCACTGCAGTCCTCCTCCATCTTCATCCCCACTCTGCCATGTGCCCGACGGGCCGGCGACTCCTTTGTAAGTGTCAGCCCCGCTGCGTTATTAGGGTCCTGATGGGTGCACATGAGTCCCGAGCAGTCCACACACCTCATCTGGGCATTCCAGGCTGCTAGTTGAGCACTCTGTCATCTCAGCCGAGGGCCATGTGTGCTGTGCTTTGATGTGGTGATGCTGATATGGGAACACAACCCATCCTCTGCAGTAAGCTGTATGTCAGCCAGCCCCAGCTTCTCTTAGCTACCTGGGCATTTGGGCAGGTCCTTCTGGAGGACAGTTTTACCCTGAGGCTTTACCTGGCTGATCCTCTGAAGCGCTTAGCCTCCATGTCTCTCCTTACCTCTGCATTCCCCCGGGAAGGCATGCCTGCTCTTCAGACTAGATTATGTCCCCTTGCTCTGTGCTTCCCAGGTGTCCTTTCTCTAGCAGGGCACTCACCACACTGCATTGTAATTTCTGGTTTTATGTCTCTATTCCTTACGTTCTGTGTGGTTAAGGATTTTTGACTGTCATTATTCCTGTTTGCTCTGTGCATAGCGCAAATGAATGGACACAGTGGGCCCATAACACTATTTTTTTTTTTTTTTTTTTTTTTTGCGGTACGCGGGCCTCTCACTGTTGTGGCCTCTCCATTGCAGAGCACAGGCTCCGGACGCACAGGCTCAGCGGCCATGGCTCACGGGCCCAGCCCCTCCGTGGCATGTGGGATCTTCCCGGACCGGGGCATGAACCCGTGTCCCCTGCATCGGCAGGCGGACTCTCAACCACTGCGCCACCAGGGAAGCCCCCTGTAACCCTATTTGATGAGTACAAGGTTGAGAGTATTGCACTGTTGTCAAGAGTGTGAAGGAACAGTCATTCTCTCATGCCTTTTGTGAAGTTATAATTGGTGTATACTCTTTAGGGGACAATTTGGTAGTATCCATCAAAATTCAAATTTCACTCAGCAAGATACTTTTTTTGAAATTTATCCTATACACACACACACACACACACACACACATATGTGCAAAGAAATAAACTCAAGGTTATTCATAGAGGCATTGTTTATACAGCCACAGACTGGAAACAATCTAAATAAATTATGATATATCTACACAGTGCATGTAGCTATGGAAACAAAAGGGAAGTCAGTATGGGCTGATACAGACTAATATCCAAATGTCCTGATATTTCAAGCAAAGTGCAGAGCAGTATGCATACAGTAACTTCCAACTATGCTCTCTTTCTTTTTTATTTTAAGAGGGATATATACAAATATGCTTGTATATGCTATGCTTGTACATGCATAGAATATTTCGGGAAGAATGCCCAGTAAATTAAAAACAAGGTTTTTCTCTGGGAAAAGATACTCAAGTCAGTTGGGTGGGATCATTAGTTTTCACTATATATCCATTTTGATTATTTTTTTACTATGTGCATGAGTTATTTCTCAGTTCAAAGGTTAACAAAAAGGAAATATAAAAATAAAAATGGAACAAACTAAATACTGTTGCGTGAATGAACACAGCACCAGAATCTTGAATGTGGCTATGTCCTGCTAAACTTGGGAAAAATCAGCACGTAGAAACACTTTTCCAAGGGGTCCAAGGAATCACTTTAAAAAAGAGCACTTTTGTCCCCCAGCCGCTGTCTGTGGAGGTGCTGCCAGCAGAGGGCGCCCGTCCCACCAGCGCAAGGGCCAGGCAGGCAGGCGGGCTCCACCGCAAAGGTGGAAAGTTTCTGTGGCAGGAAGGAAGTATAAACTAGTATCTGGGGGAATGAGTCATGAGACTGGAGGACAGTATGATTTGTTAAGAGATTAATGGAAAGCTCGTGGCCTTCACCCCAACAGCAGAGCCAACATTTTTATTTTTGCACAGGGACAACGCGGTGTAGTAAAAATAGAGATGACGTGGCATCATTCCTGGCAAGTCACTTACCTCCTCTGGGCCCCAGTGTAGTGGTCTGTACAGAAGGAGTAATAACTGGACCTTCCTCATAGGATTCAGATGAAGAATCAGTGAGGGGCTGCACACAGAGCCCTCAGGACAGTAGCTTGGCCAGTGGTAAACATGCAATTGTGCATGGGCCCCAACTAACTGGGTGGCTCTGGGGGGGTGTTTCCTGCCTTCCACGGGAATCAATTTTCTCCTCTATAAAGGAAAAGGCTTTGACTAGCCCAGTGTATTTTAACTTTTTCGAGCGGAAACAGCTTTGAGAAGCTGGTGAATGCTTCGGATTAGCAAGTCCAGAAAAATGCACATACGCCCCCCCCCCCAACATGTGTAAACGGCTTCAAGGGGCTCCTGAGACCCATGGAGTAGACTCAGGTTGATGGTTCCTGGACTTGCTTCTTCTAACACTGATATTCTAGGTCTCTGAGACTCTCCTGATTCCTGATTCATGTCTTCATGGAAAAAGAAAGGTTTGAAGAAAAAGAAAAGGCAGGGTCCTTCCCCCACTCTGTATGTCTCTCTTTCCCTAGGGACAGAAGTGAGTATTTGTCATTTCTCAAAGAAAATGGGTAAACCTCTTCTTTTCTTTCATTCCCTTTCTTTTTTTGTGGGGGGCATTCTTTTTGCTATCAGCCTTGTTTACCTTTTGTTTTACTTCCATCTGCGGTCTAGGTCCTAGTAATAGGATTCTAGGTCAGTTTTATAGATGAAAGCCAGGTTAAGGAATTGAGAAAACAAAGGAAGGGGACTTCCCTGGTGGTGCAGTGGTTAAGAATCTGCCTGCCAACGCAGGGGACACGGGTTCCAGCCCTGGTCTGGGAAGACTCCACATGCCGCGGAGCAACGAAGCCTGTGCACCACAACTACTGAGTCTGTGCTCTGGAGCCTGCGAGCCACAACTACTGAAGGCTGCGCGTCTAGAGCCCGTGCTCCGCAACAAGAGAAGCCACCGCAATGAGAAGCCCGCACACCGCAACGAAGAGTAGTCCCCGCTCGCCACAAGTAGACAAAGCCTGTGCGCAGCAATGAAGACCCAACGCAGCCAAAAATAAATTAATTAATTAAAAACAAAAGAAAGCATGGTTAATGTGTTCTTGCTGGTGTTCTTAGGTGTGTGTACCTGTGTGCTTGCTTCGGGATATTATGTCATTTTTCTACAGATGCTGTATCAGAGGCTCAGAGAGGTTAAATGTATTGGCTAATGTCACTCAGTTTTCAGAAGGGGTTATGCATTCAACCAGTAGAAATGAAATCTATTAAGTCTATGTGCTGGGCTCTGGGTACAGGAATAGGGTGGTGAACAAAATAATTGTAAGTTTCACGGTCATGGTATCTCCCTTGCAATGGGAACAGGGATGGTGGCAGGGGCAAAAAGTGGGTAGGGCATTAAGAGGTACAAACCACTATGTATAAAATAAGATATAAGGATATATTGTGTAACACAAGCAATACAGCCAATATTTTATAGTAACTGTAAATAGAGTATAACCTATAAAAATATTGAATCACGACATTGCATACCTGAAACCAATAACATATTGTAAATTGACTACACTTTAATTTTAAAAAAGGAAAAAAATAGGTTTCTCTCCCCATGGAGTTTTCCAGTCCAGTGGGGGAGACAGACGCCACAATTTCTGTAAATTCTCTCTGTCTCATTGGTGATAGGTTCGGTGGAGGATGTGAATATGGGGAGGGGTTGAAGTAGTAAATGAAGGCGGATGGGCAGTCAGCAAAGGGCTCTCTGAGGAGGAGGTGGCATTTATAGAGAGAAGCAAGTAGCCTTTGGAAGAGCTGGGCAGTGGGGAGAGTGCTCCAGGCAGAGACGAAGCCACAACTACTGAGATGAGAAAGAATTCGGTTTATTTGAGGGACTAAAATTTGGCCAGAGATGCTGGTGCATACTGGATGAGGGGAAAGGCGACAGCAAATGAGGCTGGCGAGGTGGGCAGGAGCCAGATCACCCGAGAGTCTGTGGGCTGTGCTACAGAGTTCAGGTTTTACTATAAGCGGTATGGAGTCACAGAAGCATTTTAAGCTAGCAAGGAACAAATCCAACTTGTGTTCTGAAAATCTGTTTGGTACAGAGTCAAGAGCTGAGATGTAAGAAGATATTATAAAGGAAATTATTCAGATAAGAATTATTGGGGACTTCCCTGGCGGTCCAGTGGTTAAGACTCCGTGCTTTCAATGCAGGGGGCGCGGGTTCAAACCCCGGTCGGGGAACTAAGATCTAAGATCCCATAGGCCGCACAGTGTGGCCCCCCAAAAAAACAGACTACTAGAAAATTTGGGGAGTTCCCTCGTGATCCAGTGGTTAAGACTCTGCCCTCCCAACGCAGGGGGCCTGGGTTCAATCCCTGGTCGGGGAACTAGATCCTGCATGCATGCCATGACTAAGAGTCTGCATGCTGCAACTAAAAGAGCCCGTGTGCCGCAACTAAGACCCGGCACAGCCAAATAAATAAATAATTTTTTTTTTAAAAAAAGAATTATTATGTCAGTGGTACTCAAAGGGATTGGTACCACCCCTTGAGATGTTTCAGAAATTTGGGAAACATTTTTGGTTGACAAAATAATTGGTGCTGGGCTCTGCTGGTATTGAATGGGCGGGGCCCAGGGATACTAATCATCCTGCAGCGAGCGAGCTACTCCTCAGCGATGAGGAATCATACAACCCACCTGATTTTTGAATATTCCCACAAGATATGAACGGAGGTAGAAAAAAGTGCTGGTGATTAACTGAGTCTAGCTCCTAAATCTTTTTTACGGATACATTATAAGCATGTTTGGCACTTTCCCAGGGAAATCAAGGAAACTTTGTTACCAAGATTGGTTTACTGCTTCAGTAAATTACTGATACTTGGGTTTTTGAGCCCCCGTCCTCTGCAGGGGACTTTGTCACCTGCACAGTGATTCTCCATACGGGTAAAGTAAAGACTCCTTCCTTGGGTCTTCAGTACAGTTGTGGTTGAATCTTTACATTTTGAAATTATTATAATTTCCCTTTTATGTCTCTTTTATATTATGTCACTGTGCTGATTTAAAAACTGTTAGAGTGTCGGTTTGTTAAATTATCTAATACTTCTGCTTCACGACAGAAAGGGTATTGCACATCCTTGCTCTCAAGGTTGTCTGGGGCTCACGGTGTTGAGAACTCCTGACCTATCTTCTGCAATGCACACAGTTTTCAATAGGGGAAACGGAGGCTTGGCGAGGTTGGGGGTCTTGCCCAAGGTCACACAGTCAATGAAGAGTAGAGCCAGGGAGTCAAACCTCGAAGCTGGGCTTATCAGAAATTGGCAATACTTCCTCTCGGGACCCAGGGACTCCGGCCCTCCACAGCTTCTTGGGATGGAGAATCCTTGTGATGGGGAGCACTTACCCGTCCCAGTTCCTTGTCCTCCAAGGCCAGGACTCCTGTGCTTTCTGTGAACAGCTTCACCTTCACAGCGGGCAGTGCGTGGGTCGTCGAGAAGTCACCCTGGGTGCCCCAGCTGCAGACAGAATCAGAGAGGTCAGTGCCGAGACCTCCGCCTTGACAACGCTAAACTTAGCCCCGCCTTCTTCCTGGGTCGGGTGAACGAACGGTTAACCCGAGGCGTCGAGGCATTGAGGCATCAAGGCATCGCTGGATGTCACATCCCCCTCCCCTCCCAAGCTACCAGAATGACAAAAAGTGTTAATTATCTTGTGAGGCAAATGCAAGACAGATGCTCAGAAAGTTGCCAGGGGTCTTCACAGAGCACTAGAAGGAATCACTTGGAATTAGCATGAAATCGAGTTGGGGAGGAATTTGCCCCATGCATTTGCTATCCCTACAAACTATTCCGGGGTAACCACTAATATTTCCTTGTAGCCTTTCCAAGAATCCCTAGTGCTTGGAAACCGCTGTTCTAGATTTTGAGAGGGAGCTTCATTCAGCAGGAGCTAACAACTGACTTTACAATGAGACCTCAATGGTAGGGGGAAGGCAGGGAGCCCCATCTCCACTGGCATTCAAAGTTCTGTTGAATAGAGCAATGGATGAAGCTTAGTTTAGCCCTGCTAAAGAGGAACGAAGGTCGAAGGACGTGATGTGGGAAACGCCCTTCCCCACTCACTGGTCTCCGGGAATCACAGTAGATCTCCCAAGAGGAGAGCCTGGCTTACCTAGCATCTGGGTAGAGTGCCAGTCTGAGCTGACATGAGCCCCTGATGGGCCCCTCAGATGTGATCTTTTCATCATGATTCTTACAGAGCCATCTCTATCCACTCTGTACCTGAAATCAGCATGATCTTCAGGAAGTATCAACTGGATTGCATTGAGCCCCTGTCCTAAACCCTTCCACAGCACCTGCTCCATTGCACTGGGCACAGTCCAGACCCCTCGCTATGGTCTCCCACCCATCCACTCGAGTGTCATGGGCCTCCTGACTGTGCTACCTCAGGGCTGTTGCATGCACGGTTCCTTCTGTTGGCAATGCTTCTCCCCACCCTTCTCTTCACCTGCTACCTCTCTGGGGCTCAGCCAGAGCTGAGAACATGTCCCTTGATCTCCCAGTCTCAATTTTGTTCCAGTGTTAAACTCTCTTGAACATACTGTTTAATTTTCTGTCCTAGCAATCACTGGATTTGTAATGATTGATTTACTTATGTGATTGTTTAACAGCTAAATTCTCTAATATTCTGTAAGCTCCATAAGGGCATGGAGTGTGTGTTTTGTTTATATTGCATTACCACAGTACTTAGCACACAGAAGACACTTAATAAATATTTGTTGAATAAATAAAGTGTGCAAACATATATTCTTTTACAGAACTAGGAAACAGGAATAGATACAATTTTGTATAGAATTTTTTTTTCATTTTGCCTACGTAATGGCCAATTTCCGTATTTTAAGTTACTCATTTGATATTATTTTTAATGACTATAATGTTACACCTGATGGATGCATCATAATTTATTTAACCATTGTTCTATTATTGAGATTGGGCTGGACATTACTTTTTAATTTCATCTCTGTTTATTTCCCTGGGAAGTGGAGAGTTAGATGGGAGATCGTTTCTTCGTTCATTTATCAACAAACATGATGGCGCTCCTACAGTGCTGCGGGAACTGTGCTCATCAGTGAAAACTTTCAAGGCTTGGGACACCTATTCCCAAAATGCTTTCCACACAGTTGGTGACTATCCTCCTACCATCTGGGAAAAAGAGGGCAAATCACATGGCTTCTTGCCCACTCTGGGTGTCCCTATTCACTTTTTTTTCTGGCCAATTTAATCACTGCCGTTCTCATGGGCCTTTCCTTGATTAATAGCAGGCTTGACTATTTTACTCTGTGTTCACTGGCTGTTTGTATTTCCTCTTTTGTGAGTGATGGAACCCTGACTTCTAGTGTCAAGGTTGCACTCAATCAAATAAATCCCATTAACTAAACTCAGAGACCTGAGGACTCTAGACTGTTGGTAAGAGAGCACCAGAAGGAGATAAGGGGGTGCCCAGCTCCATGGGGATCCAAGTGTGCAAGAACCATTGAGAAAGCACAACAGTCGCAAGAGAGAAAGGGAGAGGACACGAAGAGGACAGGAGACGGGGCGAGAAGCAACAGGTTTCAAACACAACAGCAAAAGGTGAGATGTACAGATGGAAGCTCCTAATTTTGGACAGCAGCCACAGCAGCGAGCTCCTAAGACAGGGGAACCTTTGTCCTAGCAAAGGCAACGTGACAAGGCATAAGGTTTTGAACCCAGCATTCTTAGTTCAAATCCTGATGAGTCACTTACAAACTGCAGGACTTGGGGCAAGTTAATTAACAGCCCTGAACCTCAGTTTCCGGAGCTATAAAATAATATCATTTCACAGAACAGTTATAAAGAGTAAATAGCAGCAGGCCTGGAACAGCATAAGAGTCCCCCAGATTTTGGCTACCTTCCCTTCCCCAAATAAGGATACACAAGATGTATTCTAGTAACAGTGAGAATCACTTATATTTTGTGTTATCCATTCAACACATATTTATTAAGCACCTACTAAGTACCTGACCCTTCACTGGGCAAGCAAGATGGACATTACCCTTCCTATTACACAGGGTAAGAGGTAAAACAGTTCATATTGTACCCATTTCACAGATGAGAAAACTGAGAAAAGACCCTCAAGACCTTGTCCATTTTATTCCAGTAAACTGTGATCAAGCTGGGCTGGAACACAAATCTCTTAATTCCCAGTTTATAGCTCTTGCTGCTATTACTGTCATGATTATCAATAACACGCATGACCAATGATTAACAATTTTGGCAAAAAGCATGATAATTACTGTATTGTTTATGGTTAATTGTGCTATGAATCTCTTTGGGCATTCATCATGCTTGCTCATGGAGATAAGGAAGATTCCTGCCGGAAACAAAGAGAGTTCTGGAATGAGATGCTCTAACACTAAGCCATAAAGAGGCCTTAATCGCAGGTCCCTGGGAATTCCCCACACTGGATCCCTGTGACACTGTCCTTGAAACGGGTTTATAGGGATTTTCTGGCCTGTTCAGTGGGCACGAACCCAGTCTGCTTGAACCCCTGCTGCTACCCAAGGATGCTCAGCTCATAATGCGTTCAGCATGACTCAGACTGTGGGGCAGGGCGAGGTCTCTGAGACCCCATCAGCTGGATGGAGTTGAAGCCACTGGAGGCTGCCCTGACAACCCCTGTGCATTTGGACAGTGATTTGCTTTTCCTTTCCACCAGGCCTGCAGCTGTGCTCTTGGCTTCCTACCATGACCCTTGGCTCACCTCAAGTTGCTAGGTCGCGACTGAATCCCAATTTATCCACCAGATTTCAAAATGGCTACCTGGCCCAGTGGAGCAGACAAAAAAAGAAAGTCTAATCAGGACCAGCTATGTCATTCTCAGGGCCCAGTGCAAAATGAAAATGTGGGCTCCTTGTTCAAAAAGCAGGAAAAAGTGCCATTAAAGATACTAAAATACAGTGTTTTCCTTTCTCTGAGGATTTCCTCTGCTCAAACACATGCTCATTATTCCATCAGACCCCACTTAACTGACTCGAGCTCAAAGATCAAATAATTAAGAACGTCAAGACGGCAATGCGGAGCATGAAACCAAATGGTCTGAGTGTGGGACCTGTGCAGCCCCAGCGGTCACAAGCTCGTGAATTGGGCTCTGAGCCCAAGGCCACCCAGTCTGTTTAGCATGGCCAGAGGATGGGCCATGCAGGGGAGGTCACTACAGTCACAGGACTCTGTGAAAACCACTCCTGCTTTCTTTTGGTCAATGCTTCCTATTCATAGGGGCCCCAAGGAGATTTAGTTATCAGCACTTTCTCTGCCCCTGTCCCCTTTGGGAAAAAAACCATGAAAATGTCCACTTTTTGTCTTTTTCCAGCCATGGAAAGGCCTGACTATAACAAAAAAACAGCTAATATTTCTTCAGAGCTTCCTATGTGCTAGTCACACATTCCTATCTCCAAAATGTTAGATGGTCATACATGTATTTTGTCTTTTTAAGCCTTCTTGGCCATCCTGTGAAATGCTTATAACTATCACCCTCAGAGTTACAGATGAGGAAACTGAGGCTCGGAGAGCAGGTTAGTCATGTGTCCAAGGTCACAGGGAGCAAAGGGCAATCTGACTCCACAACCCAAACTCTTAGCCATGCCGCCATGTTGCCTCGCTCCCAAATGCCCCAACTTGCTCCTCTGTGTCTGGATCCAGTTAAAATCAATTACCTCTGTAACTCAACTGGAAAGTTCTGTTTCAAAACGGATGGGACTCTGGGCTGCTCTAGATTTATTTCACACACTCAATATACTTCACAGAGTGCTACGTAACCTGCAGACAAATCAGTCTGTGGTGGAACCTTGGCCTTTTGGTGGAGCCACGTAATGATAAATGAATCTATTTCTCATTTTTGCCTTCTTCTCTGCTCATCTCTTTTCCTTTGCTGGACACTGACTGTGGCTATTTAAATGAGTATCTCTTTTAAAAGTTTCCCAGGACGGAAATAAAATTCTGCTTTGATTGGAAAAGCCCAGAGGCTGATAGTATTTATGGCAAGGAGCAGTTGGGAAGGTTAACTAACTTCTCTCTGAACATAAAGTATATGAAGTCAAGTGGGTGAGGTGTCTCACTTCCCTGATCTTATCGTATCTGCTACTACTCTCACACTGTACAGCTAGCTCACAAAAGCACTAAAAATAGTCACCAATTATCAAGTGCTTATTATGGTTTGCCAGGCCCTGGGCTGAGGGCTTTTCATGGGTTATCTCATTTAATCCTTCTGACAGTTCTGCAAGATATATCCTGATTATCCCCACTTTATCAATGGAGAAACTAGGACTTGGAGAGGTTAAGTAACTGGGCCAGGGTTTCAAACTATCACAGAGCTGGGCTTCAAACTCAGAGTTTCTGACCTGAAAGCCCATGCATTAAACCACAGAGCTTTACTGCTTCTCCATAATGCATAACACAGTATTAGAGTGTAGTGTGACAATTATGTGTGTGGGTATCTGGCTCTCTCTCTAGATGGTTAATACCTTGGGGCAAGGAGCATAGCGTGGTTGGTGTGTGTGTGTGTGTGTGTGTGTGTGTGTGTGTGTGTGTGTGTGTGTGTGTGTGTGTGTGTGTGTGTGTGTGTGTGTGTGTGTGTGTGTGTGTGTGTGTGTGTGTGTGTGTGTGTGTGTGTGTGTGTGTGTGTGTGTGTGTGTGTGTGTGTGTGTGTGTGTGTGTGTGTGTGTGTGTGAAATCTACTGTACCAAGCACAGGGCAGCACACAATAAATACTTGTTTAATGACTAGGAAGATGTGACAAATTCAAAATACTCATGTCGCCAGATTCAGGGGATTGTGGAGAGATGCCACACAGGAAATATCCCAGAGTGTGACTGCCCCCTTTAAGCCAAAGTGAGGGTTTATCTCCTTGAGGATCAGATGTTTTGTCAGAGCACACCAACTCTCTGAAGTGTATAGAGTGGCTGGCAGCATGAAGAGGGGACCCAGACGACATAGCAGCAAGGACAGCATTCTGAGGAGCAGGGCGTAGGTCTCTGAAGGTCAAGGAGTGGATAGCTCATGAGGCCAAGAGCTGGAAGAAACGTGGATGCCAACAGTATAATGTAGGAAAGCACCACTAAGTTACAAAATGAACTACTGTTATTATTTTTGGTCTTTTCAACCAGAAGCAACACAAGCACAGACTATGGAAATGCAGTCACCCACAGTGGCACCTCCAAAAATGAAGGAACATGTATTGACATATGTGTGCTCATTCCAAATCAAATACCTTTTGCAAGAGGCTGGAGAACAAACAGAAGAACAGTCCAGCTGACGAACCTACATGTGCACATGGTGTTGGATGAAGCTCTGACTTCCACTGCTGAGGGCTCAGACCTGTACTATGCCCTGCATTTAGAAAACACTTCCTGAATATCTACGATGTGCAAATCACTGTGTTAGGTGCTGCTGTGGACCCAAAGATGCATGAGATATCAGCGCTGCCCTTATGGATGTGATATTCTACTTAGGGTGATGTCACGTCCAGAAATGATAACAGTTGTTAGGTGTGAGCTGAAGCCTTGGCTTTCACATCTGTAACTGGGGATAAGAATAGTACTGACCCCAGAGAGTCGATGGAAGGATAAGTAGGAGATAAACTATTGCATATACCGTGTTCAACACAATACCCAGCACGTGGAAAGCACCAAAGAAAGTAAGTCTTTCATTTTAGGATTACAAACCAGGGGTTGGTAAACTAAGGTCTATGAGTCAAGGGTGGCTGACTACTTGCTTATGTATGGCTGATGAACTAAGAGCGGTTTTTACATTTTTAAGTGGCTGAAAATAATTAAAAGAAGAGTAATATTTTGGGACACATGAAAATTACATTAAATTCAAATTTTAATGCCCATCAATAAAGTTTTATTAGGACACAGCTACGCCCATCTATTTATTGATACAAATCACCTTTTGCACTTCAAAAGCAGAGGTGAGTAGTTACGACAGGGACCTTATGGCCAACAAGTCTCCATTATTTACTTTGTGGTCCTTTACTGAAAATGTCTGCTGACCCCTGCTATATACACAGTTAAATCGCCGGCTCATGGGAGTACTTTTATTTTCATTAGCAGATGAGAAGTATGTATGCTCACCAGAGCGCAGCCACAAAGATAAACTGTAAACATGCACTTACAAGGAGAGCTCACTCCATGGCGATTCAATGTGCTGCTCCAAATTCTTCCTGGAGCTCTTGCTAGCACTCGGTGTACTGGAAAACTGGGGATTGTGGATCACAGCATTTCAGACACGTGGTGCCCAAATGCTGCTTCCAGATCCACTTGAGCTGGCTGACTCGTTCAGTCACACTACATCATTATTAATATCAAATAATAAACAAGAGTAACAGACAATTCATATTTGGGGGAGGCTGTAGATGATTTTTAGAGTCACAGCACATTATTTCTCCGAACCTGTTCCATAGGGCCACTGCTTTGAAAGTGAATACTGTGATCTGGGGGAGAAAATAAGGGAGAGGGATGTGCTTGGGTGGAGGCAGGGAGAAATCTACGGGCAAAGCAACCTTCTACTGTGTGTTTGGCGAGCATCTGCTCCATCTCAGTCACATCTCTGTTTACTATTTAAAGCCTCTTATTTGCGGAAGCCTCCTCAGACCATATGTTATCAACAAATGTTGCTAATCAAATACACACAGTAATTTTCATCAGAATTTTCCCCACCCCCACCATGAACAAAAAACAAACATTTGCCACAAAGGGAATATACCTCCCAAAATGACAGTAAACAGCCACTGCAAACCTCTGACAACAGAGTGATATTTACGAATGCATATGTGACTAAGCCAAGAACACATCCACTTTAGGCAAATAAGAACCCTTGGAGAACTGGATTTTGTGCAGTTTGGTGTTGGGGGATGATGTCATTAGTTGCCATGGCGATGCTCAGCATAAGGTCATCATTCAGGCCACGGAGACTGGATTTGCATTTATTCAAGGTATATGGCTCATGCGAGCTGGGTGTTAGATTGGTGTGGTTCATAAAACTAACCGCCAGCTTTAACAAGGGAGAAGTGTCATTTCGGGGAATGAAAGTCCCTTGGTCCCGTTGCTAAGAGGGAAAGTTAATAATTGCCTGGAGACAACTGCATTAAAATCTTTTGGCCTGCCTTTCAGGCAGACAGCATGATATTCTACATCAAGCGAATCAACTGTACCATCGCAGTGTGTTTCATGCAAACTCATGGATAGGATGTGATTCAGGCCCTTTAATGTACTAGAAAAGCTAAACTACCTCTTATCTACATAAATGAGGCATTTGCTTTGTAAAAATTGGGTTGTCTGGGAGGTGGAGGGATGGAGGCTCCAATTTGCCTATCTGACATTTCCACTGGAATAGCTCTTCAATTTCCAGGAATTGGAAATCAAATGTGTTCAGACCTCAGCTTTAGTGTTCTCCCCGCACATCTGTTCTCTAAGGTTTTCCCAGCTTAGTCACAGGAACTGCCAGTCACCCAGAAAAGAAAGGTTAGAAGTGCCAGGAAGAGGGTGGGTGGAATATTTACATAGCATGGACAGTTAGAACTTTACCAAGAAGCAATTATTACCGGTACTTCTTTATTTGGTTTCTTGTTTGTCTCCTCCTACTAGAATGTAAACTCCTCAAGGGCAGGGATCTGTGTCCGTTTCCCTGCTATGTCTGAGGATGGCTGTATCCCCAGCACCTAGGGCAGTGCCTGTCACATGGCACATGTCCAACAAGCATTTACTGAAGAAATGAATTCAATGAATTGTGATTTTCTCCACACACGTATGCACATCTGGAGATGAGATGCAAGTTGAAAGCAAAATTGAACTATGGTGGCTTCTCCTGGACTTACATTCTTTGGCATGGTTAAAGAGGAAGTACAGGAAAATTCTATACTATAAACTTTATAAGGGCAGGGACCAAGCCCATCACTGTTGTAGTCCAACGTTTAGCTCTGCCTAGTGCAAAAGAAGCCCTCAATAAATGCCTGTTGAATGAAGCCCAGAGGAGATCAAATATAGGAGATCTGTGCATCAATCCTAATTTTCTCATTAGCTATGTGACCTTGGACAAACCACTGGTAGGGTCTCAATTTACTTATCTCTATAATAGGGGTAGGGAGGCAAATATATTGATATTTTCTGTCCTAAAGACAAAAGCCTGGGTATTTGATTTCTAGCATTTCCTTTTGATTCCTTCTTAAGAGTTTTCATCACTCAGCTTATATTACCCTTCTGTTCTTATATGTTGTCTACTTTTTTTTTTTGCCATTAGATACCTTAACATATTAATCATAGTTGATTTAAATTCCCAGTCTGATAATTCCAACAACTCTACCATGCCTGTCTCTTCAAACTGTGTTTTTTGTCTTTTCATCACTTTTGTTGGAAGTGACATACAGGGCAAATGGAAACCCTTATGGTTCCAGGAGCAATTTCTTCTCCCAGTTGTCTATTCCAGGAGGCTATGATTCTCTGTATCTGTTTGTCTATCTCTCTAAATCTGAGGGCAGTGGTTTGCCCTGTGACCTAAAATTCTCTGATGGATCTAAGAAGAGTTGTTGATTTTCCATTTGTTCAGCCTTTTTCTTGTTGTGAGGACAAAAACCACGCCTTCCAAGCTCTTTACATGCCAGACCAGAAACCAGAAATCCACTGGAGCCTGGACTTGTCAAAATCCTATCCAGCTGTGAGGGCTTAGACTCTATTCTTCATTGGAGGTTGACTCATAAGAAAATATATAGATGGTCAAAAAGAAAATCTAAATGGGAAACCCAAGGTTAGAGTTAAGTAACAGAATGGTGTGGGATTAGGGTGCACGGAGTGGGATGTGGTGCTGGTACAGTGGGTGGGGTGGGCCTGGGGTTGGGCGTCGTGGGGTACATCATGAAGATGACAGCACCTCACGTGGCTTGACAGGGTTGCCTTCGCTGGAATGGAGTTTATAGCTTGGCCTAAAGACATCCTCTGTCATTATGAAAGGCGGTGAGTTTTTGTCATTGGAAATGATGGCTGTCTCCCCATTCTGAGGTCCTCCTGCATCTCCATCACCTAGCTGCCTTCCTCTAACCATCTGTTTATTCCAAGTTCCTAAGGACCGTTAGAGAAAAGGAATTGTTCACTGCATGGTGGACATCAAAAAGGCACTCGCAGGAGGTTGCTGGGGACACATTCATTCACTTTCTTCTCTCTGTGACTCAGCCAACCAACGCCTGTTTAATTTCCCACACTGGGCTTTTTCCTATAATTGTTCTTGTAACCTGAGCCTCGTTATTAGGGTTGCAACCTGTGATTTTCATAAACAGCTAGGAGGTGCTCTAGTTGATTGTGTCTTTAGAACTTCAATCTGCCTTAGGACACCTCACAGGCTCTAGAAGGCTCATGGTATACAGTCAGAGAGGCTACAGCTGTCAGGAAACCTGGCCAGGGGAATTACAGAATGCAATGCAAACCCCTTTGCATTCCAGCCAGTTCTACGAAGAGCATGAACCAAATGAGGAATAACAACTGGGGGACACAGAGCAACAGACTCAGAGTTGACAGGAGCCCTGAAGATCACTGTGGCCAAGCTCCTCATTTACAAATGAGGAAGCTGGTGCAGTGGGGATGAATTTTGGAGTCAGGGTGTTTAATTTTTATCATTTCACAGCTTTATTTTCTCAGACAAATTTATTAGCCTCTCAGATCTCAGTTTTCATGTTTATGAAATGGGCACACTAACAGTATCTACCTTATAGGGCTTTCTATCTGCCTGTCCCCCAATTAAATGACAGAAGCACTGAGTACAATGTAAGTTCTTAACAAAGGGCAGCCTGCATTATCCAGGGGGCTCAGGATTAAGGGAGCAGGCTCGGGAGTCTAGCAGCCTGGATTCTACATCCAGCTGTGCCACTGTCTACCAGAGTGATTTTAAGCAGCTGACTGAATGTCTTGTGGCCTCTATTTTCTTACCTGTAAAATGAGATGTTAATAGTGCTTCCCTCTTAGCATACCTCTAGTTAGAATTCGGTGTGAAAATGCTACCCAGCCTGGTCATCAATAAAGCCCTCCGTAACTATTCAGGACATCTGAGAGATACAGAACAACTTAGTCCAAGTGCCAGAATCAAACATCAAGATGTGAGCTGACCTTGTAAGTGTTTTCAAAACCATCTGAGTAGTGGCTTTTGTGTTTTCTCAGTCTGGGTAAAATAAAATTGGGACTTGAATTTGGGTTGATTTTTTGGGGCAGCTATGGCAAAGGGGTAAGAGCTGAGAACTCATTCTCACTTTCTCAAGACTTCCTTCTCTCAAAGTGCCTGAAACATTTCCTCTCACCCCCATCCTGCCTCTCATGCTTCACTGGCCTTTTCTTGACCCTGGCGGGCATATCAGAGTACTACTCAAAGAGATTCATCTTCTCCTGCCTTCTCCAGGAGAAAAGTTTTCTTCCTGCCCCACTGGTATCAGCCTTGTCCATGTGACTACTTGCTTTGGTCTCCTTCTGGGCAGAGCACATATAATCCCCAAATTTGACTTTGAAATTACCCAGGTGACTTTCCTCAGTCAATGGGGTATTAGCAGATGTGATGGAAGCAGAGGCTTGAAATGTGCTTGAATGCTCGGGCTTCTTCTCCTGAGCCTCTGTCATCACCATAAGCAGAACTTCCTCCAGGTAGCTGTGGGTCCTTCAGCCTGGATCCCACAATGGTCTACATGGAGCAGGCCTGAGCCCAAGCCAGAGTGCGGAGCCAAAGCCAACCAGACCCACCGCGTGAAGCACAGCTACCCAGCCGAGCTTGGCCTGAGCCAGCCAACCCGCAACCGATTTGCAGATAGGTGAATGAAATAAATGACTGTGGTTTTAAGCCACTGAGTTTTGAGACAGTCTGTTACACAGCAATAACTAACTGATACAGTGCCTTTATCTGGTGCTTAATCACATCATCCTGGTGCTACTCCATATGGTGTAGATTGGTCTGGAGCCCTCAGCTAAAAGAGCACATACTGGAGAGCTCAGACCCATCTCATAGTTCTTTCATATTTTTAAAAAGTCTATTGCAGTCAGGCAATAAACACCTGCCTAATAACCTTGTTGGTTTGAAAAAATAGTTCCCAGCTCATATGTCCTCATAAAACAACCTCCCTGTTTGCCAGTGTCAAATGAGGCAGTTTCTCCACAGTGTAAGAACTGGACTCAGGCCTGAGTGTGCTGGTGAAGGCTGTCACAGGAACGGTCTAGGTCCCCTAAAGAGCAAGAGGGTCAACACCTCCTAAGGCCAAGGCTGGCAGCCAGTGTCTCTCACACCACTTGTGGTCAAGTGCTCCCGGCGGGGGGGGGAGCCCTAACCACATCAAAGGCGTTCCAGATTAAGCCTCCCATGTGGAAGGTGATGTAAAAATTAAGCCAACGTCCGCAACACTTGAGCGCCCTCAACATTTGTGGCTCTGTCCGCTTCGGCACCCAAGCTGTGATGGGCACACAGAGGCAGCCCTTGGGGGTTCAGGGATGGCCACTCAGAGCTTTGGCTGCCCTCCAAGCAGCCAGCCCCCTACTGTGAGACCTCCCAGTTGCCTTTGATAGAGGGGATTATGGGAGCTGTTGTTGGTTTTGCTTTCCTGGGCTGGGTTCCCACCATCCCACAGAGAGGGATCCCTGAGGACCCTGTTGTGAGCTAAGCTTGTCTCTTCCCCCAAGGACTGGCTGGTGGATTTGTTCTTTTTTCTCTCTGTTTCACATTTGTGAGAAACCGCTGGGAGTGGTCATGAATGCCAGGAGTCTCAAAGGGAAATGGTGAATGGGCCAGCTGGCCCAATGTCCTTCGGTAAGAACTGAGGTGTTGTCTTAGAGCATCGGGGAAATTGCTCTCTAGACCAAGTGCAATGGCATAGGCCCAATGTGGAGCCAGAGAGTTGTTCTTGAAAAGTGACAAATCTCAGTTCTAGAGAAATATCACCGTCACTCTACCACTCCATGGTATACCAACACCATCTTAGTGGGGTGAAAACACTACCTACATTCCCAGTCAAATCTGGCTCTCCTTGGGCTGACCACAGGGGTCCTCCACAGGGCCCAGCTACATTTACTTTGGGACTCCCACGCACATAATATTAAACACACTAAAAGGACTCCTCCAGACCATCTTGTAAAAAAATGTATAAAAAACTGGAGGAGGGCTTCCCTGGTGGCACAGTGGTTGAGAGTCCGTCTGCCGATGCAGGGGACACAGGTTCGTGCCCCGGTCTGGGAGGATCCCACACGCCGCGGAGCGGCTGGGCCCGTGAGCCATGGCCGCTGAGCCTGCACGTCCGGAGCCTGTGCTCCGCAACGGGAGAGGCCACAACAGTGAGAGGCCCGCGTACCGCAAAAAAAAAAAAAAAAAAAAAAAAAAAAACTGGAGGAAAGTTGAAGTTAATTGTCATCAACTACTGGATATAGGTTAAATTTAAGAGACATGTAATTCAAAAAATTTTTTGATTTTGCAAGTATATTTAGAGTTAAAACATTTCCAGGGGAGGGATGTAATGATTATTGTGTAGGTATTAACACATTTTTGATCGGAGATGTATTACAGCTACAGGTGCTAGTTTCTGCAAAAATCCTCCAGTCAATAATGTGTTAATGTACTGTGTACATAATGATGTAATCATTATTATGCAGCACTTAGGGGCTGGAGCTCTGAAATCAGACACACCTCAGTTTCCTGTTGTCAGGTATTAAAGTAGATACAGATATGGCAGACCACTAACCAGCTGTGTGATCTTGGGTAAGTCTCCTAACCGCTCTGAGCCTCAAATTTCCCATCTGTAAATGGGACCATAACAATGTCTACCTCTTTGGGGTGCTGAGAGGATTAAACAAGACAATGAATGTCAAGGGCTCAGCATAGTGTCAGGTACCTTTGAGAGTCCTCAGGAAGTCTTGGCTGGTTTGTAATTTAGGATGCTAATTGGGCAAGAACGTACAGAATGGATTTGAGGATGAACAGGCCAAGGAACGTGTAACAGTTTAGACGGCACAAGATAAAGGTCTCAGAATCATGAGTTGGAGGGAGGATAGGTGAGGTACTAAAAATAGAGATTTCTAGGCCCCAATATCAACTGTGCAAAAATTTATATAGAGAGGAGTCTGTCCAGGAGAGTTTATTTTTAAAGATCTTCCTTGGTGATTTTGCTGCTTGGCTATGTTTGTGAACTACTGTGGAGTCTACAGTCTTTAGCTGAGTGCTACATGAACAGCGAACAGGACTACAACAAATACTTTAAGGTTCACAAAGATCAACAAGCAGACAGGCCCTGGTCTCCCAACTACAGATTTCCCCTCAATATTAGGTGGCCCCTGAAGGAAGGAAAGAATAATTACTCAGTGTCCTTGAGATGCCGACCCCACATAAACTATCTTTTTTAGTTTGTGAGCTGTTAATGGGCACACTGGAATGGTGGTTCTCGGAACAACGATTTTGTAAGAGTTACCACAATAGTGACTCTTAGCGGGAAGTTATGAGTGACTCTCCCACTCCCCAGCAAATGGTGATGATAATAATACAGTTCTGACTGAGGGCTGATTACATGCCAATTACTGTTCCAGGGACTTTTACATGAATCACTTCATTCATTAAACTGAGATGTGAACCTGAGTTGAATGAATGTTGACTACCCCACGTCTGAGTCGGAGGAGGTCAGACCAAGTCAAGAAGGCTTGATTCATGAAGCATGTCGGAGACCCCAATGTACACTTGATTCCTGGAGAATAGATCTGGTTGGACCAAGAATGGTCTGCCTTAATGGGATGGTCTCACAATATTGTGGGAAATAGGAAGCAACCAAAAGATTATGAGGCCAATCCCAGTGATGGGGAGGGGAAAGAGAGAGAAATAGAGAAAGAAAGGACAAGGACAAGGAGAAAGAAGAGGAGGAGGGCGGGACGAGGGGGAAGGAGAAAGGAGGGAGTGGGGGAAAGACATTTGTCTCTGAGTGAAATGTTGTGATAAGTCTGCTGAAAATCAAAATTCCCAGTATCCGTTAGTGTTTTAAACCCTCCCCTCCTAGCTTCCAGATTTACATAAATAATAAAACAACTTCATGACCTCCTGTGTGCACACTGCCACACAGCGTCACCTCCCTGCCCATGAGGGAGGAGAGCGGAATCAATACCGCAGCGCTCTTCAACTAAGCTCCAGTGTACATCCCCCTACAGAAGTCTGCGTGTCTTTTCCCTCTGCCTGCAAACACTCCCTCCCTCTGATCTGCAGCTTAGGCTTTGGCAGTTCATTACAAGCACAATAAAATCAGGTTTATTCCCTCCATCAATCATCCAAGAAAATTTATAGAACTGTGGTCATTAATTCCATCACTTTAAGTGGGGCGGGGGATGATAATTTCATTATCCATTATAATTGCTTGTAAAATTTTATGAATTATTTGCATCATTTAAAATCTAACATGTGCCTAAGGTAAAATACAGAGCTGTCTGGATCAGACAGACTCTTTTTTCTTCTCCTCTGTCTTATGCCAGGCACAAACATTGGTGATGTTTAGGGCTTTGAAACTTTCTCTTCCCTTTCATAAAGGGTGGCAAAAGCAGAGCTATGTTCTGATGAAGAGTGAGGAAAAAATGCCAAAGAATCATTAAGTGACACAATGAGTGACTGATACATGACTTAGCCCTTCCTACAGCAGTGGTATTGCAGGACAGTTTAAATGACTGACATATTCATACCTTACCATGAGGAGTTAGATGGCAATTTGACGGTCATATCCAGGGACCTTAGTTTGGCTAATATTTTATCTTTAACAGTGGATCATATTACAGCATATTTGTATATAATTCTACATTTTTGTATACTGTCACTGTCTTAGCTTGGGCTGCTCTAACAAATACCCTAGACTGGGTAACTTAAACAACAAACATTTATTTTGTTTGGATATTCTGGAGGCTGGGAAGTCCCAGCACCAGCAGATTCAGTGTCTGGTGAGAGACCTCTTCCTGGTATGTCCTCACATGGCAGAGAGAGATCATCTCTCCTGCGTCTCTTTTATAAGGACACTAATTCCATTTATGAGGGAAACACCCTCATGACCTAATTAACTCCCAGAGGCCTTACCTCCAAATACTGTCATATGGGGAATTAGGGCTTCAACATATGAGTTTGGAGGGCCGACACAAACATCCAATCTATGACCTTATGTCCCTGGACCTCTAAAATTCCAGACCTCACAGGCAAAATACATTCATGCCATTCCAGAAGCTCTCCCAAAAGTCCAAAGTCTCATCCAACTATCATAAGGATCTTCATTTAGCCAATGCTCTATCTGTAATAATGGATCATGTTACAGCACATCTTGTCTGCAATTTCACTTTTTTTGTATACTGTCAACAACATTTACTAAGTACTATGTCTTAGATGCGATGCTTAGCACTATATAGACATCATGTGCATGAATCCTTGCAATAACACTATGATGTAGGTATGACTACTTCCATTTTACAGGTAAGATGTCCTAGGGATTCACCAAGGCTGAGAGCAGTTTTTGAGTGTCTAATTCCACATGTATTTATCATGATGTATGGTCTATCTGTATATTGTTAGGTCCCCATTTTACTAAAGTTGTTTGAATAAACTTAGGGACTTTTTAATTTTTTTTATTCAGATGTTCTAATCCTGGAAAAAATCTTGCAGAAAAAGATGACATCTTAAATTTTATGATTTTATGATACCCTGTCACCCTGGAAAAAAAACCTATGATCAATCTCTGGAAAACACTAATTGGTAATCTACTCTGTACATCACAAGGTTAAGTTCTGAAGTGCTACAAAGATGTCTGGCTCCCAGTTTTTGTCCTCATTCATTTGAAGAACAACAGTTACCTGAACAATTAAAGGAATGCACAGAGGAACTAAACAGTTTAATATAGTTCAAGAAATGTCCCAAGGCAGAATACAGTCAGCTAATAAATGGTTGAACACTGTGGTTCAGAGAAGAGAAAGACTGATGTGGTGGCAGCGATTTGGGAGTCCATCACAGTGGAGGCAGGTGCAGCTAGAATGGGTCTTAAGAATGGATAAAATATGGATGGGCAGAGGGCGTATACTGGGGAAGGGAAGTACTAAAAATCCTTCAGAGGACAAGGCTGTTCAGTAGGTCTATTATAGAATCTAACACACATGGAATCTGTTCTTCACTGTCACAGAGGCGTGATGGCAGTTATGGAGGATGGCTGACTTAGGCTACTGGATTAAAGGGTAGAAATTTGTAGGTCTGGTGTGATGAATGAGCTATCACAGGACAGGCAGAGTTGGCCCAGAGAAAATTAGTGAACTAGGTGAAGTTCATGGACATCTGTTATTCTTCCTGCTCAACACTCTTGCCCCTGCTTCTAGTTACAGTATTCTAATTCTTCCTTGGAAACCACTTCTCCCTGACCTTGGCTCATTTAGTCTGGGTAAAGCTGAATTGAGAGGTGGCCATTCTTGACACTGCATTTCCTAGACTAGGATGACTGGTTCAGGGGTGGATCTTTGACTCAGCTGAGTAAGAGTCAGCCATGAGACTTTGGCTAAAACACAGGGAAGGAGGTGCTTTCTCTTTGGGGGTTACTACATGCACAAACTGTAACCCACGAACTATTGACAGCAACCAATTTGCCTCCACGAGGAAAGACGTAGCCTGAGAATGAAGACAATCCAGAGGGATAGAGCTGAGGGAAGGAGAAACACTTGATGACATCATTTGAGCATCTGGATCAAGCGATGCCTGCAGCCCTAGACACTTCAGTTAAATGAAATGAGAAAATCCTTTCTCAGTCTAAGCCAGTTAGAATCAGAGTTCTGTTCATTGCAACAGAAGATGTAAAGCAAAGTCCCATCTATCTGTAGTTCTTTACCTGCCCATTCCTTTTTCATTTGCTTCTTCCCTCATGATCAGATTCTGACATTTTGCTCTCTGAACTGGGTCGGCACTACTCCATTATTTGGACATTTCCTGAGAAATTTTCCTAAACAAACCTAGTTGGCCTGAGTTCTATTCCTTCAGGTTCTTTTTAAAAAAATATTTATTTACTTACTTTTATGGCTGCCCCTGGTCTTAGTTGTGGCACATGGTATCTTCATTGAGGCATGTGGGATCTTTCATTGTGGTGCACGGGCTCTTTGTTGTTGTGTGTGGGCTCCAGAGCGTGTGAGCTCTGTAGTTGTGGCATGTGAGCTCAGTAGTTGTGGCACTCAGGCTTAGTTGCCCCGTGGCATGTGGGGTCTTAGTTCCCCAGCCAGGGATCGAACCAGGGATCGTCTTACATTGTAAGGCAGATTCTTTACAGGGAAATCCCTATTCCTTCAGGTTCTTAATAGAATACAGATTAGTCCGAAAACCCAAAATTTCCTTTATCTATTCGTTCAACTCATTTATTGGCCCCCAGCAGGCCAAGGCACTGTAATACTTGGAGTATTAGATAGGAGAGGTCCCTGCTCTCATGGAGCTCACCTTCTAGATTAGTTGTACAATAATCTAAGCTACTTAGGTAACAATGACTAGGAATGGTCTAACCCAGGGGTCACCAAACTATATCCTATAGGCCAAACTGGCCTGTTGCTTCGTTTTGTAAATAGAGTTTTATTGGGACACATCCATGCCCATTCATTTACACATTATGTGTGGCTGCTTTCACAAGAGAATGGCAGAGTTGAGTCACTGTGGTAAAGACTGCATAGTCGGCAAAGCTGAAGTACTTGCTATATGGCCCTTCACCAAAACATTTGCTGACCTGTAGTCTACCCTTCATTTCCACCAAGGTATGTGCAGCGTAAGTGGGATCCCAAGAGACCTGGTGTTACATTTCAGTTCTTTTTAATGGTGGAGGTGAATAAAGGGTAAACTTGAACGCTTAGGAGCCTGGTGGCCCTGTCTGAAACGCCACTCCGCAGGCATTTATTCAAAGTCACTCATTTTTAAAAACCCTACATTCTATCCCATAACGTAGTTTTTTGTTGTTGTCGTTGTTTCAATATAAAAATGTTTCCAATTTTACCAGTAAGTCGATACGACAGGGAGATGCTCCCTGTTGAACTCTGGGACTCTGGGTTCCATGCATGTTCCAACTGGAAAAGTGTGGCCTGCATTCAAAATAATATGTCTCTAACGTGAGACTTTTCAACTCAAGGCTTAGGGGAGGGAAGGCTTTCTCCATAGCTCCCGCAGCCCCTCTGCCCCCATCAAAGAGATGACAGCAATCAGAAAGGCCAATGTTCCCGGGTGACTCCTGGCCCTATAGCATCTGTCCCTCACACCTCTTAGGCACACTGAGAATTTACAAGGAACCGCAAAACCTTTTTGGTGTCCTATTTTTTTAGTGTGTTTTTTTTGAAGCATTACAGTCTTCCTAATGAGAGGAGACATACAGATGATTATTCCTTACGCTGTGTTTTATGTCCTTCCCCAAGTGACCTCTCTTTGAAGTGCTCTGTCGGAGCCCATCAATACATTATTTGTGGACAGAGACTGCTTAAGGACGTCTCTTCTTGGCTTGAGGTTATGATTATGGATTTTTATTTTGTTGCCTTTTTATTTGTTGGGCATGGTTGGTGGTAGAAAGATTGTCCTGTGTGGTTGGAGCACTGCACTCTTATTGATGTACAAAAAGGCTTTCATTATTTATTGGGTGTATCGATTGTTTTTTTACTCGTGGGGAACTGGGATATTTATATTGTTAGGTTTTGCTTAACCTGATTGAAGAGAGAATCACTTCGCGAGACAGACTCAGCCCCCTCCTCTTGGCAGGGCAGGATGGCAGGTAGGGCTGAGGGATGGTTACCTTTTAGGGCCGTCGAATGGCTCACTCATGAAAGCCCCTGACTGAGGCCCTACTATGTGCTTGGTCTGTGCTAAGCACTTTGCCTGCAGGATCTCACTGAATCGGTAGCCCCATCATCGTAAGGTAGAGCTTTCACTCCCATTTTACAGACATTGACATTTACAGTCTTTAAGCAACGGGATCGAGGTCACTCAACTGAAGAACAACAACAATAATAGTAAGTTAACACTGACTGAACACTCACTGTGCTGGGCACTGCACTGGGCACTGCGCTGAACACTTTCAACCCAGGGTCTTGTTTCATCATGGCAGCAGCATTACAGAACAGGTACCATCAGCACTGCTGTGTTCACGGCAAGGAACCGGGGCTCAAAATGTCAGAGAAAGCACTTGCAGGTCTCCAGACTAGTGAGGAGTGAAGCTGAGATTCCAGCCCGGACAGCTGGACTTCAGAGTCAACTTTTTAGAAGCACATGCCCTACTGTTGGGAAGTGAAACTTGAGATCCAACAAATGCAGTGCCCGCTAAAGCCAACGCCCCTCTCTCCTAGCAGTACCGGTCCCATAACCTGCTAGAGCGGCCTCCGGACTGGCGCCTCCAGCAGAGGGCCCGGCCTTCCTGACTCTGAGCAGGAATTCCAGAATGGAAGAGGAATCCCAACTCCCTGTGCCTCTCTCAGGATGCAGGGCGGTAAATGAGAAAGAGCACAGGATGGAGAGCTTGGAGGCCCGGGTTCCAGCCCCTGCTCGTGTCCCGTGCAGCTCTGAACAAGCTCCAGGCTCTCTCTCTGGTCAGCCATTCCATCTGCACAGTGAGGGCGTTGGGTTAGAGTAACTTAACACTCGCTCCTGGGTCCAGCATCTTTGCTTTTGTCTATTTCATCTCTGCCCCAGATGTTGGAGGTTTTCCCAACTCCTGTATGAATACAAAGTACAGACAAATCTCTGGACATGGGGGGACCCCAGAGTTTTCTGGGAAGTGGACTTTGAATGTCACATTCTGGAACCTAGTTGGGGCCATTCCTGCATCCAGAGGACCTTCACTTGGAGGAAAGGATGGAAGGCAGGTGGCAGAGGTGCAACAAGTGGCTGCCCTTAAATACAAAGGGTGGCTTACGGGAAGTCAAGAGCTGCGGGTGCCACCCAGGTGGGGCAGAACGGCAGCCTGCAATGGAAATGCTCGCCGGGTTGGCAGAATCCCAGTGACCTGAACTCCCCTTTCTTCACTCCTTATGGTGACCTCATTGCCCCCAAGCTCTCTAGTCCCCCTCGCTTCTAAACCTTTCCTGAGGGGGCGGGATGGACTGGCAGTTTGGGACTAGCAGATGCAAACTATTATATATAGAATGATATAGCTACACAACAAGGTCCTACTGCAGAGCACAGGGAACTATATTCGATATCCTGTGATAAGCCATAATGGGAAAGAATATGAAAAAGAATAGATATATGTATATATGTATAACTGAGTCACTTTGCTGAACAGCAGAAACTAACACAACATTGTAAATCAACTACATTTCAATAAAAAATAAAGTTAAACCTTTCCTGAGGCTGCTCTCTCCACCAGTAAAGGCCCCTCATTCCTCTCTGATGCAAATCCCACTCAGCCCCACACACCTCTCCTGATCATTCCAACCCTTGCTCATCTCTCCCTCTTTCTGCAGCCACCCCTACCCTGCAGTTTCTTGAATCGGTTCCCTTGTGTTGGTTTCGGTTTGGAACTGGTGTGTATTCTCAGGGAACCTGGCCCAGGGCTAAATAGGCCCTCCCTCGCCTCAGAGAGTCTGAGTGTAGAAGGGGTTGAGCTGGAGTTAAATGTACCCGACTTCTGCATACCCGCCACTCTCAACAACAAGTATTGATTACATTTCGACTACATGACTGGGTGAGTTCTTGGTGCTGTGGATATATTCCAGTGTACAAGACAGACTTGCACTATTACTTGTGCTCCAGACATTTAAGTGTTTTTTTTTTCTGGGCTATGAAACTTCTTCCAAAAGCTAAATGATCAGGCCTAGATGCATATACACATCTGATTTGCTTTCCAGGACATGGTAATTGTAGGCTTTCCTATTTTAGCTAGGACTTTAAAGGTAGCCAGCCAGCCTTGATGAAGGAAGAGGTACAAAAATGTTTAATAAAAGGAAAAGGGCCAAGCATTAGATGTACTGGTATTTTTAGGGATCCTCGTTCCTTCTTATTACAGAATTCTTTGTTGTTTATCCCTGAGTTGGGCTTCGAGGATACACTGGCCTATTTTATCATTTGTTCACGGATAAGATACAAATTAAGGATTCCTGAAGCCCAGGAAAAAAGGAAGTTATAGTAGGATTTAGCCACTAGATGGCAATCCCAGGCTGTGAATGCTTCCCCAGTTTTGGCGCTAGTGGCCTTCCAAGGAGAGCATGGCTAACACTCAGCCACGGTGGATTTTCAATCCTGTGTTCCCAAGCACATTTCCGCTTGCTGCAGAAATACTTCAGCCGATTTGGAAATGTTCAACAACGCACCAGGTCCTTTGAATTCTTAACTATCTTGTTAATTCAACAAGTGGAGTTAATGGATAATTAAGAAGAACTGTAACTAGTGTTAACATTCATGTGCAATTTAAAAATGCACCTTGGTTGTTTTTTCAAAAAAATGGACCTTGATTCTGCTTTATACAAAAGCGTAAGAGCGATAAAAGAGGTAAGTGTATCTCACCAGAATTCCTTCTCCCTTCTCTACGAGGAGTCTCCTCTATGTGGGGTGGACTTGGGGCTCCGGCGGTTACATCTATGCCATGTGGCTCTGTCCCTTGTCCAGAGCTGACCGTGCCAGACAAAGACACAAGGACAAAGCACAGCCATTCTAGTCTCATGTTTTGGAGAATCTGACACTTAGATGAGGGAGACAGAGGGGCAGGGAGGTGAGTTTTGAATGGAAAGTGCCACTGGATTAGTCTTTATTAGTGGCTGATAACTCCCTAGGATTTAATTAACACTGAAATGTAATCCTTCCATGTCCTCTGATGGAATCAATTTAATCAGGTTCCATCCCTGGGCACCATCAGGAAATGGACTAGACTGGAATGGATTTTGACTTATTTTTGGCATGCAAGAAGATAATATGACTCAAGAATAAAACCCTAAATTGATTTAGAATCAATTCCCAGCTTCCTTGCTTGCTAGCTGTACCTTGGTCCCTATTTGGCAATAATATGAAGAGGGTTAGATCTCAGACCAGCCACTTTTTTGAGTTAACCACCAGGCAACCAGACTCTTCAATATAGTTGTTCATGATGATACTGCCCACAAGGCCAATGAACACAAACTGTAACTTCCCACAGCTGAGCAATTCTTTTCATAAACTACTATTTCAGTCAGTGGAAATAAAATGGTTTGATATCACAGATAAAAAGGACTATTAGTTAAATCAATGGTTCTCAGCTGGGAGTGATTTTACCCTCCCCTTTCAAGGAAATACTTGGCAAGTGTCTGCTGACATTTATTGGTTGTCACAACCAGGCATGATGATGCTACTGGCATCTATCCAGCTTATAGTTATAGATTTTCTTCTATTCTTTTCTTCCTCATAGCTTTTAAGAACATTTTAGAACTGTTTAGAGTCCAGGGATACTGATAAACGTCCTACAATGCACAGGGCAACCTCCATAACCAAAAATTAACTGGCCCCAAATATCAATAGTGCCGAGGTTGAGAAACCCTAGCCCACATCTTCCACTGCCATCCAGTGGTGTGGAAATTTTAGGTAGTTCTAGGAGTTACACAAGCCAGTAAGAGGAATGATGGGGCTGTCTCTGACTGTTGGGGTAGGAGACAATGTCTGGTTCCTTAGCCTCTCCCTTTCCCACTCTTCCCCCCATCCCCATCCTAGTGTACTTGCATACCCTTCCCAACTCCAGCTGTTTGAGAATTGCATCAGACCATCCATCCGCCTCCAGGAAAGAGGAATCCAAAAATGCAAATGACTCGTTCTCTGCTACGTATACAGCTGTGCAAAGAACCATTTAAACCAGGGCTGGTAAAGCTTTTTTTTTTTTTTTGAAGAAAACTATTTCCAAATTTCTCCAGCCTCTTAAAGAATCTCTTTTAAAAATCTCTTGTAAGATTAAATTGCCCGTCTCTTTTCAGATGAATTTTCTTCCTGCTCTACAGAGAATGCAGAGACAGATTTGTTTAACTTCCTCCCTTTGTATTTTCAAGGTTCTCTCCATTCCACAGGGCAAATTACCTAATGGTACTGAGTCTCAGTTTTTCTTAGCTGTAAAATGGGGATGACAATACCTACTACACAGAATTGTTCTGAGGTGGGTGCACACGAGTTTCCAGCTGACAATAATCCTTTCTCTCTGGCCCCTCCTCCATGCACTGGTTTGGCCTCCAGTAGCCATGTCTGTGGTATATGAACTTGCCCTCCTGGCCACAGCTGACTGCTCCAGGGATGAGCACCTGACCCTGGCTGAGCCAATCAGATCCCTTCATTCCAGAGTTAGACTCTTACAATGGGGAAGCCCAGAAACAGGTAACCACTGGAGCTGGGTCACAGTGATGGCAGCTCACGAGCATTCTTGGTCCAGTTTTCACATTGCGCCTTCCAAATGTCCTGGTGTCTTTCAGTTCCCTTCCCTTAGTTTAATTTTCAAGACTCTTTTTACCTTTGACTCAGCCTGTATTTACTGATTTCATTCTCTTCTCCTTTTCCTTTTATCCCTTTTTAGAACCTACCTTCCCACCACAGTCCTGAACTTGCAAGCACTTCATAGCCAAATTCAAAGGCCATTTCAAAAAAGCTATCTCCACCAGGAACATTCTTTGGTTTTCCCAAAAAGCAAGAATCTGCAGTTTACCTCAAAATGGAATCCTTTCTATTTCATATTTATTATGAATATACATGACTTATTTCCCTGTAAGTGTGTATGCATCCTAAGGGCAAGGTCTTCACTTTTCGTTTATTCATCTTTGGCCTCTAGTAGTGTTTTACACACTGGATACTCAACTGAAAATTAACAGATGAATGACTTATTCATTTTATTTATTTGTGGTCTGGGAACGTCAAAAATTGTTATCTTTTTCAAGGCTATAATAAAATGCTAATGTACATCAAAATAAAATTCAGAGAAAAGCAAGGACCTATTTCAAATGTTTCCTTCCCTATGGAGCTTTCTTTGGTTTTCCCATTAAGAATTAACATTTTCGGATTTCCCTGGTGGCGCAGTGGTTGGGAATCCTCCAGCCAATGTAGGGGACACGGGTTCGAGCCCTGATCCAGGAAGATCCCACATGCCGCGGAGCAACTGAGCCCATGTGCTACAGCTGCTGAAGCCCACGTGCCTAGATCCCATGCTCAGAAACAAAGAGAAGCCACCACAATAAGCCCGCTCACTGCAATGAAGAGTGGCCCCTGCTCGCTGCAACTAGAGAAAGCCCGCGCAGCAGTGAAGACCCAACACAGCCATAAATAAATAAATAAATAAATAAATAAATAAAATAAAATATATTGGTTTTACTTTTAAAAAATTAACACTTTCGGGCCTCCCTGGTGGCGCAGTGGTTGAGAGTCCGCCTGCCGATGCAGGGGATACGGGTTCGTGCCCCGGTCCGGGAGGATCCCATATGCCACGGAGCGGCTGGGCCCGTGAGCCATGGCCGCTGAGCCTGCGCGTCCGGAGCCTGTGCTCCGCGGCGGGAGAGGCCGCAGCAGTGAGAGGCCCGCATACCGCAAAAAAAAAAAAAAAAAAAAAATAACACTTTCATTTGATGGTTTTTTTTTTTTTTTTTTTTTTTTTTTTTGCAGTATGCAGGCCTCTCACTGCTGTGGTCTCTCCCGTTGCAGAGCACAGGCTCCAGACGTGCAGGCCCAGCGGCCATGACTCACGGGCCCAGCCGCTCCGCGGCATGTGGGATCCTCCCGGACCCGGGCACGAACCCGCGTCCCCCACATCGGCAGGCGGACTCTCAACCACTGCACCACCAGGGAAGCCCTCATTTGATGTTTTATTCAGATAATTCAAGAGACAAAGTCAGCCGTGGAGGAAAATGTTTTCTTTCTTTTGTCCTGACTGTCCACCTTCATCAAGATCACTAATTGCTTCTCAGTCACTACACTTTGCAAGCTGGCATGGAAGATTTACTAAGCAGAAAAGAAATCACAGGATGTTCTAGAAAAACCACCCAAGAAATTCAGAGTATAGTTAAACCCTTCAACAAATAGAGACTGAGCGCTGTGATTCTCAAAATGCAGACCTAGTATCCTGGATGTGATTTAAGTGGCACAAAGGTGGGGCGAATATTGCTATGTGAGTCAGTCATTCTCTTCCCTTCCTTCTGATTACTTCAGGAAGGCTGTCTCAGTGTGGCATAAGAACGTCTTAAATTTGCTCATCCTCTCTTGTTTAAAAGAGATGGCAGTTTGTTAACATTTGGAGCCTCCTTCTGCAGGGAACAGAATCAAACTAGAATTTACTAACATTGTTTTGTTTTCACTGAAGTTATTTTTATGGCTACTCTCTATTTACAATCAGACAGAAAAAGATCTCCTTTAAAATCTAAGTTCAAGAATAGGAGTAGATTTTAAAAATATATATGAAACAACTAACAGTGCTGGTGGTGTGCAGGTATGGAGTGAGGATGGTCAGGAATGACCATAGTTTTAGAAAGATAGAGCCAGTGCTAGACACTGTGTATTTAACTGCAGTGAATGTTAAAAATATGTCAGATTTGAAAAAGGGAGGGTGACTTACAAGTAGATATATGCTCTAATTCTTCTCAAAGACAAATTTGGAATAGATTTTTCTACGAAGCCTCATCATTAACATGTATATACGAGGATTAATTTTTACATACGTTTTAAGTCCTTAATTCCTCTGAATCATTTCCATGTTACAGTCTACTTTCTTTCCGATTTCTGTGTACGTGTGTGTGTGTCTTTGTGTGTGCGTGTGCACATCCTGCTTTCAACAGAACACAAAAGCAAACGTGAACTGTCATATTCTGATTCTGACAAACTATGCAAACCTCTGCCCAATCCAATTATTCTGTATAATTAAAGCAGTTAATTTTAAATTACAACTGAGCTCAATTTTAAGGGGAAAAATAAATCTCTTTTTAATTTTCTAGTGTCTTAGTTTTATCCAGCTTTTCAAATCGTACTTATGGCCTGTCTGTAAAAATAAACCTAAATGTAAATTATGATTTAAATCCCCATGGGCAAGCTGTTCTGCCTTATTTGTTAGAAAGCAAATAAGACCTACTTTACGGCCTCTTTATGGAACAGAAAATTTCAAACCAAGGGATTTTAAAAAGACATCAACGATCTTGATGCCATAACTATAGAAATGACTAAACAGAGTAATGCTCTCAGAATAACCTGACAATCTTTAAAGCAAACCATTATTTGATGTTTTTCTTTTAAATTATATGATGATATGGAATTTTAAAATTGTATATAAATACATTACTTACATTCACCATTTAAGCTGTTGTTTAAACAATCTGTTGAGATAGAGGGCTCTAACCTGTGAGTTTTTCTTTGTAATTTAGTGTTGATCACAGGAGATCACTCAAGCCTGCATTCAGTCGCCTCCCTCCCTCCCTTGAACTATGTCACTCATAGTTCATGCTTTTAAAACCACTGGGAAGAAATAGGATTCTCTCTCTCCTTGTACAGCCATTATTATTTGAGATCTCAAATATATTCAGCCTCAAACTGTCATATGAAATTCTAATTGAGAAACCTCAGGGGAAGCAGTGTGTTCATAAATCAGTTGATCCATCCCTGGCCCGGAGGAAGTTTTTGCAGGCAACATTTTTCGTGCTCACAATGTCTAAATATTTAGGTCTTCTCTATTGTAGGTGAAGTGGAGTATTCCTCTTCCTCTGTTCAGATGCACAAATTAGAAAGGTGTTCTGCTGTGTGACTCGCCCCCAGGGGCGTAACCAGATTGGAAAGGAACCCCCCCGCACATGCAGAGGAGTAAAGTACTGCGCTAGCTCGTGCTGCTACAACAGAGAACGCTGCCTGAGCGGTGTTCACTTGCTCGGGGCCATGACACTGCTACAGCAGGATGCAGATGAGATGCAATTCCCCATGTATATTGGCCAGGAAGCGTCATTTTCTTCCAGATTCCAAAAAAAAAAAAAAAGCATATAAAAGCACAAGAGACTCAGAGAGCTGTTAATACAAGAACAACTTCGAATCCTCTATATTTGACTACATATGTGTATGCGTGTGTGTAAAATTTACTAATTACTAGCACCAGGCTTTTCACAGATGGTGACTTAGCAGGTGTGGTGAGAAGTGAATGAGCTGCTCGTCTGCCACTCAGGGAGCAGCACCATGACTGTCTGGTTGCTCACACCCCAAACCGAGACACTATCCTGGATGCCTCTTTCCCCCCATGACTTCCACACGCGCACACATTTAATCTAACCACGGGCCTTTTTGTATCATTCTCCAAAACATGTCTATTTTTCTTTACTGTCAATACAGTCTAAGCCACCATCACCTCTTGCTTCGACAGTGGCAGTAGGCTTCCCACTAGTCTCCCGGTGTCTGCTTTTTTTTTTTTTTTTTTTGCGGTATGCGGGCCTCTCACTGCTGTGGCCTCTCCCGTTGCGGAGCACAGGCTCCGGACGCGCAGGCCCAGCGGCCATGGCTCATGGGCCCAGCCGCTCCGCGGCATGTGGGATCTTCCCGGACCAGGGCACGAACCCGCGTCCCCTGCATCGGCACGCGGACTCTCAACCACTGCGCCACCAGGGAAGCCCTGTCTGCTTTTTTTTAAAAAAGAATATATATGGAATTCTTTTTCTCCTGATAATTTTTTAAATAACAGCCTTATTGAGGTTTAATTTACATACCATAAAATTCATGTTTCACAAACAACCCAATTAAAAATGGGTGGAAGACCTAAATAGACATTTCACCAAAGAAGACATACAGATGGCCAAGAAGCACATGAAAAGATGCTCAACATCACTAATTATTAGAGAAATGCAAATCAAAACTACAGTGAGGTATCACCTCACACTGGTCAGAATGGCCGTCATCAAAAAATCTACAAACAGGGCTTCCGTGGTGGCGCAGTGGTTGAGAATCTGCCTGCCAATGCAGGGGACATGGGTTTGAGCCCTGGCCTGGGAAGATCCCACATGCTGTGGAGCAACTAGGCCCATGAGCCACAACTACTGAGCCTGTGTGTCTGGAGCCTGTGCTCCGCAACAAGAGAGGCTGCGATAGTGAGAGGCCCGCGCACTGCGATGAAGAGTGGCCCCCGCTTGCCGCAACTAGAGAAAGCCCTCACACAGAAACGAAGACCCAACACAGCCAAAAATAAATTAATTAATTAATTTTTAAAAAATCTACAAACAATAAATGCTGGAGAGGGTGTGGAGAAAAGGGAACCCTTTGCACTGTTGGTGGGAATGTAAATTGATGCAGCCACTACGGAGAACAGTATGGAGGGTCCTTAAAAAACTAAAAATAGAGTTACCATATGACCCAGCAATCCCACTACTGGGCATATACCCTGAGAAAACCATAATTCAAAAGATACATGTACCCCAATGTTCATTGCAGCACTATTTACAATAGCCAGGACGGGGAAACAACCTAAATGTCCAATGACAGATGAATGGATAAAGAAGACATGGTACATATATACAATGGAATATTACTCAGCCATAAAAAGGAATGAAATTGGGTCATTTGTAGAGATGTGGATGGACTTAGAGTCTATCATAGAGAGTGAAGTAAGCCAGAAAGAGAAAAACGAATATAATATATTAATGCATATATGTGGAATCTAGAAAAATGGTACAGATGAACATAGCTGTAGGGCAGGAATAGAGACACAGACGTAGAGTACAGACACGTGGACGCAGGCAGGGAAGGGGAGGGTGGGGTGAATTGGGAGATTAGGTTTGACATAAATATACTACCATATGTAAAACAGATAGCTAGTGGAACCCGCTCTGTGATGACCTAGATGGGGCGGGGGGCAGGTGGGGAGGGAGGTCCAAGTGGGAGGGGGTATAGGTATACATATAGCTGATTCACTTCCTTGTACAGCAGAAACTAACACAACATTGTAAAGCAATTTTACTCCAATAAAAAAATAAAAAATTTTAAAAATTCATCTGTTAAGTGTACAATTCAATGATTTTTAGTAAATTTACAACATTATAGCAACCACCGCTATAATCCAGTTTTAGAATACAACCATCACCCCCAAAAGATCCTTTGTGCCTGTTTGCAGCTGGTCACACTCCTGCCTGCAATCCTAGGCAACCACTAGTCTACTTTCTGTTTCCATTGATTTGCCTTTTCTGGACATATCATACAAATGGGATCATATAACATGGGTATTTTTGCATCTGGCTTCTTTTACTTATAATGTTTTTGAGGTTTACCAGTGTTACAGCATGCATCAGCACTTCATTGCTTTTTATTGCCAAGTAGTATAATCATATATGTAATTTCTGAAGTATAATAATTAAACACCCAAGGAAGCCATCACTCAACTTCGAGCCAATACATTACAAAGCTATTTAGTGTTCTGTTTCTCCCTCCAACCCATCACCCACATAGTATCTGGCATGGTGGCCATCCTTTGCTCACAACTTTCCAATGGCTTCCTGTGGCTGTTAAAATGAAACCCAAAGTCCCTTCATGACCCACAAGGCTCTAGCTACCTGATCTGGCCCTTGCCTACCTCTTTTATGACTGTCCCCCTTGCTCACGTACTCCAGATACAATGCTCTTCTTTCTGTTCTGTGACCATCATAAGCTATTCCCACCTTGGGGACTTTAAACTGGTTCTTTCCTCTTTCTGGAATATTCTTCTGCTTGCTCTCCAGGTGACTGACTCCTTGACATTGAATTCTCAACTTCAAGAGCACATCCTCAGGAAGGGATTTCCTGACCAATCTAAAGGGAATTTTCCCCCTATCCAGTCATTCCCCCTCATATTACCCTGTTTCATTTTTTTCATAGTACTCACTGCTGTCTTAAATGATCTTGTTTTCATACTTATTTTATATCTCCTCCCAGTAAAATATAAGTTCTCTCAGTCCAAGGACTGTCTTGTTCATTGTTGTACCTTTGTGCCTAGAGCAGAGTCTCATTCATATTTTATATAAATGACTATTTATTGAATAAATAAGGAAACAGATATGAATCATGGCAGAATAAACAGAATAAATCAGGATGCAAACTGGATCTAGAGATCTGAAACAGCCAGACAGTAGACCGCACCAAACCATAGTCTTTGTTTTGGTTGAACGGACAATATTTTTGCGTCTGCACTTTCTCATTTTCTTTTTTAAAATAAATAATCCTAGGCAGAAATTTTAATCACTTGTCCCTTGATTAGATTTAACCTCATGCAGAGAAAGTATGTACTTCTAATCAGTACTTTGGGTCTAAAATATCATTGCAAATACTGCTGGTTTGGAGTTTTTCGTGATTTATCCCAGCTTTCTAATGGGGTATTTGATGTCAGTTTCAAGAGAAATGGTTTTAGTCACCCTGGCAACCTAGGTTTAGAGTTAAGCCCTATTAACTGCCTCTCTATTTAGAGTGTCCTCAAGGTTATGTAGGTTTCTCATCTTGTCTCTTAAGTGCCTGAGTATCTTCCATTTCAAATATGGGTCAAATCTTTTTCTTAGTTTACTTTTTAAAAAGAGCTAAGAAAAGCCAAAAGGAAGAGAGAATCCTTTCCTCAAACTATATCAATATCTATATATCTATCTCAATTTATATTTATATTGCTTTTTCTCTATATACTTATATAGAGGAAAAATATATCTTTTTTTCTCTATATATAGTTTTCTATATATAATACTTTTTCCTAGATCCTAGAAAAAATTTAGGTATTGGGTAATGAAGTTGGTAGCTGATCTTAGGTTACTTTAATTAAACCCAGTGGTATTTAACCTTGGTTCTACGACTTGTTTAGCAGACACATTTTCGCTTGAACCTAACACATACCATGTGGATATGCTGTCCTGATCCCAGTAGGTTAAAAGAAAATGGGAAGGAAATAACTCAAAAACTCTACTTAAAAAAGGACTTATATTGTTACTAGTTATTGCAGAAGACCTGGAAAATTCCAACAATGAGATGTGCTTGTTTCATGCGCATCATCTCTCCCTGTATAATTTAATGTGACTCTGTTTTCTCCTGATGCTTTAATCACCCAAGATGCTGCACAAATATACCTAAGAAATTAACTGTTCTCACCTTAATGTATAAACACCACAACATAATCTGCTTGCTTAGTTACGGGAAGTATCACTCTGCTGTTTACATAATAATTCTAATTGTGAGCCTTTTTATGTATCCAGACAAATGGAGCAAATTGAGCTTGCTCAGTGAGGCCGGAGAATGACCTTCATTTGAGCACAATGACTTGTTTGCTGTTTGTGTACAAACAGCTGAACTGCATCTTAATTTCAGGCTCAAGTTTAAATGCTGCCAGGAACTCTCCGAGGCTGCCAGAGACAAAGACAGCATCCTGATGGTGGAAGCTGACGACTCCGAATAAATAAACTCAGCAAGTGACTATCAGCTGTACCCTCTCCCCATCACCTTTTTTACAGGATGACAGAGGTTGGAAATATGTGTTCACTAGAATAGGGTGACCAAGCATCCCAATGTGCCCCAGGACATAGGTCTTTCAGTGCTAAGACTGGCAAGTCCTGGGCAAACTGGGAAAGGTGGTCGCCCTACTCACCAGTATGTAGGAAATAACAAGCTATGAACCATTTTTTTCTAAGAATTTCTCCAAAAGAAACAATCATAGATGAATATAAAGATTTCCATGCAAGGTTATGTATCACATGCTTATACCTGTGGGGTGTTGTGTACACACACACTCATAGACACAGAACAGCAAACAAGAAAAAACCACCAAAACATTTATATTCATTGCTGACAGATATTGGGATCATGAGTAAAATTTTTCCTTACACTTTCCCTCAATTTTTGGGAAATTCATATTAAAAAATATGAATTTTTTGATCTGAAATATCAAATCTAATCTTTAAAACTAAGCCAATAAGAAGACTAAGCAAGGTGCTTTACACAAAATAGATACTAAGAAAATATTATTTGAAGTTTATGTACAAAATATGTATTTCCCGCCCACGTTTTTCAGCAGATGCATCTGTTAGGAGAATCCTAGGTCTAAGACTCCATGGCGAACTTGGAGTCAAGCCTGATTTACTTAAATATAATTAAACATGACCCTCATGAAAGGCTTCAAGTACCTAACACTCACATTATTTACAAAGAACTGCTCCCTCCCTCAGTGACACTGGGCCCATTGCAGGCTATTTCTTGAAATCCTTTCACATTCTTACCTCCCTACTAGCAGCAAGTATGGCCACAAGCACAGTGCCATCTGACTTTAAACCAAGCAGGGCATGTAACCTTGAGGGGGGAGTGAATGCGTTAATTGTTTTTGGTTTGGTGTCAATGTCACCCTAATGTCAGAATGTAACATTCTGTAAAAGACATGTCTTTGCTAACTGGAGAAAGAACAGATTTGGCACCACTGTAGAGTAATCCTTGCAGAGAATAAAGGACCCAGCTAGGGAACCAACTGTCCTAGTTCCCAGCTGTACATCCATTACCCAGGAGGTCTTAGGAGTCGCCTGCTGACTGCAACTCACTCAAGGTCATTTGCCAAGTCCTTGGAACTGCAACTTACAAATTGGCAAGTAATGTGTACAAAGAAAGCAAAGATTGGGGGGTAATAAACAATTACAAACAGGAGAGAACCAAGCAATGGCAAGGACTAGAATGCAACCACCGGAGGGCATAGTAATCCCCTTGGAAAAGAGTAGAAAAAGGATATGAGGAAAATCCTGGTTCGAGGTCTTGATATATCTTTTTTTAAAAACTGAAGTATAGTTGATTTACAATATTGTATTAGTTTCAGGTGTACAACATAGTGATTCAGGTTTTTTTTTCAGATTATATTCTATTATAGGTTTTTATAAGATATTGAATATTATTCCCTGTGCCATGCAGTAAATCCTGTTGCTTATCTATTTTACGTATGGTAGTTTGTTAATCCTGTACTCCTAATTCCCCACCCCGCCCTCCCTTTTGGTAACCATAAATTTGTTTTCTATGTCTCTGAGTCTGCTTTGTATATAGATTCATTTGTATTATTTTTTTAGATTCCACATAGAAGTGATATCATGCGGTATTTGTCTTTCTCTGTCTGACTTATTTCACTAAGCATAATAATCTCTAGGTCCAACCACATTGCTGCAAATGGCAATGTTTCATTCTTTTTTAATGGCTGAATAATATTCCATTATATATATATGCCACATCTTCTTGAACCAGTTCCTTTCACTCTTGTTCCTGGGCCACCACCAGCTACCATCATCTACTACATGACTGCAACAGCATCCCAGCTGGTGGCCCTGTTTCCATGATGGCCCATGAAGTTATTCTCACACAGCAGCCAGAAGAATCTTTTAAATACGTAAATACCATCAGGTTACTTTCAGGCTTAAAATCCAAACTTCTTACCTCGGCCTCCAGACCCTGTGGGATCAGCCTTTGGCTGACCCACTTCTATCCCCACCTTCCCCCTCGTTCTGCTCCAGCTCCTCTGGCTTTTTATCTGCCCTTCGAACATGCCACTTTCCTTCTTAGGGTCCCTGAAGCCTCCATTCCCTCTGCCCAGCATGCTCTTTGTCTGACTGGCTCCTTCCTGTTCAACTGTCACCTCTTGGGGACACTTTCAGACCAACCCAATTAAAACAGCTGCTTCTTCCCAATTTGCCTCCACCGAATCCCTCTGCATCTTTCCTTCACAGCAGAACTGGAGGGGCCCTGAACCCACATCTTGGCTGAACGCTAAATGGACTGAGGGTTACAAATAAATATTTGGCCACAGCTGAGTACTGATATCACAAAATAAGCTCCTGAGAACACAAGAATCAAAGGAATTATAAAAATAGAGATACCATATGACCAGCAATCCCGCTCCTGAGCATATATCCAGAGAAAAACCATAATTCAAAAAGATGCATGCACCCCAATGTTCCCTGCAGCACTATTTACAACAGCTACGACATGGAAGCAACCTAAATGTCCATCAATGGATGAACTGATAAAGAACACGTGGTATATACATACAACGGACTATTACTCAGCCATAAAAAAGAACAAAATAATGCTATCTGCAGCAACATGGGTGGACCTAGAGACTGTCATACTGAGTGAAGTAAGTCAGACAGAGAAAGACAAATATATGATATCGCTTATATGTGGAATCTAAAAAAATGGTACAAATGAACTTATTTACCAAACAGAAATAGAGTCACAGATACAGAAAACAAACTTATGGTTACCAAGGGGGAAAGGTGGGGGGAGGGAAAAATTGGGAGATTCGGATTGACACATACACACTACTATTTATAAAATAGAAAACTAATGAGAATCTACTGTACAGCACAGGGAACTCTACTCAATACTCTGTAATGACCTACATGGGAAAAGAATCTAAAAAAGAGTAGACAAATGTATATATATAACTAATTCACTTTACTGTACAGCAGAAACTAAAACAACAATGTAAATCAACTATACTCCAATAAAAATTAATTTAAAAATGAAGAGATGGGGCTTCCCTGGTGACGCAGTGGTTGAGAGTCCACCTGCCAATGCAGGGGACACGGGTTTGTGCCCTGGTCTGGGAAGATCCCACATGCCGCGGAGCGGCTGGGCCCGTGAGCCATGGCCGCTGGGCCTGCGCATCCGGAGCCTGTGCTCCGCAATGGGAGAGGCCGCAGCGGTGGGAGGCCCGCATACCGCAAAAATAAATAAATAAATAAATAAAGAGATGTTAACAGATTTAATCATTTATCTAAAAATATTATCCTATATTTGAGAGGAATAAAATTCAGGAGAGCAATATTTTAAATTTGCCAAAACAAACAAGCAATTTAGTTATTATTATAATTCTACTATTACAATTTTAATAGTCAAAATTCAAACTTCTGTTATTGTGGTATAGGAACAATAATTTCTTAGCACTATCGACTAAACACTTCCCCTCGGTGCCACTATATGGCACATTTAAAGATGGACACCAAAGAGATGTTTACTTTGCCTTGAGCTTGGTGGAGAGGTGGAATATTTTGGGGCCAGCTCTGCCAGTGTGGGGAAATAGTAACAGTGAAAGCAAATTATTAAGCGTTCCTGCCTTCCAGATAGCAACAGATTAACGTAAGCTTTATCTTACTTTGTATAAGGTGATGAATGCTAGAACAGCAAATGGGTCTATCCCAAGATTACAAGTATGATATAGCCTAATCTTTTTTTTCTGCCTTGTACTATTATTTAAAGTTTACAAAGATCTCTTGTCTCAAATGGGATGTGATACTCATCCTAAAGATATCAAGTTATATTCTTTTAATATTCATCTACTTAACTGAAAATTTTAATTGTGTTTTCATATAAAATAAGAAGGTTTTAATGGTCAATTATTACTTATGTCGACATTTTGGTAATAAATGTGTGTGGGTGTGTGTATATATATATAGCCACTGACCGATAGAATTTCAACATATAAAGCACATATAAAGATTTTCACTCTAATATGCATTTGGAATGCTCACTTGTATTTCAAAATGAATATTCAGATATTAAAGCAGAAGGATATACCTTGCTTGTATTATGTATATTATCACACTGATTGGCTATGACGATTAGCTATGTGATTCCGTGATAACTGACCATGCACAAGTGCAGAGAAGCTAGAAATGACTGAAATATCATTGGACTATTAGGCCTTCCAACGGCAAAGTTGAAGCTAAGCTACATACATTTTGATTAAACAGCAAGGCCAAAGCCAGACTTTGATGTATCTCTACCCAGTGATTTACAATGGCCTTGTCTACTGTTTGTCCCATTAGACTGTGGGTGCCATAATAGTGGGATTTTTGCTTCTTTTGTTCACTGCTGTATCCCCAGCACCTTGCACAGGGTATGGCGTATAGAAGTCGGTCACATAAAGGAGATAAAGGAAGGAAGGACCTAAGGAATGAACAAAGAAATGTGGTGAATGGTATTTGTGCTCCTCTCCCTGTGATCTGATTCTCCCGACTGGCAAGTACTGGCATCATCAAGGAGCAGCCCCACAGGATGAATGCTGTGGGCTGTGTGGGTGTGTGTATAACATATATTTGGTCACTTGATCACAAATGACCAAAAGAACATAATAGTTCTTCCAGAGGCTGCCATTTTCAGAGACCAGGCTGGTTTTGAGATTTCTTTTGTTTGGGGTCTCTCTAAAGTAGGAAAGTGAGAACGAGAGAAGCACTTTCCAGGTCTCTCATCTTGATACATTTGGCTCAACAGAAAATCACCTATTCTGTTGGAGTAGATAGTTTGTGTGATCTGACGTGGCAGGGAGAAAAATCAGGTGACAATGCATGGCAGGGCAGAACTGGGACTTCAGACACTGAGATTCCTGCCTCTAATTCCTCTTTCCTAATAGTCCTCAAATATGGATACTGCAGCTCTATTGTGCTAGTTGATATGTGAAGTAACGGTAGACAAGGAGTCTCTTTATTCCGTCTCTCTCTCTCTAGTAAATCTACAAAGAAAAAAAAAAAAATCCAGAACTGCAGAACCCTGCCTTCCTTAGATTGCATGGCAGCCTATTTGGTAAATGTCAAGATATCCCCAAATTTCCATAGCTTTAGTTTAACTTGTGATGTCCCTAGTGAGTCCTTGGAGGTTGTGTGTGTAGCTGGTGTGTATTTTGTTCATTACTTGAAAAGTAACAGTGGTTTGGTGTCAGGAAGAGCTCACAAAATGGGTTCACTTTATTTTTCAGACTTTGTTCTGTTCTTTTGGATATTTTGTAGTCAATTCTATTCTTTCGGATATTGAGCACTCCTCTGACTGGAGAAATCTCTGCCACAATTATCGTTATGGCCATGAGTACTCTAAAGAGGTTTCCAAGCCCATCCTGTAGGACCCACTTTTTAGCTTTGACCGGAGTCCTTCACCATTCACATTAAGGCTTAGATCTGAGTCAATCAAGACTTATTGACCATGTATTATACACGTAAGGCATTATATGAAAACTAGCCTGATATATAGATTTTTCCAGGTATGAGTGAGGAATCTACACATTGCTGGGGCTCACAGCAGGCTGCCCCCAAATACACCACATGCAGTGCTGATTATTTTGAATTAGAGTTACTTGGAAAACAGCCAGTAGGGGGAAATGATATAAAAAAAAAAAAAAACCCACGCTGACCTCCCTCTTTCTCCCCAACAGCAGGATATAAATCTACATGAAAGTATCTTCGCTGCACCAAGAGGATAGAAAGCATCCTTATCAGCAGAGCTAGGGGATTCAAGGCTAAGAAAACCGTATAAACAAACTTTGTTACTTCTTCATTAGCTTCCTATCCCAAGCAAAAACCCCTTTGTTAAATCTTCACAAATAATTATTTGTTTGTCTATAAATGATATATAAATAGCCTAGTTTGGTCACTTTGTGGGTCTTATTTTTACGAGACCTCCTATGCGTACTAATTTAATTTTATCCTGGTTAACCTGTCTTGTGTCAATTTAATTATTAGACCAGCCAAAAGAACTCCAGAGGGGTGGGGGGGATTTCCTCCTCCCCAACAAAATAAATGCACACATTCCAAGGGAAACTTCAAAACGACACCTAAGGGGCTTCCCTGGTGGCGCAGTGGTTAAGAATCCACCTGCCAATGCAGGGGACATGGTTCGAGCCCTGGTCCAGGAAGATCCCACATGCCACGGAGCAACTAAGCCTGTGAGCCACAACTACTGAGCCTGTGCTCTGGAGTCCGTGAGCCGCAACTACTGAGCCCGTGTGCCACAACTACTGAGCATGCGCTCTAGAGCCCACGAGCCACAACTACTGAAGCCTGTGCGCCTAGAGCCTGCAACAAGAGAAGCCACCACAATGAGAAGCCCGCGCACTGCAACAAAGAGTAGTCCCCACTCGCTGCAACTAGAGAAAGCCCACATGCAGCAACGAAGACCCAATGCAGCCAAAAAAAAATAAATTAAATAAATATTTTAAAAATCCAAAAAAACCCGACATCTCATTGAGAGAGAAAGTATCTTAAGCTTCTTTTGTTCACACCACCTGACTCTGATGGCCTGTGCTGTTTTCCTTTCCATCCTGGCTCCACCAGTGGCAACAACAATTATAGAGATAAAAATAATAGTTCTTCGATTTGTGTCAAGTGCTCTCCATATATTATTAAATAGATACCTCATCAACAAGCTTGTAAGTATCGTTAGCCTCATCTTATAGATGAAGAAACTGAGGTTCAGACGGATTTAGTAACTTACCCACTGTAACAATGTTAGCGGCACAACTGGAATCCAAACTAGAATTGTCTCACCCAAAGCTTTTGCTCTGATGCCTGTGCTGAGCCTTATTTTCCACATAATCACTACAGTGTTTCCAACCAGATTCCATCTGCTGAAGGCTTTCTGAAATAGCAGTTCCACCCCAAATCCTGTGAACCAGAAGCTATGGGCTGGGGTGACAGCTTTTAAGTCCTTACCCATGAACCCAGGGAACTTTCAGGGATTCCAGAACTAAAGCACCAGAGACCCACAGGCTTCCAAACACCCTGATGATGGCATCATGCCAAGAAGAGCATCTGTCTTCCTTGGAGGCCCCATACCCCTCAGCATCCCTGCAGTGAGGTGATCTATATATCACAGCACAGGGGGTTTTGCCGTAAAACAAATAAGACACTTAGGAACATGGAGAAAGTATGATCTCAGCGGCACTTGACCTCTCTTGAACAAAGGCTCTGATCCAGAAAGAAGCTGGAAGAATGGGCTTGTAGAGGTCCAAGCGGTAGGGGGGCAAGACGCTCAGGTGTGTTGTAAGTCTAGATGAGGACTCAAGGAGACCACTTCCCTTTTCCATTCCTCTTTCTCCTGGGAACCAGGTCTTGTATCATTAAGTTGATGGCAGCCTATGCTGAGGGTCTGTCCTCTTGCTCTGGAAAGCATTTTGGCAATAGTGCCCTTTCTCCTTTGGCTGACTTGGCTTTTTGCTTTCCGTGTGCTTAGAATCCTATAACCTGGGTTTTGGGAGTCAGAGGACTTTAGGGCAGCCTTCCTGACTTGTCTGAGCTTCTTTTTTTTTAATATGTAATGAGGGGAAAGTGAGTATCTATTTCTTAACACTACCATGTGGGATCCAGTGATATTATAATGAGTTTTTGGCTATTAGCAATATTTCTCAAGAAATGCCATCCATTGTACTCAGTCCTTAGCTTGGATCATATTGTTTTTCAATACCAACCCCATGGGGTAGGATGTATTACTGCCTCCATTTCAAATTGGAAGAAACTCAAGCTCAGTGAGGAGCATCCACTTGCCCAAGGTGACCCAGTGGGTAAGTGGTGGAGCTGGGATTCACACCCAGTTCTGGGCAGCTCTACCATTTGGTACCAGGTGGCTCAGTGCCTGGTGCCTAGGATATTTGAATAAATGGTAGGAGCAATTGTTATTGAGAATGGTTTCCCTGAAGAAGGATGATCATCATCAGTGGCTCTCCTGGAATTCTGTAAGCACCTCTGGCTCATCTTTGCAGACTTGCACACATAGCACCTCACAGCACAGCTGCCTATGGGCTGAATTCCACCTGCTGCGCTGAGCGGCTGCACTGACGTGGAACACCTGTGTGCCAGCACATTCATCACCATTTAAATAGGGGCAGTGATTTAACTCACAAAATAACTGAGTTTATGGAAAGGAAATGAGCCCTCTTAGATAGTTTTGCTGAGTAGTTAATGCTAATTAAAAGACTTTCTTCTAGGGAAGTGATTTCTTTCAGAAAGGCAGGGGAGCAGAATGAGCAAAAATTACAGCCTTTGGGTTTGGATCCTGGCTTAGCTATGTATTATCTGTGCAACTTTGACCAAGTCACTTAACCTCTCTGAATCTCAGTAGTTCCATCAGTAAAATGGAATAGCAATAGTACCTGTATTATAATTTCAGTAGGGCATTAAATAAGACATTGTCTATGAAGTACTTAATGTAGTACCTGGCCCATAGAAAGTGTTGGATCAATGTTAGTGATTACTATTTTAGACTCAGATCACTGTTGTTTTTTTTTTAACATCTTTATTGGAGTATAATTGCTTCATAATGTTGTGTTAGCTTCTTCTGTATAACAAAGTGAATCAGCTATACGTATACATATATCCCCATATCTCCTCCCTCTTGCGTCTCCCTCCCACCCTCCCTATCCCATCCCTGTAGGTGGTCACAAAGCACCGAGCTGATCTCCCTGTGCTGTGTGGCTGCTTCCCACTAGCTCTCTACCTTACGTTTGGTCGTGTGTATATGTCAATGCCACTCTCAGATCACTTTTTTTTTTTTTGCGTGTCTCCCTCCTCCCTTCTCCCTTCTCCCTCTCAACAAGAATGAAGCCATGATAATAATAGCCAGCAGGATTACTATGTGACAGGCCGTGTTTTAAGTGTTTTATATATGTTAATTCATTTAATTTTCTCAAGAATGTGGAAAATGAGGCACAAAGAGTTAGGTGACCTGCCCAAGGACACAGAGCTGAGATTCAGACCCAGCACTTTGCCTTCCCATTCTGTGTTCTTGACCACAACACTGTACTGCTTCTATGCACCAATGAATCTAAACCAAGCCTCTCTTGTTTTCTTATTAGTGAGAATTTAGAGTTTCTGGGCTGTATCTCATTCCTACAGGTAAGTTACGGTATGACATTCCGTCCTATATTTTTCCTGATCACTAAATAACAACTACAGCAGTTTTTCACACTTGGGGAGACATGTATTGAATTGTATTTCCACTGAACAGTGATTGGGCAATCAGTCCAGTTCTCAGTTCATGTCATCATCGGATGTAACTGGCAAGTAAGCTCAGACAAGGGACTCAAGGAGCCGAACTAGACAGGAAATGGACCTACTGTCACTTAGTCCTTAAAGGGCTATTAAAAAATACATCCTTGTTTCATACCCACCCAATGTTGGACTCCTCGTGAAATCAGAACTTTCACGGATGTCTCACAACTGGATGGAGCATCACTGTCTAACTGCCAAACTCCAGTCACCACTCGATTATCCACTTCTGAAACTCCTACCAACTCTAGAAATTTCACCAACTCGCTGTTACTTGCAATGCCTGAAAATTCTGCATTAAGTTCTACCATTATGGCTCTTCTCAGGATTAGCTAGATGAAGAAAAAAAAAACTATAAAACTCTTGAGAGAGAAGGAGCCTTGGATACCACTTATCAGGACACGGTAAAGCCAGAAAGCTTGGTGACCTACATAAGACAGGGTGGCTAACTGAGGATGCAGCACTTGGAGCACCTTCTCCAAAGCTTGTTCTCCAGCACCCTGTTCCTTTCTACCGGCTACCCTGCTGATGGTTGTTTTAGCAGCCAGCCTACTTTCACCTTCCAGCTCACAAGCAAACACAAACTGGCTTTCAACACATGTTGTGGCTTTTGGACGATGCTTTCTGGTCTCTGAGCATCCCAAACTGTGATTAGAATTGTGCTTCCTCCCAACCCACATGTCTTCAGGGAACCTAGCAAAATTGAATTTCTGGGTCAGCGTTGGCCTTTACCATTTAAGATTTAATTAACTTTGAATGAAGCTAAGCCTGTTCCTCAGAAAGGAAAAATGAGAGAAATGGTATCCAAGCTTTCACTCAGTATTACATAAATGTCTTCTGGACTGTGACCTTGAGCTGGAGTTTCAAGAAAGGTAGACAAGAAAGAAGCTGAATCTCAGGAGGCCTTCCTCTTTTTTCCATCTGGTGGCTTTGCAGTTCTCAGCAGCTATAGTGGCTCCTGAAGAATTGATCACTCTGTGCCCAAGCACTCAGATGTTTCCAGCCAGCTTTTCTCCAGGCTCTACAACATCGAGGGCCATGTCTGTATTATCCCCCAATTTACACCAATGCCTGGCAAACAGTATGTGCTCCATATTTGCTGACCAATACACCTGTCTTTTCAAGTTTACTCTGGGCCGTGAAGAGGCTTCAGGCTTCAAGATGGAAATCCAATCGTACCCTCCCTGGCTTAAAATCTTCCAATGGTTTCTCCATGGTCTTATAATGAAGACCCTTCATGTGCCTAGAAGGCCCTGCGTTGTCTGGTCCTGCTTTGATCTTTTGACTCTTCCTGTAGCACATTCCCCCTCTCTGACTAATCTCTATTCCCATTGCTCTATTTTCAGTCCGGGAACACATCCAGCCCCTTCCTCCCTCAAAGCCTTTGCACATGCTGTTCCCTATGCCAGGAATGCTTTTCCAGCTCTTCTCATGGCTGGATCTTTCTCATCCTTCAGGTATCAAGTCATGCATTACCTATGCTGAGTGAGCTTCCTCGGCCACTTGAGTAACATACATTCCCATTACTTTGTACTGTAGCAGCCTGTTCATTTCTTATGGAACCAAATTACATTCTGTTATTATCTTGTATAGTTATTTGTTCCTTGTTTGTTGCCTGTGTCCTTTACTAGAATGTATGCTCCATGAGGCCAAGGCTTGAGGTGTTATTCATGGCTGTAGCCCCACTACTAGTTGGTCACAAGTAGAGCACCCATGTACACTTGTTGAGGAAATGTAAGTGCCTACCCTTCACATCATTCCCTTATACCTAAATTTCCAAGGGGCCATTCAGGAAATGTACTCTGTTTCCATTTAAACCATTCCAAGTACACAGAAAACATTTTCAGCTAAATTGAGGAAGGAAGTACCATCAAGAAGATGATACGTGAGGAAAGAAATGGGAGGGCATGACTTCCTTTTCTAACTTTGTAACTGACTTAATGTGGGATGATTTAATGGAACTGTATTTCTATGAATAATTTGGGCATAATAAGCTGAACCCACTCTGAATTGTGCCATTAGGACAAATAATATATTTCACAGAAGAAAAATGTTATAGAAAGTCATTGTGTTTTATTCTTTTTTTTTTTTTAAGTATGTTCTCATCAGATAAGATGCCATTAGAAGATGCTAGGGCTATAGCAAGATTTACCTGTTAGGGTATTTTATTTTCTTATTCTCTTGGAATATGGCAGGAAATGGTTTGATTGTATCTTCAAATTCTTGACAGTAATGAAATCCATGTATCATAAAGCCCATGGTTTGTCAGAGAATAATAAAGTTGTTACATAATCAAATACCAAGTGGCACCCTTGGTTTCAACTCAGAAGAATATAATTTCAGAGAAGTTAGCACAATATTGGGCTGCTAACTCAAACTGCCTTTCTTTTCAGCAAAATCACTTAAATTTCTCTTGTATTTAAGTCCTCAGGACATGCTTTCATTGGAGATAACATGCACTGTAAGAAAACACTGAGAAAGACAGTCATTTGGGAGTATATTTTGTACTCAGGGAATGTATCAGGTTTCCTTACATCATTTCTCCCAAATTAAAGTAATTTGCATATCACCTTCCCAATCTATGCCATTTCCACATAGCAAACAAGATAGTTTCACGATAGCTTATCAAATCTAGGTACCACCTGTGCTATTTTTTACTTAATATTTTTTTAATTTAAATTAATTCACTTTCTCCAAATAAAACATACAGATGGCTAAAAAGAACATGAAAAGATGCTCAACATTGCTAATTATTAGAGAAATGCAAATCAAAACCACAATGAGGTATCACCTCACACCAGTCAGAATGGCCATCATCAAAAAAGTCTACAAGTAGGGACTTCCCTGGTTGCACAGTGGTTAAGACTCGTGCTCCCAATGCAGGGGGCCTGGGTTTGATCACTGGTCAGGGAACTAGATCCTACATGCATGCTGCAACCAAGAGTTTGCATGCCACAACTAAGGAGCCTGCAAGCTGCAACTGACCCGGCACAACCAAAATAAATAAATAAATAAAATAATAAATATATATATTTTAAAAGTCTACAAGTAATAAATGCTGGAGAAGGTGTGGAGAAAAGGGAATATTCCTACACTGTTGGTGGGAACATAAGTGGTACAACCACTACGGAGAACAGTATGGAGTTTCCTTAAGAAACTAAAGACAGAGCTACCATATGACCCAGCAATCCCACTCCTGGGCATATACCTGGAGAAAACTCTAATTCAAAAAGATACATGCACCCCAATGTTCATATCAGCACTGTTTACAATAGCCAAGACATGGAAGCAACCTAAGTGTCCATCAACAGACAAATGGATAAAGAAGAAGTGGTATATATACACAATGGAATATTACTCAGCCATAAATAAGAATGAAATAATCCCATTCACAGCCATGTGGATAGACCTAGAGATGATCATACTAAGGGAACAGTGTCAGAAAGAGAAAGACAAATACCATATGATATCACTTACGTGTGGAATCTAAAATATGACAGAAGTGAAACTACAGTAAGGATGAGAGGGGGCTACACACACACACACAGACACACACACACACAGCCATGTTTTCCAACCACAAAATACATCTCACTCACGAAAACAGCCTTCTTATATTATGCACCTAATTCAAAATGACCACTTGGGGGCAAGGCCCTGGTTATAAGTGAAGAGGTGACCTTGATAGAGGAGGTGACAGAGAGCTTGGACCCTCCATTGCTAGGTTTCAACAATATAGAACAGCATTTCCAACGGATGCTAATAGGTGGTAGTTGAAAAAGTTTGGGAAACTCATGAATAAACAAAGGTAAAAAGGTTTATTTTCTGTAATTAAATCCTCAAAGCCTTTAAAATGCCAAAGTACGCTGTGAATAACTCAGAAAAAATGTAATGTCTGGCATTTCCCAGCCTCACTTGACCGTAATACTGCTCTCCCCATCCTTGTTTTTCTTGGAGTAGTCTATATATTAGAGTTCTAAAAATCACTCTTGGACAAACTGGGTCATGCAGTGTACTCCTGCATTTGTGACTGTACTTGGAAAAAAAAAGAAAACGCCAAATTCCTTGTAGACACGTGATAGGATAAGATATTAGAGTTCCAGTTACTGGGTAAAATACTTGGTAGCAGCAACAAGAGAATTTATAAGCGGTAAATAAAACAGGCTTGAATGGAATCTTGGTTTTAGAATGTATCAATAAAGTATGGACATCAGCTAGCTGTAGGAATCGTCAAAGACAAGAATCAGAAGATGAAGAGGGCAGGAAAAAGGCTAAATTTGTCAGATGATGAAGTGGAGTTATTAGGACACATGAAAGATGACCCTCCAAAGGGTACTTTTTGGGATAATCAAAATCAAGTAGCAGAGATGACAGCTAGAGAGCAGTAATGGGAAAAACTGTGAGTAGAAGCAGGGAGGAAAAAGAGAAGAAATATAAGCTTCAAAGAAAAGAAAGGATGGAGAGGATGCAGAACAAGTGCAAACATGAGACGAGGAAGAAAATGCACCTGCACAAACAGGCTCATTCATCCTCTCAAGACAAAAGTGGAGGCAGAGGAGAAGTATTAGCAGTGAACTATGACAAAGAAAACAGCAAAGAAGAGAAGTGGAAGAAGAATTTGGCTTTAGAAGGCAGCTGAGTAGAGATTATAAGGAGAATGTATATATTAGAAAGGAGAAAAGAAGAGACAAGAAGAGACATGAATTTTGGTAGATTTCATACTCTGGGTATATCTCTTTGAGATACTCTAGAAATGGCAAATACAGGGCACGTGTACCTCTTCCTGTGTGAGTAGATCATGCATTATTTTCCTCTGAATACAGACTTGGCTCCAGAACACTTCTCAACACAGCACTTTGGATAGCCACTACAGACTGATTTGACTTGACACGAGTTATGAAAGTTGCGTTCTTACTGTATTAAAACACAAACAAACAAGCCCTCTGTGGGGTTTTGGTAATACCCCCTCACTGACTGAAGAGGAATAAAAAAATTATACTTCTTCAGTGTGAGATGTATTCATATGGACATAATGCATGTGGATGGATATGAATAAGTGTATATGTGAAATATAAGCATATCAAGTAGTTAGACCAAAGCATTCCATATTTATTTCTAATCTGAAACTCTGTTTTAAACATTCATACGCACATGAAAATCAGCTCATCATTTACTCTGGTAACTGAAACCTTTAAACCCAATAAACTGAATACATTTTGAGTTAAAATAGCCTAAATGAAACAACAGCCTGTTAGAATAATCAGAGCTTTCTCCTTCCTTCTCTAACATATGATACCATATTGGGCTCAACATCTTAAAAGGTTAGCGTAAACACCAGAGAGGTTTTTCTTCCCCCTACATTACACATTTTTCAAAGGCACATATAAATAATGCAACAGCATAATAGCATTGATTATGATCGGGCTGTGGTGACAGTTGGGGGAAAAACTGGGATTTTTATCAATGGTGGTAAAAAAGGAGTTGCATTCATTTTCAGATTGAAACTCAGTTTACAAAAAGGGAGGAAGGATGGTGTGTGACAAGTTGCTTTGGTTTCCATTTCCTCCTCCATACACTTGTTAATTTCACCCAGATCTGAGCATCTGAGGCCTTCCTTTGCCTATTCATGCAAAGAACCACTTGAAGGCATAAAATGCCCTCAGATTTTTCTCTAGTCAGGGAAACATTCAGTGCTTTCTTTGAACTATTTTGTTTGAACATCCTGGTACGTTATTCCTGTTCTGCCAAACAGCTCATAGTGCTTTGAGGGAGGAGAGGCAGCGAGCTGCCATTATGGGTTATCCTTTTTATGACTTTCTTCTGAATTAACAACAGTAAAAAGAGATGCTCATTAGCCTTGGCTGGCTTAATTGAGACAGAAAAGAAAAGAAGAGAGGCGGTGGGGAGGGAGGAAAGAGAGTGGTGATCTCTCAAGAACTTTTGCTGCCTGAGAGTCTATTGACTCTCATCATCATCGCTCCTGGGAACCAATGCAATAGAATACTAACTGGTCTACTGCATCGACTCTGGCCTTCTCCACTGCAGTCAGAGTAATCTGCTCAGAACACATATCTAATCATACATGCCCATCCTTTCTCTCCGGGGCCTAGCAAGGTCCTTCATGGTGTAGCCTCTTCCTGCCTCACTGGCAGCTTATGGCATACCTCGTTCTCTGGACTCCAGCCCCACTGGCCTTCTTTCAATGCCTCCTTGCCACAGGGTCTCTGCTGACCACAGGGCCTTTGCACAAGCCGACTCTGCCTGGAATGTTCTTTCTACTCCCAACCCCTTTGCTCAACTTTTAAATATCAGACCAAATGTCTTATAACTCCTCAGGAAGGCCTACTCTGACTCTGTCTCCACAAACTGGTTCAGGTCCCCCTGCTGTCTCCTCACAAAGCACTCTTTCTTTCTCAGCATTTATGTCTATTTGTAACTATAAATTTGTGCAATTATGTTTCTGCTCCCCCACTCAACTATAAGCTCTGTAGGGCAACAACAGGGACTATTTTCCTTTCCACTGTTCAACAGCACCCTGTACACAGGCACAGTGAGCATTTGACAAATATGTGTTGACCTAACAAATTAATAGGTTGTGCCTAATGTAACATACTGCTTTGTTGATATAGTCATAACTGTGGCACAGAGAAAGATTTTGAAAAAAAACTGTACATACCATAAACCAAATATTATTTGGTAAATATAATGAAAACAGATTTCTATCAAACCCTCCTACACATCCTATTGAAGCCTGCAGGTTGTGACTAAACTCTCTAAGGTGATACATAGAGCCTCCAGAAAGGAGGCTGTGTCTTAAACTTCCTTCTGTTTTCCTCTCTGAAGGAGTTGGAAACCTTATTAAGGCTGCCAAATAAAAATGTAGTCAAGTCATTTTGTTTGGAAAATAAACAAGGTGTATGTCTCATATAACCTGCTGGGGAAACCAAACCTTTACTCTGCAGTTGGCCAACATGGTGCCAATGAGAAGAATCTTCTGGAAGACGAACCACGGAGAAACATAACTTACGTTGGTTTTGAAGCCTCGGCCTGGTCGGTCTGTAGTTTCTCTCCTCCTTCCACCTCCATCGTGCAATATACAATGCGATTTGGAGCTAAGGATTTGAGGCCTTGGACTTCCATGATCACCACCTGGAAACAGAGTCACATACAGCAGAGGTTATTGCCAAAGGCTATGGGCAGCATCACCTGGGGAAAATATATACATAAGAAGTTACAAAAAACCCAACAGGTATCTGATGGTTTCTATCAGGTTTCTACCAGCCATGCTGGGACAAGTCCAGCATGAAGATACAATTCTTCATAGTGTATCTCATTGCCTTGCAGATGGAAAGACAAGGTTCACTAACTCAGATGCTCAAAGGAGCTAGAAAGGTTATATGAAATGGGCTACTCTTTTCTGTATTAAACACATACGATGGGGACTTCCCTGGTGGCACAGGGTTTAAGAATCCGCCTGCCAATGCAGGGGACACAGGTTCGAGCCCTGGTCCAGGAAGATCCCACATGCCACAGAGCAACTAAGCCCGTGCACCACAACTACCGAGCCTGTGCTCTAGAGCCCATGAGCCACAACTACTGAGCCCGTGTGCCACAACTACTGAGCCCGTGTGCCACAACTATGAAGCCCATGCACCTAGAGCCTGTGCTCCGCAACAAGAGAAGCCACTGCAAGGAGAAGCCTGTGCACCCACAACGAAGAGTAGCCCCTGCTCACCGCAACTAGAGGAAGCCCGCGCCCAGCAACGAAGACCCAACACAGCCAAAAATAAATAAATACATAAATAAATAAAAATTACACACACACACACACACAAGATAATTTTTCATTTCCACAAGAAATAGACTCTCCTATTTAAAAAATATATATAGTCTAGCTCTTAACTCATAATGTGATGGACACATAGGCCAAGGAATTCACTTTCCTCTTTACAATAAAATAAGTGATAACACAAGTGCTAAGATAAAGGGCAAGTACCATTTAGCATGAGAGTCAGAGATACAATAGGGAGTAGTGGAGACTGTGGCAAATGTGAGCACTCCATTTAAAGGGAGCAGCTGCTACTCAGTTGCAGCCCATTGTTGCCTTGTTTTACGCCAGTCCAGAGTTGCCAAATACTCCAATTTCTCTTACTGGGAAATGGAAATCTGAGTCAGAATCAAAGTCAGAAATCTGATTTTGAAATTTTGACAATAATTTTAAAGGAGAGAAATAAAATACACAAACTCTGTGCAGGCCAACGTTGTTGGGTCAAAAAAAAAAAAAAAAGCCTGCAGTTGCATACTCTTTGTCTAGACTGAGGGAAAAGGCTAGTGTTTTGATGGAACAAGTTATATCATTTACAATTCCTGGCATTTCCCACCACTACCCTCAAACTTCATTCAATCACCTGCTATTTTCATATTTAGTGGTAGGTGCTGCCACTCATCAGAGAAAAGGGAGAAGAGAGGAGAGGAGGGGACAGAGGGGAGGAGAGGAGAGAGACATTGATTTAAAAATTGGAAACAAATGACTCACAATCAGAGATCTCTAAAGACCAAGGTATATTAAAAAAAAAAAATTACTGGACTGTACTCCAAAAGAGGTAATGGCATTACACAAGAAGGATGTGGGTGTGCAAAAAATGTACGCTTTTTAATGGTCTTGATGCAAGGAAGTACAATAGGGCTGGCATTGAATCAGGATTCACAGGTCAGTTTTGCTGCTTAATAGCCCAGGGGTTCTCAAACTTAGTGTGAATCAGAATCACCTGGAGTGCTGGTTAAACCAGATGTGGCTGGGCTTCACCTCCCTAGTTGCTGACAAGCAGGTCTGGGGTGGAGCCCAAGACTTTTCATTTTTTTTCTTTTTTAAAAAAATTGTGTTGGAGTATAGTTGATTTACAATGTTGTGCTAGTTTCAGGTGTACAACGAAGTGATTCAGTTGTACATATACATATATTCATTCTTTTCCAGATTCTTTTCTCATATAGGTTGTCCCAGAATATTGAGTAGAGTTCCCTGTGCTATACAGTAGGTCCTTGTTGGTTATCTATGTTATATATAGTAGTGTGTGTATGTAAGGCTTTTCATTTCTAACCATTTCCCTGATGATGTGGATATTGATGCTGCTGATCCAGGAGCCAGGGTACTACTCATGTGATGTTGGGCAGATCTTGACCTTGAAGTCACTGCACTTTTCTTTCAAACCTCCTGAGCCTCAGTTTCCTCATCTGTATAGTGGGGATAATGATACGTCTTTTCTCTCTCTCTCCATGGCCGTTGTGTGAGGATTATATGAGATGATGTATGTAACTGACATTTTTACACTGGGTGGAAAGAACCATCAAATGAAAAGAAATGAGAGGCACTGGAGAAAGAATACAATTTTTAGAATTTTAAAGATGAGTTCAAATCCAGAATCTGCATTTTCACTAGCTGTATAATCATTTGCAAGGCTCTTAACCACTCCAAGGCTTTGTTTCCACATCTGCAAATGCCTTGAAAGACTGTTGTGAGGATTCACTGAGTGAATGATGGTGAAGGATTCTACAAATACCTATTATTTTTCATCAGAGCACTCCACCCACCCAAGGCCATGTCACTTGTAATCCTGGACCTCAGTTCTCTTACTCCAGGTAACTATTCTCTGCTGTCCCTTCTAGCCATGCAATTCTATAATTACATAAAATATGTCTTGTACCAACCTGCAAATTCAAACCTAGTCTGCCCTGATGCTATGACAGGTCTCTCTCTCTCTCTTTTTACCCCCCTAACTGTGTCTGCCAAAACACATTGACAAATAGATACTCAATGCCTTTTGCTGGCTGGTTTAGTATGATGTGCAATTTAGTGTTCTAATTAAACAGTATTTGGGAACCCTACAGCATTTCATTCGGTACTTGTACTTACAAGTTACAGCCTGTTTGAATCATGTACGTCTGGGAGTATGGTTGGGGACTCACCCACATCTATATTTTAGATCATCAGCTGTGTAATATTGAGTACTGATGAAGAATTAGAAAATTGCAGATTTAAAAGCTTCATGAAAATCAATAAACCACTTTCCCCCCACCTTTCAGTAGGAAGACAAGAGGCAGTAGGGAATGAATTGCCACCTTTAATTGGCAATAATCAAATCCAAAGACACCTAAGAAAAAGCATTCAGTATCTCAGGTGGCAGTATTAAAAAAAAAAAAAAGAAAGGAAGTTTGTGTGAAATTACGCTGATGATTTTTTTCACACACCAAGTGCTCTATATTTAATTGAATACTGCCTCTTCCACCTGCAAAATACATGTTGAAAACCGTGTAATGTGACTATCTTAATCTGAACTGAGCACAGTAAAAACAAATTACCTGTAGTTAATTCACAGCAAGCCTTAATGATGTTCTCAAATATTAATTTAGTCTTTACAAATTTTAATTAAATCTATAGAAATCTGATCTATTCTCTTGGTTTCCCTAAATGTTGGATTATCATAAAATCCTTTCGGGGTTGAGCTTTCATATGCTAAGAATGGTTCTCAAACTTTGGAGTGTAAGAAGTACCTGGGCAGGGCTTCCCTGGTGGCGCAGTGGTTGAGAGTCCGCCTGCCGATGCAGGGGACACGGGTTCGTGCCCCAGCCCAGGAAGATCCCACATGCCACGGAGCAGCTGGGCCCGTGAGTCATGGCCGCTGAGCCTGCGCGTCCGGAGCCTGTGCTCCGCGACGGGAGAGGCCACAGCAGTGAGAGGCCCGCGTACCGCAAAAAAAAAAAAAAAAAAAAAAAAGAAGTACCTGGGCAGCTCATTAAAATGCACATTCCAGGGCTATACTCCGCCTAGAGCTCTTATTCCTGACAATTTTATTGAGGCATATTTTACATATCATATAATTCACGCATTTCAAGTGTACAATACAGTAATTTAGGGACTTCCCTGGTGGCGCAGTGGTGAACACTCCACGCTCCCAATGCAGGGGGACTGGATTTGATCCCTGATCAAGGAACTAGATCCCACATGCATGCTGCAAGTAAGAGTTCGCATGCTACAACTAAGGAGGCCACGTGCCGCAACTAAGGAGCTAGAGAGCTGCAACTAAATAGCCCACGTGCTGCAACTAGGGAGCCTGCAAGCCACACCTAAGGAGTCCGCCTGCCGCAACTAAGACCTGGTGCAACCAAATAAATAAATAAATATTAAAAAAAATAAATTTACTACGTTGTAGAAACCATCATCATAAATCAGTTTCAGAACAGTTTTATCTCCCCCAATAAGGTCCTTTATGTCCGTTTCTACCTCCTGCCCCAGGCAACACTAACCTACTTTCTGTTTCTGGATATTTACCTTTTCTGGACATTTCATATCAGTGGAATCAAATAATATGTGGCCTCTTGTGTCTGGCTTCTTTCACTAAGCATAATGTTTTGGAGGTTCATCTAAATCAAAGCATGTGTCAGTAGCTTGTTCCTTGTAATTGGTGAAGAGTGTTCTATCATATGAATGAACCACATTTTGCCCTTTCAGCAGCTGATAGACATTTAGGTTGTTTCCATTTTGGGCTATAATGAATAATGCTGCTATAAACATTTGCAAGCAAGTCTTTGTGGTGATGTGTTTTCATCTCTCTTGGGTAGATATCTAAGAGTGGAACTGCTGGATCACATGGTAATTTTATGTTTAGCTTTTTGAGAAACCACCAAACTGTTTTCTAAAGTGACCGCACCATTTTATATTCTCATCCTCTAGAACTCTGGGTCAACAGTTCTGGGTGGTGCAGGAAACGTGCATATTGAACCAGTTTTCAATAATTCTGATGTAGTTAGATCAGATCTACTCCTTAGATTATATGTATGATAAACAAACATGTGAGTAAAAGTTACAGAGAAATATTGACATGTTGAGCCTTCTGCCACAGTTCTGGCCAAAATGGGTTCTTTCTTGGGGTGATGAGACAAACTAAAAGAGTCTCCACTGCAACAAGGGACTCTCTAATGGGGCAGCCAGAGGGAGAGAGAATGGGAGAGAAAATTGACAACCCACCATGAAATGATGCTAGATTGCTTTTTTTGTAACACAGGTTGCCAAAATGTTAAACTTTCTAAATTGCACAAGGTATTTACAAAACCCTTAAGCACTGCTTTAAGTTGGGGAAAGTAATCCAACATTAAACTTAGTAAGTGGTTCTTAGGACTACATTTCCTAAGGAAAAAGTATGGTCTCCTGGAGATGGGAAATTACTTGTCGATTAGCTGAGCTATGCTTAGCAAGCTGTTATTTTAATAACTGCTCCTGGGGTGCAAGGAGGAAAACAAGCTGATTGTGATGCATCTCATCACCCATGTCCTGCCTGCGATGCCAGGAAGCTTTCAAGGGTCTAGGGCTTTTACCTCCAGGGAGAAAGATAACACGACGTCTGACTTGGAGAGCTGGTTCTCACTCTCCTCACCCATGTCGATGATGGAAGCGTTGTGGCTGCGTTTGAGTTTCTGAAGCTTGAACTCGCCGCCTTTGGAAACTGGCATGCTCTCCAAATTAGCCATAAGCAGGTTGACGGATGACTTCAGCTCTTCAATGTACATGTTTTCCATTTCTTTGGATACAAACTTGGGAAATTTGCGTTCCTTGTAAAGAAAGAGAAAGGAATGAGCAGAGGAGTAAACACATTCCAGAGCTCTGCTGACATCTACCACTAGTGACATTTGCCCAGATATTGTGGCATCGTGCTAGAAAAATGTTCAGCTGGGTTGAGTAGACAGCTGCCTGCCTTCTAGTTATTTATAATCTCTAACAGATAAGAAACACATACATAAACATATAGTAAGAAAGAGGCAAATGTTTTATTATATAAACTTTATTATATAAACTTTATTATAAAGTTCTATTCCCCCCCAAGTTTTCTCCAGCAAATTTGATCTATGGAAAGAAAAATGGGGTGATGTTCTTCAAATCCGGTCTCAATTCAAACAGTTTTTCTTTTTAGCAAAATGCAGCCAGTTGTTTTTAAGCTGAGGAGACAGAAAAGCACCCTATTTCTGGATATCTATAGAGATTTTCTCACATGAATAATTCAAAAGGAGCTCATCTGAGATGTTTCACACACAGCCTGTGGCTATTTCTAAGAAGAATAGTTAACTGTTTTGAAGAAAAATTGAAAAAAAAAATTAAAGAAGTGATGAAAAACATGATTAAAATTCCTTAGGAGAGAAGATAAAGCAATTCAGTATCAGAACTGAACTCCATATTTTTTCATTTCTTAAGAGTTCAGTTGTAATGGCAACATGCTTTAGCCAACTTTATACCTCTGAGTTGTCCAGGTGCCTCAGATGAATAGAGTTTGGGTCAATCATTTCCCACTTGAAACATGAATGTGCTCTGCAGCCCAGCTCCATAAATGAGCAGGTGAGTGTCAAATCAAATCAGTTTGACTTTTTTTTTTTTTTTTTTTTTTTTGCAAGTGACAGAAAAATCCACTTGAACTGGCTTAAACAATGAAGGCATGTATAGGTTGAAAATGTCCTAGGGTAGAACCAGCTTCAGGCAAGACTGGAATAAGGAGTCAGATAATATCACTATAACTGAGTTTTTCCTCCAAAACTTGGTTTGGGTTCTTCTGGGCAGGCTTCATGCTCAGTCTGGCTCCTTCTAATGTGACAAAAAGATTGCTAAAGATCTGTACCTCACAACACCACATCACACTATCTAAAGGAAGAGTGAACATCTCCTCCTGTAATGCTCACAGAAGATGGAGGATCTTTTATCTCAGAATCCTCACCTGAAGTCTGACTTATGTGCATACCCGGAACCAGTTTCCATGGACAGTGATGTCATGTTGAATTGCTTAGGCCTGAGTTATTTCCTCTGTCCCTGTGGCTCAGGGTAGAACTCCACCTGGGTCACACGGAACATGAATTGGTTTGCCAATTCTGGGTGGCAGAAAAATAAGATGTCTAATATGTGGGCACCTGACTTAAAGTCATCCAGCTAATTCTACTAAGTGGCCAGCAATCAACTGGATTTAATCTCTCAAGCAACTGAACTGAGAGATATTGAGTTTGTGATCAGTGGTGAAACTGCAACAGTAAGATCATAAAGATAGACTCTTGGGTGGTTGCCATTTTGTCCATATTGGACCCAGTGAAAGCACAGTAAGAACTTGACAAAGAGCGAGAAAGAGATGGGGAGATAGAGGGGGGAGAGAGACTGTGAGAGAGAAGGAGGGAGGGAGGGAGGAGGGAAGGAAGAGAAGAGGGTATTTAGAGTCACAGAAAGGAACCTTGACTTTTATTGGTTTTCTAATTCTAAGAAAGCCAAGTTATTCCTCTTGTAGGTTAGATCCCTGAGATTCTCTTATTTTCCTTTCAATACTCAAGACTCATATCTTCGAAACTTTTGCACTGTGGGCTGGATTTTTATCATTCTTGGGCTCAATCAGAGGACAAATATGAGCCTCAAAAATGTGGGTATCCTTTATGACAAAGGCCCTGGGCTGCTGGGCCATCATCCCTTAGAAAATATTTACTGCCACCCAAACTGTGCCTGGCACAGTTTTAGGCGTGGGGAGATCATGATGAAAGGATGTGAACTGTTCTGGAGCTTTACAGCTAGCAGAGAGAAAGATCTTTAAGGAAACGTCAAGGTCGATGCTTGAGGGAAGTAGATGAGAAGTGATCTCTTCCTGAGAGAATCAGGGGTAGCCTTCCAGAGAAGGTGACCCTCAGGCTGAGAGTCTGATGGATGAGGAACCGTTTGACACCGGGTTGAGTTGGCTGAGACAGGGCCACTTTTATTTGCTCTTTTCTGAGAAATAGGTAATAGGCAACCACGAATCCAAGAAGGTCTATATAACGGAATGTGGTCACAAAATACTTCCCCATCTTCTTTTGAATATGGTCCTTCTAACGAGTGAAGAGAAGAATAAGATAAGTTAATTGATGTTAAAGGCTGCCAAGCAGCACAGGTTACATACTAACAGCCTGAAGGCTGGGACACTGATCTATCTCTTTCCTCCTTGTACTGGAGCCCAAATCTTATAACTATAGGGGATATTGGAGGAGCTGGGTAAGTGTATCTTTGATTTTACTGGCAGCTGCTGGCCCTGCAGTTGCCATGGAGATGGAGAGAAAAACCATTGTGTCTGTGAAGTGGGTTCTCTCCTGCCAATCAGCCTTACTATCAAGTGAGGTCCCTTCATCACACCCATCTTTGGGACTCACTCAAGGTCTTTTAACTCCAGTCTTGAAATTTTGGAAGAAGACCCAGTGATTACAGACACCACAACTCTGGCCCAGAGCTGGCACCCACCAAACTTTCTGCAGGAGAATATTGGAAAAATCCAAAGAATGACCACTCCTCCCAAAACTTGGATAGCTACTAATGGCATCATAAAAAGATGCTTATAAAACTGAAGTCTGGGGACTTTCCTGGTGGTGCAGGGCTTAAGAATCCATCTGCCAATGCAGGGGACATGGGTTTGATCCCTGGTCCAGGAAGATCCCTCATACTGTGGAGCAACTAAGCCCGTGCACCACAACTACTGAGCCTGCGCTCTAGAGCCTGAGAGCCGCAACTACTGAAGCCCGTGCACCTAGAGCCTGTGCTCTGCAACAAGAGAAGCCACCGCAATGAGAAGCCCACACACCACAACGAAGAGTAGCCCCTGCTCGCCTCAACTAGAGAAAGTCCGCACACAGCAATGAAGACAAATATATATATATATATAATAAATAGAAATAAATTTTAAAAAACCCACTGAAGTCTGCAAGGGAAAACAAGGCCATTTTTCTATTCTGAGTACTTAAGCCTTGAGAAGGAATAGCATTCTGTCAATCTAGGCTGAGTTTCTAAAGGGGTCTTCAACGGCAGCCCCACTATAAACACATTTCAAAAGCAGCCTCACAGACATTAGAAGGCATTTTGGACACAGGTATTATATTAATAGTTTCCTGGATTGGTCTTTTTACTCAAAGCTGTTCTTAAGTGGCTTAGTTTTACTTCCTCAGCTTTTATGAATTAGGTGGACTTCCTTTTCCTTGAATGAACGCCCTGGGCATTTAGATTTTTCTTTGAACTCAGATTCCCCTGGGTTCTTAGCTGCCTGACAAAGGCCAGAGTCAGGGAGATGCTCCCTACACACATTTTTTTTTTTTTTTTCTTTTCTTTGCGGTACGTGGGCCTCTCACTGTTGTGGCCTCTCCCGTTGTGGAGCACAGGCTCCGGACGTGCAGGCTCAGTGGCCATGGCTCACGGTCCCAGCCTCTCCGCGGCATGTGGGATCTTCCCAGACCGGGACCCGAACCCGTGTCCCCTGCATCGGCAGGCGGACTCTCAACCACTGCGTCACCAGGGAAGCCCCCTACACACATTCTTGCAGGCCAAAAATTGAACTAAATTTCTACCATGTGCTTGGACACAGGGTAGATGCCAGGTACAACAACATTCACTTGTAAGCTGGGGGTGCTATCATTCTCTGGTAGAAGAGGATTCCACTTTTATCTGCTTGTTGGCAATGTATGGAGGAGAACTTCTCCATCTGGGAAATATCTGGATGTCATTTCTCACCTAGGTACATCATCAGTATCTGCAATGGGACCGTGGTATGAGATGGTCATTTTGCTTCTGCAGAGAATGTGGTTTAAATGGCAACTCCCCACTGAAATGACAGCTTAAAAAAACAATGGTGTTTCACTCCCAGACCTCTGCCTCTATTATAAAAGCAGCAGTATTTGTCTTATATAATCAGCTCAAGAATTTTGGAATTTTACCCAAAATGTGGCCAAAAGAACTGGCAAATATCACAGCAGCACTAATGCCACAAGCTGCCTGTTTAAGCTCCAATGTCAACTGCTAATCACACAATTTAAATAACTTAGGCTTAATTCCTGGGTGAAATTTGGGGACTCTTTAACATCAACACGAGAGGATTTGGGAAAATGTCTGAGCAGGGATTAAGAAGTCTTTTCTACCAGATTTTTAAAAAATGCATTCAGATCTCTTCATGGATCTTTTAAGGCAGAGTGTCAGATGTTCACAGTGAGGGCTCACACAGCCACCTCTGATGATTCGTTGGATGTTGGTGTGACTGAACTGATAGATTGCAGGGTAGGGATGCGGGTAGAGGAAAGCCACCTTGCACTTGCCTCCCTTCTCTCCTAGGAAGAAAGGACAAACATTTGCCTTTTGTAAGCACAAAAGAGGATAAGAATGCTGCTGGCAGAACCACCGAGGTCCCCACCACCTCTTTCCCCGATGCCAAGGAAATCAAAGTGGAAGGGATTCAGAATTCCAGGAGCCCATTCTGCCTGCTGCTTTTGCTTCATTTGGGCTTCTGCATAAACTGAAGGGAATGCACAGCAAATTTTCGTGCAAGAGAGAAAGCAGTTTCCGGGATGGGCAACCGTCAGGGAGGGAGGAGCTGGGGGCAGTCTTGTCCTGGTGTAACTGCCTGTCATCTGACTACTCAAAAGAAAGAATGTGAAACTTGGAATTAAAGCACTCGGCTTTCTACTTACTGGCTGTGTGAACTTTGATGTGTCACTTAAACTCTTGGATGTGCCTGAACTGCGGAAAATCATCATTAACTTGCAGGATCATTTGTCACAGGTCTAAATGAGAGTTTACGTGAACTGCATAGCCAGTGCAAATTAATAAAGGCCTCATCAACAGAGAGAGAAGTCAGGATGCAGAAAGGTGAAGGCCTGGGTGAAGGGCATGTTGGATCTTTGGATTGGGGCGATGGGGAAATGAGGCTCTATGTTTGGGAAGGCATTTTGTAATGGTAGTGTGCATACTGGTTAAGAGAGAAGGTTCTGGTCAGTGAATGAGCTTGGCCAAGGCCTCTGATGTCTGTGCTGCAGCCTCCTCTATGACATGAGAATACTAGGAGCACCTTTCTCATAAAGTTGTTGGAGGGTTAGGTAGGTTCTCAAATGTAAAATGCTTAGAAGAGAGTTGGGCACATAGTGAACACCGCATAAGCAACAGTTATTTTGTCCACATCTTCGAGGGGCTCCTAATTCATAATGATCACCCTGCCCAGAGCCTTACCTTGTCGGTACCACCCTCTCCCTCAGTGATGTATCTCTAGCATCCACGTGTTCACTGAGACCCTCACCCCCTTTCCACGGTGGACTGATCGATTGATCTAGGGGTTGGCCCTTGAACTAAGCGGGGCCAGGCAGAAGCCTGAGTCTTGAAATTGTGAATGTGAGGGGGTAGTGAGAAAAGCGGAAAGAGGAGATTGGGAAAAAGATTTGAGAGAGAGGTTGACTGGCTGAATGGTTTCCCATTTGGCCATCCTGGAAACACGGAGAACTGTGGAACAGCCATGTTTCCCATCTGAGAAGCAAAGAAAGATGGTTTGCAGAGAAAGAAGGAATAATGAATGGGACACACAGACTCAAGGGAAGGGGGAAAGTCCTGACCACTTGGTGGCCCCTGGCTCCACTCCCTTCCTAGGTCTTGGCTGTACCTTGCCCATGGGTTCTGTGAGACATTCCTTGATCCCTAGAATCAATCCCCTCTTTTAAAAGCTTCCTTGAGTTGGTGCTTCTAATTTGCAATCAAGACACTCTACCCATCTTATAATTCAGAGAACACAGTGAATTATGTATGATGGATGACATCTATCTCCAGGAATTTCTGGTTATGATATTTACAGGAGCTGATGTTCAGCCATATGGGTTGAATTGCACACCCTCAATAAAATTCACTGTGATGCTACAAATAGAAAAATCAGGGCATGCTAAAAGAAGATAAGCATGGGTGCTTTGTTTCAATATCTTTTCAGGAACTAGCCTGTATCTGAAAACTTGATATTTAATTTTTAGTAGATGAGATACTTCTCACTCTTCCTCAGTATTAGCCAGGATGGTTTAAGCAGAAGTAGAATTTCCTTTTCTTGGAATCCAACTAAACTGAAGGAAAAAGTTACACAGTTGATGGTCAGGAAGAAGTAGATCCAGTGGCTTGAACACCCTGAGGATCTCAGTATATTCTGTTTATCTTTGTATGTATGTGAGCTTCACTCTTTTATCTTCCTTACCCTACACTGAAGAAATGAACATGGCTGCAGACATCTTTCTACCACTACAAGACACAGCTCTGTTGGCCTACAGTCCACAGGTCCCAGTGAAGGGGTTCATTGGTTTAGTTGCATCCATTTCTGGACCAGTTTAGTTGCATCCATTTCTGGACCAATCACTAATGGCCGGGGCAGGCTGGGAGATGTGATTGGTTCCACGTGGGTGAGGAGTCCACTTCCAGAACCAAGTAACTGTGGCAAGGGGGCCATTGGCATGAATGAATATTGTAAAAGAAGACAGGCAATTTCCAGGAGAACAGGAGACAGTAGTGGGCAGATTCTCATAGAAATCCTCCTGAATGTTTAAATATACCCTCCACATACTTTGAAATATACTCTCCATATACTTTGACCAAGATTTACTTTAGTTGCCTATTTCATTGTCCAAGAAAGTCTAGTTCTAAGTTGTCAGAAACATCCTATTAGGTATCAAAATACCCAGTGGTGTGGGCCAAGGGAGAGAGTTCTTTGGGTTTTTTTAACATCTTTATTGGAGTATAATTGCTTTACAATGGTGTGTTAGTTTCTGCATTATAACAAAGTGAATCAATTATACATATACATATGTCCCATATCTCTTCCCCCTTGCGGCTCCCTCCCTTCGACCCTCCCTATCCCACCCCTCTAGGTGGTCACAAAGCACTGAGCATCAGCTTCCCACTAGCTATCTATTTTACGTTTGGTAGTGTATATTATGTCCACGCAGCTCTCTCACTTTGTCACAGCTTACCATTCCCCTTCCCTGTAACCTAAAGTCCATTCTCTAGTAGGTCTGCATCTTTATTCTCGACTTGCCTCTAGATTCTTCATGACCTTTTTTTTTTTTTTTTTTTAGATTCCATATATATGTGTTAGCATACGGTATTTGTTTTTCTCTTTCTGACTTACTTCACTCTGTATGACAGGCTCTAGGTCCATCCACATCACTACAAATAACTCAATTTCATTTCCTTTTATGGCTGAGTAATATTTCATTGTATATATGTGCCACATCTTCTTTATCCATTCATCTGTTGATGGACACTTAGGTTGCTTCCATGCCCTGGCTATTGTAAATAGAGCTGCAATGAACATTGGGGTGCATGTGTCATTTTGAATTATGGTTTTCTCAGGGTATATGCCCAGTAGTGGGATTGCTGGGTCATATGGTAGTTCTATTTTTAGTTTTTTAAGGAACCTCCATACTGTTCTCCATAGTGGCTATATCAATTTACATTCCAACCAACAGTGCAAGAGGGTTCCCTTTTCTCCACACCCTCTCCAGCCTTTATTGTTTGTAGATTTTTTGATGATGGCCATTCTGACTGGTGTGAGATGGTATCTCATTGTAGTTTTGATTTCCATTTTTCTAATGATTAATGATGTTGAGCATTCTTTCATGTGTCTGTTGGCAATCTGTATATCTTCTTTGGAGAAATATCTATTTAGGTCTTCTGCCCATTTTTGGATTGGGTTGTTTTTTTTGATATTGAGCTGCATGAGCTGCTTGTCAATTTTGGAGATTAATCCTTTGTCAGTTGCTTCATTTGCAAATATTTTCTCCCATTCTGAGGGTTGTCTTTTTGCCTTTTTTATGGTTTCCTTTGCTGTGCAAAAGCTTTTAAGCTTCATTAGGCTCCATTTGTTTATTTTTGTTTTTATTTCCTTTCCTCTAAGAGGTGGGTCAAAAAGGATCTTGCTGTGATTTATGTCATAGAGTGTTCTGCCTATGTTTTCCTCCAAGAGTTTTATAGTGTCTGGCCTTACATTTAGGTCTTTAATCCACTTTCAGTTTATTTTTGTGTATGGTGTTAGGGAGTGTTCTAATTTCATTCTTTTACATGTAGCTGTCCAGTCTTCCCAGCACCCCTTATTGAAGAGGCTGTCTTTTCTCCACTGTATATTCTTGTCTCCTTTATCAAAGATAAGGTGACCATATGTGCATGGGTTTATCTCTGGGCTTTCGATCCTGTTCCATTGATCTATATTTCTGTTTTTGTGCCAGTACCATATTGTCTTGATTACTGTTATCTTTGTAGTATAGTCTGAAGTCAGGGAGCCGGATTCCTCCAGCTCCGTTTTTCTTTCTCAAGATTGCTTTGGCTATTCGGGGTCTTTTGTGTTTCCATACAAATTGTGAAATTTTTTGTTCTAGTTCTGTGAAAAATGTCAGTGGTAGTTTGATACGGACTGCATTGAATCTGTAGATTGCTTTGGGTAGTATAGTCATTTTCACAATGTTGATTCTTCCAGTCCAAGAACATGGTATATCTCTCCATCTATCTGTATCATCATTAATTTCTTTCATCAGTGTCTTATAATTTTCTGCATACAGGTCTTTTGTCTCCTTAGGTAGGTTTATTCCTAGATATTTTATTCTTTTGGTTGCAATGGTAAATGGGAGAGTTTTCTTAATTTCACTTTCAGATTTTTCATCATTAGTGTATAGGAATGCTAGATTTCTGTGCATTAATTTTGTATCCTGTTACTTTACCAAATTCATTGATTAGCTCTAGTAGTTTTCTGATAGCATCTTTAGGATTCTCTATGTATAGTATCATGTCATCTGCAAACAGTGACAGCTTTACTTCTTCTTTTCTGATTTGGATTCCTTTCATTTCTCTTTCTTCTCTGACTGCTGTGGCTAAAACTTCCAAAACTATGTTGAATAATAGTGGTGAGAATGGGCAACCTTGTCTTGTTCCTGATGTTAGTGGAAATGGTTTCACTTTTTCACCATGGAGGACGATGTTGGCTGTGGTTTGCCATATATGGCCTTTATTATGTTGAGGAAAGTTCCCTCTATGCCTACTTTCTGGGGTGTTTTTTATCATAAATGGGTGTTGAACTGTCGAAAGCTTTCTCTGCATCTATTGAGATAATCATATGGTTTTTCTCCTTCAATTTGTTAATATGGTATATCACATCGATTGATTTGCTTATATTGAAGAATCCTTGCATTCCTGAGATAAACCCCACTTGATCATGGTGTATGATCCTTTTAATGTGCTGCTGGATTCTGTTTGCTAGTATTTTTTGGGGATTTTTGCATCTATGTTCATCAGTGATATTGGCCTGTAGTTTTGTTTCTTTGTGACATCTTTGTCTGGTTTTGGTATCAGGGTGATGGTAGCCTCGTAGAATGAGTTTGGGAGTGTTCCTCCCACTGCTATATTTTGGAAGAGTTTGAGAAGGATAGGTGTTAACTCTTCTCTAAATGTTTGATAGAATTCGCCTGTGAAGCCATCTGGTCCTGGGCTTTTGTTTGTTGGAAGATTTTTTATCACAGTTTCAATTTCAGTGCTTGTGATTGGTCTGTTCATATTTTCTATTTCTTCCTGGTTCAGTCTTGGAAGGTTGTGCATTTCTAAGAATTTGTCCATTTGTTCCAGGTTGTCCATTTTATTGGCATAGAGTTGCTTGTAGTAATCTCTCATGATCCTTTGTATTTCTGCAGTTTCAGTTGTTACTTCTCCTTTTTCATTTCTAATTCTGTTGATTTGAGTCGCCTTCTCCCTTTTTTTGTTCATGAGTCTGGTTAATGGTTTATCAATTTTGTTTATCTTCTCAAAGAACAAGCTTTTAGTTTTACTGATCTTTGCTATCGTTTCCTTCATTTCTTTTTCATTTATTTCTGATCTGATCTTTATGATTTCTTTCCTTCTGCCCAAGTTTGGGGTTTTTTTGTTCTTCTTTCTCTAATTGCTTTAGGTGTAAGGTTAGGTTGTTTATTTGAGATATTTCTTGTTTCTTAAGGTAGGATTGTATTGCTATAAACTTCCCTCTTCAAACTGCTTTTGCTGTATCCCATAGATTTTGGGTTGTCATGTTTCATTGTCATTTGTTTCTAGGTATTTTTTGATTTCCTTTTTGATTTCTTCAGTGATCTCTTGGTTATTAAGTACTGTGTTGTTTAGCCTCCATGTGTTTGTGTTTTTTACAGATTTTTTCCTGTAATTGATATCTAGTCTCATAGCGTTGTGTTCAGAAAAGATACCTGATACGATTTCAATTTTCTTAAATTTACCAAGGTTTGATTTGTGATCCAAGATAAGATCTGTCCTGGAGAATGTTCCATGAGCATTTGAGAAGAATGCGTATTCTGTTGTTTTTGGATGACATGTCCTATAAATATCAATTAAGTCCAACTTGTTTAATATATCATTTAAAGCTTGTGTTTCCTTATTTATTTTCATTTTGGATGATCTGTCCATTGGTTAAAGTGGGGTGTTAAAGTCCCCTACTATGATTGTGTCCCTGTCGATTTCCCCTTTTATGGCTGTTAGTATTTGCCTTATGTACTGAGGTGCTCCTATGTTGGGTGCATAAATATTTACAATTACTATATCTTCTCTTTGGATTGGTCCCTTGATCATTATGTAGTGTCCTTCTTTGTCTCTTGTAATAGTCTTTGTTTTAAAGTCTATTTTGTCTGATATGAGAACTGCTACTCCAGCTTTCTTTTGATTTCCATTTGCATGGAATATCTTTTTCCATCCCCTCACTTTCAGTCTGTATGTGTCCCTAGGTCTGAAGTGGGTCTCTTATAGACAGCATATATACAGGTCTTGTTTTTGTATCCATTCAGCCAATCTATGTCTTTTGGTTGGAGCATTTAATCCATTTACATTCAAGGTAATTATCGATATGTATGTTCCTATTACCATTTTCTTAATTGTTTTGGGTTTGTTATTGTAGGTCTTTTCCTTCTCTTGTGTTTCCTGCCTAGAGAAGTTCCTTTAGCATTTGTTGTAGAGCTGGTTTGGTGGTGCTGAATTCTCTTAGCTTTTGCTTGTCTGGAAAGGTTTTAATTTCTCTGTCAAATCTGAATGAGATCCTTGCTGGGTAGAGTAATCTTGGTTGCAGGTTTTTCTCCTTCATCACTTTAAATTTGTCCTGCCAGTCCCTTCTCACGTGCAGAGTTTCTGCTGAAAGATCAGCTGTTAACTTTATGGGGATTCCCTTGTGTATTATTTGTTGTTTTACCCTTGCTGCTTTTAATATTTTTTCTTTACATTTAATTTTTTTTAAAGTAAGAGTGTTTGTTTGTTTGTTTGTTTATTTATGGCTGAGCTGGGTCTTCATTGCTGTGCGAGGGCTTTCTCTAGTTGTGGCAAGCAGGGGCTACTCTTCACTGCGGTGCGCGGGCTTCTCATTGTGGTGGCTTCTTCTGTTGCGGAGCATGGGCTCTAGGCATGCGGGCTCAGTAGTTGTGGCTCACAGGCTCCAGATCGCAGGCTCAGCAGTTGTGGCACACGGGCTTAGTTGCTCTGTGGCATGTGGGATCTTCCCGGACCAGGGATCGAACCCATGTCCTCTGCATTGACAGACAAATTCCCAACCACTGTGCCACCAGGGAAGTCCCTGTATTTAATTATTATTATTATTATTATTATTATTATTATTTGCAGTATGCAGGCCTCTCACTGTTGTCGCCTCTCCCATTGCGGAGCACAGGCTCCGGACGTGCAGGCTCAGTGGCCATGGCTCACGGGCCCAGCCGCTCCACGGCATGTGGGATCTTCCCAGACTGGGGCACGAACCCATGTCCCCTGAGTCGGCAGGCAGACTCTCAACCACTGCGCCACCAGGGAAGCCCCCCTGTATTTAATTTTTGATAGTGTGATCAATATGTGTCTTGACGTGTTTCTCCTAAGATTTATCCTGTATGGGACTCTCTGTGCTTCCTGGACTTGATTAACTATTTCCTTTCCCATATTAGGGAAGTTTTTAACTATAATTTTTTCAAATATTTTCTCAGTCCATTTCTTTTTCTCTTCTTCGTCTGGGACCCCTATAATTTGAATGTTGGTGCATTTAATGTTGTCCCAGAGGTCTCTGAGACTGTCCTCAATTCTTTTCATTCTTTATTCTGCTCTGCAGTAGTTATTTCCACTATTTTATCTTCCAGGTCACTTATCCATTCTTCTGCCTCAGTTATTCTGCTATTGATCCCTCTAGAGAATTTTTAATTTCATTTATTTTGTTGTTCATCATTGTTTGTTTGCTCTTTGGTTCTTCTAGGTCCTTGTTCAACGTTTCTTGTATTTTCTCCATTCTATTTCCAAGATTTTGGATCATCTTTATCATTATTCTGAATTCTTTTTCAGGTAGACTGCCTATTTCCTCTTCATTTGTTAGGTCTGGTGGGTTTTTGCCTTGCTCCTTCATCTACTGTGTGTTTCTCTGTCTTCTCATTTTGCTTAACTTATTGTGTTTGGGGTCTCCTTTTTGCAGGCTGCAGGTTCATAGTTCCCACTGTTTTTGGTGTCTGTCCCCAGGGGCTAAGGTTGGTTCAGTGGGTTGTGTAGGCTTCCTGGTGGAGGGGACTAGTGCTGTGCTCCAGTGGATGAGGCTGGATCTTGTCTTTTTGGTGGGCAGGTCCACATCTGGTGGTGTGTTTTGGTGTGTCTGTGGCCTTATTGTGATTTCAGGTAGCCTCTCTGCTGATGGATGGGGTTGTGTTCCTGTCTTTCTACTTGTTTGGCATAAAGTGTCCAGCACTGTAGCTTGCTGGCTGTTGTGTGGAGCTGGGTTTTGGTGTTGAGATGGAGATCTCTGGGATATTTTTGCCGTTTGATATAACATGGAGCTGGGAGGTCTCTGAACTTGGCTCTCCCACCTCAGAGGCACAGCCCTGATGCCTGGCTGGAGCACCAAGAGCCTTTCATCCACACAGCTCAGAATAAAAGGGGGAAAAGAAAGAAAGAAAGAAAGAAGATAAAATAAAATAAAGTAAAAATAAAATAAAGTCATTAAAGTAAAAAATAATTAAGAAAAAATTTTTAATAAGTAAAAAAGAAAAAAAAGGACAGACAGAACCCTAGGACAAATGGTAAAAGCAAAGTTATACCGACAGAATCACACACAGAAGCATACACATACAAACTCAGAAAAAGAGAAAAAGGGGAAAAAAATATATATATATATATATTGTTGCTCCCAAAGTCCACCTCCTCAACTTGGGATGATTCATTGTCTATTCGGGTATTCCACAGATGCAGGGTACATCAAGTTGATTGTGGAGATTTAATCCTCTGCTCCTAAGGCTGCTGGGAGAGATTTCCCTTTCTCTTCTTTGTTCTCACAGCTCCCGAGGGTCAGCTTTGGATTTGGACCTGCCTCTGCGTGTAGGTCGCCTGAGGGCGTCTGTTCCCGCCCAGATAGGACAGGGTTAAAGGAGCAGCTGATTTGGGCTCTGGCCGGGGTGGGCGGGGGCGCGTCAGAGGCCGGCATGACGTTGTACTAGCCTGAGGCACACCGTGCGTTCTCCCTGGGAAGTTGTCCCTGGATCCCAGGACCCTGGCAGTGGCGGGCTGCACAGGCTCCCGGGAGTGGAGGTGTGGAGAGTGACCTGTGCTCGTACACAGGCTTCTTGGTGGCGGCAGCAGCAGCCCCAGCGTCCCACGCCCGTCTCTGGGGTCCGCGCCTTTAGCCGCGGCTCGCGCCCGTCTCTGGAACTCCTTTAAGCAGAGCTCTTAATCCCCTCTCCTCACGCACCAGGAAACAAAGAGGCAAGAAAAAGTCTCTTGCCTCTTTCGGCAGCTCCAGACCTTTTCCCGGACTCCCTCCCGGCTAGCCGTGGCGCACTAGCCCCCATCAGGCTGTGTTCACGCCGCCAACGCCAGTCCTCTCCCTGCGCTCTGACCGAAGCCCGAGCCTCAGCTCCCAGCCCCGCCCGCCCCGGTGGCTGAGCAGACAAGCCTCTCGGGCTGGTGAGTGCCGGTCGGCCCCGGTCCTCTGTGCGGGAATCTCTCCGCTTTGCCCTCCGCACCCCTGTTGCTGTGCTTTCCTCCGCGGCCCCGAAGCTCCCCGCCTCCGCCACCCGCAGTCTCCGCCCGCGAAGGGGCCTCTAGTGTTGTGGAAACCTTTCCTCCTTCACAGCTCCCTCCCTCTGGTGTGGTCCCGGTCCCTATTCTTTCGTCTCTGTTTTTTCTTTTTTCTCTTGCCCTACCCAGGTACGTGGGGAGTTTCTTGCCTTTTCGGGGGTCTGAGGTTTTCTGCCATAATTCAGTAGGTGTTCTGTAGGAGCTGTTCCACATGTAGAGGTATTTCTGATGTATTTGTGGGGAGAAAGGTGATCCCCGCATCTTACTCTTCCGCCATCTTGAAGCTCCGCGGGAGAGTTCTTTGATCTATTGTTCAGAGATGAGCAACTTGGCGCACTGTGTAACGGCTGTTCACCCATGGTCTTTTAATAATTAAAATTAGCTTACGCAAGTTTCTAAAATTATGTTAAGACTTAAAAGTAAACAAGACAACTAAAATAAAGGTGACATGAGCTTGTTTTTGAAGTGTGTGTGTGTGTGTGTGTGTAAAATTTTCTGTAAGTGGCACGAATACTTATTAGTTGGGGATATAATAGTTGCCTAAGGGCAGGGCATGCACCAAATGACCTCTATTTTCTGGATAATCTGCTGAGGAGGTGCTGAATTTAGAGAAGTACATTCTGAAGCCTTATTGATGTTTACTCCCACATTAAGCAGGATTTTCAAACATAAGAGCCTTTTACACTACCTTTAGCCAGAGAACTACATACTACTTTTAGCCACCAGACTGACCCGACCATAAACTTTGAAGGTGTCCAAAAACAAGATGCAAAACGTTTCAACACAACTGCTTGAGCACGAAAGGGGATTTTCCTGCTTCTTAGAGTCTCTCTTCGGTTTCTCTTCCAGTAGAATTCTTTTCCACGTGTACAAATCCTGAGACACTTCTTTCCATAGAGAGGAAGGCTGAACACCAAGCTCCACCCTGTGCTCATCCTCCCCCACACCCCGACCCCCATTTTTAAATTTTGCACGTAGGGTGAGCCCAGTCCTAATACTTAGACTTGAGTGAAGGGTCCATTGTAGCCTCTTAACTAGTACCTCTGATGTTCAGCCTAGATTTTCCCATCTCTAAAACAAGAATAACTGAAATGCCCTTATAGAACTGTTTGGAGGATGGAATGAGATGGCATATGTAAAGCATGTAACATGCTTGATACAGAGTCAGTGCTCAAGAAATGCCACTAGCACGATTACTGTTAACACCAATGGTAGAACAGTAAGAATAGGAGATAGGGGCTTCCCTGGTGGCGCAGTGGTTGAGAGTCTGCCTGCCGATGCAGGAGACACAGGTTCGTGCCCCAGTCCGGGAAGATGCCACGTGCCGCGGAGTGGCTGGGCCCGTGAGCCATGGCCGCTGAGCCTGCGCATCCAGAGCCTGTGCTCCACAATGGGAGAGGCCACAAGAGGCCTGCGTACCGCAAAAAAAAAAAAAAAAAGAATAGGAGATAATGCTTAGGCTCCCAATCCTCAACAGGGAGACATCCCAACCCTAGACCGATCCCATCTACTGGGAGACTCAGACATGTAAATGAATAGTCACCATTCAATGAACTGTCATAATAAAGGTTTACACGTGGCAAGAAGAAAGCACAAAGTGGGGAGGATGAGCTCAGCTTTTAGAGAAGCGGTTTTCAGTTGAGGACTGAAGGCTGAGTAGGAGAGCTTGCTAAGTGGAGGAGAGGAGAAAGGTCATTCCACACTGAAACACTAGTGGGTACAAAGGCACTGAGGTTGGAAAGGGCCTGGGATATCCAGAGGGAGACACTCTGTATAGCTGGAATGGGGAGCTCTGGTGGGAAAGTTGTGGGAGGTGAGGCCAATAAAGAAGGATATGGTCTGTGGATTAAGAGCCTTGAATATCATTCTAAAGCAGTGAGATTTTGTTCTGGGGACACTGGAGGATTCTATTGAAGGATTTTGAGGCTCTGTTATGAGATGTTCATATATGAGGTTTAGAATGATGATTACATGCAGGATGGACAGGAGACAGGGAGGGAGTGAAGCCAGGGATATACCCATTAGGAGGCTATTGTAAGATCCAGGCGTGGAAGATGAGGGGCCTGAATCAAAGCACTAGCAGTGGTGCTGGAAACCAGTAAAGGGATCTGACCCACATTTGGGAGGCAGAATCAAGAAGCCAGGTGGCAGACAGACTGTGGAGTGTTCTGGGGAGGAAGGAGAAATTGACAATGACTGGGAGGTTTCATCCGTAGTAACTGCGTGGAGGCCACGTGAGGAGGAGTCTATGCAGGCGTGTGTACTCGGCGGGAGGAAGACGATAGGCAGTAAGATTTGGAACACATCCAGCCTGAAATGCAGGGGACTGGCCACGTGGAAGTGCTTGACAGACAGATGGAAATGTAAGTCTGGGACTCAGAAGAAAGGTGAGGCTGGAGTTTGAGTATTGACTGGAGGATAGGAAATACATGAGCTGTGTCGAGGACACTTGCCCTGAGAAAGAAGGGTTGAGGACCCTACCAGGTGATTATCCTCATCTTCCTGAGAAGATAAAATTCTCAGTTTTATCTTTCCACAGCCCTTAATGATCAGTGCACTTCCGGTGTGGGACTTTGGCCCGGTCCCCCAGCACATGTCCCCAGAGTTTCCTTACCCTGGCTATTTGGTCTGCCATTTGGAGACGTCCATCCAGCTCTCGTCTGATCTGGGCTGCTTGCTCATCTGGATTGTCCAGCTGCACAAAAGCACAAATGTGGAGACTTTCAGTTTGGGTGACAAAAGCCAAGGAACTCATGACTTCACACCCAGACTACTCGGTGCCCCCATAGACCTATTCCACTAAAACGTAAGAATCGTGTGACACACAAATCCAGTTTGAGGGAAATCCCAAGTTAAATCCTTTTAAGGAGAATGTGATGTGGTAGGCAGGCTGTTGCTAAGCAAGACATCTAAATGCACTTGAATAAGAACCTCCTCTGAACTTCTAGGCAGCAGTGCTTCTAACGAGGGCCTGATGCAGCACTCCTGTTTTGGGGTCCAGTGAAGAAGTGTTTACAGGGCAGACATACAAGGAAGGAGATGGTAATATAACTGTTAGTATTGTACCGAGCAGACATAAGTCCGCATACGTAGCGCCTACATGGCATATATCCTGCTGCTCTCCCACCTCTGGACCGTGGATGATTAGTTAATAATTGCATCCTTTCTCTCTGAGCCCTGAGACCTTTTCAACCAGTACTCCAGATGGCTGCTACCTCTCAGCTGGTGTTGATATCTTATATACACTACTAGGTATAAAACAGATAACTAATGAGAACCTACTGTATAACAAAGGGAACTCTACTCAATGCTCTGTGGTGACCTAAATGCGAAGGAAATCCAAAAAGGAGGGGATATATGTATATATACGTATAGCTGATTCACTCTGCTGTACAGCAGAAACTAACACAACATTGTAAAGCAACTAAACTCTAATGAAAACTAATTTAAAAAATTAAGCAGTAAAGTGGAAGTAGGTGCAAGCCTCCTTCTCCTAACTAATTAAATGCATGCATTAGAAACTACACAGAGTATGCTTCAAGGGGAGGCCATCCGTAATCTGCTTGTGAAATTTGCAGTTAGACAGTTACCCACTCAGGTGATTTTTGCCACATCTACATTAAATTTGCATCTGGCTTAAAAAAAATAAAAGAAATCTATCTTTGTCTTCTCTGATGGGTAGACAATTCCCTAACTTCTCTAGTGTCAGTTTTCCCATCCACAGAATGAAGGGGTTGGTTATGTAATCTCCATCATCCCTCTCCCATCTTTCTATAAATCTATGAAAGACATTGGCAAATATTTCTACGAAGGTCCATATAATTAACACTCTAGGCTTTGAGGGCCATAAGATCTCTGTTGCAGTGACTCAGATCTTCCAATGAGGTGTGAAAACGGACACAGACAACACGTAAATGAATGAGCACTGCTGTGTTCCAATAAAATTTTATGTACAACAGGTGGCGGGCCATAGTTACTGATCCCTGCTCTAGGAATTGAAGTTCTCTCTTTACTTCCAAGCAAGCCTAGCGTTATACTTCAAGCTGTAATTGAGTCTGCTTTGTTCAGTACCTGATAAATTATTTTATTCACAGAAAAGTTTAATAAGTAGGGAACAGTGACATTCAAGTGGGATGTGCTCTATTCTTCTTTTCAGAACAGATTAACTCACAACAAAAAGTAGATACAGAAATATGTGAGTTTTTTAGGTCCCTTTCTCTTAAAAGCCATTTTTATTCAGAAATCTGAAAAGTATGGAATTTTATTCAGAAATTTGAAAATGAAAACCCAGCTCCGTGCTTAAAAAAGAATCTAATCTATGCTATGAAATGGTACAGAAAATAAGTTATTTCTAATATGACGTAAATAAGAACACTGGACAATTTATGGTCATATTTTTGAAGCATCATGAGTTGTTTTCTTGGGTTTGTTATACAAAACATAAAAATCTATCTGGCTTTATGCTCTGCATTTTTATCACCCTGTTCAATTCAGGAGTTGCCTTATCTTCTCTTTCCCACAGTTTTGATGAGCAGGACTATTTTCTAGATCATAAAGATGGGATTGTTACTTTTGGTCATATATTCTAAAGTAGCATTTCCAAACGGGTGTTCTGCTGAGCAACACACTTATTAGAGACTCCAGAAGAAAGGATCCAGAAGGGCTCCAAAAGAATGGCTAGAGGGCTTCCCTGGTGGCACAGTGGTTGGGGGTCCGCCTGCCGGTGCAGGGGACACGGGTTCGTGCCCCGGGCCGGGAGGATCCCACATGCCGCAGAGCGGCTGGTCCCGTGAGCCATGGCCGCTGGGCCTGCGCGTCCGGAGCCTGTGCTCCGCAACGGGAGAGGCCACAGCAGTGAGAGGCCCGCATACTGCAAAAAAAAAAAAAAAAAAGAATGGCTAGATAAGTTTGGAAAATGCTGTGTCAAAATGCACAAAATCTCTGAGAAGCTCAGCAGTAAGGAAATCTGTCAGATTTTGACCAACTCAACTATTATTTAACTTAAATTTTTATTTTTACATAATGCCCAGAGAACATGAGTTGGAAATCCTGTTCTAAATAAATAAAGAGAACCACTGGAGAGCGGTCACACCACTAACCAGTGGTCCCTCCATCACCACTTGCTAATAGGCACACGTGGGAAACATGGTATCCTCAGTATTGGGTTTAAGCTCCAATGAACTGTTCTTATTCTATTCCCTTGGAAGCCCAAGACTTCTTCATACCCAGGTGCAAACCCACTGGGAACACTCAGAAATATCCTGTTCAAAATACATATGCAAAAAAAACATCTGACTACTTCACTGAGAAGAAGCAAAATGATTTGGTTAGGGGCTAAAGTTGGGGGGTTCTGTCAGAAGATACGGTGCTCAGAGGTTAAAACTGAAAAGAGAAAACAACCCAACAGAACCATCCCCATTATGAAATTTCTCAGATGTGTGTGAATTCTCCCACTGGCCTCACCAAATACAATTAGAAACAGCAGAGGATGCCAGCAGTGAAGATGAGCAGGCTAGGTCTACACAAAGCTTCATTCATTGGTTCATTTATTCATTCATCTAATTTTTATGGAATGTCTTGCTATGCATGATACTGGAATACAGAAAGGAACAAGACAGACCCAGTTCCTGCCTCCATGGAACTTAAATCTAACAAGAACAGGTATGGCTATTTGAATAATCTGGACACAAAACAGAGAGGATTAGCATTTATTGATGCCTATTTCAAGACCAGGGACTGTATGACCTATATTAAAGCCTTCTCTAAGGGTTCCCAAGAAATAGATGTTAAAGTGCATTATCCCAGGGAAAGGATTCTGGGGTCAAGAAACACTGCTCCTTCCTGAAAATTTATAATACATATTAGCATAATTAAGATTCAAAGAAATTCTGGAGTAAATCAGCTTGTTTAACTGTGTTTAACTTTGTCTTTGACACAATTTTTTCACTGAAAACAAGTATTTCACAGAGCAGTTTGAGAAATTCCCAAGTAAAACAACTTTATGAGGTATGTACCGCTATTATTCCCATTTTACAGATGAGGACACCAAGTCTCTATAAGGTTCAAGAATGTGGTAAAGTGGCATGAGTCATTTGAAATGGGAGTTGGCTCTGCCTCAGACTGGAACTCTTTTGTTCTGCTTTATGTTGACTTTCTTCTTTAGTGTATTGTTTTGGTTTTCTAATTGGCCCTGACAACTAACTCCACACTCCTACGTAGTTCAATTTAATACAAAGAGCCACCACTAGGGGGCAGAGAACTATCTACCATCCATTTCCTATCATGAGTGATTTCTTCTGGGGATGCTGTTGCAGCACAAGAGCCCTCCCTAAGAAATAACAGTAATGGGTATGTTCTTATCCTGGCTTTGCCACTTAGTAGCTGTGTGACCTTGGGCAAATTACTTAACCTCTCTGTGCTCAGGACTCCTCATCTGAATAATCGGTATAATAAGTCTACCCCAAGGCTGTCATGAGGATTCACTGAGACCACAGATATAAAGCTTTCAGCTCAGTGCTTGGCATGCAGCAAACCCTCAGGAAACAGTGGCTGCTGTTTGCGTTATTAGAACAGCCCACGCTGGCTGTATTTCTGACACGGTCCACAATGGGGCATCGAAGATTCAGGTGAGAAAATGCCAGATGGGCTAGTGTCCCTCCCTGGTGTGGATGTGGGGTCTTGGTGTGATAGTCTGTGTCCGGAGAGGAAGGTGATGGAGGCTTCCATCTCTGGGTGAATTTCTTTGGCTTCTCAGTGTATCCTACTTTCTCCAGGGTAAGTCCTTTCCTCTGTTAGACTTTAATTAGCAGGAGTGACCAGAAGGCGGACGCTGCTGCCTGAGAGCTAATGATCTGAAGGGAAGATGGCAACAGAAATGCAACCGAAGCTCCCTAAAATAGCCTGGTGTGAGAGAGAAGGCCATCCTCCATCAAAAGCCTCGACAGCCCCGCTCTATGAAACCCCCCAAAATAAAGAGAAATCAAGTAATTACCTTTCAACTGCTGGAAAGAAAAGGCCAGAGAGTGAGCTTCCATGGAAACGAGGTTCTGTTTACCTCACTGGTCTTTTCCACTGAGGAAAGGAAAGACCCGCTGGCGAACCAGGCCAAGGGCAAACTTTCCCGGTGACAGCTCATTAGGGTTAAAATATGTACATGTGCAAGAAGGCTTTTTACCTAATTAGCCAAATAATCTTCCTACTAGCGGAGGTCAAACAGAGGCATTGTGGTTGTTTTGATTTGCCAGTCAAACAAAGGGAACTATTTCCTTGGGCTCTTCTTTTAAAGTGATGGAGAACTCAGCTTGGTGCTGGGTAAGCGCAGACAGGTATCACCTAAGCCACAGGTTCAAGCCCACCCCGAGTCTGGGATTCTCTCCACTCACAGCTGTGTCCCTTCGGTCAGTGCAGACACGAGAACCCAGACCAGCATCGCCGTCGGGCACGTTTGCCCTGGCAGGAGCACCGCGTGGTGGAGGACCCCGTACGGGAGAGTCTGCAGCCAGCTATCCCACTCCCTGGTTGCAGGACCTTGTTATGTCTCTTAACCTCTTTGAGCCCCGGTTTCTTCGACTGTAGAGGGGGGACCATTTTTATCTTGCATGGCTACTGAGAGGACTAAATGAGACCATGTGTTTCAAAGGAAGTCAGGCCAACCTGGGTCCAAATCTTGGCTCTGCAGTTTCCTTACTCAAAGGGATCACACAGGTGGCTGAACCTCTCTAAGCCTCAGTTTTCTTGACTGTAAAGTGGGGGAGAACATAAGAGACCTACCTCAGTGTGTTGATAGAAGGATGGAGCGGGATGATTATGTATGCACAGCACCTAGTGTAGTGCTGGCACATAGTAGGTCCTATAGCTTAGCAATGAGTTTCTAGAATTATCCCTTTTGAGGGTGGGCGCTTATCTGACGTTCACTCCCCTCCCTGCCCTTTGAGATTTATGAAAGAAACCAGGGGAGCCCTGGCATGGACGGGAGCGCCTGTGTGCTGGTCACGATTTGCCCTTAGCTGGTGGATCTCGGGCCAAGGTCACGACCTCTCTGTCCACAACCCCTTCATGTGATAAATGACAAACCCTAAGTGATTATGTTCCAGGAGTCTCTGAAAAGCCTAGACGAGCATTTCTCAAAGTTATATTCTGGGGAAGCCTAGTCCCTCAGATCCTCTATGAGAAAGGGTTCTGTGGCCAAGTCTGCTCCCTCTCTCCCCTTCCTGGAGAAGCCACAAGACACAGTAGTGGGAAATCCTACACAAAGGCAAGCTTGTGTGCGCCCATATTTCCCAAACTTATCTGGCCACGTGGGTAATACGTTTGAACACCCCAGCATACTTTGGGCTAAGCTCACCGAGCCAATTCTCTCATGTGCTTCATTTCTCTCATGTCCATGGACAGAATTTTGGGGGGAGAGAAAGAGGCAGGTAGGAAGCAACCCCACTATGCAAATAGGTCTATATCTCAGTGAAAAGGGAATGCCCATCTGGGAACACCCTGTCTGACCTCTGGGGTGATAGAGACATCATCCCAGGGCCCAGGCATGCAGCCTCGTCATTAACCCCAAAGCCCTGGGCCTTGACAGTGTGCCTGGGTACCGGCTTTCCCTAGGGATGCCTCAGTTCTCTGGGGCTTACACAGTATGATGCTGGGGAGGCGAGTCCAACTCTGGACCCGTCCAAAGTCATCACTGTTACTACCACCAGGTAGCCTGCGATCAAGCAAAGAGAGGACGTGATTCAAATATGCAGAAAATTGAAATAAACAGGCAGATTACTTGCTGCATTGTTTGAGTCACTGTTCTGCTTTCTGAACAAGTCTCTAGGCCTCAGCCTCAAAGCAAATGGACCAAGTTCAGCCTCAGGACTATACTGACATGATCCAGGACTGTGGCTGGAAGGAGATTTAAAGGTGCAGCAGTGACCTCAAGTTGGGGTGGAGGCCCTGCTGAGCTCTGTGGCCTGTCAGACACCACCTCCCCACTCAGTCCGCTGCACAGGGTCCTCCACTGGGGCTTCTGGAAGGGTTTGCTTTCTCCTGCTGCCAGATCTTTGCACACCCTGTCCCCCACACCTGGAACACTCTCCCTTGTCTCCCCCATTGGCTGGTAACCCTAACCCTAACCTCCTTCATCCTTCAGCTTTGCAGCAAAGTCTTTTCTGACCCCTCCAGGCTCGGTGAGTTTCTCCTGTCATATGTTCTCCCGGCACTGTGCACCTCTCCTTTATTAGTGTTTATTGCAATTTTAATTTTACGTCCACTCATGAGATTGTGTGATGTCTACCTACCAGACTGGAAGCTCTGTGAGGGCAGGTGCATGTGATTTCGCTCACCTCTGCATCCCCGGCACCTAGCCTAGCACCAAATACAGAGTGGGCTCTGATGACTGCCTGGCCAGCTAAAGGACTGAGTTAATTAACTGTGACCCAGAAGGAAAGCGGCCCACCCACAGTAACACCATCATCAGTGAGAGAGCTGGGACCATGTTCCCAACCTGCTCACGTCTATGCTATGTCTTGCTGCTTAGCAGCTGTGTCCTGGGAAGTGCCAGTTTCTGCAGAAATAGGTAAAGACTGAACTTGGCTGGCCTATAACCAGTCACATCACTGATAACGCATCCTTAATTCCAGACTACGGGGCACTGAGGCAGGTGGGCCTGTCAGCAGCTGCGGTGCAAGCCACCTGCTGACCTGGGTTGAGCTCCATCTGTTCCCCTTGTTTCCTCTCTACTTCCCAGCCTGGTCCCTCAGTGCCCACGGATTCGTGTCTGAGCAGGAGGTGCGACTGCGGAGGAGGGTAGAGGCGCCTCCCATAAAGCACTCTCATCAGTGGCGCAGCCCCCCTTTCCTCCAAAGCCCTTTTTGTGGTTGTTTAATTTATTTGGCTGCTCCAGGTCTTAGTTGCAGCATGTGGAATCTTTTTAGTTGCAGCATGCGGGACCTAGTTCCCTGACCAGGAATCGAACCTGGGACCCCTGCACTGGGAGCACGGAGTCTTAACCACTGGACCCCCAGGGAAGTCCCTTCCCTGTGTTTTTTGTTTGTTTGTTTTGTTTTGTTTTTTGCGGTACGCGGGCCTCTCACTGTTGTGGCCCCTCCCGTTGCGGAGCACAGGCTCTGGACGCGCAGGCTCAGCGGCCATGGCTCACGGGCCCAGCCGCTCCGCGGCATGTGGGATCTTCCCGGACCGGGGGCACGAACCTGTGTCCCCTGCATCGGCAGGCTGACTCTCAACCACTGCGCCACCAGGGAAGCCCTGCCCTGTGTTTTTTATCCTCCTTCAGAGACAAACTGCTCCAGCCAATGGTGCCTTCCTGCTGCACTGCAGTCTGGAAAGTTACAGCTGGGCAGTGTCAGTTCCCAATCAGGGGATGTGGGTGCCCGAGCTCCAGCCTCAAGAAGGCACTGAACTTTGGATGTTGGCTACGTTATTGCATTCAGTGCCTGGCTGCCACTTCCAAACTCCTGTCCTGCCATCTCTTACAGCCTGTCTCTCCTTTGTCCACCTCTAAGGTGGAGGCTGTAGAATAGCGTCAGACCTCTCTTGTCTAGGATCAATTGTTGCCTTTCCACTTTGAAGCCGAGCAACACTGACAAGTTATTAGATCTCTCCACGTCTCCACTTTTAATTTTTTCAACTCTCTTAACTCTACAGCGGGAATAATAATGAGAATACCTCCCTCGTAGGATTGATAAGAGGTTAAATGAGATGGTATGTGTATGATGCTTAGCAGGGTGCCTGGCATGCAGTCACTTTCTGTAAATCTTAGCAGCTATTAGCATGTGGCATTCCACAGCACAAATTCTTCATCCTTACACAAATTCTGATTCTGATAACACTTCAAGTGGCAGAACAGTTTTCCCCAGCTTTCAGGTAGGAAGCCAAGCTTCAAAAGATGAAGTAGTTTGCCGGTAGTTTCAGAGATAGGTGACCCTGCACAGAGGGGACATTCTTGAGAAAACAGGGCATTGATTTTAGAATCAGAAAACCTTAAGATCAAACCCTACCTTTGTCACATACTCACTGTGTGACCAGGGCCAGGGAACTCTACCTCTCTGAGCATCTATACCTGGAGCTCTAAAATAATACCCTCAGAGGACTACTGTAATGATAATCATAACAGACATTTCCACACTCTAGGGGTTTGACATATTGTAGGTTTACTATTACTTCTAATATTATCACTGGGGATGAATCTGATGAAATCTGCAGCCGTGCCTTTGATGTAAGTCTTTACTGGGGCTCTTTTCCAAGGTTATTTGTGGAGTTTGATGTCCTGTGCACATAAAATTATATACTGTTTTTCTAAAGCTCAACCAAGGAGATACCATCCCATTTGTGGAAGAGTTAAAATAAGATCACTAGTGCCTTTCTTTACCATGCCTTATTTCCTCTCCAAGAGAAGACCTTGAATAGGTCAAAGTCTCCATTCTGAAGGATGCACTTCTCCTTGATTGCAAAAGGCAAGGTTTAGCTCTCAGAGTTTGCCAGCCAATGGGAACATCCTCTGCATCCGAGTCACCCATTTTATGTCTTCACTGGCTTCTGGCAATGCAGTAAATATAACCCAAGAGCTCCAAATGCAGTAACTCTCTGAGTGAGCAGCAAATAAATATATAAAAATACCCTGGATGGAAAACCAATCCATTCCTTTATGATCCTGCAGTGCTCAACCAGCCTTCCCCCATCCCCACCCCAGTCCTGCAATGACCTCCCCTCTGCTTTCCACCATTTCAAATCTGACATACCATCTGGGTATGGTCTGGTTTCAGACATACTTTCTTTAGGGAAGCCCTCCTTGATTGCTTTGGCCATGTATCAACTTGCTCTTGTAGGCAGCACTGGCCAGTCTAGTATCTCAACCTCCTCTGTGTCACATGTTTCAGATTTCCCTTCCCGCCAGAATAGCTGTAGGGCACAATGGTCAGGAACCTAGGGAACTAGAAACAGACCTGGGCTCAAATCTTTGCTCTGCCATTTACCAGCTCTGTGACACTGGGCAATATACTCCCTGTGTCTGCTGCTTCATCTGCAAAATGGGAGTCCTAATAGTAACAATGCCAAGAGCAGAGGCTTGTCATGAGAATAAAAGAAGACAGTACTCATAAAGCACTTAGCGTGATGCCTCGAATATGATGTAGGGCCAAACAGTCAAGGCTATGATTTAGTACTACTGAGTCCAGAGACTATGGTTTTTATCCAGCATGAAGGACACAGCTGTGCCTTTTACGGATCATCTTAATTGTCTTCACAGCTGGGGCTGGGAGATGGTCCAATTCACCTGTACTATCCTGAAGACACAGAACCTTAAGCCACTCAGAGAAGAGAATGGGCACTGTCTTTCAGGGTGGGAGTGTGGCCGCTGAAGCTCGGGGTATGGAAGAAGCAGGTGGTTTTGTGCTTGGGACTCGGTTGATTTATTCCTTCTTAACTATGAAGTCACATCTTCAATATCTCTTGAATCCATCTATTCTGTTTATCCACTTCCCTAGGGGAGGCCGCCACTGTCTCCATGGTGGAGCGCTGACCCGTTTACCGGCATCCTCTCTGACACAGCAGTTCTCAACCTGGCTGTACATTAGAATCATCTGGGGTACATGAAAGACAATCCTGATACCCAGACTGCATCCAGACCAACTAAATCAGACATTTAGGTTGGGGCCCAGGAGTCAGTTTTTGTTTGTTTGTTTTAACTGTTCAGGTGATTCCAATGTGCAGTGAAGATTGAGAACCTTTACCAAAAGTCAGTGGTTCTCAAACTATGGTGAGACTCGACCAGAGAACTTGTTAAAACACAGAGTTGTGGGCCTCATCCCTAGAGAGTTTTGATTCAGTAGGTCTGGGGTGAGAACCAAGAATTTGCCCTTCCTGGGTGATGCTGATGCTGAGAACCACACTCTGAGCACAAGGACAGAATCCATGCTCTGCGGTGCACTCTGCTCATCTTTCTGGACTGTGCATATGCTCACGTTACTCTCCTGCCTAAGACTCTACAATAATGTTCTATTTTCCTTGGCAACAGGAGTCTGAGATCCTTATCAAAGCAGACTATACTACAAGGCTACAGTCATCAAAACAGTATGGTACTGTCACAAAAACAGAAATATAGATCAATAGAACAGGATACAAAGCCCAGAAATAAACCCACACAACTATGGTCAGTTAATCTATGACAAAGGAAGCAAGACTATAAATGGAGAAAAGACAGTCTCTTCAGTAAGTGGTGCTGGGAAAACTGGACAGCTACAGGTAAAAGAATGAAATAAGAACATTCTTTAACACCATACACAAAAATAAACTCAAAATGGGTTAAAGACCTAAATATAAGACCTGATACTATAAAACTCTTAGAGTAAAGCATAGGAAGAACACTCTGACATAAACTGCAGCAATATTTTTTTCAGTCTCCTAGAGTAACAGAAATAACAAAAATAAACAAATGGGGCATAATCAAACTCAAAAGCTTCTGCACAGCAAAGGAAACTATAAACAAAACGAAAAGACAACACATAGAATGGGAGAAAATATATGCAAATGATGTGACTGACAAGGGATTAATCTCCAAAATCTATGAACAGCTCATGCAGCTCAATATAAAAAACAACAAAAAAACACAATCCAAACAAAAAATGGGCAGAAGACCTAAACAGACATTTCTCTAAAGAAGACATACAGATGGCCAAGAGGCACATGAAAAGATGCTCATCATTGCTAATAAGTAGAGAAATGCAAATCAAAACTACAATGAGGTATCACCTCATACCAGTCAAAGTGGCCATCATCAAAAAGTCTACAAACAATAAATGCTGGAGAGGATGTACAGAAAAGGGAACCCTCCTACACTGTTGGTGGGAATGTATATTGGTACAGCCACTATGGAGAACAGTATGGAGGTTCCTTAAGAAACTAAAATAGAGCTACCATATGATTCAGCAATCCCACTCCTGGGCATATATCCAGAGGAAACCATGGTTCAGAAGGATACATGCAATCCAATGTTCCTGCAGCACTGTTTACAATAGCCAAGACATGGAAGCAACTTAAATGTCCACTGACAGATGAATGGATAAAGAAGATATGGTACATTTATGCAATGGATTATTATCAGCCATTAAAAAGAAGGAAATAATGCCATTTGCAGCAATATGGATGGACCTGGAGATTATCATACTGAGTGAAGTAAGTCAGACGAAGACAAATATCATATGATATCGCTTATATGCAGAATCTAAAAAAAATAATACAAATGAACTTACTTACAAAACAGAAATAGACTCACAGACTTAGAAAACAGATTTATGGTTACCAAAGGGGAAACGTGTGGGGGGGTATAAATTGGGATTTGGGGATTGTCATATACTCATTACTATTTTTAAAATAGATAACCATCAAGGACCTACTGTATAGCACAGGGAACTGTGCTCAATATTCTGTAATAACCTACATGGGAGAAGAATTTAAAAAAAATAGATACATGTATACGTATAACTGAATCACTTTGCTGTACACCTGAAACTAACACAACATTGTTAATCAACTATACTCCAATATAAGATAAAAATTAAAAAAAGAAACCTGAGGGAGCATTGCCATCTGGCTCCTACACAGCTTTCCAGTCTTTTCTCCCACTGCTTTGTCTTGCCCTCCCGACCCAGGCCATCCTGTTATGCTTCTAGGTTCCCAAATATGACATATTTGTTCGTGGCCCCAGGCCAATGCTCCTGCACTGCCTTCCTCTGCCATCTTCATCTCACTGACACTTACTCATTAACCCAACTTCCAGCAGCCTCAATGCTGCTTCCTTAGGATTCTTCTTGGCCCCAGCCAAGGTCACTTCCTCAAGGTCCCGACAACATCTTGAACCTCCTCTTTTATCACTCTCATTACATGTGCATTATTTGCTCCTGTTCCTGTTCTCTGAAAGACTATAAATGCCTTGATGACAGGGACCATGTCTGTCCAGTTCACTATAAAATCTCCAGAGACTGATGCACGGTAGGTGTGTAAGAAGTATTTGCAGAATTAACTTTGAGATGGAGATAATAATGTCCACTTGGCAGGGTAGTTTTGATGAATTAATGAGACAAGTTTATTCAAGCGCTTAGTGTGCTGTCTGACACTCAACAGGTGCTCAAATCATGATCTAAATAGAAATCTGAATGCACATGGTTTAAACTTATTGAATCCTTGTTGAATGTATAACTGAAATTGTTAAGGCACAGAAGAACTGACTAAGGTGGTGTCAGTAACAGAGGTCTGAACCAATTAAGCCCTGGGAGCACAGCTTCCTATTCTGGAAACTGGGAGTATTAATACTCAACTCACCATTTAAAAAATATTCAGGGCTTCCCTGGTGGCGCAGTGGTTGAGAGTCCGCCTGCCGATGCAGGGGACACGGGTTCGTGCCCCGGTCTGGGAAGATCCCACATGCCGCAGAGCAGCTAGGCCCGTGAGCCATGGCCGCTGAGCCTGCGCGTCCAGAGCCTGTGCTCCGCAAGGGCAGAGACCACAACAGTGAGAGGCCCGTGTACCACACACACAAAAAAAATAATAAAAAAAATAAAAAAATAAAAAAATAAAAAATATTCATTAAACACCTGTCTTAGAGCAAGCATTGTACTATGAGATGTGAAAGTAGAACAAACATAGAACTAGTCTATTCTATGAGTTTATGGTCCACATGAGAGTCAACGTATATTGAATATTGAGTATATACTACGGCCTGGCCTTGTACTGAATTTTCATTCATTGTCATGTTTAATCCTTGAGATTATTCCTATCACTCTTACAGTCAACACCACTTTACAGATGAGAACACTGAGGCTCAGAGGGATCACAGTAACATCTCAGAGAAGTGGGAGAACTGGGATATGAATTCAGTTCTGTCTGAATCCAGAGTGTAAGCGTTTAACCAGCTTGCTGTCACAACACTCAGTGGGGATAACCTCCACGATTTTTTCAGAACCAAAAAAGAAGGGTTACCCTCCAATTAGTAAACTATTACATAAATGTAAATTATTTTTATTGTCATTAATTTTGAATTTAGTTTTTACTAATTTCTGAAGTTCTGTTCAGGCAGCTGATTTGATGAAAAATGATCACTTCAAAATGAGCCACAAGAGATTTTTGACATGAATATGATAGGAAAGAAAATGACTTTTTGGGCCATTGAATCATTTGATACCTCAAAAGCTTCGAATCATAGTGAAAAGCAATTTATAACTGGCAAAGATAATGCACTCAACAGGAAATCCAGAAAACAGCCAATGATACCTAAAATACCTCTATACACTAATAAAATCAAATGTTTTTGCTAAAAATGCCCACTATTTTAAGAGGAAGTGAACTTCATTTTCAAACATCGATAATGCAGTATACAAGTTATTCACAAGGTCAAAATGAAATCCAGTTTTCCAGCTTCTGCAATTATGGATTTAGTGAATATGTATGTGCATGCAGGTGAGTGTGTGTGTTTGTGCACCCGTGTGTGTATGTGCACTTGTATAACAGAGATCTCAAGCAGTAGGAAACATCCAGAGCTCTCAATCGTAGAGCCCGTCAATTAAAATTGAGGTGAAGTAGTATAATTTCCAGGGCATGTGAGAACTGTCACATGCACCTCTCTTTCCTTTGAGTAGCATGTCACAAATACAAGATATGCTTAATTTCTAGTCCCAGGCTGATCATTATACAAGTTCCTGGTAGAAACTGGGTCTATTCATACGTCTACCCACATATATCATTATCTCATTTTGCCTGCCCTGAAGAGTGTGTGTCTACCTTGGTGATATGACTGTTCAAAGCCAAAAATATTTATAAAGGCTGTGTTTCACCTTGATTAAGACCTGTCAAAGGAACAGTTATTTCCTGCTATCAAATCCATAACTAAGTAGATATGTTTTTTATTAGTTATTTTAAAGGTGTCTTGGGCAAGAGGAGGAGGCAGTATTAAAAAAGAGTGAGGTTCCAAACTTTCCAACAGATGGGAGAAAAGAAATGACCAGAAAAACCCACCCAAATTACACTGTCAGCATTTACTGACAGCTTCCTGCTTGCAATAATCTGTATCACGTGCTAAAGATAAGCAAAGGCATCAGGGTATCATCTATTCTAACACATGTGATATACTGCTATACTGAAAATATAAGTAAATACTGAAAAAGTAAACTCGAAAAGGGGAACAAATTCATCAGGAGAGCCTAATTTATTCCAGGGTAACAAGTTAACCCTGAAATCTCATTGTTGTCCTAAGACAACAATGGTTTAGTTCTTGCTCACCCTACATGCCCAATGTGGATTATGGGGGACACTGTTCCACAAAGTTACTCAGGGATCCAGGCAGATGGAAGCACCACTATTTTGTGACTGCCATCTCAACATGTGGCTTCCAGGCTCACTGTGACAGGGGAACACAGAGCATGGACTACTCATAGCCTGTTTGCTGGAACCAGTCACATGGTCCTAACCTAATTGCAAGGGAAGCTAGAAAATGTAAAAGAAGACATAAAATATTTTGTGTTGCTGTTTCTGCCACAAAAAGCTACTATGGATTCTAGTTAAAGTGCTTATAATATAAAGTCTATCTTGAATATCTGGAAATTGTTTGATTCTACCTGACCTGTGTGGACAATTCTACATTGTTTCAAATTAATGACACTGAACTTTGTGAAACACAATTAAATTTGCATTGTGAAAGGCAAATATGGCTGTGGTTTAGAGGAGGGAAATTAAAGAAGTACTCTTCTCTGAGAGAGAAAACTGCAAATAAACAGTATTTTAACCAGTATAAATTAAAACATTATTGACTGAAATACACAATTCTGGCACTGAAGAGGTTCAGATCAAGATGGCCCTAGGGTCTCATAATCTAATTTATTTCTAATGACTCAAAATCAACAGGCTAAGAAATACTTTGAGTGGTAGACCACCATCGACGCAGATGATTTCTCGTCTCTTGAAATTTTATTGGCACTTAAGATGCAAGACTAATCCTCTGTGAAACAGTTTTTAAGATTAGATAGTCCATTTGCTGATGTCGGCCTTTCACATTTGCAAAAACACCTAAGTTGAATTTGCTTAGCAAAGGGAATACTTTTTAGGTCTTTTAGAGAAAAAATTTCTAGTGATTGTAGCAAATTTCTCCCCACCTCACAGATTACTGTAAAATCTCAAAGGAAACAAAAACTTAGTCAGGGACCTCATTTAAATACCTTTTAAAAAGGAAAAAGGAAAATAAATTCACAATGGGGTTTGTGTTTTTAAAAAGCAACGCGAAATGTATGTATCAGGTCAATGCCCTGTCCTTTTTATGCTAGCATTCCTGGACACAGAATTGATTTGCAAGACGACGACTTTCAGCAAGATGTTTACTGAATTCTAAAGCAGCAGAGTGGAAAAATACATTTTTGAGAAATGGTTTTAACATGAAGTGAAACTCAAATGATTTTCAAGTGAATAGCTCTACTAGTGCCTGATACAACGTAGGTGTTCAATATATATTTATTGAGTGATTGCCTATAAATATTTTATCTTCCATGTAACAGGGAACCCTCAGTATTCTCAGCTGATCTATGTGTTTTTAAATTAAAAAATTATTCTCTATGAGATGACTGGATCAGCTGCATTGTCATTTTATTTGAGTAAAAAATTGGAGAGGTTGCATAGCACAGTGAAGATGGCCAATATTTTATAACAACTATAAATGGAGTATAACCTTTAAAAATTGTAAATCACTATGTTTTATATGTGAAACTTATGTAATATTGCAAATCAACTATACCTCAATAAATTTTTTAAAATTAAAAAACGGTCTAAATATTCCATTTTCATGATTTGGAGTAAATAATATGTTTTTACAAGTCTACTGCTTTGTTTTCTCTAAAATAAGCACCGTTTTAAAAATTAACAAACAAAAAAAGAAAGGGTGAGATCTAAAAGTATAGGGTTTGGAGAAAATGAGATACTTAAATAGATATGAAAATCCTTCAAAAAGTTGAAAGGACTGTACAGGGATTATCGTTGTCGTTGTTGATAGGGTTTTACCTCCTTCTCAGTTCTGCGGGTATTTTGCTGACGTTTTAGCAAAATGTCTGCTCCTCTAATTTCTTACTGTGAAATTCTGCCTTAGTGATATTAAACCATGGTGCCACAGGCCCCTGCTGGTTTCAGATGGTGCTTAATGGATTCTGTCTCTACAGTTTGATACGTGCAGTTGAGTTGGAAAATGGCTGATGAAAAAATTTAGAGTTAACATATGCAGCCAGCCTGCATGGAACAAGATAACACCTGGGTGACAGCCTGTGGCTTTGATGTAGGACAGTTGGAAGGGATCCTAGGCAGCTGATAGGAAATCAGACGGCAGCGCCCAACAAGGAAAAAATTCTGAAAGATTCATAAGCTTCCCTGTCGTTAATAATTAATCTCCAAGACAACAAGCTCTGGCAATTTATGCTGGCCAGCACTAGGGAACAGCCAAGGATTGGAGCTATACCTCCCTCTGCAAACCTTTCTGAAGCAATTAAGTTCATGGCAACTTTCAGTTTCTTTTCAGAAAAGCAAGGCTACAGAAAATCAGGAGACAATCTTCAGCATAAACCATGATATTAGCCATCTTAATGTATACGATGAAGGTATCAAGTATCTCCTTAACCACAAGCTCCCCCAAAATGGTTTAGATTTGCTTCTTAACCAGGCAGAAGTGGTTGGGGGGAGCTATTTTGCTCCCCAGGGGACATTTGGTAACGCTTGGAGACATTTTTGGTTGCCACAATTGAAGGAGAGAGTGCTACTGGCACCTAGGGTGTAAGAGGCCAAGAATGCTGCTAAACATCCTACAATGCACAGGACAGGCCCGACAACAAAGACTCATCCGGCCCAAAATGTCAATAGTGCTGAGGTTGAGAAGCCGTCCTGTAGACGCTGACCTGGGGCAAGCAAGCTGTTTGCCCTGACAATATTTGATTATGGGGGCAAAGAGAACACAGCTAAACTGACATGGAGGCTTAACTTATCATGCTAATCCTCTAGCTGTTAAACTCTTCCCAGTATGACCAGCCGGGCTGAGATCTGAAATAATATGAGGAAAGAAAGAGATAAGAATGGGAATTTTGGCAGTTCAGGCTGTGGTTTAAAAAATGTGCTCCAGAAGATGCCAGGCTTGCAGAAGAAATCCCGGCAGGTATCGGTGGAACCCTGCTTGAGACGTTCTTGCATTGCAGTGTGTGTAAGACAGGGCCGGGGGGAGCGGAGCGGGTGTCAACCACTGGAAGCTTGAACGAGAGTGTTCCAAGTGTATCAGCCCCAGTGTGTCCTGTGCATGTTCTTACCACAGGCTTCCTTGTTCCAGGAGAAACCTGCAGCAGGGTCCCCAGAAGCACACTACCTTCTCGAGCATTCTATCAAGGGTCCGGTGATCATAGCATACTCACAAACCAGAACCCCAGCCTGTTGCTCAGAGGGAAAGGGTGACCCAAACATACAACCACCTCTCCTTGATTTAAAAGCCTGAGATGCTTCCCAGAACCCAAGAAGTAGAAAACCTGGGATAGGATGGAAGCATGGGTAAGGAGGACCATATCTAGGTAGGTGATCCTTCAGTCCCTTTAATCTAACTCACTTTAAGATGTAAGTGGAAAAAAAACCATTTCTTTTCCAGTCAGGCAAAAGATTTTGCCCTCCTTCCTCACTAAATTCCATTTTCGGTTATCCTTTTAGGTTTCTCAATGTCACTACTTCATAAGGAAGAAAAAAAAATTAATGCTTGATTCTAACATCTGTGTTTCTGGAGATTCTTCCACTGTAATGAGAAACCACACTAATCTTGTACAGAAGAAAGAGCTTGCAATGAATTCATTTTACCAAAGAACATCTTAAGCCAGTTCCTCTTCTTTGATAAGCCTTGCAGTGAGTGGGAACTTGAGATTCTGAGGGCCGGGCTTATATTACCCATCCCTTGTTAAAGTTTTCTTTAAGCATAAATGTATGTGTAGTTTTACATATAATTTCTATGTGAACAAAGCTGAAAATAAGACACATGTTGACCCAACGGAATGTCTGCCATGGGGTGTTGATGGGGACTGTTTCTGTTGTTCAGGAATTGGAGACATAAATGTTAGGGAAACATCCACACCCTCCAGGGCTTATGAAGACCTGTCCAGCCTGACTTGCTACCCTGCTCATCCTTCCGACACCCTCCCCACCACCTTTGTCCCCATGACTATGGAAGCAGAAGACTGGGAAACGAGAGGAGAGGGAACGACAGAAAGAAAGAACTATCAGGGTTCCTGGGACATTGATCTAGGGGCATTGCGATGGTTTGTCTTTATGCTCCCTGGGGAGCTACCTGCTACTTCTCCTTTAAGAAAATAACTTGGAGATATTGGGGTGCCTGTTAGAACAGGGTCATCTCATTTTTCCTGTTGGATGTCTGCCTTGCAACCAACTGGCTGATCTATGTCTAGTGAGGAAGATCTAAAACACAAAGAGAATTGGAGGAAGATGGCAGGGTGGTGGTGGGGTGCACCCGTGGCCTATTTTGACTACGACTGTTTGGGTGTAGCAAAGATGCATGGGATTCTTATGGACCACGTGCACACAGAGAAAGGTAGCTGAGCTAGAGCCATCTTGCCGTAATCTGGCCCTAGAGTGTCCCATGCTGGTGCAGGGAACCCCAGCAGTGGGAGGCTCTGGAATGGAGTCCCAGGGGTAGGAAGTGAGGTGTGGTTGGGAGACGGGGAGCTTCTGAAGAAGGTCTCCCTCATGAAAACACATCTCTGCATGACTAGGATCTCCCAGGCTCCAGAGCCCACCTCAGATGTGCTGTTGCCCTGTCTAGAATGTTCCTACCGCTCTCTACCCTAAGGTGATCCCTGCCATCTCTCCTCTGTAGGGCAGGCTTCCCACCACATCCTGTCATTCAGACTCCTTTCCCAAAGGCTCTCAGAAAACCACGCACTCATCATCAGAGAACTCAGGTTAGTGTGCAACTGTACATCCATTCATGTTACCACTGATAGATGTCTCTTTCTCCATTTGACTGTAAGTCCCATGGTTTGTGCTTACATGGTAAGCTTAGAGACTGGCATAGAGCATGGCCTGTTCGGGGTTTAATAAATTCTTGAGGACAGAAAGAAGGAAATGAACCTTCTGTATGGAGCACTCCCAATGACCCCCTCACAACATTTACCACTGTAGAACTTGGTATTATTATTATCTGCACACATACCTAATGCTCCTATGAGACTAGAAACTTCAGAGGGCAGGAATTATGTCTGGTTTCTCTCCCGATCTCTGAACAGTGAAGAAAGAAAGAAACAGTGGGCAAGATTTCTGTTGTCTGAAAAACCCACAGGAACAAACCCACATGGATGTGTCTCATTCAGAGTCTCCTACAAAATCTTGTTTTGAAGAACTCTGGTTCTTCAGGCACCAACTCAATGGCTTCAATATGTCTACACTATCTCTGAGATTTCCCTGCTTATTCTAAATTCTGTTCCACACGGACTTAGGCAATAGGTCTAGGGGAACAAGGGATGCTGGGTACGGATGAAACAGAGGGAAGAATGACATTTTAGGTATTTTTCTTCCAGAGGCCCTTGTTTGCAGGAAAAACAATAATATTGAAAGAGACACACCATGTTTGCACCTGTAGAGGTATTAAAAATTGTTTATTGCAGGGCTGCCTTATTAACTAACAAATTCAAAGGCAATAAGAAAATAGAAGTTGCAAGAGTGAGCTATTTTTGGCAACACAATGGGTGAAGTCAGTTCAGAAAGGGGGAGGCTTCCTTCTTTAATCACTGAAATCCTATTTCACAGTCCACAGATTTTGTGGCTGTGCCCTGATACCACAAGAAAAGTATTTCTGGAATATTTTTATTCCAGAAAGAACTCAGCTTTTTTTTTTTTTGACAATAAAGGTAAGTGCAGGTGCTATTTTTCTCACTGTTTATTCTCCTTTAGCATAGGGAACCTATACCCCTAGGAAGCCAGTGTATCACCAAATGACCAGAAAATGCAAGGATGGACATGCTCAGTCTCAGTCATGTGAGGCACTTAAATCCTAAAAGAGCTCAATTGAGAATCTTTGCAAGGAAGCTCTGAGCACTGGAGATGCTAGCTCTTCATGACTGCCGTGCACACTTCCTCTGCAAGCACTGTTTTTCCACCTTAAATGTTAGTGCTTTAAAAACCATCTCTGAAAACGGTTACTGTCCCGCAAGTCACAGGATTTCCAAACTAGTCCATTTTCATACCCTCCCTCACTTTGCTGAAAGCTCAGAATTGGAAGCTGAGAGTCCAGGAAAGTAGTTTAACATTTCATAATTCTTACTTAAGAGATCTGGCTCTCTGGAAAAGCCTTTCTGAAAAGGATTATAACAGAGGCAGTGCATTCTTTCCTTCCTCATTTGCTTCCTTCCACAAATACTAAACATAGATTGTATGAGGAAACATGCTAGGCATTAGGCATACGGTGATGAGCATAAGTGGTCCTTCCCTCATGGAATGTATAATTTAGGGAGGGATGCCAACATTAATTACATAAGCATGCACATCAACATAAACTTACAAATAGGTAATTGCTCCAAAGAATGAGAACAAGATTCAGTGAAAGAAGTCTGGCCTAGCAGCTCTTGAATCGAGAACAAAAGATACATAGGGATTAACTGGACAAAGAATGAAGAAGCACATAGCAGACAGGCATAGTACAGTCGACCCTCTGTATCCGCAGGTTTCCCAACTGTGAATCCAGCTAACCACGGATCCAGTCATTGTTGGTTGAATCTGCAGATGCGAAATCTGTGAATATGGAGGGCTAACTGTATTCTTGGTACTATGCCATTTTACTGAAGGGACTTAGCATCTGAGGACTTTGGTATCTGTGCGGGCTCCGAGAACCAATCCCCTGTGGATAGTGAGGGATGACTGCATGTGTAAAGGGCCTGTGGCAGGAGGACACGTGGAAGCATCTTGGCGTGGCTGGAGTACAGGGTGAGGGGGAGAGTTGTACAAAATAAGACTGGAGAGAGAGACAGGGGTCAAGCCATGCATGGGGTCACAGAAAGACTGTGTGTGGGGTCTTGTAGGTCATGGGAGGGTTATTCATCTTTATCCTACAAGCAGCAGGAAACCACTGGAAGGGTTAGAGCTGGAAGGTAGGGTGAGAAACATGGGAAGGAAGGATGAGAAGCTCAGACTGGGGTTTCATAGGGCTCATCTGGAGAATGGATTGGAAGGGTTAAGGGTGAATCCTACTGATGCAGCCAAGTCAACTGAATATACGAAGTGCCTACATTGATTGGGCTAGGAGCTTTGTCCTGTACATAAACTTATTTGATTGAACTACAATCCCATAGAGACTTTTTAAAATATTTAAACTTTTCATTTAAAAATAGTTTTAGGGCTTCCCAGGTGGCGCAGTGGTTGAGAGTCTGCCTGCCGAGGCAGGGGACGCGGGTTTGTGCCCCGGTCTGGGAGGATCCCACGTGCCGCGGAGCGGCTGGGCCCGTGGGCCATGGCTGCTGATCCTGCGCGTCCGGAGCCTGTGCTCCACAACGGGAGAGGACACAGCAGTGAGAGGCCCGCGTACCACAAAAAAAAAAAAAAAAAAAAAAAAGTTTTAGATTTACAGAAAAGTTGCAAACATAGTACAGAGAGTTCCCATATACCCCACACCCACATCCCCCTATTGTTAATATCTTACTGTACCATGATATATTTGTCAAAACCAATGAACCGATAATGATACATTATTATTAACTAAACTCCATAATTTATGTCAATTTCCTTAGTTTTTCCCTAATGTCCTTTTTCTGTTTCCAATATCCCATCAAGCCTACCCCATTACATTTTGCCATTATGTATCAGACTCCTCTAGGCTGTGAGAGTTTCTCAGACTTCCTTTGATTTTGATGACCTCGACAATTTTGAGGAGTAGTGGTCAGATATTTTGTAGAATGTCCCTCATTCAAGTTTTTTCTCACAGACAGACTGGGTCTATGGGTTTTGAGGATGAAACCACAGAAGGGGAGAGGCATTTTCAGCATAGCATATTGAGGGTACCTGCTATCAACATGGTATCCACCTTATCATTGATATCAACCTTGATCACCTGGCTCAGGTAATGTTTTCCAGGTTTCTCCACTGTGAATTTACTTTCTCTGCCTCTCTCTGCTCCCTTTGGAACAAAGTCACTAAATACAGCCAAACTGATTGGGCAAATTATATTCCTCTGTGACTATTATCTACATAAATCACTTGGAATTCTTCTGTATGGGAGATCTGTCTTCCATTTGTCTCTTCTCCTCCACTTAGGTACTTATTTATTTTCCTTTATTTATTATAGTATGGACTTAAGGATATTTTATTACTTACATTAGAATAACCCAATGTGTTATTTAGTATATTGCTGTAATTGTTACAGATTTGGCCATTGGGAGTTCTTCCTGTTGGTTCATGTATCCCTCTTACATATGCCCACTATTGTGGGGTTTGTTTTTTCTTTTTGAGCACCTCCTTACTTTTTGGCACTACATGATGTTCCAGGTTCATCTTGTATGTTGCCTACCCCAGCCCTAGAATTAGTCATTTTTCCAAGGAGCCCCGGTTCCTTTTATGGAAGAATGGTATTAGAAACCAAGATATGGGCACTGGATGTGCTCATTGCTGCTGGGGAAAGAAGGATTTTTACCCTCAATTCAGATGAGAACACTGTATAAGTGACTCGCCCAAGTAAAGGACATAGCCAAGATTCAACCAAACATCCTTTCCTCCATTCTCCTTTGTAAGAATACTCTAAATTTCATTCCATACCCACCATTTCCCTAGTTGGCCTATGTACTTTGGGGGAAGCTGAGGGGATTGGGGAAGCTGAGCCTATCCTCAGCTCCAAGTGAGGGTCCCCCCCCCGGATTAAGCCATTCAGCAGATCCCCTGTACCCAGTCACAGTGACTGGCTCATAGACAGGATACTTTGGTATAAAGTATATGCACCAATCTGATGCAAGATGACATTTTCAAGAGGGTTGCTGGGTGAGAGACTTTCTCGCTGTTCTGAGAGAGACGCTGGGGGAAAATTCTTCCTGCTGGATGTGAATGGAAATGGAAGAAGAGCCTATTGCAGGATAAGATTGTGCAGTGCCTTTGTGAGGGAAGCAAAGAAGGCAGAGGTTTTGTCCTTGAACTCAGTAGTTTAAAATCAAAGTAGGGCCTAAGACCATATAGAGTTGAAAATTCTGCTACCAGTTAAAGGTGGTAATTCACCTATTCATTTCCTTATAATTTATAATACATCTACGTTGCTTCCAGAAAAGAATTAGGTGGTTTCCAACAAAGCATGGATGCAACAAACCTCTATAGGACAAGAGTCAGTCGAGAAACTGGGAACAATCGTTTCACTCAAAAACTTAGGTTCAGGAAAAGTACTGAAATTGAGCATAACCAGGATACTGGATTTCCTATCACAGAAGGAAAAATGAGGAATGTGGTGAACTACTTTGTTTCCAAAATCAATTTCAAAAGTGCTAGTTCTGAACTCTTGAGAGGAACCTGTCACTGGACAATTTGCAAAGGGGACCTTGAACTCCATGACTGTCGGTGTCAGTCAGAGTAGCTTCACAAACAATGCAGGACCATTCCTCTGAAGGCCAGTTCTTATATCCATCCTCAAAGCCAAGGGTATTAAGGTTACCTCTATAATGCTTCCCAAAGAAACTGAGGGTGGATTGCCCCGATGTGTGGCCTTTTAATGAACTGACTTGCTATAGGAGGACATTCCACAGAATCTCAAGGAATAAAAAAATAGTAAAGGTGCTGCTTGGCATTTTTACAAATTCAATCCCAAATGCTTCTCTGATCTTAACTTTCCTCTCAGGATGTTCAGATTCATCATTTATTCCGTCAATTTCATCTTCCTAAAGACATCTTTCTTTGAATTTTCTGACCTTCTCCAATCAGGACTGGTTGTCTTCTGCAACTGATCCAAAGATTTCATCCTCGGATTCTCCCTTTCCAATCATCTGAGGAGGGAGGATTCTCTCTACCTTTCTCCTGTCCTGTGTTGGCTCTCCTTTTGCTTTGTCTTAAGTATTCCTCTTTCTTGGGTTACTTCCCTGCTTTGGTGGAATACTCCCTTCAGTAGCTTTCTAGGAAACAATGCATGGAACATAAAAATTTTGGAAACATTTCATGTCTTAAAATTACCATTTTCTTTCCTCGTACTTGATTGACAGTTTGAGAATGCAACTTCCTAGACTGGAAACATTAGTCTCTAGAAATTTGAAGGCTTCCATCCCTTGCCTTCTAGCTTTCAGTGTTGCTGTCAAAAAACTCAAAATCATTTAAATTACTATTTGTTACTTAAACCTATTCTTGTCCTGTCCTCCAGAAGCTTGAAGATTCTTCTTTGCTCCTGATGTCCTGAAGTTTCAGTCTAAGGGTTCTGGTGTGGGTCCGTTTTCATCCATTGTGCTGGACACTTAGTGGGACCTTTCAGTCTGGACCACATTTCCTTCAGTTGTGTGAAACTTCCTTGAAATTATCTCATGAATGATTTCCTCACCTTCATTTTCTCTGGTCTCTATTTCTGGAACTGTCATTCTGATGTTGGACCTCCTGAACTGATTCTCTTATTTTCTTTTGTTTTCTTCCCTATTTAAAAACTCTCTTTAAGTCTTTGCTTCATATTCTAAAAGATTTTCTCAATTTATCTTCCAATTTTTTTGCTGAGTTTTTAATTGCTGCTATCAAAGTTTTTATTTCCAAGAGTAATTCTTTGTTTTCCTTTTTTTTTTTTTTTTTTTCGTAATACACTGTTCTTGCTCCACAGTTGCAATATTTTGTCTGACCCCACCAAGGATGTTAGCATCTGTTGACGTTTTCTTCTTCCTCATGGTCTATGTTTTCTCTGATTTTCTAGTTGTCTCTGATTTTCCTTTTGGTCTCCATCTTCCTTATTAGAGGCGTTTCTCAGGTGTCTGGTAATCTTTGGTTTCTGGTCATTTTTAAGAAGGGAGTGGAGAAGTATGCTTCTAGTGGGAAGTACTGAGAACTTGAGGGAGCTTTCAATTCGGAGCTCACTTAAGATGATCCAGGAGGTTTACTTGGGAGAAATCTCCAATGTTACTATCTCCTGATGTGCCCTACTGAGGGCTTCAGGTTCCCCAGAGAAGATGCTTCCTGTCTCCTGCTTGGAGAATGAACGCCTAATTATCAGTATCTGGTTGCTATGTGGCAGAGGAAAGCCGAGGATCTCAACATCCAATTTGCACCTGTCCACTTAATCTCCTTTCACTATATAATCTAGACTCTTAGCTGTGCCTGATGTACCCTGTCCAGAGACCCCGTGTTTTATCCCCTTCAGTCCTTTTCCACGAGGAGTGTGGCTGGAGTTCTGAGGATAGCAATGCTTCTCAGACTTTCAACCAATCCTTATTTTTAGCTCCTTCTTAAACCCTCACTTTCAGAGATACATATTGGCACCAATTCCTGAGCTACTTAAGGATATATATCCTAGGGTGCTCAGATTTCCTTATTGCTGGTTTAGGATTATGTTTCTTTGGGGTGGCTAAATCATTTACTTCTTGTCTATCTATTATCCGACTTACATTATTTTGTAATTATCTCCTCTCCTCACACCCCCCAATTATTTGTTTGGAGAGATTAGATTGGAGGGAATGATGGACTCATATATGTTTTATCCACCATCCTTTAGTCAGTGATTTCCAAGTTGTGATCTACTGAATCCCGGAGTTCCCTGTAGATCCCTCAGGGACCACAGGAGAGGGCTGTATAGAGGCCGAGGGTGGGGCTCCAGACTTTCCACTCTCACTTCAGGCACAGCAGCTCTAGATTTTAATCCATGAAACATTTCATTTGAAAAAAGGATTCTGCTGCTAAAAACAACTGCATGGCACTTACTAAAATCCATACTTGGCACTGACATCTATCCATGTGCTTGCCTAAGGACAGAGAAGTAGTGGACATATAGACAGACATCAAAATGTTCACAGTAGTGGTCTCCAAATATGGGCTCTAACTAGTTCCTTCTCCTTGTAGGCTTGTATCACTCCTGGTATCAGGAGGTGGATTCTATTTCTTCTCCCCTTGATTTTCGGCTGTCTTTGTCAATGGCTGTGATCAATAGGATGTAGCTCATTATGCTCTGGAAGTTCTGAGCCCAAGGCTTAAATGGACTGGAAGCTTCTACTTCCTGTGTCTTGGTGCCCAGCTGCTGTGCTGTGCAAAGCCCAACACACATGAGAAGAGAACAAGAGCCCTCTGTAAAGACCATCAGTACAGGTCTTCCCTGGTGGTCCAGTGGGTAAGACTCCGTGCTCCCAATACAGGGACCCTGGGTTTGATCTCTGGTTGGGGAACTAGATCCCACATGCATGCCACAACTAAGAGTCTGCATGCCACAACTAAGAAGTTCGCATGCTGCAACTAAAGAGTCCACATGCCTCAACAAAGATCCCACGTGCCACAGCTAAGACCCAGCACAGCCAAAATAAGTAGATAAATAATAAATAAATAAATATTTTTTAAAAAGACCATCAGCACTAACTGTAAGCCATGTGACTAAGCATCTTCAACATTCCAGCTCAGTGCAATCCCAGCTGATAGCACATAGAACCAAAGAATTATCCTTCTAATAAACCCAGCCAACCCATAGAACCCTGAGAGATAATAAAAGCGGTTGCTTTGTTAAGCCAAAATTTTGGGGTAGCTTGTTAGGTAGTGACAGATAACTAAAACGAACATTCCAGGGGCTATTTGTTTCCTTCTCTGTTGTTTTCTGATTTTTAAAAATATTATTTTGCAATAAACATGTTATTTAATTCCCCTTCTTTAAAAATAAGCTATAAAAATGTGTAAGTGGAGAAGTGACTTTTTTGCCTTTGTGATTACTTGCTTTGTTCAGTTTTCATAATTAATACCATGTAAGAGGGCCAGGAAGGCATGATGTGGTTACGGAGCAGAATAAAGCTAACCAGTCCTCGCAGGTATCCAACTTGGCCTGCTAATATATACTTGCACAGTGTGCATGTGCATGCACACACACACACACACACACACACGACACAGGGATCAAGGATAAAGGAATGCATAATCAAAGAAACAGTTAATAGACTTTCTATGGAAGCATTTGGTGAAGTATAAACGCACCATATAAACCAAAGAAGTGGCGATAATGATTCTAATGTTTAGAAGAGAAGTGGGGGGGGCGGTGCTTAAAAATCATCTCATTCTGGGGCTTGCCTGGTGGCGCAGTGGTTGAGAATCTGCCTGCCAATGCAGGGGACACGGGTTCGAGCCCTGGTCTGGGAAGATACCATGGAGCAACTGGGCCTGTGAGCCACAGCTACTGAGCCTGTGCGTCTGTAGCCTGTGCTCTGCAACAAGAGAGGCCGCGACAGTGAGAGGCCCACGCACCGCGATGAAGAGTGGCCCCCGCTCGCCGCAACTAGAGAAAGCCCGCGCACAGTGATGAAGACCCAACACAGCCCAAAAATAAATAAATAAATAAATAAATTTATTTAAAAAAATAATAATCTCATCCTAACATTTCAGCTGAGAGGTTAGTAAATTGAAGTCTAGAGTGTGAAGTGACTCATTCACATTGCCAGAAAGTGGCAGTGAAGAAATGAACAGTCACAAATGAAGAGTCATGCTAAGAGAATAAGTTAACTGCATACCAGTGAATGAAAATTTTTTAAAAAACCTATGTGTTTTTGGCAAACAGAAAACTATTTTACTTTTCTCAATATAACACTTCAGAAGCATAAAATAGCTGTGCCTTCCTATGGAAGGTAAACAACAATAAAGAAAATATTTATTTAAAGTTATTTCAGAAAGTCCAGTGGGGGAGAGATTGGTTCAAGATGGCAGAGTAGAAGGACGTGCTCTCACTCCCTCTTGCGAGAACACCAGAATCACAACTAACTGCTGACAATCATCAACAGGAAAACACTGGAAATCACCAAAAAAGATACCCCACAACCAAAGACAAAGGAGAAGCTGCAGTGACATGGTAGAGGGGCACAATCACAATAAAGTCAAATCCCATAACCGCTGCGTGGATGACTCACAAACTGGAGAACAATTATACCATAGAAGTCCACCCACTGGAGTGAAGGTTCTGAGCCCAACGTCACGCTTCCCAACCTGGGGGTCTGGCAACGGGGAGAGGAATTCCCAGAGAATCAGACTTTGAAGCCTAGTGGGATTTGATTGCAGGACTTCGACAGGACTGGGGAAAACAGAGATTCCACTCTTGGAGGGCACACACAAAGTAGCTGCTCATCAAGACCCAGGGAGAAGGAGGAGTGACGCCATAGGAGACTGAACCAGACCTACCTGCTAGTGTTGGAGGGTCTCCTGCAGAGGCGGGGGCTTGCTGTGGTTCACCTTGGGGGCAAGGACACTGGCAGGAGAAGTTCTAGGAAATACTCCTTGGCATGAGACCTCCTGGAGTCCACCATTAGCCACACCAAAGAGCCCGGGTAGGCTCCAGTGCTGGGTTGCCTCAGGCCAAACAACCAACAGAGAGGGAACTCAGCCCCACCCATCAGCACACAAGCAGATTAAAGTTTTATGAGCTCTACCCACCAGAGCAACACCCAGCTCTACCCACCACCAGTCCCTCCCATCAGGAAGCTTGCACAAGCCTCTGAGATAGCCTCAGCCGGCAGAGGGCAGACAGCAGAAGAAGAACTACAATCCTGCAGCCTGTGGAATGAAAACCACATTCACAGAAAGACAAGATGAAAAGGCAGAGGACTATATACAAGATGAAAGAAAACGATAAATCCCCAGAAAAACAACTAAAAGAGGTGGAGAAAGGCAACCTTCCAGAAAAAGAATTCAAAATAATGACAGTGAAGATGATCCAGGACCTCGGAAAAAGATGGGAGGCAAAGATCAGGAAGATGAAAGAAATGTTTAACAAAGACCTAGAAGAATTAAAGAACAAAAACCTAGAAGAATTAAAGAACAAACATCTGTGTTTGTTTAAGCAGAATTAAAGAATAAACATCTCTGTTTGTTTAAAGAGACATGAACAATACAATACCTGAAATGAAAAATACACTAGAAAGGGCTTCCCTGGTGGCACAGTGGTTGAGAGTTTGCCTGCCGATGCAGGGGACATGGGTTTGTGCCCCAGTTTGGGAAGACACCACATGCTGCGGAGCGGCTAGGCTCGTGAGCCATGGCCGCTGAGCCTACGCGTCGGGAAACTGTGCTCCACAAGGGGAGAGGCCACAGCAGTGAGAGGCCCGCGTACTGCAAAAAAAAAAAAAAAAAAAAGAGGAAATTGACAGTAACAATAACAGTGGGGGACTTTAACACCTCACTTACACCACTGGACAGAACATCTGGACAGAAAATAAGGAAACACAAGCTTTAAATGACACAATAGATAAGATAGATTTAATTGATATTTATAGGACCTTCCATTCAAAAACAGCAGATTACACTTTCTTCTCAAGTGCACACAGAACATTCTCCAGTAGAGATCACATCTTAGGTCACAAATCAAGCCTCGGTAAAGTTAAGAAAACTGAAATCATATCAAGCATCTTTTCCGACCACAATGCTATGAGTTTCGAAATCAATTACAGTGAAAAAAAAGTAAAAAGCACAAACACATGGAGGCTAAACAGTACGTTACTAAATAAGTAAGAGATCACTGAAGAAATCAAAGAGGAAATCAAAAAATACCTGGAGACAAATGACAACAAAAACACAATGATCCCAAACCTATGGGATGCAGCAAAAGCAGTTCTAAGAGGGAAGTTTATAGCAATACGATCCTACCTCAAGAAACAGGAAAAATCTCAAATGAACAATCTACCCTTACACCTAAAGGAACTAGAAAAAGAAGAACAAACAAAACCCAAAGTTAGTAGAAGGAAAGAAATCATAAAGATCAGAGCAGAAATAAATGAAATAGAAACAAAGAAAACAATAGCAAAGATCAATAAAACTAAAAGCTGTCTCTTTTAGAAGATAAATAAAATGGATAAACCTTTAGCCAGACTCATCAAGAAAAAGAGGGAGAGGACTCAAATCAATAAAATTAGAAATGAAAAAGGAGAAGTTACAACAGACACCACAGAAATACAAAGCATCCTAAGAGACTACTACAAGCAACTCTATGCCAATAAAATGGACAATCTGGAAGAAATGGACAAATTCTTAGAAAGGTATAACCTTCCAAGACTGAACCAGGAAGAAATAGAAAATATGAACAGACCAAACACAAGTAATGAAATTGAAACCGTGATTAAAAATCTTCCAACAAACAAAAGCCCAGGACCAGATGGCTTCATAGGCGAATTCTTTTTTTTTTTTTTTTTTTTTTTTTTTTGCGATATGCGGGCCTCTCACCGCTGCGGCCTCTCCCGTCGCGGAGCACAGGCTCCGGACGCACAGGCTCAGCGGCCATGGCCCACGGGCCCAGCCGCTCCGCGGCATGTGGGATCCTCCCGGACCGGGGCACGAACCCGTGTCCCCTGCATCGGCAGGCAGACTCCCAACCACTGCGCCACCAAGGAAGCCCCATAGGCGAATTCTATCAAACATTTAGAGAAGAGCTAACACCCATCCTTCTCAAACTCTTCCAAACAATATCAGAGGAAGGAACACTCCCTAACTCATTCTACAAGGCCACCATCACCCTGATACCAAAACCAGAAAAAGATATTACAAAAAAAGAAAATTAGAGACCAATATCACTGATGAATATAGATGCAAAAACCCTCAACAAAATAGTAGCAAACAGAATCCAACAACACATTAAAAGGATCATACACCATGATCAAGTGGGATTTATCCCAGGGATGCAAGGATTCTTCAATATACACAAATCAATCAATGTGATACACCATATTATCAAACTGAAGAATAAAAACCATATGATCCTTTCAATAGATACAGAAAAAGCTTTTGACAAAATTCAACACCCATTTATGATAAAAACTCTCCAGAAAGTGGGTATAGAGGGAACCTACCTCAGCATAATAAAGGTCATATATGACAGACCCACAGCAAACATCATTTTCAATGGTGAAAAACTGAAAGCACTTCCTGTAAGATCAGGAACAAGACAAGGATGTCCACTCTCATCACTATTACTCAGCATAGTTTTGTAAGTCCTGGCCATGGCAATCAGAGAAGTAAAAGAAATAAAAGGAATACAAACTGGAAAAGAAGTAAAACTGTCACTGTTTGTAGATGACATGATACTATACATAGATAATTCTAAAGATGCCACCAGAAAACTACTAGAGCTAATCAATGAATTTGGTAAAGTTGCAGGATACAAAATTAATGCACAGAAATCTCTTGCATTCTTATACGCTAACAATGAAAGATCAGAAAGAGAAATTAAGGAACAATCCCACTCACCATTGCAACAGGGGGAAGCTGGGGCAAAGTAAGAGTTGCATTGACATATATACACTACCGAATGTAAAATAGTTAGCTAGTAGGAAGCAGCAGCATAGCATAGGGAGATCAGTTTGGTGCTTTGCGATGACCTAGAGGGATGGGATAGAGAGGGTGGGAGGGAGGCTCAAGAGGGAGGGGATATGGGGACATATGTATGCATATGGCTGATTCACTTTGGTGTACAACAGAAACTAACACAGTATTGTGAAGCAATTATAATGCAACAAAAATCTATTTAAAAAAAACTACAATGAGATATCACCTCACACCAGTTAGAATGGGCATCATCAGAAAATCTACAAACAACAAATGCTGGAGAGGGTGTGAAGTAAAGGGAATCCTCCTGCACTGTTGGTAGAAATGTAAATTGATACAGCCACTATGGAGAACAGTATGGAGCTTCCTTAAAAAACTAAAAATAGAATTACCATATGACCCAGCAATCCCACTACTGGGCATATACCCTGAGAAGACCATAATTCAAAAAGACACATGCACCCCAATATTCATTGCAGCACTATTTACAATAGCCTGGTCATGGAAGCAACCTAAAGACCCACAGACAGATGAATGGATACAGACGATGTGGTACATATATACAATGGAATATTACTCAGCCATAAAAAGGAATGAAATTGGGTCATTTGTAGAGGTGTGGATGGACCCAGAGACTGTCATACAGAGTGAAGTAAGTCAGAAAGAGAAAAACAAATATCGTATATTAACACATACATGTGGAATCTAGAAAAATGGTGCAGATGAACCAGTTTGCAAGGCAGAAATAGAGAAACAGATGTAGAGAACATACATATGGACACCAAGGGGAGAAAGCGGGGTGGGGGGTGGTGGTGTGATGAACTGGGAGATTGGGATTGACATGTATACACTAATATGTATAAAATGGGTAACTAATAAGAACCTGCTGTATAAAAAAATAAAATTCAAAAAAAAAAAAGAAAAAGAAAGTCAAGTGGGGGAGGAACTCAATAGATCAGCTGACATCAGTGGGCAGGAAGACATTTTTGGTTGCAAAGAACAGAAGCACATTTATGTGTTAACTGTGAATATGAGAGATATTTCCCTGGAATTTCTGAAGCTTCTTTTTTTGGCCATGGGAGTTAATGTACATTGTAAGTCATGATATAAGAAAATAAGTGATTAGTCTGAGGAGAAGCAGAGGCAAATAAAATCCCCCAGTTTCATAATGGCATACGCTTGAGGATTTATCATTTCCCTTCTTTACGAGTCTGCCTCTTTGAATATTCTGTTTATGGAATATATTTCATGATGGTGCCTCACTTATCTTGTTTAAGTGATGTCCAACTCATTTGTATTTTAGTGTGTATTTCCTCATGGCCATTTATTCAACATGATGCATTTTGATAACGTCTTTCAGTTAGGGACCATCCCAGAATGCACTGGGTAATTAGGCAGGAATGTATTTTAAGCCATCAGGGACCAGAGAATTTGTCATCACTGCACATGCCCTTTGGTCTCGTGCTTCTCTCCATATAGTAATGCCCAGAAGATGCTGGCCTCAGCTAGTTCTTAATAACATAATTGTGATAATGGTGATGGCTGAGGGTTGCCACCAAGCAGCACAGCTGCAGCAGCTGTCACCACAGCCTGCGAAGTGCCATCAGGAGTGGGTTGCTTCCTTTACGGCCAAAGGCTTGAAGATTAAAACAGCAAGAGGAGCTTTGTTTATGGCAGAGAAGAGGGATCAACAGTCTTGTTTGTATAGATTAGGGTCGAGGGGGCACTCACAGGGGGGTGGCAAATCTCTCCCATCTGTTCTTGTTTTTCTAAAGGGCTGATAGCAGTGAACAATTTAAAATGGCTAAAGCTTCCTGTTCATTGCCCTCAATATCAGTTTATAGGTTTGTAAGTTCATACTAACCTCCTCGGGGAATTCATGAAAAAGTCCCAAATGGGGCAGGAAATACTGCAAAGTGCCATCCGATTCAAGTAGAAATTGTTTCAATCAACATTCCAAATGCCAGGGGCATTTTTTGGGGAGACCGTTAAGAAATTTTAAGAAAAAGCACTTAAGTGCTGCCACGGAAAGGAATTTCTTCTTGTTTTTAATTAAACAACGAGAAGGTATATAATCAGAAAGGGAGACCTGTGAGACCCCAGGATACCAGGCATTTAGAGCCAGGATGGATTGGCTTGAACATTTTCAATTTTCAGGGGTGAGTATCATGACTACTTCACCTTTCTGTTGATATTATCTTTTGTGTATTTTGAAATCTTGTCCTTAAATTTCAACATTGTGCATTATTGCTGCTTCCTGCTTACCTTTCACATTTTTCTTTTTTCTTTTTTTTTTGCTTTCACCTTAACATGACTATGGTAAAAAATCCCTTCTTATTTAAAAAAAAAAAAAAAAAAAACCCTCCTCCTCTTTTTTTTTTTTTTTTTTTTAGGATTTACAAAGAACTTTTAAAGACATTATCTCCCCTGCATAACGACTGTGCAGTACGTGGCAAGAGCAGTGCTGTGAAGTAGGGAGGACTGCCATTAAGTCATACCCATTTTACAGTTGAGGAAATTGAGGCCTGGAAAAGTAAATCATTCATCTAATCCCATTATGCATTCATTCAACAACTATTCAGGGAGCAGGCACTATGCTAGGTGTGCAACCACATTACAGAGCTGAGGTGGAAAAGTACTGTGGTCAGGAGGCTACGCCTGGGACCTGAGATCAAGATTTAATCCAAATTTTCCATCAGTTCATCAAGATTTCTCACTCTCAGCATGACTAACATTTTGGAATGCATAATTCTTTGTCATGGGGACTGTCCTGTGCATTGTAGGATGTTTAGCAGCATCCCTGGCTTCTGCCCAATAGAAACCAGGGGCACTCCTCCCCCACCTGTGATAACCCAGAGTGTTTCTAGACATTGGCTAGTGTCCCTGGTTGGGGTGTGTGTGTGTGTGTGTGTGTGTGTGTGTGTGTGCAAAGTACCTCAATTGAGAACCACTGAGATAACTGCATTTGTGGCCTCAGTCCCTCATCTCTAAAATGGGTATAACAGTCTCCACCCATCAGCCCTGCTGTGGCTAATGAACTGACCAGAACTGCCCAGTAACAAGAGATGTCATTGCTGCATAATGATTCTTTTTCAGGTCATCCAATACTTACGCAGTGCCTTCTGTGTACCATGCCAACAGGAAGGTGGGGTCAGATCCAGGACTTAACCTCTAGACTTTGCCTTCTATCTATACTGCCTCCTGTGCTTCACCAGCTGGTCACTCCTCCAAGCCTCCCATCCCACCTCGTTCTTGCTCTCGCATCTGTAAACATCTTCCTGTCCTAGTCTGTCCTCATCTCTTGTTACCTAACTTGTAAGGAAGCTTTCAGGTTTGAAAAGGCTTTTCTCAGGCTGACATTTTAGAACATCCCGTGCTCAGAGGCTCCGTGTCATCCCACTGTCCCTTCTGTGAATAACCCACACACGACGGATCACAAAGCCCTCCGAATGTCTAGCGCCAGAAGGAACTGGGGATCCTGTAACCCACTGTCCCCAAAGGGTCTATGGCAGCAGTGAGAGGTGATGTGGGAAGAGAGGAAGAGAAGAAATGAGTTGACATTGTCAGCATTTTCTCTAAATGAGTCCCAGAAGGGGGAAAAAAAAACTTTCCAGGGTGTGAATAAGTGTGACAAATGATTCATCTTTTGACTTCCTTTGTTACTAGGCTGTGACTTGACAGCTTTCAAGAGTTTTAGTGATATTTATTTGTAGAAAAACTTCCTAGGGCTAACAACAAATACATCTTGAACAAGGAAGGGCTCACGTTAGATTTCATCCAAGCAGCAAAGTGTGTTCTCTAGGCAAAACAGTGCAATTAATTTTGCCCTGCTGCACCTGAGCTGAAAATAAATGCACTCCTCCATTCCCCTTTTCTTCTGGTATTACCTTAGATGGCTTATAAACACCTTCCCTATAATAGGAAATGTGAATCTAAAGAGACTGTACACAATGAACTTTAAAAATTATAATGTAAACATAATTAAGAGATAATGCCAAGAGGATGGAATGTCCTCATGAGATAATGACCTCTAACAGCTGTAAAAGTGTGGAAAAAGAAAACTGATGCCCAGATATGCAGGTTGGGCATTAGCCAAGACCTTCACTTGAATGTCAGTGCCCTAGGGCTCCCTGAGTGATAACTGAATCTCTGCTTTATAAAATGTAGTCAATTTTCCATCATTCTCAGGAGGGAGGCTGTAAGGCATAAAACCAAACACAACACATTAATTTCTATCTGAATGATGTATTTGTATAACCCTTTGGACCCAAGTGTACTTGATATTATAGAACTTCTTTCTGCCAAGTCGCTACAATTTATCAGACCCCTGTTCGAATCTTTCAAAGCCTTAGCTTCTGCTTCTGGTTGATAAATCAATTCACGCAAATGTGCTAATAGCTTCTTGGGTCATCTTTCCCAGCAGATACATTTCTCTATTAATAACTGGAAGAGCTTCTAGGAAAAAGCAGCTCCTAAGATGGGCAGGATGGGTGAGATTTCAAGAGGTGGCAATGGGAGATAAGCTGAGAGGGCACTCCAGGTCGAGGAAGCAGCATAAGCGAAGTATGCTGGTAGGAAAACTCAAAGCAAGCTGAGAAGCATAACAAGAAGTCTGGTTTGACCACAGGGCAAAACTGGTCAAAAGGAGTAGCAAGCATTTTAGCTGGGAAGAGTACTGATTCTTCTTTAGACTAGAGTCCCAAACAGGTACCTCGTTTGCTATGTTTGGAGTAAAGATGTGCTTTGGTCCTGTTCAATATATTTTTTTTAATCAAGGTTTTTAGCTTCTCTTAAAAATCTGGAAGATCTGTCCACAATGGGCTTATGATCCTGCTGGAGCTGAAGCTGATTAGCAGCCGTCTCCACTCGGTGAGGTGTTTATTCTCCAGTTGGCCACAGTCCCCACCATTCCCTATTGTTTCCCAACACACCAAGGAAAAAAAGAAGTTTTGCTTTATTGTCAATTTTTTCTTATGGTAGAGAATCATAATCTCCAAGAAGATGCATGTTTCTACTGTGTTTTGTTCTTATACTGATGCTCATGAAAAACGAAGTTGAATTTTCTTGCACCAGACTCACTTCACTCATTTCTATTAACTCTGTCGGCATCTGAGATCATGACCCCTGCTTTAAACAGGGGAAGATTTTAAAAGGTTTTTGGGGCCGGGGGTGACACGACCAAAATTATACCTCAGTTGGGGCATGAGAAACCACACCAGATGGAAAAGAAGGAAGAGTGCTCCAAGACAGAGCAGAATTACCATGTAACTGTAGTTCACAGGGTTTGAACCAGGCTAGCTGAAGTAGCAATAGAGAGGGCAGTAACTCAGATGCAGGGGTGAAGAAGATGACATTTTGAGGTTTTTATTTTAGCTTCCTGAGCATATGACATCAAAAATTGGAAAATTAGAAGGAACTGGAGTGTTGAGGTGAGTGATGAGCTCATTTTGGATATGCGTTGTTAAGGATACTGGGCAGATTAATTGGAAATATGAGACTAGGGCAGGGAATTGGGAATCACCTGAATGGAAAAGGCAGTTGAGAACTTATGGTTACCAGGGGGAAGGGGGGGCAGGGAGGATATACTGGGAGTTTTGGATTGATTGACATGTACACACTGCTATATTTAAAATAGATAACCAACAAGAACCTACTGTACAGCACAGGGAACTCTGCACAATATTCAGTAATGACCTAAATGGGAAAAGAACTTGAAAAAGAATAGATACATGTATATGTATAACCGAAACACTTTGCTGTACACCTGAAACTAATAACACATTGTTAATCAACTATACTCCAATATAAAATAAAAATAAAAATAAAATAAAAACAAAAAAGAAAAGGCAGTTGATATTATTGAAAGGAAGGTCACTAAAGCTGAGAGACGGTATGTAGAAAGAATAGAAGTCCATGTATGAACCATGGGAAGAGCAACACTTAGGAGGGTCTTAGTTTGTTAATGCTGCTCTAAAAATTATCATTAAAAAATATCATAATTGAGCAGCTTATAAACAACAGAAATTTATTTCTCACAGTCAAGATCAAGGCACCGGCAGATTCCCTGTCTGGTGAGGACCCATTTTCTGGATCACAGATGGCCATCATCTCCCTGAATCCTCACATGGCAGAAGGAGCAAGGGATCTCTCTGGAGTCTCTTTCATAAGGGCACTAATCCCATTCATGAGGACTCCACCCTCATGACCTAATCATCCTCTAAAGACCCTGCCTCCAAATACCATCACATTAGGGGTTGGGTTTCAACCTTTGAATTTTGGGGGCACACATTCAGTCTATGGCAAGGAGCCAAGAGGAGACCATGAAGGAGCCAGAGAAGGAGCAGCCAGAGAAAAGGAGAAAAACCAAGAAAGCAAAGCAGGATGAGAGGTGGAGAGCAGGGAAGTCTGAGATAGAAGGACCCACAGTGAGAAGGCTGTGGCCTGAGGCAGGACCACTGAATTCAGAGGGCCCCACAGGGGTGGTGCCAGATTCAGAGAAAGTTGAGGAATGATGTATATTAATGAATCTATTAAATAAATTACATAAACGCTTAATCACCAGGGTTTCTAAGCCACGAAGTGAAAAATAAGCATAGAAACTAAAGGATCAGAAAGAGTTGTTTAAAATAGTCCCAGCCATATACTAGAATGTGCTCATAGAGAGTAGCCAGTCCTTCCACTGCCACCACTGACATTCTGAAATCCAGTGTACACTACCAGGTATTTTTAAAATGAGAAAACTTGTTTGGGGCTGGGCATGAATGTGTGGGTTTTGTTCTATAAACTCATCTGTCATTTTGACACCAACCACTTGAATTTCTCAAACCACCATCACACCTCTGCATGATAAAGAACAGAGCATCTAGGGCGGAAATTTTCTGGATTTTGCTTGTGCTACAGTGGTATCCTTTTCTCTTGTCAATGGTGCACTGCTTTTCTTTTAGTGAACGGCCATTCCCTAATTCCATCTTGTTCTGGAGGAATGGCAGTCTCAAGCAAGTAAGTTCTTCCCACACACTGTCCCCAATCTCCTACCCAAGCCAAAACATGGGCAGAAGACCCAAGAAAGCCAATTGGACCTTCTCCTAAGAGTCTTAAGCAGAGGAGTTTGAGCACAGAATTCAGTTGGAGTTGAGTCATTCAGATGATGGTGCCCAGTAGCATCTGCTGTTGTTACCCTCAGAGTGGTGCTATTCCTGTCCCCAGGTCTGACTGTTGTCCCTTAACCATCACTTTAAAAAATCACTGTTGTTTAAGTTAGCTGGCATCAGTTTAAGTTGCTCGCTACCCGAATATTCTCACTGCTATACATATGTCTAAGAAGACAGTATTGGTGAATTTTACTGATGATATGATGCTGGACATCAAGATGAATGACCTGGAGATTTGTATGATTAACCATGAACATTATTTGGAAATATACCGTGAACATGAGCTGCCACCACAAATCCCCCTTGAGATATTCTCCTATTGCCCTGTGGTAGCAGGACCACTATTTGTTCTTCAGTGCTATAGTGCTCATCCTTGGAGCAGACCTGGCACATAGTAGATGCTCATTAAACAGGTGAGTGACTACATACAGGAGTAGACCCTTTCTGCTATCACAGTGGTCATACAGAGCTTTACATTTTCTTCCTCATAAAACTCCTCCAAGGTGAATAGTGGGCTCCTTTCTTTATAGACTGGGAGACTGAAACTGAGCCACAGGGGATGTCAACGCCTGACTTGGTAATAAAATACAGCAGATCCAGGGGCCATTCTCATTTTCCCTGGAAAAATTAAAAAGAAGCACCTGGGCTATCTCTCTGTTCACTGAAGCATCGTGGTAAGCCAACCTCCACCCACCAAATTCTGCTCATACCTATCAACTTGGCCGGGCCCTGGACCTTAGGGCTACAGCTTGGAAACCTCAATTCATGGTTAGGCTGGATTACTGCATGAGTCGGAGAGAGACAAGAGACAGAGAGAGACACACACACACAGAGAATATCCCATCTGCCTTGTCAAAGAATTTCTTAAATGTGCATTCACCTGGAACAGAGTAAAACACACCTCAAACATGATTTTTCCAACAGCAGCCAGTAATGGTATTTCCTCTCCCAGAAGCCCCTGGGTTAAGATACTGAATGAATAGATCATATGCTCCTTTTGACAATGTGGTCTTCTCTTATGAAATGAATATGAAAGCCCGGATGCACACGGATTTTCTTTTATAAACATTGTCTGTCACTTAGCATCCATCATCTGAAATTCTCAGCCCCACTGTCTTTATGAAATCTGTCAGTGATGGTGTATTCGACTAGGTCTTCAAACTCTGGTGTACATCAGAATTGCCTGAGAGTTTGAAAAAAATATAGAGATGCTCAGAACCTACCCCAAGTCTTTGGATCGGAATTTCTAAAGGATAGAGTTCCACTTCCTATGTGTCTGTCCCACTTCCAAGGAAATTCTTACGTTCAAACAAGTGCAAGTACCGCTCAGTAGAAAGGAACCATCGAATGCAGAGAAGACAAATACCTGGCACACTTAGTACCACGTGTTTCTCCTGCACCATAGCAGACATCACTAACTCACCTCTGCCCTCTTCCCCATGGAGCCACAAAGGTGCTCATCCCCACAACTACCACTTGATCAGAGTTGGCGCAGGAGAAAAACCTATTTCTTGGCCCAAGAGATAAAACCTACATATCGTTCCAGCCTTCTGCAAATGGCTTGGAACCAATAACCCCAGATCCTGTTGTCCTATTTCAAACATAAGCCTGATCCTATAACCATATTCTCAAAGGATACCATTTTTTTTAAAAAACTGAGATATTATTGACAAAATTGTCAAAACAAAACAAAACAAAATTATTTCAAGTGTACAATGTGATGATCTGATACATGTAGACATTGTGAAAGAGTTCCCTGCATCAAGTTAATTAACACATCCATCACCTCACATATATACCTATTTTTTTTTTCTGAGGACACTTGAGTTCTGCTGTCTTAGCAAATTTCATTTATATGTTACAATATTATCAATTATAGTCACCATGTTACACATTAGATCCTCACTGAGGGCAGGGAGGTGGGGAAATAGGAGAGGCTGGTAAAAGGGTACACACTTTCAGTTATAAGATGAATAAGGAGGCATATCACCATCTTATTCCAAGCCACCATCATTGCGCACCAAGATGGTTCACCAGCATTCTACCTGGTCTCCCGGCTTTGATTCTTGCCCCCTGTACTAGTTTCCATACACAGCTGAAGTGAGGGTATTTTTTCCTTTTAAATAACAAAATCTGTTGGTGTTTTTATTAGGATTATATTGAACTTATAAACTAATTTAGGGAGAGTTGACATCTTTATAATGTAAAGGAAGTCATGTCATGGTCATACTTTGAACCATCAGTGTCTCCTATTACCTGTTTCCAGAATAATCATGGCTTCTCAGCAGATGATCTGACCTCTACTCAACTCTCTAATATCATCTTGAGTCAGCCTCCCCCCTTACTGACCGTTTTTTTGTTTGTTTTTTTTAAAATATACATATTCTTTGTTTTCACTTAAGTATAGTTGACTTACAACATTATATTAGTTTCTGGTGTACAATCTAGTACTTCTATATTTTTATAGATTATACTCCAAAGTTATTATAAAATATTGACTATATTTCCTGTGCTGTACATTACATCCTTGTAACGTGTTTATTTTGTAACTGGTAATTTGTACCTCTTAATCCTCTTCACCTATTTCAACCCTCCCCCCACTGCTCTTCCCTCTGGTAACCACTAGTTTGTTCTCTGTGAGTCTATTTCTGTTTTATTTGTTCGTTTGTTTTGGTTTGGATTTTTAAGATTCCACATACAAGTGAAAACATACAGTATTTGTCTTTCTCTGACTTATTTCACCAAGTATAATACCCTCCAGGTTCATCTAATATCACATTGTTTATCTATACAACATCTTCTTTATGCATTCTTCTGTTGATGAATACTTAGGTTGTTTCCATGTCTTGACTATTGTAAATAATGTTGCTATGAACAATGGGATGCATATATCTTTTCAAATTAGTGTTTTCATTTTCTTCGGATAAATACCCAGGAGTGGAATCGTTGGATCGTATCATAGTTCTATTTTTAATTTTTTGAGGCACCTCCATACTGTTTTCCATAGCAGCTGAACCAAGTTATATTCCCACCAACAGTGTAAGAGGCTTCCCTTTTCTTCAAATCCTGGCCAACACTTGTTGTTTGTTGTCTATTTGATAAGAGCCATTCTGACAGGTGTGAGGTGATATCTAGCTCAGAGACACCAGCATCAGCGCCCAGCACCCTCCTCAGAGGCCTGGGTTTCAGTTCTGTGTGCCCCTCTTGCTTCAGCTTCTAAGTGTGAATAATTCCAAGCCATTCTCTGTATCCCCTCAGCTGTAATGTGGTGGCCATTGCCTGCACCTGCTGCCACTCTGATACCTTACAGTTCTCTTTTTACCTTTGCAGCTACTTATTTCACAACTTTTTAAATAGCTAACCATCCTTTATATTAAATCCTCTCTGTTCAAATAGCTGGACTGGTTTCTGTCTCCTGACTGCCCCTGACCACACAGGCAGACAGACCGACGGCAGTGGCCACTGCCACAGCCTAACGGAGCAAGTCTCAACCTTGCTTTAGAGAGGAGGTGACACAGCAAGAGGAAGGTCTGTTGGCAGAGGGAGGCAACTCACTTATTTAAGAGACCACCCAAAACGATATAGAGACGGGGGATGGGGGGTGAAAAGCCTATCAGACAGTGAAGGTTTCTGCCAAGTGAGAGGGAAGAGAGACACCCAGCTAGAGGCAGGACGACTTCTCTCATCAGTACTGCACTGTGAAGATGGGGCCGCACCTCTGTACCTGTGCAGGGGTCCAGCGAGGTGCCCACATCCATCAGGGGGCATGGGGCTGACTGACCAGGACAGGGCTGTTTGCACAGGAGGATATTCTGATGGATTACATTTCCAGGTCACCTCCCGCTGATATCCTTTTTTTTAATTTTAATTTTAATTTTTTTTTTTTGCGGTACGCGGGCTTCTCACTGTTGTGGCCTCTCCCGTTGCGGCGCACAGGCTCCGGACGCACAGGCTCAGCGGCCATGGCTCACGGGCGCAGCCGCTCCGCGGCATGTGGGATCCTCCCAGACCGGGGCACGAACCCGTGTCCCCTGCATCGGCAGGAGGACTCTCAACCACAGGGAAGCCCCCGCTGATATCCTTGAATGTGGAAATCCGCCTTCCATAATGCCTGACCTATTCCAAGGCTTTAGAGTTTACAACACATTTTTATAGATTATCTGCTTCAATCTTTACAATAACTTGGAGAGCTATAGCAAGGCACTCAGGTACATGAGCTACGGAGACTCAAAGACTTAGATTTGAATCTTGGCTCAGTTAGTTCCTAGCTATAGGATCTTGGGCAAGTTACTTAAATATTTTAATCCTTAGTTTCTTCTTTTTCACAAGTGGACACCCTGGCATCATCCCCCTCATGGGGCTCTCCTGATAGGTGGGAGAGAGGAAGTACCTAAAGCTCTTAGCACATTGCCTAGTACAATAAATGTTCAATGATGCTTGCTCTTACGTCATGGATGAGACAAGAGGGAAGTAGGGAGGGAATGAGTGGTGAGTGCAGGCCTCGCATTCGGCGCTCAAGTTCCTTCACACTTTTTCACTGGCAGCATCGCTGTTCTGGAAGCCCATCTACAAAGGGCCAGGCCTCTGTCCTCCCCATGTATGTCTGCACAGACAGCATCCCACACATCTGTTCTGAGGTGTGAACACCTCTTCAAATCCAGCTCCTGGAACCCCTTTCCCTGGTGAGTATGAGCGGGTCCTGGCACTGCCATCCAGTGTGGGTGTGAATCAGTGCTCCTTTTTTCACCCTGCTGGGACCCTATTTCCTCAAGTAGGATGACCACCTCTTGTGTCAGTGGTTCTTCTGAACTCTGCCTGTACTTTGGCCTCACTTGGGGAGCTTTTTGAAAAAAAAATACTGATATCTGGTTTCTCACTCCCAGAGATCTGGATGTAATTGAACTGAGCTGTGGTCTAGACAAGGGTCATTAAGGACAAATCCTCTTCAGTTTACTTTAAAATCAGCATTCATCAATATTGTGTAGGTCAGAGGTTGACAAACTATAGCCTATGGGCCAAATCTGGCCAACGGACTATTTTTACAAATACAGTTTTATTGGGACCCAGAGTCACTTTTTTCTTTACATATTGTCTATAGCGCTATTGAAGCAGAGTTGAGTAGTTGCAACGAAGACCATATGGCCCACAAAGCCTAAAATATTTACTAACTGACCCTTTACAGAAAAAGTTTGCCAACCTCTTATTCTAAAGGTCTGTATGATCTCTATGGGTCTTCTATCTCTACCATACTATGGATCCATGATTCCTATCTGATAAACTAGATAATACAGTCAACCTAGAGAAGTGACTTTCAAACTTTTTAGACCACTCTCTAGTGTAAGAAGTACAACTTATATCTGTGGTGGTTTGAAAAAATGTGTCTACAAAGTCTTTGGTAGTCTCCCCTTCAAGAGGTGGAGCCTAGGGCTTCCCTGGTGGCGCAGTGGTTGAGAGTCCGCCTGCCGATGCAGGGGACACGGGTTTGTGCCCCGGTCCGGGAAGATCCCACATGCTGCGGAGCGGCTGGGCCCGTGACCCATGGCCGCTGAGCCTGCGCATCCGGAGCCTGTGCTCTGCAATGGGAGAGACCACAACAGTGAGAGGCCCACGTACCACAAAAAAAAAAAAAAAAAGAGGTGGAGCCTCACTCTTCTTCTCTTAGAAGCGGGACACAATGACCCACTTCTAAGGAAGAGAATTCAGCAGAAGTGATGACCTGTGACTTTGGAGACTAGGTCATAGAAGGACACTGTGGTTTCCATCTTGGTTGCTCTCTCTCTTGGGTTTCCTCAGGGTTTAATTAGATAAAGTGGGTCAGGCATATGGCATAGTGTCTGGTACATAGTAAGTGCTCCTTCATAAACTTTGGTTCTCAGTACAGTTACCATAACTCAGTCCTTGATAGTGGCTCACTTCTATTAGGGGATGATTTTTGCATTTTTAAAGGAAGGCATTGGGGAGCTAATCCTATGACTCACTGGTGCCATTAAAGTGGGAATTCTAGGACTAACACTACAATCTCTATTTAGTTCTTACCACGTCCCCGGCAATGTACTTGCCCTTCACATGCTATGGCTTGCTTAATCATCACAGGAACACTACAAGGGTTATACCATTATTATCCTCAGTTTATGGCTAGGAAAATGGAGCACAGAATTTTTAAGTAATGTCCCCAAGGCGACACAGCTGGGAAGTGGTGGAGGTAGTGTGGGAACCCTTAGTTGGCTCCCAGAAACTGCAGTCTCACTCACATTATTCTTCCAGGACAAGAGAGAGCAGCTACTTTGGGGGACACAATTATTATTAGTGTCTGAGTTGCAGGGAGCAGGGGTTCAGGAATAAACAATCCCAGTAGAGGGGCCCAGAGCTATCCCATTTAAAGGCACAGGGATGACGAGAACACAGATGGAAGGATATCTCTTGGCCTCTGCCAGAGGACCATGAGACCGCTGGGGAGTCTCTCCGAAAAGCCTGAAGCAAAGGGATCCTTGCAAGAGATGCCCTGCTTGTCATCTGATGTCACTGGAAGATATGTACAGGCTCATACCTGGAGGCACTGCGTCGTGGCACAGAAGCAGTTCAGAGAAGGGTGCCTTGCAGAATGACTAAGAATTGGATACAGTCTCCTGTTCCCAGCAGAGGGAGGTTTGTTCATTTATTCACCAAATCATTCATTCATGCAAACATTCAAATGCCTATTACAAGCCAAGGACAGTGGGAGACACAAAAATAAATAAAACATGGTCTCTGCCTTTAAGGATCCATGAAGACCAAAGCCCAAGTGACCAGTTACAATGTTATGGGCTGAGCCAGACAGAAGAGGAATGAAGAAAGTGCAGTGGGGCTTGGCTTGGGGGAGCTCCCAAGGATGATACAGAGGAGGACAGGCATGGGGAGACCAGTTGAGCTGTATCATCAAGAAATAAATGGTCATTTGTAGCAACATGGACGCAACTAGAGACTATCATACTAAGTGAAGTAAGTCAGAAAGAAAAAGACGGATACCATATGATATCACTTATATGTAGAATCTAAAATACAACACAAATGAACCTATCTATGAAACAGAATCAAGGACATAGAGAACAGACTTGTGGTTGCCAAGCGGAAAGGGGCTGGGGAAGGGATGGAGTGAGAGGTTGGGGTTAGCAGATGTAAGCTTTTATATAGAGAATGGATAAACAACAAGGTCCTACTGTATAGCACAGGAACTGTATTCAACTGTATTCAATGATAAATCACAATGGAAAAGAATATTAAAAAAAGAAATGTATATATATGTATAACTGAATCACTTTGCACTTTGTACAGCAGTAATTAACACAACACTGTAAATCAACTATACTTCAATTTAAAAAAATGAAATAAATGGGTTGGTGGTGATGAGACCAGAGAGAAGGGAACACACATGAAAAATATGGACTCAGGAGTATGTGGTGACTGACTGGATGGAAGCAAAAGAAATGCAGGAGTTACTGGGTTGATTTTCAGTCTGTTTCTGGCAATCTCTGTCCAACAGAATTTTCTATGATGATGGAAATGTTTTATCTGTTGTTGTTCAATATGGTAGCTGTTAGTCACACATAACTATTGAACACTTGAAATGTGGCTAATGCAACTCAGGAGTTAAATGTTTAAAAAATGTACATTACTTAAAAGTATCTAAAGATTTATTTATCATTTATTTTATTTATTTTTGGTTGCATCGGGTCTTAGTTGCAGTATGTGGGATCTTCGTTGAGGCACGCTGGATATTTTGTTGCGGCGTGGGCTCTTTGTTGTGGTTTGCGGGCTTCTCTCTAGTTGTGGCATGCAGGTGTTCTCTTCTCTAGTTGTGGCATGCAATCTCCAGAGCACATGGGCTCTGTAGTTTGTGGCACACAGTTTCTAGTTGAGGCACGTGACCTCAGTAGTTGTGGCGCATGGGCTTAGTTGCCCCACGGCATACGGGATCTTAGCTCCCTAACCAGGGATTGAACCCACGTCTCCTGCATAGTAAGGTGGATTCTTTACCACTGGACCACCAGGGAAGTTCCTAATGTATATTTAGAGTACCTTAAATGAATTTTCTCATTTAATTCTCACAATGACTCTATGCAATGGGTACCACCCTTAGCTCCATTTCACAGATGAAGAAACTGAGGCACACAGAAGTGAAGTCACTGGACCAGGATGACTTAACCAGTAAACGGAATGTGACCTGAGACATCCTGGCCCCAGAGCCCATGCTCTCAATCACTCTATGACTATATCAGCATTCTGTTCACACAAACATGTTAAAAGCTTGTGAGGTTTTTTTTTTTTTTTTTTGCGGTACGCGGGCCTCTCACTGCTGTGGCCTCTCCCGTTGCGGAGCACAGGCTCCGGACGTGCAGGCTCAGTGGCCATGGCTCACGGGCCCAGCCGCTCCGCGGCATGTGGGATCTTCCCGGACCGGGGCACGATCCTGTGTCCCCTGCATCGGCAGGCGGACTCTCAACCACTGCGCCACCAGGGAAACCTGAGATTTTTGACAGTAGAATTATTTACAAGGTATGAAGGCAGCTTGTTCTTTAAATGAATACATGTGTGAACATCCTGATTCAACTTTTTGGTAAATCTATAGAACTTGGCTGAGAGAGTTCACACCTTCAACTGGGTGACTCTACTTAATGAATTCTGAAAATGTATTAAACTTCTTAAGGGACTCCAAACACTTTTCTACCAGAAGTCACTTAATCCAGGGAGGGACCTCTCAGTGGGCATGGAGGAGGGCTCTGTAGTTCATTTAAGGGAAATGAATGGGAATTTTTTAACTTCCAGTGTAGGGAATGGGCATTAGAGCTCACCGCTGGAGATGGTTGCGTGGATGCCAGAAAGCTCCTGGGAACATCCTTCTCTAGTCCTCAAAGATTGCTGACCTTTGGCCTGTCCCACCAGGAAGCTGAAATTGAATTCTGACACCAGTTTTTTCTCCAGCAGGATTAGTGGCAAGTTGAAGAGAGAAATCTTAGAAGTGATAATAGCCCCTAGGGCAGGAGTCATAGTGAATTATGGGGCTCTAAGATAGATTTGAACAAGCGGCTCCTAGGGTGATGTGGCACAGCTACAGGAGACTGGCAAGGTCACATAATGTGTGACTCCCAAGACAAAAAGCAGGCAAATCACACTGAGATGAAATGCCAGGTCGTATTTTCCCTTAGTTGCAAAAGGTGAAATTTTGGAAGATAAGTAAAGACCCCCAATGAGCCAGTGGTGTTATGTAACACAATGTTTAATACAGTTGACCTATTGTTACAGTAAAGCGTGTCCCTTTGCAAGTTCCCTCATCTAGAATCGGGCATCCACAAGTGAATTCCCGGCAACATGAGAATTTTTAGCTAAGCAATGCCAGGTCATCATGCTGTAGGACTTAACTTTGACTTCATTCATTCCCTTTACCCACTAACTGGACACCTACATTGTGTCAGGCAAGATTTTAGGTACTGGGGACACAACATTGAATGACTTGAGTGAGGTCTCTACTTGGAGCTAATATTCTAGTGGGGAAAGAAGGCAAAAAACAGGAGAATTCAACAAAGAAAACAATTTCAGCTCATTATATCTGTTCTGCAGAAAATAAAATCAGATGTTATGATACCATGGTCTCCTTGTATAGGGACATTTCTCTTGGCCTGAGTGACAAAGGGTAACTTCATTCTTTACTCTCAGAGAATATTCTTTCCCTGCTCTCTGAATCTGTTCTACCAATCACTCCTGGGAAATTGTAGCTGTGAGATGCTTGTCGGTGCTATACTCGTGTGAGTGTACATTTCACTTTGATTTGACTCATTCTATTTTCCATTTGACTCACTTATGCTTTAATGTGACCTAAGGAAATTAGCTGGTATCCACTGTGGTTCTATGTATTTCAACTACTGTTTTTTCTTCACTTTTTCTGCCTCCAACTAAGATTCCTAATTTGTTCTTCCTTTCATCTGGCAGGCCTTCTTTCATCTGTCTGCTCTGAACTGGACTTAGTGCTAATGATGATGGATTTGTTACATGGAAATTCAAGTTCCCATCAATGACAAGAGCTGGGGATTATTCAGGATGGTTTCCTCCTCTAGTACAAAGTTAATACCAGCCAGACATAGCACTCTTGAACTTCTAAAATGATGCCATCAAATTTTAGCCAGCACAGGAGGATCCAGTATCAAATAGTACTTGAAGGGCTGTTTTTTACAGAATTTGTAGAAGCTCTGTAGATTGACAACATTTTAATCAATATACAAACTGCAGCTTGGAAAGATCCCTTTCCCCTCATTGTACCTCTTCTGGAAAGCCCAGTAGAGGGAAATAGCTCCTAACAGAGTCAGCAAAACAGAAGGTTCAAGAGAACAGGAAACCCCCGTATGAATTAACCAAGCCCAGCATATCTGCACTTTGCTGATGCTTGTGATTCCAGATTGGTATTAGAAAATAATCTATAGTAATATTCCTGTGAGTGAGACAGAAGAGTGCTCTGGGGGAAAATTAATAAAATCAGCCCACTTTGCTGTGCTTCCCTCCTTAACTTGATGATAGTCTTTGCAGGGTTCTTTCACTATTTGTGCCACATGCTCTAAACCTGGAAAGGTACCAGTGGCTGGATGAGGTCATTTGGGGTTCCTCTCTCCCCTCCAAGGCAGCATCCTTATCCTTATAGGCAGCTGGGCACAGAGGGGAATTCTTCTGCTTTGCCCACAAACACCCACCTCCTTCAGCTCACTTCTTTCCTTAGTAGCTCCTGATTTCCTGCCAGAGAGGTTTAAGAGGGGGCCTGCCTGACTCCCCTCCAATCCATTCTGCTTTCAACAGAATGTCTGTCTTCACATGCCATTTTCCCTGTATGTCTGTCCAAATTTCCCCTTATCATAAGGACACCAGTCATACTGCATTAGGGACCACCCTAGTGACTTCAATTTTAACTGGATTGCCTCTGCAAAGCCTCTATCTCCAAATAAGGTCACATTCACTGAGCGTTAACACTTTCAACATGAGTTTTCTGGGAGACACAATTCACTCCGTAACAGGAAACTATGTCACTTTGCATCCATGACACTCAACACAGTGCCTGACAGGTAGGTAGTAGGCACTTAAACATTTCCTGAATGAATGAAAAAATCAAAAGCTGATAATGGGCCCTGAAGGAGAAATAATGGATTGATAATTTTCCGTAAAGGAGGAAAAGTTATGCTGTCCAATACATTAGCCTTCAGCCCCACGTGGCTATTGAGAACTTGAAATAAGGCTTAGTCCAACTGGAGTTGTGCTGTAATTGCAAAATACATTCCAAATTTCAAAGACTTGGTAAAAAAAAAAAAAAAAGTAAAATGTATTCTTAATAATTTTTATATTCATTATATTGTTGAAAAATAATGTTTTGGTTATACTGAATAAAATTTAAAATATTATTAAAATTAATTTTACCTGCTTATTTTTATTTTAATGTGACTACTAAAATTTTAAAATAACATATATAGTTTGTATCATTTGTATTGGACAGGACTGGTATAGGGAGAGTTTGGAGCAGAGAGAAAGCATTGAAGTGGGGAGAGGAAAGGAAAAATACCCAGGAAACAATAATAATAATAATAATATTTTTGTGTGTACTGGTATGCATGTATATATATACTGCCAGTGTATATACGTAGTGTGTATATATATCTATTATTATGCATCTATCACTGTGCTAAGTACTGTATATATAAAATCTTATTTAATCTTTGTTTTATTTATTTATTTTATTTTATTTTTGGCTGCGTTGGGTCTTCATTGCTGCATGCGGGCTTTCTCTAGTTGCGGCGAGCGGGGGCTATTCCTCGTTGCGGTGCGCAGGCTTCTCACTGCGGTGGCTTCTCTTGTCGCGGAGCACGGGATCTAGGCGCACAGGCTTCAGTAGTTGTGGCACGTGGGCTCTAGAGTGCAGGCTCAGTAGTTGTGGCATGCGGGCTCAGTAGTTGTGGCTCACGGGCTTCAGTAGTTATGGCTCACAGGCTCTAGAGCGTAGGCTCAGTAGTTGTGGTGCATGGGCTTAGTTGCTCTGTGGCATGTGGGATCTTCCCGGACCAGGGCTCAAACCCTTGTCTCTGGCACTGGCAAGCAGATTCTTAACCACTGTGCCACCAGGGAAGTCCTATTATTATTATTATCATCTCCACTTCACAGATGAGGAAAGTGAAGGACCGCAGATCAGGTAACTTGCCCAGGGACACAATGAGCGGGGATCTAAAACCAGCCATCCTGGCCCCAGAGCACACTCACTCACACACTGCTTCCTCTTCACAAGACAGCTATCTATTTGGAGAAGGCAAAAGCACTGAAAAGAGCCAAAGGCTGAGTTGGGGAGTGTAGAACAACTCCCTCGCCACCCCTGCGTAGGAAAATTCAACTACCTTCCCCATCTTCATTAGGATGGAGCCTGATCAGACACAATGAAGGAGAAACACAGCTGAGTCACTGGTGACCCTGCTATAATCGCCTCCACTGTTGTATCAACGATGAAGCAGAAAGCTGAGAGGCTGTGGCATCTGCCGTAGACGCACAGGATAAAGAAAGGGGCAGGGGCATTAGTAAGTGCTTTTCGACTCTCAGGGAAGCCGGAGGGCCTGGGAGTGGAGTAGAAAGGAAGTGCGCACAGAATATTTAGCTAACGGCCTCTCTCTGCCAGGGCTCAGCCCCAGAAGAAAGCTCCGTGGGATGTGAGGAAAGGCACTCCAATGTCAGGACACCTTCCCTTTCACTGCAAAGACATTTGAAGGTACTTGCAAGACCTAACTCAGACCTTCCAGATTCTGTGTTCCAGCATCTTACAGTTGATACTGGCTTTAATGAGGATATCTCCAGCTCCCTCTCAAACAGAGGGATGTGTCCAAGCAAGAGTCTGACGAATCAGGTCACTCCCTCCTCTTCTATTCCCGTAATACTGGTCCCTTCAGGAAGGGAAACAAAACAAAACTACATTTTTTCATGAACATTCAGACTTGAAGTCATTATGAGAGACATGTGCTTCAATCCCCACTCCCTATCTTATTAACTACTGGACCCTGAACAGATTGTTTGCCTCCAAATTGCAGTTTCCTTCTTTGTAGAACTGAGTTTTATTTAATGTGTACCATCAGAGGGTTGTTGCTTATTATTATTATTTTTTAATAAATTTATTTATTGTATTTTATTTTTTGCTGCGTTGGGTCTTCATTGCTGCGCGCGGGCTTTCTCTAGCTGTGGTGAGCGGGTGTTATTCTTTGTTGCGGTGCGTGGGCTTCTCATTGCAGTGGCTTCTCTTGTTGTGGAGCACAGGCTCTAGGCGTGCGGGCTTCAGTAGTTGTGGCACGCAGGCTCAGTAGTTGTGGTGCACAGGCTTAGTTGCTCCGCGGCATGTGGGATCCTCCCGGACCAGGGCTCGAACCCGTGCCCCCTGCATTGGCAGGTGGATTCTTAACCACTGCGCCACCAGGGAAGCCCTGCTGCTTTTTATTAAATGAGATATTGTATATGAAGCACTTGGCCCAGTAACTCATACATTCAATAACTGTTTTTCCCCTACTATGTACCAGACCTCGTGTTATTTATTGTTCCTTAAGCACATTCCTTAGGTCCCAGTCCAGACCTACTAAATCAGAATCTCTGGGGTGCAGCCTGGGAACCTTAGTTTCAACAAGCTCCCCGGGTGAGTCTGATGATGACTAGTAAACCTGGAGAACCCGCAGGTTCCATGCTGACATCAGTAGTGCTAATTATTACTTCATTTCACTTCATAAAATGTCTCAAGAAGGGAGATTCTCTTTCTCCCTAGTTATGCTCCTTATTAGCTCTCAAATATTCCTGGACTTAATGACTGAATGAATGATTTCATCCTGTGAAGCTTCTAGGTGGTTCTCAATCTTAGTTGCACATTAGAATCAACTGGGTGGAGGCAGGGGAAGTTTTTAAAGAAATACCTATATCTGGAGAAAACCATAATTTGAAAACCACATACACCCCAATGTTCACTGCAGCACTATTTACAATAGCCAAGACAGAAACCAGCAAAATGTCCACCAACAAATGAATGGATAAAGGAGATATGGTACATATATACCATGGACTATTACTCAGCCATAAAAAAGAATGAAATAATGCCATTGGCAGCAACATGGATGGACCTAGAGATTATCATACTAAGTGAAGTAAGCCGGAGAGAGAAAGATGAATTTCATATGATATTGCTTATATGTGGAATCTAAAACAAAAATGATACAAATGAACTTACATACAAAATAGAAATATACCCATAGACGTAGAAAACAAACTTATGGTTACCAAAGTGTAAAGGTGGTGTGGGGGGAGGAATAAATTAGGAGTTTTGGATTAACATATACACACTACTATATATATAACAGACAACCAACAAGGACCTACTGTATAGCACAGGGAACTCTACTCAATATTTTGTAATAACCTATAAGGGAAAAGAATCTTAAAAAAAAAAAAATATATATATATATATATATATATATGTATAACTGAATCACTTCACTGTGTACCCGAAACTAACACAATATTGTAAATCACCTATACTTTAATAAACAAAATAATAATGAAGTAAACAATAAAAAAAGAAATACTGATTCCTGGGCTCTAGTTCAGATCAACTGAATTAGACTTTTCAGTGGTGGGGCCTGGGAATTGCTATTTTTTTAAAAATTGGAAAATAAACGCACAAACAAATCTTAAATGTATAGCCCAATGAATTTTCATGCATCGATATACCCATTTAACAATCACCAGATCAAGACATGAAATACTGCTGGCCATCTAGGAAGGTTCCTTATGCCTCTTCTTGTTTTGTTTTGTTTTTTTTGCGGTACGTGGGACTCTCACTGTTGTGGCCTCTCCCGCTGCGGAGCACAGGCTCCGGACGCGCAGGCCCAGCGGCCATGGCTCACGGGCCCAGCTGCTCCGTGGCATGTGGGATCCTCCTGGACCGGGGCACGAACCTGCGTTCCCTGCATCGGCAGGCAGACTCCCAACCACTGCGCCACCAGGGAAGCCCCTTATGCCTCTTCTTGTCAGTAACATGCCTCACCCTTACTCCTTCCCATTGATATGTTTTAAAAATCTACATACAAGGACTTCCCTGGTGGTCCAGTGGTTAAGGCTCATGCTTCCAATGCAGGGGGTACAGGTTCAATCTCTGGTCGGGGAACTAAAATCCCACATGCCTTGTGATGCGACCAAAATTAAAAAAAAAAAATCTATGTACAGCTAGGTTTGAGAATTCAAATTCTAGACCATTGGACTTTCCATCTCTGCCCCTTCCCATCACATTTGTGAACTTGTCTTTGGGCAATTTCTTCATGAGGTGACAGAGAACAGTAAAGAACGGGATGAATCTTAATTGAATTAATTATCAGGGCAAAGAGGAAACGAAACACTTCCTGCCTAACCCAAGCTTATCATCACTGCCTACCCATGCTCATCGCTTCTTTCAATTTCTGACTTATCATTTCCTCTGTGCCTATTCCTTCACACTGTCAGGGTCCCCCTGTGAATTGCTACCTTTCTCAGGTTTGTGCCCCTACCAGGAAGCCAGTCTCTGGTTTTAGCTGCAGCAGGAAAGCAAATAAGAAACAGGTGGAGATTCTTAATTTCTTTTGTGCCACAAACACCTTGGCACAGACTGGTGAATTCCATAGATCCCTTCTCATCATATGTTTTAAAATTCATACAATAAGATATGCAGGATTACCAAGACAACTAATTATGTTGATATACACATATCAAGACAATTTGAAACATCATTTTAAATAAATGTGCTTATTTAATAACTCATTAAATAACAAGATCTAGCAACAAATCTATTATCTACAGTAATTTTGATGGAGTGATGAGTATAAACAGTATTTCAAGGCATCTGCAGCAACTGCGAAGATAACAGTAGCTATTAATACCATTACAGTTGGTTGCCTAGGTTTATAATTGAAGTATATGTTAAGTTTCACGTAAAGGCTGGTAAAAATAAAGATGTAATTTTTTTTTCCCTATTGAGTTCATGGACCTCTCAAATGCAATTTATGGACACTCCCTTAAGTCTCCCTAAATCCCCTGAGCGAGACAGTTTCAAATTCTAGTCTTATTGTGATTTTCTGGACCAGAAGCCATTAGCTAGTGAGGGTGATTAGGTGGGCAAGCTTGGTCATATTACCTATAAGGAAGCTGAGATAAGGAGGGCTGAAGTGACTGTCCAGGGTCACACAGCTGGTCAGTGGGATTGAATTCCAGGTCTTTCCCCATGTCAACCTTCCTAGCAGCTAGGAATATCTTGATTTTTCTCTTGGTCTGTACCAGCTTTGCCAACTATTTGCTATTTATTGACTAACTGTATTATTTATTCATAGTGTCGCTTTAGATTCTAATAGCTACATGCATACCTGTTATTTCCTTCCTATTATAACTTAAAGTCTAAGTCCAAGGAATTCAGTCTTATTTTCTTTTGTGACCTCATTAACCCCATAGTGGATGCTCAATAGCAAATAAAAAAAAACAACAGATTCCTGAGCTGTAGAGTTTCAGTCCTTTTAAAATATCTAAAAACACATAGTGACAAAATGGGATGACATGAATTTTTTGCAACTTTAAAATGTATTTGAGACATCTTTCCATTTCGGAAGATAGATATACTTAATTCTTTAACAACTGCAAACACTTTCAATGGTATTGTTATGCCACAACTTTAAACAATTCCTCAAATGATGGCATTTTGGTTGTTTCTAATTTTTAGCTATTAAAAACAATGTATATTCATGTATATAATTATATGATCCCATATATGAATGCTCTGTACGGTAGATTACTAGAAGTGGAATTATTGGGTCAAATGGTATTTATGATTTAATTTTGACAGATATCATCTTATTTGTCCTCTAGAAAGGTTGTGTCAATTTATATGCCTAACAGCAAGATGTGAGGGTGCCGGCCCCTTGCACCCTTGGCAACACTAGGTATTGGTAGTCTTTATATTTTCCTGTTGCAATATGATAGGTGAAAAATCGGACACTGCTGTTAAAAAGGCATTTCTTTGCTTATGAACAATACTGACACTTTTTTCAAATGCTTATTGTATATTGTGTTTATTCAGTGATTGTGCCCTCTGCTCCTCTTCCCATTTGGACTATATACACGTTTCTTAGATGATGAATTAAAATGGAAGCCTTGTTGCTCACCTCTGAATTTCATTTTACCAATTTGCATCCTTAACTTGATTAGTTAAGAGCTGAATCATTGTTACTTATACAAAATATGAACAGTCAACAATCCTTTTGGAATGAAGGCAGGGTTATAAACAAAAGCACTTAAAAATATGTAAACTATTTGTATGCAACTTGCCTCAAGTCTTTTCTTTGACTTCACTGGAGATGTTTGGCCCTCTCTATTTCCCTGAGTCCTTGACAATTGGTCAGAAATTGTGCTCTACAGTAGTGCTCTGACATTGCTAAGAATAATCACCAGCATTTCATACAAGGACGAACTGGCCAGAAAGCTTAAGACTCAAGGTTGTAAAGTTAATGGATGTAAATGAGCCAACATCAAGCCAGGCCAATTCTGAGAATTCTAGAGTTATAATGTCAGGACCTTCTGGTAGTGAAGGAATTGCTAATGATTTGTATAGCCTTGCATCATGGCTGAATTGTTGCTCATTTTCTCCTTTATATTACTAATATTTATATTAATATTTATATTAATAATATAATAGTAATTATATTATTATAATCCTTTATATTAATAATAATAATGGCCACCATTGATTAAGCTTTTACCGATACCAGATACTGTGAATTTTATATGTGTTATCTTCTTTAATGCTCATTAAAACTCTACAAGATAATGTGATGGGCATCTGTTTCATTGTTGTAGTTTTTTTTTTTCCTGTCCATACCAACCCTCTTTTTCCTGGTAAAGGACAACAATTTCCGGGCAGTCGGGATGGGGGAATGACCTCATCCTTACTGTTCAGTCGTGGTGGGACCTGTCAATTAAGGGGCCTTGTCAAGGAGGGATATTGTGACCAGCCCTGACCAGTACTACTCTCCAGGGACTTGAAATCTTTCTGTTAGACCTTATTCTTCACCACGGTTGTGACCTGTGGGGCTTTTCTTTAGGTCTTGCTACTTAGATCCCTATAACCACTTGGCTTTCTGCCTTTATCTGAGCCTAGTTTATGGTTATTTCTTTGATTCTCTGAATTCTACATTTCCTTCCAATACCTTCACCTTTGGTTAAATCAACCAGAGTGTTTGTGTATTTTTTTTTTATTAGTCCCATTGTACAGATGAGGCTCATCCAACAAGTAAGTTACAAAGTTGGGGACTACCAAAAACCTGTTCTATACCAAAAAGCTCTTCAACATTGATATGTAACAGTTAGGTCACAGTTAGTTGGTAACGGAGGAAAAGCAAGGAAGCAGAGAAACTTTGGAAGTTTCTTTTAACTTCTCTGTTACAAAGTACAGTAGTTGAATTTTAAAATCCTTCTCATAATGAAGGAATTGCATATACAGTATTAAATAGCTTAATATCATGTTTAATTAATTGCTCATTTTGCTACCCTATACTACCCATGAGACAGGAGGGAAGGGGGCAGGGCACAACCTTTAAAAGCATGACATAGCTGTTGAGAACACGACATAAACTGGTTAGAACCAACCAGGCCCAAGATGACAGAAGATTCAACTTCCAGTAGACCTTGAGCCTCATTGTGCACTCATTGTAATACATTAGCACAGGCTAAAGGACATAGCCACAGGCACCAATGACAGTTCCGAGGCCCAACATAAAAGGCCAACAAGGGGGTGGTGACCCAATTCCTGGAAATACCTGCCCCTTCCACAAAATAGCTGGAATAATCCTCCCACTCGTTAGCCTATGAAATTACCCAGCCCATAAAAGCTAACAACCCCATACCCTGGGGTCTCTTGCCTTCTGAGATAGTCCATACTCTGTCTATGGAGTGTGTATCTCCCTGAAAAAATCTGCTTTCACTCTACCTCGGCTTGCTCTTGAATTCCTTCCTATATGAAGCCAAGGACCCTCACTTGGTGCCCAGTCCCAGGGACTCACCTGAGACCAGGGACATGACCACCCTCTTGTGCCCCATTTTTTTCCTGCAACACCCAAATTCCTAATTTTGGAGAGATTGTTTTAGGAACTAGAATTCCCATTTGGCCAATTTCAGGGTCCTAACAAGGGAGGCTTTGCCCTCCCACTTACTGCTTTGGAACTGCTATTTAGCTGTGGTGAAACGGAGGCCAAAAGAAATCCTGGGAAATCTAACCAATGCAGGGCTAATCCCAAATGCAAAGGGAAGGAATGGGGGAGGGGAAGGAGACTGCTTTGTGCAAAGCAAGAGACTCCTAAGACAAAAAAAAAAAAAAAAAGCCTGCCTGCAAAATATCAAGTGGTTCAAAGAAGCCAATTAAATGGGTAGAAAAACAAATTTTTTTAAAATCAGTATTTGACAAAATTCACAGATAGAAACAGATATGGCTAGCTTAGAGTACTAAAGAGAAGACGCCCAAGAACTCAACATTTTCGTCATTTCAAGTCTTTGCTGAAGCAAAATCTCCTTACTGATTTTTCCTGAGAGCAAAGCTTTTATTCAAAAAAGTAAAGTTTCTATTTACAGATTAAAAAGGGACTTGAGAGAGATAGTACCCAATCACAATGTACAAACCTCAGTTGCAGAGCAATTCAAACAAACTATAAAAAAAATTGAGGTGCATACCCAAAAAAACAGGGAAATGTGACCAAATTTGATATTACACGATATAGAACACTTGTAAATTTGTTTAAGGTGTGATCATGGTGTGTGGCTATGATAATTATTTTTTAAAGAGTTCCTATCTTTTAAAGATATATACTGAAATATATACAGATGATAAGATGTCTGAAACTTCCTTCAAAATAATCTAAGGGTAGAGGTTGAGATGGGACAGAGATGAAACAAGGATGTCTATAACTCACTGTGTGACAGGTGGTAAAAGCTGAGCTTCACGGGGGCTCCTTATACTATTTCTACTTCAGCACATGTGAGAGAAATTCCAGAGTAACAAGTTAAATAAAAAAGGGTGAAATGCATTTCTTAAGCCAGGTGTAGGTGGTCATTTTATTATTACTCTTTATACATTACATATACTGTTTTGTATATATGATAGATCTGTGCCATGAAATTAATTTCTTCAGTTTTTAGCCAATGTCTGCAATATTTATTAGGCTCTGAATGTCCTTTGCGTGAGTCTCATTTCTACTCAGCTGTTGGGCCTTGGATAAGTTACTTTAACTTTCTCTGTATCTCAATTTTCCCATCTTTAAAACCAAGATAATAATAAAGCACACCTTATAGCATTTTTGTGAATATTAAATTGACAATCTCTGTAAAGTACTTAGCCTAGAGCCTGAGATATTATAAAAACTGAGCAAGTGTTAACTACTACCATTATAATTATTAATAATATATACAATTTTTGAGGTATTTATTCATTCAACATTCACTGAATGACTACCGTGTCTTCAATATGTTTTGGGGTGCTTGTTTTTCCTCCTTAGAATACTGTAAGTAAAAGGAATTCAATAAGTACGGGTATTAAGCATTAAATTACATTTATTTAAGGCACAAAAGACACCGTATCTACGCTGTATTCCAGTAAAAGACAGTTTTCCTGAATGTTAGGAATCTTTGTCACATGTTTAACACATGCACATTAAATATAAATGCTACTTGAAGATATATAAGGTCTTTTAAAATGAAGTATTAAGACATTCAGCTTAGTAATTTAAAATTCAGTGCAGCATTTAGAATACTATCAGACTATGCAAATTCATATGTATCTCTTGTTCACAGATGAGAAAACAATAGATTGCAATGCATGGGACAACATTTCAATTTATACTATTGTAAATCTAGACCCAGTAGAGAATGATAGGAGAATTTCTGGAAAAATCCAGAAAGCTTAGGGTCCAGGTCCCTGCATGATAGTTTTTAAAATGTGAGCTAGGTCTTTATGCAAACTTGGAACACTGTATCATTTGCTTGCTACATACTCTGACAGATCAAAGCACTTTGCCATTTTCTGAAGGTGGCATTACATTAGATACTGTCACCCAAACAAGAAGACTTTACTGCTATTTTCTACCGCTTGCCTACATCAAAACCAAACCTTTACAAATAACAGAATTGGGGCAGAAAGACGACATGATCTTTATCTTTTACATCAGACTTAGAGGTTACCAGAACAATTAGCTCAAGAGTGTATTGGTCCCTCATCACCTGCTTGCTTTGACTATCTAACTTCTATCATGTAGCCTGATTGACTTTTTGGCTGAATTAGTGGATATTTTGGAGAGCGTCAAAGCATCAGCAAGTCTGAAAATCTAGCGTTCGTGGACCAAATGATCCTATTTTTCTAATCTCCTGATGGTACAAATTCAGATTCTAGAAATATTAATGGCTCATCAGACTAACTCCAGGCAGGCAGAGATAATTAAAAGACTGGTGAAGTCCGCAGTGCAGGCATCCAAGCCAGCTCTTCAATTTTAGGTTGTTTCAGAATTTCTCAGTGGCAAGGCAATTTACTCTTGCAGAAACAGCCATGGAAAGTCGACACATTGAAACGGATTGATTTTGTGCTTTTCTTCTTCTACATGCCAATATCTCCTATTCATTCCCCTCTCTTTCCATACACCCATTACACTGAAGACTAGACAGATGAAACAGTCGATGAACAGTTGTATTACTTGTCCCTCACAAACCAAAATGAGACTAGATCTGCTAGAGTCAATACAAAACCTCCCATGTTGTCATAGCAAACACATTATTTGTTGAATGAAAGAATAGAGAAATGTCAAATGTTCTGGTAACGAAGCATATTAGTTTTGCAGTTTTGGGTACTTATTACACAACTGAAAACCTCAATTGTATCTGCAGCCCGGTGCTCCATACATATGTGTATGCCTCCTAAACATGTACACTTAGGTACCTCAAAGATGTATCAAAGTTAAATTGCCCAAAAGAGAAACCTTGGCTCCACTACCCCCAAACGTGCTCTTTTCACATCTTTGACAGTACCACCTACATCCACCCCATTGCTCATATTTAGAAACATGGGGATCACCCTCTTTTCCCTCACATCCCATATTCAGTCTAGCAGTAATTCTTTCCAGTCCTATATCTGTACTTTCTGCTGAATCTGACAGCTTTTCAGTATCTCCAAACCACCATCATCTCTCACTTGACCACTGTTCACGTTCCCCCTGATCTCCCTACGTCCATGCTTGCTCACCCTGTGGCTTAGTTTCCACAAAACAGCCAGAGTGTTCTCAAGGCATAAACGAAATCTTATTACTACTCTGCTTAAAATTCACCAATGGTGTCCTGTTGCAGATAAAACACAATCCAAACTCATGATCACAGACTATGAGACCCCATAAGATCTGGATCTTGTCCATCTCTCTGACGTCATTTCTTACCACCTTCCTCTCTGTTTTCCATGCTCTTACGACACCCCACGCTCATTTTCTCCTGGCTGTTCCCTCCACCCGGAAACTTATTTCTACACAACTCACGGCTGCCTCCTTCTTGTGAGTTAGTCCTTGGGCCCAATGTCACCTCTTAGAGTGACTTTTCCCTTGGCCACTCCAGCCAAAGAAATTGCTCCTCTCCGCCCTGACACTCCGTCCCATAGTCTTCTTTTATCTTATTCATAACGCTTACTCCCATCTGCAACTATCTTATTTAATTATTTACATGCTTATTGTCTGTCTTCTTTCACCAGAATGAAAGCTCCATGGAACTAAAAACACATCTGTCCTGTTCACATCGGTCACGTTCCCAGCTCCCAGCACAGCATGTGGCTCATTGCAGGTTCTCAATAAATGATGGCTATGATAATGAACAAATTAGTGCATTAAAAAAAACCCCATCCAGGGCTTCCCTGGTGGCGCAGTGGTTGAGAGTCCGCCTGCCGATGCAGGGGACACGGGTTCGTGCCCCGGTCTGGGAAGATCCCACATGCCGCGGAGCGGCTAGGCCCGTGAGCCATGGCTGCTGAGCCTGCGCATCCGGAGCCTGTGCTCTGCAAGGGGAGAGGCCACAACAGTGAGAGGCCCGCCTACCGCAAAAAAAAAAAAAAAAAAAAAAAAAAAAAAACCCATCCATTTAAATGTTTGAGGACCCACTATAAACCGGAGCTTTTTTTCTGGGGTGCAAAGGTTAAACAATTTCTACCCTTGCAGAGTTCCTAAACTGTATCTTTCAACTCAAAGGGGAATGGCCAGACGGCTTGCCGTTTTTCTGTCCAAGTCTGAAGGGCAACAGCCAGACTCTCTCCTCTACGATGAGCACGGCCAGGTGAAATTCCTAGAAGGCTAGTTTGAGAATCCTGGATGCTTCCAAGTTGAGTAACCGTTGCTCTATTCTTCATATCTATGTAAAGACATAGATGTGAGACTGGGTGCACTCAGTGACTCACAACAGTTTTGGCAGGAGATCTGGAAACTCTAATCTTCCAAGGCTAAGGAGGTGACACATCCAGCCCTCCCCATCTGACAGACTGAGTGCAACCTCCATTCCCAGGAGGGAATGGCCTACTGTCAGCTGCATTAGGAATGTTTTGCTTCCCTCAGGCAGTTGCACTGCTATGAGAATATGTCATTTCCATCTCAGAGTCTCTGGGAGGCCTCCATGAGCCTGAGAAGTTCAAACAGAAAGGGACACATTAGCTGCACAGCAGGTGGCTCTGGGATTCAGGTCTGTAGAGAGGCTCAGACTGCTTGCCTTAAAATGCTGCAGGTAAAGGTAAGGACCTGTGATTTCAGAACACTGCTGGTGAGGGAAAGGAATCAGGGTCCTTCCAAACACAAGGATTCCTTTGTAAGTTCAGAGTTCATGGGCATGTTATCTGGGTTCCTATGCCAGCCCCTTGCATTAAGACCTTCAAAGACTTCAGCTCATAGTGGAGATAAAGAATCAGATCCTAACCAGACCTTGCCTGGGATCTGTATGGCCTGGTCTCTGCCTGTTTCTCCAGCTCCACCAGCCACCACGCCTCTCCTCTGCCCTACTCTCAACAACAGACCTGCTTTCAACTCCTCATAATTTTAGTCCCTCTCCGGCCCAGGGCCTTTGCATCTACTGTTTCCCCCATCCTACAGTTTTCTCCCTCACCCTCTACTTCACTTCGTGAATGCTACTCATCCTTCATATACCAAACTCAAACATCAGTTAAGACTCCTGACCTCCTAATCTATATCTGATTCCCCCACAGAGATCCATTTCTTTCCTTTAGAGTTTTTTTTTTTTTAATCTCAATTTAATGCTACAAACTCATTGGTGAGATCTTTAATCTTGGTTTCCCCCAAAGGTCTGTAAGGTACATGGGTACAAGGATTTTCTATTCTTGCTTACCATCATATACCCGGTGCCTAGCACAATGCCCAACTTCAGCAAGTATTTGTTAAATATAATTGGGTAATCTGTTAATAAGGGTGATACTTTTGTCTGGAAAATACACATCCTGAAAAATGCAGCCATCACCAAAAGAAAAAGTTCATCCTATCATTATGCTAAAGGTCTGTGCTGGTCATTTGTCCTTTCAGCATAGCTATCCAGATCCCTACCTAAGCTAACAGGGTAGGAGTCAACTTCCTATAACTTGTGGGACTGGGTGGAGTTATGAGACTAGGTGTGGCTAATGAGTTGTAAGCCCATGTGCTGTGTGTCCTTTCCAGGGTAGAAGGTTTATTTGCTGGCTCAAGACCCTCCAGAGCTTTCTTTTGCTCTGGCCCAGTGGGAACATCATTTGAACCAGGAGCTGCACCATTGACCTGGATCAATGAATAATTATTATGAACAGAGCCCCCTTGCCCACCTATGGAGGATACGTAACATAAAAGAAAGATAGGGAGTTTGGGATTAGCAGATGTAAACTATTATATATAGGGTGGATAAACAACAAGGTCCTACTGTAGAGCACAGGGAACTATATTCAGTATCCGGTGATAAACCATAATGGAAAAGAATATGAAAAAAGAATGTCTGTATGTGTATAACTGAGTCATTTTGCTGTACAGCAGAGATTGCACAGCCATGCAAATCAACTATACTTCAATAAAAAATATATTAAAAACTTAAAAAAAAAAGAAAAATAAGCCCTTGTCTTTGAAGCCACTGAGATTTGGGGGCTGTTTGTTACTACAGCCCAGTGTAGCTTATCCTGACTGGTGTAAGAGCTGAATCCAAACTTCCTTGCTTAAAAAGTAACAAGAACAAGAATAATAAGGACAATAAGAATGATAAGCATTTATTAAAAAGTTACCACATGTCAGGGATGGTTCTATAAGCTTTAGAGGAATTATGTCAATCTCATTAAAAAAAATGGTATAAAGGAGGTAATGGTTTTATTGTCAGTTTACAGATGCAGAAATTAGGCTCAGGAAGGTCAAGGAAATGGTGCAAATTCAGCTTGCTTGTGAGAGGTGGAGCCTGACTCTGTCTTACTCCAAAACCCACGTGCTGCTAATCATGGAGAGAGCAGGCCTGCCCCAGCATAGGGAGAATCACCCATGAATGGACTTATCCAGCAAGGGGTTCACAAGCTCAGCACTAATGACATTTTGGGCTGGTAATTCTCTGTGGTGGAGGCTGACCTGTGCCAGTAGGATGTTTAGCAGCATCACGGCCTTTAGCCTCTACCCGATTCTGGTAGCACCCCTCCCCACAGCTGAACCCCAAACGTCTCCAAATACTGAAAATATCTGGGAGGGGTTGGGGCGGGGGGGATAGATGCCCAAACTGTCCCGAGCTGAGAACCACTGGTCTAGCAGCTAATTTCACTCATTGCTGAGAACCTATCATAGCATTAGGCTCTGGGGATGGTGCTGGGCAAGTCAGAAATGGCTGGGGTCTTCAGGGAGCTTCCAGTTTTGAGAAAAGAGCCAGATGTTAACCACACAATTCTGTGAACAATTCCTTGTAGAAAGTGCTACAAGGGAAAGTACAGAGCCTTCAGCTGGGATGAAAAATGTTCTTGGACCTGGCTGCAAAGAGGGAGTTCTGAGTGACTAGATTTTTATCAAGAGGAGATGTTATAGGTCTCCAGTGAATGCCAGTAGACTCTGCTGAACCCGACTGTGACCAGGCTCTAAATCACCTTAAACTCTAATGTTTTTTCAAGTCAAGGAACCCTGATGCCAACCTTAAGATTGGCAGACAGGTGGAGAAAAGGGGACCCAGTGTACACAGCCCCCCTTCAGTAGCATGGGGTGAGGGGCTTGCCTTGGCCATCTGAATATGTATGAACTCGACTCCAGGAGACCTTTTACCTGTCAAGTGGCTGTCAGAAGGGCTCAGCGGGTCTGGGGATAATGTACTCGGATGTTTATCAGGCCAAACAGAAAAAGCCTCTATTGAGACTGAGGCAAGGGGAAAATATATCCCTCTAAAAATAAACCTGATTTTAATTTCAAACTGGGTCAGTTTGGCCTGGGAATTATTGGGGAGTACGGCTGAGCTGCTTGGGAGATGAAGTGGAACCCTTGCTAATTTAATTTGCATATGCTGCTTAAAACAAGAGAAGCCTGCTGCGGGGGGCCTGGCAGGGCCCTTCCCTGCTCTGCAGGTTCTGTCTGAGAGGCACAGGGAAGCCACTGTCTCAGAGAAGGGCAGGATTCATTGAGGTGCTACGGAGAGGGTTCTCCCCAGGGCCATGTGTCCGGGGCAGGGCAGAGGAAGGGTACCGGGTAGAGAGGGTATCACACGTCAGGTGGCCTCACTTGGGTCCTGCTGTGTCCAAGGGAGCCCTGCCTGTGGTTTTCTGGTGCCATGGGATGGGAGCCAAGTGTTTCCCTGCATGCACTTCACCTTGATGTGTGTGCGCTCAGGATGGATGGTCAGGAGCTCCCGTGGAACACAGGGGTGACATGGAAGTGAAGGCACCTCCGCAGGACTTCAGGACAATCCTCACTCCCCCTGCCCCACTCACACGCAGGGAGAAACCACAGACTCTTTGGAGACCACCCTCATTTTTTTTTTTTTTTTTTTTTTTTTGCTATACGCGGGCCTCTCACTGTTGTGGCCTCTCCCGTTGCGGAGCACAAGCTCCGGATGCGCAGGCTCAGCGGCCATGGCTCACGGGCCCAGCCGCTCCACGGCATGTGGGATCCTCCCGGACCGGGGCACGAACCCGTGTCCCCTGCATCGGCAGGCGGACTCTCAACCACTGCGCCACCAGGAAGCCCCCCACCCTCTTTTTTACTCTCCCCTCCTTGATTTTTTTCTCATCCACTTGTCTCTGGCTGTCTCGTTTGCTCTGAAACATGCCTCCTCCATCCCCTGAAAACTCATCAGCTCTCACCGGGGCATCACCGCCAAACTGTCTAACTCAGAGTTCCCAGATTTGGGGACTTCATGGACTAGGACATAATAATTTAAAAACAAACCAAGGCATAGACCTACATTTTGTCTTGTCAGGCAAGGACTAAAAAAAAAAAATCCCTACCATCTACTGTAGTAGTATGAGCATTATTTCATAAACAAAAGTCATTTTAACATCGAAAAAGTAGAAAGCAGTAGTCTCTGAATAAGCAGGGCTTCTCAAGAAAGTACAAGTGGAACAGTGGAATTCTCACCTATATGGTCACACACGAAACAATACACCCAGTCTTGACTTTCCTTATTTCTCGATGGATCAGTGACAATTCTGCCTAGAACTGTCACCAGTCCAAGGGCCCACCCGTGGGCACCAGCATCCTAACTTATTTCCCTGACTGATTTCTCTCTTTCACCAGCCCTCTCCATGAAACCTCCAACAGACACCTTCCTAAAAGGCTAATCTCATTACACCTCCCCACTGCTGAAAACCCTGCAACAGCCCCTCAACTATCCTCAGGACAAGGTGAAATACACAGAGCAAGGGAAATACAGGGAAGTGAAATCACTCTCCTGAGTCACACAGAGAGTTCTGGACTGAGCCTGGGTTTGAACCCCAGGCATACATGACTGCCGACACTGCTGTGAGCCAGTAAGCTACACGCTCCCCACGGGGCCGGCTGCCCTGTAGGCCAGCGTGAAGGCTTCATTTGTCTGCCTTTCCTCCTTTCCCATCTCCTGGACTGCCACCATCTGAATTCCTGATCTTGTCCTCAACACCCGACCTGGACTTCTCTATCTTGCTTGCTTTATCCCAAATCTAAATGCCAACAGAACTGTCCTTGATGATGGATACGCTCCATATCTGCGCTGAGATGGTAGCCAATAGCCCCATGTGGCTAGTGAGCACTTGAAATAGAGCTAGTATGACCAAGGAACTAAATTTTTATTTTTAGTAAATTCTAATTAATTTAACATTAAATTAGATAGCGACATGTGACTAGTGGCTACTGCATTGGACAGTGAAGGTCTAGACCTTTCTCTGTGAGAGCAGAGATAACAATAACCTGCAGCCCACGTAAATTCTCCCATAAATGTTCAAAGGGGAAGTATAGTGTAGCAGAGCCGGAGCCGCTGGGTTTGAACCCAAATTCTAGCACTAATTAACTATGTGACCTGGGACAAGTTTTAACAACTCTGTGTCTCCGTTTCCTCCACAACAAGGATGAAACAAGGATGATAAGAGTACCCACCTCATAGGGCTGGACGAAGATTAAATGAGTTAACATGTGCAAAATGCTTAGATACCGCCTGGCATATAGGAAGCACTGGTGTGTTTGCCATTATCATTACTTACTTCACACTGCATGTAAGCCCTAGTGATTAAGTTTGGACTAGCTGCTAAAGAGAGGGATTAGTCCCTGCTCCTCAGTCGATGCTCTGGAGGTGTCACACTCCCAAAGACAGATCACTGGAATCTCAGCAGCAGTGGCAGAGCTGCTCTACAGGACCTCATGAGATATTTGCTACTTTACCAGGAGATGTTATCATCACCCCCCCCTTCAAAGACAGGTTAACGCCTCTCCTCTCACGAAGGATGCTACTCTGACAAAAGGCCCAGAAGAAGAAATGGATAGGGGAGATAAACTGGCTGAGGGCGGAGTCGTGTGGATATTTTTTTAAGCTCCATCCTTAGATAATTGAAGGATGGAGCAGCAAGTTGCTGCTGGACTGTGGTTGTCCGCAGCTACTGTTGGTGACTCTGGCCTGCCATAGATCCACCTTGGTAAGGGGACAGGGAAAGAAATGGCCACTTTGGGTCCACAGAGGGGCTTTTGAATTCATTCTGTTGGAAGAGTAATGTTACCGATTTCCTTCATAGCACTTCACAGCATAATGCTTTTATACCTCTTTCCCCAAACTACAACTCCTGACTTTCCCATATACAATATGAAATAAAACTCTGGCTCTAGATGACATGAGTCATACCCCTCGGACTCAACAAAACAATCCCGAGGTTCCCGGTTAGACCAGGCCTTAGCCACAAATATCACAGGGACGGAGTATTGCCTACAGCTGACAGGGACTACCGACCTGGCCTTCACAGGAGGAGACATGGGATTATCTTATGACATGCGATATACTCTACTAGGAATGCTAATTGGCTTTAATCTTAGTAACAGGGATCCAAGATTGCTCAGTTCCTAGTTATGCAGGGGATGTACAATATCTTCAAGTGACCCATTAAGTGTATTGATCAATGGCTAGTGATAAATAATACACGATTCTGGCAAAAGAAAGTTAAAACAGTATTGAGCTCAAGGTAATTAACCCTTCTGCTTCCTTTATATTTTTGCTACCAACCAATTCACCCTCAAACAAGAATTCTCTCTGTTTTGTAATGTCACAGTAAAACCTGAAGAACCGTCCACCAGAGAGTCAAGTTCTTGTTCTATTTTTGGTTTTATCTGGTATGGGCAGGGATTTGTGAGAGTTACATGGAATTATACAGGTTTTAACAGGCAACTCTTTTTTAAAAAGTCATTGCTTTAAGATGACATAGATAAGGTCTAGTTGTGGGTGAAAATGTGAAGAACCAGATTCTCTTACATCGCTGGTAGCAGTTTATTGGTAAAACTACTCTGTAAAATGGTCTGACAGTACCTACTGAGGAAGAACATCTGAACAGCTATAAAGTTGGCCCTCCGTATCCATGGTTCTGCATCCGTGGATTCAACCAAGCAAAAGCAGAACCTGCGGTACACTGGGCCAGCTGTGAGACTGGAGCATCCAGGGATTTTGGCATCCATGGTGGGTCCTCGAACCAATACCTCATGGATACTGAACAATGACTGTATATCTATATGTCTCATGATCCAAAATTCCACTCCTAAGTATCTACCCCCAAAAATGGATTCTAACACCCATCAAATAGCATGTCTAAGAGTATTAACAGTTTTATCCATAGTAGCTCCAAACTGCAAATAAGCCAAGTGTTCATGAACAGTAGAATGGGTAAATTTTGGTGTATTCAAACACCGGAATGAATGCAAATGAACTACTCTTAGTTACCTGCAACAATAAAAATACATCTCACAGATGTATAGTTGAGAAAAAGAAGGCAGACATGAGAGGAGAAATACAGGTAGATATAGATTTAAATTTAAGGGCTTCCCTGGTGGCTCAGTGGTTAGGAATCTGCCTGCCAATGCAGGGGACACAGGTTCGAGCCCTGGTCCAGGAAGATCCCACATGCCGCAGAGCAGCTAAGCCTGTGCTCTGGAGCCCACGAGCCACAACTACTGAGCCCACAAGCCACAACTACTGAGCCCGTGTGCCACAACTACCGAGCCCGTGTGCCACAACTACCGAAGCCCAAACATGTAGAGCCTGTGCTCCACAAGAAGAGAAGCCACCGCAATGAGAAGCCTGTGCACCGCAATGAAGAGTAACCCCCTCGCTGCAACTCGAGAAAGCCCAGGAGCAGCAACTAAGACCCAATGCACCCAAAAATAAATAAATAAATAAATTTATTAAAATAATAATAATAATAAATTTAATAATTTCATTTACAGGAAGTTTAGAACAGGCAAAACTAATCCCCAAGAACGGTTTTAGTTGGTGGGCAATCTGGAGAGAAATGTTGATTTGAAAAGCCCAATACCTAGTTTTTCTCTGATTTCACAGTTGTCTCCATAGTAATAGTCACAGACTCAAATGGGTAAACTCTTCAACAAAACAGGCATTGCTGTTTTCAACAGCTGCCTGGGAAAGTGGCCAATGCCCTGTTTAAGTGGTACCTGCAGTGATGTGGGGCTTCCTACAGTTTTCCCGTTAGGGAAAGGTTTTGTAAGGTGCTTTGTGACCACCTAGAGGGGTGGGATAGGGAGGGTGGGAGGGAGACGCAAGAGGGAGAAGATATGGGGATATATGTATATGTATAGCTGATTCACTTTGTTATACAGCAGAAACTAACACACCATTGTAAAGCAATTATACTCCAATAAAGATGTTAAAAAAACAAAAACAACGGGCTTCCCTGGTGGCGCAGTGGTTGAGAGTCTGCCTGCCGATGCAGGGGATACGGGTTCGTGCCCAGGTCCAGGAAGATCCCACATGCCGCAGAGCAGCTAGGCCTGTGAGCCATGGCCGCTGAGCCTGCGCGTCCGGAGCCTGTGCTCCGCAATGGGACAGGCCACAACAGTGAGAGGCCCGCGTACTGAAAAAAACAAAAACAAAAACGGTAATACTAACACAACTTTGAATGAGAACACCATGGAGGCCTTTTATACCCATTGTCTTGAGGGACAAGACTAACATTCATTTAGAAGCAAATGTTATCTCAGTCCTGGGTGCCTGTGATATATCTGGTGGGCACTGGATACAGAAAATGGAAATCCTGATGAAGGCTCCTCCCAAATACTTAGTTTACTTGTACCTGGAGTGAAAGTAAAATGAGAACATTCTGATTGCTGGTCTTGTTCTTTCTTTGTAAATTCAGGAGCATGGGTAGGTTTTTGTTTTGTTGTTTTGTTTTTGCGGTACGCGGGCTTCTCACTGTTGTGGCCTCACCCGTTGCGGAGCACAGGCTCCGGACACGCAGGCTCAGCAGCCATGGCTCACGGGCCTAGCTGCTCCGCGGCATGTGGGATCTTCCAGGACCGAGGCACGAACCCGTGTCCCCTGCATCGGCAGGCGGACTCTCAACCACTGCGCCACCAGGGAAGCCCAGGGGTAGGTTTTAAGAAATGGCATAAACTCAATTTTGATTCAACTTGTGCTTGCATAGCTCTTAACAATTTATAAACGGCCATTGAAACGTTATGTTTTTTCAATTATGTATATAATCCTACAAGGTCAGGAGAGCACATGTTACTATTTTTCTTTTGCAGGTGGGGAAATTGAGGCTTAGCAAGGTGAAGCCCACACTCGAAATCACACAGCTAGTCAGCGACAGGACTGGAACTCAAACCAGAAGTGTCTGTCTGCAAAGTCCACATTCTCTTTACTGTATTGGCTCTTTGCATCTGGCATGGATTGGCTTCTTCTCAGACTTTTGCAGGAAGGGAGATGTTATATGCTCCTTATTACCTTTAACAATCTGTTTTCAACTTAATTAGGGAAGTTTTTCTTAGATCTAACACTCAGCTCGCTTTTTTCTTAAATACATTCATTTAAATTCTTTGGAAGACACTAAGAGTCACGTCTCAGCTTTTCTTTTTCCTACTACATCCACATTCCTTTAACTTTCTCTCTTAACAATAATTATTACCAAAGATCTTTAACAGCTCCCTCAAATATAGCATCGGAAACTGGAGTTTGAACTTGGGGGAAACTTTGGACCCAGTGTCATTTCATATCCGAGTCTAAAGCTTCTCTCAATGATAATAACTTGAGTAAGTGGCTGAGTTATCTCATTCTGAAGGCTGCTTGGGAAAGTCTGAATGTTTGTATTTAGATATGATGAACTGAACAATTCTCAGGTAACCCCTCGGACCAAGGGGGAAAAGAAAATGAAATAAATCTGTCTTTTATTCCCCTTTCTTTAGAATTAAATTTTGTAAGCTTGTCTTAGGGGCATGGAAGTCACTAGAAAGAGATGTGTGTGTATGTTTAAAATGTTAAGCAACTTCACACATCCACTAGGACGGGTAAATGCTTGAAATCTGGAATCAAATCTGGAATCCCTCCAAAAACCTGCTGGTTTATTTCTCTCAGCTTTAGTTTTCTCATCTCCAAAAACTGGTAATACTGGAAAATTTCTTCCTCTCCAATAGTACTATATAAGCTCTCAGTAATTAACAATATATATTATATACCAAAGGCTCAGAAGTATTTGTGCACTAAAGTAATCTATTAACTTAATCTATGAAAGCCTATTTTAAAGCAAAAAATGGTAATATTAAGCCTATTTATTTGCATAAGACAATGCATACTTATAACCATCCTTATCATAAATGTTAGTCATTGTTAATATTATTAGCTTTTGTAATTAACCCTCTGGCTTTAGCATCTGGGATCTGGAAACACTAGGTATATTTGAGTGGGGTGGTTACAGCATCCTCAAGCATTCACATCGCTGAGTCCACTGTCTGACTTTGTGTAGGAGTCTGTTTTCTCAGTACCCAAACTGATGTGGAGCTCAGGGCTACCTCTGAGTATCTGGAATCATTCCTAGCATGATCACCCAATGATGGAGTGACTGCTGGCTCTCTTCCAAAGGTTCTAAGATGGTGGGGTTCTTTAAGAAAAATGCTCAGGGAATGGAAGGATGGACCAAGTTTGCAAACACACCTCAAACATGCCTCCAATGGAAACCACAAAAGGGCAGAGCAGGTTACTGGAGAGACAACTTGTTCATTCAACCCCATAAGGAGAGAAAGTGGTCTGCACAACAGCCAAACTGATTTGTAAAGTGGGGTTTAAGTGCTCAGTCTTTAATGTCAGAGAGACCTGCGATCAAATCGCAGTCCTGCTGCTTACTAGCTGTGCGATTCTAGGCAAGTTATTTAAGCATTCTATGTCTCAAGGTCATAATCAGTAAAAGGAAAGGAAGGACTCCACACATGGGGTTGTTGTGTGAGAATTAGATTATCTGATACATAATAAACACAGTCTAAATTGTTGTTATTACTACGTCACAGTTATTCTTGTCGTTGTTTTCTGGAGATACTGGGTAACCTTGTATATTCTGCCTTTAACACTTTCTCATTCTGTGTCAACAGGGAAGGGGACCTCCTTTGCATCTCTAATGGTCATTAGTGCTACTTGATAAATATTTCTGGTTTTCCTCTCTGCTGGACTCATGGTGAGGCTACACTTCCTGGTCTCCTTGTGGTTTGTGAATCTAGCCATAATCAAAGGTTGTGAGAGCGAGTGGTGTGAAACTTCTGGGATGAAGCATTTAATTGCTGGTTTGAGACTCACCAGCGTACTCTATTCTCTCTGTCATGACACCCATGACATTGGACATGTTGGCTGTTCCATCAGCCTGAGGCTCTGAGTAACTGTAAAGTCCAGAGTCCTTCTGTCACCCCACAATTGTCATAGAGCATGAGCAAGAAACAGATTCTTGCTTTTTTTTAGCCACTGAGATATGGGGGGGGGGAGTTGTTACTACAACCTATCTAGCCAATCCTGACCACACCAAATCTCTACCAATGATCCAGCGGTTTTCAGCTGGTGGTGATTTTGCCCCTCCCCTGAGGGACATATGGAAATGTCTGGGGACATTTTGGTTGTCACAAAGGGAGGAGTGTGTGAACTACTGGCATCTAGGAAGTAAAGGCCAGGGATGCTGCTAAACATCCTGCAACGCACATGGCAATCCCCACAAGAATGAATTACCCAGCTGAGAATGCCAATAATACTCTAGCCCAGTACTGAGCTTCCCCTACCCTCTTAAACCCTTTCCCAACACCTGGGTCCCTATCATGCCACAGGGACCATGTTTATCTGTCAACCACATGTGGTTATCTGGGACACTAAGCCACATTAGGACCAACCAACATTCTGCCTCGAGATTCTGCGGACCACCCTTGCTAAGGGTACCCCAGGGGCCGAGCTAGGCCTGAAGTCCAGACACTACAGGAGAAACAGGCCATCTTTCTCCTCCAGAAACCTCGCTCTATCCTTCTGTCACAAGCTGCCGTGGTGACCACTGAGTTATACACTGGCCTCATGTCTTCTGGTAATATTACAGAAAAATCTATATTCTGCCTCATTAAACATGTCAGTGTAAAGGCTTGGAAGGGAAGGGGAATTTGACACAGGTACGAGATGTCCATTTGGACCCAGGCTTCTGACAGTCTGATACCTGTAGGCAAAGCCTGAGCTGACCTACTAACAGGCCTCCTTCAAAGAGATGATCATATTAGACAGACTTTAAAAGTGACGTATGTGAGGTAACATGATCACCAGGACTGGAACCCAGACTTCCTGCTGACCCCCAAATCTTCAGTCTTTTCTAATATGCCTTGGGAATGGGAGAGGGCTTGGTGAGTGGGTGATGGTGATGGAATTAGCTTGGCCTTGAAAGTTTGGTTGCCCTGAATTTTTTATTTTAACTTATTTGTACTTCAGTATCCTGAGTAAAAGTTGTGGTGAGAATTGGGAAGAACATATGTAAAAATTTTAGTACAATGGGGGTGCAAGGCTGTCGGCTACTTGAAAGGTATGAAGCTTGGAGGAGAGGGCAGAGAAGGGAGGTGACAAAAAGAAAACACAAATGTCACTATCATTTGTGTGACAGTGCTTTCATATTTTCTTACCTTTCCAATTAGGTAAGCCAAATTTATCACTGCAGGTTATTAATAACTTACACCCCAAAGAGGGTTTGCTTTTTTGGGGATGCATACTCTCAAAACTGAGCAAAGAGAGTCCCCTCCCCTGGGACAGCTCTGTTCCAAGTCCCTGAAAACTGTTCAAAGGATGATGACTCGAACTGGCGCTAGTTTTACAGAGCAAATAAATTGTAAAAGGATCTAAAGAAACGGGGTTTTTCCCAACACATAGTTACTGAGGCCTAATATGTGTGAGGCACTGGTGAGAGAGGAGAGATCAGACAGGCAGGGTTCCTGCCCTCATGGAGCTTACTTTCTCATGGAGGAGACCGACAATAAACAAAATAATTATGAATGGCAATATGTGCCAGAAAGGAAAAAAATAATCAGGTGCTGGGTTAAAAGAGTGGCTCAAGGATCATATTTTCATATTCAGTGAAGGCCCCTCAGAGGTAGCACTTAAGCTAAAACATGAAATATGAGTAGAATGTGGGGAAGTTCGTTCTAGGAAAAAGAACAGTCTAGGGATAGCAAACAGCAAGCGTATGGTATCTTTCACAGACATTGCCTTATTTTGAACTTCCTCATAGTCTTGTGAAGTAGGCATTTGTGGTAGGCAGCTTCTGACATGGCCTTCCAAGGATTCTCACCTTGATATTCATACCCTTGTGGAATCTCTCCCCCTTGAGTAAGGTCTGGACCTAGTAACTTGGTTCTAATAAATGAAACACAGCAAAAGCTATGGTATGTCAATTTGGTGATTAGCCTATAAAAAATTATAGCAAACTCTGCCTTCCTAGCAAACTCTCTCTCTTGCTGGTGCAAGCTGCCACATTGGAAACTCTCAGTCCCATTCTGGAAAGGCGCAGTCCAACATACTGCAAGGAACCGAATCCTTTCAACAACTACGGAGTGAGCTTGGAAGCAGATCCAGCCCTAGTTGGGAGGATTGTAGCTCTAGCCAATACCTTGCCTGTAGCCTGTAAGGAACCCTGAAAAAGAAGACCCAGCTAAGCTATGCCCAGCTTCCTGACCCTCCAGAATCATGAGATAATAAATGTGTGTTGCTTCAAGCCACTAAGTTTTGGGGTAATGTGTTATACAGCAATACATAATATAGCGTTCATTCTTTTATTCATTCACTCACCAAGTGAATTATGCAACAAATCTTTCTTGAGATACCCTGCAGGCCAGGCAGTGACCTAGGTGCTAAGGAAACAGAGATAAATTTCATAGTCCCAGATGCTCATAGTCTCATAGAGGAAGACGATGTGCATAGTACTAAATTATAGGACCACTGTGCTCTGTGACACTCCCGTGGTCGCCATGTCTTGTGCTGGGAACAAATAGAAGGGAGACAATGACTCTTCTTGGCAGAGTCAGGGAAGGCAGGAAGTGAAAACTGAGGCTCAGAGAAGGTAAGAAGTTGCCCAAGGTCACACAGCTCTTCTGATTCATCCTGCTCTGTTCAAACACATTAACACATAAACACTGTGTTTATCTCCAGTGTGACTATTCTGACCTACAATTCTCAGACTGTTTCTTTTTTATGCTCTTGATAACCTAAAACCAAATATATGTTGAAAGGAATTCCTTATAGCAAATGTAAGATAGACAATGGGTTAATCAGGCTTCTGTGACAAAGAATGAAGTTACACTTCCAATTAACTTTCATAAAACAGAAATCAGACCACTCTAACTCATTATCCTGCATGTATTTGTGCACAGTTGGGCGTCACGCATTTCTACACAAACAAAGATGCTGGTGTTGGACAGAAAATGATTGAAACCATGCTTCATGATGGAATCTAATTAGCAACATAGATTAGTTACATAGAAATGTAACAAAGGCAATGATGCCAGAAGAGCATCCATCGATGCTTCAGAATTTGAGAAAACTTGCCTGAGAGCCGAGCCTAAGGTTTTTATTTTTGGCTTGATAATTTGCTAAACCTGCAAACCTAGAAGAAGCCTAATTAAAGTTAATGAGAAATAATCTTCATTTTAAAAGTTTTATTTGCTATTTTTATGCAGGGCTCTTGTGCTTTTTTCTCCCGAGTTCATGTCACATTTTAATTTCAAAATTCAAATTTGAAAAGTTTGTATTTATATTTTTTGTTTTTTCTTTTTTCTTTCCTTTTTTGCTCTCTTTCCTCTTGTTTTATGAGGTATAATATATTTATTTTGAAGCATATTTTGTTTATGAGGCATACCTATTCTAAAGTGCAAATTTCAAGGCCACAGCCTGGTTAATTTTCACATACGTACACCATGTAAACACCACTCCACTCAGGATATGGAATAGTGTCATCCAAAAGAACTTGGTGCGATGATGGGAATGTTCTGTCTGCACTGTCCATTTTGACAACCACAAGCCATACTTGGCTATTGAGAACTTGAAATATGGCTAGTATGAAAGAAGAAGTGAATTTAAAATTTTATTTAATGAGGTTAGTGGTTGCCATTTTAGATGTCACAGATACAGAACATTTCTAGCGTTTGAGTATCTTCAAATCACTACCTACTCAGTTTTCCCTCCTCCCCCTGCTGATGTAATCTCTGTTCTGATTTCTATCACTGTAGATGAATTTTTCCTAATCTTGAATTTCATATAAATGAAATCATAGAATATATACTCTTTGGGTTGGGATATATTTTCTCAATATAATGTCTGTGAAATGCATCCTTTTTGTTGAATGTACCAGTGTTCTTCTTCTTTTTTAAATTGCTTGAGTATTACATTGTATAAATGTACTGTAGTTTGTGTATCAATTCTACTGTTGATGGATATTTTGTTTGTTCCCAGTTTTTGGCTACTGTCAATGAAGCTTCTATAAATATTCTTGGCAATATCTTTTGGTGGACAAATATACTAATTTCTCTTGGGTATGTACCAAGGGATGGAATTGCTCAGTCTTATCCTCCCAAAAGCAATGTAGGAGAGGTCTAGTTCCTTCATTAAAATAAAATTTTACTTTTCAACTATGGATATTTGTAAAGAGTACAATAATTACTTTTGTGCTGTTCAAGGCAATGTACAACGGATTGAAGCATTATTTGGTAATATCTAATAACTTTAAAATGCAATAACCTCATGTCCTTGTAAATTATCCTTCTAGGTATGTTCCCTGGAGAAATTCTTATACATGTGTACAAGGAGACATGTATAGGAATATCCATAACACCATTTTTGTAATAGCAAAAAAAGGAATTTCTTTATTGAGTAAATAAATGACAATATATCTATAATGGAATATCATCCAGAAAATGAATAAATAGAGCTACACATATCAATATGAATGAATCTCTCAATATAATGATAAGCCCAAAATGCAGTGCCAAAAAATTACTAAAGAACTACTAAGGATGGATACAGATATAGATATAGATATATAATGAAAGTACTTAGAAATGCATGCAAAGAGTAAACAGCAAGAGCAGAAAACGGTTACTCTATGTTTGGGGCACAATGAGAGATTGAGACTTCAACTTTACTGATAAGATTTACTTTTAATTTGGGTAATAGGTATGCAAGTGTTGGTATATTCTATTTTGTATCATTCTGCATGTCTTAAATATTACCTAATAATAAGTAAAGAATCTGTCAAAGTGGTGGAGACTGCTAGGCAAGCCCCAGTATCCGTGCTCACTTTCTTCTTATCAGGACTTGAAGACCCCAATCCCCACAAAGTTTTACTTGAAAATGTGCGTGCCCAGCTAGAAACTACACTTGTCAGGCTTCTTTGTAAAGACACGTGGTCATACGACTAAGCTCTTGCAATGGGATTGCAGCGGGGCTGAACGCCCTTCTAAGTTACATCATCAAAAGAAGCAGCTTGCCTACCACTTCCTCCTTCTCTCTTCTTGTGGGCTGAAGATGAATGTGCTGTTGGTGAGACAGTTTAATTCCTGGGCACACAGACACTGCCCTGTCTTGCCCATTAAATGTCAGCTTCACGAGGCCAGGAATCTTGCCTTCCACTTTCACTGCTGTACCCTCAGTTCCTAGAACAATATCTCGCACACAATAGACACTCAATTCATGTTGAATAAATGCATGATTGAATGTCTTATTGCTATCGGTGCATCCAGTCTTACACACCTAATTTCACTCTCACCTCACTGTTTTATGAGGTTTTATTATAATCCGGACAGTATTTTGAGATAGAAAAGCAATGCATATTTATCTCAGAGCAACATCATGAAGCAACTAATACTTCTCAGTGACAAAAGGATCAGGAAGGGAAAATATGTCCTCTTCTCGGAAAGGCATTTGAAATAATAATAAAAAGCTGATGACGACCCCAACTGCTAACTGAAAGCATTTTCAAACTTATCTTTCTACACTTGTTAATAGTTTCCTGAGAACAAAAATACTTCTGCATTTAAAATTTTTGCTTCACATTTCAATAGTAGAGGTCAAGGACCTTCGGGCTTAATTTCCTATTACATATGGTATTTATTTTTACTATAGCAATAAAATATTATTATTGTATTCATTAAAAGAAATGGGTAAAGTATGTTGCACATATACTGGTTTAAACAGTTGAATACTAGGGCGTGTTAGTAACAGTGATGCCAACAATAGCTGTGGCAGATTCAAAGGTGGCCACGACCCTTCACTCTGATTGTAGCCACACCATCTGGAATGCGACTTTGCAGCTCCTCCCATCAAGAGATGGAGTCTGTTTCTCCTCTTCTTGAATCTTGGCTGAACTTGTGACTTACTTTAGCTAAGAGAAGTGACAGTGTGACAGCCCTGAACCAAGACTTCCAGAGGCTTTGCGCTCTTCTGTCCTCTCGCTTGGTACCCTGTCTAGCAGTCACGTGAAGAAGTCCAGGGAGTGGGACCTCATGGAGGAGAACCAAGTCATCCCAGCCAAAGTCATCCTAATCCATCTATGGTCGACTCATACCCAAAGAGAACAAAACTTCCCACCAGACCCACAGTTGACAATAAATACCTAAGTGAGCCCAAGACCAGAGAAGCCACGCAGCTCATTTGTAGACTTGTGAGCAATAATAAATGCTCACTCTTTTAAGCCACTGAGTTTGAGAGCTGTTACGCAGCAATCGGCAACGGATACAGGCATCCTGGCAACAGTAAAATAAATACACCCCTTAAAAGACAAGGGCTGGGGACTTCCCTGGTGGCACAGTGGTTAAGAATCTGCCTGGCCAATGCAGGGGACACGGGTTCGAGCCCTGGTCCAGGAAGATCCCACATGCCGCAGAGCAACTAAGCCCGTGCACCACAACTACTGAGCTTGTGCTCTAGAGCCCGTGAGCCACAACTACTGAGCCCTCATGCCACAACTAATGAAGCCTAAGGGCCTAGAGGCCGTGCTCTGCAACAAGAGAAGCCACCACAATGAGAAGCCCGCGCACCGCAACGAAGAGTAGCCCCCGCTCCCTGCAACTAGAGAAAGCCCATGCACAGCAACGAAGACCCAACACAGCCAAAAATAAATAACTAAAGATAAATAAATTTTTTTAAAAAGGACAAGGACTGTGCAGATCTCTATCAATCCTTATTAACTTGCCTTGGCCTCTTTAATAAAGGGGGATTTCAGACATCCTGTTCACTTGTCCAGTTTCCAGAACTATTCAGACTCTACTCTCACTCTTGGATAATGAGTAAAATGACACAGTTTTATTTCTCAACTATATACCCCCAGCCAACCTATCTTTCCTGTTTCATAGAAGGAGCTTTTAAAGTTAGCACATTAACATTGACACCAGGAAGCCAGCACATCAGTAAAGTTTTGAAAAGTTCAACTCAGGTCAAAAATAGAAAATGAGAGGGGCAAAAGAGGAGATTCTGGATTAAGCAGTTGAAATAGTGAAGAAAAATTAGTAGTTAATATAGAACCCCACTATACCTGAGGATTTACAAGATGCAGTTTTACAGTATATAGCGTATCTTACTAGTGATCTACTACTTATAATGTATACTTATTTCAAATGTTGTTTGTGTTAGTCAGCTATCGCCACGATAATGTTGCATGACAAATCACTCCCAAACTCAGTAACTTACACAAATCAACGTTGGTTGTTGTGTTCATGAGTCTGTGAGCTGGCCTGGGGTTCTGATCTAGACTAGGCTTGGCTATAAGCTTTAGACTGTGGGTCGCTTTAGACTTAGAGTTGGCTGGGCTTGGTTCTACACTGTGGGTTCAGTTCAGTTCAGCTCTGTTCCATGTGTATTATATTGGATTGGCCAAAAAGTGCTTTTGGTTTTTAAGTAAAAATAAAAGATACGTTTTTCATTTTCACCAAGAACTTGATTGAACAATGTATTCACCCTTTTGTTCCACTACCTTCTGTCATTTTTCAGGCAACTTCATAATTCCATCTTCACAAAACTTTTTATTTTCTTGAGCAAAGAACTGTTCCAGGTGCCTTTTACAGTCTTCCAGGGAATTGATTTTTTTTCCATTAAGAGAAGCTTGTAAAGACCTAAATAAAAGGAAATCTGAAGTTGCAATTTCTGGTAAATAAGGCGGATGAATCAGAACATCCCAGCGAAGCTGTAACAGTTTTTGCCTGGTCATTAAAGAAACATGTGGTCTTGTATTATCCTGATGGAAGATTATGCATTTTCTGTTGACTCATTCTGGACGCTTTTCATGAGTGCTGCCTTCAGTTGGTCTAATTGGGAGCAGTACTCGTTGGAATTAATCGTTTGGTTTTCTGGAAAAAGCTCATCATAGAGGATTCCCCTCCAATCCCACCATATACACAACATCACCTTCTTTGGATGAAGACCGGCCTTTGGTGTGGTTGGTGGTGGTTCATTTCGCTTGCCCCACGATCTCTTCCATTCCACATTATTGTATAATATCTACTTTTCATCGCCTGTCACAATTTGTTGTAAAAACAGAACGTTTTCATTATGTTTAAATAGTGAATCACAAGCAGAAATACAGTCAAGAAGGTTTTTTTCACTTAACTTATGGGGAACCCAAACATCATAGAGATTCACATAACCAAGCTGGTGCAAATGATTTTTGACACTTGATTTGGATATTTTGAGTAGGTGGGCTATCTTCTGTGTGGTATAATGTTGACTGTTCTCAATTAATGTCAATTTGGTTGCTATCAACTTCAACTGATCTACCCAACCATGGAGCATCGTCCACTGAGAAATCTCCAGCATGAAACTTCACAAACCACTTTTGACATATTTAATCAGTCACAGCACCTTCTCCATACACTGCACACATCTTTTTGTGCGTTTCGGTTGCGTTTTTACCTTTCTTGAAATAATAAAGCATAATATGCTGATAACGTTGCTTTTCTTCCTTCCACCTTCAATATTAAAATGACTACACAAAAATTCACCAATTTTGATGTCTTTTTTTAAAGGCACACTGATATGACAGCTGTCACAATACAATCTAACAGAATTGTTTCGAAGGAAGTTAAAGACAACTAAGTGCTACGAGAGCCATCTCACGGAAAAAACCGAACGAACCTTTTGGCCAACCCGATTCTAAAGCCCAGGCTGAAGGTGTGTTCAGGAGTGAACCTGAGGCATACTCTTCTCTTGGGAGATGACCAAAATGCAATGGCAGCAAAACCACATATATAAGCATATTTCAAATCCTCTGCTTTTCAACCCTGATGACAGCCTATTGACAAAGCAAATGTGATGGCTGGGCCCAAAGTTAAGAGGTGTATAAATTTACTTAAACCCATAAAGAATGGCAGGACATTTCATTCTAAATACAGGTGAATGAGGAATTGGGTCTAATTATTTAATCAGCCATGTTATCTTTATGATACAATTTCTTCTCTTCTCTGGTCTCTCACTGGACAAAAAAGGGTAATAGACATCTCAGATAATCTCTCTTCATTCAGCCTAAACCATATCCTGACCATTCAAACCCAACCCAACTAGTACCTCCTCTATCAAGTGGCTCCTGACCAATCAAATCCCATTGTTATCTGAGATCTCCAAAGTCCTGCAGCTGTTGAAGCTTACATCCCTTTGCCAGCACCTCCACTGCCGTATATCACCACTGCCGTTAACTACCGTGACCAACTCAGGCTACTGTTTACTGAATCTCTAGCATGTGGCAGGCTCTTATTTCTACCTGGTGGCTATTAACAACCTTGCTGTATAGAGATGTTAATGAAATTGCTAAACGCTAAATAGATAATAATAAGTAACTGAGCCTGATTCATACCCGGATGTGTCTATAAACATATCTCTACCATATCATGCTGCTTCTATACATTACAATTGACTACTTTGTCACATAATGACTTTGTATTGTGGATGGATTTTGCTTGCATATTAGTTTTGTTCCTTAACTACACTGTATACTTCTTGAAGGCAAGGATGATGTGTTATGCTTCTTCAGATTTTTCCTTAACGTGATTTGATTGTTTGATTTCAAGAACTGATTTCAGAGAACCAGCCCAATCCTAAACATCATTATTCAACAGAATGGAACTTTCCTAAGACACAGAAATTAGATTCATTAATGGTGGCTAATAATAAGTAGCACCAACCATCTTACTAGGTGGGTACTATCATTATTCTCATTTTATTTATGCAAAAGGTGAGGCTCAGAGAGGTTAAGTGCCTGGTTCATGAACACAAAGTAGCAGAGTGAAAAAGCAACCCCAAATTTCTAACTTTAGAGTGCTATTTTTTCAACCCATGTTGTTCAATGTTTACTTTCTGTCCAATACTAGAGTTAAATTATAACTATGCTGAAAGTTTTAGCTGTGAAATTCTATAAAGACCAACCATAATGATGGACAAAATCTTGGCTCAAGTGGCAGTAATAATAAATTATGATAACAAATAATGATAGTTTAAAAATGTGTGTATACCAAGCATGGTGCTAAGTGATTTATTCATTAACTTATCACGGCATCACAATAAATGCAGTAAAGCGCATTCTGTTGTTATTTTCATTCTACAGAGAAACACACTAGTGCTTAAGGAAGTGACTTGTCCAAGACGTACAGTGGTGAGGTAAATTCACCATTGACTTCTTTCTTTATTAAAATGTACTTTTCTCTTATAAAATGAACCAATCAAAAAGAAAAAAAGACTGTGATGAGTCTAGTATATTAAGAATCTGACAGAACACACTTGACTTCTCTGTTATGTAATGACTGTCTTCAGTTCCAACACTGTAAACCACCATTACTTATCACTGTTCACAGAATTGCCAGGCTAAGTTTTATGTTAAAACCTTTTGGGTTGAAAAGCTACATCTCATATTCATAGGGCCACTTTGTGGAAACTAAAGAATTCTTTCTGTTATGATGTGATATATTATTTAACTCAGGGTTTGACAAACTGCAGCCCTTGAGTCAAACCCACCAGCTGCCAGTAGTTTTACTGGAAGACAGACAGCCATGCCCACTCCTTTGCATATTGTCCATGGCTGCTTTTGCTACAATGACAGATTTAAGTAGTTGCTACACAGGCTGCAGAGCCCACAAAGCCTAAAATATTTACCAACCCCTGGTTTAATTCTTCATTTAACACCTTTGTAATGTGAATGTTCATGCACGCTTCTGTGGGTGTTCTTTCTTCAAAGAACAACTTTGTTCTAATTCTGGGGTCACTGGGCCCTGACAGGAAGACACTCATGACGCAAGACACAAAGCAGTCGTTTTCAAGTCATCCAATTGGCTCGATCATGCACTAGCAAGGACAAGACAAGAAAGACAAGCACTTCCTGTTTTTCACTATCTGCTGAACACTGTGGGGCTTAAAGTATGTTTTCAAAAATGAAATCAGGAAACACTTGTACTGACACAGCAGAACCTAGATGAGTGAAGCAAGCATAAACTTCATCGGTCAGACAAATCCACTAAAATCGTAATTAGAAAATATAATACACAGAGTTACAGATGTAGAAAACAAACTATGGTTACCAGGGGGTAAGCAGGGGGGAGGGATAAATTGGGAGATTGGGATTGACATATACACACTATTATACATAAAATAGATAACTAATAAGGACCTACTACATAGCACAGGGAACTCTACTCAATACTCTGTAATGACCTATATGGGAAAAGAATCTAAAAAAGAATAGATATATGTATATGTATAACTGCTTCACTTTGCTGTACACCTGAAACTAACACAACATTGTAAATCAACTATACTCCAATAAACATTTTTTAAAAAGAGAAAAGAAAATACACAGAACCGAGCCTCAGCTGACCTTTCTTTTCCTCCAACAAATTTTAGGGAGAAAAGAACAGGCTACAGAGATAAACCCATGCACATATGGTTGCCTTATCCTGGACAAAGGAGGCACGAATATACAATGGAGAACAGACAGCCTCTTCAACAAGTGGTGCTAGGAAAACTGGACAGCTACATGTAAAAGAGTGAAATTAGAACACTCCCTAACACCGTAACAAAAATAAACTCAAAATGGATTAAAGACCTAAATCTAAGGCCAGACACTATAAAACTCTTAGAGGAAAACATAGGCAGAACATTCTATGACATAAATCACAGCAAGATCCTTTTGACCCACCTCCTAGAGAAATGGAAATAAAAACAAAAATAAACAAATGGGACCTAATGAAACTTAAAAGCTTTTACACAGCAAAGGAAACCATAAACAAGAAGAAAAGACAACCCTCAGAATGGGAGAAAATATTTGCAAATGAAGCAACTGACAAAGGATTAATCTCCAAAATTGACAAGCAGCTCATGCAGCTCAATATCAAAAAAACAAACAACCCAATCCAAAAATGGGTGGAAGACCTACAAAGACATTTCTCCAAAGAAGATATACAGATTGCCAACAAACACATGAAAGAATGCTCAACATCACTAATCATTAGAGAAATGTAAATCAAAACTACAATGAGGTATCATCTCATACCAGACAGAATGGCCATCATCAAAAAATCTAGAAACAATAAATGCTGGAGAGGGTGTGGAGAAAAGGGGACCCTCCTGCACTGTTGGTGGGAATGTAAATTGATACAGTCACTATGGAGAACAGTATGGAGGTTCCTTAAGAAACTGAAAATAGAACTACCATATGACCCATCAATCCCACTACTGGGCATATACCCTGAGAAAACCATAATTCAAAAAGATAGATGTAAAACAATGTTCATTGCAGCACTATTTACAATAGCCAGGACATGGAAACAACCTAAATGTCCATCAACAGATGGCACACATATACAACGGAATACTACTCAGCCATAAAAAGGAACGAAATTGAGTTATTTATAATGAGGTGGATGGACATAGAGTCTGTCATACAGAATGAAGTAAGTCAGAAAGAGAAAAACAAATACCGTATGCTAACGCACACATATGGAATTAAAAAAAAAGGTACTGATGAACCTAGTGGCAGGGCAGGAATAAAGACACAGACCTACTAGACAATGGACTTGAGGACACGGGGAGGGGGAAGGGGAAACTGGGACCAAGTGAGAGAGTGGCGTGGACATATATACACTACCAAACGTAAAACAGATAGCTAGTGGGAAGCAGCCGCATAGCACAGGGAGATCAGCTTGGTTCTTTGTGACCACCTAGAGGGGTGGGATGGGGGGGTGGGATGAGGGGGTGGGAGGGAGGCTCAAGAGAGAGGAGATACGGGATATATGTATACGTTTAGCTGATTCACTTTGTTTTACAGCAGAAACTAATACAACATTGTAAAGCAATTATACTCCAATAAAGATGTTAAAAAAAACCTGAAAAAGAAAAAAAGAACAGGCTATATAAAAAGAGACTCCTAAAAGATTGAATACAACACACACATACCTGTCTTCCTAGAATACAGGCAGGACCAATAAACTTACTACTTACTATCCAGAACCTTCTATGTCAATGGAAAATTGCCACTATTTTCAGCAATTATGTGAAAGAGATGATTTTAAAGTCATATAACCTTGAGTTCAAATACTGATTTTGCTGCTGACTGGCTGTTTGACCTTGGAAAAATTGTTTACCTTCTTTCTCTCTTTTTTAGATTGCTTATTAAAATGTGGGTAAAATTATCTACCTTACAGGCTTATTATGAGGATTAAATATGATAATATATGTAAAGTACTAGGCTTAGTGCCTGGCACGTGGTCAAGACTTCATATCTGGTAGGCATTATTACTGTTCAAACTGGAGGTCAGGACATAGATGGGAGGCCTCCCCTGAATAAAAGTCCACCATGATAGACATGAAGAATCACTCACAAGCTGGGCAGGAAAGAGAACTGTGATATTTTATGCATACTTTCAGAAAGGGTTAAAACAAAAGAGGTTAACAACAAAATTAACCAGTGCACTACCCTCTATTACCCAAGTTTCTGCTAATTGTAAGTCTGAATCATTGAAGAAGAAGAAGGTAAAGTCAAATAATGAGCATGAGGGGTCTGGGTTGGTGAAGTATGTCAGAAGGCTTGTCAGATGTCTCCCTGTGCATAGTTGTGTTATATGGTTTATAATAGCTTCCATCATTGGGTGAGCGGTGGCAAAAGTAGAAAATACTATTTCTGTATGTCCTTTTCTGAAAGCACACCTCTGATTACAATTCTGTGGTTCAAGGCTTATAAAAGGACTTCAAATAAAAGAGTATATTTATAATTCCATTTTGGCAACAAAGGGAAGAGCTTTCTAAAATGTCTACAGCAGTTTCAAAGCCTGCATAGAAAATACCCAATTCCCACTGCCTCTCAATTTCAACTTTCCATTGCAGTCTGTCTCTCCATAATAGGTACAGTTAGACAGAAATATCTAGCCATGTGTTCTAGGAAAAACTGATAGAGAAGTAAGATGAAAAGTCATGATGGGGTCATCAGAAAATTGTTGCTCTGGGAAATTAAATATTGCTCTCTGGCCCTGTGCCCTCCACATCTTTAATTCCCTCTAATTTTGCTCCTGCTAACAGAGTAGAACATGCTCATGTGGTGGATACATCTTGATCTCGTTCCTTATCTCAAGAATGCTGAAATTAAAGTACATCTGGCAAGCAAAGCCATTGAAAACCAGCAGTCCATCAAATATCTAATGACTGTTAGAGGCAGCACGTGACTTTGGAAAGACAAGATTTAACTTCTGTACCTCTTCCTCCAGCCTTGTGATGTGAGAGACAGGCTGTGACCAGAGAGGAAGTTTATGGCTAGAGACATACTGTGAACCTCAGGTGAAATCCACACTATAAAATAAGAGAATCAGCAGGTTGATTTAGGTCTCAGATTGACATGCCTGCTCCATTGCTGCACTTTGACTCAAGAGAAACAAACGACCAAACACACACCTTTGTGGAATGTGGGCATTTAAGCCTCAGGAGACCATTAATGCCTTGGCCTCTGCATTTACTAATTTAGTCAGTATTTAGTTGAACATCTATTGTGTGCCTAGGATTGTGATAAGTATTGGTCGCATAGTGGTGAATGCAACAGACATGGCCCTTGCTCTTAAAGAGATAATCAAGAGGGGGAGACAGACAATAAGAGAACAAATAGTATGCAAGGTAATTTCAGACTGTGTGAAGTTTTTATGATGGTAATAAACAAGGACTGTTACAGAAAAAAAAAACAAATAAACCCAAAACAAGGAGAAGCCTATTTTAGGCAGAATGATAAGGGAGGGCTTCTCTTAAAAGGTTACATTTAAATTGATACTGGAAGGAGTTCTAAGAAGAACACTGGGATGGGGGAAAAGCACTTGTGGCCAAAACCCTAGGATGATCCCCAGTGAGTCACACCCTATTCACCTCCCCTTGAGGGTGGGCGACTCTATGAGTTGCTTCTAATCAATAATATATGACAAGAGTGAAGAGATTTTGCAGATGCAATTTAAGTCCTTAATTGGTTGACTTTAATAGAAAAGGATGATTATCCGGGATGGGACCAACTTAATCAGGTGAGTAAGACCCTCTTTTAAAAGAGGGTCTAGAAATCAGAGACTTGAAGCACCAGAGATGTTCTCTCTCTCTGTTGCTGGCTGGGAAGACTCCTACAGCTGCAAGGATATGAGATGCATCAACAAGATGAGGGATCAGGGAAATGGATCCTTCTCTGTTGTGGCTACAGATGAGAACACAGCCCAGTCAGATCCTGAATTCCAGCCTTATGAGTCCCTGAGCAGAGAACCCAGCTAAGTAATGCTAGACTTCTGATCTATGAAAACTGTGATATAATACAAGGGTATTCTCTTAAGCCACTAAGTTTGTGGTAATTTTTACATAGCAATACAATGACAACAAATACAATACTCTGAGCAGGCAAAAGCTATAAAAGTCATTGGGAGGTGTTTTGTGGTGAGCAAGGAGGAAGACAGCCAGGAGGTAGAACATGGGCTTGTCTATGAGAAAATAGTAAAGTTTAGGCTTTAACCCTGTATCTGACACGTGGTGGTTAGTGCACAGCAGGTACTTAAAACATCTGTTGAATGAATTTATGAATAATGAAAGTATGTTGCTAAATAAAAGTGTTTAATACTAGACTGCCATGTCCACCCCCTCAGATTTTAAAACACTTCTTCAATAGATATTTGTTGAAAGACCATTAGGTACAAAGAACTGTATTACTGCCAGAGGGCCAGGAAAAGTGATTAAGAAATACAGCCTGACCATGAAGCAAATTCTGAGACAACAGATCTTCTGGAAACTTCTGGATTAGGAAAAAGATATGCACTTCTATAGAGATGAAAGACTCTATAATGAGGTATAGATACAACCCAGTAATCTGGGTCACAGCTGAAAGCTGTTAATTTGAGGTTTCTCCTCAGTCTAATAAACTGAAAAGCTGCCAAGGGTTAATCAAGTCCAAGGAAGAGAGCCCTGTAATAAGATAACCACACCATCAAAGGCACATCAAGGACGGATTGGAGGATAGGAAAGGAAATGTTAAGAAAGTTAGTAATTCAGTAATGGTGGGGAATTTAATATTGAAAATGCGAAGATGTTTATAGATTGGGAAATTATATTCCATGTGCCTCCAGTCAAGTCTTCTGGATTATGTGAAAAATCTCTAGAAATTGAGAGAAGATAAATGAAGAGAATACTGTCATCTTCAATTAGTTAAGAGTGTGTATGTTATCCCTGCTGCCCAGGAGACACAAATGATGTCTGAGGAGAAGGTTAGGGTCATACTACTGATGTTTCCAGGAGCTACAGGTAAGATCAGTAAGGTCACAACCAGAAATGCTGTTCTCAGAAAGCAGAACTGAAACATGAAGAAACAACTAACTTTCTTAGCTTGTACTCATCCATATCCCCTTGAAAATTAGCTGGGTTGCTTCCCTAAGAAGGATTTATCTTCATTTAAAAATATATGAAAATGAAAACATCTCAGAGGTGTTTTTCAAGGGGAAATGCCCATGCATTTCAGAACAAAGCAATTAAGGATAACTCATAAAATTAAGAAGAGGGGGTAGGAAGTTGCAGACATCTGGTACACCTAACTGGTCATTAAGTCAACTCCAGATGTGGAGGCTACTAAAGGAATGAGGAAAAACAGTGCTTTGCATTCTTTAAACTTTTAAAATATATCATCATCATCTTTGCATTTTATGAAAATGGAAAGCAGGTCTATATTAGTCTCATTTCTCAGATGATAACACCCATTCTCAAAGAGGTTATCCTACATTTTTTGAGTTAGGTTTAGAATTCAACTCAAATGCTCAAATAGCTACATAACTGACTGCTTCCCCTCAAGAGTTTAGGAAAATAAAAACAACACTGATTTCATAATAAGGGTTTCCAATGATTTTATAATGGTTAAGTTGAGTATGAGCAAACTCTTCTAAGAGACAGACCCATGCAATCTCAAACAAACACAATCTACTTTTAAAAATTCTATGAGTAGGGGCTTCCCTGGTGGCGCAGTGGTTGAGAGCCCACCTGCCGATGCAGGGGACACGGGTTTGTGCCCCGGTCCAGGAAGATCCCACATGCCGTGGAGTGACTGCACCCATGAGCCATGGCCGCTGAGCCTGCGTGTCTGGAGCCTGTGCTCCGAAACGGGTGAGGCCACAACAGTGAGAGGCCCGTGTACCGCAAAAAAAAAAAAAAAATTCTATGAGTAAATATGGAGACATTTATTAAGCTTCCTTTTTAAAAAATGGATTGATAGACATGGTTCATGTTATAACAGACAGCTGATATGCTAAGTGATAGAATCACTCTTTGTTAAACGTCATTTCTCATTTGAGATAAAAACTGCGGTTCCCAGCAGCACCTCATAGAGAGATCATAGGAACCATCAGAAAGCTGCACCAGAAATCAGATTTCACTTTCCCCTAAAATGCAATATGCATACAAGGAACCATGCGTATTTCTGGATTTGGAAGCACCTATGAACTGCTCTGTCTTGTAAGGAGAAGGACCAGAAAATATAAAACAAAACAAAAACCAATACAAGCAGGGTGTGAACGTAAGTCATACGATTTTCAGTTCTGTATCTTTGCCCCTACAAGTGGATCAAATTCCGCAGAGCTGAGTGTAATCTCTGAGAAAGCGAGTAAGTAAATCTATGATTTCTGAAACCTGATTTCAGGGTGTGAGAAGTACAGACTTCAGGTGAAATCTGTTCTCGTCAGTCTGCGACTGTTTTCAGGGATGGCGTGAGAGGGATCTATCCCACCGATGTCAGTATTTCAAGGCCCTGGTCACCGTAGCCATGTCTCCTGTATCACTGGTGGCATGAGATGAAGTAAGAGGCAGACTAACGAAGAGCTTCTATTTTAATGGTTATGTTGCACTTCAATGCCTATTGTTTAAACAGATCTAGTACACCAAAGCTGTGATTTCACGTATATTACTTCTAAGAATAAAGATAGGCTTAAAAAGTGAGTTAGGAGTTGGCTTAATTAGGAATATTAAATAAATAATCACACAGGTAGTACTTGGAAATGGCAAAAATCATCAAGGTGGTATACTAATGGCTGAAGTCTAGAATACAATGCTGAAGATAATTTTCTTCTTATACCATTGTGTTTTTTTTGTTCTTTTTTTTGCGGTAAGCGGGCTTCTCACTGTTGTGGCCTCTCCCGTAGTGGAGCACAGGCTCCGGACGCGCAGGCTCAGCAGCCATGGCTCACGGGCCCAGCCGCTCCACGGCATGTGGGATCCTCCCGGATCGGTGCACGAACCCATGTTCCCTGCATCGGCAGGTGGACTCTCAACCACTGCGCCACCAGGGAAGCCCTATCCCATTGTTTTGATAGTTTCTTTGTTGAGATTTTTGCTATTTGTTTCTATTTACAAAATATCTATGTGCTTAAGGCAGAAAATTTGGAAACGCCGAAAAGCACAAATGAAAACCATGAAAATCAACCATAATGCTATCCGTAAAGATAAGCATAGTGAAGATTTTATTTTTTACCCATCCACTACTTTTTCCATAAAAGTGGGATTACGTCTTCACACTCTGGTTCATAGCCTGATTTTCCACTTAGAAATATGTCATGAACATTTCCCCATGTGGTAAGCTTTCTTCTTCTGCTATTTTACTGGCTGAAGAGTATTCTCTCATACAGTTAAATCAAAATCCAGGTAATTAATCTCCTACTGCTGGGAATTAAAGTTGCTTCCATTTTTTCACTGTCATACAAAATGCTGCAATGAACATCTTTGGACCTAATACTCTTGTACACATCTCTAAGTATCTCCTTATAACAAATTCCTAGAGGGAGAGCTGCCAGGTTAAATGGTTTGCCCATTATAAAGGGGTTTTGCTGCAAATTAACAGATTATTCTACAGAAAATTTACCATAATAAATTATTCCACCAGTAAGTTATGAGAATACCCAATTCTATAACATTTGTAATGTATTATCATTACCAATGTTATATTTCTTTTAACATATTTCTGGTATTTTCAATACAATTGTATAACTCAGATGACTAAAGACATGAAAGTTAAAAATAATCATGTATTTATAATTAATTTATGGGTTATATTCTTCTTCATATGCTACTTGTCCTAATTTCTACTGAGTTGAACCACTGAAGCAATAATTAGATGTAGGTGTGAGTATAAAATATAATAAGAAATGCTTTAAGTATTCCTGTCCCAAGAAGTACTTCCCTTTATATTTCTTATAATTCTCTTTTAACTAAGGGGACAATCATTATTTTGGGGAGAGAGGACGTGATTCTTTTATATTATTATATTTTTTCTAACTCATAGAACAGATGTTGAAAGTATGCGTTGAATTAATTCATTTTTTATGAGAAAAGAGCAAAATAAGGTGCTGCCTCTTAGCCCTGTTCAACAAGTTCAAAGCCATCACGGTAAGAATGGCATAGGCATAGACTCTTTCCAATGACGCTGATGTCTGAGCAAGAACAGAATATTTGCATGATAAGCTAGCTGCTGCAATAAGAAGAAAAATGAATTCCTAGAATCACTTTATGCCTAGCAAGTTTAGGAACACTTGACTAACTCTTTAATTTTGAGTAATACTTATCACCCAGGTGGGTGATTGTCAATCTTTTTGAAGCTATGGCAACCCATCTTCTTATGGTAGAGAAGATGGTGGTGATGGATGGTAATGCCACTTGTTTACCCTATTCTACAAGTGCCACATGGGATGCAGTACCATTTTAATTAAAAATAATAATTAAATTTAATTTCATATTGAGACTTATTTGAGAATTTCAAAATACTTCTTGGCCCATCACAGAAACTCTCTACCTTCAGGTAGGCAATAAGTGCTCTGAATTGAAGTGGGCTGAGAAGAAAGTAGGGTGTCAGGAATTCCTTTGAATGTAATGTATATATTACATTATGAAATGCTAAACAGATACCTATTTAGTAAAACATCCAGAAATTTCTGGGTCAGCTACAATGGTTGATAAGACCCTACTAACCAGGTAAGACAAACTGCCATCATCCATTTATTAATTCAATAGGCATTTATTGAACACCTACTTTGTACCAAGAATTGTTTCATGCATTGGAAATATTGGCAAATAAGGCAGAGATGAATTGTCACCCTGATGAGGCCAACATTTTGGTGAAGGATGGGCGGGGAGGGTGAGACAGATAATAAACAGATAAAAACAGATGAACAAGAAATGGAAAATAGTGGTAAAGGCTTTGATAAAAATAGGACAGGGGAATGGGAAAGAGAATGACTTGATGAGGTGTGTGGCAAGGGGGAACTTTAGATGGGGTGGTCTTGGAAAACCTCTTGGAGAAGTTGACATTTAAGCTGTGCCAGTCATGCAAAGGTCTTGGCAAAAGAGCATTCTAAATTGAGGGAAGAGCAAATGCAAAGGCCCAGAACCAATCTGATGTGTTGGAGAAACAGAAAGAAGGCCAGTGAGTAAGCATGCAGGGAAAGTGGTATGATCGGGGCTGATTCCTGTTCTTCCTCAAGCCGTAATGACAAGTTGGAATATCATTCTAGGGGTGATGGGATGCCCCTGGAAGGTTTTAGGCACAGAAATGTCATGATCCAATTTACAATTTTAAAAGATCACTTGAGTTGGTGTGTGATGGGTGCGTTATCATGGGGCAACAAGGGAGGCAGGGTTACCAGCTGGGTAGACACTGGTCATCCAGGTAAAAGATGGGGGTGTCTTGGATTAGGGGGTAGCCATGGAGGCAGGAATAAGGAAGCCTCAAAATCCTGTAGTTCTTATGTTAAACATTTACTTATATACAGTGGAATATTACTCAACCATAAGAAAGAACGAAATAATGCCATTTGCAGCAACATGGATGGACCTAGAGATTCTCATTCTAAGTGAAGATAAGTCAGACAGAGAAAGACAAATATCCTATGATATCACTTATATGTGGAATCTAAAAAAAGGATACAAATGAACTTACTTACAAAACAGAAATAGAGTTACAGACGGAGAAAACAAACTACCAAGGGGGAAGGGTGGGGGATAAATTGGGAGACTGGGATTGACAAATACCCACTACTATATATAAAATAGATAACTAATCAGGACCACTGTATAGCACAAGGAACTCAATACTCTGTAATGACCTATACGGGAAAAGATTCTAAAAAAGAGTGGATATATGTATATGTATATGTATAACTGATTCACTGGGCCGTACAGCAGAAAGTAACACAACATTGTAAATCAACTATACTCCAATATAAATTTTAAAACATTAAAAATTAAAAAACAAAAAAAAAACATTTATGGCACTGTTGTGATGTTGTCTGTTGACTTTTTGCCTCTTCCAGTAGACTATAATATACTTTAACTGCTACCATTTATAAAGTGCCCCATGTTACTCTGGGCTTTATACACATGGATTCTCATAACAGTTGCATCCCAAGTTCATATGTGAGGAGGTTAACTAACTCCCACGGCCCCAAAGCTAGTGAGGAGCCATATTAAGATTTACCTAGGTCTGCTGGATTCTGAGCAAGGAACAACTCTTAGCCAATATACTACAGTGTCTTCACTTTACCAACTTTAGGGGCAGAGTTGGTGCAGGGAAACCAGGGCACAGCTTAATTTTTATAATGGTTCTTAAAAGGCAAAGGGCAGCAAAATTACCAGGAAGTGGGGGGGCTTGTTTAAAATGCAGATTCCTGGGCCCTACCCTGAGCATGCAGAACTGGAATCTAGGGCTGTGGGCTGCAACTGTGCCTTTTAAAAATGCTCCCAAGCAACATTCAATAAAATCTGCAAAGACTGCAAAGTAGGCACATAATAAATAGTGGGTGAATAAAGAAATGTAACGGGGAAACGGTCGCAGGCAATGAAGATCTAGGGTACTTCACTCCCCCAAACTGTGATCCAGAGAAAATGTAAGTTCATTTTTGGGGTGGGCCCAAGTGGAGCCTCAGCTAGCCATCTCAGAAATTCAGATGTGACTAACATATGGGTATGACAAACTCAGGTGTTCTGGAAGCTTTCTGTTTTAAACAATTTCACTTGATGACCAGGTGCTAAGTCCAGCTGTCTCCCCAACTGAGGAAGTACAAGCCCTTCAACTGGTAAATACCACCTATTTTAAAGGCACATAATCTTTAAAAAAAAAAAAAAAAGAAAACACCATCATTTTGATCTTTTGGCACTTACCACACATGGGCCAATTGACCCCTTAGACACAGTACACATAATACCCAGGGTTCATGAGATTTTTAGGAGCTCACAAAACATTTAAATTTCTTTTAAAAATCAGAAGAAAAACCTGAATATATTCTAGCCTGGATTATATTCAACTTTTACCAATGCAGCTATAAGACGTAATAAAAAAATTTTTTTTTTTATCAAGAAATGCACATGAAGGCAGTGATGCCTAGGGCACACAGAAATCATCATGTGGCCCTGCTTTACTCACAGCTCTGGGCCCAGGTGACAGACACCTTACCTGGCAGGCATTGTACAAGAGCTGGTGCTCGAACTTCTTGATCCCAAGAATGTTCTGGAACATCTCGTAGAGTTGCTCTTTGCTCAGAATAAGCTCGGAAGCTGCGCTGGCTGTCATCCGGGCCTGCTGCTTCCTGGGGTCCTCTTCCCCGCGGTAAATGGCATCAAACTTGGCCATCCAGGAGCTCAGCACGGTCTCCTTGCTGAGGCCATCAATCTCGGGCAGGCTGCGCACCCTCTTCTCGATGTGCTTCTTGAAGACCTCCCGCGAGTCATTGGCGGAGCAGCCTCCACTCTGCACCATGCGGGCCACGCGGTCACTCTTCAGGAACACCTGAGCAAGAGCAGGGCAGGACAGACATCAGGAAGCCACCTGGCAGTAACACGTTCCCTGTGAGGCTGGAGGCTGGAGGCTGGGCCTGGGCGGACCCCCTCACGAGCCTCCCAGGAGGCACCAGTGTGAATCGCATCCTGCCCCGCTACCTCCTAGCTGTGGGAACTGAGAGAGGGCCTTTGCATGTTTTGCCTTCGTGTCCAAATCTGGAAAATGGGAATAACAATGGTATTTACTAGGTTGTGGAAAGGATGAAATGAGACAGTCATATCCTGAGAGGCAGCATATAGTGGAGAGACTCAATTGCTCACACAGCCTGGGGCCTTTCTGTGCCACTTAGTGGCCGTATTTCTTTTGGCAAATCAACCTCTTTGTACCTCAGTTTTCTCATCTATAAAATGGGGATAACAGTAGTTTCTACAGCACAAGTGTTTTTAAATGAGGATTAAATGAGTCAATATATGATGAGCACTTTAAAAAGTGGCTCATATTAATGCCATATAAGTTGTTGTGGTTGTTATTATTTTTATATGTAAAGTATCTGGCATGATGTCTGGTACATAGCACTTTACAAAGTACATAGTCCACTATTTACATCTCATTTTAGCCTCTCAGTGACACTCATCACAATTAAAATTGAACAAGGATTAGGTAAATATGTATTTAATGTCTGTCTCCCCTCCCCAAATGTAAACTCCATGTGGGCAAGGACTGTGCCTTTCTTGTTCCCCCAAATATCATCCATCTCTAGAGGGGAGCCTGGCGCTTTGAGAGTGAATGACAAGGCATTAGACTCGATCCATTTTGTAGAAGGAAAAACCAAGACTCCGGAGAGGAGAAGGGACTTGCTCTTGGTAACTCAAATTGGCTGGCTCTAAACGCACGGTCTTTTGACTTCACCCTGGTTCCTCCCTTTCCTACGGGTCTCACCTGCCTGGTGGGAGAACCCCTGGTTGCTTTGCTGGTGCTGCCTGGGTCCTGGGATGAAGCAGCCATTAAGAATAGTTTGCTTTCACCCCAGTGCCCACCGTTCGGGAGCTTATACAAGCTATACAGTTCTAGAGTGTCATACAAGGCAGTGAAGCTGCTGCTTCCCATTCACAAAGAGGAAACGTCTGACACTTCTGAGCTGTGTCCTGGTCACACTTCAGTAGGTGCACAAATAGCCTTCCAGAGGTGGAAGAAATGTTCACTCCCCTGTCAGATTTCAGGGGATGCCTTTGGTAGGCAATTGCTTGAGGGGCATCTCATTGCCTTCTGCTTCATCACAAAGCCTTCCTTGGGGAGGAGAGATGTTAGAAAGATGGGTTCCATTCATTGTCAATTGAATTAACTAATTTAGAGAGAAGGGGGGCTGAGGGTTTGCTTCACAGGCTAGAGGCCATGGCCAGCTCCACTGTGCCTGGGAACTGGTACTCAGTTGAGACCTTAGAGTTCATTTAAAAATCAATTATAGAAAAAAAAAGTTTCAAATGAATCCTCAGGCCTTACGAGCTTTAATGAGCTAGGAATTCACCCGAAAATCTGTAATGCTTAATGCAGGTAGTTTCTCCATGTAACACCCTGTGTCTCAGCTATAGGTCTAGATCTCAAAGAACATCAAAGTTGTGAAGCAAACGAGGAACTTTCTGGAGAGGCAGTATAACATTGTGACAAGACTTGTAAACCATGATCCCAGGCCAGTTCTGCCACTAACTTGCTGTGTGACCTTGGGTAAGTTACCTCATTTCTCTGATCCTCTAATTTCTTTTCTGTACACTGAGGGAGTTGAACTATAAAAGTTTGAGCTTGTCTTTTCAGCTGTAATGTTTATACTCTTCTCCATGAGCCCATTCACCCTTTCTTTGGACACTCACAGGGGGAAGGCACGTGCCAGGTGCCAGGGTTACAGTGGGGAGCAAAACAGATGCTGATCCAGCCCTCGTGCCTCCATGACATCGTCCTAATCATCCCATACAAACATCATTACAATCTGGGACAAGTGCTAGCCAAGGGTAAATACACAGGTTCATGGGTGCCCGTAGCCAGGAATATATTCCAATATGCAGTTAGGAAAGCCTTCCTGGAGGAGACACGAAATGTGAAAGATGGGTAGGAAAAGAGTGAAAGAAGGGACCGTATGTGTAAATACACTGAGGATCTGAGAAAATAAGGAGAAGCCAGTATGGCTGTGGCAGTGAGGGGTAAGAGAATGACCAGTATAAGATGGGCAGAAGGGACCAGATGGCCAAGGGCGTGGGAGGCCCCATTAAGAACATTAGTTTTGGGTTTCCCTGGTGGCACAGTGGTTGAGAGTCCGCCTGCCAATGCAGGGGACACAGGTTCGTGCCCCGGTCTGGGAAGATCCCATATGCTGCAGAGCGGCTGGGCCCGTGAGCCATGGCCGCTGAGCCTGCACGTCTGGAGCCTGTGCTCCACAACGGGAGAGGCCACAACAGTGAGAGGCCCGCGTACCGCAAAAAAACAAAAAAAACCATTAGTTTTCATCCAAAGGGCACTGGGAAGCCATTGAAGGCTTTAAGCTGGGATGTGACACAATCAAGTTCACATTCTCTGGCTTTAATGTGGAAAGCAGACCTGAAGAGGGACAAGAGAATAGGCAGGAGGCCAGCTGAGAGACACCTTATGAGCATAGGCGAGTGATGATGGTGGCAGGGATGCAAAGGGGTTAATTCTTCGTTGTCAGCGCTAACGACTATCAGAGGTGACTTAAAAACATTCAATCAACGATGAAGCCATACCCTCCTCCCATTTGTCCATATCAGTGTCCCACAGACCTGTAGCAGGTACCCATTATAAGCTCTCAGCACCATATTCCTTTCTCCCAAAGCCCTTCCACAGCTGCCATTTTTCATTTGTCTCTGTGACTATTTAGTTAATATCTGAGGCTCTAGCTAGACTATAAGTCCCAGGAAGGCAGGAATTGTAGCTGCTTTTTTTCTATTATTTCTTCCGAGTGCCTAAGACAGTGCCTGGCACATAGCTGGTGCTACGTTGAATGACAGAATCAGTGAATGAACGACACGAACAAAGCAGACATCTCAAAGCAGAGACCTATGGAGATTATATCTGGATGGGGGAACGAAGGTAAAGGAGAAACCAACAAGCACAATATACTGGTCTCTTAAAATGATTGACTGACGCTACATTTTTCCATGGGACCTGACAACAGGGGGTAAGAAATGAGGATATTGGCATGTTGGTCCCAGATGGCATACATAACGGGTAACCCCTGGACCCTGAGCACATTATCTGTTTCCCACAGTCCCTTCCTTTGTACACAGTAACCACTCAATAAATATTTGTTGAACTACCAGCAGATGGCTTTAGATAAGTCACTTAACTTCTATCAACCACGCTCTCCTTTGCCATCACACGGGGTTCCCCCAGCCAGCCTTCTTTGATGAGGACCAAACTGAAAGGACTCTGAAAACCGGAAGGCTCCCTCTGTCCACAAGTAGGATATGACTGCCAGGCCCCAGAACGAAAGGTGATGAGTGGAATGTCAAGAGCATAGAGAAGGAGGCAGAACATCGAGGTGACAACCAAGTACCAAAAGGCAGCAAGACAGCCACGGGGAGAGAGGGCGGTAGCGGAAAACTAATTTTCCAGGCACATCATCTGTCTTGGCTTCTCAGTCTGTCAGAAGGGAAGTGGGGCCAGTGACGTGCTTGTGTGTCTCTAAAACGACCCCTGAAACTCATTTGGACCGGGAGCTCTATCGGGTACTTTGGGTTTTGTTTTCTGTTTCATTTTTTGGTAGCTGTTGCGAGAGTGTTCAACTCCAGGCACAGCTCTATGCAGCACATCCATAATCCTCCCCACCCCTCTGCCAACTCTCAGACAGGCAGGTCATGATGGGAGAGGGCAGATAAACAAATAAATACGGAATGGGGAAGGGCAGTCAATTCAGCGACTCGACCCCAACCATCAGTCCTTTGCTCCATCGCCAGAGCCAAGCAACCTCAAGGTTGTTTTAGAAACACACAAGCACGTCGGTAATTGATTGTAGACAATACGGGGTAAAGCTGACCCAGCTCCTGCTTCTTTACAGACAGGCTGAGAACACAAGATGGATCCTTTCCTGCTCTACAAAAGCACATCATTTCAACATAAATAAGAAAAATACCTAGATGCTAGAGTAAATAAGATTTTAAAAACCTACAACAACCAGGTTACTAATGAACTTTACTAATGAATGGCACATACATAATGGGAGCAGTGGGCTTTAGTGTCAGATGACCTGGGATCAAATCCTGGTTCCACCAGGTGCTAGCTTTGTCAGCTGAGCAAACTGCTCCATCTTTCTGGGCCTCAGTTTTATCATCTTTCAAATGGGAATCACAATCACCCTCCCGTGTAGGATTGGAGTGAAGATTCAGTGAGACAATGAATGTCGATTGGTGAGCATGGTGTTCTACTACAAGAATGTAATAAAAGTTACCTGTTATTTTTAAAGAGAGTATCATGAAGCCATTAAAAAGGTAACTTTCTTTTCATCAGCATCAAAAGATGTCTATGAACTTATGGTTACCAGGGGGTAAGGCGGGGGGAGGGATAAATTGGGAGATTGGGATTGACATATACACACTACTCTATATAAAATAGGTAACTAATAAGGACCTACTGTACAGCACAGGGAACTCTACTCAATACTCTGTAATGACCTATATGGGAAAAGAAACTAAAAAAGAATGGATGTATGTATATGTATAACAGATTCACTTTGCTGTACACCTGAAACTAATGCAACATTGTAAATCAATTAAACTCCAATTAAAAAAAAAACCCACAAAAGATGTCCATATTTTTTAGTTACTTTCCATCTTAACATGGAAATCAAGGAGCTATCTTTATGTGTATAGACACATCAAAAAATACCTGGAAAGATATATGCCAAAATGTAATAGTGGTTGTCTAGGATCATGGGATTACAGGTATTTTTCTTAACCATTTCATTTACATTTTTCCCTACATTGTCTATTTTTATATTTGGCATGTTTGACTTTCACAGTCATTTAAAACACCCCTTTCTACATGGAAAAATGAGAAATTTTACCTTCACTGAGGCAAGGTGCATGTTAATTTCTAAAATAAAAAGCATCTTTGGATCTTAAAGTTATTCTTCACCAGAAAGTAAGGTTATCTTGGGCAAACTTAGGAATCACATCTGGGGCCATGAGCTGTGGTACGTGATGGTAGATTAGGAATAAAAGTAGTTTTCTTTCCCCTTTCTATGCCTTTTTGCCCTGCCTTGACCTTGTATCTTCCACACCCAATGTCCAGGCCCCAAACTAGGAAGTGGATTGATTCCATAACTTTCAACTCTCCTCTATTATTTCTTTCTTTCTTTTTTTCTTAATATTTATTATTTATTTATTTGGTTGCACTGGGTCTTAGTTGCGGCCAGCATGCTCCTTAGTTGTGGCACATGGGCTCCTTAGTTGTGGCATGAGAACTCTTAGTTGCAGCACGCATGTGGGATCTAGTTCCCTGACCAGGGATCGAACCCGGACCTCTTGCGTTGGGAGTGCAGAGTCTTATCCACTGCGCCACCAGGGAAGTCCCTCTCATTTATTTCTATATAGCACGTGGGCACTACACCACCACTCTTCCCCCCTAACCTTAATATATTCAGCATAGCACTTTCCAGTTGCTAGATTTACAGGGAGGTTGTGTGTCTGCGTGTGTGTGTGTGTGTGTGTGTGTAATTTAGTCTTGACAACAATTATGCAAGCAAGATCCTACTACAGATGAAGAAGCTGAGGCTCAGACGTGGCTGAGGTCTCACAGCCCGTGTGCAGCAGAAATGGAGCTCAACTCCACGTCTCTTGGACACTCACCTCATCCTCCTAACCACTTGGCCCTCTGCCCCCCCCTTCCTTGCCTGGCTTTTTTCACAAGAATGAATGCCTTTAGAATGGCTAGTTACTCTTTTCCTAGGGATATATCTGTTTCAAGGCCACTGAGGAATCAGAGTGGTTTTGCTTATTGGAAAATGTGTAGCCTTATTTTATTTTTAAATTTATTTTTATTATTTTATTTTATTCTGCGGTACGCGGGCCTCTCACTGTTGTGGCCTCTCCTGTTGCGGAGCACAGGCTCTGGACGTGCAGGCTCAGCGGCCATGGCTCACGGGCCCAGCCGCTCCGCGGCACGTGGGATCTTCCCGGACCGCGGCACGAACCCATGTCCCCTGCATCGGCAGGCGGACTCTCAACCACTGCGCCACCACGGAAGCCCTATAGCTTTATTTTAGAAAAATAGCCAGGTGTGACCTGACATCTACTTTTCTTAGATTAAAATAAGGTCAGTCATAAAGACAAACGGACGTTTGTCACCCTATGCAGAGAACACCTGCAGTTTCTGCCTGCCAACCGTCTGTCCCCTTCTGATGACAGCACCTCAGTCCGAAAACACCTTTGTCACTGCACACAGTTTTAGTGGGACTGTCAATCACAGGACCTTGCAAAGGAAGGACAAGGTCCTGTGACTGGCGATCAGACTTCCCCTTCTGGTGCTCAGATTCAGAGCAGGGAGGCGTAAGAATGGAATGGGGTTGGGGTAGATTCATACCAGTGATGGTGTGTGCATTAAATCCTGCTACCCGGCTTCCTGAGGCTAAGCTGTCCTGGTTTCCATCTTTTCTTTAGGTTGGTTGTTTCCTTTAATAATAAAACAACAGTTGTTGTTATTATTAGGGCCTAATTCAGCAACAGTCAGTTTCTTTTGCTAGCAACCGTAGAATTGTGTCTGATACGCCATTCAAATCTAGTTGGACAAAAACTAACTGGGGCTTTGTCAGAGGAGATCAGCTAAAACCAAAACGAAACAAAACTCAGTCATAACAGTGGCGCTGGCGGAAGTCCAGATATCGGCTGTCCTGTTCTAAAATGAGTGTTGGTATGTCTTCTCCCTTATTCTACACTCCCTCTTCCCACCATATCTCCCCATGTTTCCTTCCTGGCAGGATCTCAGTGAGGAAGGTTCTGTAAGACCTTTCCATCCACCTCTTTTCTATGATGTCGGGGCCAGCGTGTGAAGGAACCAAAATTAAGCAGGGAGATGGGGAGGGAGGTGAGGATGGAGGGTGGGAGGGCTTATGTTTCACAATTTGTCTTAAAAGAGCTGAGAGTTAGAAAAGATGAGGGGGCCCTGGAGAAAAGGGTGGGCTCTCTGATGGCTTAGGACTGTGGCTGTGAAAACAGGATAAAGTTGCTGGGCCAGATCTCAGAGCATCCATCTCAGTGCCCACCCTCAAAGCCACAGTGAAAGAGATTAAAGGATTAATCTCCTGCTCTGCTTGATCTGCTCTGCCAATCAGGGCCACCAGGGAAGGACAAAATAAACCTGCACGCTCGCGAGAGCCATAGGGAACCTTGGTCTCCCTCTATCCTGGAGGCCAGCTTGCAAGGAGTGCTGGCCAGCTGGGGCCAGACTGGGCTGGATGTGGGTGGGCACAGATGGCAGAAGGACAGTGGCTCCCCACTCCCTTTATTTTTAAAAAATTGCTCTTTACTACTCTAGCAAGTTGACAAACCATTATTGACTTAGCAAAACAATGCCACTGCCTGAAACTGACTTTAGTCAGTGACTATAGTAATCTATAGTCACTGACTATAGTCAGTTTCTGGAGAAAAAGTTTGGTTTTCTTAAAATTTTCATTTTCACTGGTAAATTGGGATGTGTCAGTGTTTATACAAACAGTGGAGCATGTGTGAGTGTGCGCGCGCGTGTGCGTGTGTGTGTGTGTATGTGAGGGGTGGCGGTTGAGAATTTAGAAGGAGAGTACCTGTTGGTTTTGCCTGTTGAGCACACATTCCCCCTTCTTCTGTTCAAAAGCACACCCAATTTCTTGATGGGAAACCAGGCCATTTTCAACACAAACGGTTCCAGTACGACCGAGCCTGCACTCTGGCTCCAGCGATGGTATCTGTCCTGGGTCTATGCCACCCCTCATCTATAGTGATTAGTTCAAGAATGGACACAGGGCCCATGTTGGTCCAACCAAGTCACCTGGGGCCTTTTGCTGGGACTCTCAGCAAAGAAGTACTCTCTTTGCCCCTGGAGTTGCTAAGCTGGTAGGATGGGAACTTCCAGTGCTGTTCACATAGAAAGAACCTGCCCAAGAATGCAGCCAACCAGGGAAGAACAAAGCCGAGGTGTGGGGGGAAAGATACCCACCTTGATGGCATCTTTGGAGTCTCTGGATCCAGCCACATTGATCCAGCTAAAGCCGGATCTATCCCTGGACTTTTAAGCTGCTTGGGCAAACAAATCTCATTTTTGGCTTAAGCCAGTTTGACCTAGGTGTCTGTACTTGTAATCCAAAGAGTCCTGCCTGGGACAGATACTAACAGGGAAACAACTACATCCCAGAGGAGGGCAGAGAAAGAGATATGAGCTTCTCCACTGCCCAAGAGTAGAGGGAGAGAGAGAAAGGGATGGGTAATCAACCTGGAGTGCTCCCCAGTGAAGGATTAATCCTGATCCCTTGACAGGGGACCTCTGTTTCAGAGGATTAGGCTTCCCAGGAAACATGAATCTTAAGACTCTCTAAAGCTTTGCTAATGAATATGGTAAATAATTAATACCCCACATTATTTCCTGTTAATCAGATCTTAATATTAAATATTCAGTAATTTCTTAATGTCTGTATTCTCACCAGACTTAAAGGAAGCTCTTTCAAATAAACTAGCCACGATACAGGAAAATATCAGGATCACTATAGATGTCGTGGTAATTTCCAGAGACTCATTAGCAAGTTGATGACTATTAATTTTCAAATTTAATTAATAGACAGAAGTGGCACTTTCTTGTAATTTATATCATTAGTCAAATGAGCCTTCTCATTAATATCTGCAATCTACAAGTTTACAAACTGGTGAATGACTTTAAACATGGAGAACTAATGATAAGGAACTACCTGGTCTCAACTGGTTTTTGGATTTTCACAAAAGGGGGAAAAATTAATTTCATTCCCTGGTGGTTTCTAAATAGAACTTTTCTTAAATATATTTAGGTTATTCACTACCACACCACCACTGTGATTACAAACCTCATTTCCACTCTCCCTTAAATCCAGCCAAAAAATGTGTCACATCAGATAAAGCACCAAGTTCGACCCTTATTGGCAATCATTAATACTACTTGTATTAATGAAAAAATGTTTAAATTTGACACATACGAAAACAAACCAGATGTCTAAAACAGATACAAATAGAAATTTCATTGAGGAAACGGTGTGCAAGATGAGTCTGTGGATGGACCCAGCAAACATCACAGAGACAAAGGCTGTTTACTATTAAAGGCTAATTAGCAAACAAATCAATAATATTTTCACAAGATCTAATTGCAATCTTGCTCCACTCTCTCTATGAAAGAAGGAGTCAAGTGCTGTAGCAATAGGAAGGAGAGTTTTACCAAATCAATCAAATAACATTTTTAAGGCATCTACTGAGAAATGGAGCACCCAATGGTCAGAAGAAGCATGTACTTGGAGGAGCAGCGAAGTGGGAGCACCTATGTTTTTGTTTTAAAATAATTTTCTACCTAATAATTGAAAAAAGAAAGGAAGGAAGAAAATCAGCAAAGCAATCCCATGGGGGAAAAATCAGAAGTTTGTTGGGTTTCCTAACACCTACTTCACAATTTTTTTTTTTTTAGGTTGAATTGCATATGGCAGGATTCCATCAGTTTTTTAATGCTTAGGGGTTGGTTTCTAATGGTTTTAATCTAGCCTTGACAATAGGTAAGACATTTGGGGCACAGGATTCCAGATACAGAGAATATCTGGTTCAGATGAAAATAGATTAATATAAAGTTAAATGTCTTTCAAAGACCAAATGATATGTATGTGAGGTAAACATTACCAATAGGAAGATATGGCATGTTCACTTCATTAATGACGTACAAACAATAGCAAATGTGAACATTTTGAAAGAATAACTACAAAATTTTAAATACTAGTGGAATTCCAACTTCACTTTACTGATAAATAAACCTCTGAAGTCTAGAGGTGAAAATTCACTTATGGTATATACTCAGGATATATTTTCTCACGTATAGGTTTCCACCTGAGAACAGTGCTGCATTTTGGATGCTGTTCTAACTTGCAGAAAAGAACTCAGAGTACCATTTTAATGGAAAGAACAAGGAAGCTAGTGAAGGCAACATCCTTTGGAGGTGTTGCCATCCTTTAGAAAGTGGGTAAGTGGTGGGAAAATGCTTCCAAGTGAGTTCAAGTCTTAGCCTGTGGCATTTTAACAGCTGTGTGACCTTGAGTAATTAACCTAACTTCTCTGAGCCTCAGTCTCTTCATCAGTAAAATGGGAATAATAGCAGTACCTAACTCAAAGACTGTTGTCAAGATTAAACAAGAAATGGTACATAAAGCACTCACCACTCTGCCTGTTATAACAATCGGTTGGCAAACAGTAGCCTTTCTTCCCCACTCCCCCCATACCCCACCGAACAACATGCTGTTTTCCTTTAAATTGTAACCAATTACCAACCCCTTGGCCTCAGGAGGGATGGCCGTGTAGAAGGCCAAGGCTACTATTCTCACTGACCAGCAGTTCAGAAACCCTGAGCTTCAGGCTCAAGCAGTCTTGGCATTCTTCTGCCCGGTGAATCTTACCTCGTAGTAACTCTGGACAGCATTCATAAAGGCTTCGTCAGCCACGATTTGGGTTTCCCCATTGAGAAAAGCCTGAAACCGGTCCTTGACTGTCTGCAGCTGCTGTTTGCTGATCTGTAAGAAACAGAGAAGTAGGGGACAGTGAGGAATTTCTCTAGACAAGGATCATGGTTACTTTACGTTGAAGATGCCAGGCCCATTGACGTGTTAGAGCCGGCTTATACAGGTGTGTGGGAGCTGATTATTATATTTGCGGGAATTCTGTGAGGCAGTTGTTAAACAAAGCCATTACTAAAAATTAATATAAATTATAGCTAAATTATATTGAAAACAAGGGTAAGATACACTCAAAATTCAATGCTTCCTGGTTATTTTATCACATTTGCTATTATCTGAGTTTTTGAGGTCACTTACATCTATGTATTTGTATCGTGGAAATGATATAAAATGTGGTGCTACCACACATTTCTTCCCAATTTTGCATTCAATGATTTTTTTATTGGAAGCTAGACATCAGCCAAGGTGACAGTGTTTACACCATGGAAATTGGCAAATGCTACACATCAGGGTTGGATTCTTTTGTTTGTTTTTTTGTTTTGTTTTTATTTTTTGGGGGAGATGGTTTTTTCAACACACCATTGCACAGGCCCCTCAGGTGGTCTGAAATATCCTGCTTTACAAAGATATAATAAACAAAACAGTAAGGTACTGACATAAAAATGGACACGTAGATTAATGGAACAAAACTGAGAACCCAGAAATTAATCCACGTATATATGGCCAACTAATATTTGACAAGGGAGCTAAGAATACTCAATGGGGAAAGGATAGTCTCTTCAATAAATAATGTTGGAAAACCAGATATTCACATGCATAAGAACGAAACTGCACTCCTATCTTACACCACTCACAAAAATTAATTCAAAATAGGTTAAAGACCTCAATGTAAGACCGGAAACTTTAAGACTACTAGAGGAAAACGTAGGGTAAAAGCTCCTTGACATCAGTCCTGGCAGTGATTTTTTTGGATATGACACCAAAAGCACAAGGAATAAAAGCAAAAATAAACAGGTGGGACTACATCAAACTCAAAAGCTTCCACATAGCAAAAGAAACAATCAGCAAAATGAAAATGCAACCTATGGAATAGGAGAAAATATTTGCAAACCATCTACCTGATAAGGGGTTAATATCCAAAGTATGTAAGGAACTCATATACCTCAATAGAAAAAAAAAGAATAAAAAAGTGCAGAGGACTGGAATAGACAATCTTTCAAAGAAGACGTACAAATGGCCAGCAAGTACAAGAAAAGGTGCTCAATTCTACTAATTATGAGGGAAATGCCAATCAAAACCAAAATGAGCTATCACCTCACACCTGCTAGAATGGCTGTCATCAAAAGAACAAGATACAGGTATTGGCAAAAGTGTTGAGAAAAGGGAACCCCGTGAACTGTAGGTAGTAATGTAAATTGGTGCACCCACTGTGGTTCCTCAAAAAATTAAAAATAGAACTACCATAAGATTCAGCAATCCCACTTCTAGGTATACATCCCAAGGAAAGGGAGTCACTATCTTGAAGAGATATCTACACTCCCATGTTCATTGCAGTATTATTTACAATTCCCAGAACATGGAAACAACCTACCTGCCCATCAATGGATGAATGGATAAAGAAAATATGATATATGTATGTATACACACACACATGTGTGTATATATATACATATGTACACACACGTATAAATACACAAACACATATACACATGTATACATATATATAACACGCACACATTGGATTATTATATACACAGAGACACACACAGACACACACGTTGGAATATTATTCAGCCATAAAAAAGGAAATCCTGCCTTTTACAATAACACGTATGGACCTTGAGGGCATTATGCTAAGTGAAATAAGTCAGACAGACAAAGATAAATACTGTACATTCTCACTTATATGAGGAATCTAAAAAATCTGAACTCATAAAAAGAGAGACTAGAATAATGGTTACTGGGGGTTGAGGGGTAGGGGAAATGGGGTCTAAGGGTGCAAACTTCCAGCTTTAAGATGAGTAAGTTCTGGGCATCTAATATGTATAGCATAGTGACTGTAATTAACAATACTATATTAAGTACTTGACAGTTGTGAAGAGAGTAATCTTACATGCTGTTACCACAAGAGAAAAACAGTAATTATATGAGGGGATGGAAGTGTTAACTAACCTTATTGTGGTAAGATTTCACAATATATACATGTATCAAATTGTCACATCAGACATCTTAAACTTATATATGTTATATTTCAATAATATCTCAATAAAGCTTGGGGGAAGATACCCTGCTAAGTGCAGCATGGCAATATACAAAGGTTTTCAAACTTTACTGTTGTTACATTCACGATCACATGAAAGGTGATATTTAGGTCCAAGATACACTTCCAGGATGTGGCATAGATAATTTGGGCAGTAGGTTATGTGTAGTTCCCTGCCTCATCAAGACTGCCTTTCTTCCCCACGTAGGAAAGCATTCCTGAAAGATTCCTATTTATTCTTCCTCCTCCATTCTTTATCTGGCTGTGTCCCACTGTCCTTCAGTCTCAGCATGAGCAGTGCTAACTTATGAAGCCCTTTCCAAACCCTAGCCTACATCTTCCTGCTAAGTCATTCTGGGGCACATCATTTATTCTAACTACTTGTTAGTTATGGTCAAATTTGTTAGATGATCTGCCTTTCCTTGCTATTTTGTTCTTTGATGTTTCCCCAGGGCCAACTTAGTGCTTTAATACATGGCAGGTATTCATGTTAAATGAATGAATGAATGAAGTTTATGGAAGACAAATTATTTTCGAATATCCTTTCATCAGTTCTAATTTATCTAAAAACAAAGTCAGCTAAAAACTTTACTCTTTTAACCATTATTTATGCAAAGTCACCCTTCCTAATTGACAATGGGACACTGTGAGAACTGCTGCTCTAGTAGAAAGAGGAAAAGATCATTCCAGGCTCAGTTCTATTGACCATTGTGTCATCTTGTAAAAACCACTTATGTTCTCAGAATTGGCCACAGACTTAAAAGCCTTTCTGGAATAGGGCCGGGTTTAGATAAATGAATGTTATCCTAGCCTCAGTTTTCTCACTTGAAAAATGATGATAATCCTTATTACTCACTACCTTGGGATAGTTATAGCTATTCAGTGACATGAGTTCTTTAAAATTATGAGTTTGTATATTCATTTAGAGTCATTTTGCATCATCAGAGTCAATGTAAGTCTTGCTAGTAGAAAGTAAGTCTTGCTAGTAGAAAATAAAGCTTCAAGCCATAGGAGACTGAAGCCTCACATGAGCTTTAACTCCATCAGGAAATGAATCAAAACAGACTTTTGAGAACAGACACAGATGAAAGTTGGGGTGCTTTAGCTAATTTTTGTACTTTGGGAGAAGTGGGGAATAGTGAATTTGGGGGCAGATATAGAGGGGTTAGTTTTGTATCACATTCATATTTGTTTTGTTCTAGAGCACCACTGCCCAATGTCAGTGTAATTTTACACCTTCTAGTAAATTTACATTTTCTAGTCACATTAAAAAAAGTAAAAAGCAGGTGAAATGAATTTTCATATACTTTGTTAGACCCAGCATGTCAAGATAATATCACATTGACATGTAATCATTAGAGAAATTATTAATGAAATATTTTACATTCTTTTTTTACACTGTGTCTTTGAACCTAATGTACTTTACACTTAAAGTACATCTCATTTCAGAATAACCCCATTGCAACTTTTCAGTAGCCACATGTGGCTAGTAGCTACCATACTGTACAGCGTGGGCCTAGCGCAAGGAATGAACTCACTTCTAAGCCGCTTAAGCTTTCCTGTTCTGACCCAATGATACTGGTTATCAGCGGAGTTATACAGAAAATCATAGTTATTTTGTATGTGCTTGAAATCATTTACACTGAAATATCAGGCAGCGGTTGATTTGCTCATAAAAATGACATCATCACATGAATTTCTTTTACGCAGGCGGATTTAAGTCTCAAACCTTTACAGCATAGCACCACCAGAGGCATCTCACAGAATTTCTTGCTCAGAATTCCTTCCAAGTCTGGATTCATACTAACTCTGCATGATTTGGGGGGTGGGATGGAGTGGGGTGATGGGGCAAGAGAGGGAATGGAGACCCATAAACCGTGCTTTTGCCTTAAGTGCTTAAGTAATTTGAAATAAAATAAGGTGCACACCATCTGAAGGATAAAGATTGTTGACCCAGGCCAAATCCATTATCACTCTAACCATTTGTTAAATAAGCCTAGTGTTCATTTATTTTAAGAAATATTTACAGAGCACCTAGCCCCTTGCCTGGTCCTGCCCCAGGCCCTGAGGTCAACAAAATACATTCGACCTCTCAACTCACCTCTCAACTCACTGGCCAGGGCTAGGCACTGGGGTATCAGCATACCAAAAACAAACAAAAGTATGGTTTAGGGTTTCAGAGGAGAGAGATTACAGACTATAAAATTCACAAAACGAAATTTGAAAAATAGATATCTGTATAACTGAATCACTTTGCTGTACACCCGAAACTAACCCAACATTGTAAATTAACTACACTATGATATAAAATTAAATTTTTTTTTAAATTACCACAAATGGGATGGTTTAAAAAAAAAAAGACTCAAAAAGAGAAGGTCTCCAGGAACATTCATTTCAGTTGAGTTCAGAGAACTCACATCATGAAGCCCCACAAAACATACCCCACTTCCCTGGATACCCCAAGTTCCAGGCAGGAGAGTTAGGGACACGGATTATCGTAGCAGAGCTATGTTTGCATCTGGGCTTGACACCTGCCCATCCATGTTCACTGCTTTTCTCACCACTAATTTAACAAGCATAGTGTCCATTTAGTCAACTCACTAGCTGTGTCTCACTAGGCAAATGGCTAACCTCTAGACACCTCAGCATTTTTTACCTGTAAAATGGTGCCAGTAGTGACCTCATACAATTGTTGTCAGGATTAACTGCGATACGTAAAATATCCATTGCAGAACCTGGCACAGCATGTACACTCAATGAACATCAGCTGCTGTGAAGTTTGATCCTCTTCTTTGAGTCTTCGCCTTGAGAAAGGCAAAGACTGTTCCCTTGAGAAAGCATGCCCGTGGGAAAATTCCACATGTATCTTCAAAATCCAGCCCATGGGCTCCTTCCCAGACTTCCCCAGCTGGAGTTTTCTACTTGCTCAGGACTTTGTTCACAACCCTAAAGGCACATGCATCATGCTCTGGAGTAGTTCTTTACTTACACACCAGTGCTCAGAGGCAGGGTCAGGAGTTGAGAATGTAGGCTTGGGGTCAAAGGGATATGGGTTCAAATCCTAGTGATACTACTCATTTCCAAGGTGGCTGACCTTGGGAAAGCTACTTTCCCTAAGCTTTGGTTCTTCAAGTATAAAATGGGGATTATAAAACCTACTTCCTAGGGTTGCTGGAAAGATGAATAGGAAATGGGATGATGTACCCACGGATCTTAGCACACTCCGGGACAAAAGAAGAGTCCACTGATAAGGGGCAGGCCATAGACTAAATGCCCCAGGGCCCTGCATGATGTGGTCTCTGTCCACTCCTGGCTTTGTCTTGTCCCACTCTGCTCTGGCCACACTGGCCTCTTTTCTCCTTCTCAAATTCACCCTAACCCTTCTTGCCCAGGAGCCTTTGCACATGCTGTTCCCCCTGCCTGAGTTGCTCTTCCCCTGCCTCTCCCCATGGCTGCCAACTTCTCCCCCTGAAGACTCAGCCTACCCAGCATGTCCCACGAAGGTCTTCCCAGACCACCCTGCCTACCATGATGCTCCCCCAAACTAATCTCTATCAAGTTGCCCTAGACCCTATGCATTTCCTCCACAGCCTTTATGACAGTCAGTATTTACCTTTTTCCAAGATAAATTTGATTGAATTATAACCTGTATGTAGAAAAATATACCTCATAAGCACAAAGCATGAGAAATCTTCACAAAGTGAACTTTCCCATGGAACCAATCCTCTTATCAAGATAAACAACATGACCTGGACCCCAGAAGCTCCTGCACGTCCCCAAAGGCATTACCCCCCTCCAAAGGTAAACTTTTCTTTTTTTTACATCTTTATTGGAGTATAATTGCTTTACAATGTTGTGTTAGTTTCTGCTGAATAACAAAGTAAATCAGCTATATGTATGCATATATCCCCATATCCCCTCCCTCTTGTGTCTCCCGCCCTCCCTATCCCACCCCTCTAGGTGGTCACAAAGCACCAAGCTGATCTCCCTGTGCTATGCGGCTGCTTCCCACTAGCTATCTCTTTTATTTTATTTATTTTATTTTATTTTTTATACAGCAGGTTCTTATTAGTTATCTATTTTACACATATTCGTGTAAATATGTCAATCCCAATCTCCCAATTCATCCCACCACCAACCACTGCCACTTTCCCCCCTTGGTGTCCACACCTTTGTTCTCTACATCTGTGATAACCTGACTTCTATCATCACAGATTGATTTTGTCTCTTTGAACTTGATGTCAGTGCAATCAAGCATTACGAGATTCTGGCACATGGTTGGGGGTGGCAATCATTTGGTCATCCTCAGTGCTGAGTAGTACAACATGGTATGACTCTACCACTATTTATCCATTCTCTTATTGATGGACAGTTGGGCCTTCTTTATTTTACAATTCTGCTTTCTTTTCATTGTCTATCTCCCTGTAAGAGCATCTGTTTCACAGGCACAAGAAGCACATCTGTCTTGTTTACTGTTGTGCTTCTAGTGCCTGGCACATAATGGGCTCTAACCAATTATGTGTTGAATGAATACATATGCTTACTGAGTGTTTACTATATCCCAGGCACAGTATTAAGCTCTGAAGATATAAAATGACCAAGGCACAATCTTAGCTCTCTGTTTTCTTACAGTATAGTCAGAGATCATATTCATTTTTGATTCCTTAGCATCCTTTTGCTGACTGTATAAGTGAATGAAAATCTCTCTTAAACTCGCTTAAATAACAAGTCTAAGAACCGATCTGTAAGATAGAATTTATCTCTGGGTAAAAGTAACTGATCTAGATAGGATCGAATCCTGAAGGTGACCTTGCATGAACACACCAAGATAATTGGCCCAGAGTAACTGACAGTACAACTGTAAACAGACAGACAGGCTTCTATGAGCCGCTTACAAACAGAATCCTCCTAAAATAGAAAGCCATCTCAAAGCATTCAATATGTAAGGAAACCACTTGTGCATCAGATCAGAATTCAGAATTGAAGTAATGAGTTCCGAGAGCAGAAAACCTGAACCAATGAAAGGTAATTATTGCAGAGAGAAGTGCAGCAGCAGCAGCATTTGCTAGAACTCTTCAAGCATTCTTGGTTCAATCCACCTCATTAAGCAAGGCCTGAAAATTCCCACTGCATTTCAGGCAGTTTTTAATCTACTGCAGCATTCTGGAGAAGTGTGAAATGGGATCCACAGTGAAGAGAAAACCACACGTTCTAAGTGCTGGCCTCAGGAGAGGCAATGTCGAAGTTAGACCAACCCAGGTCAAATCCCAGCTTGAATACAAGTCCTTGGGCACATAGTTAACTCTGGTTTTCTCCTCTGTAAATAGGAGATAATCTTATCTACCTTGTAGGGTTTTTGTGAAAACTAGATGACATAATATATGTAAGGTACACATATATGTACCTTATATGTAAGGTATGTCATATATGTATATGACACAGAGTAAGGACTTAACGAATAAACGAAACTAAGAAGTATTATTGTTAGGATTTAGTTTTTCCTTTCCCCTTTCAATCGTTTAATCTTATTTCAATGCTCCTTTTTTCCTGTTTATTCAGTCATTTGAAGTTACATTTACCCCCTCTTGTTCTTCCCATTTTAGAGGCTGAAAAGCCAAGTACTTTTTTCCTGTCACCATTGCAGCTATAGGTAGCCATGTGACAGAGGCAGAAAGGTATTGAGGGTCTTCTGGAAAGGCTTTTGAATGAAATCCTCATAAAAAGGAACCTATCTGGGTGTATAACCTTTTCTTTTCTTGCTGCCTCCCTCTTCTGCTGAGAATACAAATATACTGTCTAAAGCTGTGGTGTCTACTGTGTAACCATGAAGGAAGGTTGTGTTGGTACTTATATTTTTGAGGAGCTGCTCAAATATTTATAAAATACCCATCTCTGGCTTTCTCATCATGTGAGAAAACAAATGAAGTGATATTTGTTCAAGTCATTGTGTTTTTTCTTTTACTTGCAGCCAAATGCTTTCCTAATGTATACATACGACTTTTTCTAGGCATGAAAAAAAGCATACTTCCTAAGGTGCTGATTGGTTAATATGCCTCCTATGAGAGCAGCAATTGTGTTATGAAAGAGGGAAGAAGCAATGCTTACCCAGAAAGAATGACTCTAAAATGGTAGCACTCTAAGCATAGGGAAAAGGTAGTAGAAAATCATTTGGGGTGTTCAAGAGATGTTTCAATTATACACGTACATGAAGTCCTTCTCTTAAGTATAAGGTGAGCACTATAGATTACAATCTATTAATGTGAGCTACGTTTTTTCTTTTTTAAAAAACAAACTATTATTCCATTACAGAAAACTGACAAAAATGTCAACAAGTACTTTATTTTTTATTATTTTTTAAAATCACTCATTTTATTTATTTATTTTAAAATTTATTTATTTATTTTTGGCTGCCTTGGGTCTTCGTTGCTGTGTGTGGGCTTCTCATTGTGGTGGCTTCTCTTGTTGCGTAGCACGGGCTCTAGGTGCTTGGGCTTCAGTAGTTGCAGCATGTGGGCTCGCAAGCTCTAGAGCGCAGGCTCAGTAGTTGTGGCGCACGGGCTTAGCTGCTCTGCGGTATGTGGGATCTTCCCAGACCAGGGATCGAACCCATGTCCCCTGCATTGGCATGTGGATTCTTAACCACTGCACCACCTGGGAAGTCCCTCAACAAGTACTTTAGAAGCTTAAGTTAGTCTAGAGAGATGAGGACAATGTTTATTTAATTTCCTTTCCTTGAAGGTTATCAAAATTTATATTCGTCCATTAATTTTATTCATAAATAAAATCTCCTCTTCCTACAACCAGACTAAAATATATTCTACCCTAAATGAAGTCTTGCTTTTAGGAAAATTAAAAATCATATCATCCTAACCAAGTATTTACTTATTTCCCTAAAATTTTTATCACCTTCTATATTATGTATAATTATACAACATATCCTAAAAAAAAGCTGTTTTATGTGAGTTTTGTTCACTTGCTTGAGGAAATAAATCAATTTGAAAGGCTTCATCACAGAAAAATATGACAATAATTCTGAAATGTAAGCTGAAAGGGCAAAAGTATTGAAGAGGGAGAAGTTATGCTGGGGCTGTAACCCTGGCTTTCTCTTTGGAACATTATTTTCCTAAAATTCAACCATTCAAGTAATGTTTTCCTAAGTATGCCCTCTCTATATACCAACCATACTACTATTTACTTTAAATTTTGTCCTGAATATATTTCAAATAACTTCATTTTTAAACTGAAACTCTAAGCAATAATACCTGTGAAATCACAGGTTTTATGTACTAGCTATAGCTAACACAGATATGTATACTATTATCTTCTATCCATCTACCACATTTTTAAAAGTGCTTCTTTAGAAAAAAAATTTTAGGGTCTTCCCTGGTGGCGCAGTGGTTGAGAGTCCGCCTGCCGATGCAGGGGACACGGGTTCGTGCCCCCGTCTGGGAAGATCCCACATGCCGCGGAGCGGCTGGGCCCGTGAGCCATGGCTGCTGAGCCTGCATGTTCGGAGCCTGTGCTCCGCAACAGGAGAGGCCACAACAGTGGGAGGCCTGCGTACCACTAAAAAAAAAAAAAATTTTTTTAATCTGCAATATATAAAAGTTCTTGCTCCTTTTTCAAAGTTTTAGGGCAGCAGCTAAATATCTTTAACTTAATTACTACCTTTAAAAATTCAACTTGAATTTTTAAATCATTAAATAATAGAAACACCAACCGTGTTATTCCTAAAGACCTATTTGGGCAGGAGAAAAAGAACGAAGTGTTCTATGACCCAAGAAAAGTGACCTTGGGAACAGAATTTAAACACTAAGCTGGAATTCTCTCAGAAAATACTTATTTAGTAGAAGAGGAAAAAAATTAGGAAAAATGAATTTAGAGAATGAGACAGACTAATAGTTGGATTAAAGATGGGATGAGAGGAGGTAAAGGATACAGGTAGAGGCAAAGAAGGGAAGGACAAAGTAGCCTGTATACACATTGCAAAGCTCTTAAAAGTTGGATCAAATGTCCTATCCTTGAATGCAACACTTATAGTTTTTTAAAAAATAAGATTATATTTTTCCAATTTGGAAGCACCTCAGGCAGTATTCACCCAGAATCTTCTGACAGGTGGTCAGATATGAATTCTTAGACTCAAAGTCCTCATGGAGAGTTGTTCAAGTTGCCACGAGTCTCAAATATTTTGGTTTCAAGTCTCTTTACATGTTGAAAATTTACTGAAGACTCCAAAGGAGCTTTTGTTTATGCAGTTTACATCTACTGATATGCACTGTAATAGAAATTAAAACTGGGGAGTTTAAAATATTGATGAATTAATCAAAAATAACAATACATTTTCTACATGTTAACCTAAATAACACTTTAATAACTGTATTTTCTTAAACAAAAATTAGTGAAATGGCTGGCAACATGATACAATATTGCAAATTTCTTTCAAAAATTAATAGAAGACAGCTGGATTCTCAAATCTGATTCTGCATTCAATCTGTTGTAATATGCTGTTTTGGTTGAAGCATGTGAAGAAACTCTGGCCTCCCACAGATACGCTGTTGGAAAATGGAGGGATATTTTAATAGCTCTTTGAGAGAGATGTGGATTATCTTTGATACTATACCAAAGCTCAACTAGTGGTACTTTCTTAAAAGTTAGTTGCAGTGTAAAATTGGAAACCTCATCAGTGACCTTTCTGTACTCTATTACATTAAAATTCATTGGTCTAGCTTGCTCTTTGAATGAATCATTTCTCCATGCATGGTTTTTTAAAAGTATCATGCATTGGTTATAGGGAAATAGTAGTCCATTGAGTTATGAAAATATTTCAAATATTGATACATTTCATCACACAATATCAAAAAATCGTGTTATTTATTATCATACTGGCATCACTAAAGAAGCATTTAGGTGTTAGGAAACTGTCAAGCTATACTGGTGGATGGAAAGCTCAAATTTTATCACTGGCAAAAAATACTATCAATTGCTTTTCTTGAATTAACAGGCTACCTCCATTCATTCTCTAGAAAACATTGGCAAAATAATTAAATTTGCATAACCTCCGTTTTTCCTTTCTTTTTTCTTTTTCTCAGTTGTTCTTTCAAAGTAAAATTGATGCTCCATTACAAAAAACATGGCTAGTTCATTGGCAACTCAATCAGTCCAGTCCCTTTCCAGGAGACAACCACTGCTTTTGTTATGCAGTCTGACTGCTTTATGTATATTTACCATTTCATTATACAGAGTATTAAAAGGATGTACTCAGGGTCAAATTTTAATGAAATCAATAATGTCTACCGCTTCATCAAGAAGAGTATCCAGGGCTTCCCTGGTGGCGCAGTGGTTGAGAGTGCCCCTGCTGATGCAGGGAACACGGGTTCGTAACCCCGGTCCGGGAAGATCCCACATGCTGCGGAGCGGCTGGGCCCATGAGCCATGGCCGCTGAGCCTGCGCGTCCGGAGCCTGTGCTCCGCAATGGGAGAGGCCACAACAGTGAGAGGCCCGCGTACCGCAAAAAAAAAAAAAAAAAAAAAAAAAGAAGAGTATCCAGTGAGTCTGGCAGTTTTTAAACAGTGAGTAAGTGGCGGTAAGGAAGACAATGACTAGTATGGTTTGGCACTAGCAGTTTCATTCACCATGGCTTTTGGACCATTAGTGCACATGTCAACACACTGGGGCAAAAAAGCAAATAGTGTCTTAGTATTGCTAGGGAAATCATCTTGTAGACCCCCAAGGGTATATGGACCACACTCTGAGACCTTATCAGAGTGATCTAGTGAATCACCAAACTTGACCAGCTATTAGTGCTACCAGGAAGGCAGCCAGGAGGAGAGTGGAAGGGTACGATCTTAGAGAGGGAAGCAGGGAACAGAACGTGGGGCAGGGTCTTATGTGCCTAAGTGCAGAGTTAGGATTTAACTCAAAGTAGGATGGGCAAAAACCACTGAAATGTTTCCTTCATGACATGTCAAATCTGACATGATTAGAGAGCACACAGAATCAGAGAACACTCATGAGTTCTCAGGTTCAGAGAAGAACCAGGAGAAGGTTTCACGCAATCTAAATGACATCTAAGGAGAGGAGGGTCTTGAATAGTGTCTAAAATCTTAGTTGGCAGAGATAGGAATACTGGGGAGAAGGAAGGAGGGTCGGAACGTGGGAGAATGAATGAAAAGGGCATTCATGATGGGGTTACAGAAGGAGAGAAGAGAGAGAGAGATGAGAAAATGTGGGACCTATATGGGGGGACAGAGTAAGCATTTCTTTTTGTCAGTTTATAATTTAAACCATGCTGACAAAAAAAAAAAAAAAAAAAGAGGTACTCTCAGCACAAGCATCCAGCGTGTACAACAGGACAATCCAAAAAAAATAATAAAGTCACAACAACCCACTGGAAATGGAACGGCAGATAGTTCCACTTGGCTGGAGCCCAGATTGCAAAGGCCAGCACGGCAACACGTAGAATCACGAAATCACTGAACACCAGCCTGAGTCTTACGAAGTTGAATAGTGAACGTATCAGTAGAAAAAGCTGAAAAAATCTGAATGCAGTCTACATAGAAGTTATAGAAGATTCTTTAACGTAACACCTCACAAACGGGGGGGGGCTTCACCAAAACTGATGCACATCAGAACCTCGTCCTGTCGGTCATGACAGTGAAAGAATGTACACTAGATCAGCAGTTACCATCAGGCTACTGTGGTATCTGGAGGGACGTGGAGATCTTAACTGGTTCTAACAATCTCCATCATTACGCAGAGTGGCAGAGGGAAGAAATAGGAGAAAGTCGGGAGGTTTTCTGAAGCTGGGAAACACTGAAGACACAAGTGCAAACCCTTATATAAGCGATGGACTTTAGTTAATAATACTGTATCAATATTGGTTCATCGGTTGTACCAATGTCCCACACTAATGCAAGATGCTAATAATAGGGGACACTGTTGAGGGAAGGGGGGATGCCGAGTATGTGGGAACCCTGTACTCTCCACTCAATTTTTCTGTAAACTTAAAACTGCTCTAAAAAATAAACTAGGTTAATTAAACACACCACACACACACACACACACACACACATGTGCAAGTTTTCTATACAGGGAACCAAATATAGCAGCACGCACAATGCAGCCCTAGGCCTGCAGGGCCTGCAGAGGGGAGAACAGAAAATCCTCCCACGCAAGCTTGTCCTGAGATTCAGAGCAGCAAAGAGTAAAAAGCCTTCAGTGCTCTTGAGTTCCACTGCCCAACGCCTTGTTGCAATATGAACCAGCTGGATTGGACAGAGGTTTCCGAAGACCTTTCTGCATCCAAAAATGAGTTCTGGCTTATTAAAATGATATTTCTTATTGGCTCAATTCCCTCCCCCAAGATTCTGTTACTGATAATTTAAAAGCATCAGTGATGTAATTACCCTTGCTCTATCCAACAGAGAAACAGTGTGGGTTCCTTTTGGAAGTGGCTGAGAGGGTAAATTTCCTGCAGTTTGAGTGATACCACTTTCCCTAACAAACAGACAAGCAGTGTTGATTTCACGGGCGGGGTAAGCACGTGGGCAGACTGTATGGAATATTACTGAAATCTCTTTAAGGAAAGTTGCTTTTTTACCCATTGTAATATTTGCCTGCAGTTGGGGAACAACATGCTTTTATGCTGTGTCTAGAACATTGCCCCTATGGGCAGTAAGAAGTCGAATTTCATTTTTCTGTAAGTCCTCACAACTCCACTGACGCATTGTTCTTTTTTTGGCTATTACTGCCATTGGAGGGCATTTCCTTCTGTCTTCTCCCTTCACTTTCTTCACTTGGCTAAACCTCACTTTTCTGGCAAAATGCTAATAAAGTCACCTCTCTCTGATGGCCCCTCCTACTCCCTAAGCTAGATCCCCTCTGTCTGAACTCCCTCCTCCCCTGCCTCTTTGCATTTATTAGAAATTAACATAAAGCAAGAACTTGGAGACAGGCAACCTTGGGTGAGAGGACACACACTTATCTACTCACATACACATAACCAGGAGGCTTGTCCCAGGGTAGACTCCACAGTCTCCCTCAGGAGTGTTCACTGCCCTGAGGGCTCACAGCAGACAAAGCCACCAGCCCCGTGGCAGCTGAGCTGGGTGTTGCCAAACACAAGAGCAGTGAATCTGCAGGTAGGAAACACTTGAGGGTATGTCAGGACGTGCATGCATTGACACACTTCCATTTAGAAATACAGAGAAGCCTTTCCTACACAAACCTCCTCCTTTCAAAGAATAGGCAGCTTTGAAGTTGGGTGTGGAAACCCAGAGAAGAGCAGATAATGTTGGGTCAGCCTCGTGGGCCTCTGATATACCAGGATGAATGGAAGATGACACAGTGGACACCGAGCATGGGTAGCCGAGAATCCTGGAACAGAAATAGAAAGAGGGGCAATGTGGGACAAGGCTTATGCAAAGAGCAGAAGGCTGGGAGGGCACAAAGGACTGGAGTGCAGAGGAAACTACTCCTGGGGGCCAGGACATGCTGTGTTGGTGGAGGGGGGCAGATGGCAGTGGGAGTGATCCAAGGTGTTCCTGGAAGCCATACACAAAGCCAAGCAGACCACAAGATGGCAGAGGTGATACAGAGGCTGGACATTCCAAGTCTTAGAATCTCAGAGACCACCTTCTGGAAGTTTGCCTCTTTGATTTTAGAAATTAATCATAAGAGAACAGATTAGGCTTTACATCCTCCGCTGCACTAAAATTTCTTATTTCCTACTGGTCTCCGGATTTGATTGACTGAGTTTTGCTTTTGTTTTTTTCTTAGTTCTTTTTTTTTCTTTCTTATTAGTTATCTATTTTATACATATTAGTGTATATATGTCAATCCCAATCTCCCAATTCATCCCACCACTACCCCCACCCCCCATTTTTCTTAGTTCTAAGAAGCTTTTTAAAGAAAAACCTGAATATCAATTTCTAATCATCCATACCCTAATATTCCTCACCTCCCTCTAGTCTCCCCCAATCTCCCACCAATACTATGCTGACATCTGCTCTACTAAGAAGTCTGGACTTTTGGTGAGGGTAGAGAAGAAGAGAAGCATCATTCTGGAACTGGCTGAAAAACTCTAGAAAAAGGAGAGGATGTCCAAAGGTAGGAGAAAGAAAAAGAAGAAAGGTGAGAAGAAAAAAGCATTTCCCCCTCTTGGTAATTTTTGCACAAGGCAGACTACTGGGCCATCCTTAAAGTTTAATATCAACACTGACCAAATTTCTGGAGCCCAAATTCATTCATCCATCTATTCATTCATTTATTCATTCATTCATACATTCAAAGAGTTATTTATTGAGCATCATTATGTGTCAAGCGCTGTCCTAAGCACTGAGGATTCAATGGCAATTTAAAAAAGAAAAAACCTTGCCCTTTAGGAACTACCATTCTGGATTACCCTCATGATACCCAATGGATGGTATGAGCTCATGTCCAACATTTTACTTAATGTATAATAAAAGAAGAGGTAAATTCTGACTTATAATTTTCCAGACAGTCTCCAAAGGGAAAAAATGTCTTCATGGGTCAAATTTGGCTATGAAGACAGCCAAATTCCTTTCTATGGAAGGACATACAGAGTTGTATTATGTAACCCTGGACAGGAGGAAAAATAGCCAAAGAAACAGTCTTTGGTGCTTAAGCATTGCATTTGAGGAGTTTTGAATATAGTCTAGATTGTTATCTTCCTAATAGCACCATCCTTCCAGAATATTCCTGAGGTTCCAAAAAGAAACCAAACAACAAAGAGTGTGGCTCTCCTTGAACAAAAGTGACCCAAGTGACAAGTCTGAGATCTGGGGGAGTCTCACTGATGTGTGTGCTTCTGGTCTGTGCCCCAGTAAAAGGCTGAATTAGTTTCAAGCACAGCTGGGAATGGTGCACCCCAAGTTTTTCCACCATCAAGAACTTTTATTTTTTCCTCCAAGGAACCAAGTTTTGAAAGTTGTCTCCTTCCTAAAACCCTGCATTTGACACCTAACAGTCTTTTCTCCTTTAGTTTTATTAATCAAAGGCCAAGTAAAGTTTGAGTTTCCAATCAGCAGTACCTCCACACTGAACTGACATAATTCCAGGCCCAATGTTTTAATTATCCTGGGATAATAAAGAGACAGCAAATAAAAACCTGGGTTTGGGAGCTAGACAACAAGGTGGGGTTTGAATCTCAGATAATCACTTATTAGTTGTGTGACCTCAGGCAATGTACTAACTTAATCATAACCTATTAGTTATGATTATAAAGTTAAGCGAGACAAGTTTAAGAAAATACATATGCAAGGCTATTCATTGAAGTATTACTCATAATGGCAAATGTCCATTATTGGGGACTGGTTGAATAAACTATTGAATCACCATGCAATGGAGTACAGTATAATTATAAGAAAGGAATGAAGAATAGTTTTAGATACTGATATGGAATGACCTCCAGTACACATTGTTAATAGAAATAATAATAGGCAGAGAAATGTGCATATTTTATGGTACTATTTATCTAAGAGAAAGGAAGAGAAATATACACACATACACACACACTCTTATATTTAAAAAATGGAAGATAAACCAAAGCTTGTAATGAAAATGATTTCCAGACTGTGATCTCTGAATACCATTTCCCATGAAAATTGCCCAGGGTTCCTCTGCTGATTCCGTGTCTGAGGAATGTAATGTACATGAAGACCCTTATCTTATCAGAAATTAAGGAAGCTATCAAAGACTGTTGGGATCTTCTTAAAAGAGGAGGAGCCTGACACTGGCCATAGATGATCTGAGAATCAATAAAAATAATGACTACACAGAATGTCACGTTAAGTATGTTCAAATCATAACAGTATTCAACCAAACCAGAACAAAAACCATAATCGGTTACCTTCCAAGTTTGCCAAGGAACCAACCTGTTATTTTGGTAATACAAATAAAGAGAAAGTATCAAGCTTTTTTTTTTTTTTTTTTTTTTTTTTGCCTTTCTTGTGTGATCTGTACCTCAGAGTAATCAAAAAACTGATAAAGGAAATTTTCTCTTTATAGACTTGTTCCCACTAGTAGGTGAAAAAAGAAAGAGTATCACCTGTTGCAACCCCTCAAAATAATGGATCTAGGTAACTGTCATCGAGGGCTATTAAGATCCCAAAAGGGAGAGAACTAGTTATTATGTGACTACTGATAGAAATGCAAACACTGCCTTTGACGTATTCTTGTAAAAGAATCAGATTTTAATGTGATAATTCACTGGATCCTACTACCAGTTTATGGGGACTGCAGATGCTCATGTTAAATAATACGAAGGGAGTACAATCAGCAAAATCCAGACTATGGGAAACTCTTCAAGACAAATGACCTGGTATCAACAAAAAAATTGCAAGAAAAATAATAACTTTAAAATAGGGGAGAGAAAACTCTATAGGTTAAAAGATACACAAGCATCATATCAATCAATTACAATATATGGACCTTATTTGGAATCTGATTTGAGTGAACAAACTAAAAAAGATTCGTGAGATCTCAGGGACGTTAACTTATCAAGTATAATAATGGTACCATGGGTTATGTTTACAAAAACAGGTCCTTCTATTTTGGAGATTCATACTAAAATATTTATGGGTGTAATGATGTTATGTCTGGAATTTGCTTCAAAATAATTCAATAGGGAGGTATGGGGAATATAGATAAAACAGACTGACGACAAAGTGACAGTTAATAAACTGAGGGATGGGTACATAGGGTTCATGACACTAACTCCTTTACTTATGTATATACATTTGACATTTCCATAATTTCCATATAGTTTTTCTAAAAGTTACTAAGTGATCTAACTCTGGTGGCAGTGGTGTTTGGGGCAGGGGCAGAGAATGTCAGTGACAAGGGCTATTTATAGCAATTTAATTTCCCCACCATGATAATACTGAAAGACTCAACCTCCTAACACCATGAGGTTCATTTGCTCATACTGTACTTTGAATATTTTGAAAAACTGGATTGTGAATGTCACACACTTTGAGCCTTGCTTCTGTCATCCAGCAATTTTTATTGCTGTTGATACCATAATAGCCTTCTTATAGAACTGCAGTGTTCACCCAGTTCATATATGGTAAGATTTCTGGCCATTCCCCAAACTGAAAGAACCCAGGAAGAGAACGCAGTGTAACACCATTAAAGATCCATCAGTTTCCCACCTCCCAACCCTGCCTATGGTGGTTACATTAATAAACATAATATCAGCACAAATGAATAAGGTAACGGCAGAATCAAAACTTCCCCTTACTCCTCATCAGCCTATTAATAATTACAAAGATGAGCTCTTCAAATCTATCATGAGGTCAGCCCTCCCCAATGCAAAATAATAAGAAAAATATTTGATATATGGATAATCATCATCCACAGTGAACTATGTCCCATGCATACTATCTGGAGACATTAGCTAATGATGGCTTGAAGCCATCACAATTAGCAAGATATATAAACACCAAGCATCTTGGACATAAAGACAAACTCTTTAAAAAAAAGGAAAAAAAAAAGGATGTTATGGAGAGAGCAATTTGAAAGCAAATAATGTTTTTGGAACATTAAATGTTTAAATCATTAAAAAATTAAATCATTAAATCATTTTTTAAATGATTCTTTTATTGTGTGATGTCAGGGTACATCCATATATTTGATGTATCTCTAAAAATCTCTTTAAAATATTGGAAAAATTTTTATAAGCCTGATTAATCAGAATTCAAAAGTTTTGTACTAAGAGTTTTAATAAGTTTTAAACAAATTAAGAAATATATAAAGATGCAACATTTGCAGAACAATAATAAATTGACATTGGAAAAGACAACAATTCACTAGGTGGATTTCAACAAAAATCTTTGCATAATTGGTGGGAAGAACTGAAACATAGATATCTTGATTTCACAAGTACTTCCAGAGATGCCCATCTTCCATTTGGATCTAAGGATCTTTCTAATGCATCATTTCCAGTTATGACCAAGCAGTAAAAAAAACTCAGAACTAAGCTTTTGAGCTACTAATTGAGAAAGCATTAAACAAAAATTTCAAAAATACTGAAGCATATTCAAGCATATAACTTTCATCAAAACATCAATAATTACCTTTTTATGATATCAAAAATGCTTTGTATTGATACCACTGGTAAATATAACAAAATCAAGTATTATTTCATCTTTTTTCCATCCCTCATTTGTACTTTACATATGTTTTTATTATGTACATAGTATATTAGTATAGTATTAGTTATTAATAAATAAACATAAAAGGGGTATCAGCAAAATGTTTTACTGACAGAGTGTGTGTTCAAAAAAGTCTGGAGACCACAGATATGGTGATTAAAGATCTTCATTTTGGAATCAGACTGTTTGAGTTTGAATTCTGGATCCACCACCCAGTAGCTATGTGGTCTTGAGAAAACAGCATTAGTTTTTTTAAACATTAGTTTATTTGTAAAGTAGGTATATTCTTAGCATCTTCATTATGATGCTGTAAAGATTAAATGAGCTAATATATGACATTGTAACACTGTCCTCAGCATATGGCAAGTATATTAAAATGATAGGTACTATCATCATCATCATTATCATCATCATCATCATAACTGTGGTCATCATGTCACTGTCATCATCATCATTATCATGCAACCCAGCCATCTCGTCACTACCATCTATGCTATGCTCTAAATATTAAAATTTAAGTAACCTTCAATGTGTCTTTGAGGGAATCTCACACTTGTGTAAGAAATTCCATAACTTATTGTGGCAGTTTTATTAAAGCATGGCTGCTCAACTAGGTCAGGTGTCCCTCAAGGCTCCTTTGAATGACATGGTATGTATCACACACAGTCAACTCTGAAATAACTGAAGGGCAGAGAATGCAATACCTTTCCTCACTAGTTGCCTCACTTAATTTGTTTACAAAGTACTTGAATGAAAAATAAGAGGCTCTTGGAAAAAAGCTGACAGGGCACAAAGACAGCACTTTTTACCATATGTATCCTTTCTCTAGCTTCCTCTCAGGTTCTGCATGTGTGACTGCATTATACTGTTTCTATGTCCCTGGGTTTCCTTAGATGAGAACAAACTGAGTTAGGAGGAAGTTGAAAAAATCATGCACTTTATTAGGGGGATACCCAGAAAGTTGGTGACTCATAGAAAGTTACTCGTTTGTCAATGTCCACTTAAATGATTCATACCAGAAACAAGAAAAACTCAAACAACCTAATCTTACACCTAAAGGAACAGGGAAAAGAAGAACAAACAAAAAGCAAAGTTAGTAGGAGGAAATAAATAAAGATCAGAGCAGAAATAAATGAGATAGGGACTAAAAAAAAAACAGAAAAGATCAATGAAACTAAGTTTGGTTCTTTGAAAAGACAAACAAAATTGATAAGACTTTAGCCAGACTCATCAAATAAAATGAAAGATGTCCTAAGTAAATAAAATCAGAAATGAAATAGAAGTTACAACCAACACAACAGAAATACAAGGGATCATCAGAGATTACTATGAACAACTGTACACCAATAAAATGGATGAGCTGGAAGAAATGGATAAATTTCTAGAAACATACACTCTCCCAAGACTGGATCGGGAAGAAATAAAAATATGAACAGACCAATTACCAATAATAAAATTGAATCAATAATAAAAAAAAATTCCCTAGATCCAGAAAACCAAGATGGCGGAGTAGAAGGACGTGCTCTCACTCCCTCTTGCAAGAACATCAGAATCACAACTAGCTGCTGGACAATCATTGACAGGAAGACACTGGAACTCACCAAAAAAAGATACCCCACACCCAAAGACAAAGGAGAAGCCACAATGAGACGGTAGGAGGGGCGCAAACACAGTAAAATCAAATCCCATAACTGCTGGATGGGTGACTCACAGTCTGGAGAACACTTATACCACAGAAGTCCACCCACTGGAGTGAAGGTTCTGAGCCCCATGTAAGGATTCCCAACCTGGGGGTCTGGCAACGGGAGGAGGAATTCCTAGAGAATCAGACTTTGAAGCCTAGTGGGATTTGATTGCAGGACTTCGACAGGACTGGGGGAAACAGAGACTCCACTCTTGCAGGGCACACACAAAGTAGTGTGTGCATTGGGACCCAGGGGAAGGAGCAGTGACAACAGGGGAGACTGAACCAGACCTACCTGCTGGTGTTGGGGGGTCTCCTGCAGAAGCGGGGGCATGGCTGTGGCTCACCATGGGGACAAGGACACAGGCAGCAGAAGTTCTGGGAAGTACTTCTTGGCGTGAGCCCTCCCAGAGGCTGCCATTAGCCCTACCAAAGAGCCCAGGTAGGCTCCAGTGTTGTGTTGCCTCAGGCCAAACAACCAACAGGGAGGGAAGCCAGCCCCACCCATCAGCAGTCAAGCGGGGTAAAGTTTTACTGAGCTCTGCCCACCAGAGCAACAGTCAGCTCTACCCACCACCAGTGCCTCCCATCAGGAAACTTACATAAGTCTCTTAGATAGCCTCATCCGCCAGAGGGCAGACAGCAGAAGCAAGAAGAACTACAATCCTGCAGCCTGTGGAACAAAAACCACATTCACAGAAAGGCAGACAAGATGAAAAGGCAGAGGGCTATGTACCAGATGAAGGAACAAGATAAAACCCCAGAAAAACAACTAAATGAAGTGGAGATAGGCAACCTTACAGAAAAAGAATTCAGAATAATGACAGTGAAGATGATCCAGGGCCTCGGAAAAAGAATGGAGGCAAAGATCAAGAAGATGCAAAAAATGTATAACAAAGACCTAGAAGAATTAAACAGCAAACAAACAGAGATGAACAATACAATAACTGAAATGAAAACTACACTAGAAGGAATCAATAGCAGAATAACTGAGGCAGAAGAACAGGTAAGTGACCTGGAAGACAGAATGGCGGAATTCACTGCTGCAGAACAGAATAAAGGAAAAACAATGAAAAGAAATGAAGACAGCCTAAGAGACCTCTGGGACAACATTAAACACAACAACATTCTCATTATAGGGGTCGCAGAAGGAGAAGAGAGAGAGAAAGGACCCAAGAAAATATTTGAAGAGATTATAGACGAAAACTTCCCTAACATGGGAAAGGAAATAGCCACACAAGTCCAGGGAGTGCAGAGAGTCCCATACAGGATAAGCCCAAGGAGAAACACCCCGAGACACACAGTAATCAAATTGGCAAAAATTAAAGACAAAGAAGAATTATTAAAAGAAGCAAGCAAAAAGCGACAAATAACATACAAGGGAACTCCCATAAGGTTAACAGCTGATTTCTCAGCAAAAACTCTACAAGCCAGAAGGGAGTGGCATGATATACTTAAAGTGCTGAAAGGGAAGAACCTACAACCAAGACTACTCTACCTGGCAAGGATCTCATTCAGATTCGATGGAGAAATCAAAAGCTGTACAGACAAGCAAAAGCTAAGAGAATTCAGCAGCACCAAACCAGCTCTACAACAAATGCTAAAGGAACTTCTCTAAGTGGGAAACACAAGAGAAGAAAAGGACCTACAAAAACAAACCCAAAACAATTCAGAAAATCGTCATAAGAACATACATATTGATAATTGCCGTAAACGTGAATGGATTGAATGCTCCAACCAAAAGACACAGGCTTGCTGAATGGATACAAAAACAAGACTCATATACATGCTGTCTATAAGAGACCCACTTCAGACCTAGGGACACATTCAGACTGAAAGTGAGGGGATGGAAAAAGATATTCCATGCAAATGGAAATCAAAAGAAAGCTGGAGTAGCAATACTCATATCAGATAAAATAGACTTTAAAATAAAGAATGTCACAAGAGACAAGGAAGGACAGTACATAATGATCACGGGATCAATCCAAGAAGAAGATATAACAATTATAAATATATATGCACCCAACATAGGAGCACCTCAATACATAATCCAACTGCCAACAGCTATAAAACAGGAAACTGACAATAACACAATAATAGTGGGGGACTTGAACACCTCACTTACACCAATGGACAGATCATCCAAAATGAAAATAAATAAGGAAACAGAATCCTTAAATGACACAATAGACCAAATAGATTTAATTGATATTTATAGGACATTCCATCCAAAACCAGCAGATTACACTTTCTTCTCAAGTGCACACGGAACATTCTCCAGGATAGATCATATCTTGGGTCACAAATCAAGCCTCAGTATATTTAAGAAAACTGAAATCATATCAAGCATCTTCTCTGACCACAAAGCTATGGGATTAGAAATCAATTACAGGGAAAAAAAACATAAAAACCACAAACACATGGAGGCTAAACAATACGTTACTTAATAACCAAGAGATCATTGAAGAAATCAAAGAGGAAATCAAAAAATACCTAGAGACAAATGACAATGAAAACACAATGATCCAAAACGTATGGGATGCAGCAACAGCGGTTCTAAGAGGGAAGTTTATAGCTATACAAGCCTACCTCAAGAAATAAGAAATATCTCAAATAAACAATCTAACCTTACACCTAAAGGAACTGGAGAAAGAAGAACAAACAAAATCCAAAGTTAGCAGAAGGAAAGAAATCATGAAGATCAGAGCAGAAATAAATGAAATAGAAACAAAGAAAACAATAGCAAAGATGAATAAAACTAAAAGCTGGTTCTGGGCTTCCCTGGTGGCGCAGTGGTTGAGAATCTGCCTGCCAATGCAGGGGACACGGGTTCGAGCCCTGGTCTGGGAAGATCCCACATGCCACGGAGCAACTAGGCCCGTGAGCCACAACTACTGAGCCTGTGCGTCTGGAGCTTGTGCTCCGCAACAAGAGAGGCTGTGACAGTGAGGGGCCCGCGCACTGCGATGAAGAGTGGCCCCCACTTGCCGCAACTAGAGAATGCCCTCGCACAGAAACAAAGACCCAACACAGCAAAAAATTAATTAATTAATTAATTATAATTAATTAATTTTAAAAAACCTGGTTCTTTGAGAAGATAAAATTGATAAGCCATTAGCCAGACTCATCAAGAAAAAGAGGGAGAGAACTCAAATCAATAAAATTAGAAATGAAAAAGGAGAAGTTACAACAGACACCACAGAAATACAAAGCATCCTAAGAGACTACTACAAGCAACTCTATGCCAATAAAATGGACAACCTGGAAGAAATGGACAAATTCTTAGAAAGGTATAACCTTCCAAGACTGAACCAGGAAGAAATAGAAAATATGAACAGACCACAAGTAATGAAATTGAAACTGTGATTAAAAATCTTCCAACAAACCAAAGTCCAGAACCAGATGGCTTCACAGGCGAATTCTATCAAACATTTAGAGAAGAGCTAACACCCATCCTTCTCAAACTCCTCCAAAAAATTGCAGAGGAAGGAACACTCCCAAACTCATTCTATGAGGCCACCATCACCCTGATACCAAAACCAGACAAAGATACTACAAAAAAAGAAAATTAGAGACCAATATCACTGATGAATATAGATGCAAAAATCCTCAACAAAATACTAGCAAACAGAATCCAACAACACATTAAAAGGATCATACACCATGATTAAGTTTCCCAGGGATGCAAGGATTCTTCAATATACACAAATCAATCAATGTGATACACCATATTAACAAATTGAAGAAGAAAAACCATATGATCATCTCAATAGATGCAGAAAAAGCTTTTGACAAAATTCAACACCCATTTATGATAAAAACTCTCCAGAAAGTGGGCATAGAGGGAACCTACCTCATCATAATAAAGGCCATATATGACAAACCCACAGCAAACATCATTCTCAATGGTGAAAAACTGAAAGAACTTCCTCTAAGATGAGGAACAAGACAACGATGTCCACTCTCACCACTATTATTCAACATAGTTTTGGAAGTCCTAGCTATGGCAATCAGAGAATAAAAAGAAATAAAAGGAATACAAATTGGAAAAAAGTAAAACTGTCACTGTTTTCAGATGACATGATACTATACATAGAGAATCCTAAAGATGCCACCAGAAAACTACTAGAGCTAATCAATGAATTTGGTAAAGTTGCAGGATACAAAATTAATGCACAGAAATCTCTTGCATTCCTATACACTAATGATGAAAAATCTGAAAGAGAAATTAAGGAAACACTCCCGTTTACCATTGCAACAAAAAGAATAAAGCACCTAGGAATATTAAAAGACCATACACCATAATCAAGTGGGATGTGTTTCAGGGATGCAAAGGTGATTCAATATGCTCAAATCAATCAATGTGATACATCACATCAACAAACTGAAAAATAAAAATCATATAATCATCTCAATAGATACAGAAAACCTTTTGACAAAATTCAATATCCATTTATAATAAAAACTCAACAAAGCCTCAACACAGAAGGGCCATATATGCAAGCCCACAGCTAACATCATACCCACTGATATAAAGTTGAAAGCACTGCCTCTAAGATCAGGAACAAGACAAGATGCCCACTTTTGCCACTTTTATACAACATAGTATTGGAAATCCTGAGGCAGCAATCTGACCAAAAAAAAAAAGGAATTTAAATTGGAAAGGATGAAGTAAAACTGACACTGTTTTCAGAACATGATGCTATGTATAAAAAACCCTAAAACTGCTACCAAAAAGCTATTTGAATAAATGAATTCACTAAAGTTGTAGAATACAAAATTAACATACAGAAATGTGATGCTTTCTACACACTAATGATGAATTATCAGAAAGAGAAATTAAGAAAACAATCCCATTTACAATTGCATCATAAAGAATAAAGTATCTAGGAATAATCCTAACCAAGGAAGTAAAAGACCTGTACTCTGAAAACTATAAGACACTGATAAAAGAAATTAAAGACCACACAAACAAATGGAAAGATATACTATGTTCATTAATTGGAAGAGTTCATAGAGTTAAAATGACCATACTCCCCAAGGCAATCTACAGATTCAGTGTGTTCCTTATTAAAATCCCTATAGCATTTTACACAGAACTTGGACAAATAACTCTAAAATTTGTTTGTAAACAGAAAAGACCCTGAATAGCCAAAACAAGTTTGAGAAAGAACAAAGCGCCCTGATTTCAAACTATACTACAAACCTACAGTAATCAAAATGGTATGGTACTGCCATAAAAACAGACACATAGATCAATGGAACAGAATAGAGAACCCAGAAATAAACACATGCTAACAGGATAATTAATCTATGACAAAGGAGGCAAGAATATACAATGAGGAAAAGACAGCTTCTTCAATAAACAATGTTGGGAAAACTGGACAGCTACATGCAAAAGAATCAAACTGGACTACTTTCTCCTCCCACATACAAGAATAAACTCAAAATGGATTAAAGACCTGAAAACCATAAAACACCTAGAAAAAATATAGGCAGTGTGCTCTTTGATACTGGCCTTAGCAATATTTTGGGGGCAGCAATATTTTGCTCTGTTTCCTGAGGCAAGGAAAACAAAAGCAAAAATATACACAAATGGCACTACATCAAACTAAAAAGCTTTTGCAACAGGAAAAAAAAACTATCAACAAAACAAAACACTGGACTACTGAATGGGAGAAGATATTTGCAAATGATATATCTGATAAGGAGTTAATATTCAAAAACTCATACAACTCAACATCAAACAAAAACAAAAATAAAAAATCTTAATTTAAAAATAAGCAGAGGGAACCTCCCTGGTGGTGCAGTGGTTAAGAATCCTCCTGCCAGTGCAGGGAACATGGGTTCAAGCCCTGGTCTGGGAAGATCCCACATGCCATGGAGCACCTAAGCCCATGCGCTACAACTACTGAGCCTGCACTCTAGAGCCCGTGAGCCACAACTACTGAGCCCACGTGCCACAACTACTGAAGCCTGCACACCTAGAGCACGTGCTCCACAACAAGAGAAGCCACTACAATAAGCCTGAGCACTGCAACAAAGAGTAGCCCCCACTCGCCGCAACTAGAGAAAGCCTGCATGCAGCAACGAAGACCCAATGCAGCCAAAAATAAATGAATAAATAAATTTATATATAAATTTTTTTAAAAAGCAGAGGACCTAAATAGAAATTTTTCCTAGGAACTCATACAGATGGCCATCAGCTGCATGAAAAGATTCCCAACATCACTAATCAGCAGGAAAATGCAAATTAAAACCACAATGAGATATCACCTCAACCTGTCACAATGGCTACTATCAAAAAGACAACAAGGACTTCCCTGGTGGTGCAGTGGTTAAGAATCCGCCTGCCAACGCAGGCGATACGGGTTCACGTCCTGGTCCGGGAAGATCCCACATGCCGCAGAGCAACTAAGCCTGTGCACCACAACGACTGAGCCTGTACTCTAGAGCCCATGAGCCACAACTACTGAGCCTGCATGCCGCAACTACTGAAGCCCGCATGCCTAGAGCCTGTGCTCCGCAACAAGAGAAGCCACTGCAATGAGAAGCCCGCACACCACAACGAAGAGTAGCCCCCGCTTGCTGCAACTAGAGAAAGCCCACACACAGCAACGAAGACCCAACGCAGCCAAAAATAAATAAATTAAAAAAATTTAAAAAGACAACAAAAGCAACCATTGGTGAGAATGTGGACGAAAGGGATCCCTTGTGCACTGTTAGTGGGAATGCAAATTGGTACAGCCGTTATGGAAAATAATATGAATGTTCCTCAAAAAATTACAAATAGACCTACCATGTAATCCAGCAATTCCACTTCTGTGTATTTTTCCGACAAAAACAGAAACATTAGCTCGAAAACATATATGCACCCCCATGCTCACTGTAGCATTATTCACAATGGCCAAGATACAGTAGGAACATAAGTGTCCATCAGTAGATAAATGGATAAAGAAGATGTGGTATCTGTCTATCTATCTGTCAACTATCTATTTATCTAATGGAATATTACTCAGCCATAAAAAGAATGAAATCTTGCCATGTGCAACAACATGGAATGACCTAGAGGGTATTATGCTAAGAGAAATAAGTCAGACAGAGAAAGACATACCAAATGATTTCACTTACATGTGGAATTGAGAAACAAAACAAATGAACACACGTAACAAATCAGAAACAAACTCAGAGATTCAGAAACAAATAGGTGGTTGCCAGGAGGGAGGAGGATGGTTGGGGGGGGGGTCTGTGAGTGAAACAGGTGAGGGAGACTAAGAAGTACAAACTTCCACTTACAAAATAAGTATGTCACAGGGATGAAATGTACAGCATGGGGAATACAGCCAATAATATTATCATAAATTCATATGGGGACAGATGGTAACCGGAATTATTGTGGTGATCATTTTGTAATGTATAGAGATGCCAAATCACTATGCTGTGCATCTGGAACTAATATTGTGTTGCAGGTCAATTATACTTCAAAAACAAACAAAAAAAGGATTCATGCCTTCAATCCATGCATTTTAAAGATCAGAATGACCCGGGAGAACCACACAGCTGCATTTTTAAATTCTGCAAAGCTATTACACATGTCCTTTGGTCCCTGTTCTAGCTCCTGATTCAATGACATGACTTGTTGCTAAAGAGAACTTCCAGCAGACAGGGCTTCCCCTCAATAACGAGGTTATTAGTGTGTTTTCAATCAGATGAGTTGTTTATTTGAATAATCTGCTGTCTTGTTTCTCTCTGTGTGCTCAATTGGAGAGCTAATAAATACAGGCAAAATAAATCTCTTCTTACAAAGCAAATTGGAATTGCACTCAGGTCTTTTTCGAAGAAGACTCAGTAAGTTGTATTCTTTGAGCCTGAGTAGACATCAAGTGACAGCATGAAGTTTTACAAATAAACTGGCAAAAAAAAAAAAAAAAAAAAAAAGGCAGAAACCAGCTCTACACTGAACATGTTCCAAAGACATTCAGCAAAGGAAACAACCCACAGGAGAATACTAAAGGGATTAGGTTGGAGTTTTCAAGAGTGTTATGTTTATTTTTAGACATTATTCCAAATAAACCTATAAAAATGTCATGCAGTGAGAATGTGTGAACAGTGAAAATAATAATAGCTTTAAAGAAAGTATACTGTAATTAACATTTATCAAACATCATTATGTGTCAGGCTCTGGCTAATAAATATTTACTGAGGGCCTACTATCTGCTAGGTACTATTCTAGGCTCTGCAGATAGCCTGAAATAAAATAGCCAGAACCCATATCCTCAGGGAGTTTACTTTTATATATTTTGTCTTGGATCCAGGAATACAAACACTTTGGAGGGGACTTTGAAACTTGGCAACAGAAGGCTTAAAATCTTTAAAAACATTTCACCAAGTAGTTCCATTTTTAGGAACTTATGAAGAAAATTATGTCAATTACTCCTACAAACCACAGGGTGGTTTAAAATAAATAAAAGGAAGAAGCAATATAAATGTTGAACAATTGTGATTCAAATGGATACGTTTTGATATTACCTTATAATGAATTACTACTTCAGCCACTAGAAATGATTCAGAATCTTACGAAATGATTTGGGAAAATGTTCATGATATTGCAAAGGAGTATGTTATATATATATTTATAAACCTCAGACAGAAAAATAAGAAGGCTAATAATCAAATTCATACTAATATCACTGAATAACTGTTACACGTGATTTAAATTTTATTCTTTTTTCTTATTTGTAGTTTCTAAATTCTTATAATGAGGAGGTACCACTGATACAAAAAGAAATTACTTTGTAAATGTTGTAGCCCTATTTGTTTCCATTCCAGCCAATTTGTTTCCAAATGTCTCCACATATATCTTTGACATTGTGCAAGGAGAGGGGAAGGAAAAAAAGCGTTCTTCAGTGATTCCTCTGTCATTCAAAGGCAGATTATCCCAGGGGGAGGAGGAGGGGAAGACTGATTGACATCAATTCAGCAAGTATCACCCTGCACCTAAGAACAGCTCTAATTAACACTAAGTGAAATTTACATCTCTTTTTGAGCCTTTGTTTACCCATCTGTAAAATGAGAGGCTTGGACAAAATGATTTTTTAGTATACTGTCAATGAATAAAAATGATTTTCCTTACTCTGCTGAAAATGACCATGAGCTCTAGACCCCAACGCATGGAAGTTGAGTCTTTGACAAGATATGTGTGGAGAAAAGTTATAAATGTGACTAAGAAGGACCAGAAAGCGCCGGGTTTGCAGATGTGTTCTCATATATTTTTTGAGTCTAATTAGAACATTTTCAATAAAGTTCTGGTGCTTTTGAAGTCGTGACAATCCTGTGGTTTGTTATTTTAAAAACAGTGTCCTTTTTTTTTCCTTCAAGCACATGTGTTGCATCTTAAGTTAAAAAGTGAAAATATATTTACGAGTATTCTTTGTAAAATATTGACATTTCCCATCAAAGATTTGGGTATCTGATATATGGGGAAGATAACATAAGAGATGATGAGAAAAGAGACACTTTTTCAGACCCATAAAATAAGATATAAATGTATTTGGGATTCTTAAAGCAGATTATTTCTGCTTTAAGAGACATTCTCCAGCAGTGGAGTCCCACAGGACTTTTTGTGATAATGGAAGTGCTCTATATCTGCTTGTGCAATATGGTAGACAATAGCCACATGTGGCTATTTAGCACTTGAAAGTTGTGACTAGTGCACATGGGAAACTGAATTTTAATTTTATTTAATTTTAATTGTTTTAAATCTAAATAACCACACCGTAGCTCGTGGTTACCATACTGGACAGCTCGGGTTAGAGCCTTGCAATGCAAAGTGTGGTTCTATGGACCAGCAGCATCAGGGTTACCTGGGAGTTTGTTAGAAATGCAGAATCTCATTCCTACCTGAAATCTACTGAACCAGATGGTACATTTTAACAAGATCCTCAGATAACCCACAGAATGGGAGAAAATATTTGCAAATGAAGCAACTGACAAGGGATTCATTTCCAAAATATACAAACAGCTCATGGAGCTCAATATCAAACAAACAAAGAAACCAATCCAAAAAATAGGCAGAAGATCTAAAGAGACATTTCTCCAAAGAAGACATGCAGGTTGCCAAAAAGCACATGGAAAGATGCTCAACATCACTATTAGAGAAATGCAAATCAAAACTACAATGAGTTATCACCTCTCACCGGTCAGAATGGCCATCATCAAAAAGTCTACAAACAATAAGTGCTAGAGAGGGTGTGGAGAAAAGGGAACCCTCCTACACTGATGGTGGGAATGTAAATTGATACAGCCACTATGGAGAACAGTACGTAGGTTCCTTAAAAAACTAAACATAGAACTACCATATGATCCAGCAATCCCACTCCTGGGCATATAGCCAGAGAAAAGCCTAATTTGAAAAGAAACATGCACCCCAATGTTCATTGCAGCACTATTTACAATAGCCAAGACATAGAAGCAACCTAAATGTCCATCAGCAGAGGAAGAGATAAAGACGTGGTACATATATACAATGTATACATTTCATATAATGTCACTTATACGTGGAATCTTAAAAAAATGATACAAATGAACTTATTTGCAAAACAGAAACAGACTCACAGACTCTGAAAGCAGACTTGCAGTTGCCAGTGGTGGGGTGGGGGAGGAGGGAGGGATAAATTAGGAGTTTGGGATTAACATATACACACTACTATATATACAATAGATAATCAACAGGGACCTACTGTATAGCACCAGGAACTCTACTCAACACTCTATAATAACATATATGGGAAAAGAACCTGAAAAAGAAAAAAAAACATATATATATATATATATATATATATGAATCACTTAGCTGTACAAGCTGGAACTAACACAACATTGTAAATCAACTATACTCCAATATAAAATAAAAATTAAATTTAAAAACAAACAAAAGAACAAGATCCCAGGTGCTTCATATGCAAACTAACATATGAGAAGCACCACTCTAGAGACAACAGTTCAACTTTCCATTTCATCAGTCACTCAAGTAACCAACTGATCTTTCCATCATCAGCAGGTACTAGGATCTGTCCATGGCACCAGGCACTGGACTGAGCACAGCAGGGAAAGTAGAGAAGGTATCAGAATGGGCACTGGGCAGCGTAGCATGGGGTATAAGGGCATGAGCTTGGGATCAAAGTCTTCTGGCAACATCCTTTTCTAAATCTTGAGCAAGTTATTTTATTTCTCTGAGACTGTTTTCCATCCTTTAGATGGAAACAATTTGTAAAGATTAAATGAGATAATGAAGAGCTGGGCACCTGGCTGGCACAGAGCAAGCACTCAATAAATGGTCCTTGTTGCTGTTCCTTTAATTAACAAGGCTCTAAAAATGGTGCTGCGGGAGATTCACACTCTTACACCAGTTGTTTAGATGGACGTTTGCAGCAGATGAGAATGTAAATGGTAGTCCATGCTAAAAAGATGCTGACTCACAGCATTCTCAGGGAATGTCACTCATCCCAAATTCAGCAGGTAGGAAGAGACAGATCTTCTGTAGAGACACATTTTTTTCATTAAGTAAAATATCATAAGATAATGGATGCATGTGAATAAAAAGTGTACTATTTAATTTTTAAAGGCCATGTCCTCTGTCACAGGCCCTTGGTAAGTTCTCCCAACTACAGCTCACATGATGGTTCATTTATTTAACAAATACTTATTGATAACCTCCTTTTGGGAGGCAGTATGGCATAGAGATTTAGAGCATGGATTCTGCAGTCCAACTACCTGGATAGGAAGCCCAGCTCTGTCACCTATTAGCAAATTTTTCTTGTGCCTTAGTCTCTTCATCTGTAAAATGGGAATAACAGTAACACCAACCACATAGCGATGTGTTAAGATTAAATGAGATGATACATTTAAAGCACTCAGTAGAGTGTTGGGTACCCAGGAGCTCAGCAAATATAAGCTAGAAAGACACTAGAGGTGAATAAAATAAAAATATACGTGTACCTTAAAAAAAAAAAAAAGCCTAAAGGTTATGTGCTTAAGAACTGTTTGGAAGTACTTTTCTTTGCAAATTAGTTCTGTTCCTACTTTGTTCACTTTTCAAACCAATGTTGCAAGGACTTGTGAATGCAAGTGACAACAAGCATGTACAATGCTGGGGAAATATAATACACAAAATTTAATATTGTGTAGCATATGGAATCACTGCTTATTTGATTTCTTAGAACAGGTCTATTAATTGGAAACTTTCCTCCATGGTCTCTTTGGGGTCAATGCTGTTGTTAAAGGTGAAATAGAAGCTTATTTATATGAAGCAGGGTCCTTTTGGCATTCTCTGTGAGTCTTCTTGGAAATAATCCAACACAGACCTGAATTAAACAGAGTCAGTTTCAGCGGTGCTGCTGATCAAATTTATCCATGAACTGAATTAAGAATTATGGAAGAGGCTGGAGCTAATATATGTAGCAGACCGTCCCATTAAGCACCCTTTCTCATTTGCCAACATGACTGTTAAACCAGAACACAGACCTTTTGACACAAACCACTGCTCGAAAATGACTGCACCACATAACAGGAGGCCTTTCCCCTGACTCATCCTGATGCTCCCTACAGAAAAAAAAACTTGATTATCTCACATGGATTAGGGACATGGTTATTGTCTGAGGGTAGTTAACCTGGTTTTTAGAGAATTTTACTAGATATGTTTATAGATTTCCAATTTTCAGAGAAAATTATAGAAAAAACTGAAACCATCTGAGGATGAGGGGTGTGTGTGTGTGTGTATACACACATGTGTTTGATGACTTTGTTTCTCAGAATCATTATTATAAACTGTAAATAACACCATGGATAAGCTTTTGAAGAGCAGAAATTCCAATTGCATCTAAGTTGCTGTATGGACCTGAGAAACTCTCTGGGTTATCCTAGAAACCAGGAGTCCGGGCAAGGAACAAGACTCTTGGCTATTCAGCTCACTATGCTCCCTTCCCTTTTAAAAAAAAATTTTTTTTTTATTTTATTGAAGTACAGTTGATTTACAATGTTGTGTTAGTTTCTGCCATATAGCAAAGAGATTCAGTTATATGTATATATTCTTTTTCCTATACTTTTCCATTCTGGTTTATTATAGGATATTGAATTATGCCCCTTTTCGCTTAATGCCCCCCAAAACAAATAAAACCTACACTCAGAACCCGCCAAAACAAAAGCATGAATAAATGGACGAGTTTTTTAGGCTCTGAAATCAGTCTGGGTTCAAATCCCAGCTATGCCACTGACTAGCTATGACACCGTGGCAAATGACATAAAACTGCTAAAGTTTTCTCATATGTAGACTGGGGATAGCAACCTTACCCACCTGATAAAGTGGTTGTGATAATTAAATGTTAGTTAGGGAAGATTTTGTTTATATCAGTATGTTTGAAGCACTGTTCTAAGCACTTTTCCTCTATCACCTAATTACGCCTCACAGTGCCCCACAGGACATGTTCTGTTATCTCCTCTTCCACCCATTTTACAGATGGGAAAATGAAGGCACACATACTTGGTAACTTGCCAAAAGCCACAGAGCTGGTAAGTGCAGCTTGTGGTATTTTAACTCAAGGAGTCTGACTCCAGAGCCCATGTGTTAACCTTTGTGCTGTGAGTTGCTTGACATAAATCGTCACTGATATGAGCTATTATTGCTACTGCATTTTTGCCGGACAGTAATAAAAATTAGAGCAGAAACCATTGTTAATGTCCCTATGCCATTATCTGTCCCTCCCTAGGGAAGGTAGGGCCCTGCTGATACATTTTTGAGGGCTAGAAAAATCTGTGGTTTGTATTTACAAGGGAGGGGCAAGTGGTAAAGAATCCAAGAGTCCTTTCCAATGAATGTTGTGGTTTCAGTGGTTTAGGTAAAGAATTTCCCAAAATCTAATTTCTCCCTTCTCCTCCTGCACATCAGTTTACAGAATGTAGGGGCCAGTCTTTAGCCTGTGGGAGACTCTCCTTCAGACCCTTGCCTCCCTGCCAGAGCCTCACGAGCCCTGAGGGATCCTTTCTCTGCAGGCTTCTGAGTCTTTGGTCTCCGAGTTGCCGACAAGCCACCCTAAATTTTACTAACCATCTGCCTTCTAAACTCAGGCCCTACAATTCCCCAACCTGACTTCTACATAGTGATAGACGTTCTCTTCCTCAAAATCTTGAATTTGTCCTACCTCAAGGCCTTTGCATACACTAGAATACTCTCCCAGCAGCTCTTGACAAGACTGGCTCCCCAGCCCACCATTTTTAGGTGTCATCTCCAAAATCTTCCTCTCAAAGAAGCTTGCTTTAACCATCCAATCTAAATCTCTCCCCTCTACCACCCTTTCATCACCTACACCTTATTTATTTCCTTAAAGCACTGACTTTTTTTTTCTTGTAATAATCTAGGCTTATGCCCTAGAAGTAAGCTCCATGAAATAGGGGCCCTATTTATCTTGTCTGTCACTTCACCTCTTACGTTAGCACGTGGATGCTCAGTAAACATTGACCCAACAAATACATACAGGTCCTCCTCTCTGCATTAGCTGTAACCCTCACACTTGTCTTCTTGCCTCCCTAGAATTGAATTCTCAAGGTCTTCTCTGCCTCATTGACCTCCCATCTCAAGTTCTTCCTCACGGGCCCTCATTCATTCATTTATTCACTCAACAAATGTTTTTTGAGTACCTACAAAGTGCCAGACATGGGTGCACAAAGATGAACAAAACACATTCTGGCCCTTGTGGAACTTTTAGTCTGCTGGGCGTGGCAGATGTGCTTAGATGATTTCAACAGAAGCTTCTGTCTACCACTGGTATTAAGGAGTACACAGGGACTCTTAGCCAAACCACTGCGGTGGGGGAGTTGGGGAGGAGGCTTCCTGCAGGGTGTGAGAGAGGAGCTGGTTTTTTAAAGACAAGTGGGAGACAGTCAAGAAAAGAAAACTGTAACAGGCATTCCAGATAGAGGGAAGAGCATGAACAAGGGTACAGAAATCATGATGGTGGCAAAACTCTTAAGTGGTTAAATATTAGATGGTGAGGTGTGAGGAATGGATGGCATGGATGGTCATGAATCATGTGCTAAAAAGCTTGAACTTGATCCTATAAGTGAGGGGGAACTATTGAGGGTTTTGTTCAGAGAGTAAAATCTCCAGGGAAGCTATTAAATTATTTAGATTTTTTAAAGCAACCTCAAAATTTCCTTTCCTTGAGCTCCCAAAGGGCAGCAATTCACACTTGGTCAACTTAGGAGAAAGAGGAAGGAAGGAGTTACATAAGAATACAAATGCTGGGTTAAAAAGACATTATTATCATTTTTTTTTTCCTGCAGAAGGCCTATAAAGAGTATGTCTAGTGTCTAGGCATGGGCATAATTGCAACTCCTTTTTTTTTTTTTTTTTTAAATACTGGCATCATTTGCTTAAGCTAAGAGATGATTTCATTTTGATTGGAAACCATTTCTGATTCAACTTAAATGACCTGCATAAATATTTTATAACCACTCAGGATCAGCATACTTGAGAATAAGCTAGACTACTTAATAAACTTGCCTGCTTTAGTGCTGCAGAGAAACAATAAAATTTGAATAAATGTAGGGAACATTAGAATTGAAAAGATTTGTGACAGAAATTATTTGGATAAACAACCCATTGCTATGAAACCACTAGTTTTCAATAATTTACTAATTAGTAATCACCTACTAACTAAATATATACTAGAATATTTCTAAGCATAACTTATTTAACTGTAAGCATGCTTATATTTATAATTTCATCAATTGCATAATTTTTCCTTTATTCTAAGAGAAAAATAAAAGGGAGATGGGGATGAGAAAGAGTGTGGGGAAATGAATAATGTACAGAGTTGATCTGTATTATCCATCCCAGAAGTCTTCCTCCCAGAAAATCAAAATTCGAGATACTGAGGTTCTATTCAGGGAAAGTCTAAGAAATAGCCTTTTTTTTTTTTTTGTGGTACCTGGGCCTCTCACTGTTGTGGCCTCTCCTGTTGCGGAGCACAGGCTCCGGACGTGCAGGCTCAGCGGCCATGGCTCACGGGCCCAGCCGCTCCGCAGCATGTGGGATCTTTCCGGACCGGGGCACAAACCCGTGTCCCTTGCATCGGCAGGCAGACTCTCAACCACTGCGCCACCAGGGAAGCCCAACTACCATTTATTTTTCACCAACAATGTTCCAGGTATTTTTCACCAATCATACTTACTCCTCACAGTAACCCAATGAAGTAGGTATCATCACCCCATTTTACAGATAAGAAAACAGGCTTAGAAAAGTGATGCAATTTGTTCAGAGTTGCATGGGAAATGAAGCTGAGTTTTGAATCTGGGTGAGTCTGACCTTAAAATTTATGTTCTTTCCACAGTGTTATACTACTTTCAGTTTTGATCATCTGGCCTGTCTAGATTCTCCTGGATCTTGATTTTCCTCTCTTTATTTTTTTTTTCTGGACACAGTCCTGTAGGCATTACTCTTTGGTCTCACTTTGTTTGTATTAACACGTTACTTTCCGGTTTCTATTCAGTGAGGCATTTATAAAGACAAAGATTCAGATATTTGCTTCCAAAGCTGAGCTAAACAGCAGAAGTCTATTCTGTGTAAGCAAATAATACACATACATGGACCTTAAATATGATTCAACTACAGAATACATGAAGTTGAGCCAAACTTTGTTTGTAACCTGGTGTGCAGTGTGGGCAGTGGCCAGTGGTGCCATATTAAAACACACATGCACACATACAAACGCACATAGCTGTGAAACACATGATCTTGGGCTTCTAGAGATAAAGTCATCCGGTCTGCTGGGCCTTTGCACATGCTTTACTCTCTGCCTGGAGTGCCTCCTGTGCCTCTAACTTCACTTAATTCACTTCTACTCATTCTTCCTATCTCTGAACGGCCTTTGCATCCACTGAGAAGTTTTCTCTCTCCTCACTCCAAGGCTAGGTCAAACCCCCCTAGGCCTCCTAATAGGTACCAAGCACCTTCCCCTTCAAAGTGGTGGTCAGAGTTGTCATTTGACATTTATTCATGTGATTCTTCAATGGGTTTCTTTCTCTTCTACTACACCTTAAACTCCACAAGGACAGAGAAAGCGTTTCCCAGCCCATGATAGACAACCAACATATTTTCATTGAATGAATCAGCAAGTCTTTAACTGCTGTATTTCGCTGGGGGTAGAGTTAGGTACCCTGGGTGAGGAGGATGGTTTTAAAATGAAAAGGGATCAAGACACCCCCTTGACATTCCAGATACTGAATAACTTGAATAAACCAAAAAATACTTATGGACACTTATTAAGTGACGCTCATAATGGTTGACCGTCACACTTTTCAAATCAAGCATCTGAAGCTAATGGTATCTCATTTTTCCATTTTTCCATCCTTCTCTTTCCTACCATTCTTGGGTCCCCAAACTAGGTCTTCACCAGCTGTACCCTGCATTGCTAGGAGGCACTAGTTCTGAGCTGGTGGTGGCACTGCCCCTGGGTCACCCAGTAGTGCTGAGTGGGCTTCTGAGATGAGCAAGAAGATCTCTCATCAACAGGGAGTGGCTGTGAGGCAGACAACAGTGGCCTCCTTCAGCACATTCCATCCTTCCACCTTCCAAGTCTGTTTCAGTGCCCAGGAGAGCTGAGCCACGCAACTCCACATCACTACTCTCGCTGGGTAGTTTATGAGCAGGTAGGTCCATGGGGTTCAAGTACCCACTAGCTGGGGAAGAACGGAACCATTGCCTGGAGGTGGCCGACCTTGGCAAGAACGACTTTTTGAAGCAAATGAAGGGAAAGCTTAGAGAGGAGCACAGAAGACATCCATGGAGGCATGACTGGGTGATGGGATTGGCGGGGATTTAATTTTTTTCTCTTTCTCTAAAGCAGGGGTTCTCAACCTGGGGGAAGATTTTGGTCCCCTCCCTGCTAAGGGACATCTGACAAAGTCTGGACATGTTTTGGTTGTCACAACCAGAGGGAGAAGGGAGGTTGCTACTAGCAGGGTTACTGTTAAACATCCTACAATCAACACTCTAGCCCCTGTTGCAGGTGTCAATAGTGGTGAGGTTGAGAAACCCTGGTGTATAGCTATATGACCTTTGGTTTCTTAAGTTCCCCATGCCTCTGTTTTCTCATCTGTAAAATGGGTATAATCATAGGTCTTTTCTCACAAAATGAATGTGAGTATTAAATGAGTGACCATCTACGTATAAAGTGCTCTCAGCCCACAGAAAATGCACACAATGTTAACAAACATTAAGTCTCTGCCCAGTTTAAAATATTTCCATTTTCCCACTGCTTTCAGGATAATTTCAAGCACCTCACAGACCCCGCTCTCTTCTCCAGCTGCTCTTGTCCCATATCCTCTTACCAGAGAAGCCTCACTCATCAATGTTTATTCCCTGAACACACCCAACTCTTTCCTGCCTGGGGGGCCTTTGCACATGCCAGCCCCTTTCCTAGAGGCCCTTCCCCTGCCTTGTACTTGGAAAGCCCCTTCTCCTCCTTCTTGCCTCACCTTATATATCATCTCCTCAAAGAGCCCTTCCCTTGATCAGATTGCTGAAGGAGGACTCTGGTTTTGTTTTCTGTCATGGCCTCTGCTTCTTTTACAGCCCTGGTCACAACTGGAACTTACTAATTTGCTTGCTTACTTCGTTAATGCTCCATCCCACAGCAGGTTTTATGCTTGTTCTGCCTTAGCTGAGGACTGGAGTGAAAACTGATGAATGAATGCACTGGACTGCTGGGAAGACCACTCTTCCTTTGAGATTGGAGGAAATGAAACAAAGAGTGAAGCCCCAGAGCCATCTTGAGGTCGAGGGGCATTCTGCTTTAATAACCTCAACTTTCTTGAGAGGAAAGTCTACTGTTGCCAGGGGCAACAACTCTGGACAGAATGGCACTGAGCTGAAGGAGAGAGAAAAGGGATAGAGAAAAGAACACAGTCAAACTAGGCTTAAGGGCGGTCCTTATTTAAGACGATGTTTAATTCCACTCATCTATTTCAGATTCATTAGTTTTATCAGTCTGTGGCTTTTGTTTCCTACAGAAAAGAGCCTCACCGGAGATTACAGCTCCGAAATAACAATATGTTCCAACAGACTGCCCCCTGGTGATTTGAAGTGCCCCTAGAAATAGCTCTGTATTGTTACTGCCTTACAAGTCTATAACATGAATTGGACATAAGTGCTTTAATACTGGGTAGCTGTAGTTCAGGTCATGACATATCACAGTGATTTCTATTTTTTTCCTTATTTTATTTATCTATCTATCCTTTATTTATTTATTCACTTAACATACTGAAGGACAAAGTTACCGAGGGTTGAAGAGCTATGTACATAATGCCACCTCATCTTTTTATGGAAGGAGGAGGACAGAAATCTCAAATTTACTGACAATGAACAAGGCAGTAGTATTTATGGGTCTTAAGAACCAGTATCAAATAACACAGAGGCCCAAAGACAGACATACAGAGATGAAAACCTTCTAGGCCAGGGTTTCTGAACCTTGGAACTATTGACATGGGGGTCAGATAATTCTTTGTCATGGAGGGCTGTCCTGGGCAAAGAAGAAGGTTTAGTAGTATCTTTGGCTTCTACCACTAGATGCCAATAGCACCTCCTCAGTTGTTACAACCAAAAACATCTTTTGATATTGCAGAGTGATGCCTGAGGGGCAAAATTGCCCCTAATACTGAGAATTCACTTGCTAATATGCTTTCAGAATTTTTCTGTGGCAGGCATACTATAAATATCATCTCATTTCTTCTTCAAAAGCAGCCTATGGAGTAGATATTAACTTCATCTTTCTTTCTCAAAGGAAGAAAGTGAGGCTGCGTCATTTGGTAACTGCCCTCAATCCTACAGTTAGGAAGGGCGAAAGGTATGATTCAAACTGGGGTTGGTGGGATTCCAAACCTTACCTCCAAACTACTACGCTATGAGGAAGAATCTTTCTCAACCTACATTAAAGATGAATTTTCAACATTTCATGAACCACCTTCCATCAGTTTTCTTTTCCTTTCCTTCCACAAACATTTATCAGCACACATTGTATGTAAAGCAGCTATATTAAATGACTGAGCCCAGAGAAGCAGTTTACTTCTCAGGTCCACTCAATCTCCTTTCTCCTCCCTGCTTTGTCTTAGGGATGTCATTTCTACATGGTCTTAATCAGCTTCCTTGTCTACTGGCTTTCTGTTGGGTTCAGCCAATGAGAGGCACCACCAAGAGATCAGAGGGTGGGATGAGAGAGAGGTTGGGGTATTTATCCTAGTGGCTCCCTTCCTGTCAGAGAGCAGTTTGGTACTCCTCTACCTAAAGCTCTTGTTGGGTGGCCCTCCTCCCCTGCCTCTTCAGGCTCTGGGCACTCTGGTCTTCCTGCTCCTTCATCCCTTATGGGTTTCCCTTTTTCTGCCCACTCTGCTTCAAATAACCCCTTCATTCAGCATGCCTCAATTACCCAACCTGGGTACGCTAGCTGTCTTGTTTTTTTTTTTTGCTAGGACTCTGATGACTGATAAGGAGGAATATAAAAAACGAATATTTTTTTTTTTTTCTTTCTTTTTGCGGTATGCGGGCCTCTCACTGTCGTGGCCTCTCCCGTTGCGGAGCACAGGCTCCGGACGCGCAGGCCCAGCAGCCATGGCTCACGGGCCCAGCCGCTCCGCGGCATATGGGATCCTCCCAGACCTGGGCACGAACGCGTATCCCCTGCATCCGCAGGCGGACTCTCAACCACTGCGCCACCAGGGAGGCCCTACAATCTTAATTGGGACAGCAAAGGCTACGGTCCGAAGTGATCAGTTTTTCAAATCAAGGATTTTGAAATTAAGAATTATTTCAGTGGGTCTTTAACTTCTGGAACAGCAGTTAATTCTTGCACTTTCAAGACAGTTGTGTTCATGGTGTATTATTGCATAAAATGGGCCTATCGGGGAACAAGACATTTTGACCCCAAAGTCTGACCCTGCCATTTCAATGCCACAAATATTTTGATTACAAACATTAATCAGATTTAAATCAACACTGGAGAATCTTTATCAAGGCAATAGTTTCTCGGGTAAATGACATTAAGAAAATTTTAATTCCTTAATCAAATTTCTATCCAGCACAAGAGAATCATCTCCAATTTTTCCATTTTCAGTTTTATCAAAATGATATTCATAGGGGTGAGCTCATTTCTTTTGAACCTTCATAAACATTTGCTTCTTTTATCAGATTTTTTTTCACAATGACTTCAAAGAGTTTTTGCCACAGTGAATTTTCACATTGGTCATTATTGCTACTAATGCTCATTTTCCTGGCCCAACTTCTGCAAAATCTAAATTTTGTCAAGAAGATGTTATTGATATTTCACATCAATTTTTAGGCAATATCAAATTTTATCATGTGCAGTTTTAGGAATTCTCAGTTTTATTCCATCTGAGTATTTCTTTTTTTAAAAAATTCATTCTTATTATAGTTGCTTTACAACGTTGTGTTAGTTTCTACTGTACAGCAAAATGAATCCGCTATACTTTTACATATATCCTTTCTTTTTTGGATTTCCTTCCCATTTAGGTCACCACAGTGTGTTAAGTAGAGTTCCCTGTGCTATACAGTAGGTTCTCATTAGTTATCTATTTTATACATAGTATCAATAGTGTATATATGTCAATCCCAATCTCCCAATTCCTCCCACACCCTCCTTCCCTTATGGTATCCATACATTTGTTCTCTACATCTGTGTCTTTATTTCTGCTTTTCAAATATGATCATCTATAACATTTTCTAGATTCTATATATATGTGTTAATATACAATATTTGTTTCCATCTGAATATTTCTAAATAGAATCAAAACCACGCTCCACAACCAGTTCTTCAGTGGAGATGTCACCCACTCCGGTCTATTGTGAGGACTCGGACCCCAGTGTGTGTTCGATGCCAAGCACAGAGCTGGGGTCGGGGAGGGGAGAAGTGCACCGTCAAGCGCAGCTCTCCTCTCTCCCTCCATTTCCAATGAGCCTGATTAAAAAGCCAAAGGAATTAGAAAGCGGGGCCCAAACTCACAATAGAGAAATAGTATTTTATGCAACCATACTGTTTCTAAATTAGCCCTTCTTCACCTGGAACCTATGACACTGTAAGTAAAAAAGTAGATATTGAGATGTGAATGCATACAATCGTTTTTTTCCTGTGATGGGTGTGGGAGTGGGCCCTTAGCTTTCACGGAGGCTGAAGACCCAAAAAAAGCTGAGAGTCAGAGATGTAAATTCCATAAAGTGTTCGCTGTAAAGCACACGGAAATGAATCAAATCCAACACTTCACGACGTCTCTAATATTTAACTGAGAGAGTAGCTTAATAGTTTTACTGAATTTCTCTTTCCTCTCATTTCTGCACATCCCACCCTCTCCTCTAATCTTATGAGAAATCTTTGAAACCCTCTTCTCCCGCACCCCTTCCTTCGGTGCTGTGCATTGTATAATCACCACCAGATTTAGCTCCTCGGCATTTACCTCTCTCAGAAGTCCACCCTGTCCACACTGCAAGCTTTGAGAAAATGCATGCATTTGGCAGTATGGATTTACATTTATTTGTATTAAAAGAATCACAAGAACCAGTATTTGTAGATGAAGGGATATGTCACGTGACTGTCAAAAGCCCTGCATTAAGGAGACTTATTTCAATCCTAATCCATCCTTCAAAGCCCAGCTATGGCCCAGCCAACTCTTCCTGAAGCCTTCCCTCACAGGTAAGCCATCTAATGTTTTTGTCCAAGCACTGAAACTGGTATTTCACGATTCTTTCCTAGGGCAAGGACTAGTGATTATTAAATCACCATAACTGAGTTACTTTTTGTTAGAAAGTATCTTTCTCCCCCAAATGAAGACATCCATTATCTCTGTGTCACAGTTTAAGCAAATTAATTTATAACCTTAAAAAAGTCAAAAGATACATTATGTTGGAGTTCGAATTAAACTTTTAAAATACTATACTTATTTTGCTCTAAATTTCGAAAATTGCCTTTTATTTACTTAAATATCCTCCGAGGGCTTAAATGTCTCTGAACTACCTATGTACCCCTATGAAAAATTATATACAAAATCAAAATTATGTTAACATTTTTTCATTATGAAAACATTTTTACACAATAACATTTACTTAATTTCATTCTAAAAATATTTACACAATAATGTCAAATGAAAAGGCAGGATATGTACTTATATAAATATAGTATGACCTTAATAATGAAAAAAATAGTATCCAAAAAGAAAAAGAAAAACAAACAAACAAACAAACAAACAAATGGAAGAAAATGCACAAAAAACGTTAACCTATTTTTCTTTGGTGGTGGGAATACAGGTGATTTAAAACTTATTTTTATATGCTTTTCTGCCTGAGTACATTTTATACAATGAGCATAATTTTAATGGTATAATCAGAGATGTCCCTGTTTAAAAGCCCTCTCGCCTTCACCTGTAAGTTGGCCTTCCACGGTGAGGTGGCAATGCCCAGACAGGCTAGCTAATATGCCCAAGCTTAATAAGCTAGTGAGTATTAGCACTTGAGTTTGAACCCAGAAACTGTCACCCTTAAGAAATGATTCCTTCCTCTTAGCAAATAACAAATAGCCATCTCTTACATTTGGAGTCAGTGTAAAGATACAGCCACAGAAGTCTCAGCTTCAGCTATGCATGTAACCTCATTTTAAAGGCAGCAGAGAAAACAATGGGCATTTGCTGCCTCAGGCCACACAGGCTGTCTAGGTGGTTCTTAGGCATTATGCAAATCACTCGCAGGATCAATTAAGTGGTTCAAAATATACACTCTCCATGGGAAAGAATATAAGCATGTTCCTTTAAAAAATTGATGTTGGCTTCCTTTCTGAATTATAAGAGACTGAGTAGATTCTCCATCACTCCATTTGAGACAGTGCCCCAAAGCGTTAGCCAAAGGCCTGGGTCTACCAGCAAATGATTTATGTGTGCATAAGAACCCCCTTCCAGAACACTCTTGGTTGGTGACCTTTTGACCCTCTGACTTCCTGGTAGAAATTAAACAGGCTTGTGTCAGTGGGGGGCAGGGGGAAGCATGGGACTAGAAGAGCACTGGTCAAAAGTGCCTAAAGTAGGTATTTTGATTCTAACACCGAATTCCAACACATATGGGGTGTTGACGGGGTTTCCCCACACCAAGCAATTGTCCAAAGTTTAACTCAATTCTGACACTGTCTAACTGGAGACAGCGTCAGACACCACAGGTTAAGGGCTCAGTCTAACTGGACAGTCCCCTCTCCTTCAGATTCCAATCACAAGTCCAAGTTGTTACCTACGCTTCTGACCAATCACCTATAAATCACAGGTTCCCATGACCTCTTCCTTGGATTCCATTAATTTGCTAGAGCGGCTCACAGAACTCAGGCAGACACTTACTCACGGTTTGCCAATTTACCATCAAAGGATGTGATAAAGGATACAGATGAGCATCCAGATGGAAGAGATGCATAGGGCAAGGTGTGTGGGAAGGGGTGTGGAGCCTCCATCCTTCTCTGGGCACCAGTACCGCCACGTGTTCACCATCCTGAAAGCTCTCCTAACCCCGTATTTTAGGGATTTTTATGGAGGCTTCATCACGTAGGCATGATCAGTCATTAACTCCATTTTCAGCCCTTTCCGTTCTCTGGGAGGCAGGGCTGAAAATTCCAAGTTTCTAATCAGGGATAAGTCTTTCTGGTGACCAGCCCTCAGCCAGGAGCCATCCAGGAGCCCACTCAAGGTCTCCTCATTGGAACAAATGCCACTCTCATCACCTGGGAAATTGCAAGTTTCGGGAGCTCTGTGCTGGGAACTGGGGGAGGAAAGGACCAATATATATTAATATCTTCTGTTATCTCACAGCAGGTCATACTCTATAATGCCTCTCTATTCCCCCCAGATCTCTACTTTCCATTTACCCACTTGGTTTTCTTGTCTCTCTCTTCTATTTGACTCTAAGCTCTTTTCCAGCAGAAGCTGTGCTTGGTTTATCACTAAATCCCCCATGTTTTGCCTACTTGCCAGCACATAATAGAAGCTCAGTAAATCCTTATTGAATGAATGAATGAATAAAACTTGTGGGGCTTTTCTCTTCAACAAGAGGCATGGCTATATAACATGTCTCTCTTAACTCTGCACACAGTTGGCACTTACTAAATGTCTAATTGTTTTATGATTAAAAACTATGAAACAAGATAACAGATAGTTGCAATTGAACTAAGCCCACATATGACATGGAATCTGTGGGTAGCTGTAGAAAATCAGTACTTAGAAAGTAAGCACATCTAATAAACAACAAGGTCCTACTGTACAGCACAGGGAACTATGTTCAATATCCTGGGATAAACCATAATGGAAAAGAACATAAAAATGGATATATGTGTATAACTTTGCTGTACAGCAGAAATTAACACAACATTGTAAATCAACTATACTTCAATTTAAAAATAAGTTTTTTAAAAAAGGAAGCATATCTGAAAAACTTATTTCTCCAATCCTGCCAAGCTCATTTTTTTCTGGGCCAAACCACCAGTCTTTGGAAGGTAATGGGAAGGTCTAAACACACCGTAAGAAATGTAATGTGAGCCACATATATAATTTAACATTTTCTAGTAGCTGTCTTAATAAAATAAATGAAATAAATAGAAATAGATGAAATTAATTTTAATACTATATCTAACCTAACACATCTACAATATTATCATTTAAAATGTAATCAATGTAGGAAGTTCCATTTTATTTTTACAATTCTTCTAAACCTGTCTGTATTTTTACATGGAAAGCACAGATTTCTAACTTTCCAAAATCTCTAAGCAAATCTCAGGAAGAAGTTACACTGTGGGAGAACCTAACTATGGTTGTTTACAAATTTACAATTCCTTCCAAACTAACAAGCCATATTCTGAAAACGCAGACGTGCATTTGTTACCGCGAGAACAGGTTTTGAATGAGGCTGGAGTGTATTCTGTGGGCTGTGCAATCATTAGCGGTTAACTCCATGAAACTGAATCATCGAGCACAGGGAGTACCCACTCTCTTCCTCCTTCAACTGTTATCATTATTTTAAAGATCAAAGCAATTAGTCGATGACATGAATCACCAAACACATTTTCACATTTTAAAAGCAAACTCAATTCTGAGGGCTCCGCAGAGACACAAACCTCACAGACAGGTTTTGCTTGATTTCTGTCTTCTTTTTGGTCCCTCCCTTATCGGAGCTCATCAAACCCCTTTCAAACTGTTCTGTCCTTCTCTTGAAGATGTGTACAGATTTTTAAAAAACTTAAATTTCTGTTTCTTAGATTTCTAGGGGACTATGGTTCTGAAGATAAATGGAGAAAAAATATGTATGCATATATTCACCAAAAGATGTGTGCTTGATCATGGCAATACAAATTGTAACAGTCTCAAACTGCAAACAGCTAAAATGTCCATCGCCAGTAGAATGGGTGAAAAACGGTGGGATAGTCAATGAACTACACACAGAGTGAAAATGAATCCACTGCTCTACATGCAACAACATGGATGCACCTCACCCACAAATTAGTGAGTGAAAGAAACCAGAGACATCACACAAGGATTCCATTCACATAAAGTTCAAAACCAGGCAAAACTAATCCATGGTGTTAGAAATCAGGATAGTGGTGACCCTCCATGGGAGCAGTGATTGGGACGGGGCTGGAAGAGGCTGCCAGGGGACATCCTTTTTCTTGATCTGGGTGCAGACTGTGTATGTGTACATGTGAGATCTGTGTGATATTCTGTATGTCCTTTATACTTCAATACTATTTACATAAAAATAACGGGGCACATAGAAAGTTAGAAACTTGGTGTCATACACTCCTATCTCGTGTTTCTGTTAAAGATTGGTCACTTTATGCTGCTTATTGCTTCTGCCTTTTTGGATTTCTAAGTAAGTTGAGATAAAACAACTGATATGGCTTTTAAGTATAAGGCATTTTTTCCTTTCTGTGCATATGCCTTTTTTTTCTCTCTCTCTCTTTCTGTTAGTCTCTATCTTTCTGTCTCTAGGGCTTTCTGTCTTCTTCAGGTGTGCAAATTCACTGAAAAAAGGAGAGATTAGCAATAAGTAAACTTTTCTGCTTGAATTAAAACAGCTATGGACTGTCTTTGATACCTTCAAATTAATCTTTTCATGATGATGTGGGTATCTTGAAGAGTTAAAATATTTTTTTGTCAATTTCTCATTTCATTTTCCAATTTGAGCTGAAAGAGACATCAATTTTTCTCCACCCATCCTGGTCTCACAGAGATGATCACAGGAGATGGATATATTTTTATAAAGCTTTAAAATAACAACTGTTTGATAAACACTCTGACCCTGCCTTACTATGAATACTTATAAGACAATAGATAAGGCCAAAAGGATGAAAAAATGTGTTTCGTACACCAAGACCTATATATATATGTGTGTGATGGCAAAAAACCCTTTCCCATTTCAACTCTTCCTGTCTCTTTAGGGAAATGGTAATCTAGCTGCAGGCTTTAGATACAGTCACCAAGGAACTGAATACATTCTGGACTTAGAGGTTGTCCCTTGCTACCCACTCCTACCCAACATCAAATGAATTTGTTTACAAAGGTGGGTACTTTATTAGTCCCTCCCACAAAAGTAACTTGGATTAAAATGATCTCATTTCAAATTAGAGTCCAGAACTTAAAAAAAAAAAAAAAAAAAAACCTCTATTCACAGCCTAGGACAGTCACTTACAGCAAATGCAATACTCCAGTGTAAGAAAAAAGGAAGAAATCTCCCCTTAATGGCAAGTTAAAGAAATAAAATAAAATAAAAATCAGGGGCTTCCCTGGTGGCGCAGTGGCTGAGAGTCCACCTGCCGATGCAGGGGACACGGGTTCGTGCCCCGGTCTGGGAGGATCCCACATGCCGCAGAGCGGCTGGGCCCGTGGGCCATGGCTGTTGAGCCTGTGCGTCCGGAGCCTGTGCTCCGCAACGGGAGAGGCCACAACAGGGAGAGGCCCATGTAACGCAAAAAAATAAAAATAAAAAATAAAAAATAAATAAAAATCAGGCATGCATGGCTAAAGGAAAACTTCCTGGCACTGCTGGGTAAGATGACCCTACTATCTTTGCAGAAACCTGACTTAATGCAGAATAGTATGAAACTCTGCATTCAGAAAGCCTCACGTTAACTAAAAATAGTGTTACCACATGATCCAGCAATCCCACTCCTGCACATATATCCAGAGAAAACATAATTCAAAAAGATACATGCACCCCAATGTTCACTGCAGCACTATTTACAATATCCAAGACATGGAAGCAACCTAAATGTCCATCAACAGATGAATGGATAAAGAAGATGTGGTATATATAGTCAATGGAATATTACTCATCCATAAAAAAGAATGAAATAAGGCCATTTGCAGCAACATGGATGGACCTAGAGATTATCAGACTAAGTGAAGTAAGTCAGACAGAGAAAGGCAAATATCATATGATATCACTTATATGTGGAGTCTAAAAAAATGATAAAAATGAACTTATTTATAAAACAGAAACAGACTCGTAAATATAGAAAAGAAACTTATGGTTACCAAAGGGGAAGGTGGTGGTGGGGAGGATAAATTAGGAATTTGGGAATAACATATACACACTACTGTATATAGAATAATCAACAAGGACCTACTGTATAGCATAGGGAACTATACTTAATATTTTATAATAACCAATATGGGAAAAGAATCTGAAAAAGTATATATAAGTGTGTGTATATATATATATACACACACATATATAAAATATGTATATACTTATATAACTGAATCACTTTGCTGTATACCTGAAACTAACACAACATTGTAAATGAACTATACTTCAATAAAAAAAATAATTCAAAAAAAAGAAAGGCCCAAGTTTTTTCACAGGAGACTTAAAAATGCCATTTCTCCTGGAGTAATTCAAACAGAGCTGACACACAGTCATCATTCCTTTCACATTTCAGTATCTTGTGCTAATCCCCCCCATCTTTCAAATCTCCACAGTCTGCAAGGACAAGAAAATCTTTGAATGACCCAGAAGCTTTGTCAAAGCCCAGGTTTCCTCCATCTTCTCCTTATCAAAATATTCCAACCAGAGTTGCAAATGAAGTAAAGGACCTGGGTTGAACTTTTCTTGGCCTTTCTCAACGTTGACCTAGTGGGAATAACATGAAAATGTCCAAGGCCAGGAAATAAAAACAGAGACAGATGAGGCCCCTGGATCAAAGATCATCTGGAGTCTCTGAGGATTTGAACATCTTTCTTCCCTAAGATTTAAAATATCTCCTCTCCCTTAGATGGAGAGTCAAAAGTTGACTGAGGAGCCTTTCTAAACATTGGGATAACAGAATATTTGATAGACACTGCATAATTTGTTTGCCTTTGTTCTCTGGCTAACTTCAGAACCTCATATCTTGAAAGGTCAAGTACACAGTATTGAAAAAGGTACTTTCTTGCTCACGGATGGTGGGCATCACAAATCAACTGCATCCCACTTTCCTAAGGAATAGGGAAGGACCTCTGTGTGACCCTCCAGGAAACCACATCAATCAGAATTTTCATATGAGATGCAATCTACCTGCTAGCTATCTCTGTATTAACTTATTAAGGCAGTAGGGCTCCCTGAAAAAGAAAAATAATCTGCTGGCACATTTCCAGATGCCTAAGCTTGTAGAAAGTTTTTGATTCCTTGGATACTATGATTCTTTAGCCCTTTAGCCTCCTAGAATCATGAACCAAGGTCAAAACAACTCCAAATCTGGAGCTTCCTTTAAAGAAAAAATGTCTAGGGCTTATTAAATAATTAGGTGGAATCCATTGTTTAATATTTTCCTCTGAGGGTAAATAGGGGTCCTTAATTAGGTAGCTTGCTCAATATACTCTGGGAATCAGTATGAAGGTTCAAGGAATTACTGAGTACAAGCCTAACATTTTGGGTCAAGAAGGTTCTCTGCTAGACAGATTGGTACACTATGAGTGTTAACACAAAGCTCAAGGGGTTTCCAAACCAGTTTTACGTAGAAAAGAATGCAAATTGCATTAGGCTTCCACATTCAAATGTCAACATTACCACATTTCCTCTGATATTCTGTCAGAGGTAAAATAGGATGTGCCTTAGAATGCTGCTACCAATGGGCCCTTTGATAATGATAGTAATACCTTGTATACAACCCACATTTGGTTTAAGTGACTGTGTCCAACCAAGCTAAGAATTTTCTAGCTGAAGTCTGACCTTAAAATTCAATGCCAACTCCAGACCAAGAAGAAAACAACATACTGAGAATCATTTTTCAAATGTTTTTCTTAACAATTTAAAATAATCACCAAGCAAGCCTCTGGATGGGAAAGTCTCAAATTATGGGTGCTGCAAACAGTTGAAGTCTTAGCAAACTCATATCTTCCTCAAACTTGTCTGGATTTCAGAGTCATATGGGGACCCCCACTCCATATACTGTATCAAAATCTTAAGAAAGGTTAAGCCAAGGAAGCACTGCTACACTCAGTGATAAAAAGTCAAACAACCCAACTTTTAAAATAGGCAAAAGACCTCCTACACTGTTGGTGGGAATGTAAATTGGTGCAGCCACTATGGAAAACAGTATGGAGGTTCCTCAAAACACTAAAAATGGAGTTGCCATATGATCCAGCAATCCCACTCCTGGGCATATATCAGAGAAAACTATAATTCGAAAAGATACGTGCACCCCTTTGTTCATAGCAGCACTATTTACAATAGCCAGGACATGGAAACAACCTAAATGTCCATCAACAGATGAATGGATAAAGAAGATGTGGTGCATATGCACAATGGAATACTACTCAGTCATAAAAAAGAAGGAAATAATGCCATTTGCAGCAACATGGATGGACCTAGAGATTATCATACTACGTGAAGTAAGTCAGAAAGAGAAAGACAACTATCATATGATATAACTTATGTATGGGAATTAAAATATGACACAAATGAACTTATCTATGAAACAGAAACAGACTCACAGACACAGAGATCAGACTTGTGGCTGCCAGGGGTGGTGGGGCTGGTGGGTGGAGGGGAGGGAAGGATTGGGAGTTTGGGATGAGCAGAGGCAAACTATTATATATAGGATGGATAAACAACAAGGTCGTATGGCATAGCACAGGAACTATATTCAGTATCTTGTAATAAACCATAATAGAAAAGAATATGAAAAAGAATGTATATATATGTGTAACTGAATCAGTTTGCTATACAGCAGAAATTAACACAGCACTGTAAATCAACTATATTTCAATAAAATAAATTTTTTAAAAAAGGAAAAAAATAGGCAAAAGACTTGAACAGACACCTCACAAATGAAGATGCAAGAGTGGCTAATAAGTTTATGAAGAAATGTTCAACATCCTTAGCCATCAGGCAAATGCAAATTAAACTACAATAAGTACGTCAAATATTTCAAGTAGGTGAGTCAAACACACCTATTTGAACAGCTAAAATTAAAAAGACAAGTGACTGGTGTTAAGAGAGGCTGTGGAGCAACGTTGCTACATTTTACACACCAACTAGCAAGGGACTGGAGGTTAGGATCTCAACGTATCTTTTTATGGTAGGAAGGATTCAACCCCTCGCACTCCCAAGGCTGAATTCGAGGTGTCTGCAAGGCTGGACTTTTATCTGGAAGTTATGGGGAAGAATTCATTTCCAAGCTCATTCAAGCTGTTGGCAGAATCCAGTTCCTTGCCGTTGTAGGAATGATGTCTCTGTTTCCCTGCTGGCTGTCAGCCAGGGGCTGCTCTCAGCTACTAGAGGCCACCAGTATTCTTCATCATGTGGCTACCCACCTCTTCAAGCCAGTAACTGTGCATCTAATCCTTCCCATGTTTGCAGTCTCTCTGATTCCCCCTTCTGCCCACCAGCTAGAGAAAACGCTTTGCTTTTAAAGGGCTCATATAATTAGATTAGGCCCACTGGAATAACTTCCCTTTTGCCATATAATTTGACATAATCGAAATAATGATATTTTATTCACAGTTTCCACCCACATGCAAAGCAGAGGAAATCACACAAGGGTGAGGGTCCCTGGGGGTCACTCTTGTAACTCTGCCCACCACATGTCCCTCTGCCAGTCTCTTTTGCAGCTTTCCTCGAATGTCTAACTACTTATTCAAAATTTGTCTTCCATGTTGGATTGTAAGCTCCTAGAGGGCAGGAAATGAATGCTTATTATTCACAGCCAGTGTCTTGAGCACCAAGCATAAGACTGAGAAGGCCCTTGTTGAATAAACGGATCAACAAATGGATGGATATATGGATGGATGGATGGCTGACTGGGTGGATGGATGGGAGGCTGGAAAGATGGAGGGATTTCTCTAGTTCAATACAGTAGTTGATGCATTAGTTTGTTCAACAGATATAGAAACATTAGGGAACACAGTCTTGCTGATGGGACTTTTGTTTTCAGGCCAGAAAATGGTGGGAAGAAATTGGGTTTGCAGAGTAAAACCCAGATGTCAAGGTTGAGATAAGGAACCCAGACCCTTGACGGAAGATAGTCAGAAACATATAAATGCTTAATTTCTGTTACCACATGAGAAATGGCCTGTCATTTACTCTGCCACTTTTTGTTGCTTTCTCTAGGGATATCTATTACCTTTTCAAAAAATTAACAAGTGCAGACAATTGGATGACAGCTAATGAGAAAACAGAATGTGCCTTTTGCAGCTGTACTAACTCAGCTGATGCGACTTAAACCAACAGGCATATCTGTGTTGCTAAAATGAAAAACCTACACTCGGCCCTCAACTGAACTGCTAAATGGAAAAACAGCTACCTTGTAAGGACGAAATCCAGAATGCGTTGGGAAAAAAAAATTCAGATACACAATACTGAAATTACCAGACTCTTGTATTCCAAGTTGATCACCCTTGTGAAGTTTGTCCTCAGGGAGGGTAATGCAAATGGTTACCTTTAATTATATTTCCCCTTTGGGTGATTCAATGAAGTACTATTTTCAAGTGAGGTTTTTAAAATATGCTTTTTTTTTTTTTAATGTAAAAAACGTGGTCGGGGGTAGAGAGCCCGTAGCTAATAGAACAGACTGCAAAGAAGGATGAGATCAATGAGTAGCTCCAGGATTAAAATACACAGCTGTAGTTTACAAATTTGAATACATTTTAAGGCCACCCTCTCTCTCCACCGGCTAAGGGCTTAATCCTTTGGCAGTTACAGTCCTATCAGAAAGCCAGACTACATTTATTCTGGTGCTCTGTAGGAGGTAAGTAAGCCTTAATCTGTTTAACCGTTTCATCCATGATTTCTCTGACTAAAAGAAAGCAATTACTATTTCAATTCCTGCTGGTTTCCTTTTCTAGGGATGAACTGATTGGGATCTGGAGTCTTGTCAATTCCATCCTTGCGGGACCTTAAGGGGTTGCAGGTTTGTAAGTCACACAACAGCCTAAGGGAGAACTACCCGTGTTTTTCTGCCATGCAGGCATTACATAATGCGCAAGGGGGAAATGACCTGAAAAAATCTCAGATTAGGAGGACTCCAAATCCAAGCTGATATCCAAGGCTGAGATCGACATGACCATTCAAACCTCACGATTCTGAAACATTTTGCAGCTGGTGTTTCAGTACCTGTTGCTAGAACCTTAAAAGACCAGAGGTATCTTTCAAAGCTACATATATTTCAAAACACAGCCAGATATTTGACAGAAAGCTAAAGTTACTGATACTTGTTTAAAGCATAAATATTCAACAGTTAATATCTGCTAAAACAGAGTCAATTATACCACATGTGGCAGCCATGGGTTTATGAGCCTAGAATCTGGAAGTCAAGTTTGAGACTAGGGCAATAAATCTGAGTTCTCGCAGAGGCTGTGAGAGTGTTCTCTCCAATGCCGCAAGTCAGAGCATGTATGGAGTCTGGAGGGTGAGCTAATAAAAAAAAACGAAGGGTTGCATGCAGTGGCAGGAGATCCAGGGCACTGAAGATTATTAAAATAATCCCTCAGGCTCACACCTGGGGTTTCCTTTCTTACAAAAAAACATCCGTGGTGGTAAAGAAAATAACATTTAGAGTGATTTTCTTTATATTGCTCACAGCACAAGCGAAGGATATCAGCACTTTAAAAAAAAAAAAGAAGATAATTCTATAGCCTGCAGTTTATTCTATCAAGAACTGATGTAATTTGGTGTACTTAAAGAGAATAGCCCAGGGACTGAAATATTTTAATTCTCTTCTCTAATGAGAGGTTCTCTGAAGTTCTTCTAAGAACCCTGGTTTTCTCCGTCTTCCCTCTCCCACATCCTCTCCCTCTCCCACATCCTCTCCCACGTACACATGCCAAAAAAAAAAAAAAGAGCACGTAAGCTCGGCCTGCCTGGTGAAAATATTATGTGTCGGGGGTGAAGCTCCCACATAGAAAGCAAAGTGTGCGTACCTATGTGCTTGCAAACACATACACGTGCACGAACATCCAGCATGAGACCTCTTACCCTAAATTTGCTTTTAGGGGGAAAATACTTTGAAACTGGGAAATATCAAAATTGGCTGGGTACCCTTGTCCAATACACTTAATAATTTCACAGGCTTTGGTTTTACATTTTGCTGTTTAGATGTTGACCAGGGAGTTAGTTTCAGGAAAGTCAGAGAACTCAGGTTTGGGTTTGTTTTTTTTTTTTTTTTAGAGAGGGCACCTCATTCCTTATTAGCTTAGAGGGGAAATTGCTACCATTGGGTGAATACCAAGGGTCAGGTGTGTCATTAGGCACTTTATGAGCCTTACATTAGGGGTTTGCAAAGTGTGATCACACAGGGCTCACAGGGCTTTACAAGGTGTGATCCCCAAACCAGCAGCAGCAGCACCTGGGAACTTGTTGGAAATATAATACATTATCAGGTCTCACCCAAGGCCTAGAGAATCTGAAACTGCGGTGGGATCCAGCAATCTGTTGGGACAAGTCCTCCAGGTGATTCCAGTGCATGCTCAAGCTTGGGAGCCACTGCTTTCCATCACTTAAAGTCATAACTGCCTTATGAAGTATGCGTTGTTATGTGCATCTCCAGTTTCCTCTAGACGAGGATAGTGAGGATCAGAGAGGTAAGGTTAATTTATCGCACAGCTGGGCAACAATGGGGCAAAGATTTACACTCCAATAATTCAGGCTTCTAACATTCAAACCTTTTCCATGCAGCCTTCAGTATAATTCCTGTTGGCTATAGAAAACAACTTCAGACTTTGCAAACAGCTCTGCCTGGCCTTGCCCAGAGAGGAAGCAGCTTTCCAGGCATGGAGGGTCTCCCTTTATATACACCTGTAGTCACAACCTTCTTTTACCCTCAGCCCTCAGTCCAACAGACAGCATCATACACGTGAGCTGGGAAGTTTGAGCAGCATTTAAAGCATCAGGAGAGTAGCCCAGGGTGACAACCAGATCGTCGTGATTCTGATCTCAAAGAATTCAAACTTTAGCCTCCCAACTATACACAGGATAGAGGGTTAAGTAACTGAAATATGGGCTGCCGTGCCTGATCCTAAATCCTAATGTGACCTTGACAGAGCTCTTTACTCCAGCGCAAGAATTCTGAGTTGGGTGATAGAAGAGACAGAGGAAGTGAGTCAGACGGATTCTTGGGGAGTTACTGAGACATTTCCAAGACCACTGTGTTCAACTGATCAGAGTTATCAAGAAAGATTTTTAAAAGGGGGTTTTGTTGTGCTAGGTTTATATTTTCCTTAAAATTGGTGCCATCGTGCATGTAAAACTGGTGAGATTTGGATAAGGTTGAGGGTTTGTACTAATTGTGTGGTTATGACGTTGTACCATCGCTGTGTGAAATGTTACCCCTGGGAGGATCTGGGTGAAGGGCACACAGGATCTCGCTGTATGATTTCTTACAACTGTATGTGAATCTACAATGATCTCAAAAGGAAAGGTTTTTTAAAAATGGTGTCATTGGGGGCATGGGGAAGATGGGGAGATGTTGGTCAAAGGGTAAAAACTTTGTTATAAGATGGATAAATTCTGGAGATCAAATGCTGACTATAATTAATAATAATGTGTCTTATACTTGAAATTTGCTAAAAGAGTAGATCTTAAGTGTTTTCAACACACACACACACACAAAAGGTAAATGTGAGGCAATGGGTGTGTTAATTAAGTTGACTGTGGGAATCATGTCATGACATATATCATCACATAGTACACCTTAAAAAAAACCACGTCATACAACCTAAATATACACGATTCTTATTTGCCAATCAGACCTCAATAAAGCTGGGAAAAAAAACTGGTGTCATGCAACAAGGGCAGGAAGTGGTCTGAGGAAAGTAACCTAGGGCTCTGCTATTTCAAATCCTTAAATGTCATCCCTTCCCGGGCCTTAGAATCCCAATCCCTTAGAATCCCAATCTCTTCCTGGCAGCTGAAAGGGAGGCTCTCATATCATCTTATTCTTTCACAGGAGTCACTAAAACCCGATGCTTTTCCTCACTGTTAAAGCCACACGCTGAGGGAGGGTCTCCTTGATCTGGTAATTAGTGGGCGTGTCTAGCACCCATCCTTAGGCACTGTTGCTAGGTAACAAGGCCACTCTGCTATTTTGGTACAGCATCGTTCAACTTAGTCCTTCCTCGAAAGGGGTGGACAGGTTGTGGGGAGGGAATCGTTGTTGGAAAGAAATCTGTTGGTTGCTGCCTATTCAGTTCTTCTTTTTTTTTTTTTTTCCCTGAGCTGCCAGACAGAATATTTAAAAATACACCTGAGCTGTTGTTGGGCGCCAAGACTGTCACATCAACTGACTACCTGTTAATGGTTTCAATGGGAGGCTTGATATAACATCCTGGCCTTCCAGTAGATGATGTGGTGGCAGACAGTATATAAGGCAATATACTGCAGGGCAAGGTGAGGGCTACTGCTTGGTTTTCCCCCAGTTCTACGATGGAATCTCTCCACCCTGTAAGTGGAAATACATTATAGTCCCTAAGCATATCTTTCCAGGAAGTCTGAAAATAAGATGAATGCTTTCATTGGTGATGAGGTGTGAAAACTGAGGCAGGATAGCCACTCTTCAAGCACATGTTGGGGTCTGGACAAGATGCAAGTATGTGTTTACTAGAAACACTCATATGCCAAAGACATATCATTTAACCCTCACAACACGCGCAAGGTAAGCACGTTAATCCCTACTTTACGGATAACTGAAGATTGGAAAAGTGAATTCGCCATGACCTCATAGACAGGAAAGATGTGGTGGCAGGTCACGGCTCAAACTGGATGCCTTTCGACTCTAAATTCATACATCTAGCAGTTACACTGTGTGTGTGTTATATAGACGTTTCTAATTGTATATTTTTCATAATCTGGAAACTATTCTTTTGAGTAGCTTTGATATTAAGTTAGATACTGGTAAAGGACCATCACAGTTGATTCTTTCAAAAATAAATACATCTGGTAACTGAGGGTTTGTTTGTTTGTTTTCTTTAAGAGTAGAGAGAGCCAGAAGACCTTAAAGGATCAAAACAACCATTTTGGCCCAGATGGTTCAGATTAAGCCATGTGGGGGGAAAAAAAAAGATGGAGATCACAGATCTGTACGGTTCACAATTTGTCGTAAAGCTCTTTGCCTACCTTAGCATAATCATTACAATACCTCTCATGCATACAGTGCCTTAGGGCTTACAAAGCACTTTCACATATATTATCTCATTTGATCTTCATAATAATCCTATAAGCTCAGTAGGACATTTCACAAATGAGGAAAATGAGCTTCACAGAGGGTAAACAAATTGCCAGAGCACTGTTTCTCAAAGAGGGAACTTCTGAGTTTTGGCCAGGACACTGCTTCACTGTCCGGCACCGTCTTATGCACTGCAGGATGTGTAGCCATCCTGGGCTCCCACCCATTGAATGCCAAGAGCTCTGACTAGTCATTGTCACAACTAACCCTACATCCAACCACATTTTCAAATGAGTCCTAAGGGAGTTGAATGCCCCATGCCCTATAGAGAGCCACTGACATATGGCAGGGGTCAGGGTGAGGTCACACTTTGGTAAGCCATGGAGCAGGGGCTCAAATCTGGTCTCCAGATGGCAATTACAGTGCCCTTTCTATGCTATCACTGTGTCAGGGCATCAAATGTGTAGTGGCCTAACCAGGGTTGGGTGGTCTTCATCAAACAGTTACCATCATGTCAAGGAGAGTATTGTAAAGCAACTGGGCAGAAGGATAGGATTATCACCAAGGAACTGAGCAAACGACCAGTTGGTCATTGAGATAATCCTACCTTTGCCATGAAAGGTAGGATTGTTTTTTAACATAAATTACCAGAATCTGCACCGAAGAGCAAATGGATGCAGAGGAGCCTTATATAACACAAGGATTAGATCTAAATTTATCTCACGTATCAGTATCCCTTTTTTTTTTTTTTTTTTTTTTCTGGTACGCGGGCCTCTCACTGTTGTGGCCTCTCCGGTTGCAGAGCACAGGCTCCGGACGTGCAGGCTCAGCAGCCATGGCTCACGGGCCCAGCCGCTCCGCGGCATGTGGGATCTTCCCGGACTGGGGCACGAACCCGTGTCCCCTGCATTGGCAGGCTGACTCCCAACCACTGTGCCACCAGGGAAGCCCTCAGTATCCTTTTAATATTCCATTTAATTTAATGATATGTTTACAGTTGGGAAGCCAAATTAGATCTTTATTTTAGCATGCTTTTAATAACATGTATATACATATCAACAGATTTTTAAAATTACCTCTCCTACTTATAATTCTGCTTAGGACATATTTTATATTTCGGTTTCTCTGCTGAGGTTGCAAATTGGCTAACTATGAACCCAATCCTACAATTAAATGGGAGTGTTTGCTTTGGCCCCCCTATGTTTTTTATCTTGGTTTTGGTTTGCTTTAGTTGCTACGTATATATGTGTACCTGCTCCCTTTTATCACAGTCCCCACCACTCCCAACTGTATTCCATTTAGTTTACTTTAATCTTTTACCTTATATGTACAGTTCCTGTAGGCAACCGAATTTGATGGCCATGTAAATGTGCACAGTGTAGGGCTGATTATACAAGAAAAAAAGTTCGAGGATTCATGACAATGATGGCACATCAAGCATTAGGGGCCTGATGCTAATGATTTTAAAGTGTGCAGGCTTCTATTTACAATAGCCAAGACATGGAAACAACATAAATGTCCATCAACAGATGAATGGATAAAGAAGGTATGGTACATATATACAATGGAATACTACTCAGCCATAAGAATGAAATAATGCCACCTGCAGCTACATGGATGGACCTAGAGATTATCATACTAAATGAAGTAAGGCAGAAAGAGAAAGACAAATACCATATGATATCACTTATACGTGGAATCTAAAATATAACACATCTTATAAGTTATAAGTTATAACATAACTTACCTAGAAAACAGAAAGACACTCACAGACATAGACAACTGACTTGTGGTTGCCAAGGGGAAGGGAGGGGCGGGGGAGGGATGGATTGGGAGTTTGGGATTAGCAGACGTGAACTAGTACATATAGGCTGGATAAACAGCAAGGTCCTATTGTATAGCACAGGGAACTATTCAATATCCTGTAATAAATCATAATGGAAAAGAATATGTATTAATATGTATAACTCAATCACTGTGCTGTACACCAGATACTAACACAACATTGTAAATCAACTGTACTTCAGTTGAAGTATGCAGGCTTTTCACCTTCTGAAACCTTGGTTTCCCAGGGGAAGAAATGACACTAGTGTAAGTTCCCCGTGTCATATGTTACATCGTGAAGACTGAATGAATGGATGATGTGAAAACACTTTGGTAAGTACAGCGTCCACCCATATACACAGACTATTTACCAAGGGCCTACAATTCACTAGATACTCTTGGTTCTTGGCCAGAATAATGAGTAAGTCAAGGCTTCCTGGAGCTCGTATTAGCTCTCTGGGCTTTATACTCAATATTAATGAGTACCCTATTCTTTTTTGACAGCCATCTCCTCTTTGATAGAGGACCAAAAAATAGTCATCTTGAGAAGAATGCAAGATGAAGACTAGAGAAGTTGGAGGAGATGCTGTTTCAACTCTCCACCTGATTCAGGAGCTATCCCCACCCAATGCACGACCTGTTGTCAATAAACAACAGCGTCTCCTCTGCTGAAATTTTATCCCTTTCTTCTGTCTACCACCACCAGGTTGGTGGGTCATCCTCTTTGCTCCTATAACATCCTGTGTTAGTGCTTAGCTCTGTTAAGGCACCTATCACATGGCATTGAAACATTCCATTACAGAAGACCATAAGCATCTTCACACCATCCTGGCCCAGGTGGAGGCCTGGCACCCAGTAGGTCCTGTTGAAAGGCCCAACTCACACTCATCTTTGAAAGTCATTCTCTCTCTCCTCTAGCCCACAGCAAGTCACCAAACTTGCTTCTCTAGGTTCTGACATTTTTACAAATCAGGATCATTTTCAACATAAAAGACAACATTTACCCCCATCTGAGTTAAAAGCCTAGTCCACTTTAATCACAATCGTCTGCTAGCCACCCTTCTCCCGCCTTGGATACGCTTATCAGCCAAACTGGTACACCAAGGAGGGAGATGTTGAAAATGTTTGCGCTGTTGTCTCCTCCTCATTTTTTCCTGGAAAAGTAAATACAGGAAAAACAAGGTGGAAGGAGAATGGCTATACTGAGGGCTAGAAGCTAAATTAATTAGAAACCCCACAACCCCAGATGGTCATAAACAAAGTCTCCCTACAGGAAATTGGTTCTATAACTGCAGAGTCATGGTTTAAGAAACCTTTCAAAGCATGGCCTTTTCAATGATGCTGAAGCTATTACACTGGCTGATGGGGTGTGCTGGACCTGGACATTTCTCTCCCGAGTTAAGAGTCCACATGTTCTGTGGAGACATCGATTAGATTATTCTTACATTAGGAAAACAAACACACACAAGAGATCCTCTTGTCCAAGCCCAGGCAAGAGATGCCATAGGATATTCCTATTATCCAGTCAGTCTTTTTAGAAATGGATGTATAAATCCTCCATATCCTCACGCAAATTGTGGACTTTATCAACTGCTGTCCATGGAACAATTCCAATTTGCTGGGGAGGATTTATTCTTTCATATGCACAGATGTCAGAATCGTTGTGTTTCCTAGACATACTGCTGTAGACAAGCATGTACATTTCAAAGATGATAACCAGGATATTTGCTTGTTAACAGAACCTCACCATTATAAGAGGGGCAGGGCATGGAACCTCCTTAAAGTCCTGGGCAGCTTTTTAATAGCGCCTACTCACTTTTAACCACAGACATAATGATTAGCATCAAAATAGCTAACATCTATTGTGTGCTATATGCAACATAGTGGGTAGCACTTTATATATACTTAATCCTCACAAAAACTCATTGAAGTAAATATTATTATCTTCATTTTCTAGATGAGGAAACTTAAACTCAGAGAGGTAAAGTAACTTTTCCAAAGTCACGTTAGTTACACCTGGGCAGTCTACCATCATATCCCCTGTATGAGGTTGCTTCTATGACTATAGTCCCATTGTCAGTCACTGAGTAGGCAATCAAGTTCTCTGGAATGAGCCCTGGGTACGAGTCTAAAAACCTGGACTGCAGGCATGGTTCCATCACCAGATTACTGTGAGGCCTCAAATAAATCACTTAATTTCTCTTAACCCTCAGGGTCTCATATGATTCAGGCATAAGAAAACACAGTTATTTGTAAAAATTTTTAAAGGTCACAGGTATGATCTTCTAGAATGTAAATTCCATGAGGATACTCTCCCAAATAACTAGAACTATAGTAGGAAGTGCTAAGAAGTTTTGGTTGAGTGAATGAATGATACAACAAAGGACAAATCACTATACAAAAGGCATTAAATTCAGCAAACATTTGTGACATAGCTGATCTGAGCTGATTACTTACTATGTGCTACTAGCATAATGTAAATACTTTCATTAAGCCTCAAGACCATGGTGAAGCATAGGTATTTGTATTCCCATCCATATGAAGCAAGAACAGAAACATGCGCAAGAGCTAAGTGTCTTGCTCGAGACTGCACGGCTAAGTCTTAGAGCTAGTTTTTGAAATCAGGTTCCCTCTGGTCAAGATACAATGGGAATACAAAGATAGATTATTCATCTGTCTCCTTCCTGAAGAAGCTTACAGTTCATTGCCAATAGGTAAGTCATGGGCAGAAAAAAAAAAAAAAGACACCTGTTGGGTTAAGAGTTATGAAAAGAAAGACAGACAACAAACACAGGAAGTTGAGAGTAATTCTGAATGGGTTTGTCAGGGCTAGTGTTTCTAAATTCTGGCTATACTTTAGAATCACTGGAGCTTGGTCCTGGTAGTTTAAAAAAGTACCCCAAGTGGTCCTTATGTGCAAGTAGGGTTAAGAGCCACCAATCCATGCAGATATCTTAAAGAAGTGCTTTAGGCTAAGCTTTCGGGGCTCAGTGAGGTGGCATTATGATCCGAGAGGAAAAGAGAGCTTAAATGACTTGCCCGAGGCCATACCATAAAATCCACCAAAGTTAAAACAGAATCCAGAAATCCAGGGCCTGGATCTCAGGGAACATTTCAAGATAAAGATGCTTCTGCTACTTTTCATGGCATCAAATGTCACCAGGAAGGTCAGGTTTCATTCCACCAGAGGACATTGTAGAGGATAAATTTCAGGGCAGACTTTTCACCCAGCACCATCAATTCCAGCTTGAAGTGCACTTGTTACCAGCAGAACTAAGGAATGGAGAGAGGGGACGAATCTCTTTAACTGTCTCTCCTCACATAGCTCATCAAAAGCTTCTGACGTGAAAACTCGAAGCTTCGCTTAGTCCATATCTATAGAACCTAAACATAAAAAGACAAGCTGAGGCGTTGCCTGGCGTGATGGATGAAGCCAACTATTGCAACTGCTGAAAAAACTCCCAGTCTCACAGTCGTAAAACTAAAGGGCAGAGCAGAAGGGGCCATCTGCTTTTGCTGGCTACGGATCCATGCCTGCTTGGAAGGAATAAAGACCCCTCTGCTTCCTTCAAACAACAACAGCAACCAACAACTTCTTCTTGTTCATTTTTGGAGGAATTGCTTCTCCTAGGTAGGGAGTGTTTCAAATATGTTTCAATGTCTAAAATTAGGAAAGAGTAGGGAAGCCACAGGGTTCTATCTTTTGTCCCCAGTTCTCTTTCAGTGGTCGGGTCTTAGGGAGAGTCCAGGCTACTTTTCTAGCCTGGGAGAAGAGAGCACAGATTTTTCTATTATTCTTAGATTTTTAACAGATGAGAGCTGCAACAACTGTGGCTACTAGTACCTCTGAATACAATTTTTATCTTGGAAAAGATATTCATTATCTAAGTTCTGGGCTTTGCCCTGGAGTGCTTCAGGATCCCTCATGGGGACATAAGGGAGACAGAAGCTGGAGCTGAGCTATGCTCACTCCCCTCCCTCCACACCCCTTCCCTCAAAAGAGAGCCTCTCCATTTTAATCTATCTATTAGGGCTCTGCATAAGATTGTTTTTGAGAAAACGATTTCAGTTACTAAGAAAAAATTAATTGGGGAAAAAAATGAGATCATTAACCATGTATATAGTATAATCCCATTTTGCAAAAATATACATATGTGCATTTATAATGCACAGAAAAAAGGTACTAGTGATTAGTGGTAATTCACATTTTTGCTGTTTTAATTGTGTTTTCTAAGTTTCTAAGTTCTGTGTCATGGGTTTTTATAAGAAGAAAAATGAATCATGAGTATGGGTAAAAGAAGTCTCCATGTTTTCAACAAATTTGGACCTTTGAGAACTCCTTGGCAGTGTGAAGTTTGGTACAACATGAAGAGATGCTCTCCTAGACGCAGCCTAGGATATGACATCCTGCTTCCCGTGTGGAAGCATTTGCTTTGGGCATCTCTGCAGCTCAGGGCAAGTTGTTGGCTTTCAATTGGCCCCGCCCAGCATCCCTAAGACAATCACCATTTCCAACTGGATGGAGATAGTATATCCAGTAGCAGGCAATTCACATTTAAAGAACACTCTAACCCCATTGACCCGATGCCCTCATTTTACAGACGAGAAAGGAAGAGGAGAAGTGATTGCTGAGGCTACCACACAGGATGGAAAATCAGGTCTTCTGAGTTCCTCTAAATCGACTGGTCATTGTTAACCTTCTTCAGTGACAAACTGGGACAGCAGCACAGCAGCACCAACTTTGAGGTCAGACCCCTCACCAGCTACAAACATGGAAAAGTCACCGATCTGCTCCACGCTTCTTCTCCTTCATGTGAAACATCAGGGCCAGGACCTTACTGTACAGGGTTACTGTGAGGCTTGGATCCAATAATCTCATGCATGGCAGCTAACACATGGGCTGGACCTAGTCTGGTCTCACCAAACATTTACCAGTATGATTAAGTATTATTAGCATATTTCCTTTGCCCCTCCCATCTATCTGCTTTTCCTGGAAGCATCAAAATTGAATTTGATTGTAAGTCCAGCCAAGTTATAAAGGATAAGCTAATGGGGTAGGTAACAGGCTTCTTTGGCATTTGGGAAAACTAAGGCTGCAATGTTCTCCCAAAGACAATTCTCTTACGGAAATACACCCAGGTAGCAGTATCATAATCCAGTCTGTCATCAGAGTTCAAATACGGAATTTGACTTCCATTTTCCATTTGCTTGGAAGAGGGGATAAGATGGAAGAGAAGGGAGCAAGGTTCATTGTTCGGAATATAAACCATAAAATATTATAAAGCAGAGAACTTTATATAACTGAATTTGAAATTTTTCTAAATCTTTGCAAAATATAAATCCATTTTATAAGAAACAATATTCTAGTGGTAGGTTTTGAATTGGAAAAAGGAAGTTAAAGCACTTTTTTTAAAATAGTTTCATGGAAATAAATGAAGATATACAAGATAGGTTACCTCTCCCCATTACATACTATTTTGAAATACAAACAGAAAGAAATGATATTGCAACCTACCCCACAGCAAATGATAATAATCAGGAAATGGTAAAAAGACTGGCATGTCAAATTCAGAAAATTCCACGTAAAATGCCACACCTCAGTTGAATTTTCAAAAAACCTACTTTGATTCAGGTAGTCACATAATCTCCAAATTCAGTTTTCTTGTATCATGTCTGTAAAATGACACCCAGACACACCCTCCTTGTTACTTTTCATTTTTGAGTCTATGATTTGTTTGTGCTTTATGACAATCTACGGGGCCGTGTAAATTAAATACCAGTTTCCTTTATGATCACATTTATACACCTTGTAATCCTGAACTATGCAGGCCAGTATTGGCCGCCTTATTATGAGGGAGCACAGCTGTGTGGGCCTCACAAAGGAAAGTCAGCGAAGAGGCAAAATTGAGTTGCGTAGTCTTGGCAAGAGGATCCATCAGACATCCTTCTATTTACTGTGATGCTTATCAAGATACACTCACAACATCTCAGGGAAACTCAGCTTCCTTATGCTGAACCTAGACTTGACAATGACCAACAACATTAGTTATGAAATTCAAAAAGAGTCATGTACCACAATGTTCATTGCAGCTCTATTTACAATAGCCAGGACATGGAAGCAACCTAAGTGTCCATCATCGGATGAATGGATAAAGAAGATGTGGCACATATATACAATGGAATATTACTCAGCCATAAAAAGAAACGAAATTGAACTATTTATAATGAGGTGGATAGAACTGGAGTCTGTCATACAGAGTGAAGTAAGTCAGGAAGAGAAAGACAAATACCGTATGCTAACACATATATATGGAATTTAAGAAAGAAAAAATGTCATGAAGAACCTAGGGGTAAAACAGGAATAAAGACACAGACCTACTTGAGAATGGACTTGAGGATATGGGGAGGGGGAAGGGTAAGCTGTGACAAAGCGAGAGAGAGGCATGGACATATATACACTACCAAACGTAGGATAGCTAGCTAGTGGGAAGCAGCCGCATAGCACAGGGAGATCAGATCGGGTGCTTTGTGACCGCCTGGAGGGGTGGGATAGGGAGGGTGGGAGGGAGGGAGACGCAAGAGGGAAGGGATGTGGGAACAGATGTATATGTATGACTGATTCACTTTGTTATAAAGCAAAAACTAATAAAAAAAAAAAGAAACTAACACACCATTGTAAAGCAATTATACTCCAATAAAGTTGTAAAAAAAATTAGTAATGAAAGACAAAAAGCAGAGTTTACATTAAATTACTTTTGAAAATAATTCTGTATTCCTGAAGGGAGTCAAACACATTTAGGTGACTCAATCAAAGGCTAATGGTGTCCCTTCTTCTCTCTGGCCCTTCCTCTCCGGTCTTCTCCTGTCCTCCTGCTGTATCTATTTACACACATTGCTCAGGTGAGACTTTTGATTGGATGATTCAATCACTGAACATTTGTTGAGCACCTTCTGATTAATCCAGTGTTTCTTCACCCTTGGACGCACACTGAATCATCCAGGGAGACTGTAAAAATAATGTACTGATGCCTGCGCTTCTGGATCTTGTAGAGCTCCTGGGTGAATCCAGTGTACATCCAAGTTTCAGAATAACTGGTCTAGATGCATGGGATTCAAAGATAAATCAGGCATTTCCCCCAATCTCCAGGAACTTACTAAATTATCAGGCAAATTCAGACCCAAATAGACAAAAAATTAAGCTAAAATATTCCTTGCACCATTTCTTCCTTTTTTCCTTCCTTCCTTTTATTCAAATAGTTATTGAGTATCTATTATGTGCCAGCAACTGAGGCAACAGAGACAGTGCCCTGTCCCCCAAGAGTGCATAGTCTGGTGGGAGACATAAGCAATAAAAATAAAATAAAGAGGAAGATAAACAGTGGATTCAAAGGGATCCCCAAAGGAAGGCCTTTTGACCAGCCAGGATGCAGGTTTAAGGAAAAATCTTGTGAAGGAGGTAAATGCAACCTGAGTTTTCAAAGTTGAGTTACAACTAGCCCATGTATGTATGTGTGTGTGTGTACATATATACATGTATATAAAATATATGAGTGCACATACATGCATGTATCAATGTGCATGTGTATATATACATATGTGTAGATATGTGTATATAATATATATGTGTATGTCTACATGCACGTGTGTATACATAACGGCAAGGACATTTTAGTTGTTGGCAACAGCATGTACAAAGGTATAAGATGAGAAGGAGCTGTGCACCTTTGGAGCCCTGAGTCTCTCAGTGGGGCTCAAGTAAAGGGTACATTTGGGAACAAGGCTGGATAAGCTAGGCTTAGATTATAAAGCAGTACTGTTTGCCATGCTCACGAGTTGGAGCTTCATTCTGAAGGCTACGGAGAAGCTTCTGAAGAATCTTTAACTAGAAAGGTTTGGTTTTGAAGCAAATCCTGAAGCCTTTTGATGAAAGACACATTTGTTCAGCCTAGGATATCGACAGTAAACAGTTTCTCTGCCCATCTTCATGCCAGTGTAGACACCTGGCTGCTCAGGCAGAATTCATTAAATATTTTGTAGATAACTTTTCAGGATGAAGGCAGATGCCTCACACCATTTCTTAGTATCTGAGGGGCACTAGACCTCCTCCTTCAGGGAGAACAACAATAATAACATTAATATAGATAACTTTTATCACATTCTATGTGCCAGGGAATTTATGTACATTTAATGTTTATAGTAACGTCTGTTAAGGTGATTTAGTATTCTCATTTTACACAGGATGAAGCTGAGGCTTTGGTGAAGTTAAGTAACTCGCCCAAGATTACACAGCTGGGATGAAAACTCACATATGTTCAAATAAATATTATGTCTCATAATTCTTAATATATTTATTATTAAAAATAAATAATATTTATTTTAAGGTAGGAATGCAAAGCTCTAAAATCAGTGTTTAGATTTTTTAAAGGTGGAAAAGAAACTGAAAGAAGAAACAAAACAAAACTCTTATCTGACTGCAAAGCTAGGGCTCTTTCCTCTCACACTTTTCAATTCCTCAACCCACAGAGACAACACCCATTGCTCCCCCCTGGCCTTGTAGCAGAGGGTAAGTGGAGAAAACTACAGCATCAACAATCTCCCGGGGCACTTCCAACAGATCCATAAACTCAATCCAAAAAGAAAGATGATGAAAGCATCACCAGTTCCTCCCAGTTATACGGACAGAGCTTCATGAATGCTAATGAGGGTCCAGGCATGTGGACCAATCCAGGGTTTATTTATGTACTGGATGTATGTTCCAGAAGCAATGTAGAACAGCCCCTGATTCATAGCTTGGGCTACTCAATGTTCCAATACCTTTATACAGTTGTTTCCTTTTGATCTTGTGAGCTGCCCTATATCATGTTTCACAATAAATTATCTGGTGATTCAGTGCCAGAACATGAGGATATCGCCAAGTAATAGATATGTATTAACGTGGAAAGACCACACAGCAAGCTACCATAGAGCAGAGAATATGGACTTTGTCAAATACAAATCTCTGTTTACCACTTAGGAACTGAGTTGACTTGGGGCGAAAGACTTACCCTCTTTGGGTCTCAGTCTCTGCAGCTACAAAATGCAGAAAATTGTGACCACTAGAAATCATGTATGAAAATCAAACTCCTGACACAGAGCGAGCCCTGAATGAACGTACAGGTATCCTTCTTCTGATGTGACTAAAGATTGATATTAATTAGCCATTTGTGAAACAGCCTCCAAAGGGGACATGCTAAAGCTGACAGAGAGGACTGGCTTTGCAGGCATGGACTAGCTTTTAGGAAAACAGATGTTCCTCTATGATATGGTGAGAAATTCACATTCTCCATAAGTATGTCACTGAGGTGTGAGTTCTAAGCGCCCAGCACCTGTGCAGAGTTGCAAAACCATGGCGACTCGTGGGACACCTGGAGATGAGCCCAGGGGCTGGTTTCATTTGCTGGATGTATTACTGTCCTCACTAACCAACAGGTGATGGAATGAGGAGTCTTGGAGATGCCTCCGAAACGTGTGGGTCTCCTGGTTCCACAGAGGCGGGCAACACGATTTAAAATGTTGTAAAGAGAATGCACTTGGTTTATAGAAGGTAAATTAAAAAGTCAAAGTCAGAAAGCAGGAGGGAGGAAGTATAAAACACACCATACTTTGACAACATAAAAGCTTTGAGATGCCATAAAGGTAGGAAAATCCAGTGTTAGGGTCAGTTAGCTGAGGTTCTCAGACAGGGATTCTTAGATGGTCCTTAGGGAATCTATGAAACTCCAAAAACTATGTGCAAAACAGTGTGTGGGTATGAGTGTCTGGGGGGCAGAAAGTCTACAATCTTCAGATTTTCAAAAGGGTTAAAACTCTGTTCAAATCCGGATTCTGCTCATTTCTACCTCTGTGATTTTTATGAAAGTTGCTTAACCTCTCTGGGAATAATAATAAAACTTACCTCATACTGTTGTTATGATAATTAACTGAGTTAATATTTAGAACACACTTAGAAAAGTACTTAGGGCATAGCCAGCGTTCACTAATCATCATCATCATCATCATCTTGGATGTAAAAGGGATGGCTTGTCTGTGGGGCCTGGACCAACCCTGCCCTAAAATTAATAAACAAGTCACTTGAGAAATCTGGGCATCAGATGTCCAATATATAAAATGGGATGCCTCCCAGCTCTAATGCTTTGGAACACCTGCTTTGCTCCAGGCACTGGGCAGGCCCTCTAAATATAAAGGTAAGATAATGCTCCTTCCCTGGAGGAATTAACTCATGGTCTGGGATGGGAAAATGAGTACAAAATAAACACATATAATTATAATTAACTGGCAAATTCAGTAACAGAGATACACTCAGAGGATGATGGGGACACAGATGGGAGATGCTAATTCAGTTGTGGGGAAAGATGAACTTCAACACCAGTCCAGGAAAGCTTTGTTTACAAAGATGTTATTTCAGGGAGAGGGAGGAAATGGTCAGAGTCCTTTAAGGAGAGTTATTAGCAAAGGCCAAGAGACGAGAAATACCACTGCAAGTGTGAGAGGCCACAGTGGATTCATGGTTCTGGAGTCCAAAATATGAGACAAAAAGTGGTGAGAAGGGAGCAGTAGAGTGGGACTAGACCATGAAGGCCTGGATGCCTTGGAGAGGAGCTAAGATTCACCCTGAAGGGAACATTATAGGATGTACCTAGAGGGATGAAGAATGAGTTGGAGGGGGCTGGGATTGAAGGGAAGAGATTAATTATAAGAGGTTTTGAAGTACACACGTGGAGAGGAATGCGGGTGGCAAGAACTAAGGCCAAAGCATGAACTGAGTTTGTGGCTGAGGGGATATTATGAGGAAGAAAGCTACACAAAACACTGAGGAGATAAACATGGAATGATGTGGTGATTGATTACACACGGGATGCAAGGGAGACCCAGTCAAGTGTAACCACTGAGGTTTCTAGCTTGGATGACTAGGTACGTGGTGGTTCCAACATCTGAAAATGTCGGAGGAGAGTGAGGAGGGGTGAGCATATGTGCAGCGGGGGACGGGCAGGGATGGTGAGCTCGGTATGGGATATACTGAGCTGGAGCCAATTGAGGACGTATTGAGTGAATCCAGGCTAGGTCTCTAATAAGGATTAAATTAGATAATGCACATGGATTGCTTCATGAACTACAGAAAACTGATTATCCTCATTATTATTGCCTTTAGCATGGGCGTCACAAGCTCTTATTTAACTTCTCTCAGCCTTAAATGTTCCACCCCCTTCAATGGGGATAATAACCACCCATCATTGCCAACTCATAAGATATTTGGGTATAAAGTGAAATTGTCTCTGAAACATCGAGTACTTCGTGGGACAGACACATAAACCTAACACAATATTATTAAATGGAATTACATTCAAAGGGATGAGACGGTATACACGGTGATTTCCACAGGATTTAGTAACGAGACGACAATTATAGCTCTGAAATGCATGGTTTAGCATGACAGCCAGATTGCCATGAGAATTCTAATCGTGTGAGAACTCAGTTTTCCTATGTCATACGTCTATTTTTTGAGAATTCTTTCCTGGAAAACAAAATACTGTGTATGTTTTGTGTGTGTGTATGTGACCTGAAGTGGGTACTCCCTCACATGTACAGATGGGAAATAATTAATTAACAGCCTGGGTCCCTGGGGGTGGGTAAATTAAAGCTGAGGAAGTAATCGTTTTCATAAAAAGCTTTTATACTTTAATATAAACCTTTAACCAGCAAAACTGGCTCATAGGAAATAATCAACAGTCAAAATTAAGGACTGGCAATTATATAAGGTATTTGGTGAATCTTGGGTCCCAAAAGATGCAGATGCTTGTTTGCATATCTAATTTTCTGGCTTACTGCCAAACCTTTAGGATACATTAACTAAGTCAGGAAATCACAATAGAATCAGTCAGTCGAAATCCTGTTTTATGGCACTCATCTTGGTGTCTCCAAGAACCAGACAGGCTTTGTATTCATTCATCCCAAAGTCCATTCACTTTTGAGCAAAAGGGACCTGATTTACTCCATTCCCCCTCTCTAGGTAGTAAATGAGATGCCTAAGTTCCTCCCTGTAACACGTTCTATTCTTTAACAGCCCTTATTGCCAGCAAATATCTCCTCTAAGTCTCATCTAAATCCATTGTTAGGCACCAACCAGCATGTGCAACGTTGAGAGGAAAACTTATATCGTCTACTAAGAGAAGAAAGAAAAGCTTTTAGTCCAAAACAAACAAAAGCAAGGCCACTAGCCCAGATTCTCATTGGGTATTCCTCAGAGTGACACGTGCAGCCCGTTCAATTGTGTTAGCAGACTACTGTCTTCATTGCATGTATAGTTTGAGTACAGATTCCAAACCTATGGCTGAGTTTCTTCTTTTTCTCAGTTTCTTCTGAGTGTTTTCTTTTTCATGAATTTGCTCTGAATAAAACTGACCTGTGGGCTCTCTATAGAAAGTGGCATTTGGGGCTTTCCCTCCTCTTGTAAAGTGATTTCTCCCTAGTTTATTGTCCAGTTAACTTAATTTAATAACCTTTTTAAAGTTGGCAATGTAAAAAAAGCAACTTGCAAAAGGTTTTCTGCAACAGAGAAACAAAACAAAAACAAAACAAGAAAACCCTGTATACTGTATGGGTTTGTCTCATAAGCATCTTCTTGGAAAGGGAGAAATCCTTATTTCCTGGGTACTCATTTTGGCACTTGGGTTTGAAAGCCATAAAATAACTCATATCGAAATGGAATAAGATAGAAAATTCTAATAGAATTACCATATGGTCCAGCAATCCCACCCCTGCACATATATCTGGAAAAAGCCATAATTCGAAAAGATACATGCACCCCAAAGTTCACTGCAGCACTATTTACAGTAGCCAAAACATGGAAGCAACCTAAACATCCATCGACAGAGGAATGGATAAAGAAGATGTGGTATATTCATACAATGGAATATCACTCAGCCATAAAAAAGAATGAAATAATGCCATTTGCAGCAACATGAATGGACCTAAAGATTATCATACTAAGTGAAGTAAGTTAGACAGAGAAAAACAAGTATCTTATGATATCACTTATATGTGGAATCTAAAAAAAAAAAGATACAAATCAACTTATTTACAAAACAGAAACAGACTCACAGACACGGAGAACAAACTTGTGGTTACCAAAGGGGAAATGGGGGGGGGATAAATTAGGAATTTGGTATGAACAATATACACTGCTATATATGAAATAATCAACAAGGACCTACTGTACAGCACAGGGAACTCTACTCAATATTCTGTAATAACCTATATGGGAAAAGAATCTGAAAAAGAATGGATATATATATATAACTGAATCATTTAGCTGTACACCTGAAATGCAACATTGTAAATCAACTATACTCCAGTATAAAATAAAAATTAAATTTAAAAAAGATAGAAAATCCTGAAGCTATCTGGCATCCCCTTGTAATACCGGGACTTCCCTCAGAAGGCACTTTGAAACTATGTCTGCGAGCTATTTATAATGTTGTCTCCCAAATAAGTCAATACAATATTTCCCTCTGGCTTATGGTTTTTTCCCATTACAAAAGAGGACTGAGAAAAATGATTTATTTCCTGTAAGTGAAGACCATTGTTCACTTACTAAAAAAGTTTCCATGACAGTTCTCCTATTCATGGACTTTAGCCACAAGGGTAGATTTAGACAACCTATATCCTCAGATGAAAACCAAACGTGAAGAAATCATTTAAACCCACATCCAAGACAGATAATCCTCACTGAAACAACACAAGACATCTGGGATAGTTTATAGAGAAGACAAAATCTCCATGGACCTCATTCATCCCTGGTCGAGAGGGCACAGTGTTCATTTACCTACCTGGCAATAACAAGAGCTGACACTAATACAGCACTTACCAGGGCCAAGCCATTGTTCTAAGAGCTTTATAAATATTATCTCAACTAATTTTTGCAAGAACCCCATGAGGTAGGTACTATCATCCCTGTTTTTCAGATGAGGAAACTGAGGCACCGGAAGGTCAAGTAATTTGCCCAAAGAGCTGGTAAATAGTAAAGATGAGTTTGGAACCTAGGTAGTCTGGTTCCAGAATCTGTATTCTTACCCACTATGCAGTGAGGATTTTCTTCAGTAAATCTGTCCAATATACAGATCAAGCTAATACTGTTTTAATTTCACAGCAAGACTACAAGTTTAATTTTCTGCATGATTGCCTCAATTATCCATTTAATCGTCTTCATCATGATATTAACAATAAGTGCTTTTTATTACATATCAGTGATGTGCCTAGCACTAGAATAGGTACAATGCCTAGATTATCTCATTTAATTGATTTCTTATAAAAATTCTACCAAGGCAGAAATTAGCATCATTTTATAGGTAAGGAAATTGATGCTCAGAGAAGCAAAGTACTTTTCCCAGGGCCAAAAACAAAGAGGTGGAGAGCCAGGAATCTAGACTTCATGGCCTCTGATAATGATACACAGCCTCCATCTCACTCTACAGACATAGACTTTGTTTAGAATTATGATAATTTAAAAGTTTTACATTCACCTTCATGATGCACAAGATTAGCCATACCTGTGTGTGCAGTGCAAACACCCGTGCTGCTTAACCAAGGTTCTGAGAAGGATACCCAAGGAGTCTGGTTGTGAGTTAATGGTTTTCCGAGCCACTGGAAGGCATGGTATTTTGTAAAGCACATGACAAATATGTTTAAAATAAAAATGATGGTTAATCATAAAGATTAGCATCACTATCAGGCTCTGGTATGATGAAATGTTTTTTCTTCTATGTTCCAATGGATAATTAATTTCCTTTTTTTTTCCTGAATTACAAAAACATTAACAGCTAATTCTATCAAGAATGATCTTTCCCATAAGACAAATGATGCAGTTTAAAGTGTAAGTGAATTACCCTTCCAAGTATTAAAGGCAAATAATCATTTCAGTGATTATTAATAATCACTATTAAACAGAAAACAATTAATTGCACATTATTTCTTTACTCTCTTTATGGCTAAAATCACATGTATCTTACATTATTAGTGACATGAATAAATAATGAATACTCACAGCCAAGAAAAATATCTGAGCTTTCTATGTTAAAGGCAGACAATATCTCACATTTGTACTTCGAACAGAAACACAATCGAATTATAAAATATCCCCAAACAATAGTGATGTAAACAAGATAGCGGTTGCTATGTGTGTGTACTGGGACACACACACACACACACAAACTAAAGATGGGGGAAAGCAGTACAGAGTTGGACTCAACCTCATCTGGGCCCCAGTAACTTCCATTTTGTTTCTCCACCACTTTCAAAACAAAACTTCTGCCTTATGGTACAGGATGGCTGCCCAAGCTCCAGCCATCAGGTCTGCTTTCTAACCAGTCGGAAGAATGAAAAAGGAGGAAGAGAGGGGTGCTTTTTTAAATGACACTTCCTGGAAGTCACTCAGACATCTGTGCTTTTATCCCATTGACCAGATCTTAGTCCCAATGCCATATCTAACTACAATAGGAGGGCTGGCAAGTGTCTTTTATTTTGTTTTCCAGCTAAAAAATAGGGCCCCATTATTAGGAAGAAGAGGAGAATGGATGTTAGAAGAAAATTAAAAGTTTCTACCAGAGCTTAAGAATGTACAAAGGTCAGAACTCTTTTCCTTTAAAATAAGACATTGCCCTTGGGCTTCATAGGTATTCTCGTCCCAAAATCTAGGCTCTTGGCAACTATACAAAATCTAAAACCTTAATTCAAATTGCATAATCCAGAGCTAAATGTAGACATTTTATATATATAAGAGCAAATGGTACCACCATTATGCTCTTGTAAAATGTCTTTCATTGAGCCTCTACCACCATTGTCTAGGAAAAGAGGCGGGGGAAACAGTGCCAAACCACGATGTTAAGATTAGACCTCTTCTGATGAAGTTAGCAAGCATGTGTGTCATCCATTAGCACAAACTTTAGTTCAGCAAGTTTAAAACTGACAAACAAGAGAAGTCTTAGACTTGATAAAAATGTAACAGAAGGGAAAATATAAAAGAGTAAAATCATCTTGTTTAGAAGAAGAATTCAGGCTGGAATGTGCAATGAAAGGAAAATCCGATTTGGATTTGGGTTGATAATGCCTCCTTTTTGACATTAATTGCCTATTCCTATGGGTTATTTTAGGTTTTCAAAAACGTTCAGGTCATGAAAAAAGTCTCCCATTTTTTCTGCCTTTCCTTTTATACTATCCTGTACTGAGGAGCACCTTGCCCCCCAGTGCACACCTGTCAAAGCCAACAACACACAGGAGCCAAGTTGGCAGGGGAACAGCAAAAAATCTAAGTGTGAATACAAATTTAAGGAAGTCACAAGGATCCATAGTTATCATATCCTCTGAACTAGTTGAACACTAGAGACTTAAAGATCTCAAGGGTGGATTATTTAACATATGAATGCAAATGAGAAAATGGATTTTTAAAAGTTATTTTTAGCATTCAGGATTTCTTTTTTTTAATTAATTTATTTATTTTTGCTGTGTTGGGTCTTCGTTTCTGTCTGAGGACTTTCTCTAGTTGCGGTGAGCGGGTGCCACTCTTCATCGTGGTGCGTGGGCCTCTCACTGTCGCGGCCTCTCTTGTTGCAGAGCACAAGCTCCAGACGCGCAGGCTCAGTAATTGTGGCTCCCGGGTCTAGTTGCTTCGCGGCATGTGGGATCTTCCCAGACCAGGGCTCGAACCCATGTCCCCTGCATTGGCAGGCAGATTCTCAACGACTGCGCCACCAGGGAAGCCCGAGAAAATGGATTCTTAATATCATATATAAACTAGACAAAGAGCTGACCACTGTCAGACTGGTAGTCTCCTATAACATGTGGCAAAGTGACAGGCTCAGTTTCAGACAAACTTGTGGTCAAACTCTCGGCCAAGCTAATCAAGGTTCTTGAATGCAAACAAGAGAAGCTAATTCTGGTTAAGTGAACAGCAAAAGGAACTTATCGGAAAACTACTGGGTAGGCCTCAGGGTCTTCAGGAAGGTGGATGGGTTTGGAAAACAGGCCGGAACCAAAGCTAAGCTACTGAGAAAAGAGGCAGATCAGCTTGGAAACAGCCATGGACGCTCACCATTACACGGTGGGGCTTTTCATTCTGCTGCCTTTATTACCACTGGACACAGGATGCTATCACTATGGGTGGAATAAGTTTAAAGGGTTCCTTATTCCTTGGCATGAACTGTTTCACACTCAGAAGGAAACACCTACCATACCGGTCAATCTTAGGTCAGATTTTCAGGCCTTGTCAGATAGCCTCTTGAGTTTCTGTCAGAGAAAACTGAGCCCCAAATCCCAAGACTTAACACTGTTACAATTTCCCCCAAATAGAAGTGTTCAGAGGTTGGCCTGCCAAAAATGTAGCCATTCATAAGGAATCTACAACTTACCAGACACATGATCTGGAGCAAGTTACTTTAGCTCTGAGTCTCAGATCCATTACCTCTAAAAAGGAGATAATTAATGCACATCTCACAGGGTCTTTTTGAAGATCAAACGAGATTATACATTTAACTGTTAATTATAAAGCCCAGAATAAGCACTCAATATCTTGGCCTAATGTGCAGTTGTGAGGAAAGACAAGGAAAATGCTTGATTCCATCAACATTAGTAAGATAATGATTTTCATGGCTGTTGTTAGCATCATAATTATCAAGAATGGGCTTTGAGAATTCAGATTTCCAAACTCCATTTAACCCCTGCTGCCCTGAAGTATTTGATGTAATTGGTTGATATGTCCCTTAAATCTTTTTTTTTTTTTTTGCGGTACGTGGGCCTCTCACCGCTGCGGCCTCTCCCGCTGGGCCCAGCCGCTCCGCGGCACGCGGGATCCTCCCAGACCGGGGCACGAACCCGCGCCCCCTGCATCGGCAGGCGGACTCTCAACCACTGCGCCACCAGGGAAGCCCCCCTTAAATCTCTTTTAATCTATCAGTGTTTCTTCCTCTTCCCCTTCTTCCTCCCTTTCTCTATCATCTATCTTCCCCTGCGATTTTGTTGTTATTGTTGAAGACACCGGGAGTTTTATTCTGAGGAGTATCTGATAACACCCACATTTTCCTGATTTCATCCCCAATTGTCATGCAGGTCTGTCATGCAGGCAGGTTCCTGTCTCACTTGTATTTCCTGTACTGTGACAGTTGGATCTAGATGACTGATCAGTTTCCCGTTCAATTTTCCGGCACCGCTACTCGATAGGCAGTGTGCTGTGCTTCCATACATAATGATACATAATGTCTAGTTATTTCTCTTTTTATTTTTTCAGCACTTAGGCTTTTACCCAGACCCATCAATTCATTAGGGACTGCAATTCTATCATTCCTTTTTCGTTTGTTACTTGACATGCTCAACCCCAGGGCTGCAGACCAGTGCCAGTCCAAGGCGTGTTAGGAATCGGGCCGCACATCAGGAGGCGAGCGGCGGGCGAGCCAGTGAAGCTTCATCTGCCGCTCCCCATCACATGCATTACCGCCTGATCCATACCTCACCCCCACTGTCCATGGAGAAATTGTCTTCCATGAAACCAGTCCCTCGTGCTGAAAAGGTTGGGGACTGCTGTTCTATAAGGAAAAACCCTTCCTTATCTGGTTGGCCTAAAGTACAGTCATAAGGAAAGAAAGGATAAATGCTTGATGCTTTCCCTTTAATAGTTTTCAAAATATAATGGTTTTCTAGCATCCTCCAGAAATGGCCAGTGAGATGAGTGTTTCTTCTTAGTATTATTATAAACTTAGGGATTGGAATAAATTTGACGGGTTTCAAATCATCGCAGTTATTATCCTTACTAATGGTCAACTGGCCCCCCTTTGGCCAGTCAGAGCCTATTTTACTAAGCTCCTGAGTCCCTGTGACATGACCCTAGTAGTCTCTGATAGCTTTGTTGATAACTAATGTGCTTTTTGATGTGACAAAATATTCTTGCCCCATCACTTCCAGTTACAAAATCCCATCAGCACTGCTTTTGAGATGACTTTTGCATCCATGCTTTATTTCTTTGTCCTCTGCCAGGAGTCAAGTTCAATTCATAATGGCCCCATCAAGAGATTGTTAACTCTTGCTATTTAGCTTGACCCACTTTCCCTAATCTTTCCTCACCCACACCCCAATGACTTATCCAAAAAAAACCAACTCATGTAAGCATAGTTTTCCCTTATTTAAAAATCTTCAGAAACTCATCTCTCCTTATATACAAAATAAGTCCAAATTTATTGACCTGATTTTTGAGGTTCACAATGATCTGGCCCCGGTTAGCCCTCATTTCACTTTGAATTTCCTGAAGCATATTCCACTCTAAAGCCAAACAATATCACCTCAATGCTTTAAAAATGTCCTGCAGTTCTCCACCTTCATGACTTTGCTTAAGCTGATCCCTCATTTCCACTTTTTTGAAATCACAGTAATAGTTCAGGACTCAGGTTAGAAGCTACCTTCTTCTGGGAGCTTTCACAAGCCAAGAATCGTCTTTGTCTCTTCCTTCTGGCATTTTTTACTCAACATTTCATATGTTAGTTACTCATCCACTTGTCTATGTAGCACAGAATGAACGCATAAATAACTACAAACTTAAAATAACTCAGATCAGAGCTATGTTACTGAATTTTCAATATTCAATTATTCTTTTATTTTAAGAAATGTTTAAAAGATACTGGACTGGGGCTTCCCTGGTGGCGCAGTGGTTGAGAGTCCGCCTGCCAATGCAGGGGACATGCGTTCGTGCCCAGGTCCGGGAAGATCCCACATGCGGTGGAGCGGCTGGGCCCGTGAGCCATGGCTGCTGAGCCTGTGCATCCGGAGCCTGTGCTCCGCAACGGGAGAGGCCACAAGAGTGAGAGGCCGCGTACCGCAAAAAAAAAAAAAAAAAAAAAAAGATACTGTACTGATAATATCTTCTGGCATCTTTTCTCCCAATTCTCCAGTGATATGTAAATAAGCTGCAAGCCCTAGGAAGCCTACCTAAGCAGTGATTCAAATGCTTTATCTCAAACTTGACATATTAATTTTGAACAAAGGGAATGAACTGAATTCTTAAATGAATAACAGAACAAACAGGGGAAAACATCACTGTGATCACTGCCACTTTTACTACCTCTTTCTGCAGGCAAACTAAAAAAATAAATATATAAAGAACCTCCAGAAAATAAAATATAATTCTACCAGGTCAAGTCAGAATGGATTCCATCATACTCAATCACACTGTTTTTCAATTCAGTATTTATAGCCTATAGTCAAGAATATAGTGGTATTTTGTGATAGGACATCTAAAATATATATGACCAAGTAAGTAAAAGGAAAGCCTGAATTCTCTTTTCTTAGTTTCCTTTTATGCTCAAACTACTTGAACGGCATGCATTTCAGCATTTTCAGGCCATTTGTTAAAAAAAAGAAAAGAAAAGAGAAAAAAGTTTTATTTGGAATGACTAAAACACAGAAACCTCAGATCAGAAAGCTTTAAAAGCGACTCACTTGTCAACAACTCCAACCCACAAGTTCAACCCTTCTTTGATTATGTAGATTGAGAGAATCTATGTGGTTGGAACTGATAGAATAAAATTACTAATCTCTCTGTTAAAACAAAAAGTGTCTCTGCATGTTCCTTTCATAGTTTTGCCCTGTGAAGGTCACAGCAAGCAATCAATGTATCTGGTGGCAGGAACATTCATCTGTTTTGGTGCAGGGAATTTTATTCCAGAGTCTCTAAATATGAAGTGTGTAATTTTAAGCTTCAGATCACACCTTTCTGAGGGAGGACACTCATTAATGACAAAGGGGGTTCCGGGAAATGCCTTTCAGATTGGGTGTTCTCTACAGTCCAAGAACATAGGAGACCAGTAAGCAGATTATTAACAGCTAGCTTAGGAGTTTTATATGTTGCTTTCCTTCATGGAGGTGGGTGAGAAACATGACCAGGGTGAGAAGAGTCTAGTTTACAAAAGATTGCATATATCTTTTGCTTGGATGGGATTGTGTGGTCATTAGAAAATGTGTTCCAGTTTCCTTAGCTTCTTTCCAATATGAAGCTGCTACCCTGAGCCTGGAAATACTTCCCCTTTGTGCATGATAAATTCTTCATTAAAAAGACAAATAATAGTGAAATTTAAATGCAGATGGAGTGCTAGTTTTTTTAACTTTTTAAAAGTTGGCTGCCTCTTATATTTTATAACATTTTTATTTCAAATATCCAAAAATAGAAATATTCATTCAATACATTTTTAAACTTTTAGTCTAGAATGAGGTATTTTGAATGAACCCTATTCAAAATAGACAAAGATCTCAGCATGGTAATTGGACTCTCTTCTCTTGGTGTATACTCAATTTTCACTACACGTAAGTTCCAATTATTTTCAAAGAAAACTATAACTATAATAAAATTAGTTGTCCTGATTTTATTTTCAAATTTTATATACCTGAAAGCATTCTCCTGCCATGTATAGTAGTAACAAAGAAGTCAATGTTAGCCAAGGAAATTGGAAGAAAAGGTAACCATATTGGAAAAGAAGTAAAATGATTATTTAAAATTTAAATAATTCATTATCAAGAAATACAAAAAATATCCTAAAATTGTTTAGAATGACAAGTAATAAATATTTGAAAAATTTGTATGTTTTATACATGTCAACAAAAACATAAAATACTGAAGAATTCCTCTTGTCCAATGCAATCAAGACAGCATTTGGTGGGTTAAAAAGAAAAAGTAGTTGGGCTTCCCTGGTGGCGCAGTGGTTGAGAGTCCGCCTGCTGATGCAGGGGACATGGGTTCGTGCCCTGGTCCGGGAAGATCCCACATGCTGCGGAGCGGCTGGGCCCGTGAGCCATGGCCGCTGAGCCTGCGCATCCGGAGCCTGTGCTCCGCAGCGGGAGAGGCCACAAGAGTGAGAGGCCCACATACAGCAAAAAAAAAAAAAAAAAAAGAAAAAGTAGTTGAAGTAGAGAATCATAACACATAAGGTAACAAATACCTAATTTTACTTAAAATTTATGATTCTTCATTTGCTGATTTTTTGATGTATGGTTACAACTTTGCCTTTATATATAGGTTTCACATCCTCATTAATATACATAACATATAGATGATTTCCAATTTTTATTTCTTGAGAGAGGAGTAAAAATTAAAGAACTTGCAAAGCAATCTGATCAAAAAATCCTTTAGATATTTATGACTTTTCCACCAAAACTGTACTGTAGCTTTGCCCAACTACAATTTAATGACATTTTCAGATGTAATTGAAACTTCCCAGAGCAATCAACTTGGTTAAAATAAACAAAGACTATCTTTTGTTTTTGCAATAATATATCATTAAGTTATATAACATTTAATTGAATTATGGAATTAACAATAACTATAGAAACTAGCCTAAACAGATTTGGGAAGCACAACTACTCTTGATGAGCAAATATCTCAGCTGATAGGGGCAGAAGTATATTAGACACCAGCCTATTAGCCCTGAGCACCTTTTCTTTGCAGAGGGAATAGAGAGTTTTGGTTAATGCAGGGAGTCACCTAAGAGTGCCCAAATAATAAATGTCATAGTTTAATTAGAAATAAATTTTACTATAAATATTTAGGGCATATATTTTGAAAAACTACAAAAATAAAATGAGATACATCGAAATATTTGAATTAATGCAGAGATTTTAATTCTTAGACAGGATTATTCAATGCCATAAAGATATGAGCTTTCCCTACATTATAGGGAAATTGTATAGATACAATGGAATTTTAATCAAAATCCAAATGACTTTTTATTTTAAAACTGAACAGAACCACTAAATAATATTTTCCCAAAAAATAAAAAATGCAAGAAGACACAGGGATATTCTGAAGAAGTGTAATAAAAGGAACTTCTCTGTTACTATATCTTAAAACCTACCAAAAGGTACTGTCATGAAATAAAGTAGTTATGGTGCAGGAAGGGAAACTTAGATTAATGGCTCTGTACCCAGGACACAAAAATAAAACCAAATATTAATAAGAATTTAGTGTATTTATAAAGAGGCATTTAACATAGATCGTGAGCAAATAGATTATTTAATCTATGGTGTTGAGACAACTGGCTAGTTGTTTGAAAAGAAAAGTGTGTTTCATATTTCATTCATTACACCATTATACATTTCAGATGAGTCAAAAATATAAAGGCAAAAAATGAAACCACAGAAGTTGCAGTAGAAAATATGCATAAACAGTTTTATAATCTTTGGGAAGAACAGGTACTTCTTTGCATGAAACCCAGAAACCATAAAGGGGGCAAGTGAACAGAGTTCACTACATTAAAAAATTCTGTTCAGCTAAATATAAATAGGCCAAGAACATGACAAATAAACACCAAAAAGGTCTAACAATGAATGACAAAACATAAATTGCACGTATATGACAAAGTGTTAATACCACTAAAATAGAAAGAGCTTTTAAAAATAAATAATAAATAGAAAAATGAATAGAATGTAACACAGAATTTGTAAAAGAACTATAAAGATGCAATAAATATGTAAAGAGGAAAGGTAAATACAGAATTTTAAAAATCACCCATCTGGTTGGCAAAACAAAACAAAAAATGATGTCCAGTTTTAACATGGGGAATCAGACATGCTCATGCCCCACTGGTGGGGATGTAAATATTTACATATGCTTTGGAAACTGGTAACAAATTTTAAACAAACATACTCTTTATATTAAGGGCATACACATTTGAAGAAGTGTGGAAAGATATGTGCACAAAGATACTCACTGTGGAACACATACAGTATTAAGAAACAGAAATCAATAAACAATTTGTTGAATAAATTATGGTTCATCCATAAACTGGATTGCTACAAGCTATTTAGGAGAAGACATATTTTATATTTACTGACATGGAAAGATTTTCTTTACATATTGTCCTGTAAAAATGCAGGATGCAAACATTATATATAGAATTACTACTTGCATATGAAGTATATATATAAAATATTGGTCTCCTTCTCTGTCTCCATGTAGGTAATATAATTATGTTTTATGTGTAGAGTGGATGTCTTTGGGTGGTGGGATAAGGGGATTACTTTTAGTTCTACTTTACATATTTCCATATTATTTGATTTTTCTGTAATAAACATGTTTTACTTTTTTTTTAACAGAAAAATATGTAAACTAGTCAACTTAAGTCAGACTAAGGAAGACTATTTCATTTAATTCATTTTACCATTTTAGTTATAATAAAAGCTAACACTGTGGTCAGACATGATTTATATCTAATCAACAAACTTTATTTTTGGCCAAAATATACATGGAGTTGGAAGGAAATAATTCTTATTTTGCTTCTCACATGATAAATAGGATTTTATTTCTACCTATGTCTGAATCTAAATATGCAAAATAAATTTGAGAGTTAAGACCTGATAATTTGAGTCCTGGAACTCCTGTTTTGGAGAGATACAGCATGGATACACTAGTTTTGCCAGTACCTCAAAATTACTTACAGAACAAGAGAATTTGCTACCTTATTGGAAGTCCAGATAAAAGGTAGGCTCCCAGTCTGACTTAATGTTTGGCTTTTTACTATCATCAGAAACTCAAGTTATTTCCATATCTCAACTATTTTACTATTTTCAGCCTTGGCTTCAGCCTATCTCCTCATTGTTTTTTTGTTTTTTGTTTTTTTAATGGAAGTATAGTTGATTTACAATGTTGTGTTAGTTTCACGTGTATAGCAAAGTGATACCACATCTTCTTTATCCATTCATCTGTTGATGAACCTTTAGCTTGCTTCCATGTCTTGGCTATTGTAAAGAGTGCTGCTATGAACACTGAGGTGCGTGTATCATTTCAAATTATAGTTCTCTCCAGATATATGCCCAGCAGTGGGATTTCAGGATCATACGGTACCTCCATTTTTAGTTTTTTAAGGAACCTCCATACTGCTCTCCATAGTGGTTATACCAATTTACATTACCACCAATCTTTAGCCAGACTCATCAAGAAAAAGAGGGAGAGGACCCAAATCAATAAAATCAGAAATGAAAAAGAAGTTACAACCAACACCACAGAAAAACAAAGGATCATCAGAGACTACCACAGCAACTATATGCCGATAAAATGGACAACCTAGAAGAAATGGACTAATTTCTAGAAAGGTACAATTTCCCAAGACTGAACCAGGAAGAAATAGAAAATATGAACAGACCAATTAAAAGTACTGAAATTGATTCTGTGATTTAAAAACTCCCAACAAACAAAAGTCCAGGACCAGATGGCTTCACAGGCAAATTCTACCAAACATTTAGAGAAGAGTTAACACCTATTCTTCTCAAACTCTTCCAAAAATTGCAGAGAAAGGAACACTTCCAAACTCATTCTGTGAGGCTAACATCACCCTGATACCAAAACTAAAGATACCACAAAAAAAGAAAATTACAGGCCAATATTACCACTGAACATAGATGCAAAAATCTTCAACAGAATACTAGCAAACTGAATCCAACAATACCTTAAAAGGATCATACACCATGATCAAGTGGGATTTATCCCAGGGATGTGAGGATTTTTCAATATCCGCAAATCAATCAATGTGATACATCACATCAAATTGAAAAATAAAAACCATATGATCATCTCAGTAGATACAGAAAAAGCTTTTGATAAAATTAAACATCCATTTATGATGAAAACTCTCCAGAAAGTGGGCACAGAGGGAATATACCTCAACATAATAAAGTCCATGTATGAAAAACCCACAGCTAACATCATACTCAACAGTAAAAAGCTGAAAGCATTTCCTTTAAGATCAGGAACAAGACCAAGACGTCCAGTCTCGCCACTTTTATTCAACATAGTTTTGGAAGTCCTAGCCATGGCAATCAGAGAAGAAATAGTAATAAAAGGAATCGAAATTGGAAAAGAAGAAGTAAAATTATCACTGTTTACAGATGACATGACACTCTACCGAGAAAGTCCCAAAGATGCTACCAGAAAACTACTAGAGCTCATCAATGACTTTAGTAAAGTTGCAGGATAGAAAATTAATACACAGAAATCTGTTGCATTTCTATACACTAACAACAAAAGATCAGAAAGAGAAATTAAGGAAAAAATCCCATTTATCATGGTTCTAATATGGTTGCCAGTAGCAATGGCACATTGCACATGTTTCCTTGGTGTGTCCATCAGGAGAGGAGAAGTAAAACTTTTCTCCCAAGCATGAAATACAAGTCCTTCCATTTAGTCTCACTGGATCAACTTAGGTCATGTGATCACCCATGAACCAATTGCATTTTTAGTACAGTGTCGTGTGCTGATTGCCTTGGACGGGGAAAAATAGTTACCTGGAAAAATTATAATTCTGTTTGACATCAGGGCATGAATAACAAGTAGGTAACCAATACTGTCCACTAAAAATAACAATTTCTGGTATTTACAAGGTACAATTGAAAGTTTCATTTGAATCATCTCAATTGGCTTATCATACTGATTAAAATTCACTGGATAATTTGGGGGATTATCCATATCACTTTAATTATATGTTTTGCTTAAATGAGTTTGGGGTCCTGGAGCAAGTGTAAATTTTCACCCAAATTAATAAATGTCTCACATTGCTGTTGTCCCCAAGGATCTGGCATTTTAAGTAGGCAGATAAATCTGGTGTAACTAAAATCAAAATAAATTACTGCATTCTCTAAATATCTTTGTTGCTATCATATTTGTAAAAAATCTCTGTTAAGACTTTTACTGTAAATCCTAGGAGTGAATTGTTTTTGTTCCAAAACCATAGCTCAATGACAGATAATATTGAGTAATAGATTTTGCCAGAAACAAAGAATATGCCAGAGGATAGTGATTAGAGAAATCCTCATATAAAAGCATTTGGAAGAGTACACAAAACAGAAACACACAGAGTTCTTACTGTAAGTGGAGAAGAGGAAAATGTTCTGGATCATAAATCACCCTAAATTTTGGTGTATATAATGTGTAGAATGTTAAATTTGGTTTTCTTTTCCATCAAGTCTTTTTGAACATGGTTGTTTATTGCCAGGTCATAAGAAGTAAACAGACACTTAATTTAGCATAATATTTAACTTATGCTGCAGCAGACCTACATTTCTTTCTTTAGTGAAAATGGATGGTTTTCTGCACACAGAGGTGAGAGTAAGTGACTACTGTGTTTTGCCCTCCTGTAAAGAGCTCAGCAGAGCCTTCCGACTCAAATCTTAATTGAATATTGACTAAAAGACAGATTTGAGCTCTCAGCACATAGAAGTACGGAAAAAAAAAAAGCTCGTTGGATCAAACAACAGACTCACAATTGTTTAGAACTGCTGCTTCGGGGGGGGTGGGGGAAATGTGCTTCTGATTAATTAAAACAAGTACAAATCTTAACCTGTGTCTGTTTACTCTGAAGGTCTATAATGCTGAATCATAACACACAGAAGTACCTAGGCTGCCTGAGGCGAGTAGATAGGAGAAAGAAATCCTTTTCTTTTCTCCATTGCCAGGCAAATAGAAAAGAAAGCTGGCAAATAATGTACGGTCATTGTCAAAGCTCATAGGAGGTAGTTTCTAACCTGGCCATGGAAAAATGCTGGAGCAAATCATGTCCTCTGCAAATAAGACATTCTGCTTGTGTCAACATATTCTTTGGAAAATTTGAAGCTTCAGTTGCCTTATAGGAAAACATATCACATCAAGACAAGGTCAAGGCCAATCACCCCCACCCCACCCCATTTGGCAATCACTCAGATGTCTGCATTATCTGTGATGGGCCCTAGGCCTCAGTTTAGTGGTACTCCCATGGGAGCTACTCGGGGGTACAGGTCATTTTCAAAGGCTCCCGACTGCCTATCAAATAAAGAACAACATACAAAGTCTACTAGTATTCAGTGTTTACCACTACCTGGTCCCAACCTCCGTTTCCAATCTTATGCCTTGTATGTGCTCTTTGTTCTAGCTTTGTGTGGCTTCTGTGTCTTTGCTCATGCTCTCCCTAGAAAACCTATTCTCCTGCCTCCCCGTATTCAAATACTACGTATTCCTCAGCTGCAGTGCACCCTCCTCCAGGAAGCCGACTGTGATCCTCAGGTAATTAATATAGTGTTCTGAAGCTCTAAGATGTTGTAATAACCTGTTGACCCAGGAAAACCTGAATCTTATCTTAGACCAAAGTCACCCATCTTCTCAGGAGACTGATGCACACAGATGACATTGACAAATGGAAAATAAAATCCCTCTTTATTATAAGAACTTTGGAAGACTTGGCTGGAGCATGTAACCTTTCTTTACCCCTAGGCCTACATCTAAATTTACCAACTCTATTAACATGTGAAAGGTAGAAAAGAGTATAGTACCCAACAATGTGCAGGAAGAAAAAGACTACTGGGAACCTTGTGCTTCCCTTTTAATGTAAGGGACTCTGACCACTAATAAATGCAGTCCAATATCTTTTCTGGAATCTTACCACTAATATCAGAATCTTTCCACTTGAGGAGGAGTGAGGAAGGGCAGGGAGTGTGAATGTACCCTACCCACCCACCCCCAGCCCCGCAGATGCCTGTGCAAACTGGGCTTAGTTTGGGGAATAGAATCATATGGTGGTAGGGACAAGTTCAAGAATCTCCCCTAGTCCGGTTGGCACTCTTAGAAATGTTCTCTCCAGATCCCATAGCTGTACCACAAGCCAGGCCCCCTCCATTGCCCTCCTGTAGGCTTGATATAAACCTGGGGTTATTATGGGGCTCAGGCCCTCTTGGGGCCAGATTAAGCTCCATGTGAATCCTTTAGGTCAAGTGGACTGTGCAGTGGAATCACATGTACACTTTCTGAAATGACACCAGGTCCAGCTCTATGGTCTTTGTCCAAGAGTCATTATGTCCTCCCCAATGTTATGCAGGAGTGTTTCTGCACCTGCACAGGAAGGTATCAGATACTGGTCACTGAAATTCAATATAATTTAAAGGGCAGGCACCTTGTTTTGCTTTTTTAAGATTTGTAAGAAGAGAAATGAACACTCATACCCCACGCATTATGACAAATACATAAAAGTTACTCTAATAAACTGCAGAGAAGGGTCAACAGTTGTTCCAATGGAATGCCTTTGAACTAGTGATTCAAGACCCTTCTACATATAGGCACTAATTTTCTGAGATTTTCTACAAATTTCCCCACAAAAATATAAAGATGATCTGTGTTGGATAAAACATTCAAGCCTAATACAAGACCTTTCCTCACACTGTGGAGACATTTACACCCCTCCCTCCTCTCCCTCCTCCATACTCTCCACACACTACGCTTAGATGAATCTCCTTAAAACCATTTAGTGGTCACGGCTTTGCTGTGCTCAGAATTCTCAGTGGTTCTCCATGGCCTACAGGATAAAGTACCCCCGCCTCCGCCCCACTCCTTTACACTTGTGGTGTTCATCCACAGTCGTGAACAAAACCTTTGTTCTTATTTCTTTTTATCTCCAATATTGGAATCTTACACAATCCTATTTGTTCAGAGGTCCTCAGACTTGCTTTGTATTATCTCATCTCTGAATACATGCAAGTGTCTTTCATTCCTCCCAAAATACATCACTTCCCCATCCTTTGATCTTCTCAGTTAGTTTGAGGCTTAATTCAAATGTCACTTCCTCCATCAAGCCTGGTCAAAGCCTATTTTATCTGTTAAGCAATTGAGTCACAGTGACCAGAATCTCGAAATTTTCCAGGGGCCTAAAAAAAGTCCGAGATCTCAAATGAAATGTACTGTCTCCAAAATGTACAACTAAAACTGGAAAATCAAAATTAATAAATGTTTATTTAAATGACTTCCAAATGTATGTCAACTTTATTCATTGTTAAATTTAGAGCTCCTAAAATATCACTACAATTAACAACAATTGGTGAGGTTGGGTTTTTTTCAGTTTGCCAAAGTTCCTATGAAGATATTATGATTCCTGAGAAATCATAGTCATTTATTAACCAAGTCATATAGACAAATAGTTTCAAAAGCAAGACTGAAAAAAATCCTTTCCAGTTTTTTCATAATAAAAAAGATAAGTGACTGTTGGAAGTGAGGTACATTTTAATATACTTGCTATAAGACTTTCTAAAAACGTGAGTCACTATGACTTTCAAAAGTCTTCAGTGGCCCTGTGACTTCAAGACCAGCTCCACGGTGGGGGGCCCCTAGATGTGTTCAGGAGGTCCAGGTTGGTGTTCTATGGCCCTGTGCAGCCAGTAGGACATCTCTGGACCCCACTCCCACTGCAAAACAGGGATTTAGAATACATACTCCACGTATGCAAAAATCTTGTTTTAAAGAAGAAATGAGGTTATCTCAGTGAACTTGCTATAAATGGTAGGGAATGTTTATTACTCTAAATAATCATGAATTCAACCAGCATAAATTCATGCATGAACTATTTACTGAGCACCTATTATGGTGCACCATCTACCAGACACTGGAGAATACTAAATGATCATCATTGTAGAGTCAGGAGAAATAGGTGTACGTTGAAGTAAGATGTGCCCAATGCCATAATATAATTAAAACAGCACAAGGTTAACAGTGCCAGCTACAGTCAGACCGCCTGGACTCCAACCCACCTCTACCTCTTACTAAATGTGTGACCTAGTGCAAGTTCCTTAACTACTTTGCCTCTTGGTTTCCTCATCTGTAGGGTTAAGAGGATTAGTACATATCTTATCAGGAATAAATGAGATAAAGCTTATAAACTTATAGAACAGTGAGTATACAGAGTAAACATCAAATAAATAGTCACTATTCATTCCTGTTCTTTTTAATGCCTAGGTGCCACTGTCTGCCTATGAGTGTGATGGGCAAGATGGGAAGGGCTTTTCAAGCTGGAGGAAGAGCATGTGCAAAGACACTGTGGCACAAAAGAGCATGTGATAACGCAGGGATGTTAAGGGCTTAATACAGGCTGAAGCCAAGGGTGCCGTGCAGAATTGCAGGAGTTGAAGCTGGGTGGGGAGGAAGGACCCAGTTATGCCATGCAAATGAGTTTAGAGTTTATCCTGTGTAGACAACAGAAAGCTGCAGAAGCATTCTGAGTAGGGAAAGGTCATGACTGGACTGGTGCTTCAGAATGATCACTATGGTAGATGGATGGAATGAGGGCAAGAAAGCAAGCAGAGAGAACAGTTAAAAGGTTATTGCAAAAGTCCATGCAAGCAGTCATGAGGGCCTAAAGCAGGGCACCAGTGATGAAGAGGAGAAAGAGACGAAAACTTTATCAGGAGGAACCTCAACAGGATGTGTGTATCCTTTGGTGGCAAGGACACGATGACCAACAGTGAAGATCTGAAGCTGAGTTGTGCACTTCAGCCTTGAATAGCTTGGTTATATAGGAGCACCAGAACTGTATTCCAGAACTGTAAGACAATACATTTATCTTCATTGAGTTCGAAAATAGAGGGGGAAGGAGTCTTAGTGAAAAATTCCACTGTTGAGTGGTCTGAGGACATCCTAGGGGAGATGTGATGGAGGTCAATGCTCTTCCAGGTGTAATGTGTAGACCTGTGTCATCTGTGAACTGCTCGTTACTGGTCTGCACCAAGATAAAGTGCTAGTACTGGAAATTACATCCACTCTATCATTAATCGGTTCAATTTAGCTGACACTTTTCTGTAGCAAGACTTTCTGGAAGAAAGCAGTGAGTTGATTTACATTCTAGTGCAAGTTCCTTATCTCGTTGTGGACCCATGACAAAACATTCACTGATTGCAGCAGTCTGAGACCACCCCTTCAGCAGCACTGAAGCACGGATTTGAGGTCTGGTGACAGGGCTGTCCTGGAGCCCCAGATTTGAGAATGCAAGTGTAGAGATGTTAGTAGCCAAAGCCATCATCAGTGGTGAGGCTGCTGAGAGACAGGACAGAGATGAGAAGAGGGCTGTACTAGTTTGCTAGGGCTGCTGTAACAAAGTACCACAAACTAGGTGGCTTAAACAACAGTAATTTATTGTCTTACAGCTGTTGGCAGGGTCAGCTCCTTCTGAGGGCTGTAAGGAAGAATATACTCCGTATCTGTCCCCTAGCTTCTGGCCATCTTTGGTGCTCCTCCCCTGTAGAAGAATCACTCCAATTTCTGCCTTCCTCTTCACATGCTGTTCTCCCTGTGTGCTTGTCTCTATGTCCAGATTTCCCCTCTCAATAAGGACACCAGTTATAATGGATTAGGGGCCACCCTAATGACCTCATCTTAACTAATTACATCTGCAAAGACCTTATTTCCAAATAAGTCCCTATTCTAAGGTACTGGGGGTTAGGACTTCAATGTATGGATTTGGGGGGGGGGACATAATCAACCCATAAAAGTGAGCCAAAGATGAAGACCTGAAAAAATATTTAAGATTCAGACACTTACCACATCCTGCCTTACACTATGAGCTCTGTGTTCAGTGTTGATGTACCTCAACTTCTCAAGCAGACTGATAGGTTCTTAGAGATCAGGAAAGCTGTTTTTCCATATTTTGCCTACAGAATTTAGTGAGTTTCTTGTATGTAGAAGTGGTTCAAAACAATGTCGTCTGATGATGTATAACAAACAAAAATTGAATATGGAAGAGCCCCCAAGAACTGTTTTGAACACAGTATGTTGTGACACACTGCCTTATAGGCAACAGTTGCTGTACTTGTCAGAAAAATCGCCAAAGGAGATGTTCAAGATATATTTTAACTCATTTGCTTAAACAACTCTATGCCTACCATCCACACCAAAAGGCTGTTCTTCTGCATGGGCAACAGAAGGCATAATTATTTGCAAGAATTTTCAGTGTTTTCCCTGTGCTTTCTTAAGTGGCACATTAGCTTCTCTGTACCACTGTGCATATTCTCCAAAATCCCATTGTCTTTCTGAAAGCACTACAGCCCCTGGAGGGTTTGAAACTTAGCATGTACTCCCCAAAAACTTAGGGATTAAAAAAAGAAGTTAACTGCAAAGTATCTCAAAACTTTCCTACTGCATGAAGTGGCCCTGAAAAACACATCGACAGGTTGCATTTTCCTCCCATAGGCTCTAGAGGACGTCAATATATTATCAGTTTATTCCATATCTCTCAATTTTAGAAGGGTAGCCAGGAGCTTGGAACACTTAGGGGTTTGATAATTCAATTTACTTTTCAAACTTCTCAAATGTTTGCTCTCCTTGTTAAAATGAAAGGAATGGCTTAGCAAAGATAATTTTCCCTTTGACTAGTGAAAGGCATCAGAAAAATCCATACCTAAGCAGTTTTTCTTTACAGACATTTCACACCCATCTTATATTCTTATTACCACATCCAATATGCGATAACACTACAGTCATTATTTATTTATCTAAACTACACTCTGAAGGGACTTTAAACAGCTTACAGTGAGGGAGAAAACAGTGCCAAAATCCCATGAGAATAAAAGTATAGAAAAGAAGCATATTTACTTATGTCTAAATATGTACAACTTAGATTCTATTATATAACTTTGGCAATATTGAGATTGCTAATATTTTCAACAGCCTAACTGTCGCTAGTGCTGTTGACTGCTCATTATTTTTTTTTCTTCAGAAAGAATTGAGTCAAATAAAACATATGTCCAATATGGAGATTTAGTTCTCACTTTGGCTTAAGGTTTGGTCACTTAAACATGCACTATGGTGATTCAAGTTCAACTGAGAGTCGGTCACTGCAAGAAATTCATCATTGCTTATGGTCTTTGAAAGAAGCCTTTCCTCTATAACGGATCTAGAAATTTGTCAGTTGTTGGTATAAATAAACCAGACTGGGAGGTGACTGATGGTATGTTTCTGCAACAAGAATTATTTTGAAACCATGGAGTAACTGGATTACCCTCCATGGTTTCCACTAAGAAGCTTTTGTAAAAGTATGTGAGTTGTGTCTCCATGAGAGAGGCAGACTGTATTTAAGAGCCCTCCATATCCTCTCCATAGAAACTTCCTAGGAAATAAAGCATCAGTGCAGAATTTCAACAGTCAATGTCTACAAGCACCTACTATGTTCCAGGCACTGTTTTAGGAGATGGGGAATCAAAGAGGAATAAAATGTGGTCCCTGTCTTTGGGATTCCTACAGTCTAGTGGGAAAGAGGTACTCACAGAAAAGATAATTTAAATATAATGTATAGGAGGAAAAGGAGCAATAGACTAGGGAATTACGGTAGCATTTAGCCCAACATAAAGATTTAGGTAAGGTTTCTTGATGGAGGTAACACCTGAGTTAATTAAGAAACAAACAACAGCAAATCAAGACAAATGAGAAAGATGTTCTGACAGGAGGAAGAGCATGAAAAAAGGTATTGTAGTTTGAAATAGCATATAGGGGGCATTTGGTGGACAAAAATGCAACAATACCGTTATTGCTACTAGGTCACAAAACTGACCAGGGATTTGAACCAGAGACCGATGGCCTGCAGAGTTAATGAAGTGTCTCAACAAAAGAGAAATAGGGATGTATTGTACCCTCAACATCATCTATTCTGTAGACAATGCTATCTTGGTAACCATTGCCTTCTCTGGGTTGGCTTATATGTCAATAATGATGATCAGGATGATGGTAACAGTAAGGCTTACTCTGGTCAGAACTTCACATACAGCCCTTTCACAGATAAAAATAACACAAAATTGCACATATCAACTTAGCAATAACAAGAACAAATACTTACATACCACTTACCACAGGCCAGGCATTGTTCTAAGAGCTTTACTGTATTATCTCACTGAATTTTCACAAGAACTCAATGATGGAGCTACCATTACTATCCCCACTTTACTGATGAGTAAACTGAGCCACAGAGAGTTTAAGTAAGTTGCCCCAAATCACAGAGCCAGTGTGGGGTACATCCAAGAAAGCAAACCTAGGCATTCAAGTTTCAGAGTTTATGCTTTTAACCACCATCCTTCACTACCCATTGCATGTCAAAAGCAATGACCAAACAGATGTATATGTATGACTGATTCACTTTGTTATAAAGCAGAAACTAAAAAAAAAAAAAAAGCAATGACCAGACTTTGAATCATTGACTGACTTTATCCCCTTTTCTTTACCTGCTAACAATAGAGAAGTAATTGTTATATGCTTGGACGGACAAAAGAAAAAAATAATAAGGTAATTCTGATTGTCAGCCTTCCAATTCTGCAGAAACTATAAATCTGATCCCAACAGAGAAACTCTTGCCAGACACAGGGAACAAAGAGTTCCAAGTTCTAGATCTTTTTCTTGGATGCATTACAGAGGCCAGGGTCAGACCATCAGTATCTGAACAGCAATGGCGAGAAGAGACGGTGTTGGCAAGAACCAGAGAGCTGGAGTCCTAACAACCATAAACATATGACGTTCCTTTAGAACAAGCAAGTGATTAACATTCCATGATTTAAGTGATGGCTGGTAGTCTTATTTCTATTGCTTTTTGCAGACTCATAAAAACTCAGGCTCAGCTTTGCTACATCTTCCAATTAGAAGAGAAGCCAGAAATATAAATTTTTACATGAAATAACTTGAAAGCTTTAAATACTGAGAAGTCTAAAATACATTGTAGACAAAACAAAACATATATTGGGTCAGTTTCATCCCATAGGCTGAGTCTCTTGTGTATTTCTGTAGCCTTATAATCTTTTAAGATCTCACCTCCTCATCTAAAAATGTAGACAGAGTGAACTTTATGTCAGATTCTTTGAAGACAATGCCTTACTTTGCAATGTGAATACATACCAAATACAAGTTTGAATGAAATGATAAGTCTCGATAATTAGTAACCTCATTTCCCAGAAAGAAATATCAACTATTATATGCAGAGGTGAAAGTAGAGATTATTTGAGGCTTCCCTATCCCCTCTTCATAAGGCAGATGAAGAAATTACACCAGAGACAGACAATGACTTGCCCACAATCAGTGGTTTATTAATGGTAGAATTTGAGCTCAAACACAAGTTTCAATACATAACCTTTCTCCTCATCAGCCAGCTTTCTTTATTCTGTCAAGGAAGTCATTTGAACTCCTAGATCCAGCCATGCCTGCAGTCAATCACCCTGCACTGGATTTTTCAATTACATGTACCAGTAAACCTTTCCCCTCCCCCTTATTTTCCTATTGATGTAGCCACTTCAGTTGGGTTTCTGTCACTTGCAACCAAAAGAATGGGACTATTAGTCCCAGAAACAATGACTCCTTTCCACATTCCTGCTACATCCTGCTCTTCTCCAAACGGGAATACCTGCCTTTCCTTATGCTTACACAAATCATACAAATTCTTTAAGACCTAGTGAAACTGAGCAGGATCCTGTGGGGCTCCTGGGCATGGAAGCCTTTCTGTGTCCCCCATTTCTGGTTTGAAGGGAATAGGCTTCAGCCTCCATGATCTTCCCTGAGTTCCAAAGGTCAGGTTCAAACAGTTGCTAATCAGGGAAGGGAGGGGATGCAGAGACAAGGGATGAGCAGTCAAGAAACAATCGTGTGGGCTTGGGACACGATCCTGGTTCTGACTCAAGGGATACACATAACAGTATCTTTGAATTCTTCTGCAGAACTAGAATCCCCCAACAAAATGGAAGATGTTATCTACTTGATGAAGCATTCTTCATTCCAGAGAGAAGATCAGGAGACCACCTGAGTCCAGATTAAAGGAATACAGGCCTTACACACACGCTGATCCTTATCAGCAACACGCCACCGCCCCCCCCAACCATTGCTATAAAACTCCTCACCAAATTCCCCCCCGTTGGGACCCACAGTTTTGTAGGGCACGAGCCCACTGTGTCCCCCTTTGCCTGGCAAAGCAATAAAGCTATTCTTTTCTACTTCACCCAAAAGTCTGTCTCTGAGATTCGATTCGGCACCAGCGCACAGAGGCTGACTTTTCGGCATCATTAACCCTACTCTAGTTCCCCCATGAAGATTTTCCCTACTACTATATCCAATCCTGTGTGTGTGCGTGTGTGCGTCCACATACGTACTCTGTCTCCCTCCCCTACTTTAGTATTTGTAATCAGCATCTTACAATTAAACACTATCTTATTCTCAATTTATTTGATATCTTCCAAACTAGAACATAAGCTGCCAATTCAGAAGCATATCTCAAAGCTATCTTCTGGTTCTGCCATGAAGCCAGAGAGAGAACTGGTCTTTTTCAGAACTTAGCTTTACGTTAGTAGAACTCTCCTGATCATTCCAACTTAAGCTGTATAGACACTGGGACCCAAATACTGGTTATATTTCAATGTGATGGCCTATGGTTTTGTATTAAATTTGCTTTTGCCAGAAAAAGACCTTGGAATCATTTGACGTTTACCATTTTACAAAGTACAACATTTTAGGGATGAATGATTTAATTTCCTTTGTTCTTCAGTCCAGTTTTAGGGACGCAAAAGGCTATTCCAAGTGTGTAATGAGGCAAGAACTTCTCTTATTACTTTTTTGGTATCCTGCATCTTCAAAATGTCTCTACTAGTACCAGTGCATGACAGTTCCTGCCCATTGCATCAAGAAGATTGGGGAGGAAATGCCAAAAAGCATATTGAAAGAATTCAATTCTTTCCCTGAAGAAGAGAAAAACATATAATTCTTTTTGAAGGAATCCTGGGTTGAACAGTCGCTTAGTTTTCTCAAAAGGTGAGAATATTTTATTTTTTTAAATGCAAATTGTGTTGCCCCGACAAACAACCCTTCAGAATTTTGAATAGTGGAGCTAACCCAAGTGCCTCAAAGAACATCTGAATGCATGAATCACCATTATTGATTTAAAATACACACACACACATATATAGTTCCCTAGCACTAGGTCTTAAATTTTACTCAAGTTATGGGTTTTTGAGTCATAACTGAACAACAAAGTCAAAGAAGTTAATGAATAAAGAAGGAATTTCTCTGGCTAACAGTGACTCAGTGTTAGCCATAATTTTAGGGCAAAATATAAGCTGAATCACATGGAAATGAGTAACTTGAACTTACAACACATTTGGCCTAGTCAACAGTTCTCTTGAATGAAGAATTCATATAGAACTGACACAACTTTAGGATTGCCCCTTTCTCTCATCATATACATACAGACACACATGCATACACACCTGCATATGCACACATAATATTCATTTTGGACATTTGTAACCCAGGCGTTACGAATAGTTCCTAGCTAACTAAAAAAAAAAAAAAAAAAAACAACAACAAAAAAAGCAAAAAAACTAGTCATGTCAATCTACACATTACACAGAATTCTTTACAGTGCCTGCTTTTACATTCCCTCAAGAACATCTATAAGTAGCTAGTTCACATGAGGTAGCCACTCATCACCATTACTACATAACTTAGAAACATATGGTGTAGCTCTGCCATGCCAACTTCTAGGTATTCACTCTAGCATTCTGACAAAAGAAGAAAAAACAAGTTCAGAACTGTTTTTCAAATTGTCATTTATCAGCTGCTGAAACATACATGGTGACAGCCTGATGACTAGGTTTTTGTTGTGGACATAAATTATCATTACCTGCATGTTATATTTAGATTCACAGTAGTACAAGGAAAATATACCTACAAATGATAAAATATTGAAACTGAGCAAAACCCTGTGGGGCTCCCAGGTACAAATGCTTTCTGTGTCCCCCTTTTCTTGTTTGTAGGAAATAGGCTTCACTTAACCTCTATGACCTTCCCTGAGTTCCAAAGGGCAGGTTCAGTTGCTAATCAGGGAAGGGATAGGATGCAGAGACAAGTGGGGAGCAGTCAAGAAACAAAAATGCAGCCTTGGGTCAGGGTCCTGGTTCCTCCTCAAGGAATATACGTAACACTATCTTGGAGCTCTTTTGCAGAACTAAGGCCCACACCCAGGTGGAGGAGGGCAACTTCTGGCTGAGCGCAAGATTCCCGGAGCACCGCCCTGTTACATCACCACCAACCAATCAGAAGAAAGTCACACACCCTGGAGCCCTCACCCCAAATTCTGCCTATAAAAACCTCCCTCCAAACCATCAGGAATTTCGGGATTTTTGAGCATGAGCCATCCATTCTTCTTGCTTGGCTCTGCAATAAACCTTTCTCTGCTCCAAATTCCTACATTTCCATTTATTTGGCCTCACTGTGCCTCGGGCACACAAACTGTGTTCGGTAACAATATGTTTTCACATAGTCTGTTTCGAGTCCCCTCTTTTAAGTGAGAAGAGTGTTAGAAAGTCTAGGCATTCTCTTTCCCAGTAAAAGTAAAACCGAAGTAATTAACTATCAGAATGATCCAGCAACAGCACCTTTTTCCTCTACTTCCCAATCGTTCTTCTGAGCTAAAATACTTTTTTTTTTCCCAGCTCAAACCGCACAGACAGACTGACAATAGTCTGCTGTTCAGATTTACCAGCTAACAGCCCATCTCTCTCCTTCACACTCTTTACGAAGTTAGTACTTAAACGATTATTTTGCCTATGTTGACTATTTGATAGGTGCCCAAAGGGGGAGGGGCAGGTCTTTCTCAACTCAAATAGAAATAATCCTGAGTAAAGAAGTACAGGAGACATGCTATAACTTCTATGTTTAACTTTAGAATATTCCTGGCCAGTGTTGTATATGAAAAAGATAGGATGAGAGAACTCCATGCCTAAATTCCCACCCTGTCACCTGTCTACACAGTGCTTTAGGCAAATTACAAAACCTCTCTGAGTCTCAGCTTTCTTTTCTAAAAATGAGGATGTAATTCCTGAAATATGAAGAGAACTTAAAATGATCTAAGAACAGAAGTAGGAAGTTAGGTTAAAAACGAAGGAAATTTAAATAAACTGTAGATTTTAGTTAACAATAATGTTAACAATAATGTATCACGATTGGTTCTTTAATTGTAACACATATACCATACTGCTGTAAGATAATTATAGGGGAAAACTGCGTCTGGGTTGTATGGAAACTCTCTGTACTCTTTTCTCAATTTTTCAGTAAATCTAAAACTCTCCTGAAAAACTAAAGTCTATTTTTTTTAAAATGACCTAAGGTAGGTGCCTTGCACATAGTAGGTACTTGAAAAATGGTAGCCAGTGTTATGACATAGACTATTTGGTTTCATAAAGTCTATTAAACTCTGTACAATATGACCTTTTTCCCCTCAACTTTATGGAGATATAATTGACATAGAACACTGTGTAACTTTAAGGAATACAGCATGAGGATTTGACAATATGACCTTTTCCTCAGTTCAACAATTCTTTTTCATCATTTTCTACCCGACCCCATGCCACCCTATTCCCTTTCTCTACATCATTTTTCCTCTTTTTCTAATTCATCCATTTCTATTCTACTACAAACTCATGTTTACTTTACAACTAGTTTTTATTTCTTCAAGACTAATTCATCAATCTTATTTGTCGGCTTTAAATTTTACCACACTGATTACGCAAACTTTTAGTTACTTTCAATGACTGCTCCTTAAAAAAAAAAAAAAAAGTTCAAGCTTTCTACTTGGAGAAAAATAGCAGAACAGCTTTTTTCCAGAAAGGCACGAAACACTTAAAAGATACAGTAATGGGTAGAACTCGTTTTCTGTTGTAATAAAGAGATAGATATTCAGCTTCCCAGTATAGACAACAGCCGTGAGGCAGCTTTGCCGGGATATGTATTTAGTCTGCTGCAACAACTAAAAATAGTTTGACCAAATGCCAGTGTTATCAACCTGTCCTGGAGTCCATCTGATATTAAGGTCATGTGTAAAAACAGAACTCACTTGCCCCTCAAAACCATAGCTTTGGGGCTTCCCTGGTGGTGCAGTGGTTGAGAGTCCGCCTGCCGATGCAGGGGACTCGGGTTCGTGCTCCGGTTCAGGAAGATCCCACATGCCGCGGAGCGGCTGGGCCTGTGAGCCGTGGCCGCTGAGCCTGTGCGACCGGAGCCTGTGCTCTGCAGTGGGAGAAGCCACAACAGTGAGAGGCCCGCGTACCGCAAAAAAACAAAAAACAAAAAACCACAGCTTTGAATAGATCCAGGTAAAACATACCAGATCAGATCAGAAAAACTAGCCTCATGACGATCTTTCTGGCTAAAGGTTCTGTTTAGAAGAAATGGGTCTTCATGAAAATGGATTTCTTTCCCCATTCTGGTGCTGGATTTCAGCCTCTATTGGAAGGACAGAGCTATAGAGCCTTTTGACTGATAAAGGGAAGTTTGTTTTTTAACTTTTAAGTGACAACAGTTTTCATTGCCAAAGGAACAGGATATCTTTAGCAGGTGCTGTTAATAGTTAATAATGGGATAGATTTTGGAGACAGAATTGCCCCTGCTATCAAGACACAATTACCAAAATAATTCCAACCTGAAACTTGAAACATCAGGCCCTGTGGACCCAAACCCAACCTTAAAAGAATATCCAAAAACTTGTACTGTTCGGAGAATACTTTTGCTCTACTGTAGCTCAAAATCCTCATTGAAAAAGCAAGGGACCACTGATGGGGGTTTGAGAGTAGAAGTGTAGCCCACCTGCTCTTTCTCAACCAGGAAATGAGTTTTATTTTTTAATAAAACTGATACCCAAGCTTGTGATAGCCGAAATAAATCATCAGCTCTGGGTGGTGCGTGTACGTATACAAGCAAAGCAAACAGAGAAATCTGTGTTAACTCAAGATAAGGCTGGATAAATATAGGAAAACCCAGCAGTCTACTACAGGCAGCACGTAATTCAGTCTCAAATGGCAGCAACCGAGAAATTCACTATTTTAAGAAATTGGTCTCCTAACCTCCATGGGGTTAGAGCTAGCTTTATCGCCCCTCACACCGCCCCTCTAGGGGCTTCACTGGTTTTTCTGTTAGTCCAGCTGCTGCAGATTCATCTAAAAGAGAACGGGATGCTTTCTTCACTCACTCACTGCAGCTGGGGACCTGACCCCTTCTCTTCTGGGCCGACGCCCTCGACCTGCATTAACTAACCCCTCCTTTCTCTGGCTGGAGAACAGCTGATAGAAATAAGCACTTTTTTTCACATCAAAGGCAGCCCAGAGCCTCCTCAGCCTTGCCAGCCTCAGACACAAAAAGCTTTTGATGCTTATAATTGCGAGGCTTTTTCCAGCTGCACTTTATCAAGCTAGCAGCGCCAGGGCTTGGAGGGCCTCGCAGAACCAGAAGGTGGCGGCGAAGTCACCTTGGGAAAAGAAGGGGGTCAGTGGGGGTAAGGCAGAAGGGCTGACCCGGGCATTAGGACCAGACGGCGCGCCCCTGCTCTGGGGTCAGTGAGCAAGGGGAAGGGAGATTGGAGGGAAGCCCAGCCAGAGTGAAGCGGTGTCCAAGGACCCCCGAGGCGACCCTAATAGGTGATCAGATGACCCGGGCGGAGGGTGCCCTTCGCAGCATCACGGGAAGCTTCGCTTTCTGGGCTCGCTTCCTCCCGCCTGCCCCTGCGGTTGCTCTCTGCCCGCGTTAGCCTGAGAGCGGCTCGGAGGCGCTCTACTCGCTCCGCACCGGAGCCCCCCCTCTGCCGGGCGCCCCCGCCCGCCCGCCCAGCGCACGCCCAGGAGGGCGGGCCGGGAGTTGAGCGCAGCCGCCCGCCGCCGGAGAGTGCTGGGAGCCCTGCAAGCAAGCCAGGCCTCTCTGGGCGCCGCGGGCTGCAAATCACTCCCCGAGCCTCCCGGGCCACAAAGCGGGACTTGCCCGCCTCGCTCCCCGAGAGGGAGGCCCGGGCACTGGATGCTGCGCTCCAGGCTCCTTGCCGGGCCCGGGCAGCTCCTGGCGCGCTCCGGGCTGGGTTGGGCCAGGCCCAGCCGCGGAGAGGGGGCCTCGTAACCCCTTCCCCCGGGCGCGGTCTCCTCCGCCTCCAGCTCCTCCTCGCCAGCTGCGCCGCCAGCTCCCATTGTGCGCCCCGCTCGCCTGGCGACATCCCGGCGCTACTCCCTGGGCCTCCCAGGCGCACCTACCTTCTGCTGCCGGCGAGCCATGTCGGTGGGCTGCTTGGCGTTGAAGGGGTAGGCGATGCACCGCATCACGAACACGTAGAGCTGCAGCCTCTTCTTCCTCTCCTCCTCCTCTTTTTGCAGCCGTTCCAACTCCTCCTTCTCCTTCTCGCTCGCGACCGACGGGCTGGGGCTGGAGGGCCGGCCGCCACCGGCGCGGCTGCTGGGCTGCAGACCCCCGGCCCCGCCGCCGCTGCTCGCGCCGCTGCCCCCGCCGCCGCCGGCGCCCGCCCCGGCTCCGGCTCCGGCGCCGCCGCCGACCCCCAGCCCGGCGCCGCCGCCCGAGCCTTCGCTGGTGCGGCTGGGAGACAGGCGCGCGCTGGACGCGGCCGAGCTGAGCACATCCTTGCTGCTCTCCTCCTCCAAGATCTCATCCGATTCCTCTTCGCTGGATGAAGGGTCCAGCATGGTGGCGCCTGGGGAGGGGGGGGTCCCTGGAGCCCCTGGCTTGGGGTGCAAAAGGTGGGGGGCGCTGGAGGCAGCTGGGGGTCGGCTCTCCCGGATGGCCGCTTCTCCCCAAATCAGGGAGCGGGCGCGCTGCTGCTCAGCCTCGGCCGCCGCGACTGCTTCCTCCGCCCGGCGTTCGAGAGCTGGGCTCAGACTCAGAAGCACGAGGGGAGGAGGGGGAGGGAGGGTTGCGTCCGTGGACCCGAGGTGGGCAAGGGGGAGAGTCAGTTGCGAGCCCCGAGCCCGCAGCCGGATGCCATCTGCAGCCGCTGAAGGAGGCGCCTCCAGAAAAGATGCCGAGTGTTGCAAGCTGTCGGTGCAGCCTAGAGCCGAAGAGGCATCTTGCCGATTGGGGAGGGAGCGGCGCTTACGTGTTTATTGGCTTAACTCTCCCCTGTCCGCGGCGTAAGGGTGGCTGCAGAGGGCTGGAGCGGGGAGAGCACAGAGCATCCCCCAAAGTCTCAGAGCTTCCGTACTGACCCTAACGTTTTCCCGCTCTTCTCACTCCCACCCCTTTGTGGATAATTTCCTCCTTGATGCCCAGCTCTCCTGGCTTCGACCTCTCTCCCCCTCCCGCGGACAAAAAGTTCTTGCGGGAGGAGGAAATAGACAAACCAGTAATGACTTTTTGTCAGCGAAGAGTAGGCTATTTGGAGACTCTTAATTCAGAGGTCTCACTAAGAGCAAGTCGGCGAGATCTTATACGCGAAAGAAAGAGGCTATTTCCTATCCCCAGCTTTCTTCACACTCGGACACGGGGGCAGTGGGGCTGCGCAGCCTATTTGTCCCACCTGTGTAAACTCTGATGCCAGAGGTTTACATACGCCCACTCTCAATAAAATACAAGTGAATCCAATTCTGAGCGGATTGGTGTATCGACCATGCAGCTCAACTATTTAAGTAGAACCCCCCCACACCTGCTTACTCTGCATTCTTCAATTCCAAGAACTGGTAATACTTTATGCTGAGGTGAGCCTACCGTAGAAACAGAAGGGTTTCTGGTTGCTGAGCCTTTCCTCCATTATGGCTCGCTGGAAGATCTGGGTGGAGGATTGGGGACCCCAAGATCAGACAAAGGCACCCTAAGAACTGAGTGCATCAACATCTAATGCGTTTACTCTGTCGCGCAGTCTTCCTTCCTGCTTCTCCGTTATCTATTAATTCAAAGCAGCAGATGGTGCTTTCCTCCTCCCTGCTCCTTTCACTTAAGCCAAAAAACCCAGCTCACGGGGGAGCTGGCCAGCGTGCTGAATCTTATCAGCGACAGGCAGATGGATTGAAAACGAACCAACACCTTTTACCCTTTGATCTTAGGCTATCTAGAGACCTCTCTTGGCTTTTTCTCACCCCGTCTCCTACATTTATGTATTTTCAGTGCTCTAATTATTCGTAGATACTCGTGGGAGTTATTGTTAAAGTGTAGTGCGAATTTAAAGTGTACATCACATCTGTCTTTATGTATTTTAAAATTTACCATGAGTTTTACTGTAGGCTTTGATATTCAAAGGAAGTTTTCTAGCTAGTCTGTTTGAGACCTAAAAAATGAATTTAAGGGCTTCCCTGGTGGCGCAGGGGTTGAGAGTCCGCCTGCCGATGCAGGGGACGCGGGTTCGTGCCCCGGTCTGGGAAGATCCCACATGCCAGGGAGCGGCTGGGCCCGTGAGCCATGGCCGCTGAGCCTGCGCGTCTGGAGCCTGTGCTCTGCAACGGGAGAGGCCACAACAGTGAGAGGCCCGCATACCGCAAAAAAAAAAAAAAAAAAAAAAAAAAAAAAAAAAAAAATTGAAACAACTAGCTCCACATTAATTCCAAAATCCTGTTTAAATTTTTTAAATTAAGTAATATATACATGGCTCATACTTGACTTCACCACCATACTCACCTCAAGGACAAAAGTTCTGTGGTCATCATGCATTCTGTATCAATTTAAAATAGGTAATCCAGGGCCTCCCTGGTGGCGCAGTGGTTGAGAGTCTGCCTGCCGATGCAGGGGATACGGGTTCGTGCCCCGGTCTGGGAGGATCCCATATGCCGCGGAGCGGCTGGGCCCGTGAGCCATGGCCGCTGGGCCTGCGCATCCGGAGCCTGTGCTCCGCAACGGGAGAGGCCACAAGAGTGAGAGGCCCGCATACCGCAAAAAGAAAAAAAATAAATAAATAAAATAAAATAGGTAATCCAGCAACATAGAAAGTGTTATATTTTGGCAGTTCTCACGTTTAAATTTTTTCTAAAGAAGTAAAAGATGTTCAAATTATGTTTTCTTGGTTTCCCTGGGATGTGAAATATAGTAGGCCAATCAATCAGTAAATTAACCTTTATTTAGCACCTTTTTACGAGTGAACATTGTTCTAGGTGCTTAGGGTAGGTGGAATTTTTAGAAGACATTCTCTTCAAGAGTCTATAATCTCCTTTGGGAGATACAGTACAAGTATGTGAAAAAGATTAACAACACTTATTTCAAGGCAACATATCAACAAATTCAAGTTAGTAAACTGCTAAAAGCTTGGTTGAATGAAGCAACTGGGAATGGGAGAAAATCATATATTTCCTAAAAGAGAGTTAAATTTTAAAGAAAGGAGCCATATAACTGGATGGCGAAAAGGGAAGCTATTATAAGTGGAAAGGGTGACTTGCAAAGGCATAGTGATAGGACAAAGGACCAAGTAAGGTACAGAGTGTTATGCAGATGGTGTGTGGGTAGGAAAGGGGGAATTGAGGAGGAAAAAAAAAAGTTAAAATTATAATCCATTTAGCCAAATTGGGGGGGAGGGTTCATATTTAGGACATGAAGAAATGAATTGTTAGCTAGGGAGCATGTGGTGATTTGTGGAGGAGGTGCTTTTGAAGGCAAGACAAAGCCATTTACTAATTAGATATTTTTCAAGCAAGATAAGGCATTTAAGTATCATCACATTAGGCACTGGTAGAAGAGTGATCATGAACTCTTGTCTTTAGAACCATTTGGAATTTCTCAATCACTGTAGTACATTTCTGTTTAGTTTTATATTTTTACAAATCTTTGAGTTTTGTGGGGTTTTTTTCCATTTATACTCATTAAAACATAAACTCAGTATCTACCTTGTGTTAATCATATAAACCTATGATATCAGTATTAAATATGACATTGCTTAGATAAATCTAACACTCTCCTCAATACACCCATGAGCGTTCAATCAAAGAGACTTAAACCAATTTTATTGGAAATACTTTTATAATCTTTTTTTTCAAAACATGTCCATTACTGACTTTTAAAATGTACGTCCTTTCAAAGGTATTTTTTACCTTAGCTGAAAGTCAATTCAGTGTCCTAGGAGATATTATAACTCTTTGCTACTGCTGAAGATAAGATATGCCAACCCGAACTCCTTAGGCATCTAAACCAGGAGTTGTGGCTTTCCTAGATGCAAATTTTGATGAAGGAAGAAAAGAACCCCAGAACATATCCAAAGGCTCTGAACATTTGCCTACTTTTTGTTGACATCCATATTCTTCTTTTTAAAAATACAAATCTACCATAGATTCTGATACACATAAGTATTTATGTGCTCAAACAAGCTATTTTAGGCGCTTGCACGCTTGCCTCTACCTCCAGTTCGGCTTTGTAGGAAACTTGAATAACCTTAAGGTGATAGAATAAATCTCAGTCAGCCATCTGGAGACCATATCATGAAAGTATAAGTTATAACATGGAATTTTTTAAATCCCAGCAAAACCTAGAGGAAATAGAAATGACTGAGACACTAAACCAGGGTTTTATCATCTGGACCTTGATTATTTCTAAACCTCATTCTTCCCTGAATTGTTTGCTGTGATTGTGTAAAAAGCCGCAAATATGAAGGAATAGCTGACTTGTTGACAATCAATAGACACTTTGGTGAAAAACGATCACTTCTTTATGTCACTCATATAACATGTTTCAATCAGATAAAACTGAGTTTAATGCCCATCTTAATGTTTTTCTCAGTTTGTTACTAGAGGAGAGTTAGGCCAAATTAAATATATATATTTTTTAAATCTCACAATAAATTTCATATTATCTAGATGTAATCATCTCATCCAATCAATATATATTTTTTAAATTTAAGAATAACTCACAAACACCAAAAAGGGTAAATTTGAACCCTACGGTATGCCTAAAGTCAAGTTAAATGCTTGGGCTCTCGACACAGGCAGTTCTGCCTTTGCTACTTAATAGCAGTTATTCTGAGAAAATTATTCAATGACTCAGACTCACTTTCCTCATCTGTAAAATGAGAGATAGTAGTACTCATTTCCCTCAGAATGACAAGAAAATTAAATTCAGTATTATAAGAAAAGTATTTTTCAACAGATTTTAGGTTTAAACTTTATTTCAACTGGTGGGAGATGGACCTAAAATAAATGAGCTGACTAGAAATTGGACATGCATAACTGGAAGGAAAAACAACATTAAAAAATCAAATAGCTGAACTTTCTCACACAATATCCAAAAATAAACTAAAAATGGATTAAAGACAATGTAAATGAAACCATAAAACTCCTAGAAGAAAACATAGGCAGTGTGCACATTGACATCGACCTTAGCAATCTTTTGGGGGGTATGTCTCCTCAGGCAAGGGAAAAAAAATCAAAAATAAATAGGACTACATCAAAGGAAAAGATTCTGCACAGAGAAGGAAACTATCAACAAAATGAAAAGGCCACCTACAGAACAGGAGAAGACATTTGCACATGTTATGTTTGATAAGGGGTTAATATCCAAATATACAGAGAACAAATACAACTCGACATTAAAAAAAAAAAAATTAAAATAATGGGCAGAGGACCTGAAAAGACATTTTTCCAAAGAAGTCATACAGATGGCCAACAGGCACATGAAAAGCTGCTCAACATCACTAATTTTCAGAGAAATGCAAATCAAAACCATAATGTCAAACCTGTCAGAATGGCTATTATCAAAAAGATAAGAGGGCTTCCCTGGTGGCGCAGTGGTTGAGAGTCCGCCTGCCGACGCAGGGGACATGGGTTCGTGCCCCGGTCCGGGAGGATCCCGCATGCCGTGGAGCGGCTGGGCCCGTGAGCCATGGCCGCTGAGCCTGCGTGTCCGGAGCCTGTGCTCTACAACGGGAGAGGCCACAACAGTGAGAGGCCCGCGTACCGCAAAAAAAAAAAAAGATAACAAATAACAAGGATTGGCGAAGATGTGGAGCAAAGGGAACCCTTGTGCACTGTTAGTGGGAATGTCAATTGGTGCAGCCACTGTGGAAAACAGTACAGAAGTTATTCAGAAAATTAAAAATAGAACTACCATACCATCCAGCAACTCCACTCCTAGGTATTTATCTGAAGAAAACAAAAACACTAATTCGGAAAGATTATATGCACACTTATATTCATTGCAGCATTACTTACAATAGCCAAGATATGGAAGCAACCTAAGTGCCCATCAATAGATGAATAGATAAAGAAAATGTGGTGTATATATACAATGGAATCTTGCTCAGCCATAAAAAAAGAATGAAATCTTGCCATTTGCTACAACATGGGTGGACCTAGAGGGTACTGCACTAAGTGAAATAAGTCAGAGAAAGACAAATATTGTATGAATCCACAAATTTGTGGAATCTAAAAAACAAAACAAATGAACAAATGTAACAAAATAGAAACAGAGTCATAGATACAGGTGGTTGTTATGTATAGAAATATTGAGAAATATAGAAAATTGTGCACCAGAAACTAACATAGTGTTACAGTCAATTATACCTCACAAAAAACAACAAACTCATTTAAAGAAAAGATCAGATTTGTGGTTACCAGAGGCAGGGGATGGGAGGAGGGGAAACTGGATGAAGGTGGTCAAAAGGTACAAACTTCCAGTTTTAAGATAAGTAAATACTAGGAATGTAATGTTTAACATGATAAAGATAATTAATATTGCTGTATGCTATATGTGAAAGTTAAGAGAGTAAATCCTAAGAGTTCTCATCACAAGGAAAACCATTCTTTTCTTTTATATCTATATACACATGGAGATGATGGATGTTCACTAAAATTACTGTGGTGATCATTTTACAATACACCTTAAACTTATACAGTGCTGTATGTCAATTATATCTCAATAAAAATGAAAGAGAAAAATAAAAAATCACATAATCCAGAAATAGATCCTTGAAAAACAGAATACTTACTTATCAGTATTTATTTAATTGATCCCTATCTTGTTTTAGATAGTATTTTCAGGGACTTAGAAAATGGTTTTTTTGTTTGCAAAAGCTGCTCTTCATCATTACTTTTTATCATATAATAATTCTTGCTAAAATGAAATGAAGTGGGTTAAGATGGAATTAAAGGATAATCATAAGATGAAAATAATAGAATCGAGCCACATAAAAACATTTTCTTTTACTCCAGGCAACAAAACAAAAGGTTTTGGAATGATAAATAATACTACTTACAGGAATTGGTCTCGGAAAACCACCTTATTAGTTTAAAAAGATGATAAAAATGGAACAATGTATTTTACAATAAATATTTAACTTGAATTCTGAAAACCAACTGTTCACAAGGGTAATCACATTTCTTGTGTATACAATTTCTTTTAATAGAAGTAAGAGCTAGATGTGGTATAGATTGAAATGGTTTATGCTGGTGTTTACATGGACAAAGGGAAGGATTGAGTCTTTTGCATTGATTCTGGGATACAGTGACATGCCAGCAAATAAAAGGAAAAAAAATACCAGTATAGCTGTTTCCATATGAGATATTAGGTAGATAATTCCTCTAATTAGCCTAATTCTCTAATTTGGCTTACACTGGTATATGCTGTTACCATTATATCTTTACCTTCTCAAAATAATTTTCTGGGTTGATTGTCTTGGTTATATTTAATTGGCTTTAGACTGGGAAGCTTTTAACAGCTTGTAAATAGGAATGACTGACATCATGGTATTTTCATATTAACAAGTTTGTTTTTAAACAATTGAAAATAGTAAATTCCTTCAACTTGGGCTACCCTAAAACATATGGGTCTTTTGAATAGCTAATCTTCTGGAGGAAGATAATGAGTAGGAAAAAAAAGTTGAGAGAGGCTTGATGAATGAAGGGAAAGTAAGCAAAAATCTAAGGATGGGTCCCATTAAGGGGTAGATACTATCATCTGGGTCACAGGTCAATAGAGGCTAACCTGCTGGGGGAAATGCTTTAAACCAGGTCTAGTCACCCACATGCCATTAGCAAGAGGCTGATAATACTTGAGTAAAACATATATTTTAGGCTTTGTATCTAAGCAGAATCTCTGCCTTCATCATCCAGAATTCATATTTTGATGTTTTACCACTTTCTGACCAGTTGCAAGGTACAGAAAACTGAAGTAACAATTAGGTACTATTAGGCATGCCTGCAAAAAGACAGAGAGAGAGAAGGCCCTGCCCCAAGACTGCAGGCCTTGAATCCACACACCCCAGTTAAATGGAAGAAGAAAACAGAAGAGATACACGTGGCTGCCACAGCTCTTTGATGCACAGTGACCTGCCTACTCATTAACATGCTTCAACTGGCATATATTATCTGATAAATCTGATTAATATGCCCTCTTCTTGAGGAGGAGAGAGAAGAGAGCCAGAAGCTTGCCTTTCTCCCTGAGAGATCATAACCCAAACTACCACCTTTCACCAAGTGGCTCAGGCTCTCAGATCCCTGGCTGTCCTGCAACCAAGAACCCGGGTGAACCGCTGTATTTGATTCTTAAGAGTGGGTCTCTCTCCATCAGTTGTATTTATTTGGAATTCTGGCACTTTCTTGGCAATATCTTTGAAAGAGATAATGAGTTAATGCATGTGTGTGCTTGGAACAAAGTAGAGTAAGCATTTGTTAAATGCCAGTGGAGATGGAGATGCTGTTGGTAACTATTATGAAACTTATTGAAAATGACAAGGCTAGGTTCTATTTTTTGCAAACGGGAAGAGGGGCATAGTTCACTAAGGCCAGTGAGAACCTCTTGCCCCGTAAGAGAAAGGCAACTTAGCAATGGAAACCCACAGCAGACTATGAGAGTCAGTACCAGAGCTACAATACAGGTCTTGGAGGAAGTGGGCATTGTGTTCCTTCAGTATACACTTAATACCTCCCCTTCTTCACCCATTCTAATGTCTTGATCTACTTTAACATTTTTATTTTTATTTTATTTTTTTTATTTTTATTTTTTTTTTGCGGTACGCGGGCCTCTCACTGTTGTGGCCTCTCCCGTTGTGGAGCACAGGCTCCGGACGCGCAGGCTCAGCGGCCATGGCTCACGGGCCCAGCCGCTCCACGGCATGTGGGATCCTTCCGAACCGCGGCACGAACCCGCGTCCCCTGCATCGGCAGGCGGACTCAACCACTGTGCCACCAGGGAAGCCCTACTTTTACATTTTTAGAAGTTATACGAACACAAGGAGGAGAGTTAACTGAAGGACAGGGGCAAAGTCGTGAAGCTGGAAGAGTTGGCTAGAACTCTAAGAGGAACCCTTGGAGTGTATTTAAACAGGCACATCAATTGTCATAAAGATGCTTTCCTACCTTTTTCTTGCAAGGCATGACTTCATGCTATAAAAAGACCAGCATACAGACTTTCCTTGGACTGGTGAAAATCAATCTCCATTTCAGACAACTCACCATAGGAAATGCAATAAATGTTTAAAGAATATTCTGCACTCAAAGTCAACTCATAGTGAAGAGACAGCAAAAAGTTAGACCAAAATCATAAGGCTTTATCTCTCCTCCCATTATTTTTATTCTGCAAAACAAAATGAGACTCCTGTGAGTCACCAAGGCATTTGGCCTGTCAGCGATTAAAACAGCACATTTACCGTGCAGTGGCCATAACCTATTTGATTACTTCAGAAAATGTGTGGAAAAGGGAAAGCCTTACAGGTGTCTTGATGCCTTCAGGCAATAGGTTGAGTAATCACATAGAACCGAGTCATAATTTTTCCCCCACCATACATATGCATGACCTCTGGCAACTTCACAGGCAGGGGGAATGGCTTCAAGACGGAGTAACTCCATCATGGGGCTCAACTATATAGTCAAGGTTACTGAAGGCAGTTGAGTCTTCAGTTCCCTGCTGACAATTTACTAGTTGGGTGATCAAAGTGATGAATGTTCAAACTGTGCCCAAATTCATAACACAAAATATGTGGCTTTAAAATTAATCTCTCATAGGAGTAACTAGTTTAAAAAATAAGAGAAATTGTAGCCTGTTAAGAGTTTGTTTTTTTTTTTTTTTTTTTTTTTTTTTTGTTACGTGGGCCTCTCACTGTTGTGGCCTCTCCCCTTGCGGAGCACAGGCTCCGGACGCACAGGCTCAGCGGCCATGGCTCACGGGCCTAGCCGCTCCGCGGCATGTGGGATCTTCCCAGACTGGGGCACGAACCCGTGTCCCCTGCATCGGCAGGCGGACTCTCAACCACTGCGCCACCAGGGAAGCCCAAGAGTTTGTTTTTATCCCTAGGTTTGCCCAGGTTAACTGGCATTTCGGTGATAAAAGAAAACTTTTAACATCTCCACATCAACCTTATATTCCATAATTATTGATATAGTTTCATGGTCAAATATTTGGTCTTTTCAACCTCATTATTACCTTTGCTATTGCCATGGTTTGTATATTGTTTTTCTAATTCTTACAGACATGATTCACTGGGTAAAACATGTCTATATACCACCTGTTTTACCGAGTTGTTTCTAGAAAGAAAAAAGAAACTCAAACCAAGAATCTAAAACACCAAATTTTGCACAAAGGTTTGAGTTGTGGCTTTGGGATCAGACTTGAGTTCAAATCCTGGTTCTTAGCTGTGTGACCTGAAAAAGATAGTTCTTTGATCCTCAATTCTTCAACCTTAAAAGTGGCAATAAAAGCACCAGTAATCCATAGGGATTTTATGAAGGTGAATCAAATTCATGCATCTAAAATGCTGAGCACAATGGCTGACACCTGTTCAGGAAAGGAAAGCTATTGTCAACATTACACATGAATTGGTATCCAACTCTGTGGAAGAACTTAAAAAAGAGAGAGGTGTCCAGCACTTGTCCACTGCAGAGAGGACAGATCCTGTTGGAACACCTTCTACAAAAATTCTTTGTTATCAAGATTTTAAGCTTCCATCCCTGAATAAAGAACTTCATTTGAGATAGCTTATAAAAACACATGAAGTTATCATTACATGTTTTATCAAAATTCATCTGAGGAAATACTTACTTGCCAAATGACCAGGAAATAGGGATGTTATATCCAGACTTGTAATAAGGTTGACATTCCTGGAAGAAAAAAAAAGAAAGAAAGGCCATTCAAACATTGCTTTTTGAGGGCTCAGCTAAATAGCTTTTAGAGAGAGCCTCCACTAGCTTGTATTTGCATAACAAAAAGATTCCCCCACCTTCCTATAGTCTTATTTGCAGATTCCCAAATAGAATATTTATTAAAGTCTAGATGCAATTAAACCTTTTGTGAAATTTGTGTTTGATCATGAATAGGGGTGAGTCAGAAAGTCTGTGAATGAGACTGAAACATAAAGGGAAGTATACAAGAAAGCATTCTCATCCTATATTTAGCCATAACATTCAAATGACAAAAAAAGAGAGAAGACTTTAGACTGAGATGAGGTTTTCCAATGAGTGCCATTCATCACTAATCTTGGTTTCTTTGTTTATTGCTCTCATTAATTCAACTAACATATGTTGGATGTTGGAAGATTTGCTTATAAAATGGTGATGGGAAAGGTAGTCTTGTCCTAACCTAATCTGTCTGGATTCTGAAAGTGCTTTTGTATGAAAGGAAAATTTAGTGAGTCCTCGAATAGTACTGTGTTTTATTAATGTAACAAAACCGTGTTTCAGGTTACTACAAAAAGATGCCACAAAATCTAAGCTTTTATATTTCACTCTAGAAATTTAAAAGGAAGTCTGTTCTCACCTCTATTATTGTTCTGAAGTAGGAATTCTTTTAAAATAGTCTATATTTTACTATGAATATTTCAAAGAAGTGGTTCCTAAAGACATTACCTACTCTGGAGAGATATTTGGGGGAGGCAGGGGTCAAGCATGGTGATTTTTTTTAACATAAAAGAGGGTTTAATCTAATCAAATAATCTGTCCATAATTCCAAGGAAACCAGAGCAGACTTATGCATTTGGATGGTGTGATTGAGTAAGTGAGAACAAATCTCTTCTCACTATGATTTTGTAGATTTAAATTTCCCCAAGTAATTTTCCTGCCACCTGACCTTATTTGCCTTTGCAAAGGCAAAACAAATCAACTTGAGAGGAAAAGGAAAGGAAAACAATAATCTATGTTTTCATGTTCCTGGATTATTTGATTCCCTGGGTAGGCTTGCCTTGCTTACTGATAATCATACCAAAATATTCATAATTTAGAAATTGGCAGGAAATGAAACTGCAATCCTTCTGTCCCTGTTGGAACATATCAGGGAATCAGGATTTTCTCTTACCCCAGAGATTCCTTTCAGCATGTGCCAATTTTCAAGCCTCAGCATGCTAAATGACAAGAATTATATGTGAAACCTTGCAGTGAGCCAAGAGTTCTGGTGTGTATGCCCTGAAAGTGCATTCCAGGACCTCAAAGGCACTTCGATTCTGCTAATTAAAATGCGGATGTGTTTTTAACCATTGGGCCCAGCAACACTCGTCATTTAAGCTAGATTTTGTGAGCAGGGGCTCAGATAATCCTAATCATCTATTTATGGCAGGTATATGGAAACTTCTAGTAATGCTTGTTAAGTAACTCTTGACTCTGGAGTTCAATTATTTTTTTCATTGGTTTAATGAACACACCCTATTTGTACCCTTTATTGAACCCCTATTGTGTCCCAGATTCTGGGCTAGATCCTGAGAATACAAAGTCGAGTGAGCCCCACTTTTCGCTTGCAAGAAGCTCACAGTCTAGTTGGGAATCTAGGCAATAAAAAAAAATGATAATGTCCTCTGGAAGGTTTGAGGATAGAGCTGTAAGCCTATAGTTACAGGATCAGCTATGAGGAACACCTAGAGTCAGGATATGAAATAGTATGCGGAACTAGAAAAACAGCTGACAGTGCGTTATAGTCCAATGTATCTGAAAGATGGAAAATATACCAAAGAGTGTGATCTGGGGAGAATCTTTACATGGATATATGTCTCTATGATAGTGCCAGAAAAGTTTTAAGGTGATGCCTTTCTAAAAGGAGAAGGAGGGCAGAAGGGGTTTTCTGGGCAGGGAGAACTCTGTGAACAGAGGCTCAAGGGCAAATTGCAGAATGGCATATGGAAAGATCTATTCGGACACTGGAATCAGATGGACCTGGGTTCAAATGCCAACTCTATGATTCTCTAGCTCACATTCAACCATGTAGAAATTGCCTAGGGCAGTTGAATCTACTCACAACCTGCTTTGTTATTGTATTTTTAATTTAGAGTTTTATTGCTAGCTTTAAATAAGTCTAAGATTAAGTAACCTTTAAAATTTGTCTAATTTGGGGAATAATGGTAATGATCATAATGACATATTGTTGATGATAATAAAGATGGCAGGGCTTCCCTGGTGGCGCAGTGGTTGAGAGTCCGCCTGCTGATGCAGGGGACACGGGTTCGTGCCCCGGTCCGGGAAGATCCCACATGCCGCGGAGCGGCTGGGCCCGTGAGCTGTGGCCGCTGGGCCTGTGCGTCCGGAGCCTGTGCTCCACAACGGGAGAGGCCACAACAGTGAGAGGCCCACGTACTGCAAAAAAAAAAAAAAAGATGGCAGATATGATGTTTGTTTACGGGGTCCCTGCTTCATCCATGCAGACACTAAGGGTTTCATGTTTTCTCTCATTTTTTTTCCAAACAAGTGCCTGAGGGTCTTGCTTTGAACTTGTGCTGTTAAAGACACCTTGATATACTACTGTAGGGCAAATAAGGTTCTAAGGCTGCTTCTTGCTTATAGTTTGGATTCCGGTCATTAGAAAGGCCATCATTAAAAGATTTGAGTCAAATCCTTTACCACAGCAACCTGACAAAGATGTGTGTCTTGGGCAAGTTACTTAATGTTTCAGGTCCCAAGTTTCCTTTGCTATGGTATTTACTTGATAGGCTCATTCCAAGGATTAAGAAGTAAGGCTCAAGAAACATAACTGTTAGATTTCATCAGAATTATCACCTAGTTTTTTCCTCCCTACTCCTGATGGATATAGCTACTACCAATAAGAGCAGAGCTCAGGACACCCCTTTTGGTTTGGTTTTTTAAATCTCACTTTAACAGAGGGCTCCTCAGGAAAGATATTTGACCTTGTGGGGTCACTCATCATTTTAGCACCTTTATTTTGCTTCTGTGAGACACCATTCAAATACCATTATGGACAACTCTCACCTTATTTTCTCTGTTCCCTAGAAAGCCCCTTTGGTTCAATTTGCAACTGATAATAATTTTTACTCCATTTCCCATTGATAACTTCTGGTCCACACTTCCCATCCTTTCCAAATTCTAGTTAAGAAACCTGGAAACAAGTTTTTCATTTTCTCTTTGTCCCTCCTATGGGTATTATTCAGCCTCAGAGCTCAGAAGGTGTGGTTGTAAATTAACCACTCTCCCCCTTACCAAAAATGCAGGTTATGGTGGGTAATAAAATAATTTTTACAGCACACTGCCATCTCTGGTGGCATGAGGGACCGCCAAACCCCCAAAGCCCATAAAACAGCATTAACCACAGATCTCATGGAAAGTGACCTTGAGTTGAATTTAGGAAGGAGCTTGAAGCTTCTGGAATTTTCAAGGTAAGTCTCTCCCCACAAACTAGAGAGGAACAGGACCTATTGCTTTGACAATGAGGTGGGAAGGAAAACGCAGCATTACACTACTTCTTTCTTTTTTACTTCTCCCCTCAATCAAGTTTGAACACCACACCTTCAAGTGGGGCCTTCCCCTGGAGGTCGGACGGCATATGGTGATACAAGGCCCTACTTTGCATCTGCCTGTGGCAACTCAAAACATTTCCTCTGACCACTGGACCGTGGGTTTCAGATTTTAGTGTGCATAAAGGATGCCTGGAAACAATCTTAAAGATGGAAATTTCTGGGCTCCATCCCTCAAGTTTTTGATGTCTTAGGTCTATAGTGGGTTTCTGGAATATATGTTTTTGTCAGGCGCCCATTGGTGCAAATGGTCCATATCCTTCCTTTGAGAAATACTCCTTAGGGAATTCTCATTCCTAAGATACATGGATGGAGGAGAGGGCCAGATCTCGGATTATTACTTGTACAGGAAGTGCTGAACAGAAATGGAAGAAAGAAAGATATTTTCTTCAACATATGCAGGAAAGAGAATCCTTGGGGAAAAAACAACAAGTATGGGGTCTTAATGATGGTGTCATTCTGAGGGAGTCAGAATGAGGAAATACCCAAGGCCAAGAAAATGACACTATCCACAAATCACCGCCCGTCCTGAAGGATTTGCTTTGTTCTGAGGATCGATTTCTTCCCTCTCGTCTGTTCAGTCAGCTCCAGGATAATCTAAGCAGCCACTCCTCCCAAGGACTTCCCTGCCCTCTTGCAAGTTGTCATTCTTGGCACTCCAGACCCTGCTTCTTACTCTCGGTTCCAGGCTTCAGTTTGATGGAAATAGGATGAGAACACCAGATGCATCCCTTGGCGAAGTGAAGTCTGGGAGCCTTGAAGGCCTGGTCCCCCTCCCCACCTGAGGTTGGAGGAGCAGCTCACTACGGAGAGCTGGGAAATCGGGGCTGGAGTCTGCACTCAGGAACGGAACCCCTGTGTACAGTATCCAGGTGGATAACTGACTCATACACCAAGGCTTCGGTCTCACTCTGCTTCAGTCCATAGAAAAATGAGTCAGGGCACAGATAAAAATTTTCTTCTGGATCCTGCTCAATGGGAAATATATTTTAAGAAGGGAAAGCTATTTTTAAGGATTGCTTTTATTAGTCTATTGGTTCCAGACCCCAAAATGGGTCAGCTCTCTTCCTGTGCTGCTAAAGGTATTTTTGAGAAGTCATTCAATAAATGCAAAGTCACGCATTTGGCACTTGGAGTCCTGACCCACTCTTCTGCTCTGCTGAGGGTATGTGGTGATTTTGTTCTTAGCCTGTTTTGCTGTCAGACAATTTTTCATTCACAGAGAATCTCTGACCCCTCCATCCTAGGGTAGGCAGTCTGGAGCCCCAGCAGGATTCTCAGACTCCATCTGCAGTTATTTTAAGAATTTCAATTACATAAGCAAGGCCCTTTTTAGAATCCCTTCTTAGGGTCAGTCTCACACAGGACAACCTTAAAATTGCTGCCATGAGCATGTGAATGGCTTTTGCCATTTGGTCTTTTACAATAAGAGCTCTGAGGCTGTTACCAAGGGAAGGAGAATGCAGGTCATCTGACCTCTACTCCTACAGAGTTGCTGGGAGCAAGCCTCTTACAATGAGGAAATGGCAGAGTGAATATCCTGCTTTGGTTACAAGAAACTGAAACTCAGCTGAAACACAGAAGGGGATGTATTGGCTCACACACCTCAGGTCCAGCAATAGCACTTCAAGCATGGCTGGTCCAGAGCTTAAGAGATGTCATCAAGATTCAGTCCCTTTGTCTCTAGTTCTGCCTTGCTTTGTGTTGCTTTTACTCCAGATCGGGGCTTCTCCATGTAATATCCTCTGGCAACCCCAGACAATATCCTTTCAGTTGAAGTCCTTTGGAAAGAAATGTTCTTTCTTCCCAAGAGTCCCCCAGAAGTTTTGACTTGAACCTCCTTGGATTGATTTGGGCCAAATGCCGCTTGTGCTCCATCACCATGGCTAAGGGCATGCGTGCTCTGATTAGGTGACCCATAATCACATGCCTCCTCTTAGAGTCAGAATCACCCACCAAAGGATGTGAACTGCAATGGGAAGGAGTGGTTCCCCAAGGAAAATAACTGTTTGGTCTTCAGAAGAAAATCAGTGGATCTTGGCAGGGGCGGGGAGCAAAACAACCCTAGTACATATTATTCAATTAGGCAAAACAAAGGATGATTGGGAGGCCCCTGATGGACTTCTGGATTTGGAGGCCACCCACTATCCCCAGGGCCCTCACAATCCCAAATCTCATGTAGCCTCTGAAATATGGCCAAAGGAAGAGAAGCAAAAGAGCAAACCATGTCATGTACCACCTGCTTGTACTGCTGGAGAGCCCAGTGTACAGGAGGTCAAGACTGCACAAAAGTTTGGTCCATTCTAGCTCCTGCATATCACAAAATCTCATTTAACAAGAGAAAAATTGCTATTATTTAGTGAGTGTCTACCATGTGCCAGGTGCTACACACACACACACACACACACACACACAGAGCAAATATGCTGACATGTACAACCTACTTAGATTCATACTGCTTGTCTATGCATACTATTTAGACTCACTGGATTGGGGGCAGTGGAATAAATAAAAATTCTAAAGGCATAGCAGTGGTACAAAAGCTTCTTAAGGGTAGGGAATAGATCTTGTTCATTTCTGTAGCCTTATCATTTTACTCTATTCTGGGAACTATGGAAAAAGTACTTTTAAAACCTTAAATTGTTTAATCCTCACAGTAACCCTATGAAGCAGTTACAGTTTGTAATCTCCATTTTACAGATGAGGAAATTGAGGCACAGAGAGGTTACACAGGCAGTAAATGGAAGATTCAATCTCAGGCAGTCTGACCTCAGAGCCCCTTCTAGAAATGATACTAATTTTCATGAATGTAAACATGAAAATAGGAATCCAGCTCCTTAACTCACAATTTTGACAGACCATACTGGGCAGCACACCTGCACTGTCCAATGTGTTACTGGCCAAATATGCCTATTTAAAATTAATTGAAACAAAATGAAAGTTTAGTTCCTCAGCTCACTAGTCGTATTTCAGGTGTTCAGTAGCCACATGAGGCAAGTTCAGATATAGAACAATTCTATTCTTGCCAGAAAATTCTGTTGGGTGGTACTAGTAGATGAATTGCAAATATCATTCCCAGCCTTGATAAGGGAAGTGGAACTGGAGCATGGAGCATCCCTACCCACTATGGTGGCTGCACTTCCATGCTCCCTCCCTTTACATACTGTCTGCTCTGGGCATCTCTACAGTCATATCAGGCAGGAGTTAATAGCCAATAAACGTTACCCTCTCCCCTAAGTTCTGCTGCAAGTTTTAAGGCAGGGAATCTGGCTGCACTGTTGGCAGGAGATCCTGGCAAAGGTGGGGATGGATATAAAACTCTGGTTTGATATGATACAAGATACTGCCTGTGTGTTAAAGAAGTCCAGTCTTTGGAGACACACAGATCTTGATCCTAATCCCAGATCACCACATCCTTGCAACAGGACCTCAGATAAGCATGAGCCTCAGATCCTCACCTGTAAAGTCCAGTTAATACAACTTGCCTCCTATCAGCATTGATGTCCTTGACATAGCGTCTGCTGGTGGCCAAGAAGTGGCAGCTGCTGAGGTCACTATTATGATGATTACCCAAAGTTCTCCAGCCTTCAGAAGTCACCCTCCTGTTGAAAACCAACAAGACAATATCCTGAGCCAACTCTCAACAGACCACAATCCCCTTCCTAGGTAATTTCAGGACATGCTGAAATCTGTCTTGGAGGCTTCACGGCACCCCCAACTACATTTTCAGGGTAACATGGGTCAATTTTGCCATCCTGTGTTTCCCTCTTTGTTTTATTCACTCCAAGCATGACTATAGACCCTTCTCTTAGCTCTTCAAAACACAATGACAACTGGGCTGTGGTATTTAACAGACTTAAGGAATAGAATTATAAAGCAGAAAAGGAAAATTTAATATTGGATAATAACTATTACTATTGTATTTGTAGGGTCTGCAGATTGTGCACCTCCAAAGGGGGTCTCCAAGTCCTCTGATTTATCACCGTGTTACAAGGGCCATCTGACCTTCTTCTGTGATAATTATCTTGAACAGGACCTCCTTACCTATGAATAAGGCCCCTTGCCCTAGAGCTAGTGACAAATGATCCTGCCCCAGCCCGGGCAAACACAAATTGGCCTCCATTCTTGTCCTGGGATGACTGATTCAGATAAACAATCTCTATTTCCTGAACTTGAGGGCAACATGTAGAAAGCAAGATGACAGGGCAGCTAGTGAAAGGCCAAGCCAAGGGAATATACTTGCTGATTCCTTAACTCCCTCTTCCATGACATCTGTGAGTGGATGGAAGGACATTTCTCTGCTTATACTGGGCCCTATCTGTGGCTCTTTGACCTCTTGGGTTGTTCTGTAATACAGAGCAGTTCCCATTGCGGCCTAAATAGGGGCTCAGGGGCTCCTGACCACTGGCTTGCAATCAAACCACAAGCTGGATCTCAGGTTCTCAACCCTTTTCTGCAGCCTTGATTGCACTGAGGCCCCTATTTATCTCTCAGAGACAGAGTCACTGGGTCTTGGCAAGCACAGAGGGCTCAGGAGAGGAAGAAAAGCAGCTACTTAATGGAAAGAAATGCTTTAGTAAGCTCAGAAGAAAAATCTAGAGCTTCGTAAAAGGATTATCACATTTGAATAGCACTTTACAAATAATAGCTCTATTTATTGAGATCTCATTATGTGCCAGGCACTGTGCTTGCACTTTTGAAGGCATGACCCCGTCTCATTCTTAAATCAGTCATCAAAGTAGTTATATTCTCCCTCTTTTCGGAAGCTGAAGCTCAGAGGGCAAGTAATAGGATCAAGATTACTGAGGAGGAACCAGGAAAGCCACAGAGATTGGATGACTCCAGAGTCTGTATTCTCAACTTCTATCTTTGTTTTCAATGTTCTTCCAGGTATGATCTTTCATTGACTGCAGTGAGGTGTTACCCCAGGGGGCAGGGGGAAGTATTAGCCCCATTTTGTGGAAAGGAAATGGAAACTCAGAGAATTTGTATGACTTGCTCAGTGGTACCCAGATCTCCTGAGTTCTAGTCCAGAGAGTTTCCATTACACTGAACAGAAGTGGGAGGGCATTCACAGTACAAATTCTTCTCTGCTGGGTGTTTAAAGCCCTCAAGATCCATTTTCATAGCATCTCTGTGCCAAGGCTTCTGCTGAAGTATAACATTAGTAATAATAAAATAATTGTTATTCTGTATAAGAAGTCTAATATGTCAACTGGGCTCCAACTTAAGAGAATGAACTACTTCCCTTTCCCTAGCAAGCCTTCTTGAGATCCAAGAGTGCTTTATCACCCTGCAGACAAAACTGACTCTCCCTTTGTTATCTGTATTGTCCCTGTTTCAAAAACTGCTGCTATTTCCAAAGGCTGTCACGAACTCTGCTCCCCTCATAACTCCCTTTACTAAGAAGTTGTCATGGTGATGAGACGGGCCATGATGAAGGGCCTAGTGAAGTTAACATCACACTCTGGTAACTGAATTCGCTGTGAAAAGCTCTTTCCATCAAGCTCAGGTGGGGACTTTGCTTGGTCCTGTGATGTGAAGGGTATTTGTGCCAATAAATTCACGTTGAATTCTGCTGATCATTGTTTTTTTATGTTACTATAGGACCCTCAAGGGGTCCCAAATATTAAAAGAAGGACAATCGTTACTTGTGGTTATGACTGCCTTTACATCTGGATTGCAAAGTAGGTTGCTTCCTTAAGCCAGTAATGTCATTTTGGGATATCTTTCTTACAGAAATAAAGCATCTATGTATACCCATTTCTATAAAAATGTAGATATCTAGTATATAGAGAGTATTTATTATAACACTGTAGTGCAAAACAAAACAAAAAAACAAGTCCACCAAGAGAGGGCTGGTTGATTAAATTATGACACATTTATACGATAAAGTACAGCATAGCTGTAAATTTTTTTAAAAAACGAGTATATTAGATCCCTATGTGTGGGCCTACAGGGATGTTCATGATGTAATCATCAAATGAAAAAACAAGCTTCAGAGGAGAGCGAGGGATATGATCCCATTTTTGTAAAATACTATGTCTAAAAACGATTTGTGGGCATTTATGTTTTTACATGTTTGAATGAGCACAGATGCCATGTTAATAGGTTAGTAGATAGTTACTACCTACTAACTTCTTAACATTGGCTTTGTTACCCAGAGGGTATGGGGAGGAATGCTTGGAGGGAAGGGCATATTAACTTTTGTGAGTCTTGTCATGATAAGTACATATTATACTCATACTTTTTTAAAAAATCCAATTAAATAAAGGCAATAACAAAGGGGGAAGAAGATGATTTAAGGCAACAACTGTCCATGCATGTCGCTCCTGGCCAGAGTTAGCTGGGAGGTTAGCCCAGTTCCTACTGAAAATCTTCTGATCTCCAGAACCGGCATCTTATGACCAAAAATAATAACTAACCTCAAGAAAAGGGTGAGGCTGGGCTGCAACCTGCTAAAGCTCTCCTTCAGAACGGCAATTCCCATGAGACTAGTGGAAGGGTTACTGTGACAAGGACCAAATAGACAAATCTGTTATTTTTCTTCCTTCTTAGAAAGCATCTTAAAACTGTGGGAGTGCTTCTCAAACTCGGTATTCCTGGAAAAGGAACACACTTAAGCTTTTTGAGTGGGAGAAGAAATGCTGGTGTATTCAATTAAGCCCCGGCAGTATCTGTTTTTAAATCATCTGTTCTTTCCTCCCTCCCTCCCTCCTCCCCCGCCTCCCTTTTTTTCTTGCCTCTTTCCTCCTTCTCCCCCTCCTTCTTTTACTTGTTTTCTTTCCTTCTTTCTTTTTTTAAAAAAAATTACATAATTTTAATATTTCAAATTGAGGTAATATCAAATTAACTGACTTCAATCTTTGGCTTGCAGTGAAGAAGTGGACTATTTAGCCTTTAGATTATACTCTTCATGGATTTGTAATAAGAGTTATAGTAAAATTATGCCCCCCACCCATGCCACACACATAGAGATGGTCCCTGACTTACGATGGTTCAACTCACAATGTTTCCACTTTACCATGGTGCCAATGCACTATGCATTCAGTAGCACCTGCACTTGGAATCTGGATCTTTTCCTGGGCTAGCGAAGTGCAGGCATGCTACCTGGTGATGCTCGACAGAGGCAGCCACTGCAGCTCCCAGTCAGCCACACAGTCACCAGGGTAAACAACCGATATATGTACAACCATTCTGTTTTCCATTTTCAGTACCGTATTCAATAAATTACATGAGATATTCACTACTTTATTATAGAATAGGCTTTGTGTTAAATGATTTTGCCCAACTATAGGTTAATGTAAGTGTTCTAAAGAATGTTTATGGTAGGCTGGGCTAGGCTATGATGTTCGGTAGGTTAAGTGTATTAAATGCATTTTCAACTTGTGATATTTTCAATTTACGATGGGTTTACCAGGACGTAATCTCATTGTAGGTCGAGGAAGATCTGTGTGTGTGTGTGTGTATATATATATATATATGTGTATATATATATATATATATACATACACATACACACACATATACATATATACTTATATATGTGTATATATATATGCATGTCTGTGTGTATATATTTATATGTGTATATATATACATATACATATGCAATATATGCAATCTGCCCTCCACATCCTGGGGTTTCACATCATGGATACAGAGGGCTGACTGTACCATGATATTTCATATAAGAAACTTGAGCATCCATGCATTTCCGTATCCAAGAGCGTTCCTGAAACCCATCTATGTGGATGACTGCATATATCATGATGGAGTGCACCCTCTCTATCCCAGGCATATTACAAAAAAGTCACACAATATTTTCTATCTCATTACATTTAAAATCAAAAGTAACATGTCTATCACATGTTGAAGTTTATATACTTTCCTCAGTTTATGCTGAATTCAGCTTGCATCATAGTTTTTGGTTTCATCTCCCATTTTGGGGAATCACATACATTTCAGCAAATATGATGCCTCTGTTGGGCAGTTTATTATAGACACTTTTTCTAAAAACTGTTAATCACTCTTTAAGTGAAAAGAATCATGTATACACATGAGTCCAATTAGCACATAGTGGGGATTTAGTAAATAACTAGTCGATGTTGAATAATAGAATTATCAGAAGACAGCATCCAATGTCCTGAATACTTTCTGGATTTTTCCCAGTTATGACAGATTTTTTTCATCTTTCCTCCTCTCTCTCAAAGAATTAGAGTTTAGCCAGTAATTTTTTTTTCTCTTTCATCTCTAAGTTGGCAATCTCAAAAGCTTTCTAACTTTTGAGATTGCTATATCTAAGGTTAGGGTCTTCCCCATTGTCTTTTTGTTTGAAAGCTCAGCCCTTCGCCCTATGGGATTTGTACATGTATGTTATATGACTGTTATATGACTGTTGATACTTGAAACAACACTTATGAACTAAGCAATATCCTTAAATGCCAAAACAATCAGGAGCACAAACTGGAATATTTCCCATGTTCGTGGGCAGGTGTTAAATATCCCAAGATACCAAGTACCAACAATACAAAACAAACTTGCTGGAGGAGTCCTCTTTGGGCGACTGGGAACCAAGGTCATACTTTCCTGCTTGCTTCTTCCTCCTCTCTTGTAACCCCACCACTTGTCATAGGATGCAGGTTGCTATGGTGATAGGGGAAGAGAACATTGAATTGGGAGACCATTGCAAAAATATTACAGGGGGCACTAAAGGGTATTTTAAGTTAAATTTTTAGTTTGGCAATAATTTTAGATTTACAGAAAAGTCGCAAAGATAGTTACAGGTGGTTTCCATACACCCCTCACCTATCTTTCCCCACTGTATATCACCATGGTATAGCTGTCAAAACCGAGAAACTGTGTGACAGTGGCTCATTATTAACCAAGCTCCAGACTTTATTTGGATTTCGCCAGCTTTTCCATTAATGTCCTCTTACTGTTCTAGGATCCAATTTGGGAATTTCCATTGTATTTAGTTATTATACCTCCTACATCTCTAGTTATGCTCCCAAGTTCCCTGCATCCTGTGACAATTTCCCAAGTCTTCCTTTATTTTAGAAAGGATTTCAGTCTACTCAGGATTTTATCAAAGTTTACACCTTTGAACTGGGCTTGACTTGTATTATTGCCTTCTTCTGTGGGTTTTGTTTTGTGTGTGTGTGTGTGTGGCTCTTATGAGGACAAAATATTTCTTAGGACTCATATGACTTGGCAAATAATGTTTCTAGTTTTGTTCTCTTCATATTAATCCTTTGACTGCAGGAGGTCATGACGACCAAGAAGAAGATGTTTCTGGCTGGTGACATTTTTCTTCTGCTAGGTAAATAATCTTAGTTCTGGTTTAACTTATTTTACAAAATAATTTAAACCTCCAGTTTCAAAATATTCAAATAGTTTAACACCACCACAGCAGATTGTGTGATATAGGTATTTTCCCCCCCATTTCCACCTTCAGTGCTCTACAAATAGATAATAGTTTCCTTTAACAAGGTTCTTTAAACAATCTGTTTGGTGCCGCCCCACAAGCTCCACACCCCAATCTGTTGTTTTAGCTCCAGCTATTTTAGTGCTAAAGTTCTTGCCGAAGCAGAATGTCCATAATCAATCTTGTTGCTTGATTTTTGTCACCACCTCTCCATAAGATCTGTTTTGAGTTCCAAATTAAACACATATTTTGGAAAGCTTTCTGTTTTATCCTCTTTACACAGAATCAGAGTATACATTTTGGAGAGAGAGATCTGGACTCAAATTCCAGCTCTGCCACCCACTCTATGACCTCAAGCAAGTTACTTACATCCTCTGAGCCTCCATTTTCCCATCTGTAGAATGGGGGACATGGCTTCACTCCTGGATTGGATTTTCAAAGCCCTTCACATTTTCTGAGCTGTTCTCTTGGTGGCTATTGCTATTACCCTAAGGTTAGCCAAGAATAAAATAAGCTAAAAATAAAGATAGCTGCTTCTGGTTTTCTTTCTCCATCCATCACTCTCAGATACCTAGAGAATTAAAAGAAAGGGGTAGGGGTGAGAGGGACGCCTGACTGTGAGCCAAGGGTTTGCAAAAGGCGGCTTCCGGTGGACATCTGGAAAGGGGCGGGGCTGCTGAGCTGGCAGGCAGGTGGGAGGAGCCTGCCATTAATGGGGGCGGGAAACGGAATGGTCAGCAGATGTACTCTATCTTGTAGAAGGCTGCTTCGTGTTTGTATCCTTTGCCACTGAGTTAGACGAGGTGTGAGAAATCTGGTCCCTGTGTTTGAATTCTTTCCCTAGAGTGGGGCCCCCTTCATCTCTCCGTGTCCATGGGACCACTCCAGCCATCTTCTCTGAACTCTGGAACCTCTGCTTTGACAAATAATCCATAAAATTGGACTCTGGACCCTGTCGTAGATCCCGCGCATCCTTCATATTTTAAGAAACTCACTTTGGGCCATTATTTCTGGTGGTTTACAGAAGTAAAGCTAAGCTACATCTACAGTCTGAAAAATATATTCACATTTTACATTATTGTTTTCCCATCTAAACAGTCCTTGTTCATGAAGAGTATTTTCACAGCTCTCCTGATTGGGAGGTTCAGTCACTACAAAATTTTTTTTTAATAAATAAAATTTAAAAATTTATTAAAAAGAAAGAAAGAAAGAAAGAAAGAAAGAAAGAAAGAAAGAAAGACCCCTTAGCCCTCAAACAAGTAGTTGATCTATCTTGGAAAACTTTCAAAGATCATCTTTTTTTTAACATCTTTATTGGAGTATAATTGCTCAACAATGGTGTGTTTGTTAGTTTCTGCTTTGTAACAAAGTGAATCAGCCATACATATACATATCTCCCCATATCTCCTCCCTCTTGAGTCTCCCTCCCACCTTCCCTATCTCACCCCTCTAGGTGGTCACAAAGCACCGAGCTGATCTCCCTGAGTCACTACAAATTTTGTGGAAAGGAACAAAGAATGAGCTATTGCAGTACTCCCAGATCTGTCACCTGATGCTCTCTACTTTGAAGTATTAGCTTGGCTGTCCAATTCAACGTATATTTGGTGGGTACTTACTCTGTGGCAGGTACTGTGTTAAGGGCAGTGCTGCTGTGTTGGTTAAAAGAAATAATGTTAAAGCACTTAGCCCAGGTCCTAATACATGTTCAGTGCTAAAATGTTTGCATTCATTCCGCTTCTCCTTTGCCCACACTCATTGATCTATTGATCAGAATGGTTAACAGGGCCCAGTGCAGTGGCTTTCCATATTTATGGAAGGAATCAAAGAAGAAATGTTGAAATATTCACGTCATTTCTCTTTCCAACCTCCTGCCGTTTAGAGGAAACACATGAGGTCGAGATACCCAGGGATTAAGAGAGCAGGCAGTAGTGTCAGACAGCTTCTTTTTGAGTACCTTTCTGCTGCTTGCTATGTGGGTAACCTTGGGCAAATTAATCAACATTTCTGAGCTTCAGCTTCTTCATCTATGAAACTGAGATTACAGCAGGAACTACTCCATAGAGAGGTGAGAATTCAATAAACAGATAGATGTAGAACCTTTAGCATAGTGGCTGACATGCAAATAAGTATTTGATAAACAGGTGTTGTTATTATCATTGGTATAAAATTATATTCTGGGAAATGGATACTAATTATTTCATAAGGTCTTAACAGTAGAAAAAGCTAATCTAAGAGGGTTGTGCAAAAGTTTACCTTCTTAAGAGAGTCAGTTATCAGTCTAAATTTCTATTTTCAAAATAGTTGCACGTGTCTAGTTTTTTGCCACATGCCATAGGGGGATCTCAACCTGCTGGATGATGCTATTTGCTCCTGAGAGCTTCCTAAATGTTTAAACAGCTTGCAGTAAAAAGAGAGTGAAAGAGTAAATATATTGTTTGTGAGGGATATTTGTCATTCTAGGCAGACAGTACTTTTCTAAGACATTTCTACCTTGGGCATTACCTAGTCCCATTAAAATGGAAATATCAGCCTTAAATAGAATGTTATTACTGTCTAATTGAAATCTTTGATGAATGAGTTGAAGAAGTAAGAGAGAGAAAGAAATGATAGGTGGTGTGAGGAAGAAATTAATAAAAGATTAAATTCCAAGAAGATTAATTCAGAGGCGATTTGTAGTATAGATTAGAAGGGGAAAAAATCCCCAGAGGAAGATTGTTAAGGTAATTACAGTATTTGTAATATAATCTGATTTCCTTTTCTTGAGAGAGCCACTAGGTTGGTAAACTGGGGATTTTAGTAAATTAATTAATATCCTGCCTTGATCCTTAAAGGATTCAGAGTGGCTTAAGACCTGCAATATTGCTCTCATTAGAAACTTTGGGTTTTATTGTAATATAGTTCGTTCATCCATGCATCCATGCATCCATCCATCCCACACGTGTGAACTGGTGGTCTGCTGCTTGCCAGGCACTGTGCTGTTGTTGCATATATATTAGTTGGTAATATGATCAGGCCCCTTGACCCTGTTGAGCATACAATTCAATTCTAGCTGATCAGAAAGTCTGTGTATCATTTTGTTCTCTCCTGGATTTAAGCTAAACGTGTTGCATATTATAAAGTTTTATTTTTTTTAATTATTCATTTTATTTATTTATTTATTTTTGGCTGTGTTGGGTCTTCCTTGCTGAGCGGGCTTTCTGTAGTTGCAGAGAGCAGGGGCTACTCTTCATTGCAGTGCGCGGGCTTCTCATTGCGGTGGCTTCTCTTGTTGCAGAGCGCGACCTTCAGTAGTTGTGGCTCACGGGCTCTAGAGTGCAGGCTCAGTAGTTGTGGTGCATGGGGTTAGTTGCTCTGCGGCATGTGGGACCTTCCCGGACCAGGGCTCAAACCTGTGTCCCCTGCACTGGCAGGTGGATTCTTAACCACCGCGCCACCAGGGAAGTCCTCATATTATAAAGTTTTAAACAAACTTCTTTGGTTCAGAACACTGACATGCTTCTAATCATCTGAAAGTGACAATCTTTTGGAGAAAAGCAGATTATCCCAGGAAGAGGCTGCCCATCTTAGGAGCTACATGAAAGACTCAAGTCTCAGGAGACGATCAGTCATCATGATTAATCTTGCCAAACAGCTAAGGTTAGATTGGCATTTAAAGCCCAATTCAATGTGATTAAAACAGCCAAGGTGACGAAATATAATACCACAGAAACTCATTTGATTTCTCCCATTCCCAACTAGTAAATCTTGACATCTTAAATAACAGTTTAATCAAATAAGCAAAGGTTCTCTCTAGTGTAACTCATGAGGGTAGTCAAAATAAAGAGGTAATGAGTGGTTTCATGACTTTGACTTACCTCATTCAGACAAAGGTATAGGGGAAAGGTACAAGCTGAATAAATTACTAACATAAGGGAATACTATTAGTAGCGGCAGTTATAGCTGTAGCTAACATTTACTGAACACTATGTGTCAGGCACTGTGCTGAGTGCTTTATGTACGTGATCTTGTTTAATCCCCAAGAAAACTCTGTGATATAGTATTTTATTGAACAGATGATACATTTTAGGTTCAGAGAGTTTGAGGAACTTGTCTAAAGGCACACAGCTTATAAGTGGGTGAGTAGGGATTCAACCCAAGTTGGTCTGACTGCTGAGACTTTGCCAAAGTATTACATACTGCTTCCCTATGTGAGCTTTCTCCTCTGCCATCTTCTAGGGTTGGCCAGTGGATTTTTAAAATTTCCTGATAGCATTTAACTTTTATTAACTCCTAGATTGACCTGAATGATTTACAGGTATTAACCAGTGCTCAGGGTAGGGAGGGCTCAAGAGAAGTCTGGGATGGTTATCGGAAGGAAGACTTGAGTCAAGACTAGAAGGATGCGTAGGGCTTGAATGGGTGCGAAGGAGGGGGATGCTGCTGCTCCTGGAAGCTGAGATGGGGAGCCACTGAGGCAAAGTTCAGAGCTTGAGCTAGGTAGGGTAGAAGGCTCATGTTGAAGAGTAAAGGCAAAGACATCAGATTAGCAAGGTGGAGACAGAGTAGTGAAGGCCTTGTATGCCAGGAAGAGGACACGCATGAGGAAGGAAAAATGAAAGTTTTATGTGGTAGGTGGATTGCTTTTTTTTTTTTTTTTTGCGGTACGCAGGCCTCTCACTGTTGTGGCCTCTCCTGTTGCGGAGCACAGGCTCCGGACGTGCAGGCTCAGCGGCCATAGCTCACGGGCCCAGCCACTCTGCGGCATGTGGCATCTTCCCGGACCAGGGCGCGAACCCGTGTCCCCTGCATCGGCAGGCGGATTCTCAACCACTGTGCCACCAGGGAAGCCCTGGATTGCATTTCTGACCCCCATTAATGGCCTCCTTACCTACTGCCTTTGCAATGTGACTTTGCAACATTTCCCATTAAGTGATGGAGCTCAAGTTCCCTACGTCTTGAATATGGGTTGGCCTGTGGCTTGCTTTAGCCAGTAGCATGTGGCAGACTAATGGTATACCATTTCTGAGTTTGGGCTTTCAAGACACCTTATGTGCTTTTACTCTCTCTTTTGGACTCATGCAGTGAGAACAAACTCAGGCTAGCCTGCTGGAGGAGGAGAGACTGCACGGAGGAGAGGTCATCTTAGACCAGCCAGCCCCAGCTAACCCACCAGCTGACCTCAGACATAAGTGAACCCAGCTTAGATGGGTTGAATCCAGTCCAGATCAGCAGAAACACCCAGTTGACCCACAGATGTATGAGCACAAATAAATATTACTTCACTGTGTACCAATGAAGTTTTGGGGTTGGTTGTTACTCTACTGTGGCACAGATAACTGATATAGTACAGCTCTTTATGGATAAAGATGCAAAATTATAACTTCCTTTCCTGTTTCTTAAAAATGCCAACAGTCTAGGAAGTTAATAATGGCGACCATTTACTGGTCACTTTTTATGTACCTACCAGGCACTTGTAACATCCCTATGAGATAGGTAGTCATATTTTTTATTTTTTCCCATTTTATAAGCAAGAAAACTGAGATTCAGAGAGTTTTGCTCAGGTAACATGTAAGATGAAAGAGATTCAGGATTTGAAACAAGGTTTTCTAAATCCTAGGCTGGTGTTTTTCCCATGAAATTCTATGAAGGTCAGAAGTCTGTAAAGTCAGGAGAATAATGCAGACATAGCATATCTGGATTGTATCAAATCAATGTGACAAATGTTGTCATGCAATTAAAAAAAAAAAAAAAAGGAAAAGAAATGGACCAGGACAGTAGTACAGGTAAGTGGAGTGGATGAAGCACTTGCTTCCAGAAGAGCTATTTAACTGCATTTGCACCAACCAAGAAGTCTATGTATAGATACATATTTTTAAAATATGACTCCATCAACATTTTTCTCAATGACTTGTTACTGAACAAATCTGTAGGTGACAAAAACTGGGAGGAACTCTAAATACCCTAACAGATTCTAAGCATCTCAGACAATGAAATCGAATGTATTTTAAGGTAATCAGTTCCACAGTTACCTAAAACCAGATTACGACTACCCAAGACCAGGAAGCCGCAAGCCATAGATAGGGCTTCTTCTAACTCCCCGACTGCCCAGAGAAGGTGGATAGAAGTCCTGGCCAGAGCACCCCCCCTAAGACCAGCCTACCCCCTTCTACCCCATGTTCTCCCAGAGAGAGAAAAAAAGGAGCATGGATTGTGGGGTGATTCTGGCCTGGGTTCATACCCCAGCTGCTCCATTTAAAGCTCCGTAACACTTAAGCTCTCTGAGCCCCATTTACCTTATTTGTAGAATGAAGAAAATTATACATATGCCACTGTGTTCCCGTAAGAATTAAATAAGCTGTACTATGCCTAATTAATACCAGGTATCTAGAGAACAAAAAAAGAAAGGTAATTCTAAGTCCTCTAACTGGTTAAAGCATTCAATAGAATAAATGTCAAATGGGGTGATTTCGGCTACAGCCATTCATGTGGTGAAGATACGTGGCATTGTTCTATAAGCAGCGGAGGGTTGTGAACTCCATGTATAGCCCCTGACACAGTGCTTGGTCTGTTATAGGTGCTCAATAAACGTGATATCTATGTGAGGGAAGGAAGAAACCTGGGAGACATGCAGGTAGGCGTAAGGGGGTCCGGGGGGGATACTACAAAGAACCAAAGAGAAAGCAGTCAACTTCCAAACTGAATGTTAAAGGCAATGAAGAGGAGTAGACACTGTATATGTCCCACCCAGGTCCCCTAGAATCCCCATCACCTGGGCCCCTCCCCTGTCTGCTGGGCGAGCCAGCACCTGCTATCTTTGGCCTGGCGCTACCAGAGCTGCTTCAGGTAGACAGGTGGCATCCTCCAGGGCATCCTATGGAGCAGGACTAACTGGTGCGGGGTATGAAAGCCCAGCTCTCCTGCCTCGGGTAGCAACAAACTCTGAGAGGTAATTTAGGGTCCAGGCCTCTCTGGCACGACCAGTCTGAGGCTGAGATTTTGTCTGAAATGGCACCCGTGATTGGCTTTCTTCCCATCCCCTGTCCTGATTCCCCTATTCCTTCACTGGTTTCTCCTAAGGGCACTGAAGACATCACTTGCAAATGAATCATGGTCTTGGGGTCTCCTTCAGGTGTACAGCATAGTGAGTCAGTATATTGGCAGATTATACTCCATTACAGGTTATGACAAGATACTGGGTATAATTCCCTGTGCTGTACAGTAAATCCTTGTTGCTTATCTATTTTATATATCGTAGTTTGTATCTGTTAATCCCAAACCCCTAAGTTGTCCCTCCCCCATTCCTTCTCCCCTTTTGTAACCACAAGTTTGTTTTCCATATCAAACAAATCTGAGTCCATTTCTATTTTGCAAATACATTCATTTGTATCACTTTTTAGATTCCACATACAAGTGATATCATATAGTATTTGTCTTTTTCTGACTTCTTTCACTAAGCATAGTATACTCTAGGTCCATCCACACTGGTGCAAATGGCACTATTTCATTCTTTTTTATGGCTGAGTAATATTCCAATGTACATAAATTTTTATGTAAAGTAACATGGGTCTGCAACTCAGATTTCTGCTCAGTGTCAAGGCTTGATATCCCCCTCTCCTTACTCTGGAAGTGATTCTGTAGGAAGAGGCAAGAAGTTACACTTGGACTCTCAAGAGCTTTCCTACGTAAAGGAGGATTTAGCAAAGAAGTCAGGGCAGGTGGGTCCTCAGTCTGTGTACATGGAGATTATGGGGCAAACACAGAGGATGTCATTAACCCAGCCACCATAAGGGATGAAGCAGGAGCCATAAACCTTTTCCTTTCATAAGGAGAGGCAGATGGCCCATACTTCCCACCAAGCTTTAATTCTTTCCAGTCTGGGGGGTCCCTTGGGCTGCTTCCTCTCATCCTGTTACCCACAGCTTCATTTTAGAGGAACTTCTCAGCTCAGTGAACCTCAGACTCGTTCTTAGAAGTTCAACTTCTGTTCCCTCCCCATCTTCCAGTGTCTGCAGGAAAAGGGTCTATTGTACCAGCTGATGGATAACTTTTTCAACGAATGATAAATGCAAACGCAGCTCCCTGGAGAGGAAAAAAAGAGTCTTCTTGGTGGAGGATGTCAAGGCATAGAGTTTGGGCGCAGGACTTTGGAGTTTGTGTCTCAGCTTTCCCACAAATCTTTGTTGGGAGGTGATCGAATGTCTAGGTGGATGACTTCTTCGCATAATAATAATCACAGCTAACATTCACAGAGCCATTGGTATATCCCTGGCGCTGCCCTAAATACTTTGTATTCATTACTTTTCACGATCTTCAAACAACACCACGGGTATATGCTGTGATTATCTCCATTATAGAAACCGTGGGACAGGAATTTTAAGCAACTTGCAAAATTCAATCAGCTATAGGTAATGGAGGGACGATTTGAGCCCAGGGAAGTTGGTGGAAAAGTCGACGTGTTTAACCACTCTTCTACTGCTGCTCACAAGTTTTTGTCTTGTTTACCCTTCATCTTATTAGTACTCTAACTGGGAACTGTTGTGGGCATTGCTCTGACCTCTGATTTATTGTCTTCGAGCTCTAGATGATACATAACAGTATCATCTAATACTAATCTAATAAACTAGTTTAATTGGATGACATAAACACTGTGCAGTCTTCTGAAACCAGAACACTAAAACATCTCGACGAGCCTAGCAGTTACTTTCTAAACATGTATTTCACAGGAGCTACAAAAAATTTCACCAGGAATCCCATGCAGTTTTTGGCTCAAATTGCTTCAAATCTTATTCAGAGGACAATCAATGGTTTTTCTAAAATATCACATCATTTCGTCCATTGGCACCTCACAACATAGGACCATCCAAATCTCATTGGGGTGAGCCATGAGCGATCAATTCTATAATAATTGTTCTCTCGGTTCCCAGCTATTTCTATGAATATGGTGCACACCCACAAGTTTCTTAACAAGTAGCAATTTATAGTGCTGATATTTTGTTGGGAGAAGGGTTGTTACTTCCAGAAGCTCTCCGGGAGCTCCAAAATTGGTCATTATCGCCAGACATTGAATCACAATGTGGTTTTTTGCTCTCAGACTTTCCCAGTAACTTCATCCAAGAGAGGCAGAATTTGGGGTGTGGAAAGAACATGAGACGGGAAGCAGGAATGTCAGATTTAGTCCGAGCTTTGCCTTTGCACAGATTCATTCTTTTCAATGGGTCTCAGTTTCATCTTCCATAAGACAAGGTGTCTGACAAGTCACAGTTCTTACAAACTGGCATTTTTTCATTCATGCCACAAAAATGCACTCTGTGTCTCTAGGAGTCAGTTCTCTCCTAGACAAGGAAACCACATGGGGAACAAAACATCCATCATTTCTTGCCCTCATGGCACTTATATCGTATAGCAAGATTATATTTCCCCGAAATGGTCCAGTGATATTTCTAGCCCCATACATTCTTCCACAAAGAGAACATTGTCACTCTTCTATCCATGATGGAGCCTATTTCTTTCTTTTTGTACCTGGGTGGGCTCATGACTGCTCCAACCAATCAACTGTGGCACAAGGGATGCTGTGTGACTTCCAGGCCAGGTCACATTGCCTGGCACTTCCTCTCTCTCAAGATGCTCACCCGGGGACCCAGACACTTCCATAGTGAGGAAGCCCAAACTAACACATGTACAGTGACCACATGATTCAGAGGCCCATATTGCCTGGGATGTAGTAAGTACTTATTTATTATTGGTTATTACTACCTTAGCATAAAGTAGGCAAAAAATATTTTCAGCAAGCAAACTAAAATGTCAGACACAATATACTCCCTCTTACCTCACACCAGTCTTGCATCTCTGAGAGAGATGAGGAACAAGAATCAGAGAGATTGGGCTTCCCTGGTGCTGCAGTGGTTGAGAGTCCACCTGCCGATGCATGGGACACGGGTTCGTGTCCCAGTCCGGGAAGATCCCACATGCCGCGGAGCGGCTAGGCCCGTGAGCCATGGCCGCTGAGCCTGCGCGTCTGGAGCCTGTGCTTCGCAAAGGCAGAGAGGCCTGCATAACGCAAAAAAGAAAAAAAAAAAAAAAAAAGATTAACTTGTCCAAGGTCATGCAGGTGGCAAGAACAGAATTTTGACACAAACCTCAATTTTCCTGATGCTAAGGCCCTTTCCTATAACACCACAGGATTAAACAACCATGAATAGGCTTGTGCTTTGTCTTACAGGTGTAAGATCTATGCCTTCTTTTGTCAACTGACATTTTCTTTAAATACCTAAGAATCTGCTGAAAGTGATATTTCAAATATCCCACTGGAAACGCAGCTGTGGACTAAATAAATGACTCATGTTAGTAAATAGGAAAGTTGAGCAGTGTGTCACTCAGTAACTGACAAAGAATAAATATTTAATATTCCTCAGTTCAAATATGGTATGGAAATGATATACATACATAGTGTTCTGTGCACCTAAAGGCAAACAAGGATTTCAGAGACACTGCCAACCTTTCATCAGAATCTGGCTCTAATTAAAGACATTTTCCGTAGGTGTATCCCTATGCAGCTTGCAAGCAGGCACCCAGTCTGTTGGGACTGAGTAATTGGCATTTTACTTCTTTTCTCCCTCTCTGTTTTATACTTGGACTTCACTGATCATCGTTTCTCGTGATGGGCAAAAGGTGACAGGGCAGGCCAATAATGGGGAGGGGGTGGGGCAGGAGGATGGGAGGCCCGGATCGGGACGGGGGATGCCCAGCTTCTAGACCTAGGTGTGTCTCTGCCTCACTGGGGGACCTCAGGCTCTCCAATCCTCAACTTCCTCATTTTTAACGTGAATCAAGGTTGACTAGCATTGAGAGACAAAATATAATTATGTGCCAACTCTAATTACTAACAGCTGCCCTGAGGGCTGTATGGGGAAGAATCCTGAGGTATATACAGGTTAGGCAGGAAAGAGCTTCGTGTTTGATTAGCTATGTCTGCCATAGGAGAGGAAAGATATAACCTGCCTTAAAACAGCAGAATGATTAGACAAATTGAGAGAAGCTGCGTGGGGACTCTGGGCAGGGGAAAGTCAGTGAGCAAAGGCAGAGAGTAAACATTTGCTGCTGGTCCCTGGGGAGAACCAGTCAATAAACTTGTTGAGATTGAGCCCTTTTTCTATACTTCCATCATGATAGTTTCCATTTGCGTTTTACTACATTTACACACCTATTTCTCTGTCCAGAGAGTAAGCTACTTGTGGACAGGAACTATCTAGATCTCATTCTGGAGATGCAGCAGGGAACAACTGCTCAATATTTAGATTCTGGAGTTAGAAACGTGTGACTTTGAATCTTGACTCCGCCATTTTTTAACTGTGTGACCCTTAGGAAGGTTGACACCTGCTTTTAGTTCTGGGTTCCTCGATGGTAACACGGATGATAATAGTACCCACCTCCTACACTTATAAACACAAAATAGGTTAGCGCAAATAAATTGCTTAGTCTAGTACCTGGCCTGTGTTAGAGCCCCCCCCTTTTTTTTGCAGTACGCGGGCCTCTCACTGTTGTGGCCTCTCCCGTTGCGGAACACAGGCTCCGGACACGCAGGCTCAGCGGCCATGGCTTACAGGCCCAGCCGCTCCACGGCATGTGGGATCTTCCCGGACCGGGGCACGAACCCACGTCCCCTGCATCGGCAGGCGGACTCTCAACCACTGCGCCACCAGGGAAGCCCGAAAGGCAGTTTTTTAAAAGTCCGTATAAGCAAAAAAAGGGAAGAACATTTAAGAAATCATCTCACAATCTAGAGATAACTGTGACTTGGCATTTTTCTCCTCATCCTGCTAATGCTGTGTACATATTATGTCTAAGAAAGACAGTAATTTACTACAAGTTCTTTTTTTTTTTGGCGGTGCGCGGGCCTCTCACTATTGTGGTCTCTCCCGTTGCGGAGCACAGGCTCCGGACGCGCAGGCTCAGCGGCCATGGCTCACGGGCCCAGCCACTCCGCGGCATGTGGGATCTTCCCGGACCGGGGCACGAACCTGTATCCCCTGCATCGGCAGGCGGACTCTCAACCACTGCGCCACCAGGGAAGCCCCTAGCCTGTGTTAGGCAGTTGATAAATATTAGTTATCATGATCCCGATTATTATTATTATTACTTTCAGAATGCCCAGTGGCTAGAACATGGATGGCACATGGTAGGAACATGATAAATGTTCTCTGCACAAATACATACATAAATACATAGATCCATGGATGCATGAACGGACTATTGAATGTAAGGTGGGAGTTCTTATATTTCAGGTCAGTTTTAGGTTCTGGAGGAACCTGAATATCGTACTAAGGAAGTGGATTATATCCTGAAGGAGTAAGGGCCGTTAAACGTTTGGCGCAGGAAGACAGTACACAGCAGCCCTGGGTCCTCCCGTTATTGGCATCAGAAACGTTGGGGTGGGCACACTACTAATCAGACCTAGAGAATTTGTGAGGGCTGAGGGGTTAGACCATTATGTACCCATTGCCTGTCTCACCAGGGCCTTGTTAATCTTGCATGTGGAGCTAGTGCAGCACTGAAACCAGCAATCAGAGGAGACAAATCACTTCTAAAGATTTCTTTTTTTTTTTTTTGGTAAATCTTCATTGTGTGGCTTGACTGTTGATCAAATTATGTAATAGTCATTTCCACTTCATTTGGGGTTGTATGGAAACAGTCTCCTGCTGCAAGATTGACTGACTACTGTCAGAATGTAATTTGAAAGAAATGAAAAGGGAAAGAACAACGCAGCTAGAGTTTGGGCTACTTTCATGGTCCCTGGGGCTGGGGGGTCTTATCATCTGGGCTCTCTCTGCCCTTCACTGGTCACATCAAGCACTAAGAATGGAGGATGATGAGCCTGGGCAAGTCCCTGCTGTCACTTACTGGTGAGGTGACCAGGACTATTTCCCTAATCATTTGGAGAGTCAGTATCTACATATGTAGAAGGATAGAATGTGTAGAATGCTGGTGAGGATTCACATTTATGGTGGTCACAACCAGTGGGTTATCTATCCCGCTGTTTCTGGTCACACAGAGGTAACAAATAAATAGTAATCATTTATTATTATTATTATTCAGCTGTTAGATCCTCTTAGTACATCTCCTTCCCTGTACTTCCACAATAAATATTTACTTATGAGCATCATCATTGCCCAAATAGTCTGCCTTCGTGAGAGACCAGCTGGTAACAAGGGACTGGACCTGCTCAAGCTTGCCTAAGAAAAAGGGAAATTTATTGCAAATAAAAACACACAGACAAAAGAGGCAATCTCAGGGGCTTCCCTGGTGGCACAGTGGTTGAGAACCTGCCTGCCAATGCAGGGGACACGGGTTCGAGCCCTGGTCTGGGAGGATCCCACATGCCGTGGAGCAACTAGGCCCGTGAGCCACGACTACTGAGCCTGTGGTCCCAAGAAGAAAGGCCGCGATAGTGGGAGGCCCGCGCACCGCGATGAGGAGTGGACCCTGCTTGCTGCAACTGGAGAAAGCCCTTGCACAGAAATGAAGACCCAACACAGCCAAAAATAAATAAATAAATAAAAATTAAAAAAATAAAATAAAAGAGGCAATCTCACACACATCTAAGGGTCAGAAATAACAGTCTGAAAGCGAAAGAGAGGCATGGACGTATATACACTACCAAACGTAAGGTAGATAGCTAGTGGGAAGCAGCCGCATAGCACAGGGAGATCAGCTCGGTGCTTTGTGACCACCTAGAGGGGTGGGATAGGGAGGGTGGGAGGGAGACGCAAGAGGGAGGGGATATGGGAACATATGTATATGTATAACTGATTAATTTTGTTATAAAGCAGAAACTAACACACCATTGTTAAGCAATTATGCTCCAATAAAGATGTAAAAAAAAAAAAAAGAAAAAGAAATAACAGTCTGGTCACATAGGGACCAGAAGTGGAAATGTGGAACACAAAATTACTCTCTGTCCATCAGTGCCTTTGCTGGGTTTCACCTCTCTCCACCTCTTGAGGACTGGGTTGTTCCCCTCATGCTTGCTCATTCCCCTATTGACTTGTTGCTTCAGTTTGCCAATGGCCTAACGTGGCCACCAGCTATAAGATTACAGGCATTTATGGCTGCAGGCCACAATTGAGACTATGTCTCCTAAGACTTCTCCTAGGGATGGGATGATTGGCTCAGATCGAGTCTACATATTGGTTCCCCTTGGGTCAGACATTCACCCTGGTCTGAGCAAGGGATCATATAGCACATTGAACAGCCACTGCCAAAGTCAGTGGGAGAGAACGGGTTCTTTGCAAGATGGTGTGCACAAAGTGAAGAAATCAACAGACCCATCCTCTGTATAGAACAGTGGTCTTCAAACATTTTGGACTGTGACTCTGTAAGAAGCACATTTTCCCTCATGCCCCATCAGACACACACACACAAGCCAAACAAATATTTATTAAAGTGACACTTAAATGTGATGATTGCTGATATATACTGAAATTTCTGAATCTTTTTTTCTGTTTCATTCTTTAAAAGTGCTGGTCATGAGTGATTCAACTGATTTCACAACCCACTAAAAAGCTGTGACTCACAGAAAAAAGCTGACACAGATCATTGGAATAGCCTCCTAATTAATCTTCTCTTTCAAGTCCATTCTATAGACCCTTATCAAATTAACCTTCTTTGAAGCCCAGATCCTATGAAACCATCAGATTTTCCCTCATACCTGTGGAGCTGATGAATCCTAAATGCCTTCACCTCCATACTCCGGCTTCATCAACCCCTTCTTAGCTTTATGTGCTTGACAAAAATCTGTACTCTGGTGAACTAAATTTCCTCTATATTTTCCTGTCTCCTACTTTTTCCTACTGTTTGGAGCACCCTCCCATATCTTGTTTCTTCCAAATCTTGCTTATTCTTTAAGGCTTGACTCCTAGTCTACCACCTATATCATCTTTCTTTAGTTTCTCAATCAGATGTGGCTTCTGCTTCCTTTGAAACCACTTCCTTTGTAGTTCCAATGAAGTAATTTTCATTGTCGAATCACTGCTGGAACTGTATTATACTTGCATGGATACTCACTTTCTTGCCCCACGTAGGATTGCTAGATGTGGATGGGAAGCAACAGGATACCTAGTTAAATTGGAATTTCAGTTAAATAATAACTAATCTTTTAGTATATCTAAGTCTTGCCTGGGATATACTTATCTGACATTAAAATTTAACTGGGTTTCCTGAATTTTATCTGGCAACCCGAGCCCCACTGAACTGTAACTTCTTGAAATTAGGTACTACGTCCAATTTGCTTATGCTCTTCAGGGATGAAAGTGGCCCACAAACCCCGATTAAGAGTAAATTATCCGGGCTTCCCTGGTGGTGCAGTGGTTGAGAGTCCGCCTGCCAATGCAGGGGACGTGGGTTCGTGCCCCGGTCCGGGAGGATCCCACATGCCGCGGAGCGTTTGGGCCCGTGAGCCATGAACGCTGAGCCTGCGCGTCCGGAGCCTGTGCTCCGCAACGGGAGAGGCCACAGCAGTGAGAGGCCCGTGCACCACTAAAAAAAAAAAAAAAAAAAAAAAAAGAGTAAATTATCCTTAGATGTCCTCGCTGTTTTCCTAGATGCTATTAAAATACTCTCACATATTGAGCCAAAAAACATTCAAACTTGTCACCAAATTCCCCCAACAGCAGAAAAGAAATCACCCTAAGAGCAGGAAAAAAGGGTTGTATGACGGAAAAGGAGTTCCACAAGCATACACACACACACACACACACACGCACGTACACAATTACTCTCACAGTCTATAATAGCGCTGTTTTTAATGTCTTAAATTGCTCATGAAGGAATAAAACTTGATGCTCAGAAAAATTAAAATAGCTCCTTTTACCTTGTAGCTTTGCATAACTCCCACCCAGGCTTGCTTATCTCTGGAGAGATCCCAGCTGAAGAAGTACCAAGTAGGTTGGTTGGTGTCACAGCTGAGTGATGGAACAGGCTGGGGGCGGCTCTGGAAGAAGATGGTGCTGGAGAAGACCCAGCCCCAGAGCGTGTCTCTGAGCAGGAGGCAGGAAGCAAAGCCAGTGCAGTGCTCCCTGAACCTGATTCATCAGGAGATTCACCTGTATATTCACATGAGCCTTCAGCAGTTGGAACCATTAGGCAGCTTGGAGACACATGGGCATGAGAGGAAAAAGCATGGGCTTTGCAATCAGAAAATGGATCCCTGTCTTGACTCTACAGCTTACTACTTAGCTGTGTGGTCACGGCCAGTCATTTCACCATTCTGAACCTCAAATTCCAGTAAAATGCTTATTAGAATAGTTTTTTGTTTGTTTGTTTCAGGGTTGTTTTGTTCTGTTTTGTTTGCAGAAAAGCCACAGCTAAGAGAAGTCTGGACTCCCACAGTCTTCCCATGGATCTGCTTGTTCTAGGACAGTGGTTCTCAAAATGTGGAACTCCAACCGAATTCTCAGCATCACCTGGAAACTTGTTAGAAATGCAAATTCTCAGGCCCCACCCCAGACTTACTGATAGAAACTCTGCGGGGCTCAGCAATTTGATGGTTCCACAAGCCCTCCAGGTGATTCTGATGCACTCAATTTTAAGTGCATCAGAGGGCTCTGGGGGTTTCTGATTTAGCTAATTCTACTCCAAATTATCATGCACAAATTCTTGCTATTTTCCACATCTTTGAGGGATCGATTGAGTGTATTAAGCTAATTAAAGATTTTAAAATAAAAGGACACCTTTTTGCCATCAGCATCTATTTGAATTCAAATCTCTTTACCCACTGGAACAAGGAAGTAGGATATTTGAAATAGTCTGTTCAGAAACAGACTTTTGACTCATTTAATCATATATTCATTGATTCAAATACCTTATATCTCAAGGTGATCCAGGAACTGTTCTGGATGCTGGGCAATAGAGGTGAAAACACGAGAACCAAAGAGCAAAACCTGCCTGGTCGCCGTCCCTGCCCTCAGGGAGCTTATAAACTAGTGGGGCAGAGAGACATTTATCAAAAATCCACAGACAAATGGAAACTTTCAACCAAGACAAGAGATAAGAAGGAGAGATGAGGTGTGGAGAGGGGCTGTAATAAAGGGTGAAATCCAATAAAGAAGGACCTTATGGTCATTTCCTTGAGGAAGCATCCCTTGAGTGAGCTCTGAAGGATAAACAGGAGTTAGTGTGCAAAGTAGGTGAGGGAAGGTCCTTCCACATAGAGGCACCAGCTTGTGATAAACCCCATGCAGAGGGGAGTGTAGCTGAAGGAAAGAAAGCAGGGGGTGTATGGTTTAAGATCCAAATTGACAGGTGAGCTGTGGCCAGGGCAGATTAGCCAAAAAGGCCAAGTTTAGATGCTCTGCCTTCTCAAGAGCAGAGGGAAACACTTTTGTTTGCCCACAATTAAATTCCTGTATTGAGTGCCTCTTGTGTAAAAGCTCTGTGCCTTTACACTGTCAGTGGTCCTCAACCAAGGGTGCTTTGTCCCCTTGGGAACATTTGGTCATGTCTGGAGATATTTTTGTTATCACAAGTTGTTGTGGGGTTGGGGAGGAGTTGAACTGACATCTAGTGGGTAGAGTCCTGGATACTGTTAAATATCCTACAATGCGGGCTTCCCTGGTGGTGCAGTGGTTGAGAGTCCGCCTGCCGATGCAGGGGATGCGGGTTCGTGCCCCGGTCTGGGAAGATCCCACATGCCGTGGAGCGGCTGGGCCCGTGAGCCATGGCTGCTGAGCCTGCGCGTCTGGAGCCTGTGCTCTGCAACAGGAGAGGCCACAGCAGTGAGAGGCCCGCATACCACAAAAAAATAAAATAAAAATAATAATAATAATCCTACAACGCATAGGACCGTCCCCCAAACAGAGTTACCTGGTCTAATGTGCTGAGGCTGAGAAACCCTGGACTAAGCAAAGAAAAGACTTGTAGGTGTCTATTTTTTAAAAACCTAAAAAGCATTTTTCCTCCAAAGAGAATACCACTGTGCTGTTAAAACAAAAACAAGGGCCTCCCTGGTGGCGCAGTGGTTGAGAGTCCGCCTGCCGATGCAGGGGATACGGGTTCGTGCCCCGGTCTGGGAGGATCCCATATGCCGCGGAGCGGCTGGGCCCGTGAGCCATGGCCGCTGGGCCTGCGCATCCGGAGCCTGTGCTCCGCAACGGGAGAGGCCACAACAGTGAGAGGCCCGCGTACCGCAAAAAAAAAAAAAAAACAAAAAAAAACAAAAAAAAAAAAACAAAAAACTTACTGGATCTCAGCGGTTCTTCTCTAAAATACAGAAATACTCTGGCTCAGAAAGAGAATTCGGTCTTAATAAAACACACACACAAATACACACACACACACACAGTGGCTCCATGTTGAAGTCTTCACATTTTTCAATTCTATAACTGATAGACAGGTATTCAGCAAACGTGATAAGGTGTTTGCTTCTGCAGGGAATTTGTTCCTTGAAAACACAGGCACGCAAATACATTAAAAAAAATACTCTGAAGTTTGAGAGAAAGGAAAAAAAGCCTCCTAGGCATTTCCCTGATAGAAGACTTGCAATTGATCGAAAGAGAGTAGTAACTATTTCCTGGCAGGGAAAGAGGATGGATTTTGAACATAACTGCACATTTCTTTTTATCAAGGCTTTGGTGCAGCCTGAAAGGCGTCAGCAGACTGTGTTCAAGAGGATGGGAGACAGCCCATTCGCCACAGGAGGCATCTGCTGAGGCGTGAGAGGGAGGCCGTCTCCTTTAACCCTTCCCTTTGCAGTAGGTACATCACCAAATGCCTAGTGACCATGACCGCAGCCGTTTCGTGATGTCCTTCTGTTTTGTTTCAGTTCATTTAGCAGCTTGTTTCCTGGCTCTGTTTGTCTTCCCTTCCGCCTGCTCACTCAGTGGACTCACCCAGGCACAATGGTCTTTGACCAGGTCACACAGATCTGCCGGCATCCTCAGAACCCGGGACTGGGCCCGAGCCCTCCAAAGAGAAAAGAGAGAGATGGGAACACCAGGAGGAAGAGAACACAGCAGCCATGGCACAAGGACTAAAAAAAACCCCAGACACATGTCTGCCTTGGGCTTTGGGCATCTACCCAAATGGCTAATGCTGATATGTCAGCAGCTGCTGTGGCCCCTGCTGCTGCCACAGCTGAAGCTGCTACAAAGTAGCTCAGACGTTGGACCCACGATTATTTCTTCCTTTTCTATTTTGTGGAGAGTATTATGGTACCAGCCACAGAATAAGGGCAATGAGAGTTCCAATGCCGGAGAGATCCTGCAATCACCTGGGAAGTCTTCTTGGAGGAGGCAAACTTAGCACATCTTAAGGGCAGGTAGAATCTGAATTAGCTTTTCCCGTTGCTCCTTTCTTATAATCAAGGATCCAGGTTAGGAGAGGAAGACCTGAGTGTCCTTGTCTATTATACCTCCATTGCTTTCCTGAGTGCATTTTTCCAACCTCCTTTTGGAGGTTGACCCTCCTTTTGGAGGCTGACCCTCCTTTTGGAGGCTGACCCTCCTTTTGGAGAAGACCCTTCTCCAGATGATCCCTAGGGTCAGATAGTGTATTTGGATCTTGAACAGTGTGCTGAGGGCATTGCCACATCAACTGCGGAACCCCCTCCATTCTTGGCTTTTTGATTGTTTTTTTGTTTAGGGGCTTACAAAATCCTCAGGTCTTATCAGGGGTTAGAAATACCCCAAACAAGCAATCACTTTGCCCTGTTGCACTTTCTGGACATCACCTCCCCTAATAACTCCTAATCTATGTAGGGGCTAAGAGTACAAGCTGTCTGTGCCTCAGTTTCTCTATCTCTAAGTAGGTTGATACTTCAAAATTTGGGCTGACTTCATAAAGTTATGATTAGCAGTTCACAGGATTGTGGGCAAAAGGCATTTAAAATAGTGCCCAGCACACAGAAGGGGCTGACACATATTACCTGTTGTTTTATTAATACACAGAGACTTCAGGCAAAACCCAGAATAAGCACATCTGTCCTGGTGGCTGTCATAGCTTTTCCCACCACTGCCACTGATGAGGGGGTAGCCTTACGCCAGGATGATTTTTATACTGTATCCGGGTTCTACCATTCCCCCCACCCTCACGTGCGCACGCACATACACACACCCCAGAGTTCTTTGGATGAGGAACGTGCATCACAGCCAATCCATGGCCTGGGCAGCTCTGTATGAGCTCTGTATGAGAGGAACTGGCAAAAAAGCCCCCAAACAAACAAACAAACAAACAAAACTTCTGTTCAAGTAAAGATGAGCTCAGGCAGTCAGAATCTAGCTCCAGGACTTTGAATAGGGAAGCATGGAGCCCACCAGGCTGTAATTGTCCTGGGCGAAGTTGAAAGGTACCAGGTAGAGGAACCGGGGCCATGATGAAACTATGTAGGAGAAGCTCTAAGTACACGGAAGTCACAAGAGAGCAGAAGCCATGAATAACAGAAGTGATGAGGTAGAGAGAAACAGAGAAGTGGATAAGGAAGCTAGTCAGCAGTGAGAGAAGCAAAAATACACAAAGGTGGGACAACGAGTAGTCAAGTTGAGCATTGGTGGGAAGATCTGCCCAAGTCCACTGCCGAGGTCTCTTGAGATGCTCTGGCTTCCCCTCCTGTCTTTCTGAGGCCCATTCACACCTGGGTTTCTGCTTGAGGTCCCTGTCTACCGACTGGCCATTAACTTTCTTTCCATAATTTTGTCTGAGTCTCTTTCTTATGGGCAAAGAGCTAACGTAAAGTAAGCACAAATGTCACTGTACAACTTTATGTACATTGTAGTTTTGCCCATAGTTGTGTCTTCTTTTCTTCATTTTTTGTTTGTTTCTTGTTCACTGTCTACATTTCTCAGAAGGATGGGCCTTGTTCTTCGTTCTTGCTTTGTACAATTTATGACAGTAACTGTGTAGGCTTTTATAGTCCCTGGGTACAGAGGCTCGTAAAGAAAATAGGCACTTACTAATTAATGCTTTAGAGGGGGCAGGGATGTATTTCAGAAGCAAGCAGCTGTCATCATATTTTCTTTGTACCCTCATAATTCACAAATGTTGACGTTTAGCTTTTGAGTAACATTTCGGAGTTTCTGAGTTTTTTCTTTTTTTCCCCTGTTACTTCTGAGGTAGTTTACAGCATGATGTAGGAGAAAGTGCTTGGGCTCTGGAGTTCAGGAGACCGCAGCCAAAATCCTAACTACTTCAAATCACTTAAATGTTTTGAATTTGATACTCCCAGAATTGTCATGAGAATTAAATTAGTAAACTTATGTTAACATCCTAGCAGGTGGTAAACATTTGATAAATACTGGGCTCCTCCCCTAATTCTTACTGGATCAGGACACTCGGAGTTGCAAACAACAGAAAGCAATTCCAGCTATCTTAAGCACACTGGGAAATGCACTGTATAGATAAGGGGGCAAATCCCAAAACTCCAAGGAAGAAATGCAACTGGGCTTAAGAGAGATTTGAACTCCTGAAAAGCCAAAAAGGACATGGGTAGTATTTGGTTGATATAATGCTTATAATATTTAAACATATACTATTTAAACATAATTTATAAAGATTAGGACGCCATTTAGAAGTTCTGTAATAAAGAAAAAGGCACATTAAGAGGGGGCCCTAAGAGAAAACAATGAGTTAGGTACCAGTGCTTTATTAAGAATGATAACCTACAAATAGGGTGCCTTTGGGAATGCTAACATGAATTAAGTGAAGTGCTAAAAAATGTCAATTACAAGCATAATAGTGAAGCAAATAACAGATTCAGGTTTCAGTAGTATTGTCTAATTTATCAGATTCTACAGATTTTCTTAAGTACTGAAATAATTGTATTTTAAAAAAATCTGGGAAGGGGTGTCTCCAGGATTGCTGTTACTATTGAGGCTGCCATTAAATCCTTGTTTCACCAAATGCTATTTAAACAAATTCGCAAATGGTTTAAGAAATAATCTCAGGGATGCAAGAATTCTTCAGTATATGCAAATCAATTTGTGTGCTACACCATATTAACAAATTAAGGAATAAAAACCATATGATCATCTCAATAGATGCAGAAAAAGCTTTTGACAAAATTCAACACCCATTTATGATAAAAAAAACTCCCCAGAAACTGGGCACAGAGGGAACTACCTCAACATAATAAAGGCCAGATATGACAAACCCACAGCAAACATCATACTCAATAGTGAAAAACTGAAAGCCTTTCCACTAAGGTCAGGAACAAGACAAGGATGTCCACTCTTGCCACTCTTCTTCAACTTAGTTTTGGAAGTCCTAGCCATGTCAATCAGAGAAGAAAAAGAAAGAAAAGGAATACAAATGGGAAAAGAAGAAAAACTGTCCCTGTTTGCAGATGACATGATACTATACATAGAAAATCCTAAAGATGCCACCAGAAAACTACTAGAACTAATCAATGAATTTGGCAAAGTTGCAGGATACCAAATTAATGTACAGAAATCTCTGGCATTACTATACACTAACAACAAAAAATCAAAAAGAGAAATTAAGGAAACAATCCCATTTACCATTGCAACAAAAAGAATAAAATACCTAGGAAAAACTGACCTAAGGAGGCAAAAGACTTGTACTCAGAAAACTATAAAACACTGATGAAAGAAATCAAAGATGACATAAACAGATGGAGAAATATACCATGTTCTTGGACTGGAAGAATCAATATTGTGACAATGACTATACTACCCAAAGCAATCTACAGATTCAATGCAATCCCTATCAAACTACCAATGGCATTTTTTACAGAACTAAAACAAAAAATCTTAAAATTTGTATGGAGACACAAAAGACCCCGAATAGCCAAAGCAGTCTTGAGGGAAAAAAACGGAGCTGGAGGAATCAGACTCCCTGACTTCAAACTATACCAAAAAGCTACAGTAATCAAGACAGTACAGTACTGGCACAAAAACAGAAATATAGATCAATGGTACAGGATAGAAAGCCCAGAGGTAAACCCACGCACATATGGTCACCTAATTTATGACACAGGAGGCAAGAACATACAATGGAGAAAAGACAGCCTCTTCAATAAGTGGTGCTGGGAAAACTGGACAGCTACATGTAAAAGAATGAAATTAGAACACTACTTAACACCGTACACAAAAATAAACTCCAAATGGATTAAAGACTTAAATGTAAGACCAGACACTATAAAACTCTTAGAAGAAAACATAGGAAAAACACTCTTTGACATAAACCACAGCAAGATCTTTTTTGACTCACCTCCTAGAGTAATGGAAATAAAAACAAAAATAAACAAATGGGACCTAATTAAACTTCAAAGCTTTTGCACAGCAAAGGAAACCATAAACAAGATGAAAAGACAACCCTCAGAATGGGAGAAAATATTTGCAAATGAAACAATAGACAAAGGATTATTCTCCAAAATATACAAACAGCTCATAGAGCTTGGTATTAAAAAAACAAACAATCCAATTAAAAAATGGGCAGAAGACCTAAATAGACATTTCACCAAAGAAGACATACAGATGGCCAAGAGGCACATGAAAACATGCTCAACATCACTAGTTATTAGAGAAATGCAAATCAAAACTACAATGAGGTATCAGCTCATGCCGGGCAGAATGGCCATTATCAAAAAAGCTAGAAACAATAAATGCTGGAAAGGGTGTGGTGAAAAGGGAACCCTCCTGCACTGTTGGTGGGAATGTAAATTGATACAACCACTACGGAGAACAGTATGGACGTTCCTTAAAAAACTAAAAATAGAACTATCATATGACCCAGCAATCCCACTACTGGGCATATAACCTGAGAAAACCATAATTCAAAAAGATCTATGTAAAACAATGCTCATTGCAGCACTACTTACAATAGTGAGGACATGGAAGCAACCTAAATGTCCATCAACAGATGGCACATGTATACAATGGAATATTACTCAGCCATAAAAAGAAACGAAACTGAGTTATTTGTAGTGAGGTGGATGGTCCGTCATACAGAGTGAAGTAAGTCAGAAAGAGAAAAACAAACACTGTACGCTAACACATACATATGGAATCTAAAAAAAAAAAAAATGGTACCGATAAACCCAGTGGCAGGGCAGGAATAAAGACACAGACATACAGAATGGACTTGAGGACACGGGGTGGTGGGGCAGGGGGAAGGTGGGGGGAAGTGAGAGTAGCGTCGACACATATACACTACTGAATGTAAAATAGACAGCTAGTGGGAAGCAGCCCAGCCGCGTAGCACAGGGAGATCAGCTCGGTGCTTTGCAATGACCTAGAGGGGTGGGATAGGGAGGGTGGGAGGGAGGCTCAAGAGGGAGGGCATATGGGGACATATGTATGCATATGGCTGGTTCACTTTGTTGTACAACAGAAACTAACACAGTATTGTGAAGCAATTATACTCCAATAAAGATCTATTAAAAAAAAAAAAAAAAGTAAACCCGAAAAGGAAAAAAAGAAAAGGAAAGTAGTATTTGGAGAATTAGTGGAAAGAAACAAAGTCTCACTGGTTCAAAACATTTTCATTGATATCCTATCTTCCTTGATGCTACCATTAAATTTTTATTTGTAATTAAAAATAGCAATTTTTAATTACTTAATATTTATTCTTAGTTTTTTTCCATTTCCATGTGAATAAAAGTATTCCATATTACGTGCAAAAAAAAAAAAGAAATATCAAAACTTCTCTTGGCATATCTTCTTAATTCTTCTGCCCTCTGCTATCCAAGTTTTCCTGCTCCTAAGCCCCACATCATGTGGAGAATATGTCCACCCAATCCTTCCCAGATTATATCTCTTCCATCTTTTAAAGTTAACACAGACTAAGCAGCAGTCTCTTGATCTCAATTCCAGATTTCCAGAATTACCTCAGGCAGTCCTTCTCGGGTGAGAGATCTAACCTGAACAGTGGTAATCAAGATGGTGAGGTCACATATACCAAGCATGGCTGCCAATGAGCCAATCTGAATGAGAGACAGGTAAATGAATCTGCAAGGCTACGTGGTGGTTGAACCTGGGTTCTAGAATCAGACAACTGGGTTTAATTTCTGGTTTCATCATTTATACGTATGTGAAGCTGGGAAGGCTACTTGATGTTGCAAGTCTCAGTTTCCCCATGTATAAAATGGAAGCAATAAAGCCTACGTCATAGGTTGTTGAGAGGGCTAAATGATCTGATGTATGTAGATATCTTAGCATATGGTGCCCTGCACCCAACCATTAATGTGTGGGAGGCAGACAAAACAAGGTGTCTATTACAGTTGCATCACAGCACATTTTGGTGAGTGAATTTTAATTCCTCAAAAACATGGCATTAAAATGCCAAGATTATGAGCTCCCTTGAAATATAGCATCTTTTCTGCGGGCTGTCATAGTTGGAGACCCCAGGGGCTAATTTAGAATTTCATTGAAGAAAATAATGTAATTTTTTCTTTTACTTTGAGTATGTCAGTTCTAACATAGAAACTGCAAATTAAATGAGGTTATTAGTTCCAGAAGAAAGCCATAAACTCTGCTCAAATCACGAAATACGTCTCAGGTAGAATAGAAGCTTGGTATCAATGGCAACTCTAATCCGCTTCTGTAAAGGGAAGTGTAAATAGAATTCATAAACCCTGTTTGCCGTTAATGTGAATTCATGAATTCACATTAATGTGAATTTAATGTGAATTTGGGCTCTGAACTTGAAAGTGACATTCTTGTTTTAGATGCATCCTGCATTTAAGATGTGACCGAGGCCATTTTCTCCTGCCATTGTAGCAAATGTCCTGCCTTATGAAACATAAGATTCCGTTCACCCTGAGACTAGAGTCACTCTTTTACACTATGTTAGGCATTTAGGCAGGGACCCTAATTCTTTCAAGTCAAGTCTTTTCAGTCTGCAATATTATTCATCTACTGCTCAGGGAGACATAGGCCTTGGGGAAAATTAGGTCCATAAAAGCTTCCAATGAAAGACTCATTTTTTATAGGCACTTGGATATAAAGAACGTGACTAAAATCTGATGATGTGTGTTTGTCAAATATATATCTGTGTATGGATAGATGGATAAATGGCTGGCTGCCTGGCTGAGCTGATGGATGGATGACTGGATGGGTAGATGGGTAGATAAATGGATGTCTGGGTAGGTGGTTGGCTGGACGGGTGGATGGCTGGGTATTTAGCTGGGTAGGTAGATGAGTGGATGGGTGGATGGATGGATGTGGAGATGGGTCTTATAATGAATATTTATTTATTTATTTATTTATTTGATTGTCCAGCATCCCCTCTTGGGAAGGTACTATAACTATTAAAACTTTTTCTCCTCTTAGAAATGTGTCATTGTGTGCATTCTTGGGAACTGGAAAGCAACTGGGGCCAAATTCCCTTCACTTCCATTCTGGCAAGTTCAGGAGCAGGCATTTGACTTCAGCGTGGCAGATCAGACAGTCCTTCACAGCCCTTGGAAGTTGAGTAAGTGCTGTAGGCTGTGGTGGATTTGAAGGAAATCATCATCTTCACAGCAGAGGTGGCCTGTGGATATATGAATGGACCTGTTCCTACTGGGAGAACCGCTCTGGTTCCAGATGCCTGGCCCTCCAAAAGTTGCTTGGTTTGAGCTTGTTTTCTAAGCCTGTTTCTGCAGCCTGCCTGGTCCTCTCATAACTTCTCTTTTGCTTAAGTCACCAAGATTTTTTTTTTTCTATTACAAGCTGGAAGTCTGACTAATATGAGATACTGAGAAGTAACTAAGTGCCAGGCACATTCTAAGTTTTTTACAGACATTAATTTATTTGATATTCACAAGGATGCTATGAGTAAGTACTTTCATTTATTCTTGTTTTACAGAAGAGTAAACACAGAAAGCCTACATAATTTCTCAAGATCACATAGTTACTGAAAGCAGAACTTGGATCTGAATCCTGGTAGTCTGACTGGAGGGCATATTTAACTCTGCGTTCCTAACTGTTTTGCAATATTACTTCTGCAAAGATGAGAGAGGGAGGGAGAAAGCATGGGAGAGAGGGAGGGAGGGAGTGTGGCAGAGACTATGACATGTTCACCAAAACCTTTCCCTTCTCCTCTTGGTATACAGTTAGATTATACCTCCCTGCCTCATTTTCACTTGGATGTAGACGTACAAGTGAGTTCTGGCCAATAGAATGTGCAGAGAAACGATTTGTGTCATTTCTAATTCAAAGTAGTTAAGATGTGGGTGTGCTTTCCCTATATCCTCTTTTTCCCACTGCTGGCTAAGTGAAGAGGACCCTGAGGGCCTAGAGGAGGGTGGAACCACATGATGAAATGACCAAGTAGAAGGTTCACTAATATAATTTTAGGGTTGTCTTGTAAAGCCTCTAACCCACCCTAGTATGGGTATAATAAGTAGATGGTGGATAGAGAGATGATAGAGCAAAGTAAACTTGGATTCCAATGTGGGGACTCCAATGCCACTTTCAGAGGTATGTGTTTTTCTACCTGGAGGTGAAATTCTAATTCCCTGGAGAATTCTTCCTAGAATCTCCATTGTTTCATTATCACTTCTATCAGTGTTTTAAAAAGTTCTGGTTTTCAGAGTTTTCTCTCTCTCCCTAAATGACTTCGTATTTTTTTCTACTGCATCCCAAAGCAGATGGGGTAAGGAGATTGAGTCATATTTTACAATCTGCCTTTGGGAACTCATCCAAAACCTTTGATTAGCCTGAACCTGTACTCTCACCTCTCGAGCATTCTTTTGTTATAAGTCATATCTTTCATTTTAGAAGTGAACATTTTTCCTCCATGCCCCCAAATTTCAGTGCTAGGCAAGAATAGAATATGGTAATTTCATGACATTGAGTTTGTTAAATTATGTACTGATGAGGCTTCATATTTCTCCTTCTAATTAGAGGGTAAGATTTGAGTAATAGCAAGTAAATTGTTGCAACATGTCTAAACGTATTATTTTATTTTGAATGACACCCTGGTAATAAAAAGGACTAGTTTCACAACAAATCTCTTATCTCAAAAGTTCAAAATATTATATATTTTCAAAAGCGTTCCTACCTGTAAAACATCTTCTGGGAAGTATAATACCCTGCCTTATGGGGAAAATAATTAGCAGGGGATACGGATGCTGTCTATCAAAGAATTATTAAACTATGTGAGATTAGATAAAAGCGTTTTTTCATTGCATTTGCTAAATTGTACAAGGAGAATTTCATCAAATACATGTGAAACCAAAATGGATGCCAGCCAGATTTATTCATCAAAATGGGGGCAGGAATACTTAGGATCATGACACAGGTTGTGAATGATATCTTTGATTAAGTTAACTCAGACATTTGCCCTTGAGCCCCATCAAAATGAAGATACCATGTATAAACCAATTTTTGTATATTTTCAGTTTAGATCAGAGACTCAGAAGAAGGACTAGATGACCTCTCAAGACCCCTACAATTATGACTACTGTATGAGTACCTTTTTTATCCATGAAGAGGGCAGAGATGGTCAGCACCCTTTATTTTGTCAATTAAAATTGGGTCTATTTAAGAATTATATCAAAGGAGTCACTAATACATGGTCAGCCACAGTAACAAAATATGTAAGACTCGAAAGAGATCTTAGGCAGTCATCTAGTCCAATGCCTTTGTTTTATTGATGAGGACATTGAAGTCCAGAGAAATAAAGTGATTTGCTCAAGTTCATCTATCAAGTTATTGTTCGACATAACTGAGAAATCTAGGAGTGAAAAGCCTACTGAGTACAGTAACAGCTGGATCCAGGGGCTCAAACGTCATCAGCAATCTGTCTCCATCCATCACTTGGCTCTGCTTTTTTCTGTGTTGCTTTCTTCTCATGCAATGATAAGATAATTCTAGTCTTCGTTCCTTCCAACTCAGTGGCTCCAGACAAAAGAGAGCTTCTTTATGCTACTGGTTCAAATAAAAGTCATTAACCCAGTTTGGGTCATGGCCTAGTTCTGAACCAACCACTGGCCAGGGGCATTGTACATTCTGATTTTCTTGGTCTGGGTCAAGGTGCCCATCAATAAGGCAGGGAGTCAGGTCAGTGTCACCTAAACCATATGGGATTGTGACAGGGAGGCAGTGGTTCTCAAAGGAGATTCCAGGCAAAGTTGCCTGAAGAAGAGGAAATGATGCTGACCGGAAAAAAGCAAAAAACGTCTACTACGCACAGGGATGCTTCATGAATCTCCTTGTCAGGTTAATAAATGACTTCATTATTTCTTTCATGGAATATCATGAAGAAGTGATTTTATTTTTATTTTTTAATTTAGATCTGTATTATATAATAAAATTTTAAACGATCATCATTAGCAATCACTTTATATGTGTTAAGAAATGCAACTTTTCTCCTTTAAGAGGACAGACACTAGTTAATCTACTTTGAAGCAATTCTGGAACAAAAATGCATTTTAAAAGAACATCATATCTTATTTAGTTTGAGGACTGAATGGTTATTAAAATAGAGATCGGGATTTAACAGGTGTTACAGCATCAAAAATAGATTTTTAAAAATGGCTTCATGACTCCATTGCTTGGAAGGCTTGGATTTTTCACTTTAAAATTAACTGGTTTATTTTTAATGCTTTTCTGTTTTGTTTCCAAATGGCAAGTTAGTAAAAAACTTCAGGGCTTCTATTTGCAATGTTTTTCTGCAAACAAACCATCATATGGGTAGTCATTATTATCTCCAATAAATCAAAAGCCAAATTGACTCTAATCACTGAAGTTTTTTATTGAGCAAGGCATGTTAAGGCAATAGAGTCATCCTGACATGTGTGGTTTAAAAATTCTGATGAATCAAGGTATGAATCTAGAAGGTACCAAAAATTGGGGAAGATTGTAGATTTGTTATCATTTGCATGATCATTAATGTCTTGCTTTTCTCCTGCTTCCTATCTTTATTCCATCCAGTAAGAGTATAAATTAAGCAAAATATGTGAACAATAATAATAAAAAACCAAACAAAGCTATGTAACTGTAAAGCCCCTAAGTTGGTCAACAGCATTTAGCTGAGTGAAAAGTGACCACATAAACTTAAAAGTGCTAATGATAAGAGCTGCAAGTCCTCAGCATATTGTTTTGTTTTGTTTCTTTAATGGAAAAAACTTCACCTCATTATTTGATATTATAATTATACTCCAATAAAGATGTTAAAAAAAATCAAAATGAATGTGGATACCCCAACATCTATAACAATGTAAACCCTCAGAATACCTCCAGTGACTCCTGGGGGTTTGCAAAATGCAGGTTAGCAAATATTGGCCCACTCCTGGCTCTTTTCCATGTCACTGTTCATTCCATGAAGACTGTTCCTTTCTAAGGATGGCTGCCCTCTTGCCTCAGGTGATAACCAGTTGAGAACCTCAACTGGTACTATCGGTGTCTTCGTTTCTCTGCTTTTTTATTATGAGGAAAAGTCCCAAGTCTTTGCCTCTCATGGGTTGCCATGTCATGGGCACTCATAAGACATTATGGGTGGAATGTGGCATTTGGAACCAGGCAGAACTGGGAAATGCTAGCCCTCTCCTTTGACATTGGTCCAGCTTTTCACCTGATCTAAGACAATCTCTTCACCTCTGAGGGAGCCATGAGCTTCACTCTACCGCTGAGCTACACGGCTCAGGACTGGGACTGTCTAGACCCAGAACCCCGTCTCCATCACATGCCAGCTGTCAACCTCTTTAGGCTTCAGTTTCCTCATGTAGTAGTCCACATCCCTTGGGGCTGTTGCAAAGATTATATAATCAGTTGTGTGTGCAAGACAGAACCACTTCCTCTCAAATCTTCTCTTCATCCTTTTCTACCCCATTCTGTGCCTGGTAGGCTGACCATAGGGACTACATCAGTGGGCTCCCACACCTGTGGATTCTGCTTGACCGGTGGGAGAACAGCAGGAGACCTGAGTGCAAGAGGAGCATGAGGTCAGGATACTGATTTCTCCAGGTCCCTCCTTTCTAGGTTGCCCCTCAGAAAGACCACAGCTCCCCTTAGGTGACTCTCTTCATAGAGTTCTCTCCATGTTCTCGGGACCCTTCCTTCCCCCGGTTGCTTCAGGCTTATCTTCCTCTTTGTAAATAACATCTTTATTAACGTCTCTTCAAATTGGAATGTGTCCTCTTGTTTCTGTACACACACCATGTATTTCCTAGCACACATACCATGAAAAGGGCTTAGCCTGGCCCATCAAGCACTTGCATGGTTGTTGGGAGGATTAAATGAAACTATGTGCAACATAAGGGGTCAATTCATGGTAATGACAATGTATTATTAATACTATAACAGGTATTATTTTAAGTACTCATTATAACAAAGCACTAGACTAGCACTTTATATTCATGATTTCATGATGTTCTCCCAATCCCCAAATCTACAAGTAGTTACTATTTCCCCCAATTTATGAACAAGAAAAGAGAGACTCAGAGAATTGAAGTAACTAGCCCCAGAACACACATCAGGTTTGTTCTGACTCCAAAGCTTGTTCTCCTAATGGCTTCACTGCCATCGTAGGAGTTTCTAGTTCTGTTTCCTGATAGAGACTTTTGTTTTCAAATACCAAATTATTTTAATAAAGAATTCAGGTTGGAATAGTATTTAACTTACAGGTAATTTTGGAGAGACTTGACTAATTTCCAGAGTAGAATATTCCTATCTGTTAACATGGTAGCAATTTTTTTAGCTTTATTCCCCAGTATCATAAAAATGTTATAAATGAAGACTTTTAAAATCAATTTTCTAAATCTTTGATGCAGATGTATAGAGTTATTTTTTGTACTGATTTTATATCCAATACCTTTCTTAAGCTCTCCTCTCATTCATTCTAATAATTTGAAGATGATTTTGAGCTTTTTGAGTTTTATCGTTTGTCAATGACAGTTCCATTTCTTCCTTTCTAAACCTTATAATTTTTTCTTTTTCTTGTCTTACTCCAAATTCCTGCAATCTCTAGGATAACAGAAGAAGTCAGAGTGGATATGAGGGGGTTTTCCTTGATTTTAAGAGGAGTGCATCACCATTAAGTGTGGGGCTTGCTCTAGACTTTTAGTAGGTAACCTTTTCCAGGTTAAAGATGTTCCTTCTATTTCAAATCTCCACATTCTGTTATTGTCCTCTGATGGAACTTTTTCTTTGTTTACCAGTCCTGTTACAGATACTTAAAAATGTCTTCTTTGTTTTAAAGTGTTTAGAACAGCAGAACTAGATTTGGGTCCTCAGGCAAACACATAGATACTCTCAGTGTTTAACTTTTTTTTTATTAATAAATTTATTTTATATATTTATCTTTGGCTGCATTGGGTCTCCGTTGCTGCGTGCGGGCTTTCTCCAGTTGCGGGGAGCAGGGTCTACCCTTTGTTGCGGTGCGTGGGCTTCTCATTGCGGTGGCTTCTCTTGTTGCGGAGCACGGGCTCTAGGCGCATGGGCTTCCGTAATTGTGGCACATGGGCTCAGTAGTTGTGGCGCACGGGCTTAGTTGCTCTGCAGCATATGGGATCTTCCCGGACCAGGGATCGAACCAGTGTCCCCTGCATTGGCAGGCAGATTCTTAACCACTGTGCCACCAGGGAAGCCCAGCGTCTAACTTTTGAAAGATGCAAAAATCAAGGGCATTATTTATATGTCAAGAAATTCCCCACAAACTCCCACCCCTCCCCCACCCAAAGGCAGCATGATTCAACACAAAAAAGCTCTAGACTTCAAGTGAGGAGGTCAGTATTCTCAACCTAACTAACTGATGCCGGCTTTTGTCAAAGGTCTCTTTGCAGGTCACCTATTTTCACTGCTGTTGCACCACCAGTTGAGGATTTGCTTGAATGATTTAGAAAAGCTGAGTTTTATGGTAACAGGGCCTCCACTTCTGGTTTTTCTGAGACGGTATTGCACAGACAATCCAGAAACCACAGTTGTCAGGCCCCTGTTTTCTCCTCTCTCTTAGCATATGAAGGTAAACAAAAGCTTTAACTGGAGCAAGGAGAAAGAGGTTATTCAGAAGGAAAAGAGCTTTACTCAGTCTGAGAGGAAACACAGTTCTTAATATCTCAGACTTTCCACCTGAGTGAGAGAAAATTGCACAGGTGCTGTTCAGCGTGCTGGGATCCATCCACTGTGAGCCGAGAGAGACATTTCCTTAGGTGGTCTTGGGAGAGAAGGCAGTAGCTGGAGGGAAAACAATGCCTCTTTTTTTTTTTTGCGGTACGCGGGCCTCTGTTGTGGCTTCTCCCGTTGTGGAGCACAGGCTCCGGACGCGCAGGCTCAGCGGCCATGGCTCACGGGCCCAACCGCTCCGCGGCATGTGGGATCTTCCTGGACTGGGGCACGAACCCGTGTCCCCTGCATCGGCAAGCGGACTCTCAACCACTGCACCACCAGGGAAGCCCAACAATGCCTCTTGATGTTAGCTGAGGTGTGATGTTGAAAAAGACAGACTCTGCCCTTTTCTGAGGGGAAGAGGCCCTAGACACACAGAAATGAGGTCTGAAGGATGGGATTTAACACTTGTGCTCCCAGGGAAGGTAAGAGTGAATAACAGGGGCTTCTTTTCCTGCTTTGTCAGTGGCTGCTGACACTAATGAAAGCAGTCATGTTGTGCCTCTTAGTATATAATAGTAGGCCTATTGCTCCACAAAAAGCAGAGGAGCTGATTAAATCCACCCAGCAGTTCAGAGTGGAGGATTTCATTTCCTCCTCAGAGACATCTTATGGGTGAACACAGCTCAGTTTTATTTATATGTAATGTTTGCACTCAAAAGCCTTTTTTTTACTCCTGCTTGAAAAGTATCTGTCCATCCATGCATCCATCCATTCACCACTGAGTCAGCATGTATTATAATAATAATTATTATTATTATTACTAAAAGCTAATGTTAGTTGAACTCTTACAAAATTTCACTAATTTTACAGGTACTTTCTCACCTATTCTTCACACCACCTATGAGGTACTTACTGCTATTATTCCATTATACAGATAAGGAAAGTGAGGCATAAGCAGTTGAAGTAGATTTGCTCAGTCTCAGAGTTAGTAGTTGAAGGAGTCAGGACACAAACCCTAATCTTTTGGATCCAAGAGCCTTTTCCAGTGGCAACTGAAGTCAAATCCTACCGGTTCATAAGAGCCAACTGTTAAATATTCAGGAATGTTGAGCACCCGTTGATAAATGCAGCCATTACTAAAAATTAAATTACACAAACTTTTGACTAAATAAATTGCAATAAAACAAAGGTAATAAAAACTCCAACTCATCACTTCCTAATTATTTTAGTACATTCTACTTTATCCCTGCTCTTGAAGTCATTTTTGTATATTCAATCTCTACGGTGGAAATACTGTGTAATGGTGCGTCATGGCATATCTTTTTACAACTCTGCATTCAATGACATCACATAGGTAGATTGAAACTGGCAATGGTTGGCTATTTACACCATGGAAATAAGCAAAAGCTACAAACCAGGCGGACTTTTTTCTCCTAGGGAACCAGTTGTTAAACACCAGTGCACCAGTTGGCCCTTTCTCTTTAGAACTGTGACATATACCTCCATATAATGCCATGATATTATGTACTAGGCGTTATGCTGGATGCAGAGGATACAAAGTTGAATCAGTCACAGTAGAGGGAAGGAAGAGAAAATCTCATCCTCCACAATTAAAAGATTGTGGAGGCTGCTTAATTCCAGTTTGAAATGTCAGGTCAAATAAATTGTCCAGGTACAGTTTTATGTATGGTGAAGTAAGGCCTAAGGTAGCCAGGAAAAATATAATCTAGGCTTTAAGTTAAGTTTTCTCAGTCTCTCTTCACTTTTATTGTAGAGAACACAAAAGGAATCATCTGTACTGTGAGGTGGACCCATTTCAGGTACAGCGTACCCTGAATTTGAATGAGTCCCATCTTGTATCTTTGAAATATATGGCTTTTTGACCAAGAGAAATACCATTCCTTATCTTGAACCCTTTTGTTTAAGAACCAACTAACTCATCATTAAACCAGATGGATGCTTTGTACAGTCAGGAAAATGAATCCTCTAAGGGACAGTTAAAGCCCATTGATATGGTAATTTCCCCACCGGATATCTTTCTAATAGAGTGTCACACCAGCTTGGACAGTCTGGTCAGCCAGATTCATTCTCAGTGACCCTGTGGAAATGGATGTACAGAAGGGTAGAAAGCAAGAGATGAGGTTAAGAGTAGGGCAATCAAGACACATGGGTATAGCCCCAGCTCTGCCATTTCCCGACAAGTCATTTCCCCTTTCTGCGCTTCAACGGTCCTGTTTATAAAACGGAGTTAGATGATCAACATTTTTCCAAGTGTAGCCTTCATAAGCATCACCAGTTGAGCTAATTAACATTCGGGTTCTCAGATCCCACCTGCATATCGTTAGCTCATTAGCTCTTGCTCATGCCTGGCAATCTGCACTTTAAGCTATAGCAGCTGAGTTAAGTCTCTTCCCAGTGGTCTGCCGTCACACATCCAGATCACTAGACTAGGTGATCTCTGTTCCTGCCTGAATCTGCTGCAGTGTTGAGGTTAAAAGCAATACATTTTCAATGTTAGTGAATAGCTTTTTGATTGTAAATAACGGTCTTAAATGTCACTTGAAATGTACACTTAAGGAAGAGACATTTTGCCTTGTATTGCCTACCGGTTTACTTCTGAGTCTCACCTGTTATTTCCCTAATTTGATAAAAGTCATCTGTATCCTTTCATCTTTTTTATTTCTGATAGGCTTTAGTGTGTATGTTTATGCTATCTGGGTGATGGAAAAATTTAACTGCTAGTTTTAGTGGCTAAGAAGCATTCCAATAATGGATTTCCTGAAAGGGAGAAAAATATAAAGCTATCACCATGTGTTTGCTGGGAATGATTCTGAAAGCAGTTGGAAAGTGACCAAAATCTAAATTATTGTACTATTGAATTCAAGTCAGTATTGTAGGAAACAGTGTGTGTATGTCAATCCCCAACTCCCAATTTTTCCGTTCCCCCTACCTTTCCTCTTTGGTAACCATAAGTTTGTTTTCTGCGTCTGTGAGTCTAACAGCTTTCTTTTGGTCACTTGAAATGAAACTAATCCTAACTGATTCACTATACAACTGGCCCAAATGTAAATTGGGCATGTAAATTCTCTAAGCTACATGGCTTTAGTTTTAGAGTTTTTTTTAATGTATGCAAAAGGAAGGTATAAATTTAAAAAAAAGCTTTAATTCTCTCAAGCAGTAATACAGTTATTAGAATATATAAGCATATATAAGGAAAGAAAGGAAGAAACTGGTAATAGTGTTTTCCTTGAAGAATGGAGAATTAGAGTTAGGAGGGAGACAGTCTTCACTGTAGATCCTTTTGTACTATTTGTGTTTTTTACTTTTATTATGTATACATTTTACCTATTGAAAATCCCAATTACATGATTCTACAAAGTTAGTTTCTTTGACAAGCAATAGCATGTTTTTTATTTATATACCAAGTACATCTTTTCAATTTATTACTTGGTAGCATTACGACACAGTGAATAAATGCTAAAGTGTATTTTTCCATTTGTTAAGATTCACTTTTCCCCCTAATATGCTATAACAATGACAATGACACAAACATTTAATCTTCAGATGCATCAAAATATACCATATGCTTTATTCATGCTTCCTGAATTTTGTAGACAATGTGTCTCCTCCCTCATTTCCAGAGTATTAATTTATCAAGATGCCATCTGTTCCATTCCTCTAATCCTCAGCTCACCCATTTTGAAGATGAGACATCTCAAAGTAAATGTGACATTCAAATTCTGGACTTAGGGGTGGCTTTTTTAATTGTTTCATTGCTTCTTCTAGCCTCAGGGATGGGTTATGCCATTTCATTTGATTTCCACTGTCCCTACCTCATCTTATTACTTGGTTTTTGGCAAACAGAGCTTATTGAAGTGACTGAAGAGAAACTTCTGCTCAGAAGAACAGAAAAACAATATCTAGAAAAGAGATCTATAAAGATGAATATTAATTGGGTATATTTTGATCCTCCTGTGTTTTATTTTATCTTCATGGAATTACCTACCAGGGTCAGAACCAGGTGGTCTTGAGAGGCTTGTTCCTTGGCCCAGCTATTAATTTTCTGCCCCCTTCTCCTTCAGGTGCTGATTACAGTATCATTCATACTTTCGATCTGAAAAGTAGAATTGTAAAGACCCTTTTAGGATTCAAGGATCTAGGGGGTACTTTCCTGGTGGTCCAGTGGCTAAGACTCCGTGCTCCCAATGCAGGGGGCCTGGGTTCGATCCCTGGTCTGGGAACGAGATCCCACATACATGCCACAACGAAGATCCCGCATGCCCCAACTAAGACCTGACGCAGCCGAATAAATAAATAAATAATTTAAAAACAAAACAAAAAGGATCTAGGGGTACTTTGGCAGTCGAGACCCAGTGTTGTAACTTTACTCCCAAGGCGGTATAAAATCAACTAAATAGCACTAAGGATAAGAAGACTATAATTAATAACAGCTAATATTATTTAGTAGCCCATGTCAGGTATTTTACTAAATGTTTAATACTCATTTAATTCTCTCAATATCACTTTTAAGCAAGTACAATTATTATTCCCATTGTACAGATGATAAAAAGGAGGCACGCTAGCCCCAGTTGTATAAGTTGTCCAAACTGTCCAAGGTCCCACATGTAAAAAATGGTAGCTGAGGGATTTGAACTCTGGTAGCCTGATCCCCAAACCTGTGACCCTCAGTGGGCTCGGGCTCATAGAGAGACAGATCACAGCTCAAACCAATAAATAAGGGTGAAAGCGGGCTCAAGCACAGGCACAAGGATAGATTAGAGGAGGGCATGATTAATTTTATCATTAATCATGATAATGGAGGGACCAGAGAGGCTTCCTAGAGGAGGTGATGTAATAAGTGGGTTTTGAAAGGTGATTAGGTGTTTATCAGGCAACCACAAACTGCATGTGTATCAGGCAACCACAAACTGCATGTGCCAAAAGCAAAGACGCAATTTTACTCACTGACCTCTATCTAAAATTTAACTTCAAACTACCATAGCATATATGTGCAAACCAAAGGACAAGATGCTCGAAGTAAAAATAAATTTCAGCATTGAAACAACTTATAGCTGCCTTCCTAAAAGAATTAACCCTCTTCAGTCTTTAGGGATGTACTTAGATATTAGAAGATGCATAAAAATGCTTTGCCAAATACACATCACAGAGAAATGCTAGTTCTTATTATGTAATTTTATATGGCACGTTGATTGTGTTATTGGCCTCAATTTTTTTAACCCTCTCTTGTAGCCTCAACTTTTGCCACTTGACTTTGCAATTCCTTTCACCAAAGAGGCAGAATCTACTTCCTCACCCTTGAACCTGGGCTGTCTTAGTTACTTGCTTTAGCCATGGGCATGTTTGCAGACAGGACACAACAGATGCTTAAAAAGGCACTTGAAAAAAAAAAGAGGGGTGTGGAAATATAAGACGTATTTTGAAAAAAATGATGAGGGAATAAAAATCACTTGGGGGGCTTCCCTGGTGGCGCAGTGGTTGAGAGTCCGCCTGTCGATGCAGGGGACACGGGTTCGTGCCCCGGTCCGGGAAGATCCCACATGCCGCGGAGCGGCTGGGCCCGTGAGCCATGGCCGCTGAGCCTGCGCGTCCGGAGCCTGTGCTCCGCAACGGGAGAGGCCACAACAGTGAGAGGCCCGCGTACCGCAAAAAAAAAAAAAAAAAAGCACTTGGGCATTTTTGCTTGTGCTTGCTCTTCTCCCATCCGGAGACCATGCCTAGGACAGCGTGGAGGACAATAATCATTTGGAGCAGAGCAGAGCCCCTGGCCCCTTTGTTTCAGCCAAGGCTACCCTGAAGCAGCCCACAGTCAGCTGACCTTAGACATGTGAATGAGACCGAGTCCAACTCAGATCATCCAAGCCCAGCATGATCGACGGTACCCTGCAGACTCAGGGGTTAAATCAGTGCTTATTATTGTAGGCTGCTGAGTTTCCATCTGAATTTTCTCTGTCTATAGATAGTTTGAGGGTTACAGTAACTGACCTTGCAGTTACCCCAGGGGAAAACATGAAATATTCTACTACTCTCAGGGAAGTGATGTTGCTATGTCAATTTCACCTAGTTATGTAGCATCACCATGGCAAACTGATAACTGATACAGTGTATAAGACCATTTCATAACAGCAGCAACATGGAAAACTCCTGGAAGTCGGTCTTCTATTTATTTTATGTTCCAAATAAAAGCAGAAGCAACAGGCACATGGTACACACGTTTTAGACAAAAAAAACCCAACAGCAATCTGGCTTCTTTGACAGTAGTAGAATATTTCATGTTTTTCCCAGGGTGCGCTAGGTAACCCATCACTTGTCAAGTAAAATCACGAGCTATTTTTACACAGGAATAGCCAGCAGCTAACTTAAGTGCCTTTTGGAACCAATAGGTAGAAAGAGGTGGGTATGTTATAATTCAGGGTTTTTTTTCATTGTTCTTTAAGGAGTTTTAAACCAAAGTTATTTTTGAAAAAGCCTTTAAACTTCAGATAGGGAGGAATTGAAATTACAATATTAGGAACGTTCTTGAATGTTTTGTAGTCCAAGTTTTTCAGATGCCTTTGCGTATGGGAAGAGATGAGCCAACATTAATTTCAAGAACATATCATTTCACTTGTTCCTAATTGTAATTCTATACATGCTCAACATAGAAAACGGGGAAAATAAAAGAAAGCAAGTAAAAATGTTTCCATCATTAAAGTACAGTCATTGTCAATCATTGGTATTTTAAATGTATTTTTATCGTATTTTATTTTAATAATGGTAGCACACTTTCTGGCTCAGTGGTGGGAATTTTACATTCATTTCTTCCTTTAACTGTCACAACCCAGTGAGTTGATATTACCTCCATTTTTTCAGGTAAGGAAATTGAGAGTATAATGAGAGGAATGTGGCTGACATATTAGCCCCCCCTGCTGATATACAAATTCAGCACTACTGTTCAGGAGGCCCGCAGTTATTTTTCCTTTATTTAACCTTTAATTATGGAAAAATCAAACATACATAAAAGTAGAGCAAAAAGTCTCTATACACCCATCACCTAGCTTCAGCAATTATCAATGTACATCAGTCTTGTTTCATTAACTGCACCCACTTTTTGCTCATGTCTTCTGGCTCCAGGTTTCCATTTGGACTTCTCTGTCTGTAGATCACTTGAGGTTAACTCACCCTGCAGATCCTCAAGGGCAAATCTGAAATAGTCCCATACTTTTAAAGAGGCAAGTTTGCTCTGTTAATTTTGCCGAAGAAAGAAAATGTGCCTGGTGCCTGTTATAGTGGACTTGGCCCTGGTTACAGTGAAGCACAAGGTCCCAGGTAGCTAAACATATAGACCCTGTCCTGAGATGTACACACCTACCTACACAATAGGAAGGAACAGGATGCTACACAGTTTGCAAAGCACCAACCTAAGTTTTATCATAAGTGATGGAACGTCCCTCTTTGAGAAAATTGCTCTGCTCTGGGCATTGTTTCTCTGGCTCCCAGAGAAAGCCTTCGAACTGTCAAACTGGACTGTCCTCCCTTCAGTCCTTCCCACCTAAAGTCCAGGCCCTTGTTCACCAGTTGGCCTGGCATGCTTGGCTGTGCCACCATCACTGACCCTGAAATGTATAAGTGGTTAATATTCATGAGGTCTTCTACCAGTGGAGTCTATAGAGGCATATGGAAACCATATAGCCTCTGTTCTCAGCAAGTTTGCACCAAAGCGTCTGAGTCTATTTACTCACCATTTCCTGATGTTTTGACATTTCCTTGATGATTTGCCTCATGAATGAATGCCTCACGACACATTCGAGATCGGAAGTGACATCCCAGTGAGCCAAAGATTGTCTTCTCCTGTTGCCATGGGCCATCCCCTCTCATTTTTGCACAGAATAAATGTTGCACTCGAGGCAAAATAAAAGAGGTGGCTTAATGTCTCCAATTTCTGTCTCTTATGCCTGGTCTCTGTAGATGAGAAAGGAAAGCAGAACGGCCACAGAGCTCTACAGCAATTATTTTGGTATGATAACATTCGTCGTTCCAGTATCGTGAAGTAAGAATGAAGACATTATTATTATCATACTTTTTTTGTGATTTGAAAAGTAAAATGTGTTCACTATCAATACAATGCAAAAAGTGTAAAAAGTATAAAATCTGAAAAGCAAATCTACCTCTCTCATCTCACTCCCAGCCCTATTTGCTTAATTCTCCTCCTTCAAGGTGATTGCTGTTCATTTGGTATGCATATTTCTAGGCATTTTTCAATGCTTTGATATATATATATATATATATATATATATATCATAGTATATATATATATACACACATATACACTGTAAATATATGTATATATATATATATATATATAGTGTAAAGGAAACATATATGAACACATCCACTCACATATGTATGTGGTTCTTTTTGCATACTGTATTAAATCTAAGATGCCACTGATTATACAATCTGTCGTTATTGTATATAACACCATCAAGACTGTTGCCTGGCCAGTAGCAACTGTGAGACACCATCAGTTATAAGACATAATGATGTGAAAATGTGAAAAATGCACATTTTAAAATCAATGAAATATGGCAATGTTTTGCATTTTATTTTTTCGATTAATAGTGAAGCACAGTTATATTCTCACGTCAGTGCAAATGGATCCACTTCTCTTTAAACTGTTGCATATTATAACATAGTTAACTCTCCCACAATTTTTTGAACATTTAATGAATATTTCCCACATAGTGCTAAACATTTAGATTGCTTCCAAACTTACTATTAAAAAATAACACTGGATGAATATATGTCAGCATAAACCTTTGCATACTTATATGAAAATTTTATAGAACATATTCCTAGTAGTACAACTGCTGGGTCAGAAGTTATAAGCCAGTAAAATGTTTACAGGTACTGAGAAAATAGAATCTGGTGATCTGAATGCCTGTTTTCCACTGGAGAACACTGGTTCTGAGGACCCAAGTGCCTCCCTCAGGCTCATGTGGTTGCTAAGAGATGGAAAAGTTTGCCAATTGTTTTTGCACTAGGACAGTACTCTCAAGCCCACACTCTCCCTCCTTTGTCTTTTCTACTATGAATTCATCTTTGACAGAACATAAAATGATCAGTAAGTTTAACGAGCAGGCATTTCAGACCTTGGAGAGAGGCATTCTTTTTTTTCAAGGCTCTGAGATTGACCTCTTCGGGAACAGCTGTGCACTTTGTGGGCATTTAATGACCTGTGATGGCAAAGACACCTAAATTATTTGTACATGCGTTTGAGCAATCAGATTCAGAGCTGATTGGTCCAGTTCAGTAAAAGCTGTTTCTATTTTGTGGGAGGAAAGGAAAAGAAGGCGTGGGGGGCTTCTTGGTTTTGTGGAATGGTGTGATGACTTGTGAGTTGCACTGAATTAGACCCTCCAGATTTGGTGAACTGTTCCAATTTTGTAGTCCTTAAAACGGATCCTCCTCAGCTTTTCACATTCCTCTCTCCACTCATCAGGAAGAATAAACAGTGTGGACCTGGTCACATCAAACCAAGCAAATTTCTGCTGTAATTACACTCAGGCAATGTTGAATGGAAATAAAAGTTTATTTGAAAACTCATATAATTATTCTGGTTGATAGTCAACACTATGTAAGTCTCTTAAAGTGGTGCTTCTCAAACGTTACTGAGCATATGAATCCCTGGGGCTCTTATTAATTTTAGAATTTAGATTCTAATTTAGCAGGTCTGGGCTGAGGCTCACACTGCATTTCTGGCCCAGGTGATGCCTATGCTGCTTGTCCACAGACACTACTTTTTTTTTTTAATATAAATTTATTTATTTATTTTTGGCTGTGTTGGGTCTTTGTTTCTGTGCAAGGGCTTTCTCTAGTTGTGGCAAGCGGGGGCCACTCTTCATCGCGGTGCGTGGGCCTCTCACTGTTGTGGCCTCTCTTGTTGCGGAGCACAGGCTCCAGACACGCAGGCTCAGTAGTTGTGGCTCACGGGCCCAGTTGCTCCGCGGCATGTGGGATCTTCCCAAACCAGGGCTCGAACCCGTGTCCCCTGCATTGGCAGGCAGATTCTCAACCACTGCACCACCAGGGAAGCCCCACAGACACTACTTTTGAGGAACAAGGCCCTGGATGAGCAGTCAGCAAACTATAGCCAGTGGGCCAAATCCGGTCCTCTACCAGTTTGGTAAATAAACTTTTATTGAAGCACAGCCATGCCCATTTGCTTATGTGTTGTCTATGGCTGCTTTCCCACTGCAATGGCAGAGCCAAGTAGCTATAACAGAGACCTTATGGACTGCAAAGCCTGAAATATTTGCTGTCTGGCCTTTTCCAGAAAAACTTTGCTGCCACCACCCTATATGATTCCTTTGATACTGAATACTTGGTCCTCAGGAAATTATCAAATTATCTGTTTAATTAGGCACTAAACAATGTGCTAAAAGGATACAGTCATGAACAAGATACAGTCCCTATTTCCACGGAGCTTATATATATTTTCTTCCTCAATATGTAAGCAAGTGACTACATTCTCTAAGGCTCAGTTTTCTCATCTATAAAATGGGGATAAAAATGCCTAACGCTTAGGGTTGACGTAAGGAGAGTGATAGGTACATTGTAAATACTCAGAAAAGGTTAACTATTATTGTATTATTTTTATTATTTTTCTTACTCTCCAGATTTCTGGACAATGAACATCTTCGTGTGTGTGTGTGTGTGTGTGTGTGTGTTTCCTTCCTGGCTATTCAGAAAGAACTGGCCCTGAAAGTGACTTTTTCTTAAACTTTCAAAGAAAGGTTTATCATTTCAATCATAGCTTCTGACATTGAAACCTCTCTTTGATTCTGAGACCAAAGCAGGAACAGTGTTGTTGGTTCCCAGAAGGAGCCTTTCTCTGTTTCTCTAGTTGCTGAATTAGCCATCAATGAGGTGCTAATGGTGGCATGGCCCCTGCTGGGAAAGGGTGGAGGAAACAGGAGGAGGGCTCTGCCCTCTCAGCAGGAAGGACAGCCTTTGATGGGATTAGCTAACAACCCCCTGTGGGAGCCACAGACAGCTAAGAGCTAGGCTGAAATTTTAATTTGTTATTTATTTGATTTCAAAGAAAGCCTGGATGAACATTGCAAATCTGCATGCATGTTTATGTTCTGTTGTGTGTCAATTGGGTATTTAATAGATTATAAATTCTTCATGGTCGGGAAATGACACATGCCTTAATTTTGTTTCCTAAGACACAGATCTCGAAGCAAAATTCGAGTGTCAGTAGTTTATTAGGGGGTGAGGAAATCAGTAGAGCAGCGAGGAAACAAGGGAGGGAAGAGAAGGCAGTGACATCTTGTGTTGTCATGACATAGGTAGCATCTAGCTACCACTAGAGAGCTCTTGGAGTTGAATCCTGCTGTGGAACTCTGAGGAATGGTGTAGAAAATGTGCCTCAGAAGGATCCTACTGAGAGCTGTGGGTACTGGTGACTTTATACACCAACTACCATCACTCAGTCATTGGTCCAGGGCTCCCGTAGGGGTGTCTGTTAATTTTAGGTATTTCTGACTAAAGAGAGGCCACTACTGTCCACTGGAACCAGGCAGAGGGACTGAGGTGGTGAGGCCCAAGTGGAAGACACAAGGCACGGAGAGCCTCTGGATGGCTTAGCTGTTTCTACTTCCCATTCCTGCAGTGTGCACAAACTAGGTGCTTATTAACCATTAACTCTTGTATTCTGGATGAATCTAGACATAAAAACCAAACTGGGGGCTGGGGGAGGGGAAGAACAGGGTTAAAACTGCTTAAGTGAATTGAATCACTTGTGGGAAAGTGAATGACAGAGAATGCTTCATTCTATAAAGATTTTGAAGAGAAAGAATAAAGTTACCTTGATGTTGATGGGGTTCCGGACATGCCACCCCCAAATATGGTACCTTGGCATATGGAATATTATAAGATGAAGGAGTTTGGGAAAATGGCAGCAGTAGGAAGGTCACTATGACCCTCCCCCTCCTGAAGTAGGTCATAAAACACTTCCGTGAGGGATGCCCCCCTACCCCCAAAGGAAATGAGCATCCTTATCTCCATAGACAAAGGGATGCCGAGAAGAATCAGAACAGGTCTTGCTAAGTTTCCCCCAGGTTACTCCACTTACTTCTTACTCTCTGACCTATCATATTTCTCCACAATGGTCCACTCTTCATAAAACCTAGCAAAAAGATCTCAGGTTGAACTGTTTCTTCAGGTCTTCATTTCATTTTGAAGGCTCCCATGTCCATGTAAAACTTATATAAAATAAACATGTCTGCATTTCTCCCATCAATCTGTCTTTGTCAGTTTAATTTTCCAACCCACCTCGGAACTCTCAGAAGGTTGTGGAAAGCTTTTTCCTCCCCTCCAATGCTCTAGGTATAAGAAAGAGAAGCTAACAAACTAATGAAACAAATAAATTAAGTTCTAATGCCTCACCCTTCTCCAAGTCAAGCAAATTTCTCCCCCCACTCCCAGGGAAAATGCCATCCCTGGAGTTTTGTTAGACATTAAAGATGACCGTCAACAGATGATACCAAAAAATGATACAAAGGTGATCAGGGACTGTGTCAGGGACAAGAATTTTAAAGGAGTGTCAAGCATTGGGTTCTCAGGAAGTAGCTGTTGAGACAGAAGTCATCACGCAGGAGGTTTATCTAAGGAGCAACGTTGTGATCAACACTTGCGGAAGGGAGAGGAATAAAGCAGGATTAAGCAGATAGAGAAACTGAGCCGCAAAGCAGGCCCAGCAAAAGCTTCCACAAAACGTCCAAGGAGCTCCAGGGCCAGAAAGGCCCTACTGAGGTGTCTCAAGTAGGGCTAAGGTGGCCAGGTTGTTATACTCCAGGCCATCTCTTTTTATATTGGCCTTTGGATATGGGCTACCCCAGAAAAAGGAGGTGACCCCTATAGCCAAGGCCATCTTTGAAGGGACTGACAGCTGAAGGCTGTGTGCTGACCCCCCTCCTGGCAGCTGCGGCAATGAGTCCTTCACTGAAGGGAGAGCTGGGGGGTGCAGCAGTGGCCCTCACGTTGAACAATCTCAGGTTATCTCCTCCCCGCAACGCAGGCTTTTAAGATTCTCTACCTTGAACCACCAGGGTTGCATGATTTAAATTTGGATGTGATTCTCATGCTCCACAGCCCTTTAGTTCTTTTGGAACCTGCTGTGCCTGCACCATTATTTGGTGCTGTAGGATTATATTACAGATCCATTGGAGGATCACTTTATTACACATCCCAGTAGACCACCTGTGATGCGGGGCAAATAGGTACCTAAAATCTGCCGCACTTGCCATCCAAGTCCTGATATTCAGATTTCTACAGTCTTAGTTACACCCTCTTGGGCTGTCATGAAGGGTCTGAGTGGATGTTCTGTGTTGAGACACTGCATCCTCTATAATCCAGATCATAAACACTCACTTCAGTTTTCATTTTCCTGGAATTTGGAGTAGCTGGGAGATTGTGTTAATAACTATTTTGGGTTCTATGGAGTTGGGTACATAGTCTCATATCACTGGTTGTACCAGTTGGAAAGTGTTTCCTCCTCTTCCATTTTTTGGAAGCATTTGTGATGAATTGTTAATGGTTCTTTTTTAAATTTTTAGAAGAATCCAGCAGTAAAGCCATCTTGGCCTGGGCTTCTTTTTTTGAGGAAGTTTTACAGTTACTAACTCAATCTCTTGTTATGTGTCTATTCAAATTTTCCATTTCTTTTTGAGTGAGTCTTTTTCAGTAGTATGTATCTTTCTAGGAGTTTGTCCATTTCACTTAGGTTATCTGATTTGTTGGCAGATAGTTTTTTTAATACTGTTTCTTTACAATACTTTTTATTTCTATAAAGATGTCTCCTCTTGCATTTCTGATTTTCATAATTTGAATTATTTTTCTTGGTCAATTCCCAGGGTTTAGATTAGAAAGAGTAGGATCTTTGGTGCTAAACTGATCTAGGTCCAAATTCTATTTTTTTTTACTATGTAATCAGCCCCCCCAAATCTGTTTTTAATCTATAAAATGGAGATAATTCAATCTATTCATTCTTTTAACAAATACGTAAGGAACACCTATAATGTGCCAGGCACTGTTTATGGCTGTGGGGTGTAACAGTGAAAGAAACAAAATCCTTTCCCACATGGAGCTCACATTTTGCCTTTTTGTGAAGTTTAAATATGATAATATTATAGAGTTACTGGCATATGGTAAATGCCCAGTGAGTGATGGCTACTGTAACTCTATCTTTTCCTCTATCTTTTCCTCTTGTGTGCTGTTGGATGCCAAGTCGGACTCTCTAGGGAAAGGCCTTGGATGGTTTGTGATACTTTCTTGCAGCCTAGTCTTTCTCATACCTCATCATAATCAATTCTTCTCAAATACAAACATTGTAGCAGCAATTTCCTTTTATGTCTAACTTCTAATTATCTATAAACACATGCTATTATAAGACGGTTCTCCTCCTTTGATACATAATATCAAACAGTTAGGTAGTCAAAACCCTACTTGACTACCCTGCTTGCTGCATTGAAACCCAAGTAGCATAGAGCTGTGGTAGAATCATCTACAGACATGTTAATTTGCATGGTTTTCCCATACAGTTTTCTTTTCCCTTCCCTCACTCAAGTAGGTAACAAGGCTTGCTCTCTTGCCTCTGGGAACACTAGCAGCAAAAAAGAAAGGAGAGGGACAGTTCCCTTTTGGACTTTGGATCTCAAAAGTCTATGTCCACTTAATAGATGATACTAGATCTCTTTCTGGCAGGGAGAGAAGAGGGAGAGGAGCCTCTATGGGAAACAGGAATAGAAAGGAAGAAAATTTTTACTTTGGATTAAAAAACAGATTTTTTGAGACAGAGCTGTGTGTGTGCCTGTGTGTGTGTGTGTGTGTGTTTGTGTGCGCGCGCACCTGCCCTAAGCGATAGAGATTTGAGCTGTCCCTGGAAGCGGCCTTGGAAGATGTCCCGACTGCCAAGAGGAATGAGTGCTTGGGGTCGTTGGAGACCCCAGAAGCCCCAGCCTTCCCAAAGACCCTAGGCGTGGCCTTGAGGAAGTGGTGCCATCAGAAGTGGGGGGATGGTGTGGGCTGCAGGCACCATGGAATCTCAGTGCTAACTAGGACAGGTTAAAGTTCATGATGAGGGAAGCTTTCCTGAGGTTGTGATGCTACACAGCCGCTAGTATGTCCATCATGTCTAGGAAGGAAACTCTCTAATAGCTCATTCTCTACCAGTTAGCCAGGAGGTGTGGGCTCTGAATTAGAAGCAAGTGGATTGAAGGAAGATAAAGAAAAGAGGGATTTTGTTTTGTTTTGTTTGTTTTGCTTTGTGGTATCTTTCCCTCTCTCTCTCTCTTTTTTTTTTTCTTTTTGCGCAGCTAAGCTCATGAACTGAAAATCATACTTTCTGTCTTCATTAGCCACAGGACAGGAACTAGTTAAAACTCAGGACCTCTGGCTCTGTCCATTTAGCTTATTTACTTCTCTTCTCAGAATCCACAGCTGGGAAGTGTGGGAAATTCTCTAGCTGTTTGATTCTGTGCTCCAGGTCTTTCCTGAGTCAGTTGGCTTTGATAAATACAGACTGATCCAAAATGCGAAAGGGACGGAGAAACCTAGCACAAACCATGATTCATACACAACCCTGAACAAAACAGTAGCTGAGTGATTTCCCTGGAACTCACAGGAGAGTGACAAGGCAATGAGGGGCATGTTTACTGTAACACATGGCCAGGGGACATTCCAAACTCAAGAGCATTTCAAATCTACACAGCACAGACTGTGGGCTCATTGAGGGCAGGGACTGTCTTCTGCTAGTTCCTCCCTGTGGCTTGCACAGTGACTGGCATAGAGCAGACACTTAATATATAGTAATTAAAACATCTCATTGTTTAGAGTCTACTATGTTCCCGAAATTGCCCTAGACATTGGGGAAAATACTACCTCATTTAATTCTCAGGGCAACCCTGTGAGGTAAGTTGCTCAAAATCTCAATGTTAATAAGTGGAAAGATTCCAGTTCTGGTCTGGAATCTTTTTTTTTAATTTTTATTTTATATTGGAGTATAGTTGATTAACAATGTTGTGTTAGTTACAGGTATACAGCAAAGTGATTGTTATATCCATACAAGTATCCAGATATGTTTAAAAAAAAAGAATGGATACTTTTTTTTTTTACATTTTTGAGTCTCTTAGTAAATGGTAGTTGTCATAAATTAATCATTTGGGTTTTAATTTGCAATATTAGGGAATCAATAAGGGAGTATTTACATTCTCTCCTTAATCATCCTTTCAATTATTCATCCATTCAGTGAAAAAATATATACTGAGTTTTACATGCCAGATCCTTGCCCCTCAAAATTACTTTGCAAATCAGCAGGAAATTTATAGAACTCAGTCGAGTAAGAAAAACGATAGTCAAGTTCTAAAAATATCTGGTTGTCTCATGAGCTGCTTGTTGAGGCTGCCTGGGCTGGTGGAAAGGTTTTAAGATTTGGAATCATAAGACTGGGTTAAAATATTGGGTTAATCATATCCTAGATTACTAGCTAGTTTTTGTTTTGGGCAAGTTAGTTATTCTCTCTGAGTCTCAATATTCTCATCTGTATCATGGGAATAATATCCACATGTGATGAAATTATGAGGTAATGTATAGTATAGCAATTTGTTAACAAAACCTAAATACATGTAACCTTCACTGTAATCGTTATTGTTGTCTATAAGAAGAGGTTTAAATATACACATTCACACATAGTAGATTTACTATGGGAAAAACTGGATTGGGGGGCATATGGTCACTTTGGAATTTGATAGAAGTTGATAAACCTCAGAAATGTTTTTGCTACATCTGAAGAGATACAGAAAGAGACTAGGATAGGAAGGCCATGTACCTTTGTGCATTTTGGGGCTGCACGAAATCATCTGGGAGACAGACCAGGTGGGCTAAAATAAAATACAAGCTATGCTTATGGCGGGGAGGGTCTATGTCAGCCCAAAGGAAGAGGTGCCGTTTTGCTTTTTGTAATTTTTCCACCAGAGTGGTCTCCTGTTTGCATTCACACACATCTGGGAGAATTTTTTTGTAATATGTTCAACATTTTCCCTAAAATCAAATCCTGTGACAAGGACTTGGAAACAAGTAGTTTATTTGGGAGGAGACACCAGAAAGCACAGTGAAAAAGAAAGAGTGATACGGGGTGGGGCAAATAGTAGAGTTTACATTAGTAAGCTGCTTCACACTGTTGGCAACTAGAGCTCAATTCCTCTGAGGACCCTCTGAGGAAAATTTGCACAAATTGTCAATCAAAGAATGGGAGACTGGGGCACTTCTGACTTTCACCCTCCACTGGTTGACGATTATGCATCAGACACAAATTACCCCACATTTTGGGGCCATCTCTCCTTCTGAGGCAGAAAAGTGGATAGACTTACCCATGCGTGTGTGCTTCAGGTGGGATATTGGCCATATGCATGGAACTGTCCATCACAGAGGTTCTGAAGTGGGGTGGGCTTAGGGGATGTGTTGCAGGGCACAGCTGTAGGCTGGAAGTTTTTCTGAGAGTGCTCTGGCAGAATTGGGTTAGAGGAAGGAGCATGCTAAACAGAGGTCCTCAGAGTTTACACAGACCTGGCCAAGAACTGATCTTGCTCATCTCTCATTTTCATTCCATTTTCCTTCCCCTCAGTCTCCTTGTGCCCATGAATCACACAGAGCCTGGAGTCAACTCCTTCCCCTTTTCCCTTAAATAGCTGTTTGGGCAGCAAGGCATATGACTGGATACAGAGGACATTTAAAATGATAACTTGGCTATTCACAGATGAATGTAGACCAGCTGACTCATCAAGCTGCTTAAGTGCCACAGCAAAACATATCTACCAACGATCAGGGGCTCCAAGGGCTCTAAAGCATCTCTCTTTCTCTCTATTTCTCTTCATCCCTGCTTTATTTCATTAACATATGTTAATGGGAGTGAAATTATTATCTAAATAATCATAATCATTTTAAATTAATTGAGATATTTATTCATTCAAAAATATTAAACATGTATTGAGTGCCAGCCCCATGCCAAGCTCTAGACAAGGCACTGAAAATACAGGAGTGAACAAGTTTCAAGATTTCTGCCTTCATGGAGTTTACATTCTAGTGGGGAATAAACACAGAATGAGAAGAATATACCGAAGGAAACAAACAGGATGATGGGATACAGAGTTCCTGGGAGGGAGTTACTTTAGATTAGGTGGTCAGGGGAGGCCACTTCAGAGTTGTTAACTTGACTTGAGACATGAATGACAAGAACAAACTTCTTAATTAAGCAGGTAGAAATAGAAATTAAAAGGCCCTAAGTAGGAAGGAGGGTCTGAAAGGAGGCAATGTGCTTTTAGGGATTTTAGAACAGTAGTTAATTGGGTGGGCTCTGGAGCCAGAATTTACCACTCTGTAATCTTGGGCACATCATTTAACTTTCTTGGAGCCTTAGTTTCTTCATCTGTAAAATGGGATAATGTAACTACTACCTCATATAGATGTTGTAAAGGTTAAATAAAATATTGCATGTTAAGTGCTTATCACCACACCTGCACATGGTGAGAGCTCTACAGATTTCACTGAGTTGATCATAACTCCTTTTCCCTCCAAAATTCAACTCAGACAATAAAGTGAAATGTGTTGTTTCACATGGCAGAACATTCTAAGATAAGTCAAAATTTTAGGTGTGGCTTGATCTAGAGATTTACAATGGACTCTGGTTCTTCTTCCCTTAATTTTCTTAGTTACACCCTCCAGGTGAATCTGAGTTTTCATCTGATTGGCTTCCAACATGATGACAAGGCTGACAGCATCAGCCACAGGCCTTATTCTGTACATCCGTGCCTAAGTTCTAGGACTCACACAAGCACTCCGTTCTATCTAGAGAAAGAAAGCAAATGCAAGAACATTTCTTGTGGAAGTTCTGAGAGTCAGTCTAATTGGATTGGCCTAGGTCACATGCCTTCTCTGAACCAATCACTGCAACTAGAAGGTGGAATGCACTGATTGGCTTAACTTAGGTCACGTATTCCTGGAGTTGGGAATGGAATCAGATTTTTAAAGGTCCTGTGTCTCTCCAGTGAAAACTGGGAGCTAATGGGAAAGCAGAAAAGGAAATGATGCTGGGGATACAGTAGTATGCCCAGGCATGTTATTTTTTATTATTATCATTCTAATTAGATAATAGAACATTGGGTTGGGGTAAATTAAGAGACATGTCATAACTGTGATCCTCTCATAGCTCTAAGACTTGCATATTCAATTAACCCATAGAAATCAGTTTCCTCATCTTAAATTTATTTGCTCAACAAATTTCTTAAACTTCTGTTATGGGCAAGACATTGATAAAGTGAAAATAAGCAGAACCATCCCTGTCCTCATCAGGCTAATGTTCTAGTCTAGTGGGATTTAAATATGAATTTTATAGCTTCATCAAGCAGATGTTCTTAACATCAAGGTACAATAAAATATGGGGCAATCTGTTTATTTTGCCCTTGTGTCTTTTTTTTTTTTTGCAGTACACGGGCCTCTCATTGCTGTGGCCTCTCCCGTTGCGGGGCACAGGCTCCAGACGCGCAGGCTCAGCAGCCATGGCTCACGGGCCCAGCCGCTCCGCGGCATGTGGGATCTTCCCAGACCGGGGCACGAACACATGTCCCCTACATCGGCAGGCAGCCTCTCAACCACTGCGCCACCAGGGAAGCCCATGCCCTTGTGTCTTGATTCCTCTGTTTTACTTTGCATGAGGGCAGAAACTGAAATATAATATCAGAACTGTAAAAAGTTCATAAAATAGCTTTATTTTTTTTCTTTTAAACTTCTCAATCCAAGAGAATTTGGATCCTGCTAGAAACTGTTCTGTCAAGATTTCATTAGAATCTGTTTTATTAACTACCAGTTTCTATAAGCATGTGTTATGAAAAAAGTTAGGGTACAGAAGTAGAAATAATACAAGGAAATATAATTTATTTGTTGGGAATATAAAAAAAGTACAGTAAAGATTTACCAAATCCCTTGGGGGCAAGTGTTTAATAAGGAATCATTCTAATTAACCAGCAAAAATCAGTATTAGAAAATAAAACACATAATTCACAGCCTGAAACTCACTCTTTAATTTCTGTAGTTTTCTCTCAGACCTAACTTCCCTAGCTGGAGGTATTTGCTGGTTTTGTTTTAAAGAAAGATTCTCTTTCTCCTGTTGAAATTTAATGCTTCTTATAAGAGCTGAGAATGGTAGTTCATTTCGCCATTAGTTCTCAACACAGAGATTGTTACTGTCAATAGAAAAGGGCCAACCAATCATGGTGATGATAATGATGAAATGTCTCCTTTGGTCACGGCTAAAAATTTTTTTAAAGATTTTTTTGATGTGGACAATTTTTAAAGTCTTATTGAATTTATTACAATACTGCTTCTGTTTTAGGTTTTGGTTTTTTGGCCACAAGGTATGTGGGATCTTAGCTCCCCGACCAGGGATGGAACCCGCACCCGCTGCACTGGAAGGCGAAGTCTTAACCACTGGACCACAAGGGAAGTCCCATAGCTACAATTTTGAGGGGAGATTGATGAATTTCTTCTCCTGACCAGTAAAAATGACAAACCACATCCAACCTATTTTCCCTTTGCTTTGTACCACTTCTTCTCTCCCTCTGCCCTTTATTGGACAATTAGTTAACCAGCCACAGTATCACTTACTACTTCTGAAATTCTCCTTTATTTAAAAAAAAAAATTCCATAGGCATAAAGGTATAACTGACCCATAAAATTGTAAGATATTTAAAGTGTACATTGTGATGATTTGATGTATGTATACATTGTAAAAAGATTCTCCCCATTTAGGTAATTAATATAACCATCACATCAGAAATTTATCTTTTTAGAATAAAAATGTTCTTACCAAATAAACAAACAAACAAATAAATAAATAAATAAAATTTCCTGTAAGTCATATCAAAAGATGAAGCTTTGACCACAGCATCAGGTATCTAGAGGCACCCACCACCCTTTGCCTGGTGTCATCAGGGGGCATAGAGCAGCCAACCCCTTTTGATTTCCTTAAGAGCAAAAATGGTACCTTAAGCCAGGATTCTGAACTTCCTCGGGGACTGCTCCAATCTTAGTTGAGTCCACCTCCAGCTCCAGGTGCAGATCTTGTGACCCAGGCCTATGCCAATTGAAGGATTGTTCCCCTTGCCTATATAAGAAATGGGTACAGCACCAAATGAGGGCAGAGGTTCAACTAAAGGCATTTCTTGTAAGCTCCTAGAGAAGTAGGCACTCTTCCTCCCACTGGACGTAGATAAGGAATCATATATTCTGAAAAGTGTTGCTGTTTATGTTGGGGGCACATGGAGTGAGGTTGCCCAAAACAGATCCAGCAATGAGGAATCAGAATTAAGAAACGGAAAGAGAGGAATGAAGTCCTCGTAACACTTTTTTCAGCACCTAGATCAAAGCTTACCTGAAGCCTGTTGAGCTTTTCAATGACATGAACCAATAAATATTTTTTAATGTTTCCAGTTTGGATTGGATTTTCTTTTGCTTTCAACAAAAAGAGTTTTAGGTGATATGCTATAAAACAACAATAACATCCTATCAGTCTTCTGTTTTAAAATCCCCTAGTAGCTTCTCATTTTCTTCAAGATAAATTCACATGGCTTAGCTTAGCAGAGGATCTGACCCATATAGTTCTTATTCTGAGCTTCTTCCCTCTGGGGATACCCAATTTCCTTGGATCCCTTCAGTGCATTATGATTTTTCTTATCTATGTGCTTTGTATACATTGGCATAACATAGCTCTAGATCTAGAGAAAGACAGCCTCAATTCCACTATCTGTAAACTGGGAAAAATAACAGCATGTTCCCTATGGGGTTGATGTAATGAGTCCCATGAAAGAATATGTGCAAAGTATTTAACACATGTATCTTTTCAATAAGTGTTTATTAAATGAAAAATATAAACACAAATTAAAGAAGCAATTCTCTGATGTTCTGGGTGACTTGTGTGATAAGTTAAGTGCTTTATGAGGAATATCTAACATTTCCACACCCCCTTCTCACCATGTTGGAATTTTTACACTAAAATGGTCACAACATACAATTTCCAACTAATTAAAAGTGCTCTCAAATTGAAAGGGAAGAGGTGATCCATTGGGTCTCTTAACCTCAGAGAGAATTATGGCTTCTCTTTTTTCTAATAAGTTCTCCTGTTTGCTTCAGAAGTCCCATGTATTAGTGTCTTCATAGAGAGATTCGTTCCAATAGTATGTACACTTTGCTTCTACTGAAACTCTACTGTTGATGACTTCATTGAGTTATTAATTCAGGCCCTTTTCAAGCGAGTCCTGATGAGTTCATGGGTCTACTCCAAGCCTCAGTTAACTCAGCTGATGAGGGCCTCAAATGCATGAAATGGCCCCAGGTGAGCCAGTATAGAATACAAGTCTCATTTTTCTGGATTCTGTAGACGTGGATTTACAGCAGGATGATAATAACAGTGTAGTAATGAAAGAAGCAGAATGAGTAATGGTTTGGACATGGGCTCTGGAGCTGTGCTGGCCAATACTCCAGCTGCAGTCACTGAGTACTTGACCTGTGACTACAGGAACTGAAGAACTGAATGTTTAATTTTATTTAGTAACAAATGAAACTTAAATTAAAAAGTGGCTACACAGTTCAGTAATCAGAAACTTTTAAGTATGCTTGGAACAATTTGGGTATGTTTATCTTAATTTTCATCTGTAAGTTTTATGAAATCTAAATACAGATGAAGTATTTCTGCTGGAAATTTAGCATTCAAATGGAGATCTGCTCTAGGTACAAAATACACACTGGATTTCAAAACTTCATATGATTAAAAGGAATGTTAAATATCTCATTAATAATCATTACATTGATCATATATTGAAATGGTATTTTTGATATATTGGGTTAAGTAGAAACTATCATTAAAGTTAATTTCACCTGGTTCTTTTTACTTTTAAATGTAGTTAGTAGAAAACTTTAAATTGTATTATATGCCTTGCGTTATATTTCTGTTGGATAGCCCTGCTCTGGAGTGGACTCATCTAGTTCAAATCTTAGCTCTTATAAGCTGTGTGACCTTAGGCAGGTTGTTTAACCTCTCTAGGTGGAGGGAAACTTATAATAGTAATGTTCATCTTTTGTTCCTTTTTTAAGGATAACATAACTTAATACATTCCTTGTGCTTCACACAATGACACACCATAGTATGCAATAAATGCTAGCTCTTAATGCGGTCAATGTGTATAAATTATTATCACTTTGCATATTTATTAGCTATGCTACAATTTTCACTTGAGAAAATACCAAAACGTTATCATCATGCCTTTTATTCCACTGTAGCCAAGTTCCTCTGGTTTGTTCTAAAAATGAAGATTGATACAATATTAACCAAAGCAATGGGGACATGTATGGTATGTTAGAAAGAACACTGTTTTAGGAGTCAAGGGGCGTGCCTCTTCATCTCCGACCTGCTGTTGCCTCACACTGGCACCTTGTTCCACTCACTGTTTGTCTCTGGGCCTCAGTTTCTTCATAAATAAGTTACTGATGCTGGAGTAGATGATGTCTCAGCTCCTTTGCAGATATAAAATCCTGGAATTCATTTGAAATTGAAGAGCATGAAGCCATGTGATAGGTGGAAAGGAACCCAGCTGGGAAAGTGAAAAGAGAGAAAGAAAGAGAAAGTGTTTAAAAGTAGAAGTTCTTATAAAAACTATCATGTGTAGAATGGATAAACAACAAAGTCCTACTGTATAGCACAGGAAACTATATTCAATATGCTGTGATAAACCATAATGGAAAACAATACGAAAAACAATGTGTATATATATATATATATATATATATATATATATATATATATAACCGAATCACTTTGCTGTACAGTAGAAATTAACACAACATTGTAAATCAAGTATACTTCAATAAAGCAACTGTTTTAGAAAAGTAGAAGTTCTTTCCATGAGGCTCTCAATTTAAGTTTTTTCCAAATAAGTCCTGCTGAGGTTCACGGGTCGACCCCAAGGCTCAGTTAACTCAGCTGAGGAGGGCCCAGGAAGCATGAGGCGGCCCTGGGTGAACTGTGTTGTAGGTTTCAATTCTCATTTTCTTGGATTCTGACAGTATATTATTAGCATAGCATTAAAGGAGGCAGAGTGGAATGGTAGTAGTGATTGAATCCCTAAGGATAATTCCTTCCAATTTATAAACATGAAGTCATTTGACACTCACAAACCTATGAGGTAGGTTTTATCATGGAGTCTAGTTTCTGATGAGACATGTAGACAAGAGAACTTGAACAAATTGCCCAAGGTCACACTGCTAGCCCTGAATTCAAACCCAGACAGTCTGACCCCAGTTCTCACACTTAGCACTGTGCTGTGCTGGCCTACTCGTGCCAGCACCCTGCCAAGTACTGGGGTTACTGGAGAAAACAGGACATATGGTTCCTGCCCTCATAGAGCTTTGAGTGTTTTTGCAGAGACTATACACGTTAAATGCACTAAGAGCTACTGTTTGCTGCATATTCATGGTGTGCAAGGCACTGTGTGAAGCACAGATAATCTCATGTTATTCCTTACAAACAAAGGGGGAAAAATCTAACACAAATGCTACAAAGATGTGAGGAACAACAGCATGAAACTGGGGACCTTGATCTACTTTAGGTGCATGAAGAATATTCAGGAACTTCTTCCTTAAGAAAGAGAAATTGCATCTGACACCTGAGGTTGCGTAAAAGCTAGACAGCAAAGTGTGTGTGCGTGCGTGCAGTCAATACTAGTGAGAATAATGGAGAATATTGTAGGCAAACAGAACCTGCAGATGTTGCACTCAGTCTCTGTTTATGTAGTTGATAAACCTTCAAGGCTCTTTTTAAGTTCCAGCACTATTCTTCTGTTATCCTGCTTTTGAATTATCAGCTCCATTGTCACTTCCATGGGAAAACTGTCTCTGACTTTCCCAATCAAGTCAGCCCACCCCTTTGATATACTCTCATTGGGCTGTGCTTGCCTTCACTCAGCCATTAGCATTAAGTTTAAATTTATTTGCATGATTCTTTGATTAATATCTGTCTCTCACCAGACTGTATAATCCATTAGAGGAGGGACCAAGTTTCTATTTGGTCAACAGTATGTTACTAGTGCTCAAAATGTGTTGAATAAATGAATCAAGAGGTATTTCAGGCTAATATATATATATATATATATATATATATATATATATATTTTTTTTTTTTTTTTTTTTTTTTTTTTTTTTTTTGCGGTACACAGGCCTCTCACTGTTGTGGCCTCTCCCGTTGCAGAGCACAGGCTCCGGATGCGCAGGGTCAGCGGCCATGGCTCACGGGCCCAGCTGCTCTGCGGCATGTGGGATCCTCCCGGACCGGGGCACGAACCCGTGTCCCCTGCATCGGCAGGTGGACTCTCAACCACTGCACCACCAGGGAAGCCTCAGGCTAATATTTTTGTTAGCTTAAAATGATCAGTGTGAGTTCACGTTTATCCCTGAAAGCATACACCCCCAGATGAAACAAACATGAACTTAGATTATAGATTAATTATAATCTACTAACAGGGCACGCAAAATTGGCCTCACCTGCCTTTCTAGCACTGCCTTTACAAATAATCTATATACACACTGTGTTCTAGGTAATATACATTATGCAAAAGCACACTGACAGGTCTATGAATGAGTTGATAAAATAGGCAATCTAAAAGTTTCTCTATTCTTTAAAGAAAAATGGTTAACTGTCTTTTAAGAAATAAATTACTTGTTCTGTGCATGTTCAGTTTGTGACAATTCATCAGGCCATACAGCAATGATTTATCTATTGTATTTCAATAAAGATTTTACAAATTCAGAGACACCAGTGAGTGTTTTGAAGCAAGGAACTGACCTTTTTTTTTTGGTGGGGGGATTGCCAATGACTTAGATGGAAGACCATATTAAAATGACTGAGAGTTGAGTATTTCAGAAAAATGCCAAAGAGAGGTTAGTTGAAGGGCTGGCTTTGGATTCTGGTCAGTCTCTCTGAGAAGGGATTCTGTGGGCTGCTCCACCTGGGGTGGCGGAGTGTGGTGTGTGGTGAACTTTAGAAACTCTGGAGAGATTTGGGGGCAGGATTGCACCCCCGGCAGGCTGGCTCCTGAGCTTGACTCCTGACCACTACACTCTGTTGTGGGCAATACCACTAGTCCTCCAACCCAGCTGCCATTGGAATCAGCTAGGAGCTTGAAAGAAACTGCTGAGATCCCACCCCCAAGGATTTTCAGATAAAACTCATAGAGGGACTGGGATTTTTTTAAAGCTGCCCTGGTAATTCTGATATGAATCAAAGTTTGAGAACTGCTGTTCTTTTTTATATGATTATATCAGATTATGTTATACTTTAATACTCCACTATGCCATGTTGTGCTTTGCTATGCTTTAGTATAGTATACAACTACTTAATGTTATGTACTGCTTAAGAATACACATATATGTAAGATGTAAGATAAAGAAATGCATGGAAATGATAAGCACTAGATTCAAGATAGTGGTTACTTCCAGGAGAGAGGAAGGTACCTGAAACCAGGAAGAATACATGAGTTACATGGGTAACACACACACATACATAATTTTTATTTTATTTAGATTATATGTATTTATAATTTTCTTGAGCTGGATGGTGGGAGCAGAAAAAGTTGAAATCATTCACTCATTACACTTATTCATTGAGCACCTACTGTGTCTCAGGTTCTTTTCTAGATTTGGGGAATATAGCAGGAAGAAAACAGACAAAGGCCCTGACTTCCTGGAACTAACATTTTAGTTAGGACCACCAGACAGTATTTAAGTACACAACTAAATATATACTGTATGTGATTGGTGCTATGGAGAAAAACAAAGCAGGCTAAGGGGATATGAGATACTGAGCCTGACGCTGGGCAGAGAGACCCTGTTTCATTCAGGGTCATCAGAAAAGGCCTTTCAGATAAGGAGACATTTCAGAGAGGGCTGAAGAAATCAGGGGAAGGAGTCCAACAGATATTTAGGAGGAGAGTACTGAAGGTAAAGGGAACATTGTGTGATAATGTTCTGGGCCCTAACCAGGGAAGCAGCAGTGGCTGAGTGGAGAGGGGTAGGATCAGAACAGTGGGAAGTGGGGAAAGCATCTCACGGACGGCTGGAAGGCCGTGTCGGGAATTTGGGTTTATCCTCTGTGAGCTAAGAAGAAGTCTCTGGAGTATGTTTTGTAGAAAAGCTCTATTCTTTGTGCCTTTTGTGTATGCCTTCAACATTCCAAAATGTTTTAAAAGACAGATGTTATCTGATGCAGATATTGCAATGTGAATTATTTTATTTGATTCACCATGTCTGCGATAAGAGGGACTTGGGACAAATCGTGTGTGTGTGTGTGTGTGTGTGTGTGTGTGTGTGTGTGTGTGTGTGTGTGTGTGTGTGTGTGTGTGTGTGTGTGTGTGTGTGTGTGTGTGTGTGTGTGTGTGTGTGTGTGTGTGTGTGTGTGTGTGTGTGTGTGTGTGTGTGTGTGTGTGTGTGTGTGTGTGTGTGTGTGTGTGTGTGTGTGTGTGTGTGTGTGTGTGTGTGTGTGTGTAGGGAATGGTCGCAGGAGATCTCCTCTCCATGCAGTGGGCTGTACAACTCTTAGGATTCCAGAAAACATTCTCAGTGAAGGCAGAGAGGGATAACAGCTCAGGTCAGCACACAACCAGGAAGACAAACTTCTGAGTCTGCTTTTATAAAGCGTCCATGCTAAATGCCTCCTACTTCTTCAGTTCAGCTACGGTTGAGGAAGCACTGTACAGAAATGTTGCATTAGAATTTAAAATGACTTGAATGTTCTTAGAAGAAACTCCAGTAGATTAACTTTTTCCAGCCTGACATCTTCAGCCCATCTGCTTTGGGGCTAATTTCCTGCCCTGAGAAATTTCAGTGGTTTGTACTTTTCATTTGAAGTTCTTAAGAAATGCATTGTCTTTGCTATGCTCTCAGCTCCTACTCAGGTGAGATAGAGGATTCTTTTTTTTTTTTTTTTTTTTAAAGGGCTCTTTATTTTTTTTAGTAATTTATTTATTTATTTTTGCTGTGTTGGGTCTTCGTTTCTGTGCGAGGGCTTTCTCTAGTTGTGGCAAGCGGGGGCCACTCTTCATCGCGGTGCGCGGGCCTTTCACTATCGCGGCCTCTCTTGTTGCGGAGCACAGGCTCCAGACGCGCAGGCTCAGCAGCTGTGGCTCACGGGCCTAGTTGCTCCGTGGCATGTGGGATCCTCCCAGACCAGGGCTCGAACCCGTGTCCCCTGCATTAGCAGGCAGACTCTCAACCACTGCGCCAGCAGGGAAGCCCAGATAGAGGATTCTTAAAGACAAATGGTGAACTACTTATTTCTCTTAGAGGTTTTCAGAGAGCACACACAAGTGTATTGATGCAGAGGGAAAAAAAAAAGCCATGAGGAAAGCGCTGTTGTCCCCCAAACTTTGTTAAAATAGGCTCAAGAAAACTAGAAATGATCACCTATTAAATTTTTACTATTTGTTCCCTTATGTTTCATCTTATTCGGTCAATTGTGCGTGTGGAAAGCGGGAACCAAGCTACCAGAGTGTGAAGAACCTGTTTAAAACCAATATATCTGTCTGTGGCTGTGAGGAAGAAGAAAGGTCAATTAATAATTTCATGTTAACATCAGCCGGCCAATTCTGATAAAGCTGCATGTTTGTAGTCCACAAAGAAATCTAGTCTGCTTTTTAGGTGATCAGTGTCTACTATTCAACCCTGGTTTTATAAATGATCGTCAAAATTAAGAGAGTCAGTGTTTACACTGAATGTGTATATTGATCTTTGCAATGGTGAAACAATTTTAAAAAGATGAAAGACATGTACAATATAGTAAAGAAATGCATCTGACTATCTTTGGGGAAACGGCAAAACTATGTTTTATTTATATTTCTAAAATTTTCCTTACAATAACAATAGCAAATATTTATGGAACATTTATGGTGTGCCTGGCATGTGTAAATGCTTCAGATCCACTTTTCTCACACTCTAATGTGCATGCGAGTCAGCTGGGGATCTTGCTAAGATGGAGTTTCTGATTCAATAGGTCTGGGGTTGGACTTAAGATTCTGCATTCCTAATAAGCTCTCAGATGATGCAGATGTGCTGAACTTCTGTCCACAACTTGTCTAAAGACATTATACAATGAGTTACATAATTCAATCAGAGTACAGCACAGTGTGGTCGTTAATGTTATCACCTCTTTGTAGGCCAGGGAACTAAGGGTCAGAGAGGTTAGGTGGATTGCCCTAGGTCTCAGGTAGGACACGGCAGACCTAATTCTGACTGCAGAACTCGAAACACTCAACAACTATCTTCTAACTGCCTCCTATCATAATGGAATCACTCTTGATGGTTTCAGCCTGTAATTAATGAATACATTTTAATAGGCAATAATATGTCTAAGCCTTTTAGTTTAGTCAAGCCCTTCTCCCTTCATTTTAATAAATTTCTGCAGTCTGTATAAAGCTTCAGTTTATTAAAGGGAGCTTGTTTTCTTCATTTACACCAGCTCGTAATCGCAAACCACACTGACATTTCCCAGACTGCTTCTGGCACCCTGTTTTAAATGTTAGCCTGGTTTCAGGGGAGTCATTATGGAGAACATCAGGCTCAGCTCAGAAATGTACCCTGCATTAAAATGCAGGCTGGGTGAGGGTTTCTTTGAATGTTCCCAAACTACTTATTATGGATAAGTACATTGTAAACATTTGTATTTGGTATTAAAGCAATTTGTCTACATTCAGTTCAATTCCAGAAACCTTTATTGAGCACCTACTAGATTCTAGATGCTGTGACTCAGCCTGTAGCGGAAGCACAGACGAATAAAGGTGAGCTCCGTTTTCTTAGGAACTTACAGTATCATCCTCACCTCTCAATGCATCTGAATTTTGTGTAATTAATTAGCATCACAGCTAAAGAGTCAGAACCAACCACAGACACGTTTATGAATGTGGCAATGTCTACCTGCGTTACACACATTTGATTTTTTTTTAACATCTTTATTGGAGTATAATTGCTTTACAATGCTGTGTTAGTTTCTGCTTTATAACAAAGTGAATCAGCTATACATATGCATATATCCCCATATCTCCTCCCTCTTGTGTCTCCCTCCCACTCTCCCTATCCCACCCCTCTAGGTGGTCACAAAGCACTGAGCTGATCTCCCTGTGCTATGGTGGCTGCTTCCCACTAGCTATCTATTTTACGTTTGGTAGACACACATTGGATTTTAAAGAATCCTGAGAATAAACAGGCTCACTGCTGTTGATGTGATTCCTTGCCTTCGCCTCAAATGAATCATTTGCATTGTGTGAAAATGCTCAATCACTCCTGTCCTTTGTTGGCTCAAATTAACGTCGACTTTTTTTTTTTTTTTTAAAAAGAGTCATATGATTATTGTGGGTAGGGACACTGGAGAGAGAACAATAGGTCTCATCCTCAAGCATCAAAATTCATCCAGTCAGCTAATGTATATTGAATACCTACTAACTGCAATCTCCTATGCCAATTTTTTGAGAAAGTACGATAAATGTACTAGGCATTGTTCCTGCCCTTAAAGACGCAACAATCGCATTCAGTGATTCTTAAATTTTCATGTGCATAAACATCACCGAGAGTATATTCATACAATCGAATTCTGCTTAGCAATAATAAGAAATGAACTGTTAATGCACTCAGTAGCATGATGCAACTCAAAAACGTTATGCTGAGGTAAAGAAGTCAGACACAAGAGAGGATATACTGGGTGTACCCACTGTTATAAAATTAACTATTAGGAATACACCAGATAATTCTCAGAGAGACTCATGATTTTGAAGCTGTTGCATGGAAACTACCCCTGATCACCCAATCTAAAGGAGACCCTCTCTGTTTATTTCTTCATAACATTTGCCATAATTTGTAATTACATATTTATTTACCAATTTACATGTTTATCTCCTATCTCTGTACTAGCCTGTAAGTTCCAAGAGGATAGTAGCTACACGTACATTGTTTGCCACTATTTACCTGATGGGTTTTATAGTGACCAGTATCAATAAAATGCTCCATAGGTATATGTTGTAATAATGATCACCAACTCTGAGAAGAACAGTGGCTCATATTTCTTTATGTCTCTCATAAGTAACAATAAGGACACAAACAGGGCTCTCAAAAATACTTTTTGAATGAAAAAAATCACCAGAAGCGACTGTATGGCTCATAATCTAGAAACAAAGTGACATGAGATTCTTCATCCAAATTTGGATGGGTGACTTTCTAAACAGTGAAAATTAATTCATTGAGTAAATGATGTAAATGAGTCTTCACTTCAGCTACTTTAAATGAATTAATGGAATACATAATGGGAAAGATGTTGCTTTAGGTTAATAGTTATTTTACACATTTCAGAAGAGAGCAGAGTCTAGATAAGTGGTTCTCAGACCTGCCAGCACAGCAGAACCACCTGGAAACCTTGGTAAATTACAGGTGCCTATTTTCCCTCCACCCCCTGCTGAGGTGATTCAGTTGTTTCGGATGAGTCCTGAGTACCGATAGTTTTCAAGGCTGAGAACCTCTGTCTTACGGAGGGGTGTATATATAATATAATGTGGGCTTTGATCAGAAAAAGCAGGATTCAAAACCCATCTCAGTCACTTGCTAGCTATGTGACCTGGTGCAGAATACTTAACTTGTCCCAGCTTCAGAGTTCACATTTATTAACTAGAATAATAAGGGAATTCCCTGGCAGTCCAGTGGTTAGGACTCCATGCTTCCACTGCTGGGAGCCCAGGTTAGATCCCTGGTCGGGAAACAAAGATCCTGCAAGCTGAGGGGCACGTAGCCATAAAACAAATAAATAAAATAAAATAGAATAATAATATAAACGCTTTAAGGTGGTGAGGATTCGAAATTGTATAAAATTCCAGTACAAAGTAGGTCATCATAATTGGTCACTTTTATTATTCCTATATTTAGGTAAGATCATTTTTGTTTGTTTTCTTCAGTTTATCCCCAGACAACTCAGGTACATTTATGTTGAGCATATGGTGATAGCATCTTGTCTGGGCTGTGGAAATGGTACTTGCATCTCTAACAGATTAAACTGGCAAATAAGGTGACAGCTTTATTATCAAAGCTAATTTTTGAATGGTAGAGCCCTCTCAATTCACACTATTCCAAATGAGAACTAAGGAAATAAAGTAAATTATTATTATTATTATTTTTTTCTTTTTGGCGGTATGCAGGCCTCTCACTGCTGTGGCCTCTCCCGTTGCGGAGCACAGGCTCCGGACGCGCAGGCCCAGCGGCCATGGCTCACGGGCCCAGCCGCTCCGCGGCATATGGGATCCTCCCAGACCGGGGCACGAACCCGTATCCCCTGCATCAGCAGGCGGACTCTCAACCACTGCGCCACCAGGGAGGCCCTAAAGTAAATTATTAATAACAGAAAATCAATAATGATATTTAACCTTTCTGAAGAATTTACCATGGGTCAGCCATTGTTTCATAAGTCCTGCATGTATCTTTTTATTCAATCCTTAGGCCATCCCTATGGAGTTGGGTACTTTGGTACTCTCATTATTATCCCTATTTACAACTAAGGAAAATAAGGCACAAAGATATAAAATAACTTGCCCAAGTCCCACAGTTGCTAAGTGGCAGGGAAAAGATTCAAAGACTGATTTCAGTTGCTCTGTTCTTAATTCTTGCACCCCCATCACTTTCTTCCAGAAAACAGTCCTTTATGAATATATCCACAAGACTGGGTAAGGGAAATGACCCCTAGTTAGTCTGATATAAGGTGTGTTTGGGGATTGAGTGGCTATGGTTCTGAAGAGAAACAAAATGGACTGAGTACATAAAATTAATGAGAACTCCTACTTATCATGGAATTATTTTTGAAAGCTATCTATTGAATAATCAACTTTACATTTTCAGTATTTTTTATAGGTAGTTCTCCTTGAGAAATAAGAAACTTCCCTGAATACATTCTCTTGTATTTTCAACTGCAATTCTCCCCTCTATCCCTCAGCTGAATTACGTCTGAGACAGAGGCCAGGAATCTGTCCCCAGTGGGGTTGACTTTCATTTAAATTCAAGCATCTTGTCCAGTACAGCCTTATAATTACCCTGAGCTCCTTTGGTCCACCTGCTACCTAATATACATGTTAGGATGGGTGGAACATTGATGATAGTTTGGAATGACTCTGCTTTTTAAGTGGATACATGGATACTTTTGGAAGCCAAATTGTATCGGGAATTTTTATCTCTGGAACTTGTTTGTGTTGTTTACCTGAAACTTGAGAAGTGTCAAAGGGAACATAACTTTTGGTTAAATTCATTCATTCCCTTATTCAACGAACATTGGTTGATCTGCAACCTAAGGCCTGACTATAGTAGGTGTTGGGCATACAATTAGAAGAAACATAGTATCTTTTCCGAGAAGCTCTTAATCTGAGCTGGGCTGAAAGTAAAGGATGCATATTCTTGTCCTGTGACTCTACTAGCCAGCCTTGTGTGAGGAGAAGTAAATGGATTTGGAAGGGCTGGGTCCTCATTCTGGCCCACCACGCACCCCGGTGCTATCACCTATCCTATCCCAGCACCCAGTGTGGTCCAGCCCTGTGGTTGGAGGGCAGAGGAACTTGGCTTGAATCCCTGCTTCTCCACTTCTGAGTTGTGTCATCCTGGATGGATTACTTAGTCTGTGTAGGTTTCCCATATATAAAATGGGGGCAATAAAAGGCCTTCCTTCATAGGGCTGTTGTGAGAATTCAAGAGTTGCCATATAAAGCTTTTATCAGAGTGTCTCACACACAGTAAATGCTTGGTAAAAGCTTAGGATGATGAATTATCTTCTGAATTTTTTTTTCATGTGTGTGTGTTTCTCTCCTGCGCAAAGGAGATCGCCAAGGTCTCTTCCACTTAAAGCATCCCCAAATTCTAAAAGATTAACAAGGAAGCAAGTGCCAGCAAAGGACCAAAGGTGTTTTAGCCCCTGTGGTGGTCATGTGCATGAAAAGACCCTAAACTTTGACTATTGTTTAGCTGGAAACACTGCTGACCCAATAGCAGGAAATAAGGATGATTATTTAACATTTTAAGAAAATTAGCCAATATCTCTGTTAATGGGTTAATAGTGAAGGGGCAACTCCTTCACTAATCAGGGCTTTGTTTGAGACATTTTCTAGTTTTTCCTCTCACAGAAGAATGTGTTGAAAGGTTGGCATGGCTTTCTTTTACCCCGTTGAAAACAGACTTCCCCGAGATTTGGCCAACAGTCAGACTCAGTGTTTTTATTTATGGCATCCTCTGCTGCATGCCTGACTGAAGCCAAACACAGGAGCCCCGATTAATTTTGTGTTTGCCTTGTAGAGTGACTGAGAATAACTGAGGCTCTTCAGCTTCTCAAGAGTCATTTCCTTTGGAAATGAGCGCAGCTTGGGTCTGGACAGAGTACAGCAATTTTAAAGTAATGGAGTGCCTTAAGTCTGTTAAGAGGGCTACATTTTGTAAACCTTTGGAATTTGGGAACTGGTTAACATCAGTGAGTGTCAAAGATCTGGGCCACTGCAAAAAGTATGACTGCTGTGCTTAATAGCTGGCATCTTGAGAATGCTACCCCCGCACTCGCACCCAATATTTTTGGTTGGACACATAACAGTTTGCTGAAGAATCAAGGCTAGTAATATGGAGTGTAAATCTGCTGCTAAAAATTCACCAGCTCATTTTTCTCTTCTTGGTATTATTTCAAGTGGCTCTTAAAGGGCCAGACACATGCAAACCACGTTGCTTTCTGCCTCTTGCCTACCCCCTGCGCCCTAGACGCTTGAGTCAGGGTCTGAGCTCTGGAAAGAGGGAATGATCTTGCCCATATCTGCAAAGTCACAATCCTGAGACTGACACACCACAATGCCGCACTTCTGCTCTACTTTTGCGATTTGCTGACATGGCAGTGGCTGATGGAGAAAATACAAGCTAAGGAAAAATGTAAAACCACAGAAACACTATCAGGTTTCTAAAAACTAACTCTTTCCCATGCTTTTTTTTTTCTTGCAAAGAAATAATGCTCCTCTATCTAAGATATCCAACCTGACCTTCTTCAAGTAATCTTCTGCACATCCTTCAAGATCCAGTGCAAATTCCACCTGTACCGGCAGCTCCCCTGAGAGCTGTGTGAAGCAGTAATATGCTTACAGCAGTTATCTCATGTACTGTCCCTCTTCCTCGCCAGCAGGTGATCCCCTTCAGGGCAGGGACATGTTCAATGTTCTATCTCCAAATGCTTCACTGAAGAGAGAATATGAACTGACACTCAGCACATCACTGCTTTATGCCTGGCATGGAAACGCAGGCACTCCTCCTCTCCTGGGGCAGGAAGCTTAGGCAACTCAGGTGTTGGGTACTGAGAATCTCTTAATGCATCTCTTGCTTTGTATTTGCCTTGTCACTCGTAGGTATCCCTTGGGCCCACTTTTTTCATACTGTAGTGATCGGAGCTGACCCGTGTGGGCCTGGGAAGAGGATCTGGAAGATGGAAAAACTGACACTTCTCATCTTCTGTTTGACTCCAGATGTTAAGGTTTTTTAAAACACAGCTGGAATTTGATGTGGGAAGACATGCAGACACAAAAATGATAGTCATGAAGGAAGAAGTTTTAAAATCTCACAGATACCTAGAACCAGGAAACACATCACTCCCACAAAGGGCTATATAGGGAAGCACCAGGGTCATTTAGGAGCCAGAAGGAGGGGGGAAATGTGGAGAGACCCTTTACTGAAGTTTCTGCAGGAAGAAACGTATGAGGCAGGGCAAACAGGCTTAGGATTGGCTAGTTTGAGTAATTTTAGCAGACTCTGTGGCATGGGGGCTGACCTTAGTTGTCTGTTACCTGGCCTGGGGTGATTAGGACAGGTGGATGTCAGCCTAGAACATAAGAGCTAGGTAAAGGACGTGGTTGGGGAATCTGGGTGCTGGATGGTTAGTTTCCATGTAAAAGGTGCAGTCTTGGGGAGTTGTCTGCTTTCTCTAGGAATTAACTAACTCTGGGAAGGGCAGTCCTTTCCAGTGTCAGCAAGGCCCCAAGATGTCAAAGCATCAGAATAAAAAGACATGCTTTCTACATAAGGGCTAACTAGCTCACCAGATGACATCCTTACTTGTCCTTTCTAAAGGAAGAGAGTTCTGCACTGAGGCTTGGAAAAAACATCATGACGCTTCAGATTGAGAAGAAAAAAAATGAAAGGAAAGAAGAAAGGAAGAATGGGAGCAAGAAGGAAAGGATTTTTTTAAAGAAAAAAAAGTAGAGGAAAGGAAGGATCTTAACACACAGTAAGTGCTCAGAATATATTTGGTGAATAAAGAAATAGATGATAGAGTATCAGTCTATCTATCAATCTATCTTCTTATTTAATCATATTGTATCATTAATATGAATGCAAGACTGTGTTCAAGCCAACAAGGATATTTGCAATTTAAGTCTTTATTTAATTATGTAAAAGAGCCTGTGCTATCAATTTCAGCTATCACTAAGCAGATGAATGGATGTATTTTCCATAGCCTTAGAATTACAGTTTGTAAGGAAATCGTCTAGTTAGTCTACTTGGAAGGTGGTTTCTGCACATTCACTTAAGGGACCATTCAATCAGTCACATAATCACCAAGCGGTAGTTCATTGGTTTAAGGATGACATTTTGATTCTAGGTGAAACCTCAGTGGAAACACTGCTCAGGCAGTTACTCTGATTTCCGCATCTACCAAGGAATATGTCCAGGGCTGCCTTCATTTAAAAAAAAATCCTATTTTCCAAAGCAAACAGGTGACTGAAGCAAGGATTTGTCACCAAATTGCTTTACAAATAAACACCTTCAATAAATGGAAGTGTTTGTTGACAAATCATTTACAAATCAGCTTGTCATAGAGGCTGGGATCAGAGAAATCTGGAAGCTAAGGGTTAGTGGACAGCAGAGACTCACAGATCCTGCCAAGATCAATCAGAAATGATGAGAACAAACATAACAGGGCTCTGGGGAAATAGGATCAATTTATAACAGTTGGATCTGCATCCAACTTTTCAATATCGCTTCTGTCAAGTGGAGTTCTCTGAGATGGTGGTGAAGGTTGGACAGGGATCCTGCCTGAAAGTAGCTGAAAACTCCACTTTTCCATCATTAGGAAGGATATGAATAACTCTCATGACTGGCCATCAGTCTGTCCTAAGTTTGTAGCAGGGCGACCCAGCTTGAGCACAAGAGGAGACTGGGGTTATGGTTTGACGCCCTCTCCTTTCCACGCAGGCATTGACTTGCATAAGTTGATGTGTAATTAACTGCAGTCGATTGTAAAATGGCCTCAGTCCTTCCTACCTTCTCTCCCCCCTTATCCACGCTCATTGAATGGCCAATAGTTGACAGTGACTGGCTCCGGCAAATATTCAATAGAATGTGGTAGGAGAGACGACGGTGGGCCAGCTCCAAGTCTTGGCCTCAAGAGGCCTGGGTGTTTTGCAAGATTCTGATCTCAATATTGTCGAGAGAGAAAGAGAATGGGTTAATATTTATTTAGCACCTACTTAATTTCAGCCATCTAATTAAGCTTATAAATAAGGTTAACCACAAACATAACCACGATCATAATAAAATGGCAAAGACTATTTATTGAGGACTTTTTAGGTGCCGGGTCCTGAGTTAAAGGATTTATATGTTTTCTTTCAGTCTTCATAAAAACCCTAAGAGGTTGGTGTTATCAATGGCCCCATGATACAAATAAGACAAAGAGTACCCCTAGGTTAAGGAACTTGGCTTAGAGCAAAGAGCAGGTAATTCGGAGAACCAGTCCATATACAGCTGCCCTCCATGTCAGAATATATGAAACCACAGATACAGAGGGCTGACTGTACCATCCGTTTCATATCAGCGACTTGAGCATCTGGGGATCTTGGTATGGGGTGGGGGTCCTGGAATCAATACCCCTGTGGATACCCAGGGCCGATGGTATATACAGTCTCTTTTAATGATCTGTGTGAAAGCACCTGGTTCAAAAATGGCATCACTCCTCATTTGATATGTGTGGGTACTAAGGATATGTGTGTGACCACGTGCTTGTGTACAGAAACACTGGATTCTCCTCAAGGAGAATACGCACGCATTTGTGTAGAGAAGGAGAGATTAGGTGAAAGGAAATGGCTTTTTCCAAGACACAGAGGGAAAGCTGGGCTGACTAGGTAAGCCTTGATTTTTTCTGCAGCTTAAAAAAAAATGTAGAGTAATTAAAGCAAAACTGGTAGCAAAACTCCACAGATGGGGCTTCCCTGGTGGTGCAGTGGTTGAGAGTCTGCCTGCCGATACAGGGGACACGGGTTCGTGCCCCGGTCCGGGAACATCCCACATGCTGCGGAGCGGCTGGGCCCATGAGCCATGGCCACTGAGCCTGCGCGTCCGGAGCCTGTGCTCCACAACGGGAGAGGCCACAGCAGTGAGAGGCCCGCGTACCGCAAAAAAAAAAACCAAAAAAACCCCCCAAAAAACCAAAAAAACCTCCCCAGATAGACGGTCCACGTTCTATCAGTGGCCGTCACTTCCCTCTCAAACTGAATAGCTTTGCGTGCGCCAGGGAGACTGAAGACACAGTTCTATTGTTTTATTTAGGGGCAATAACAGCAGCCCAAATTCCATACTTTGCAGTCACTTTGTGCTCTACCCTGGCACACCTGTGTTCCACTAAGCCTTATTTTCACTGTCTCCAGGTTATTACCCCAAAGCGAGAGTCCTAGGAGAGCAGGTTTCCCTGTCTTGGTGGAGTAAGCTGGTTAGTGGGAGCCAGCACGTGATGACTGGAGCGCCAGAGTGCAGTCCGGTTATAGAGCCTCCAAAAAACCCTTGGCTTCATCGGCAGACTCCACTTTTCTCTCATAGCCTGCCCTTTAACCCATCAGCAAACCCTACTGGCTCCACCTTCATGATACATCATGTGACCCTTGCCACTTTTTTCCGCTGCTGTTCCCATCTATTTTATCATCATTTATCTATCATCTTCATTTTGCCGGAGTGGCTGCAGTACTTGTAAATGGCTCCATGAGCCTCAAAAGCAAAGGCAGACGGATGTTCTTGCAATATGAGATCATGCCCTTCCTCTGCTCAAAACCCACCCATGGCTCCCAGCTCCTTCTTAGAAAAGCCCAAGTCCTTACAGGGCCCACAAGACCTTCCACGGTTTGGTTGGCTGTTCTCCTCCTCACTCACCCCACTGCAGCCACACTGACCTCCTTGTTCTTTCTACAAGGTGCCCAGCCTGCTCACCCCTCAGGACCCTTTCATGGAGTCTCCCAGGCATCCTCAAGGGCCCCCCTTGACTTCCTTGAAGTTTCTGCTCAGTGTCACCTTGGCTCAGGAACCTTCCCTGAGGCCGCTATATCTGAATACTGTAACCCCCTCCTACACCCCCTACTGTCTGCTCCTGCTTTCTTCTTGCCCCATAGCACTTAACATCTCCCCAAATATTATGCAACCTGCTTATATGTCTATTGGCCTCCTTCCTGTAAAGACCAGAGGTTCAAGAGGCCAGAGATCTTTGTCTCTTGGGTTCACTGACACGGTCTGACACATACTATGTGTCAAGTGGATTTCTGTTGAATAAATGGATGGACTTGAAGAGCGGAGAAGTCAGTGGGGTGTTTGAGAACAGGGACCATGGAAGCAGACTGCCCAGCTCAAAATTCCTGTTCTACTCCTTAACAGTTTTGGGATATTCACTTCATCTCTATAAGCCCCCGCTTCCTCCTCTGCAAAATGGGTATGAAAATAGAACAGAACTCTTGGAGAGGATGCATATGGAATACTTAGCCCCGTGTCTGGCATATATTGAACACTCAATAGACACTGACCGTTATCCTACATTCTGAAAGAAATCAGTATTTAAATTCTTCTTTTGCTTTCTTTGGAGGTACAGTGATTTCAGAAGAAAAATGAGATATGAGGGAAGGGTATTAACAGGCAATGGACACCTCAGCTCATTTAATCCTCACAACCATCCTATGAGACAGTGTTATTTTCCCTATTCAAAACATGAGGCAGGGAGCCTTAACGAGGTTGAGTGCAGCGTCCAAGGTCACATAAGTGGCAGAGCTGGGCTTCACATCCAGATGGGCCCTATCCTACTCGTCTTCCTCTTGCCCCTCTGCAACACGCCCCCCTCTTTACCCCATCAGTAGCAACTTCCAGCATCTTCTCGTTCCCTGAACACATCTGCCCTTTCCCAGCTCCGAGAGTTCGCTTATGTTCGCTTTGTCTGGACTTACCTGACCCTCCACTTATCCCCCTTACCATCCTACCTGTCTTTTCAGGGCCGGCTCAAATGCCACACCCTCCCTTTAGCTTCTAGGATTGTCCTCGGATTTAACCTCTTCCTCTGCTCTGCTTAAGACATTCACTGCCTTGTTCCTTGTGCTTTATCCTGTACTGTCTTCCTCCCACATCAGGGTGGGATCTTCTTGAATTTGGGAACAGCACAAAGCTCATCTTTGTGTCTCCATGGTACCTAGCACACAGCACAGTGGACTCACAACGCAGGCAGATCCAACCTGCAGGATCTCATCCATGTTAGTTTGCAATGCTACAATTACACTTGCTATTTTAAATAATCAGTGTAAGCATGTAAGTGAGCTAGTCACGGTCAATGCATGCTGGCAAAACCTATAGACAAAAATGTATGGATGACTCTAAGGTGTTCCAGCTAGTGACCAAGAGGTGAAACACATCGATCAAGTGGCCAGGCAAATAGGTGGTGATGCTGTATAGATATCCACAAGGAAAGAAATTCAAGTATTGATTGTTAATCAGAGTAATACTGAATGAAGAGAATATAGGTAAACTGATACAGGGCTATAAACACAAAAGTCACAAAAGTGTGATACACATTGGGTGAATTAGCAGCATTTTGTTTGTTTGTTTAAACAAAGTAGACATTCAATAAACGTTCACTAAGCAGTAGAGTTGATTTTAATTGAAATAAGCCATAAATGTATGTCTTTGCAATTCAGGGGATACAAAAAAGATCAGCATAAGAAAATTCCAATCTAGCTCCAAAATAGTTTCCCACAATTTGTTATATAAATAGAAATATTTCTTGAATGCTAAAGATAGCACAAGTAATTGAAGGTGGACTGAAGGGTGACAAGTGATTTGACTGGAAAGGAAAATTCATCTCGTCACTTATTACCTGCGATCCAAATTTATGCAAGACCAGGCAGAAGGCAATTTTCATTTTTATCCAGGATAAACCAGAGCTTAAGCTACCAAAGCTTGTCATCTTGAATGTCTCAAACAGTCATTCAAATGGTTTGTGTCCTCTTATTTAGAATGTTTGCCGTTATGGTAATTGTCAGGATGCCTTGATTTTTTGAAACTATTGCACAGTGCAATCTCATTATAACAGGATTTGCTATAGAATGACACTTCAGGCTAGAATAGCTGTACCTGGCTTTGGCACTTGGAATTGAATGTCAGGCTAGTGGCCTTTAAACTACATTTGGCTTAGAAAAGAGGTTTAAGGCATGTCCTACCTCTAGTAACAGGAAACACAATAGGCATGGGAGATTTCAAAGAGAGAATCAGTTATAGCATCTGTGACCAACTTGGGAGCTCAGGGAACTTACTACCATGTCATTCCTTCATGGGTAGATTAAAAATGATTGATTATATGATATAAAATGATTGTCATGGTCCTAAAATGTTATGGCCAAGTGGTACTTAAAGCTTTCACACAGGAAGAAATGGCTAACCTTTTCCACTATGACAACTGGGGAATTTTCTCTCCTACCAAATAAAGAAGCAAAAAGCCATGTGGAGGTGATAGTCCAAAAGCAGAACATAGACGTAGAATGCAGAGAGGACGCAGAGAGACCTCCCAAACTGCAAAGACATGCACAGTGAAAGGGGAACCATTCCTAGCTAATGGGCAGAAGGCAATCTGCAGGATGCATGAGAGGGAAGAAACCATTATGTTTAATTTAGTTGATCAAGAGTTTATTGTACTTCAAGTGAATTCACCACACAGAGATGCACAATATCAATAGAAAAGCATATTGTGAAGGTCAGAATAAAGCAGTTGAGGACTTGAGTCCACAGAGTTTCTCAGAAACAAGGGAATTCAAGTTTCTCCTTCAGGGATCCCTTGAGAATGAGCCTAATTAGTCTAAAGGATTTAGAAACGCCACCCATTGTGCTTAGGCTCCTTTCTGCAGGACTTTTACTGCTCAACCATGTCCTCCTTAATAAAAATGATTAGCACTTAGCAGCATCTAACAGGAAATGTGTACCAAACCTTTCAGAGAAATGCCAGGCAAACTCTGAATCTAGTCCATTAGCCATAATGGAAGAGTAATGGGTCCTTAGGGAGGGGGTATGGTGCAGGGATGCGACTAAAAACTGTGAATGAAGATAGAAATTGGGATAATGTTATTGCTGGGATTCACTTCCCCTGTATGTGTTTAAAAGACGTTTTTCCTTCTTGAATCACAGTTGCCAGGCATTCTGATTTCTACTTCAAAACACATTTTCTTACAAGGACTAGCTTTTAAATTACGGCAAGGTACAGTAGATTTTAAATTGTTAGGAGGAATGGGTTCTCTATGTCATTGGTCTATTTTGAAAATGACTTACCTACCACTCTCTTTCTTTCTTTCATGGAGGAGAGAACAGAATACCTTAGGAATGGCCCGTCAGTGAAGATGAATTGACATTCTACCCATACATAACATCAACTTCTGCTCTTCCAAGAATGGAGACCATTTCAATTCTTATCACTCCCTTTGGTTTGTTGATCTTACAAGCTTATCCATTTTCTTGCTCTGCATGCAATTTCATCACTTCCAACTTCAGAAAATGTTCATAGAAGAATAATATTCAAAGACTGAGAATTCAGTAAGATATCTCCCAACCTCCAAACTCCCTCAAATTAAGTAGTTTAACTTTTATACTATCAAGTAACTTGGCTGTGAGCACATCAGCAGCAAGGATGCAACTCCATTCATCGTAACTTGTTGCTACTTAATTAGATTCAGTAAGTTCGTTGACTAAATGAAATACAAACCTCTACTTTATAGAATTAGTTTGACCTGAAATAGCTTTTAACCACACTGGGTTCATACCCCTTAATTCTCCCATTCTTTTTCTCCTTTTGAGGTTGATTTTAAACAGCATGAAATGATATAAAATTTAAGAACTGTCTGGTTACTGTAGTTAAAAGAGATCGTTAAAGTAAATGAAAACATCCAGGAGATTGATATATAGCTGAAATGTTGTCATATAGCTGAAATGTTGTCTATACCATCAAATCAAAGTCAGTTACGCCTGTACAAAGACTGCACAAGAATGTTCATAGTAGCTTTTAATAATGGCCCCAAACTGTAAACAAAGCAACTGTCAATCAACAGGGGAATGAATAAACAAATTGTGTCTATCCATACAATGAAATACTATTCACTAAAAAAAAAAGAGCTAACTACTAATACATACAACTGCTTGGACAAATCTCAAAAATGTTTTGCTACACGAAAGAAGCCAGACACAAAAGAATACACACTGTATGTTTCCATTTATATGAAGCTCAAGAATGGGCAAGGTAGTCCATGGTGATAGTAGTCAGAACCAGGCTCCCTGCATGGGCTGTTGATACCACCTGGCAGGGGAATTTGAGAACTGCCTGCTTCTAACAAGCCAGTCGGGGGATGGGAAAACAGCTTCCCACTTGGCCTCACCTACACCACTTGGGTGGGGGAATCAGAATGTCCCTTGCTTGGGCCCTGGATGGGCTGGGCTTGAGGAGGATGCATTTGTTCTATTGGTTTTTGGTTGGTGTAGGGTGGGCATTACCAAAAAGCTTTGCTGTTGTTAGCCTACTCTTTCCCTCATCCTTTGGTTGGGGAAAACAGGCTTTTTCTCTTTTTTTTTTTTTTAAAGTAGATGTTGGGGGTAGGAATTTACTAATTTTATTTATTTATTTTTGCTGTGTTGGGTCTTCGTTTCTGTGCGAGGGCTTTCTCTAGTTGTGGCAAGCGGGGGCCACTCTTCATCGCGGTGCACGGGCCTCTCACTATTGCGGCCTCTCTTGTTGTGGAGCACAGGCTCCAGACACACAGACTCAGTAGTTGTGGCTCACGGGCCTAGTTGCTCCGCGGCATGTGGGATCCTCCCAGACCAGGGCTCGAACCCGTGTCCCCTGCATTAGCAGGCAGATTCTCAACCACTGCGCCACCAGGGAAGCCCAACAGGCTTTTCTTGATGCCTTTTCGGCTGTACTGTTTGGTGGTGCATAGCTGAAGGCTTCTGAAGTGCCCTGTCCCGCACAGATGGGAAGAAATAAGGAAGCCCAGGGAACTAATTGCTAGGTCATTCCTCAACGTTTAAGATTCCTAAGCAGTCTGCCTCCTTCCTTCCACTTTTCAGAGTTTTCTCATGCTGTATGTTATATTATGTCCAGGGACTTTTAGTTGTAAGGAGAGCTCGGATGGAGGGGGGCTACTCCATCTTCCCCAGAGCTGGAAGTCCTCTGCCCCATGCTGTTTTAATATCAACATTTCATAGGATAACCCAACTGAGGGCTGGCACACAGTAGGTGCTCAGTAAGTGCTGGTTGATTTGGAATCCGAGCTTTGCTTGATTTGACCCACCTGTATATTGTTGAAGAGTTGTGACTTGATTACCTGATTGGTGTACTTTCAACTAGCCAATTCTGGTTGTAGGCTTACGGTGTAACGATTCCTCTCATGACTTTGTGCAGGAGTCCCCAGGCCACCTATGGAATTCTAGCACTCACACGGGCATGGCACCTCACTTGTATCTAGGATTGGCCAGATTTCTGAAATTCTTTTCCTAGAATTTGCTTCTACCTGTCCTTCTCTCTGACCACTTAGAGTAATTACTTACTTCAGCCTTGCTGCTGTTTCCTTCATGTCTCTGTAAACTGCATACTTTTTAGCCACAGAGGTATAATAAGGCTTGTTTGGGTTTCCAAAACCCTTTGAGGTATTTGAGCTAAAGGTCCTATAAAGCGGTAAATTACCATGATTATCATAATTTAGCTGCTAATCGAGTGAAAGCAGCAGTCTGGGTCACCAAAAAAAATCACTTCCTTTGTGATTTTTTTTCCTTATGTGGGAAGCTGTATTTTCAGTGGGTTCCTCACAATTTTCCAGAGGCTTCTGGTTCCAACATTGGTAATACGCATTTACCCCTGCGTGTCTGGGACGACCTATAAGTAAGACGAAATACATTCTGCCTCATTTTAGCAAGTGTAGTGAGAAGAATAAATCAACTTCTCCAGGGAAACCCCAAACAGGAGCTCTTGAAAGAATAATGCACCCTCACTCCATATTAAAAGTATCGGTATATTCAACATTAAAGGGAAAACACTAACCAGTGAGTTCATAGATCCACTTTATTATGTTTTCTCATTTTGTTGTCTTATTTGAGCAAGACTTTTGTGAAATTATAAAAACACAAACCTATTATTGAATTTCCACCAATAAGCATTACATCAGACACAAAGGATTCAATGAAAAATTTTCTGAAATATTTAAATGAGTGCCCACATTCTCCAGTAACGGCTCTTCCAACTGCTTTGATATCTTCACAAGTGTCCCTGAAGAGGACACCCATGCCACACCAAGGGCTCCTTTTTCATTCTCACCTCACCAGCTCACAGTTGTAATCTTACTAGGAGACCACTAAAATAATCCTGTGATGCTCTACATGCAAGGTTGGCAAACTATTGTCCGTGGGCCAAATGCAGCCCACCAGCTGCTCTTGTAAATAAAGTTTTATTGGCACACAGCCACCTTCATTCATTTACGTACTGTCTAAGGCTGCTCTCATGCTACAACAGCAGAATTCATAAGGGCGACAGGGTCTCTATGGCCCACAAAGCCAAAAAAACTTTGCTATCTGCCTCTTTATAAATAGTTTTCTGACCCCTGCTCTACATTCCACTTATCTTGGTGTTTGGCTCCTGTGCTGGCCCCTTCTCATCTTCCAGATTTATGAAGTCTAGAGCCTTCCAGGGCTTACTTCTTATACATCCCTTCCTCTCCTCATTGACTCTGTAGATCAATGGTTCTCAACCCCAGGTGCTTTTTAGAATCACTTGGGAGGCTTTTTAAAAATACTGATGCCTTGGCATCACCCTCAGAGGTTTTGATTTAATTAATCTGGGGCAGGGCTCAGTCCTCAAACTTTCTGAAAGCTCCCCAGGTGATTATAATGCACAGCCAGCACTGGGAACCATTATTCTAAGTGATTTTTGTCTAGTCTCAGGCTTTATATTAACTATATATGAGCAACTCCCAACTTCTATCTCCAGTCCCAATATCTCCCCTGAATTCCATATTCACATATCCAACTGCTTATCTAACATTTCCACTTGAATTCTTAACAGGCCTCTCAAACTCACCATAGCTGAATCAGAACTCCTGATTTCCTTCATACCATTCCTCCCATCTTAGTCAGTAGGACTCAATTTTTTTTTCAGTTGCTCAGGAGAAAAACCTTAGAGTCATGCTTGGCTCCTTCCCGTCTCTCATGTTCCATCTTTAATCCATTGGCAAATCCTACTGTTCCCTCCAAATGTATGAGAATTCAACCACTTGCAATCTCTTGTGGCCCCAGCCATGAGCATCTCTCATGGGTATTGTTTCAGTGGTCTCCTGTTGCCATGGTTTCCTGGTTTCTGCCCCTCCACCTCCGCAGTCTTTGTTAAAGCAGAAGCCAGAATGATTCCGATAATACATGAGTCGGATAAAATCACCCCTCTGTTCAGAGGCTGCTAATGGCTTTCCATCTTCTTCAGAGTAAAAAACAAATAAAAGTATCCCTTGAATTTAAATACCAGAATGGACAGAAATGAATGGTACCTGAAAGCCTGAAAACAACGTTTTTTCCCATGGCCAGTGGATCTTAATTTGCTCCATTCTTCCTTAGGACGGTGAAGGGAAGAGCAAACAAACTGATAGCGAGGAAACGCAGATTGTTCAGCAAAGGTTGAATAGAAAGTCATACTTTCTAGAATTCTTTTCAATGTCCTCATATGTTTGAATTATGCATCATGTACCTTTTCACGAAATGTCACCAATGTCTTTTCTCCAGTCAGCTTGATTCTGCTATACCTGGGGAGTTATTTGCCTTGAGCTACATAATTGTATATTGTGGGGAACTCATCTTGCAGATGCTAGAGCAAAGAGACTCAATCTCAAAATTATACCTTTCTTATCTATGGATAAGGGGAAAATGTCTTATGTGCATTGTCACTTTTCCTTAGAAAAACTGCCATCTCTTTAAAAAACATTGTTTGAAAGCAGTAAATGATGCAGAACAACAAGCTGTCAGAGGAAAGACCAAAGATATTTTAAGACCTTGCATAACATTTGTAGAAATTCTCAGCATCAGAGTAGAAATCATAATCTTGAGAAAGGTTGCACTGAATTCAAATGACTGATCTTCACATGGGTAGAGCGGTGTTTTTGCCTTAAATTTTTTTTCCTCGGAGAGAAAGAAGCACTGCAGAATTTGCGCCTTTCCTCGGATCTTTGTGTCAAACAAATTGTCAACAAGAATGAAAAAGTCTGCTAAATGATAATCTTTTAATCTTAATTCCTTTAGTGGACTCAGAGACAGGAAAGACTAAACACATTGGGAGTGGTGGTGGAGAATAAGGTGAGAAAAAAATTTTTTTTTTATTGATAGAGGCCAAAAATATATAAGAAGAATGAGGTGCAGTTAATGATGACTGTTTAATTTGGAAAATAATGAAAAATGTCCAGAAGGGAGCAAATTCAAATGAGAAGAAAGTGATTTCTTCTCTTAAACACACTATCTTTAATATAAGCATTTAATTAACTACTTTATCTTTCACTGAGAAAAACAAAAATAGAAGACCAAAAGAAAATAAATACTAAGTCATACTGACCTCAACCAAGAGTGAAATACTAAATAAAACTATAAAGAAAATGGCTTGCACTTTAAAAAAAGAATTATAGAACTAAAATGAGATGAGAATATTTTCCTTATTTCCCTCTTTAATTAACCAACCTGAGCTGCTAGCAAGATAATCTTTTTAAAGTGTTTAAGGAGATTGAAAATGATCACTTTAGCTGTGTGATCCTTTTTACAGAGGCAGACATTAAAGAAAACAATCTCAAACAATGAGAAGTCCATCATTTCTTATGATAAAGCTTTCTACCTTTGTAGCGTGGGTTTTACCTGAAAGTATCTCTATATGTACTGTGGTTATTGGATTGCACGAATCAAAGCAGAAATATCTATAAAGCTAAGCTGGCGAGTAATTTAAATGATAACTAAGTTTTGAATGGCATTTCCATTTCTGTTCTGTCGATCCAAAGATGTTAAGTCCAAAATTTTAATTACTTTTTAGCTGGAGATAAAACCTATCCCTGTTTTTTTTTTTTCCTAGTTCTTTTGTTAGTTCAGATATAATAGTTGTAAATCCTATATGAAGATATATTCCCTTCCTCTTCACTCCCACACACTCATGCACACACACAAACTGACATATCCATTTATAGTTTAGTATAGGGTTTGCAAACTCATTGCTTTAAAGACAAGGGAAGTAACATAAAGGAGGAGAAAAAGTTCTGTGTAAGACAATAGGGAGTAGGAAGGATTACAGCAAACTTGCTTGAACAGATCACTTGAAGCTGCTAATTATCTCCTGTCAATTATTGACACATGGGAATGTAACTCAGTATTTCTAGGTTCTTACTTTGTAAGGGAAGCCATGAATCCATGTTTTATTAAATCTCCCAATGTTTATGTACTGTCAATTAATTCAACTAAACAAACAAGCACACAGAACACCTTCCTCACCAAAAAACTTAGGTCTGTGGCTGTATTTAATCAGTTCCCTACCAAGATGTTGCCTCTGGCTCGGCAGGTCATACTGTCAGGAGGCTTACTTTTCAGTCCCTCCTTTCCGCTCTCTAGCTGGGAGGGCTCGACCAAGTCCTATGAAAGATTTGCACCACAAACACAAACCAATTTGAAATCGTAAGAGAATTCAGAGAATCTCTCATCCCACCTACTTATTTTTGAGATGAAGATGTTGAAGTCTAGATGAGCTCATTGATTTATCTAAGGTCCTAGGGGAGAGTGATGACAGATCTGACACTACCAATATGGCTTCAGACTCCCAGCCCACAAAACCATGCAATGACTAAAGCCATGGGAATATTCAAGTCCATGGGGGATAAAATCATGAGTATTATATTTAATTTTAAAGCATTCAGTTCTTAAGAACTGCTGGAAGGCAGGGTCTATTCTATGCCTGTCCGGCACACAGCATACTCCCTATCATCATCTTGTCCTCAAATCCATACTGAGTGAATGAATGAGTAAATGAATAAAGAACTAAATTATATTCAGAACAAAAGAGTCATCATTAAGAAGCCAGTGACCAAAATAACAGAGGAAAGCTGAAGTTCAGAGATAAATAAACTGAACTAAGGGAAAATGCCTTATTGTTCACTGGAAACATTAAAACAAACAAAACAAAGCGAAAAGCTCCTTCCCCCTGCGTCTCTGACTTGGAGCTGAATAGGAATGCAGTCTTTCCTAGATCTGATTTCTGATTACTCCTTACTGATGCTGGCTGGAAATTCAATTTATTGACTCCATCAAAATGCCCTGCAGAGATGAGTATAAGCCCTGGCTGAATGTAGACGATAAAAAGAAACTTGATATTAAAGATGGTTTACATGATAGCCCACAGAAAATACAGCCAAGTCAAGTATGCCCTTGCTTGTGGCTTATTAAAAAACAAACATTTTTTTTCGGGGCAATGTATATACTTTATGGAGCTTTGGCCTAGAATTTAATGCATGTTGTTTTATATCCCCCATGAATGCCTGCTGCTCCCAAGCTCAGAAAGCTTGCCTACTGCCTTCCTTTCCAGCTGGTCTACTGATCAGTTTTTCATGAAAGAGAAAAATTAAAGTGTCAGATGAATAAGGCAAGCATTGTCCAACTCTTATAAAGTTAAGGATTTATCTGAAATATTTGTATAAAGTATCAAGCAGAATATATAAACCATATACATGACAGTAAATGAATATGATGAAGTCTGCTGTCAATATTCTGGTTTTGATGTAACTGGGCGCATTTCCCCTCTATAAAATATTCCTTGTTGCATCAAACTGAACAACTGTTAGTCCACTTTGTCCTCCAAAATTCTCATAAAATGGGGTATGAGTAGAACATGTAAGGGCAGATTGTGAATTTTATTTATGATTACTTGATTCTAGATTTCTAGATAGCTGGCTGAAAAGGTGGAAATAGATGGGGTATGATCTAGAGCCAAAGTCAATGCCCATGCACACAACATCCGCGTTGATTGTGGCTATGTCTGGTTTGGATGTTTGTAGAGTTTCTACCGATTATGTCAGAATCACAGAAACAATGACTTTGATAAATAAATTTTGAGTAATAGCCTGTCAATGCAAAGAGACCCTTCTCCTGAGATGAGAAACGTATTAACACTGGGTCATCCAGGTTCTTTCCTTTGTGTATGTGTTTGTTTTCAAATCTCCTTTTCTTTCCCTAGGCAAGTCTAGGCAGATATTTCAACTCAATGAATATGTATTAACTGGCCCATGTGGGTCCAATTCTGAGACACAACTAGCTATTAGAAGCTGCAAAACATTCTTTGTGAAAGCAATAACTGACATTTATTGAACACTTATTACATGCTAGGCACTAGACCTTAATTTACATGTATTATCTCACTTAGGTGTTACAATAACTTTACCATTTTGGGTCTTCCTTTAACTAAGACTTAGATAGTTCTATGTTTAATTTTTTGAGGAACCTCCATACTGTTTTTCTTAGTGGCTGTACTGATTTACATTCCCACCAACAGTGTTCTAGGGTTCCCTTTTTTCCACATCCTTGCCAACTCTTGTTATTTCTTGTTTTTCTCACAATAGAAAGGTATGAGATGGTATCACATAGTGGTTTTGATTTGCATCCCCGATGATTCATGAGGTTGAGCATCTTTTCACGTGGCTGTTGGCCATCGGTATGCCTTCTTCGGAAAAATACCTATTCAGGTCCTCTGCCCATTTTTAAATTGGATACAATCCAGCAATTCTACTCCTGGGTATTTAGCCAAAGATACTAATTCAAAAAGATGTATGCGCCCCAATGTTCATATCAGCATTATGTACAATAGCCAAGATACGGATGCAACCTAAGTGCTTCCCATCAACAGATGAATGGATAAAAAATTATTATATATATAATCTCACACACACACACACACACACACACACATATACACACAGTGGAATATTACTCAGCCAGAAAGAATTAAATCTTGCCATTTGTGACAACATGGATAGATCTGGAGGGTATTATACTTAGAAAAATAAGTCAGAGAATGACAAATACTGTATGTTTTCACTTATATGTGGAATCTAAAAACTGAAACAAACTGACAAATATAACAAAACAGAAACAGATTCACAGGGCTTCCCTGGTGGTGCTGTGGTTAAGAATCTGCCTGCCAATGCAGGGGACACAGGTCCCAGCCCTGGTCTGGGAAGATCCCACATGCCGCAGAGCAATGAAGCCTGTGTGCCACAACTACTGAGCCTGCATCTAGAGCCCACGAGCCACAACTACTGAGCCCATGTGCCACAACTACTGAGCCCACGTGCCACAACTACTGAAGCCCACGTGCCTAGAGCCCGTGCTCTGCAGCAAGAGAAGCCACTGCAATGAGAAGCCTGTGCACCGCAACGAAGAGTAGCCCCTGCTTGCTGCAACTAGAGAAAGCCAGCGTGCAGCAACGAAGACCCAAAGTGGCCAAAAATAAATAATAAAATAAAATAAATTAATTAAAACAACAAAAAAGAAACAGAGTCACAGATAAAGAGAACAAACTAGTGGTTACCAGAGGGGAGGAGTGGGAGGACCAGTGAAACAAGTGAAGGTGATTAAGAGGTACAAACTACCAGTTATAAAATTAGTAAGTCACAGGGATGTAATATACAGCCCAGGAAATATAAACAATATTTTACAATAACTTTGTATTGTGTATAATCTATAAAATTATTGAATCACTATGTTGCCCACTGAAACTAATATAATATTGTAAATCAACTATATTTCAAAAAAAAAAAACCCTAAGACATAGTTTAAATCACTTGCCCAATTCAGGTCTGTCTGACTACAGAGCCTAAAATATTAACTTCCTTACAAGGTTTCAACTTCATTCTTTAGCTTCATAATCCCAGAAAGAATGGGAGCTCAGTGATGGTCAGAGCATTCAGATCATTCATTTCAGCCATAAAAATAAACTCTGGAAAAATACCTGTCAACCAGGAATTGAACAGAGAGCCTCAAGTATGTTTTTTTGTCCTAGGTTCCTAATCTCTTTTGGCTTCGTTTCTATGGGGATTTATGCTGTTTTGTCAGCCACAGCTCACTGTTGACTCAGAATATGCCTACCAGCCATTAAAATCCCCCATTCTTTCTTTATACATGTTACTGAGAAGTCTTATTTCCTCCCTTATCTATTCACACAGGTGGCACTTTTGGACATAGTGCTTTATTGAAAATATTCCATCTCATTGTTATGATCTTTGTTCTTTGGTAAACTATAGATAGTTCCAAGAATTATGATACTTTGCTCACCTTTCTATCCTGAAGAACGATCACCCATGTAGCGGATATTGGCCATTTTTGGAACTACCCAGTTTGGGCATGATTCCTTTGGGGTAAATCATGAGACTGAATCATGGTGGGAAGCAGAGCCCCCAGCCTCCTCCTACAAAACCCAAAGGAGGCAAAGAATTCCTCTCCATGCCCCTGGCAGCCTAGGTACGGGCCTGTGACTGGGCTGGCCATTCAGATGATCCTGCCGGGGCCTTAAAATCTTAAGGAAACAATGTGAAGATACAGGAAAAGTGCAAACATATTCACAGGGAGGTGGTGACATGGAGAATACAGCTTTGAAGGGCCAAGGTGTGCTGCTTGCACCTGTGCTATTTTTATGACGTGGCCTTGGCTGGTTCCTGCTGCCTATATTTCTTTAGTCCCTGAGCATCTGCAGAGTTTATTTCCTCAGCCTTCACACATATCCAGCTCCCCTGCCCCAACCCTTGCCAAAACTCCCTTTGGTCCTAGAGATGCCAGAGTCAGTTTCTATTGCTGACAACTAAAATCCCCGACAGATGCAGGTGACTTCTCTTCTCCACTGCTATCCCCCCAGACTGAGGACCCACCATCTCACAACTGGACCAGTACAATAGCCTCTGCCTGGCTCCCAGCTTCCATGTTCCCACCTGCCACGACCTAGCCTCCTTCATCACTTAAAACTGCAAGTCATATTAGGCCATTCACCCTATAAAGGCCCCCAATGACTTTCCATCACGTTAACACTAACATCCCAGCCTCTCACCTTGATTACTTCCAGTTTTCAGCCTCGTGTCCCATCACTCTCCTCCCCCCAGACTCCAGCCGTCCCAGCCCTGCTGATTATACCAAGCTTAGTCCTGCTTCTGAGCCTTTGTCTTTTTAGAGTTGCTAGATTTAAAAAGCCCTTTTGTTACTAGAAGTATAAAAAGTATGTGTTCATCTGAAAATCACTTTTAACTGGGTGTCCTATATTTTAGTTGGCCAACCCAGACACTTATACTTGCTGTTTCTCAGCCTGGGTCCCTCCTCTCTCACTTGCCCAGGGAGGCATCACCTAATTACCTCTCTAAAGATGCCATGCCCACCAGTCACTCTGTCTTGACACTATTTATCAAAGCACTAACACTCTCTGAAGTGACCTTATACTTTCATTTGTAGGGCTTTCCTGTTTCAGATGTCTCCACCAAGAAAGTGAATTCCACGTGAACAGTGGCCTTGACTGTACTGGCCTCTGCTATATCCCAGTACCTGGAACTGTGCTTGGCTCAAGAAATAAATATATATTGAACAAATGGAATTAATGTCTGATATCAAGCCAAAGAAGAAAACCCAAATTCAATAATTTTCCAAGTAAAACCTTTCTCTTGTCCTTTTTAAACTTTTCAATTGTATGCCAATCACCCCAGAACTTAACAAATAATCTATAAAGTAATAGTACTAGACATCTATAAGAGTCACAATGCTGTATATTACCCAGCAGCTAGGGTTATTTCATTAGGAATGTTCAAAGGGACACTGACTCCTAAGAAGCTATGTGTAGTTTCTCTTCTCTTCAATCATGTTTCAAATCTAATTTGGTTTGTATTCTCCATCTGAAAGGCAAGATGGACACAATGAAAACTTGGCTTATTGTTCTCCAACTTCAGCTTGAACAGTGAAACGATTTGAAAAGGACCCCTTGTTGTTCCCCTCACTTCTCCAACACCCTCAATGTTCCCTGTGTTACCTCTGAAATGATGAATGGGACTCAAGAGCCCCATGAGCTTATCACATAGGGAAGCATCTGTTTTTCCCCTTTTCAGGGCAGCTTCATAAAAGCCATCAGCATTTTAATAGAGTCGGGTATATATCTGGAGGTTTATAAACCTGGGAAAATGAGTTTGTGTTCCACATTGTGGACATTTTTATTAATTTGGAGAACCGATTCCCCCAGGAAAATGAGATTCTGCTTGAGCTGTTAGTCTTTCAATCGTTCTGATGTCTTGGGCCTGAATTTTTTGAATAGAGCTGCACAGCCCACAGAGACATGCAGCCTTTGCATAACCTTGGGAAGGTTGGAGCCGGACATGAGGTGAAACTGAGAACACACATCACTATGACAAGAATCCCGACCAGAACCAAGAAAGAAAGGGAGAGAAATAGAGGGAGGAAGGCAGAGAGAGCGAGAGAGCGAGAGCGAGAGTGAGAGCGAGAGAGCGAGAGAGCGAGAGAGAGAGAGAGAGAGAGAGAGAGAGAGAGAGAGAAAGCAGCGAGAATTTACTGATCCTGTAAATAAGAAGTCTAGAGGCAGTTCTGGCTCAGGTGTTGTTTGATTCAGATGAAACCATCTCACTTTCTCTAAATTCTACTTCTTGCTTGGCTCCATTTTCAATGAGGTTGTCCCTAAACTGGTGGCATGATGGCTGCCAATCTCTCCAACTTTCTATTTTTTAAAATAAATTTATTTATTTTATTTTTGGCTACATTGTGTCTTCGTTGCTGCACGCGGGCTTTCTCTGGTTGTGATGAGCGGGGACTGCTCTTCGTTGTGGTGCATGGGCCTCTCATAGTGGTGGCTTCTCTTGTCATGGAGCACGGGCTCTAGGCGTGCGGGCTTCAGTAGTTGTGGCATGCGGGCTTCAGTAGTTGTCACTCGCGGGCTCTAGAGCACAGGCTCAGTAGTTGTGGCACACAGGCTTAGTTGCTCCATGGCATGTGGGATCTTCCTGGACCAGGGCTCGAACCCGTGTCCCCTGCATCGGCAGGCAGACTCAACCACTGAGCCACCAGGGAAGTCCCTCCAACTTGTTATTTTTTCTAGGTAGTGATCTCAGCAGGAAGAAGACCCTCTCTTTGCTAATTCTATCAAAAAATGTTCCAGGGCCTCCCTGGTGGCGCAGTGGTTGGGAGTCCGCCTGCCGATGCAGGGGATACAGGTTCGTGCCCCGGTCTGGGAGGATCCCACATGCCGCGGAGCGGCTGGGCCCGTGAGCCATGGCCGCTGGGCCTGCGCGTCCGGAGCCTGTGCTCCGCAGCGGGAGAGGCCACAGCAGTGAGAGGCCCGCATACCGCAAAAAAAATAAAAAAAGTTCCGGAGCTGATTCTCATTGGTCTAACTTGGCTCAAGTGCCTATCCCTGGACCAGCCTCAGTCACCACAAGGATGGAATTTGTTGATTGGCCAGCCCTGAGTCAATTCCTGTCCCTCAATCAAGGAAGAAGTGGTGAGTAATGTTAATTTCACCCAAACCATATTGACTGTGAGTGGGGAAGGAATTATTTATTGGGGAAATCTGGGGTGCTGTTTTTAAATAAAGAGGAAATGATTGTACAGTCTTCTTCCCCTTTGCCCCCCCACCTTTTCTCATAATGTCCTACTGCTCTTATACTACAAATGTTTTTCTAACAGTTCAGTGAATTTGGGGAGCCCAGAGGCTGCCATCTCTTTATTGTACCAAGAGGGACACCATAAATGTTAATATAAGCCAGACAAGATGTAAACTTGGCTTTGAAAGCAGTGCATGTCAACCAGCAGAGGACATGTTTGAAGCAGTTTTCTTTCAGGCAGCAAAGCAGAGAGCAGATGAAAGATCCCCTTCCCATACCCACTGCATTCCTCCTTATACTATTTCTCTCTATTATCTCAGCTTCAAGTGCTTTTGGAAAAGGCAACAGTGCTTCGAGGAAGAATAGGGACTGACTGCATTGTTGATCTAAACTTGACATATCTGAAATACTGATGGTGCTCCCTTCCTAAATGTATAAATCCTTCACAGTGAATAATAATGATACTCATAGTACTGTTTGCTTCCTACACCCCAGCTGCTGAATGTATAATATTATAAACAACCCTATGAGGTAGATACTATTTGGAGGTAAGGAAACTGAGGCACAGAGAGGTTAAGTAACTTATGCAAGGTCACACAGCTGCTAAATTGTAGAGCCAGGATTCAAACCCAGGCAGTCTGATTTGGGCACCTGTGCTTTAACAATTACGTTTTGTGTTTCTTTTTTTTTTTTTTTTTTTACGTTTTGTGTTTCTTATTGGGCTTTGTATGCATGACCATCCTCATGGAAGTCGTGTAGCTTGGCATGATCAGCCATATGTTATGGATGCAGTAATTAAGGCTTAGAAAATGGAAGACGGCGGGTCCCAGATTTTCTGACTTCCACATCAGCATTCTCAGAAAGCCCTGGCTCACCTCTAAGCAATAATGCCTGTGTTGTGCTGTCCCATCTACCCACCAGCCCTTTGAGGCAGACCTGGCATGGGAAAACAAACATCAGACCAATACATATTGCTGGTTAGAACAAAGTCCTTGGAGCCACATTGCTTTTGTTTCAATACCAACTCTATCTTTTACTTATATGTTATATCAACATTCTGGGCTTCAGTATCTGCTCCCAGGAGTTTACCTGTAAGGATGAAGTGAGTTACTACCTCTAAGAGTATGCAGAACAGCGGCTGGCACATAATAAGTATTCAAGGACCTATGTGTACAGGGTCCTTCAGTATTACTTGCCAGTGCTTTATATTGTCAAAACAAAAGTCCTCAAAGGACACCTGGGAACGAGTGCACTTGTATTATGTTTAGCTCTTTCTTTCAACACCTACAACGATACTCAATCTCTTTACTAGTGCTATGTCTCCAATAAACAGTCTACTTTGCACAGCTGAATACTTTCTGTAGAGTTAATCTGGTGGCTTACAATAAGGGGAGTGAGGACAGTGTGGGAGAAAAAGCCTGGGTGTGGCGCTGTCAGGGGAGGGGAGATTGAATGTAGGCTCTGAATTCCATTTCCTTATCTGAAAAATGAGAGGGACTTCCCTGGTGGCAGTGGCTAAGACTCCACACTCCCAGAGGAGGGGGCCCAGGTTCGATCGCTGATCAGGGAACTAGATTCCACGTGCGTGCCACAACTAAGAGTCCAAATGCTGCAACTAAGGAGCTGGCGAGCTGCAACTAAGACCCGGTGCAACCAAATAAATAAATAAATGATTTTTAAAAATGAGAATAGTTACACTTCCCTCACTGAGTGGTATGAGAATGACTACTATGTGTGTGGCACATGAGAGCAAGTCACAGCTCTATTAGTGTAACAGGGAAGAACAAATCTGACTCCATATTATATCCATTCCTTTTTACTTTAAACTTCGTGCTCTATTGCCTGTGCTTAGTCATGCTGGCTCTGCACCTTTTGTAAAAGAATGTTGCCTATAGCCTGAAATATACAGGACAGCCTATTCTCAAGGCTCTGACCTTTTTTTTTTAATAGATCTTTATTGGAGTATAATTGCTTTACAATACTGTTAGTTTCTGTTGCACAACAAAGCAAATCAGCCATATGCATACACATGTCCCCATATGCCCTCCCTCTTGAGCCTCCCTCCCACCCTCTCTATCCCACCCCTCTGGGTCATCAAAAAGCACTGAGCCAACCTCCCTGTGCTATGTGGCTGCTTCCCACCAGCCAACTATTTTACATTCGTTAGTGTGTATATGTTGATGCCACTCTCACTTCACCCCAGCTTCCCCCTCCCACCCCATGTCATCAAGTCCATTCTCTATGTCTACCTCTTTATTCCTGCCCTGCAACTAGGTTCATCAGTACCTTTTTTTTTTTTAGATTCCATATATATGCATTAGCATACAGTATTTGTTTTTCTCTTTCTGACTTACTTCACTCTGTATGACAGACTCTAGGTCCATCCACCTCACTACAAATAACTCAATTTCATTTCTTTTTATGGTTGAGTAATATTCCATTGTATATATGTGCCATATCTTCTTTATCCATTCATCTGTCGATGGACATTTAGGTTGGTTCCATGTCCTGGCTATTGTAAACAGTGCTGCAATGAACATTGTGTTGCCTGTCTCTTTTTGAATTATGGTTTTCTCAGGGTATATGCCCAGTTGTAGGAATGCTGGGTCATATGGCAGTTCTATTTTTATTTTCTTTTCTTTTTTTTGCCGTACATGGGCCTCTCACTGTCGTGGCCTCTCCTGTGGTGGAGCACAGGCTCCGGACGCACAGGCACAGCGGCCATGGCTCACGGGCCCAGCCGCTCCGTGGCATGTGGGATCCTCCCAGACCGGGGCACGAACCCGTGTCCCCTGCATCGGCAGGCGGACTCTCAACCACTGCGCCATCAGGGAAGCCCCTATTTTTAGTTTTTTTAAGGAAACTCCATACTGTTCTCCATAGTGGTTGTATCAGTTTATATTCCCACCAACAGTGCAGGAGGGTTCCCTTTTCACCACACCCTTTCCAGCATTTATTGTTTCTAGCTTTTTTGATAATGGCCATTCTGACCGGTGTGAGGTGATACCTCATTGTAGTTTTGATTTGCATTTCTCTAATAATTAGTGATGTTGAGCATCTTTTCACGTGCCTCTTGGCCATCTGTATGTCTTCTTTGGTGAAATGTCTGCTTAGGTTTTCCACCCATTTTTTAACTGGATTGTTTGTTTTTTGATATTGAGCTCTATGAGCTGTTTGTATATTTTGGAGATTAATCCTTTGTCTGTTGTTTCATTTGCAAATATTTTCTCCCATTCTGAGGGTTGTCCCTTTGTCTTGTTTATGGTTTCCTTTGCTGTGCAAAAGCTTTTGAGTATCATTAGGTCCCATTTGTTTATTTCTGTTTTTATTTCCATTACTCTACGAGGTGAGTCAAAAAAGATCTTGCTGTGGTTTATGTCAAAGAGTGTTTTTCCTATGTTTTCCTCTAAAATTTTTTTAGTGTCTGGTCTTACATTTAAGTCTTTAATCCATTTGGAGTTTATTTTACACATAGTTGTCCAGTTTTCCCAGCATCACTTATTGAAGAGGCTGTCTTTTCTCCATTGTATGTTTTTGCTTCCTTTAACAAAGATAAGGTGACCGTATGTGTGTGGGTTTACCTCCAGGCATTCTATTCTGTACCATTGATCTATATTTCTGTTTTTGTGCCTGTACCATACTGTCTTGATTACTGTAGCTTTGTGGTATAGTTTGAAGTCAGGGAGCCTGATTCCTCCAGCTCCGTTTTTCTTTCTCAAGATTGCTTTGGCTATTCGGCATCTTTTGTGTTTCCACACAAATTGTGAAATTTTTTGCTCTAATTCTGTGAAGAATGCCATTGGTAGTTAAAGGGGATTGTATTGAATCTGTAGATTGCTTTGGGTAGTACAGTCATTTTCACAATATTGATTCTTCCATTCCAAGAACATGGTATATTTCTCCATCTGTTTATGTCATCTTTGATTTCTTTCATTAGTGTTTTATAGTTTTCTGAGTATAAGTTTTTTGTCTCCTTAGGCAGGTTTATTCCTAAGTATTTTATTCATTTTGTTGCTGTGGTAAATGGGAGTGTTTCCTTAATTTCTCTTTCTGATTTTTCATTGTTGGTGTATAGGAATGCCAGAGATTTCTGTGTATTAATTTTGTATCCTGCAACCTTACCAAATTCATTGATAAGTTCTAGTAGTTTTCTGGTGGCATCTTTAGGATTCTCTATGTATAGTATCATGTCATCTGCAAACAGGGACAGTTTTACTTCTTCTTTTCCAATTTGTATTCCTTTTATTTCTTTTTGTTCTCTGATTGTTGTGGCTAGGACTTCCAAAACTAAGTTGAATAAGAGTGGTGAGTGTGGACATCCTTGTCTTGTTCCTGATAGTAGTGGAAATGCTTTTAGTTTTTCACCATTGAGTATGATGCTTGCTGTGGGTTTGTCATACATGGCCTATATTACGTTGAGGTAGGTTCCCTCTATGCCCATTTCTCCCCACCCCAGTCCCCCTACATCCTACCGGTTCACTCTGGGGTTCCTCCCATCTCCTTGGGTGTCAGAGTCCCCCATTAGTGGAGGCAGGCACCCTAATTGTGGGGAGACGCTAACTCCGTGTCTTTCCACACCACCATCTTGACTCCTCCCCTACAATCCAAGGCTCTGACCCTTAAGAGTCCATTCATATAAAGACAAAAAGTTGCAGAACAGAGAATAACATTTGTTTTATGAGAGGTTTACAGGAACGTCATGACCTGACCTACATGGACAGCTACAAGAATAAAGGATTGTGACACCAAGAAGTTTGCAACTAATCACGTTCCTCCTTCACCTTGCCTTTAAAAGTGCTTTGCTGAAACCCTTCAAGGATTAGGAGTTTTTTGGGGGCACGAGCCTCCCGTCTCCTTGCATGGCCCTGCAATAAAACTTTCTCTGCTCCAAACTCTGATGTTTCAGTTTGTTTGGCCTCACTGTGCCTTGAGCACGCAGACTTGTGTTCGGTAACATTAGTAATGATTTCACAGTGTTACATCACTGTTTCCTGACTATGTGCTCTTCGCCTGTGAGGGCAAAGTCTTTTGATGGTCTTTCAGAAGACTTTGCATGCTTCGTGATGGTCTTTGTGAGCAGACTGTTCATGACAACACAACTACTTACTGGCCAACTCTTTAGTCTGCAGACATAAACATTTATAAATTTACTTTTTATGAATAGAGCAGATATGTGAGGTTTCAAAACGGTCAGAATACTAAATATGGCCCGGTGATAACTGGTGAGCAGGTCGAACTCCCATTTACTGACTCCCTACGTGCCAGGCATTTTACTTCTCTCTATGCACTGAGAATCAAAGAGGAAGTGTAACTTGCCCAACGTCATAGAGTTCCACGTGTGCAGAACCAGCCCCCAAACTCATTAACTTCTTCCCTTCTTTCTTTCCTTCTCTCCTCACTCTCTCCTTTCTTCTTCTTTCCTTCATCCATTCTTCTTTCCCTTCTTCTCTCCCTGTCCTCCTTTTCCATTCAATAAATGTTTTCTGAGAACCTACAGGAATGCCAGTGTGTCGTAAATCTCTGGGAGAAAAAGACAAAGGGAACATTTCCAGCTGCAGATGACTTCCCTGTCTTGAAAATAAGTTTCTCAACTAACTTTGGGGTTCTCCTGAGTGAGTACTCATCAGACCTCAGATCATGGACAATCCACTGGGTATCTATCCATCCCAATTGATTTCAAGTAAAGTTCTTTGGTTTCTTTTGAAACTTTGACGTATAGGCTCTGGTAGAAAATTTTAAATTGGAGTATAGGTTTTATTAATGAAAGAAATAATACAAATATAAAAAGAGGGCAACCGGGCTTCCCTGGTGGCGCAGTGGTTGAGAGTCCGCCTGCCGATGCAGGGGACATGGGTTCGTGCCCCGGTCTGGGAAAATCCCATATACTGCAGAGCGGCTGGGCCTGTGAGCCATGGCTGCTGAGCCTGCGCATCCGGAGCCTGTGCTCTGCAACGGGAGAGGCCACAACAGTGAGAGGCCCGCATACAGCAAAAAAAAAAAAAAAAATAGGGCAACCTCTGAGAGCCAAAGTTAAGCCGTGAAACTATCAGTACTGTAATTGCTTAAAAATACATTACAGTGGAATCATATCCTGTACCTATTTAACTTACTTAAGTTCATCTGTATAGGCTTGGCAAAGAGAGAGAAAGGTAGCGGGCAGGAAGGAGACAATACAAAAAGTGAACAATTTAAATAATGCAGGAAATTCAGGCCATATTCCATCAGTATGCCTCCTCTGGATTGAGCTTGAGATGTGATGAGAACCTACTGTGATGGGAACCTACTATTTCTATGTTTATCTCATAGGGTGGGCACCTTGCCATGCTTAATGGGATTCCAGTATTTAAAAGTAATCATTTTTCATTCAACGTGTCTCCTAAATGCCAATGCATTGCTATTCCAGAGAAAAGGGGTGGTCTGTGTGGGTGTGCAGCCCTGATGGACTCCAGAATGTTGATCTCCAATGCAGTGCCATTGAAGGGCTTGTCAAGGGGGTAAATTTGACTACACACATTTCTCATCTTACATTCTGTCTTTGGAGCTTACCTTTTCATGGTTAGAGACACCTCTGCTTGATGTTTAAAATTAGCATCTGTTAAGGCCCCTACATAATAAATAATGGCTTTTCATCTGCAAATGGTAATAATCTCTAGAAGGAGATAATTTGCAAGGACATTAACTTGAAAGGCAAGCCACCATTAATTAGAAATCTTAGCATGATGGCTTGTAAATGGCTAATTAAGTCTCTATTGAGATCAACTGCAGGTAAGAGGCAACAAAGAACAACCTAGGAATATGAAAGCAATGTTCTCCTTTGAATTGGACTGTGCTCAAAAAGAAAGGGAAGTCCAGGTGGAATTCTAGTTAAGAAAAAAAAAATTATCCACCAACAAATTGAAAAGGAAACAAAGGGGAAACATAAGAGCAGTTAAAATTAAAAATGGAATCCATTACCTGTGTAAACACTTGTATCACTGCATGATCTAAAAATACTCTCAGGACTGCTTTTTTAATTTTTATTTTTTAAATTATTTTTATTTTTTGCGTTACGTGGGCCCCTCACTGCTGTGGCCTCTCCCGTTGCGGAGCACAGGCTCCGGACGCGCAGGCTCAGCGGCCATGGCTCACGGGCCCAGCCGCTCCGTGGCATGTGGGATCTTCCCGGACCGGGGCACGAACCCGTGTCCCCTGCATCGGCAGGCGGACTCTCAACCACTGCGCCACCAGGGAAGCCCAGGACTGCTTTTTTCAAAACAAGTGTGTAAAATGTCTTTAAATCCCCCAGAGACACACCAACGATTTTACTAGAATTAAATATTTCTAATTATGTGTTATATAATTTGACATTCTGTTTTTTCCCCCCCAACACATCACAGGAGGGTAAAGTGATGTTGCCAAATCTGGCTCCCTGTTTATATTGTTTCCCCAGCCTGTTCACTGTTTCCTTATTTTCCTTGTTTATCAGAAAAATCTCATTTCTATTTTTGCTGCAACAGTAACACCATTTTAACTGTCAAGAAATACATAAGCATCACAATTATATTTAAGGCCTGTCATTTTGTCCCTTCTCTCTTTTTTTAAAATTTAATGGGCAAAAATCAAGAAACTCCACTCCTTAGTTCTCAATCTATCCATCATAACCTAGATTTGGAAATTTCTGAGTAAATGCTTTCAAGAAGTTCGTTTTGATCTCTTTAAGCCTTGATCATTGGTTTCAGTTTCCTGGGTGCAGTTTGGACTGAAAGGGGCAAGCCAGTCAGGAATCACCAAGAAGGAAGATGGCTGCTTGATCGAAGGACAGCCAATGGTCTTTTCATGCTCTTCACTGACCACTGTCCAGAGTAACGCCTGTCAGTAAATAAACAAGCTCCTCTTTATCTCTGACTCACACAACCCCAAGAAGTGTGGTAGGGAAGCCCCCAAATTAAAGCATCCCCTCCTCTAGACATCTCATTATTTGGATATCCACAAAAAGTCAGGTGACCATTTCACACATATTTGACCAAGTTTCCTGGTTTTAGGCAACAGAAACCAACTCTGGGCATCCTATCTTAAGCAAAAGGAAATGTACCGCAAGGTCATCAGAAGTTTGTGAAACCTATGAAAGTTGCAGGGGCATGATCTGGGCACAGGAAGGCTCTAAGGCAACTGCAGAGAGCCAGGACTCCGGACACATCTTTGCGGAGGCAGGGAGAGTCTGTAACTGGACACTTGCTGGCTTAAGTCCCCATCAGCCACTCCTTCTGCTTTTCTGCTACTTACTCAAGATTCACACACCTGGAACAGAGACCCTACATGCCTGAGTTTAGGTAATACAATGCCAACTTTAGCCTAATCCAGCTTTCTAATGGACTCTTTTGGTTATAAGGACTTGGTTTTAAGTTTCTTTTTAAAGAATAGGCAAGACCTAAAGTTTCTTACTTTCATTTCCATTACCTGCCTTTCATTCGCAATGATATTCTGAAACATTTATTTTGTTGGGCCAATAAGTTGGCAGATAATGAATTGGAAAAGTGTTTATTAAATGACAATAAATAAACCATTACTAATTAATTCATCTGATTTGGAATTCAGTTACTGATCTGTGGAGTAAAACATGAGTTTTCTCCAGAGAGCCAATGAAGAGAAATTTGTTTTCTAAAAGAATGGGAATAAAAGTTTGTCACGCTCTTTGTTCAACCCCTCAAAAAATGCTCATGGAGAGCAAAGATTCTTATTTTACTGGTTTCTTATAATGTTCTGATAACAGAGGTTGTTTGAAAATACAAAGAAACCCCTGAGGGCTTCCCTGGTGGTGCAGTGGTTGAGAGTCTGCCTGCCGATGCAGGTTCGTGCAGGGTTCGTGCCCCGGTCCGGGAAGATACCACATGCCGCAGAGCGGCTGGGCCCGTGAGCCATGGCCGCTGAGCCTGCGCGTCCGGAGCCTGTGCTCTGCAACGGGAGAGGCCACAACAGTGAGAGGCCCACGTACCGCAAAAAAAAAAAAAAAAAACCCCTGAAAACACATTTTATAGTATGGCATGTCAAGCTTCTCTCTGGCACCACTCATATTTCAAGCAGTGTGAGCTGGGGACATGTCTTAGCTCCAAGCACAATGTAGGCAGCCAACGAATAGTGAACTGCACTAAATTAAATTGACCCAAAATGCTCATCCAAGAGAAAAGCACTGGTCTCGCCATGATTCCCCAACATAGCTCTGAAAGAAGTATTTGTCTAGGAGTAAGGACATCCTCGTATTTTTTATCTTCCACTAGCCAGGCTCTCAAAGTTAAAGGAAAACTCCCAGGGTCTGTCCTTTCTGATTCCTCTTCATCAGCACTAGACTTAATTATTTACATGTAATGTGTTGAAATGTCAGGTTTAATTTTTACAGCCAGTGATTATCAGTGCTTTAATAAATAATGTTTAATATCAACAAGGGTGTAAAATGTATAAACTATTCCAGCTCCTGTTTTTCTCACAAATAAAGGTTTTAAAATGCTACCCATTTCCCATCATCTCATCATAATCCACTCCCTTACTTTCTCTTTACTGTTGAAACTGGCATAAGCCTGGCTGGATCCACTATTCACTATTCACTATTAATTTTGCAGAGATTAAATGTCATAGAAGTACGATGGCTCTTCTATGTGAAGAATCTCACCTGAAGACCCCCCTACCACTCCCTGGCCCGGGAAGGAGCATGACACATGTGGGGAACGTGCCACACTAGAGTTTCCAGGTAACTACGGACTTTTACAGTCTACTAAATAGGAATTCTGCCACTGTCCATCCATTCTCCTTTCTGACTTTCAGTACTTTCTAAATGGCGTGAACTTTCTAAATGGTGTGAAAAAAACTTGGTCTGACTCAGGAGAAGTGGGATGGAATTTTATTCATTAAATAAGGACATATTAAAATGTGTTAACATAAATATTACTGGATATGAACATTAAATTTTATCAGCATATAGCTTGTGAATTTAACATGTCTGTTAAAAATGAGATTCATAGAAGCTTAATCTACATGTATCATATCATTCAAGAAAGAGATTCCAATGTGTTCCTTCATAGAAGGAGAACTTCTGTCATCACAGCGTTTTCTGGACTAACTACAGAGAGTTGGCATTGGGACTTCACATTTTCATTTTGGCATTTTAAAGCCGGCTCTGTCCTCCCCCCGTCATAAGCTTCTCCATTTCCTCTCCCTGTTCCTTCTTGTTTTCTCTCCTCTTTTGCCACTTCTCCCTAGAGACACAGTTCCACTTCTCATTTCCATGAAATCTTGGTCTAACATCAGTTAAACATTCTCTACAGTGCCCGGAGCTCTTTGGAATAGAGATGTTATATAAATCTAATGAATAAATAAAAGACTCGCTGTATCCTTGGGCCCTTGTATTGCCTAGTGCTGATGAAGTTAGCCATTTTCTAGGATATGAATAAGTATGTTACTGAAATGAAGGCTAAATGAAACAATAAACTTCATTTAAATGAAGAGAGGGTACTCTTTTGTAATTCCAACCACACTAAGGGCCTAATCGTAACCTCTGTGCATATTCTTTTTTTTTTTTTGCTAAGGTATATGTATCCAACTCTAATTCTAATACTGTTATTCATAAGACATTAGAATGCATTTTATAAACCTTTACTTTTTCTGCATTGCACGTAAGCTGTATTTTTTTGGCATAACACATGCATAGCTAAGAAGCCTGTGTGTGTATGTAATTATATTTGGGGTTCTGGTGAAATCCTCTAGGGACACTTGATTGATTTAAAATAATGAAGTATCATTTGTAAGCTTAAGGGAGGTTTGAAGAGCTGGATGTGGTGCGTGCTGAGCACACATTCTGGTATCATTACAAAAGCATCATTTCAGCTTTGTTGATCCCTTAATTGCCACAAATTCTCCACTTAGACACATATCTCAGCATCTAAAAATTAGAAAAATTTACTATTTTTTCAAGTTTGCCCCAACATTAGGCCTTTTTATTATCCAAAGGGCAATGATATCTTTGAAACTGACAATTTATTTCATACCTGGTTCTCTCCACTGGTGTCAGTGGGTGGAGCAACAGGGAAAATGGTATAAGTTGCACTCTGTGAAATAAAGAAGCCAATAAAGTTCTCCTCAAATGGGAGTGAGCATATTTACATTTGGAAAATTTTCCTATATGGGTACTTACACTGTGCAAAAATAATTCACTGATGTGGACATAATGCAGAGTGGCGGGTGGGGGAACAGAGAAGGATTTTACAGGCACTCCCATTGGGCCAGTTTTCTAGGAATGGGTCAGGCTTAGTCTCCTAAGCTATATGGATGATGTGTTTTCTTGGTTTCACTGTCATTCTAATAAGATGATTCTGGTCTCAGATGTATCTGTCTTTTAAAAATACGTTGGCCAACGTGGCAATGAGCTACTGCTGGTAAAAATTGGTATGCCATTGAGTGGACTCATCTTGGAAGCTTTGCATTTCTCTTCGAAAAATGTTTATAAAGTAAATATTATATCTTGCAAATCGCCTAATAAATCTAACCACAGTTGACTGGCTTAAGGGTGAGCATCTGACATAAACTGAGTCAAGCCATTAATGACTAATGACTTGTGAGGTGGCAGGATTAAAAAATAGAAAAGAGAAAATGAGCCAATGTGATTACCTCTTGGGAGTTTGAACTGGGAGGCAGAGAGAGAAGAAGGTAATTAGTAGGAGTCAAGCCTGTAAGGTTAAGAAGAGAGACCCTAACAGGGTTAGATCATGGTAAGCCGTAGCTAGAAGGAATCTAAAATCATGAGAAAGTACCAGCTAGAAGATGAAGGTAATACCAACAGGGCAGACAGCTAGGAAGTCACCTGAGCAAGGAACATAGCTCAGTCACGAGTATTTGATATAATCCTTTCCTTCTTTCTTTTTTTCCTTCCTTTCCTTTTTACCTTTCTTCCTTCCTCTCTGCTTTTCACAAAGAACACTTGCTGGGATACTGATTGTATCCCAGGAGGCAGGCATGATGATAAACAAAACGGACACAGTTGCTGCCATCATTATGGAGGTTTAAGTCAAATGAAGGTGATGGAAAAGTCCCAGGGCCGTGCTCTAACCTTGGTCTCCAGAGCTATGGGGTAATATAAATTAAGGCATTTGCTCCAATGGCAGGATCTTAGGGGCTACAACAAGGACAGTGACACAGACCAAACCTGAAACACCCGGGGAAAAATTGATAAGCTCCAGAAAGTGAGCTTTCTCTAGTCCACTCTCAGAAATCCCACCCTACTCTCCCTCCTCATGATGCAATATTGTAGACGTGTAATTTTCCAGAAGGGACAAAACGTATCTGTCACGTTTGGCCTGTATCTTGAGAGATCATGTCCTATAGTAGCCTAAAGAGGCCATGGTCCGGTTCCTTGGGATTCTCTGACAGAACTCAAAAATTCTAGAAAAATCTCTATTTGAGAAACCTGATGAGTCATTGGAAGTGTGCTCAGTGTAGAAAAGATTACATGATATGAAATTGATCAGCCTTGTTGCTCCAGAATATCTACTGAATGAATTCATGAATAACGAGGCTGGAGAAGCAAGCAGAGACCAGGTCTTGTATCTTAGAAGGAAAACGCAGCTGCTCAGCTACAGAAAGCACCTGGGGTATCGTGATCAGGGTAAGCATTCTTTGAGGTTCTGTATATAAACACCTTGATTTAGGACTTCTGACCTCCAGAAATATGAGAAAGTAAATTTCTATTGTTTTAAGCCACCCAATTTGTGGGACTATGTTATGGTAGCCCTAAAAAAAATATACATTCCCCATAAAAGAAGACAACCACTAAACACTGCATGCATGAACAGATAAATGAATGACTTGAGGGCTCATTGCGTGGTAACCAATTCTCTACATCAAACCATAGAGCTTTAGAAATTGAACATGTAGCTAGATCTCACCAGGAGAGTAAACTGATACATACAGAGGTGAAAACATCTGCTCAAGGTCCCAAGGTAAGTTAAGAACCCACATCTCTTGATGATCACTCCTTCCCACCCACCACCAAGTTTTGCCGGAACTGTGTTATCAGAGTCTAAAGCAACCTAGTGGTAATTAAATTTGAGCTGTGTGAGAGTTTCATGATGGAGACAGAATAGAAGTAGCCTAGGCATGGCAATAGACAAGCTAAAAAATTAAAATGTACAATTAAGAATCTCTTACCTCCAGTGTCAGTTGCAAAAATTCTCCCACAAGCTTGAAGGCTGCAGAGTGGGAGGCTGTGGCAGCCTCTTTCTCTTTGCTCATCTCAGCCAATTTGATCTTTTGTTCTTGTAGGGGAAAATGCCAGCCCTGAACCTCTTCACCTCTCTGCCTTTGCCCACTCTGTTCCCTCTGCTTAGATTGCCCCACTTTCAATCACTTCACTACAAAATACTACTCTCTTTGAGACTTAACTAATACCAACTCTCCCCTGACCCCCTGAGCTCTGTGCTCCCTAGCACTTCGAGATCTCAGCACCTTCTGGGCCTTAGCTTGCATCACCTCATTCTGGCCATGGAACCATAGATTAAGTCTCACCTAATTTCTCTGAGCCTTACTTTTTCCATTCATTTATTCATTCAGTCATACAATCTTTGGTATTTTGTGAGCAACTAATATTTTCCAGGTAGTGTTCTTAGTGTTGGAAAATGGAGGGGAAAAAGACAGACTAGGACCTTACTGTCATAGAAATTATATTTGAAATTGGGAGAGGCAGATAATAAATATGTAATGAATGGCATTCTATAAGTTCTATGAAGAAACAAAACCAAGGTGTCTAGGAGAAGGGGGGTAATGAGACTGAGGGTTCAAAGAAGGATTCATGAAGGAAATGATGCTTTAACAGGAACCTGAGTGACGAAGAAGAGCCTGTCTGGAGAAGATGTGGAGGAAAACACACTTAGTAAAGGGAGGAGCAGTGGCTCCAGTATGGAACCCATCTTGGCACCTTCAAGGAACAGAAAGACAACTATAACTGGATTAAAGTGTAATGGGATAAGAGTTATTGAAGATGAATATGAACTAGACACAGCAGATGCTGAAGGACCTGCCAAACTGTGGGTAGCATTTGGGATCTTATTCTATAAGTAATGGGAGGCCATTGGAGAATTCTAAACAGGGTACTGTCATAATGTGATTTACTTTAAAAAATTATTGCTCTGTCAGAATGAGTAGGGAGTTGAGAGTGAAAGCAAGGAGACCATTTGGAATCCATGATAGTAGTCTAGGGAAGAGACGATGGCTTCCAGGGCTCAGGACAACACAGTGGAGCTGGAGAATGGTGGACAGATTTGGAATACACTTTCGAGGTAGAACTGACAAGATGAACTGGAAGCTGGGGGTAAAAGATGGAACAGTGTTATCCAGGGATTGCTCCTAGGTTTTGACTTGGGCTACTTGAGGTGCCATTTACTGAGTGGAGACTAAATCCACACCCCTGTACCATCATGATCCAAGCACTGCCAACCCTTGGATTTGTGACATGTGTATTTGTGAGGGACTAGAACGTAGTGAATAAGAATTTGAATTCTGGAGGCAGCCTTGGGTTTGAATCCTGGCTCTGCCACTTCTCAGCTGTGTGTGTCCTTCGGCAAGTTTATCAACCTCTCTATGGCTCAGTTTTCTCAACCGAAAAATGAGCAGTAGAGAATGGCTGTAATGTTGAGGATTTAATGAGATAATGCATATAAAAGGCTTAGTACAATTCCTGGGACATTATGCATTCAAAAATGCTGGTAGTACTAGTCATTGTTGTCATCTTTCTTTTGCAGTGTTCTTTCCTTGAAGGAGTATCCCAGTTCTTAAGACTTCCCGTGGTACTGCTGCTTCTCTCTGGTTCTCCTACACTCCCCAGTAGTGTCACCCTAAGGCTTCTCTCCCCCTCACAATGCCTTGTTACTCCTTATCAGAGCTTGCTTGTCCCATGCCTCTTAGATCTGTCATAGTGCTGGCCTTCACGATCAGTTCCATTGGTACAACTTTAGAAGAAGCCATCCTGTATAAGGGAAAACTCACTGAACTTGAAGGCAAACATCTCGTTCATTAACACATAAGGTGGGACTTCAGACTTTGATAAGGTTCAATGAAAAAAATTTAACAAATCCTTCTGAATTTGGAAAGCTGAAATATCAAGAATTTAGGAGAAATTTTGTTGGGATAAGGGAAGAGCTGTTATTTACCACTCTAAGAAATGGACGGGCAGCACAACCTTGAATTCCAATGAGACTAAAGTGGCCCTATGAACCAGAGCTTATTGCAAGGCTTTGTGCATAGTAGATGCTGAATAAATACCTCATCAATTGGTTTGAAGTAGATTTTTGTGAATTTTTTAGTATCTCTTTGCACTGCACAATTGAACAATGATTGTAGAGTAGATAAGACTAGAGATATTCAAACAAGACAAGAGACTTCATTTGTACCTATAATTAGGGCAAAATTTATCCTCTTGCCCTATAATTTTAATTTTCACAAAGCCCTGGGTCAACATTATTTAACATCACAAACTTTTCTGGCACATCCCCGATGATGAATTACTTATCTGCATAATTTATTATAATTTTTACTGTCTCGAAAGAATAAATGGTAATTAAATGAGGTTCTATCATTTACTATGCTTTTGAGATTTGGTCAGCATGAGTGACACTTAAGTCTCTTCATTGTAGCTGAATCCCTGCTTACTGGAAATTCCCCCTCAGTTCCCACCCTGTTTAGTGATTCAACCACATGTAAAACAATTAGGCACAGTTCTTGGAAGTCAAATGGGGCTTGGAACAAAACTGGAAACTCTCGGATTTTCAGTTTGAATGTTGAGTTCAAAATGTAAATGACTTCCTTATGGTAACTACCAAAAGTGGAGAATGACAGGCGAATTCCTTACCTAATTAGGAAATACTTTTACAGCTATCAAGTCTCTATAGTTTTAAAATTAGACTGGTTGTTAACCTATGGGAGTTGGTTGAGTTGTGGAATTCTAATACAATAGAATCTCGATCTTGGCTTCTATATTTAGCCTCACTCTAATTCATTCTTTTTTATTTTTACATGCATACAACCCAACTTAGCAACTGGTAATTACTGGGTAGGAGAAGAGACATCCAGGGTTTTTCTTAGATTGCAAGAAGGGCCTTGTCTATAGAATTATGATTGTCAGCTAATGAGTTCTAATGAGGTCAAAACTTGAATTTGACATTGAATGGTTGATACGCTTCACATGGAAAAAGATTGAGCCCTGATGACCACTCACTGCCCTCTTAACCTTGATTCACCATCTTGAAATCCATGCTATTTGTCATGGCCTTTCACAACCTTTTTAGAGGGATTAAAGTACCTTAATAGGAATTTAAAAATATTTTTGTGACCTATAACTACTAGTGGGAGAAAATTTAATGCACATGTCTTGATATATTAATGGGTCTTTAGCTTTGTCTTTATATAAGAAAGATCATGTATTTTAGGTAAAGCTGAGATGGTCTTGCCTTCTATAAATTATAGAATAGATGGTAAATGTGCTCAGACATGGACATGTATAATAAGATCTTTTGAAAGAACCAAGCATTTCCTGCTAAAGTATTATAACAGCATAATTTAGAATTATTTAGAGTGTTTTATGAAATGTCTGCTTGTTTATTATACTCACTTATCCTTCACAGTAAGGTAAATAACACTTAAGGGCAAAATATGATTATGGTCAAATAAAGGGAATGGCACATGATAATATTACCAGCATATAATATGGTCTTTATGAAAGCTCTAAATGGGAAATTATACAATATTCATTTGTAGTCCGATCCCAGGATATTTTTAAAATAAAACCAATCAATCTTGACCACATGGGCAAACTGCATTAAAAATTCATAAAGACTTTTTTTTTTCAACAGGGCCAGTTGTTCTCTTGTTGATTCTCATCTAATTATTTTACTCAGTATTGACAGTGATCATTTCCCACCATAAAGAGAGGCTCACAGGTCTGTGACTAAATCTTAAATTTGGTGGCATCATGAAGAACAAAATGGAAATATTCCTAAAATCGAGGGGCATGCAGAGGAATTCCAAAAGACCATCTCACAGCTTCAGATGGCCTAGAGAACAGTCAGGCCTCAGTTTGAGGCATCAGATTTTCATTCTTCAGTCAAATGAATACACTGTTTGCTCTTCAAAGAGAGTTGGTGTTACCTATTCATTTAAAAAAGTGGGACTAGGGCTTCCCTGGTGGCGCAGTGGTTAAGAATCCGCCTGCCAATGCAGGGGACATGGGTTCCAGCCCTGGTCTGGGAAGATCCCACATGCTGCGGAGCAACTAAGCCTGTGCACCACAACTACTAAGCCTGCGCTCTAGAGCCTGCACGCCACAGCTACAGAAGCCCACGAGCCACAACTACTGAAGCCCCGCGATTAGAGCCCATGCTCCCCAACAAGAGAAGCCACCGCAATGAGAAGCATGCGCACCACAACGAAAAGTAGCCTCCGTTGGCTGCAAATAGAGAAAGCCCACACAGCAACAAAGATCCAACGCAGCCAAAAAAAAAAAAAAAAAAAAAAAAGTTGGACTAGCATTGTTTGACACAGACTTGGGAACAAAAGCAATCTTATTGAACAAGTAATAGTAATTAAACCTTCTAACCTGAGGCATGGAGTTAAGCCAGGGTGAATAGCAAGAAAGGGTTTTAAGAAGGAAAAACAAAAAATTTGCATTGGAAACAAACAAGATCAATTCTATATTAGATCACTGGATAATCCCTTCAATTGGAAACATATTCTGTTTTGTTCTTCTTAGCTGGGAAGCTTTAAGGCCTTAGTTTCTAAGCTTTAGCCTGTTCATTTCATCTAAAAATGTCTAATCTCTTATTGACAAAGACATTTTATGTTTTCATTATCATCCTGTTCTTCCCTTATAGATGTGTATGTCCTTAAAATTCTCAGCCTTTAAAAACTTTCTAAGGTTACTCAACTAGTGAGAAGGAAAATCCATTTCCAACAAGCTTCTCTTCCCTCAGCTCTCGGTTCCAGGTTCCCTCGTGCTACCTTTGCCACCTGGGTCTTTTCATTTTTGTGGTCCTCTCGATAGATCTAGGTGCTTTCAGGCAGACTGGTAAGGTTTCCAGGACTGCTGCCTTGGAGATCAGATTTATCTGGCTCCAAAAATTGGCCCTGCCACATCTTAGCTTAGGGGCTCTGAATAAGTTACTTTTAATCTCAATGTCTTCCTCAGTAAAAAAGAGAATAATAATGTTGCCTACCTCATTGTAAACCCTTTAAACACTAAGAATACGTGCCTGAAAAATTTTAGCCATATTAAATTTTTATTATTTTTAGGCATTTCTCTGCCCCACCCAAAATAGCATGGTATAGTGGAATATATACTACTACTAATGAAAATAATAACTAAGATTCATTGAGCCTTTACTATGTATTAAGCTGTTCTAAGTGTGTTATGAATTATTAATATATTTAATTTTTATAACTCTTTTAAGTTGTTCTACTATTATCTACATTTATAAATCAGGAAGCTGAACTTCAAAAAGGTTAAAAACCTGCTCAAGTTCATATGGTTAGTAAATGGTAAAGGCAAGTGTTAAGTCCAGGCAGTCCATAAACTGCTGACATATGTATTAAAGTTTCCAACTAGAAGTCAGCAGACCTGGGAAAGTAAATAAAAACATACAAAGCTGTCCGAGATTTTCCAGGCTGGTCAGTTGTAAGCTGACTTACCTTCAGTAATTCACTGCATCTCTCTGCATTTCAGATTCCTCATCTCTAAAATGAGCATAAGTGTTCCCTACCTACCTACAAGATATGGTAAGGATTAAATAAGGGTAGTTGGGTGTACTTGATTAGTTCTCAAGCATAGGTTATAATTATTAATTTCAAGTAATATCTGTGAAAGTGTTTCATAAACTGTGGAAGAGCTATTTAAATGCAGAGATGCTGCTGATATTATGATGATTTCCAAAGGGCCTTGATCACTGCAAGAAATTGAGAAACGAATCCTGGCTAAGATCGTCTTAGCTCTTGGGAGCTTAGGATGCTGTCCTCTTTGTTAATGACATGGTATTTCGGTATATTCCTTCACTGCTCAACTCAGTAGCAAGGATTTTGAGAACTAAGGTTCCTGAGATCATCCCACTTAAGCCAAGACCTCTGTCTACTGGAAAATAATTGTCTGAGGCTTGCTTTGGTGTGCCAAAATTCATGATGATGAGCCAGGTCTTTCTACGGGAAACTATTTTATAAATCACTACAGCTAGAGTGATCTTGGCACAATCCAAATCTGAGTGAACCATCCTCTCTGTGTTATTATCCTTCAATATATTCACTGTTCTGGAGATAAAATCCAAAATCCACATCCTGATCTCCATGTCCAGCATGGCTGTCTGTCTCCTTGTCTTCTTGGGTCATAGCACACTCACTGCCTCATTTTCTGCTGTAATGACTCTGGTCTTCTTTTAAACCCTTCTCCCCACAGGGAGCTATTCTTTTGCATGAGCTATTCTCTCTGCCTAGCATATTCTTGCCCCTAGTCTTTTCCTCTTTTAGCTAATTATTTGAAAAACAAATAATTGGAGCCAAGCTTCCCTGCTTTTCATCCTCTAGAATATATGATTTTCTTCCTGGAAATGGTGGAATTTGGAAAAGTCAAGAAAAACATACAAAGCCATTCAAGATTTTCCAAATAGATCAAGGCAGAAAAAGTGAAAGAAAAGTGATATTTTTCTCTCTTTGTACACAAACAGTTGAGAGAGGAAACAAAGTAAAATGATAAAAGAGAAGGTAAGTAGATTGAATTATAGTGACTTCCAAGAAGTTGTCAATCAAAACTTCTTTGTAAGAAGAAACTGGAACAGAGGGAGCAATACACATAAGGGGATTGTGAATTTTGATGAGAAAATGTAAGGGGAAAGAATCAGAGCTTTATTTTCTTTGCATGGTTTTGAATTTGATTTAACATTCTGTCATAGTTGTGTTTTAGAAGAATGTCTTTCAGGAACTTGCTTGTGTTTCCTTTGCTTTAATGGAGGCATCGTCCCGAGGTTGTATGGCACACTGATGTGGAGTGGGGGAGTCAGATCTATGGGTACCCTGCCTGGCTCTGCCACTCACTAGCTATGTAACTCCTGGTAAGTTACTTCCACCTCTGGAACCCACTTTCTTCATCCATTAAATGGGGATAATAAAAGTACCCATCTCATGCAGTTATTGAGACGATCCAGTGAGATGACACAGAAGGTCTTGGCACACAGAAGCTTAATAAACATTAGATGTCATTATTATTGCTGGGAGTTCATGGTTGTCTTTCAGTATTCTCATCTGGAAGCCTGGGTTTCATTGCCTTCTTGACAATACTCTGAACTCTCCCAGAGCAGGATCCATCGTATATGCCTCCAGAGAAGAAACGAGTTAATTCCCTTTCCCTGAATCTGGGAATCTCTCTTGCTCTCTCCTACCTCTGAATGCCCAAGAAGGTCTTCTCATTCTGGCTTATTGCATACTGAAAGAAGAATATTGGAGGAAAACCTCATGTTACTCTAAGGGATGTGGATAATTCATGTGAAGATTCACACGTATATTTGCATAGGATTACTGAGAGGTAGAAGATATTGTCATTATCTAGTCAAATCTAAGACTACGGAAAATGCTTTGCTAAGAATAATCAAAGAAGAGAGTTGGAAAAACACCAAAGGAATCATTCAGTCTACTGTTCCCAAACCTGTCTCATGATCAGAATCACCTGGAAAGCTTTCAACCAATGTACAGTTATCAGATTTATTTGCATAAGATGATATGACTAGTTAGTGAAGGCAATTGGCTGCAGCCCCAGATCTATCTGATGCAAAATCTTGAGCTCTTTCTTATACTTTTCTTACTTCAAATGGACGTTGATGGGCTCTCTGTGCCTGGATTGGACCATCACCAAGACCATCAATGACCCCCTCTTAAAGGTAAATTCAACCATTTTCCCCTCAAAGTATAGACTCATGAGCAGCTTGAAAATGTATTACTTTGACTTCCACTTAGGAAGGTAAAATAGCCTAATATTTTATTAAAGCCATGGGTCTAAAAAGAGAAACTTAAAAAAAAAACGCTAAATATCATTTTTGCCCAGTTACTTGGAAATCAGGCAATTAACACATCATTACTCAGACTGGTAATGAAATTAAGATAAAGTTTCATCAAAATAGCATATGCAATTTTACAGCCGCAGCAGAATCGATATAAATATGAGCAGATGTGTCTGAGTCTCTGGGATTTATAAATACAGAAACATTGTTCCCATTTTGGGTAAAAAAAATCATTCTTTACCCTGGATCTGAGAACAGTGCAGCTCAGGGCCCTGGCGGGGACAGACAAGGTGAAGAGACATAGCCAAGAGGCCTCTTCATTCCGTGCAACTTCCAATGACAGATGTTCTTACCTGGGAGAACCTCTGTATTTATGGCAGCAATGATATACACTGGGGAGTTGAGGTCAAGTGGTGAACCAAGCCAAACAGAGGGATTTTTGATATACTTGGGTTTTTCTCTCCTAGGAAAACAAGCAGTGTCATGCTACCAATGTTTTGAGCTCCAAACACAGGTAGGTTTGGGGCTCCAAGTCTATTCTACATCACAGGTAGCTTTGCAAAGGTGAAATGACTTATCCAGAAGTGTGCTTTGCCCTTTTACCCCCCAAACTGTTTCCTTACAAAAGAGTTAGCCGCTGAGCCATTAGTAAAAAGCCTCTGGTATTCTCTAACAGAGAAGGGAGGTAAAGAGAGAGAGCTGTGAGTTCCTGACATCAAGACACCTGAGGGGAGGGCACCAGGAGGAATCGGTTCTGCTCAGAAAGGCCAAAAGCATGGGGGTCCAGAGCACAGGCTCAGAAGGACCTTGGATGTGTCAGCTCACTACTTCCCTATGCTGTCTCTTCTCGCCTCCAAGATGGCATTTTGTGTCTCTGGAACCCAATGTGCCCTGGGGAAACAGGAGACTGTGTTTACACAGATAGGCGCCTGGGGGAGGGGTGTGTAAAAGGTGGACTTCCTCACCATAGAAGTTCCTGCTGCAGGCGGTCTACCCTCCCTGTCTGGAGCCTCTTTCAGCTCTCTTGAACAGGACTTTGGCAGAACACCAGAGCAGCTGAGTCATCCTCAAGGAGGAGCTTTATCACCGCATCCACTCTAAGCCTTCCTCCAGTGGAAAAATACCCAGTGCTTTCCACAGCAGTCCTGAGTGCAGGGGTGGGAGAACGGGGGCTTGAGTGACAGGGGCGGCTTCCTTCTTGTCCTTAAGCCCAAATAAACAAGTCCCTTTCCCTCTGCTCTGCCTGAAGTGAACGGGAGTCGTCTTCGGCGGCTTGGCCACAAGCTGTGGGACACTGACATAGGTGCCTCCTAATTTGTCTCTGTCTTGCCTAAGAAGTGTTCTTTACCAGCCAGGCTTCCCATCTGGGCCTTTCCTGGTCCCTGCAGAGAAATGGAGGCTCCGGAAAGAACACATTCTGGTGACAATACAAGCTCTGTGCATCATGAAGAAGATGCAGGTGAGGCTGTGAGCACTGGTTTCTCCTCATCTCCCTCCCAAACACTGGAAGCCCCAGAGCTCAGGCCCTTGTCTTCAAATGGAGATCTCTTAATCTGGCCCTCTTTGCTGAAGTCCATACTCCTTACAGCTGTCTCCTTAAATCCTCCACTGGGTCACCTAATAGGCATTTCAAACTTAGCATGTCCACCAACTCCTAACTCCCGGTCCCATCTCATGGACACCTTCCTCTCCTTACACTTAGATGCTGCTTGTTCCTTGTCGTTGCTCTGGCCAAAACCTTTGGAGTCGCCCACAAATCTTCCCTTCCTTTTATTCTTATCTCAGCACATCCCGTTGGTTCTACCTTTAAAATATTTCTAGAATCACATTTCTTCTCGCCAACTCCACTCTTCCCATCATGATTGAAACCAACATTATCTCTCCCTTGGATTCTGCCTTGGCCCCCTGTCCAGTTCTCCCTCCTTCTATTCTGCATCATCTCCCAATCTATTCCCAGCCCGGCAACCAGAGTGATCCTTTAAAACATACATTGGATCATGCCACTTCCATGTCCTAACCCTCCCATCTCACTTGGAGCAGGAGCTGAAGTCTTCACCATGGCCTGTAGGTCCCTCACAGTCTGCCCTGGCCTTCCATCCATGGACACTGCCCTCAGCCACATTGATCTCCTTGCTTTTCCTGGAACACACAACAACAAGTACAGCTCCGCTTCTGCCCCAGGACCTTTGCATTTGCTGTTGTCGATATCAGAAACACCCTTGATCTTTTAACTCTTTCTAGTCTTAGCTCAAATGTCATCTCAGAGCAGCCTTCTCAGATCACCATATTTCAAATTTCAACCCTCACCCTCAACACACCTTATCTTCTTTCCCTGCTTCAGTTTCCAACATAGCACTTATCATCATGACATAACAGCTTTTATTTCCTCATTTGTTTATAGCCTCTCTACCTGTCCACTGGGATTTAAGCTGAATGAGGTTAGGGTGTTTTGTCTTATTTTGTCTACTGCTATATTCTTGGCAAATAGAACAGCGCCTGGCACATAACAGGCATAATAGACATGCAGTAATTATTCCTGGAATAAATGTTTAAAATTCTATGAAGAGGCATTGCAAACTGTAAAGTGTTATTACAGGTGCAAAAGGCTTTTGAACTCAGATGATTCCAGATCTATTACAACCTATCTACCTATTAACCTATCATCTACCTTTGCTTTCTAGCTTTAGATACACTTACAATCAAAATAGATATTCATTTATCACCTTGGGAGTGTTCCTCAAGGAGATGAAAAGCGTGTCAGTGTTACTGGCGAAAAAAGTACTAATTTCGAGGTCCTAATATATTCCTGGTACATTTTTCTGGCGATGCCGTATCTCTCTGTGACTTTGTAGGTGCTAAAACACTCTGAGAGGTTTGACTAGTGGCATGGCTGCTCTTCAATGAGAAACTATGTGCACAGTGCCAAGAGCTCAGGAATTGAGAGTCACACATCCCAGGCAGCAAGTTCTGCCTTAACTGTGTTGATCACAGGCATTTTACTGTCACTTTACCTCAACGAAAATTAAAGTATAAGTATGAGCATATATACACAATCTCCGGGTCAGGCATTGTACTATGTCCAGCTTTTCATACCCAAGAGGAAACTTCAGATCACGGGCTCATTGTGGCATTTCGGGTGGACAGGAGAGCTGGGATTCAAATGCCGATGACATTTGCTGCAACACTCATGCCTTGCTCCTCTTAACACACTGCCCAGTGTCCTGGAGAACAGACCCTTTAAAGGCAATTAACCAGCCTCGGGATCTTCAAGCAGCTTTCACCCTGCTGGGTCCATTTCCTTGACTATATCATCAAGGGGTGTTTTACCCCAATTAAGGACACCTCCTTTCTTCAAGCAAGATTACAACTGATACTTATTATCAGGACTAAGAAGGGACAGAAACTTGCCGGGAGGAATTGACTATGCCTTTATTCCCTATCAAATCTAGTGCTCGGCAATACAGAAAATTTCCAGAACTGCTTTCTCTGAATTCTTCATTTTCCCAATTGGTCTTGGACACCAGAATGAGCCAAGCTGTCTCACTGCTGGGGGCAGACAACAGAGGGGTTGCCTGCAACTCTGCAGTTGTGACCGTGAACGTGACCAGGCAAATGCAGCCTCCTGCCTCGTTCCCTGCAGTGCTGAAATTGTGGGCCCAGGCTTCAAATAACAGTCTTTAATGTCATCTGCAACCTTGAGGGATGACTTTGAGTGTCTTTTGCAAAATCATAAAAATCAAGCAAGTAAGTTTTCTAAACCAAAAAGGGATGTGAGCAGGGGATCTGGAAAAGGAATATGTATGTCCTTTGGTATTTGGCTTATCTTCAAGTAAAGTGCATGTAAATCCTATTATGTCTTACTTAACTCTAACAGCTTATACAGTCTGTTTATCCCATCAACCTCTCAAGAGGAACTGTGAAGAGACTCCTTGGTCTTTTGATGGGACATGTCCCAAGGGTATTGTAGCATGAGACATAAAATTAACATAATGCTCTTCCTTGATATCTGATGAAATCAGGGGAGTCTCTAATGGCCCCACTTTCCTCCATGGACCAAATGCAGTTCCTACTTCTCCTGAGTAGTGGGTTTCAGTTCCCTGCCAGCCCATGGAATTTCCCCAACCGGCCAACTACATCCTCTCATAGGAACTGGGGTCACCGTACCTTCTTGATACTACAAAGCCTGCCTCCCGAGGTCCCTGACTATTCACTCCATCCCCGTGCACAGCCCCCATATGGTCCTGTATGGCACATGGTGTCCTCCTCCCCCAGTCTACAGATCATAGGTGACTAATAAACTGCTGTCAATCTCATCTGTCCAGTATCAAGTGACATGTCTTTGGTCACCCCCATAACCCTAGGGCGGGGATTCCTTCACTAGTGGAATCAAAAGAAGGTATTCAAAATAGGTACATTTCATAATAAAATAACTTGGCTTACTAACTACCTTTTAGGACAAGGTAGGATGCTCAAGTTTGAAATGAAATTGAAGTGTTATATGATGGCTCCGTCCCAAGTTAAGAAACAAATCCCTAGGCTCCCAAATTTACAACCTTCCAAACTGTATTTCAATATTGTATATACCCAGACTTTATGTTATTTAAAGGCTGTTTTCCTAGATTCAGTTTTTCAAGAGTAAGAGTAGCAGGGCTCAGGGTTTCACTCAATAGGTTTGACAAACACATACTAAATGTAAGAGTCAGGAATCAATTGTGTAAAGTTAAATGAATCTCGTTTGGCTGTAACACATTTTAGTTCAAATACATTTGTTCAGATTATAACTTCAGTTACTATGTCCAATAAGCAAGTCATTGTTCTAGAAGGTAAGTTAGGCCCAATTAAATCAATAAAAAAGTTACAGAAAGCTGGGCAAGTGCTTCACTGATCTGTTTAAATTCTTCCTCTGAAATTCTTTTGAAAGCTAGTGTGCCTTAGTAGTAAAAACAAAAACAAAATTAATACCTCTTCTGAAGCTCTTTGTCATTAGAAAGTCATAGAGAAAGCTTTTGGTCTTTATAGTGCAGCTGTATTAGTTACATATTGCTGTGTAACAAATTACCCCAGAATTTAGCAGCTGAAATCAACAAATATTTATCATCTCACAGTTTCTGTAGGTCAGGAATCTGGGTGTGACTGAATCAGGTGCCTCTGGCCCAGGGTCCCTCCCTCCCAGTTTGTAGTCAAGCTGGCAGTCTGGCTTGTGGTTGTCTCAAAACTGGATCCACTTCCAAGCTCACTCCCATGGTTGTTAGCAGTCTTCATCCCTTGTGGGCTATTGGTCTGAAGGCCATGTCACATGGGCCTCTCCAAGGGGCTGCTCACAGCAAGGCTCTTCACTTTTCCATGAGAGACAGAGAGAGAGCGAGGGTGAGCACGACAGTATTTTGGTAACTTCAGCCAGGAAATGGCATCCTTTCACTTTTGCCATATTCTCTTCCTTAGAATTGAGTCATTAGATCCAGCCCACACTCCAGAAAAGAGGATTACACAAGGGTATAAATCCCAAAAGGAGCACTGGTGCGTGGAGTCATTTTGGAGGCTGTGGGCTACGAATACATTGCAGGTACACAATGCACACACCATTCTAGTACATGCGATGGCAGACCACTTCAAGAACTTGCAACTCTCCAAGGTCTTTCTCTGGCCACAAGGGCATGCCTGGCTCACAGGTGGGAAAGACTAGAGTGCTGGGGAGGCACTGTCTCCAGGAACAGAACTCAATCTGTAAAGGATGGGAGTAGTTGAATAAATACTCCAGGACTCTGAGGCTACACTGCTTCTCTGATGCCCCTATGGGCATTGAGCTTTAGTTCCCCAGGGTGGTAACTATTTGTGAAAGCACCCTTTACTAGTTTTCCCCCATTCTCCCATTCCTCATCCCCCCTAGCTATATTTCACTTCCTCTCCTTACTGGTACTTCCTGGAGTCATCCCTCAAGTTACTTAACTCTAGTCCTTGTCTTGTGGACTACTACCAGGGAAACTAAGAAAATCTTAAACATTAAACATTTTGTACACATTCCAGAAATGCCACAAGAAATCACCAAATGCCAAGGAATCACACAGCTGTCTAAGTTGTTCTTTCTTTCATTTAACAATTACTTATTGAGCAGCTGCCAAACTCATACATACAGCTATGCACTGAGCACCCCAAAGTTTAAAAAGTCAATGTCTGAACTTCATGGCCTGCTTTGAAATGAAGAAAGAATGGAAATTTTCATTTATTTTTAGTTCTCATGTTAATTGTAGGCTTGAGAGAAAAATCTATGGGCTGATAATGTTGATATTTACTATTAGTTCCAACTTGGTGGACCATCTATGTATCTGATGTGTGTGTGCGTACCTTCGTACCACCTACACACATTTTGAAGGACATACACGTAGCATTTTTTTGAAGAGTTGATAATCTCAGCTTTCATGTGCATACTCCCCAGGGTCCAATCCATTCCACCCCTGAAGAGTTGCTGGCAAAGAAGTAATCAAGGTAACCATTAGGGTCACCATGCCCAGCAGCCTTCTGCCACATCTGTCACTGTATGGAGAATGGGCTGTGGGCAGTCATGCAGCTGAGAGCTCTAGAAATAGAGTGAATGAAGAAATGGATGGATGGTGCCTATCCTCAGCCTCACAGGATGAGGGACACATTCTGGAATGTTCTTCGATTCTTCTGGAGGCAGGAAATCCAGCTTTAAAGCTTTCTACCTCTTAAATGAGAACGTCAATGAGGAATTACGTGGCGGGAATCCTTGAGTAACATAAAATAATCTGAGTCACATTTCAAGGAAAGCAGTTGTCTCAGCTAAACTATCATCTCTGACAAACAATCTCCTGAATTGGGAATTCCTCTCATTTGTAAAGTTTCCCAGAAACATCCCACACCTGTTCATCAATGCAAGAGGTGCCCATGGCCACTCTGCTTGTCAACTCAAAAGACAATAAATATAAAATCCTTCAACAACAACTACAAAACAATTCTTACAGCAAGATGTATTTCCCTTCAGCACAATCTCTGCCCATGTCAAACTAGTTGTTGTGAGAGTTAGAATTTCCACAGTGACATGAGTACAGGAAATGTAGGACAGGCTCTCTGTGGAATGGAGAATGTCTGCTCTCTCACACTTGCCCAACTCAAAATGGCTCAAAGGATTTTCCTGCGATGTTTTAAGAGCACCTGTCCTTGAGCTGAGATGGAGAGCGAGACATTCCAGTTTGAAGAGGGTGGCTGTTTTTTCCGAAGTGGCAGAGCTGTAGCTATTGTGAAATGGCCTTTTTACCTGTATTTGGTGTCATTACAAAAAGATCGCTTGTGTGTGGAGCGCCTCAGATTCATTCAGGATTATGTCACCTCTTTCACAAAGCATTTCAAATATGGAACACGGAGCCCAAAAGGGGAGGAAGTATTCATGACTCTTTCCGAGCAGCACAATGGCCCGTTATGGTAGGGAAAGTATCAGCTTTGGAGTCTGACAACTTTGGATTGGAAACACAACTAGGTCATGTTCACATCTGCATGGCTTTGGCAATTCATTCAAAGCTGACAACTGTCAGTTTCCTCATCTGTAAAATGGTGATAACCCACTTAGAGATGCAGGCTATAACCTTTCTGTCCACAAGGGAAGCCGTCTCCAGATTCTCATACATATATAAGTGATTTTAACTGACCTGGGAAATGCCATTCTACATGCGGCCATTCATATTACATGAGCCTTGAAAAGAATTTAAAATAGTCTAAAGATGATTTACTTGATCTAGTGCATTAAGAATGGGTTCAAAATGGAGAATGGCTTTTAGAAAAAAAAAGAGACTCTTGTCATCCTCAAAGTTCTCTGATTTCTACATGATGAATCACAAGAAACTTGCCTGGCTTGACTTTATTTCTCAAACCTGTTTTAACTCCTGGAGGCTTGAGTGACCATCTGCTACATTTGCCTTTCTGGTCCCATACCTCCTTCATCTGGTAACGGCATCTCAGTTTTATTTTGGAGACTCATTTTCCCCACATGCTTAGACCATGGAGTTCAGGTGGGGTTTGCTCCCTCCCACTGCCTCTGGGCTCAGAAACACGATGCAGCCGTGGATAATAAGAGCCACAACAATTAGTTTAGAGATGGTTAGGTAAGCATTTTAGCTACTGTATGCCAGGTCTAGGACTTTCTGTGCACCTAGGGGAAAGGATTCAATTTCCAAGGGTAAAAGTAAGCTGCTGGTGAGTACTCACACTCTTAATGATATAAGTTCTGGACCCAGCTATGTCTGAACCTAACAATTCCCTAGACTTACAAGTTATGTGAGTCTACAGATTTACATTTTATTATTTTTATCTTTGTTTTATGTGATTTTTGGCTTTAACCTGTTTAAGCTGGATTTCTTTCTTACAACAAAAAGATTATTGTCTAACATCTGGATGATAAGATACTATATAACACCCGTTGAGCACTTATTATGTGCCAGACATTGTTCTAAAGCACTTCACAAACTTTATATTTCATTTAATCTTTACAAAAAATCCTATGAACTAGGAACTAATAATAAGTCCCATTGGGCTTCCCTGGTGGCGCAGTGGTTGAGAGTCTGCCTGCTAATGCAGGGGACACGGGTTCGAGCCCTGGTCTGGGAGGATCCCACATGCCACGGAGCAACTAGGCCCGTGAGCCACAGCTACTGAGCCTGTGTGTCTGGAGCCTGTGCTCCGCAACAAGAGAGGCCGCGATAGTGAAAGGCCCGCGCACCGCGATGAAGAGTGGCCCCCACTTGCCACAACTAGAGAAAGCCCTCGCACAGAAACGAAGACCCAACACAGCAAAAATAAATAAATAAATTACTAAAAAAAATAAAGAGCCCTTTAAAAAAAAAAAAAAGTCCCATTTGACAGGTGAGAGAGTTGAGGTGAGGTGTTTCTAAGAAAACCACCTGTGTCTACACAGCTAGTATGTGCTAGAGGCAGAATTTGAACCCAGGACTGTCTGATTTCAGAGTCATGCTCTTCACCCCAACGTTATGATGAATACAAGGAGCAAATGTGCAAATGTCTTCACATAATGGATAATTTATCCTGTGTTTATCCAGGATGTAAAGAATTACTCCAATCCACCTCTTTTTCAATTTCAGGGGGTGATCCCTAATTCTCCTCTTTTGAGTTCTTCACCTAGGGTGATCTTATGGAAAAGACTGTGGCTAACAGGATGAGAATGCTGGCAACTCTAGACTTTAGTCAGCATGTGAGTAGAGAGAAATTGATTCTAGTCAAGGGCCCTCCTTGGACTCCAGCATTCTCTTGTGTCTGTGAAAAGGGAAGCAGGGGGAGAGTGGAGGTGGAGTGTTTACGGGGAGATGTGGGCAGCTTGTTGAATTCCAGTGGTTTAAAAGCATTTGGCTTTACATTACTGGGACTAATTGAAATAAAAGGTTCGAGGCTCCCAAGAATTGACTCATTCCCGTCATCCTAATATTAGATGAATCGAGTCCCATGTGGCTGATGGTCTGTACCAAATTTCTCAGTGTTGGCTGACAGCCTCGGAAAGATCTATTCATTTTTCACAACATTGCGGTGAGTCATTCCACACACATTGTTGGCATTGGTTTTCCGAGGGGAGGTGAAGGAAGCAAGAAGGCTTCTGAGCCAGAGTGAAGGGCTTGGAAGTTCACTGGGGAGCAGGAAGCCACCAGCAACACTTTTATCCAGAACAAACTTGGGGCACAGGGTCCTGGCTTTCATTCCTGAGTGCCATGCTGAATAGCCTGGACATTGTACTCTTGGGACAATGATATAAATCATATAGTCTCCAAAAGTGAAAGGAAATGGGTTTCTAATGTTATAAATCCAGCTGATTCATCTTAACAAAGCACACACACACTTATTTATGTGTACACATATATGGGTGTGTATGCATGCACATGTGCGTCTGTGTGTGTGTGTTGATCCCCCATCCCCAAAACAGTTTCTTCCATGTATGAAAGGCAGTTTGGCATACTGAAAAAAAGGAAGTACTATAGAATCAGATAGCTCTGAGTTTAAATCACAGCTATGCCATGTATTATCTGGATTTAGACTGCCTAAGCTCTTGGAGGCTCCATTACCTTCTTTTTTTCTTTTTAACATTCTAATTTTTTAAAAATTAATTAATTTATTTATTTTTGGCTTTGTTGGGTCTTCATTGCTGCACGTGGGCTTTCTCTAGTTGCGGCGAGCAGGGGTTACTCTTCATCGCGGTGTGTGGGCTTCTCGTTGCTGTGGCTTCTCTTGTTGTGGAGCACAGGCTCAAGGCGCACGGGCTTCAGTAGTTGTGGCGCATGGGCTTAGTTGCTCTGCGGCGTGTGGGATCTTCCCAGACCAGGGCTCGAACCCATGTCCCCCGCATTGGCAGGCGGATTCTTAACCACTGCACCACCAGGGATGCCCCCCATTACTTTCTGTTTAAAATGAGGATGATCTTTACTTGTCATGCACTTTTTGTAAAAATTAGAAATAGTATATTCTAAGTGTCCAGTACATAGTAGGTACTCAAGAAAGCAGTAACTCACAGCCTTTAGCTACTGAGAGACCTGTCAATATTTCTGACTCAGCCATTTATCAGTAGGTCAGATTTGGGCAAGTCACCTAGCCTTCTCTCACTCTCAGTTTCCTGATCTACAAAATGAGGTAATAATACCCTGTAGGAGTACTATGGGATTGAGTGATGCATTATTAACTACTATAATTACTGCCAGTCATTATAAATCTCTTTAATTGTGTTAAGTCCTTTCATATAATGCATATAAAGCATTTGATATATTTCCTACCACATAGTAAACAATGAATAAACATTTGTTATTATTAGGTTAAATAATATAAATTGCTATTATTCAACCATTTTGACCTACAAAGATGGCAATTTCAAATGGCTCCACTGAATATTATTGTTCTTAAAGGGTAGCTGTAATTGCCAAAATTCTGTGTAGCCTAGATGCTCTTGTTTGAGCAGTAGAAACCTGAGATTAATTACTACTTTTCTTTTCAGTGCTTTGGGCAGTGATTGATTGAACTTCACAAGAGTCTAATTAATTCACCAGGTTCCCCGTGAACTTCTCAAGAGCTTAAGAAGCCAGGTCTCCCTCCTCGAGTTACGGGGGTGGGAAAATAACCCTAGGAAGAATGGCTAAGCTTGAAAGAATATATGTGACCTGGTGCCAGGTTATGTCAGCTCAAGTTTCTTCAGCATGACACTCAGATTCCTGATTCTCAAGAATTCCTGGACTTTGTCCTGCTTTGAGAAAATTCATTACATAGTGCTTTGACTTTTCTAGCTTGCAGTGAATAATCCTTGGTTGAATATGATCTTCAAGGTGTCCAAGGGGAAACAGTATTGATGTTGGAAATCACCTCTGTCTTTGTCAGAACCGTCCCATGGTTACCAGTTTAGGGCAACTCAGAACTTAATGATAGACTAGTTGGGTTGCTAGGAGACCAGGCAACAGGTGATGGTGACTTGAACTAGGGTGATAGCATTGGCAGTAATGGAAGAAGTGGGGTCATTATGTATCTAGGAGGTAGGACCAGTAAGACTTGCTGCTGATTTGGATATGGGGGATGAATAAAAGAGCCAACTCAGTTGGGCACTGGCTAGGTGGTGGTGCCATTTCCTCAGCTGGGGAAGACTGAGGGAAGACCAGTCCTGGGGCTATGAAGGAAATCAAGAGTTTTATTTTGGCTGTGTTAAATTCCAGGTGCCTATGGGAGATCTAAGTGGAGACATCAAGGATGCAGTTGAAGATAGAACATGGGAGCTCGAGGCATGTGTTGGGTTAGGGGATTTACGGAACGCCATTCTGTGTTCTCCAATATGCTCTATTTTGGGAGGGAAACAAAAGAAGTATGGTCACAGAAACGTTGGTAAAGAGAGAAATAACAGGAAATGAAAGCCAAGAGGTTGAGAGTCTGAGGGCCAAAAAAGTAACTGAGAAAAAAAGGACCGAGCATCCAAAACCTCTTGATTTGAGCTCATACAATGTGCAAGGCATTGTGCTGTGTGTTTTTACACACGATAGCTTGTATAATGCTCACCAAAACCTATATTACTGTTGAGAAGACCGAGACTCATAGAATTTAAGTAACTTACCTAAGAATCACAGCTACTTAGGGGCAGAGCTGAGACTCTGAACAAAATCTACCTGACCGTAACACCTGGGTTCAGAATGAATGAGGTGGTCATTCTCCCTTGACACTGAAATAAGTTGTTAACAATCAGCAAGGAACAAGGCTTAAGAAAGACACAGGATTTCTATGGTCTGCAGGATGCTTGTCCGCAGATCATCATCCACTGGAGGTCATACTCTTTTTGTCTGCACAATACACACCGCATTCGGGGAGAAAAGAAGTAAAAAGAAGACAACAATTCAAGATAGGGTCATTTTTTAAGAATAGGTAGCACAGAATTTTTTTATTATTATTATCATATGTTGTTTCTATGTACTGTATAACTTCTTTTTGTTTTGGTTCCTATCAACGCTCCTTGTTTTTCCACTGAGAATTCTCTGATAGGCATCTGGATTAAAACTGTCTTCCACCCATCCTAGTCAGTCAATTAGAGTTCACATTTAATTGCTCCATCACCTCAGTGCATGGCTACTTTTTTTTTTTTTTTTTTTTTGTGCGGTACATGGGCCTCTCACTGTTGTGGCCTCTCCCGCTGCGGAGCACAGGCTCCGGACGCGCAGGCTCAGCGGCCATGGCACACGGGCCCAGCCGCTCCGTGGCATGTGGGATCTTCCCGGACGGGGGCACGAACCCGCGTCCCCTGCATCGGCAGGCCGACTCTCAACCACTGCGCCACCAGGGAAGCCCCCTACATGGCTACTTTTTATTCTAAGTTTTTAGCAATATTCTTCTGGAATTCATTGGCTTACTTAATTGGAATGTCCAAGGGATGAACATTTTTCAGGCACCATTGGATTTGGGAATTAAGTGGTATGTCAGGGACTGGAAGATGACTGGCCATGTCTGGGTCATGTGCTTTCCCTTGCATGTGTAAGGTAGGCAAGCCCCTGGGATTTATAGTTCCACTGGTACCATATGGGGCAGGGGAGGGCACTTCACCAATATGAAAACAACAGAGATCTCCTTCAGTGCTTAGATTAGATGGAAGTCATTGCTGTTATTGTTGCAGTTGCTAACATCGCTGCTATTTTTACTCCAGCCCCGGGGCAGTATCCGAAGCCACACAATAAACCTGAGACTAGCAGCCAGTCCCTGGTTTGACTACTGACATAGAGAGTGTTTTTTTCTTTCTCTTTTGATGAGTTACATGAAGCTTGAACTCCAAGTAGCTCTGCAATCAGTTTCTGAGATCTTGTCAAAAGGATGACAAATCAAGTTGGAAGACAGACCCATTGAAATGTGTGAACAGATTCAGTCCTCTCTATGACCTAATGATTCAACTTTCTTTAGAAATCCAAGACTAGAATTTTATGGAGAAGCTGTTCCTTTTCTTCTTGAGTCTAGGAAGGCAAATCTGGCTTCTTATATCTGCAGGATTTAGTGTTCACATAATAATTGTTTTTTGGTGATCCTTTTGTGGGTCTCCTATAAGACCAACCTGAAAAAGGGGTAGTTAATTTAAGACAGAGTTTACAAACTTGATATGCATAGTGCTCAAGAACTGCAGAATTGTAGCTCTCAGACCTGGCTTGGAGGTGTGTTTTGTTTGGCATGCACAATGTTTTACTAATTTGATATAGTTGCCAGTATTTTAAAAGTGAACGATTTCACATTTTTTAAAAATCTGGATTTCTACTTAATGGAAGATGTGGCAACAGTGGGCCCACATTCCTGTAATCAGTAGTCAGCAGGAGCTGAATAGCAGCTGCCTCTGTAGTTGGGGCATGGAGCAGTTAGGGATGCATTCTGCTGCAAGTTATTACTTGCATAACCCACAGGGACATCTATTGCTTGCTTAAGGAATCCGAAGGTAGGTTTTGGGGCCTCATTCAAGAGCTTTAACCATGGTATCTTTCTATATTTTGCTGCCATTCTCAGTGTGTTGGGTTTTTTCTTTTTCTTTGCTATCATATCAATAAGGGAAAGGGCTCATTCAAGGGAGTGCTCCTTCCCATTTATCTCTTTTTTAAGGAAGAGAAAGATTTCTGAGAAGCCACCTCAAAGTCTTTCTCTGCATTTCATTGGCCAGATGCTGGGTCACATGTCCACCCCTAGCTACTAGCAAAGGGTAATGGGATATAATCGTTTGTTTACATCAATGCTGATTTACCCCCGGGGGTTGAGAACACTATGATCTGAACAGTCAGGGTTCTGTTAGCGAGAGAAAGGGTTTCAGGAGTGACTTGTCCTGGGCAATCAACAGGAACGGCCACAGGGTTTGTGCTCTCCATCTTATCACAAATCCTCTTCAGGGGTATTACCCCTGGCCACCTTCATTCATTTGCTTTACCTCAATGACCTTTGCAAATGTTGGCATTTTTGGCTCCAAGCCCAGATCAACTTTTATCACTTTTCTAGTTCTGATCTGGTTCTGGCAAAACAAGATGCTTTATTTGCTATATTAGGGGAACTTTAATTCTAAGTCTCCATTGACTATGCCTAGCTCTGTGACCAGGGACATTGTGAGTACTTTTTGTGATTTTCTTAAATGTAAAACAAAGGTGTTTTATCAGTGCTAAGATTCCCAGAATTTATATTAGTACCTGATAACTAGTAGTTATTCAAGAAATATTTTGTCCTTTCTAACTCTTAAAAGCTTTGAAAAGTCTTATGAAGAATGTCTTCCTTGTACACCCTAGAAGAGTGCTTGGTATATAGACAGTTTTTCCTATGTAGAGATATTCTGGCCTCCATATAATTCCTCCTCATGTTAGAAGCAGGAGAAGTAGAAAAAGAGAAAGACAGAGACAGAGACTGATGATTGAGGAGATTGTATGTTGTTGTAGCAGTTTTTTATTTTTTAAACGAGCTTAGGGCCCAAGAGATAATTTAGAATATAAAAGCTGTCAGTTAAAAAGGTGATAAGATTAGAATATAATTTTTTTCTAGGTTTCAGATAAATTTATTTGGTCTGATAATGAAATTAAATCTGACATTTTATTTGGTGGCAATCAATCATTTAACATGAACAACTAGAAGTGGTTTCTATCTTCAATTACATCAAATATATTTTTCATAAAACCACTTTATTTTCTCCCTTTTTTGTTTTAAGATCTCATTGTCCATTTAAAATTTTTTCACATACTCACATGATAAAATAATAGGTACCATACATTTAAGCAGTGAGTGCTTACTATACGCAAGACTCAATGCCTAGTATGTAGTAGGTACACAAATAATTATTAATGTAAGACAAATGAATTCAAGACCAGTAGAAGGATGGAGTCTTGCCCCTTCAACACTGATATGAATGAATACTTACAGAGGTGGTGTAGCAGGTGACTAGGCGCTAGAATCAGATTGGCCTGGATTTGAAGCTTGATACTTCTGCTTGCTAATCATGCCTTCAGGACACTCCCTTAACTTTTAAAATAGGAGAATCACTCCTACCCCCCCAGATTGTTTAAATTTTTTTTTTAAATCATGAATGTTACATCCTTAGTTCAGTGCCTGGCACAGTGGAAGAGCTCAGCTGGTATTAGCTGTTGCTATTAATCTGTCAACTATTGTGCAGTAATGCTGCACAAAAAAATCACCTAACTCAATAGCTTACAGTAGTAAGCATTTATTTTTCTTGCCCATGGGCCTGAGGGTCAGCTGGAGAGGTTCTGTGTTGTGATGTGGGTTGATTGGTCTTGGCTCACTCAAGGCGATGGGTTGTGTTCAGTTCTGCTCATCCTCCCTGGATCAGTGTCTAACTGGGGATGTTCCTTCATATGATAAATGGCAGGAGTGCAAGAGAGCAAACCAAAGCATGCCAACATATGAGATACTAACTTCATGTCCACATTCTATTGGACGAAACGAGTCACTTGTCCAGGCCCAAAGTCAATGAGGCAGGAAGTGTTCTGCTCAAAGCAGGGAAGTAAGTATTTGCTGAAAATAATCTCACCTATCATAATTTGGAAATTTGGCATCCAAGTAAAACAGCATTTTCTTTAAGTGTCCACCTAATTATTTTTACTTCATCCTTTTTTGCTTCACAGTGGCACCACCATCCCTTCTATAGCACCAGTAGACGTTCTATGCCTATTCCCCATGTGTTAATGGGATTTGGTTACTCTGAATTAATTCATACTAAGACGATAGTAATAATGTGTTGCCTCCTCCCAGGAGTATTTGTATTTTACATAAGATCTGCTGCAAGGAGAATGGGTAAGCCCAAGGAGTGAAGGAATAATGCCGGTATGTTTTGGTGCTGTGACACCTGGATGAAGGAGCAGAGATATCTGTGGATCAATGAGACCCAAGGCCGCGTGGCAACGCCCAGCACTAGATCAAGCAAAGCTCCCTTGCTGGAAAGCTATTCCTCTGTAGTGTTGCCAAAGAGGTAACGTGCTTACTAGTAAATTTCCTTCTAGATAAATATCCTGGGCTTCTTGGGCTGAGAGGAGTCTTCGAGAGGAATATTTATTTGACATCTTTTGGTTCCTTATTTAATTGGAGTCATATATCTTCTATAAAGCCATTTATAAACTGTACCACATTCTATTGATGCAAATTCTGTACAGACACAAGCTCCATGTTTGAGTTCACATTTCTACTTTTCTATTGTAAACTCGGGAGAATATGTTCCATGGAAATTAATGGGAAATTCTTGCCACCAAATAGCTGTCATCAGTTAGTGCTTTTACTATGATATTAGTAGTAATATAGACTTTACCATGAATGTGTTTCCCGTGATATTTTAAAGCCAGCTCTTTGAAGAAGACAAAAAAGCATGGGACTTTGACTTATTTTTTATGCTCTGTCTCCACTTCGGCAACTCTGATGTGTTTCCTGGGAAACCCTACATTATCATTATGGGATGGTTGTTTCAGTGAGCTGAACAATCTACTTGGCCTGGTATTAATCCTGAAGTTCTAATAAGTCACTCGAGGATTACATAATTTCATAGTACAGCATTCTGTAGCTCAGTTATATTTTAAATTACTTTGTTCAACATTAATATGTTTTTGTCTTTGTCACAAAGCCAGATGGTATTTCAGGGACATTCCTTCTAAAAGTTCACTATTTTACTTCCCAATTATTTGTCAACTCTGCATTAGATCCTGGGTGCATACAGATTTAGGGTTTCAGTTATTTGTAAGGGACCCTGAAGGTTAATACCATAAAGGAATTTTAAATTTTTCTAGGACACAAATATAAGTTGTGTGTGTGGGATGAGTCATCTAGCTGGTAAATGGACTTCGCTGAAAACCCAGCATATATATTTTAAGGTGCTTTGCTGTTCTCTATTCATTGTTGCAGAAGCAATTGCTTTCCTAATATAATTTTTAAAAGCCTTTTTAAAAAGTAGTTGCTAATGTATACTGAGCATTTATGAAGTACCAGACACTTAACAAAGTGCTTAAAATAAATGTCACATGAAGATGCTGTCATGAAACCATTTTCCAGGTTAGGGAAATGAGGCTTACTCAAGAGAGGTCTTGTCAAGTTCACACAGTATTAAGTGGTGCAGCCTGGATTTGAACCTGGGAAGTCAAACTCCAGAGCCCAACTCCTTGCTTACTTCCTCCTTCCAGAATTTGTGGTCGACATGAAGACCTTTACACAATTGGGACTTCTTCTGGACATTCCATGTATTGAAGACATGGAAGGGGAGATGTTATATTTGGCAGTGAGTCAGATCTCTGTACTATTAGGAAAGCAAGAACAAAGATTTGTGAAATTGTTTCAGTGAGTGCTCCAGCCAGTATTTATTCTAATGGCTGTGTAAATGACTTTAGTCCTGTACTTCTAGAATCATTAAAGACCAAGGGGATTATTTGTAGTTTCTCCACTATGCTTTACTGCATTTTGTGGGGAAAACTATAATTCAAAGGGATATACTTGAGAATGTGGTGGTTTTCAAAGGCCTCGGAAAATATCCCACTGAGCTTTCAAGGGCTGTCATATTACCATCATTACTTTTTGTTTTATGCTATAGGGTTTATCTGCACAAAGGTGAATATAAATGTAAAATATCTAACACAGGGAATATAATGCCAAATTTCTAGCACATAGCAGTTGGTCATGTATTCGAACTCAGAGATTCACAATTTGTGCCTCAAACTTGAGTCTTTAAGGCTGCAGTGTGCAGAGGTTGAGCAGATGGGAAGGGCTACTCTGTGTTTAGAGTTTGGAGGGATAAATGAGAAAGAGTAGTGAAGCTTCAGGGCTTGGGGGCAAAAGCCAGCTAGTGGTAAGAGGGGGGTGTCTTCCAAAAGTGATGCCTTTCCAAAAACTTTTAATGTTGCTGTGATAATTATTAGGACTATAAAGGATGTATTTTGGACAAGGCAGAAAAATAGCAAGACCATGCAATAGTAAGGCAAAGCTCTAAGACTGGTCTTTTTTTTTTTTTTAAACAAACTTGTTTACTCATTAATCATTTATCAATACCTCTAGCCCTAGCTCTATAGCCCTCTTCTTATGGTTCCAGTGACTAGTTTTCTTTTGGAGGAATGAGTTCTCCTCCACTGCATGCCATTTTGGTGGAATTGTCATTCCAGGTATACCACCCTCCCTTGCCAAGAGGTAGACCTGTAACCCAAGCTGGACCAATTTTCTTTTTTCCTAGTATTCTAAATCTTTAATGGCATGACATGAAGGCTGCAAAAGCAGTTGGAGATGGTTCATTCCAGCTCTGGTGGATGAAATTTCAGAAGAGTAGCATTATCTGAAATTCTCAGGAAAAAAATACAGCACAATTGTTTTCAGAAGCTTTTCAATGGTGTATTTTCCTCTACAACCCAATGGATGCCTGGACAGTAGAACTGAAAACAAATTTCCAAACTGTTCTCTCCCTGATGATTCTAGCAAGAACAGAACAGGTATACTGAATGTTTGTCTAAAAGAGCATTCCTTGCCCCTCCCCTGATATATATATGTATATATATACTTATGTATTGTATATATGAGTTTATATATATGTATATATAAACTTATCCTCCATACTTAAGTTTTTCTCTTATTACTAATGTGTTCTTTCCTTCAACAAGTATTTTTCTTTTCTTTTTCTCTTTATGTCAGAGAACAAAGCATGATGCTACTACTTATTCTCAGATTCTTCTAAAAGCCTGGGGGGCGGTAATCAATAGAACACAAAATGGGATGATCTGCATGGCCATCAGATTGCCAAAAATAGACACATTCTGAACTTATCATCAGAATGACTTGTTACCATTTGAAAGTAGATGAAGAATGGAGATGCCAGTCATTCATCAACATTCAAATTCCAAGAAACGGTTTTCTATCCATTCATTTTTGAGTAAGTCTTTAGGTCTGGCTGGCTTTTGCTTGGCTTTTTCCACTCCTTCCTAGTTTCTCTTCTGCCAAACATCTAATCATTCTCAGATGCATTCTGTATAATCAACAGACTCTTTGCACTTTCAATGACTATTTTAGTACAATAACATTCTAATATCAGTCTGTTCCTTCCCCACATCCTTCTTTGGAATAACTATTTAGCATGATTTGGGCTGAATGATTTTTTCAGAGTTAATGGTAAAAGTAGTAATAATAGTAATAAGGTCTCCATCTTCTGCTTGAGAGCTGAGAGTGTGTGTACTAGTTTCTGTGTCAGATATTGAGGAATCCATATTTAAGGCTTTGCTTGATTCCTTCAGACAGTTGACTGGAACCTCTTCCTTGATATAATCTGAAGGCAACTGTCAGCACTTAATATCTCTAACAACAATGGAAGCACAGCACAGGAATTTTACAATTAGACATACATGTGTGTTTCTCAGGGCTTCCCAAGAACATGACTCTGAGATAAGGATTAAGTGTGCCCATTTATAAGGGAAGTGATCACAGGAAACAGTAGAGGACTAGGGAAGAAAGCCACTGGAAGAAACCTTAACAAGCCAGTTACCATGGTGGACAACTGCAGCTTGATACTTTGGGGGGATCCTGAGAGATGATATAAAACAATGGAATACCCCAATGAAGAAGGAGGGAGCTGGGGTATGTATTTACCAACTGACATTGGTTGAGGGCAGCCTTAGGGGGCACTTATTCTTCAGTCTTTCACCTGGACACACCTAAGTGAAGTTTGTTTCCACGGCCAGACAAAAATACCCTCAGACATCCAGACAAAACTATAATTCAGAAAGATACATGCTCTCCTATGCTCATAGCAGCACTATTCACAATAGCCAAGACATGGAAACAACCTAAATGTCCATCGACGGATGAATGGATAAAGAAGATGTGGTACATAAATACAATGGACTACTCAGCCATTAAAGAAACGAAGTAATGTCATTGCAGCAACATGGATGCGACTAGAGATTATCATACTAAGTGAAGTAAGTCAGAAAGAGAAAGACAAATACCATGTGATATCACCTATATATGGAATCTAAAATATGGCACAAATAAATCTATCGACCAAACAGAAACAGACTCACAGTTATAGAGAACAGACTTCTAATTGCCAAGAGGGGAGGAGAGGTGTGGGAGGGATGGAGTGGGAGTTTGGGGTTAGTAGGTGCAAACTATTACATATAGAATGGATAAACAACAAGGTCCTACTGTACAGCACAGGGAACTAATATCCTGGGATAAACCATAATGGAAAAGAATATAAAAAAGAATGTATATATGTGTATAACTTAAGTCACTTTGTGTACAGCAGAAAATAACACAACATTGTAAATCAACTATACTTCAATTAAAAAAAAAAGGTACCCCCCCCCTCCCCGAACCATCAGACAGAGGCTCAGGTGTCAGAGTAAGCAGCCTTCAACGTGAAGAGATTGGTACCGGGCAGGGCCCTGACAGCATCATTTATCCACCTTGCAAATCCCAACACAAAGGAAATCAGGGTGGACGCTTATGAAGAGACCGGATTCAACACTTCCTATGCAGTGTGCTTTGAAGGGAAAGGCATTCTTGCTCCAAGGTTTCTGTTTTTCCAGAAAAATTCAGAGATTTCTATATTCTAGACATACAGTCATTAGAGAATAATTCCTTTGGGTTAAGCCAGTGGGATTCAAAGTAAGGTCCCTGAACCATCTTCATCAAAATTTCCTGGGAATGCTTTATAAAAATTCAGATTCCTGGGTCTTAACATCCAGACTGACTGAGTCAAATCTCTGAGGGGTTGGAGGACAGAAAGCAGCTCCAAGAAATATTTATGGAGTCCTCCAATTTGACAATACCTGAGTATTTGCCCTTTGCCTGATGACCTCAACATTTTAAAAATGAAAAGGTTTTTTTCATTATAATATTAATACATACTCAAATCTATGTAAGTCAGACCTGTCTTATTTCACTTCTGCATCTGCAGTGTTTACCTAGCACAGGCGTGTCACATAGTGAATGCTCAACAGATACTAGTCAAATAAGTGAATGCTTGTTATAGAAACTAGAATACAAGCATTCTTGGTGACTGAGTGACTCACACCTTAGTGTGTATAAATTTGTCAACTCTTTTCCTCAAGGAAGGAGGAACAGATGCAGTACTAGAACACTGGGAGCCAGAGGGAAGGAACTCATAAAAATGGAATAAGGATCACTCTTCCAGCTATAAGATTATCCACCTGCAAAATGAAGATATAATCAGCACCTGATGTTTTTGCCTGCTCGATAACCATTACTTTGCCATTTGATCCTTCACCCTGATATTCCTTTGGGAAACCACTCCTCCCCCATGCACAGTCCATATTGCTTGTGAAGGTCTGACTTAAATGTGGTCGACCATCTGATTTCATCTCCCAGCTCACAGGTGGTTGATTCAAGAATGGATCTGTGATCCAACTGAGATCAGTTGGAGTTAATCCAAATAAGAAGTTCAAGAGGCTTTCTTAGATTTATAGAGCAGGGAAGATAAATACCTGTTGGCTTTGCTCCAATGGTAAGATATAGGCCTGTAACTGGTAGTGGCCATCTTTATCACCACACAGGGAGATGCTGCTTGAGAATGAAACCAAAAGACAAGGAAGGAGAACCAACAGTTGGAGAGGGACAGACTCACAAGGACACAGTTGGAGCTCCTGGATCCAGCCGTGTCTGAAGCTCCTATAACTGGCATGACTTGCCACTTACACGAGCCAATGTTGGTTATGTTTTCATCACCTGAAGCAAAAAGAGTCCTGACTGAAAAAAAAGCGTTTGAGACTAACTGATGTCCAAGGAATATCACCAGGTTGTCACTGAACATCTATGGTTGTCTGAAAGAGTTGGACCTGAACCCTTGCTGCACCACTTCTTATCTGGGTGAAACTTGAACTGTTACCTAAGGTTTCCAATCCTCAACTTCCTTCTTACTATAGAGAACTTGGAATATTATTTACCTTTTGGCTTGTGAGGATTATACGCACATTAAGAGTAGCCAGGAAGGTGCAAATAAATGGTAGAATTATTTATTAAAGTTCTTTTATAGGAATTTTTCTCATTTTAGGACATCCTTGGCTACCACCAGTTACTCAGGACCTTTTGATAATTCCAGAAGCCTCCAATAAGTGCTACTGCTCATGAATTAAGGCATACTCCATACAGAGGGTAATTTTTTTCTGGGAGTTCAAGACATTGGATAAGCTCTTTTTCTCCTCATTGCCAGATCATTTGAGGCTGGCAGGGAAGTTATTAGTCCCTTGCAAGGTGTTTGATATTCAATATGATAAAATAGGGGAAATGTAAAGTTGAAGATGGTAACAGACTGTATTTTCCAAAGATTGACACAGCAGTATCTCCCATTCCATGTGTTCTTCAGACTTGTGACCTTGCTTCCCTCCATCAAGAGGTAGAATCTAATTCCTCTCCCCTTGAATCTGGGCATTTCTTAGTGATCCACTTTTACCACAGAGTACAAAGGAAGTGACACCAAAGGTGCGTCTGAAGACTGGAGTGAACACTTGTTCTCCAGATGCTCCCACTTGGGATACTATCTCACAGAACTGAGCTGCCATGCTGGGAGAAGCCCATGCTACACGAAAAGCCCACAGGTAGGTGCAGTTCATGGGCCCAGCCGATCCCAGCCTTTGAGTCATCCTGGCCCAAGTGCCAGGCATGTGAGTGAAGATACTGCTAGATGACTCCAGGCTCTAGACAATACAGTCACCTCCTAGCTCCAAAGTATTTTCAACTAGGGCTGCAGATGTTATAAGCACAGAAGAGCTGTAACTATTATGCCCCTTCCAAATTCCCGACTCAGAGTCTGCTGTTGTTTTACACCACTAAAATTTGAGATGGTTGCTAATCATTAGCAATAGATAACTAGATAACTAGAACATCAGGGAGAGCATAGCCATCAGGGAGCATTCCCTGAGGCTTCAAGACATGATGGTGTTCATTGGGCCAAAGCTCTTTCAAACAGGATATATTTACAATGGCTAACACTAAACAAATGGAACATAAACTAACTAAATCCTTTAGAATAGACCTCGGCACTTTAGGCTGCTAGAATTGGAAGTACATCTGATGATCATCAACCAGAACTCTCTCATTTATAGAAGAGCAAACCACCCCAAGAGTTGGTGTTGTGATGGAAATATTTCCTGTTCAGGAGCCAAGACATACCAGTCCATACTTATATGAATGACATAACAAGCAAGGTGGTATAGTATTGCTGGAGCCCTGAGGTCATCCAGACCTGGATGAGTCAAATATTGACTCCTACCCTACTAGTTGAGTGATCTTTCACAAACCTTCACTAATCTAAGCCTCAGTTTCCCCTATCTGCAAAGCGGAGGGACTCATATCTACTTCATAGATTTATTTTCAGTATTAAATGGGACAAAGAAGCACTGAATATATTTCCTGGTACATAGTAAACATTCCACACCTTAACTATTAATATTATAAAAGCTGTGTTGAATATTGTGCTCAAAGCCAGTTGCAAATTCTTTTTAACTGGATATATTTGACATACAATATTGTGTAAATTTAAGGTGTACAACGTGTTACTTTGACACGTTTATATATTGTAATATGGTCGTTGTAATAATGATATTTATCACGTTACATACTTACAAAGCAATATGATTATCTATATTCAATATACTGTCTATTAGATCTCTATGCCTTATTTAGTGCTTACTGCAAGTTTGTACCCTTAAATGCCATCAGTCTTATCCTCCTGGCCCCCATCCCTTGGTAACCACCATTTTATTCTCTGGCTTTTGTTGTTGCTATTGTTTTGACTTTTTGGATTCCACAGATGAGTGATATCATACAGTACTTGTCTTTCTTTGTCTGACATACCGCACTCAGCATAATGTGCTCAAGGACCATCCATGTCATTGCAAATGGCAAGATATCCTCCTTTCTCATGGCTGAATAATCTTCCACTGTGTATATATATCTCATCTTTTTTATCCATTAGTCTGTTGATGGGCATTTTGGGTTGTTTTCATATCTTGGCTATTGTGAATAATGCTATGATAAACATGGGAATGCATATATCTAGTCAAACTCTCGTTTCTATTTCCTTTTGGTATATACCCAGAATTGGAATTGCTGGATTGTAAAATGTTACTTGCAATAAATACAGTAACAATATTCTATGGAGGACCAGAATAAGAATTCTAGCTAATATTCGTTGATATGCACACATGCATGAAGTACGCCAAGTTTCTTTACAAGAATTGCTTCCCTTAATTATTACAACAGTGCTATGAATCAGACACCATTATGTCCCATTTAAGAACAAGAAATTGATGTATTAAAAGTGTAGGTACTGTGCTCCAGGTCACACAGAGATTAAGCAGTAATCAGATTGCACACCAACAGCTCTTAATCAGTCGGCCATATTGTGTTTCCCTGTTGGATACATTTCATTTCAGTTTTGATGTGAGTCCTCTTTTAGGTCAAGCCACTACCACATTACACTACCATCACGGTCCACTCTTCTTCAGAAACATGAGGTCTCTCAGGGTTATTACATGAGGTGTAAAGCAGGTAACTCCCTAATGCATGCAACAGAGTGATTGAAAGAAAGGGAGACATAACTGAATAGGGAATGAAGATAGATTCATTTTGGTTCCCATGGGTGATTCAGCATTTTCAAGGTGAATTCAATATGGGAAATGTTGCCAGTTCCTGCTCATTGAAGACCTGATGCCTGACGCCAAAACCACATAAGTGACTCAGGAAAATCTGTCCTTATCATTTTGCATTGGATGTGCCTTTTAAAGATAGGATTGCTCTTTTGCTTTGGTCTTTGGCAGGATGGCAAACAACTCTAATGTTTTTTTCAAGGATCCTCAGCTTACAGTCCACTTCCTGCCCTACAGGTGAAGCAGTAAAAATATTCATTAGACTCTCCCTGCTCAAAGAGTGGTCCATGGACCATCAGGATCAGCATCTTCTGGGAGCTTGTTAGACATGCAAAATTTCAAGACACTCCCCACCCCAAACCTACTAACTCAGAACTTGCATTTTAATAAGATACTTAGGTGATTCAAATACAGATTAAAGTTTGAAAAGCACTGTTCTAGACACATATTTATTGAAAACCTCCTCTGTGTCACATACTTTTCTAGGCTTTAGAATAAGCTGAGAAACTTTCTGGATTCATGGGGGAGAATTTATAAGAATCAAGTAAAAATAACTCCAGTTATTAATAAGTTTTAGTAGGAAAATAAGACAAGAGTGGCTGAGGCTCCTGGGAAACTTTATTTAGCATGATTGGGAAAGGCTATTTCAAAGATCTGAGACCCATATGAATAGAAGAGGTAGATGTGTAAAGATAAGGGGGAAGGGTACTAAGGCAGAGGACAAAGGCAAGTGCAAAGGCCAGGATGCAAGAATGACCCTGGAGTGTCCTGAGAACTGAAGGAAGGTCACAGTAGTGCATGACAGCAAATACCACAAGAGATGAGGTCATTAATTCAACAAATAGTCACTGAACACACAGAGGTGCTAGGAACTGTCCTAGGTGCTGGAGACATGGCTGTCCACAAAACAAAGGTCTCATCCTAAACGAAGCTCATATTCTAGTGACTGAACCAGACAAGTAACAAACAAATGTGAAAATATGTAACAAAAACTAAAGGAGGATATGGGGGTAGCAAGTTATGGAAGGGGTCTTATCTTAGGAGAGGTGTTGACAAATTATGGAACATGGACCCAATCCAGATGACCACTTGTTTTTGTAAATAAAATTTTATTGGAGCACAGGCATACTCATGAATTTATACACATGCTATCGATGCTCATACAACAATGGAAAAATTGAGTAAGAGATGATATAGTCACAGAGATGATATGGTCCCCAAAGTCTAACATATTTACTATCCGGCCCTTCATAGGAAAGTCTGTCTCAAAAGATAGAGTGCCTGGTGGTGGAGTGAAGGGATGGCTCTTCAGGCAGGCAGGACCCAGATGACATAGGGCTTTTTAGACCATGGAAAAGAGTTTAGGTTTTAAGTGTCACAGAATGTCATTGGATAGTTTTAATTAGGGGGGTAAAATAATCTAATTTATCTTTTTAAAAGCTCACTAGCAGTCCACAGGGTTCAAAACTATAGTTGAGCTTCTGCCAAGTTTTAGTCAACCAAGGCACCTGGAGATGATAGCCAAGGTGTTTTCCCTTCGATCTTGGCTCTGTCTAGGTGATGTGGATTTTTGGCCAGGATAAGAACCAAAAGATGTCTAATGCAGAGGAGATGTCCCCTTTTCCACCCTTGTGTTTTGTAACAGCATTATGATTAATAGGGCTTTGTACAATTCCTCATGAATGACTGATGTGGAACAATTCTTTGAAAGGGATGTGGTAACTCAGCCCCACTGCATATCTACAGAAGAACAAAGCTGCCCTTATTTTAAGCTTAGTGCCACGATTACTTTTTTTTTTTTTTTTTTTTTTTTTTTTGCAGTACGCAGGCCTCTCACCGTTGTGGCCTCTCCCGCTGTGGAGCACAGGCTCCGGACACGCAGGCTCAGCGGCCATGGCTCACTGGGCCCAGCCGCTCCGCGGCATGTGGGATCTTCCTGGACCGGGGCACGAAGCCGTGTCCCCTGCATCGGCAGGCGGACTCTCAACCACTGAGCCACCAGGGAAGCCCCATGATTACTTTTGAATGTCTTGGCTGTCTTTATTCATTCATCTATTCAACAAATATTTATCGAGTGCCTATTATGGACAAGGCCCTGCATCTGGCAGGGTAGATGAAAGGCCTACCTTAGAAAGGTCTTATGTAATGTTGCCAGAAAGACTGAAAAGGCAGCTCTAGGAAAAATTACCAGGCGAGTATACCATTCAAAAGAATGAAAGAAATGTGGACTCTCTAAAAGGATTAGGGCTTTTGTATTAAAAAGAGGAGGTTGAAAGGAGATATAATTGAAACCATTCCAATCCTGAAGAGCAGGGACTCCTTCAACAAACCCAGAGATATTAAAATGAGGGTCACACAACACGATAAGATGCTAAGAGTTCATATACCTGACATTTATGTAGCACTAGTCCTTTTCAGGTACTGGAAAATGCATTGACTGATTTAATCCTCACAATAATTATTAGTAAGATTATTATTTTAAGAATGAGGGAACAGAGAAACAGAGAGCATAAGTAACTTTTCCAAGATCACACAGCTTGTAGTGGTGGAACAAGGACTAGAAACCAGGGGTGTCTGACCCCCAAGCTGATATGGAATGTTTCTCATTCACTTGTTCATATCCTAGGGAATACTGCTAGATTCAAGAAGTTTGGAGGACAAGGAGAGGGGAACTCGAAGAATTCCGTCTTTACCTTTTAAAGCTGATTCAGGAAGACAGCTATCTCTTCTACAGCTCTCTTCTTGATACCTTTAACAGGGAATGAATGTTGGGCCAGTGTGGGGATCTTTATACTGTGTGGCAAAGAGAAATTAGCTGAGTATGAATCACTCCATTCTCTGGCTCGGAATTGAAAATCCTGAAATTCCTCCTACAGATCCAGTGTAAAGGTAATTGAAGGGTACATGCCGAGTCTCAGTTTATTATTTACAAAAGATAATGTATAAAAGCATTAATAGATGTGATAAAAGAAAGTTTGAGAAGCTTATGAATAATAATGCTAGCTAAAATGTGTTGAATGGTTAATATGAAGTCAGCTTTGGGCTAAACACATTATGCACATTATGTGCAACAATCCTATGAGTTAATTATTACTGTTATGTCCGTCTCCTATGTGAATGAACTGATGATCAGAGGTGTTGACTGTGTAACTCTTAGGTGACAGAATCAGGACCTATGCATATCTGTCTGGATATAAACAAACCTTATACACTTAAGCACTCTCTATTTGACTAGTGTAATTTTCTCTGCTGCTAACTGCATGTACCATCCAATGTGAGTTTTAACCTTTAATTCAACTGACCTGCTGGATTCTTGGCAAGACGGCCAAGAAAGAACACAAAGGAAGCTGGTAATCTTTCTGATGTGCAACTCGTGATCAGTAGCTCCTGATATGCCTTCGGCCGTGAATTGGAGCCACACTGACCTTCCCATCGCTGACTTGGGAAATGAGTCAGCCTGAATTACACTCCAGAGGAGGCAATGCCCATTGCAACTCCACATAGAGCAAGACAGAAATAGAGAAAAACAGCTTGACAAATTCCAGTCATACCATTTTTATTAGCCATGAGTCACGTGAAAGACCATAGGGAGAGAAGGGGCAGAGCTTTTCATGGCTTTGCAATTTAAAAAACAACCACTGTAAAAGCCATCTCTGTGGCCTCTTTTTATCAGGACTTTACGCTATTGATGGAGTGATGGATTTGCCCTGATTGGCTGATTGATCCACCCATTCATTTATCCATCCAAATATTTATTAAGCCTAACTGTGTTCTAACTTAATATTCCATGTCATCAGGTCCATGGCCCTCAAAGTGTGGTCCCCAGATCAGTAGCAGCAGCAGCATCACCTGGAAACATGTCAAAAATGCAGAATCTCAGGCCCACTCTGGACAATCAGAAGCTGGGGGTAGGGTCCAGCAATCTGTGTTTTTTTTTTTTTTCGATATGTGGGCCTCTCACTGCTGTGGCCTCTCCCGTTGCGGAGCACAGGCTCCGGACGCGCAGGCTCAGCGGCCATGGCTCACGGGCCCAGCCGCTCCGCGGCACGTGGGATCTTCCCGGACCGGGGCACGAACCCGTGTCCCCTACATCGGCAGGTGGACTCTCAACCACTGCACCACCAGGGAAGCCCAGCAATCTGTGTTTTAACAAGCCCTGCTGGTTGACTATGATAGATGCTGAATCATGGACCTAGGCAACACCTATGCCAGAAAGACTTCCCTAACCACCCTCTTCTCCCCAGTCTTGACTGGATCCCTTCAAGGCAGGACCCTGCTTCTCTAGATCACTGGTAGGTCTCTATACAGCCTAGTGCAGACTAAGCACGTTCTATTCTCTTAAAAACACTTATTGAATGGATGAACAAGCAAAGGTATAGAGCTTCATATGTGCGGGGTACCCTTCGTTTTGATCCAGTCCAGTTTCATGATTTGTGGATAAGAGAGTAGAGAGCGGGAAGGACTTAGTCAAGATCTCGAGAAAAGTCTCAGACACACCGTGGTCCCAATTACCAATCTAATGCCAATGAACAGAGGATACAGATGACTTTATTCCTCACCCCTCCTTTCTCTTGGAGTTTGACTCCATGACCTAGGTCTCCTTCAGAGAAAATCATCAAGACAAAAACCTCAGATTAAGACTTCCATGGTGGCACAGCGGTTAAGAATCTGCCTGCCAATGCAGGGGACACGGGTTCGAGCCCTTGTCAGGGAAGATCCCACATGCCGCAGAGCAACTAAGCCCGTGTGCCACAACTACTGACCCTGCGCTCTAGAGCCCGCGAGTGACAACTACTGAAGCCCGTGTGCCACAACTACTGAAGCCCACGTGCCTAGAGCCTGTGCTCCACAACAAGAGGAACCACCGCTATGAGAAGCCCGCATACCACAACAAAGAGCAGCCCCTGCTCGCCTCAACTAGAGAAAGCCCACGGGCAACAACAAAGACCGAATGCGGCCAAAAATAAAAAAATTAAAAATAAATAAATAAGTAAATTTATTTTAAAAACCCTCAGAATAAGTATCTCTGTCATGGTTTATGATTATATGAAGGGCTCTGACATGGAAGCTGCTGGCCACCTGTTTGCTCTTCATCTCTACTGAGGACAGAGCAGGAGGGGACGTACTTTATCTAGAGCAAGAGAAAATAATCTTAGAGAAGAAAAACCATCTCCCAACAATGAAAAAAGTAGCATACATTCTTCAGGAGGCTCACATTCATGCATTCGTTCAGTCATTCACTCAACAATATTTACTGAACATCTATGAGGCAGGCATTGTGCAAGGTGCTGGAGATTCAACAGTGAGGGAGACAAATAATCACAAAAATTGATTCGTTGCAATTGAACTAAGTGCTGTGAAGGAAAATTATATGATTCTGTGAAAGTTTTTAATCTGGGGACCTAAACTATTCCAGAAGGGTTCAGGAGGGCTGCCCTAGAAAGTAACATATACTTTGGGACCTGGAGGGTGAACAGGAATCAGTGAAATAATGAACAGCCATACCTGGGAAACATTTCAAATTTTCTTGTCAGGATGGTTTATCTATGTTAGAGAGAAGATATAGGCAGAAGGGAATTTGTGCCCAAAGTTGAAGTCGTTGGTAACTTCTCAGAGCCCTTTGTCACCTAAGTATTTAGGCTTTCTGGTTACAGCCATCAGAGGGCGTATGAACTCAAGGCAGGATTCAGGCCAGGGTTAGATCATCTTCTGTTTGTTTATAAAGCCAAACCTTGGAATAATGACCATGGTCAAGTAATCAATAGCCAGGTTCTTAAAAGAAAGAGTGTGCTGTGAAAGATAAAGATGATTCGCTTTGACTTTCTAAGTCAGCTGGTGCCTTGGGTATTGGGAGTGCCTGAGGACAAAGATAGGAGCATGGAGACGTGATCTGGAAATGCAGTCTAGATTCTGCAGAGACACTGCTTGCTTGCTTTGCTTGCTTATTTATTTATTTATTTATTTACTTCAGAGCGAGAGTGTTGAGAGAGGCAGAAGAAATAATAAATGGAAGAAAGCCTAACTTTCATACACTGCTTGCAAAAGACAGACCAAGAGAATGAGGATGATCGTAATTTGTGTTCAGGAAAGCGTGTGGTGTTGACTGGGAATAGGGCTGTCCCACTGGAAGTAGAATGATCCTTACGCCATATACAACTGAAACATCAACGGGTTCTAGATCTCTTGTGCCAGCAACTCAGCCCATTTTTCTGCTAATTCTGCTACACCTGGGGTCAAATGGTACCCAATGCAATCCTAGGTGATTAACTTCGGTTGAAATTGAGCTTGCTCATAATGTGGTCATGTCCTGTGCGCTAGCACTGTAATTATTAAGGACGGTCATGGGGCTTTTTCTTGCAGCTGGAATTAGTACTAACTTCACCTTGTAACAACTGCAGTGTAGACAGGTGACTCTTACTGTCAAGTGGCAGGCTGAAGTTATAGACAAGAAAACATTTAGCTCCTTGAAAGTAGGGATAATAGCTTCTTCCTCTCTGTATCCTTTGTACCTAGAACAGCACTTGATACTTTGGAGCCAGAGACTTAGGGAGAGGAAGACTTGCGAGGGTGGACCTGGGGAGGGAAGGAATAAAGAGAGGGAAGAAACCTGATCTGAGCTAGCGATAGATGGTTTTCAACTACCTGCATATCAGACTCACTCAGAGAGTTTCTGTGCATTTTAGTTTTTACTGAGTATAACAAGCATAAAGAGAACTGTCCACAGCATTACTGTACAGCTTGATGGACACACATTAAGAAACAGAGCATCATCACCATCTCAGAAGCTCCCCCTATGCCTCTTTCCTGTCATCTCCCAGGACAAAGGGGAAACACTTTCTGGACTTCCAGATGAGTTTTGGCTGCTTTGGAAATATACATATTGGAATTATCAGCATATACTCTGCTGTCTGGCTTCTTTCACTCCATATTAGGTTTGAGATACTGTGTGGAGCATTCGTTTGTTCATACTCATTGTTTATTGTGTTCCTTTGTGTGAATGCAAAATTTATGTAATCTTCAAAGGCAATTGGTTCCTCTTCTTTTTTTTTTTTTTTGCGGTACGCGGGCCTCTCACTGTTGTGCCCTCTCCCATTGCGGAGCACAGGCTCCGGACGCGCAGGCTCAGCGGCCATGGCTCATGGGCCCAGCCGCTCCGCGCCATGTGGGATCCTCCCGGACCGGGGCACAAACCCATGTCCCCTGCATCGGCAGGCAGACTCTCAACCACTGCGCCACCAGGGAAGCCCGGTTCCTCTTCTTTTTTGGCTATTTTGAATAGTACTGTTTTGAACATTTTTGGATATGTCTTTTGGCATGCATAGGGACATTTCTGTTGGGATATATTTCTCTTAGGAGTGAAATTTCTAGGTCATAGGGCACGTGTAAGTTCAGCTTTAGTAGATTTGCCAAGCGGTTTTCCAAAGCGATAGTCCCATTGTTGTCCATACCCACCTGCAGTGTAGAAGAGTCTGCTTGCTCCACATCCTCACCTACACTTAGTTTTGAGTGTCTTTGTCATTTGCACCTTTTTGGTGAGTATGCAGTCATACTGCTTTGTAGTTTTAAGGTGCACTTCCCTGATGAATAATGAAGTTGAGTACCTTTTCCTATGCTTACTGATCCTTTATATAACCACTGTTTCAAATTTACTGCTCTAGTCTTTTGCCCCATTTCCTATTGGGTTTTCTGTCTTTTTCTCCCTGATTTGTGGGAGCTCTTAATACATTCTGTATATGAGTCACTGACGGATTTATGTATTACAAATATCTTCTTCCACTATAGGGTTTACATTTAAACTTTCTTATTGCCCAATTTCAATGAACAGAGTTCTTAATTTTAATATAGTCTGATTTATCATGTATTTCTTTATAGTTAGTGCTTTTAGCGTCATTTCACAAAATTTTTATCTACTTCATGGTAATATTTGTTTTACTTTTTCTTCTAAAAGTTTTATTATTTTACTTTCTTCTTTTAGACATGAAATCCTTTTGGAATCAGCATTTGAATATAGTGTGAAGTAGGGGTCAAGATACTTTTTTTTTTTTCCATTTGGATATCCAGCTGATCCAGCTTCCTTTACCTTTCCCAACTCACTAGTCTTCCTTTGTTATAAATCAGGTGACCATACATGTGTATATCTGTTTCTGGACTCTATTCTGTTCCATCTTCCTATTTGTGTGTCCTCACACCAATATGACACTAGCTTAACTCTGATAGATAATAAGACCTATTATGAGCCTGAGCATAAGTCCTACAGATTTGTTCTTCTTCAAGATGGTCTTGGTTACACTTGACTCTTTGCAGTTCATTATAAGTTTAGCATCAACTTTCCAATTTTTACACAAAAGAACCTGTTGCAATTCTGACTGGGACTGCATTAGATATACTGATCAGTTTGGGAGACTTGACAATTTAGAATATTGTCTTTTTCCTACTCATGTACATGGTATATTTACTTAAGTTTTCTTGTATAGTGTTTTATAGTTTTCGGTAGTAAATAGTCTTGCAATCTTTTGTTAGATTTATTCTTTGGTATCTGATACATTTTGATGCCATTGAACATGGTACCTGGGCAGCTTTTAAACAGTGCTGAGAGTGGACCGTACTGCCTAGAGATGCTGATATAATTCATCTGGGATGAGGACCCGTCCTCAGTGTTCTAATACACAGACAAGTTTGAATACCTATGCTCTTGATCTAGCCCTTTGCCTGCTCTCAGCAAATTGGTTAACCCTTTGAGTCATCATTTCATTATCTGAAAACATGGAATAAGATTATCTGCCTCACCAGGTCAAGAGTGTTCTGTGTTTAGAATTCAGTGCTGAATGTAAAACTCGGAAGCATAATTTGACCTAGATGTTCTATTTTTTATGGATGAATGACAAGATTAATTTTATTTACAAAATACAGTAAAAGCAAACTAATCTGATGTTGATTTGATCTCATTCTCCTGGGGCTGATGAAGGCTCAAGATTGAAAATAGTCATCATCAAGGCAATATAATTCTTCCCCTCACTCATAGGAGAGCCTTCCACTGCTTCATCTAGAACCTGTTCACTCTTATGTTCAAAACAGTTCTAACAGGCATAGTGATCTGGATTCCCAGACTTCAACAGAAGAGCAGAGGCATGAAGAATAGATCAGAGGCAAGACCACTAGAAATAAACCCACAGGCATCGGGGGAAGTGACACACATGGCAAAGATAGATGAGCTCTGGGCTTCCCTGGTGGCGCAGTGGTTGAGAGTCCGCCTGCCGATGCAGGCGACACGGGTTCGTGCCCCGGTCCGGGAAGATCCCACATGCCGCGGAGCGGCTGGGCCCGTGAGCCATGGCCGCTGGGCCTGCGCATCCGGAGCCTGTGCTCCGCAATGGGAGAGGCCACAACAGTGAGAGGCCTGCGTACTGCAAAAAAAAAAAAAAAAAAAAAAAAAAAAAAAAGATGAGCTCTAAGGACAGCAGACTGGAGTCATTTAGTATAAGCTTAAGGGAAAAATGAGTCAGGAACACTGGAGAGTATTATTTTGGTATGCACAGTCCTATAGCTAATTATCATTATGTAAGCCCCAAATCAGCACAAAAATGCTGTGGGATTTTCTTAGGATGGTAAGAAAATGGGAAACCCAGAGTTTTCAAAAAGAATGATGAAAGTGAAATGTTGGCCCTTCTGCTATCTGAAAATACACTGAAATGGTGCTGCTCATCTCTTTGAAATATCAGATAAACGGTATTTTCATTAACCACCTCTCTATGGGTAAAGAGGTAAGCCCTTTTCAACCTCTCTCATTTTATTCCATCTTATGGGGAAATGGTATTAATTATCACTGCACAGCTCTGTCATGGAGGAGGTGAGGGGGGGCACCTCACCTCAAGTCTTTCCTTGATGAGTGAGCATCCCACATTTAACCCTTTGCTTGTCTGTCATTTAATTAGCTTAGAGCTCATGGTTACAACCTTGCCTGACTCACACATTTGATTTCCCTACGTTGTCTTCAGGAGCAAATTTAGAAGCAGGATATTTCCATGGGAATCCGAATTACTCCTCCCTGGAGTTACATCACGCCAATTTCTGCTCCAAAACCTCTGCGCCCAATCGTGAAATAGAATGATCAATACTGCTTTTTATCTGTGAAAATAGACCCTATGAAACTGTTACTCAGCAGAGAAGAAGCCAGAGCACATATTTACTCACACTGAGACAAACTAACCTCAGATTAGTGTCCTCTCAACATCTGGGGAAAGCCTAAGGATCTGGGTGGTAGATGTTGCTTTCTGCCCACAAGCAAGCAAAAACATCTGTAGGAGCCAGACCTTTGAGCATTTCTCTACCTGACTCAGTAAACACTTATTCTGTCAACAAACATTTATTCAGGCCCTTGCTCTGTGTCTGCTGCTGCAGATATCTGGGTAACGGAATCATGGCTCTGACCTACAGGCTTGTTACTCTGGGAACCCGACGACTTGCTGTATTGTTTCATTTTCCTAATAGTAGTATTATAGGGAAATTTAGTCAACATTGAAGCTGCTCTATTTTCTGATAGAAAGATGCCTAATGTATTAGGGGAATTGAGATATGGTTCCTCAAAAGATTTACTCAGCTGTAATTGGGGGGGGGCAGTGGTGTGTAACTGAAGGCCATCTGGGTTTGTGAAGATGAGCATAGACCCTGGGGCTTGACTTCTGGGTTCAGGTCTTAGCTCTCTATCGCTTACTAGCTGTGTGACTGTGGGCACATTGATAAGCTTCTTTGGTTCTCAGTATTCTCATCCATAAAATGGGAATAACATGAATACCTTCCTCATAGTTTGTTGCTAAAATTATTAAATGAGTTAATATACATAAAGAAAGTGCTTCGTTTTTGAAAAGTTGTTCCATCCAGTGGCAAGGTGTGGAGTTGGTAATGGAAGTGATATACCCCGGCGGCGGGGAGAAGTGTTTGATCCATGACATTGTTTAGAATTTCTGATACTTGGTGATAATTTAAAAAGACTCATTTTAGTTTAGATTATTATTAGTCTAGATTGTTATTCTTTTGAAACTACCCACCGACAATGTACCCCCTTATTGCCTGCACCTGCGGCAGCCTGTGCATCACCCTATACCCCTCCTCATCCACTGCATACACTAGTTCCAACTTCTACAGTTAAGGAAGCCCCCTCTCCATATTTCTTATCAAAATCTTTGACATTTAAATTACAGGCTGACGTCAATACCTAAAAGGGATTTGCTTCAATAACTAGCACTAGGGACTTTCCTGGTGGCACAGTGGTTAAGAATCTGCCTGCCAATGCAGGGGACAAGGGTTCGATCCCTGGTCCAGGAAGATCCCACGTGCCACGGAGCAACCAAGCCCATGCGCCACAACTACTGAGCCCAGATAAAATGCGTCCCTTCATTGTGCCTTGATTTTCTCATCTATGAACTGGAGAAACATATTGGTCAAAGAGCAGAGGACCTGGTGAGAGAGAACTGCAATTCTTTTGATCCTTCTCCTTTATTAGATCATCTGGTATTTTATGGCAGGAAGTCTAGAGCTGGCATACAACTGGCACTTAAGACATGTTTGTTGAATGAATGAATTGATGAATTCTTACATGAATGAGTAAAATAAAAATGATAGGATGACAGACACCTCAGAGAACTTTCCCTCCCTTGACTTAAACATCTTATCAAGATTTGCAAATTGTATTAGAATTACTAGGCCCCATATCTTAGCACCCACTCTCTTAGAGTCATTTCCAGGCAATGAACTCAGAGCAACACTATTTACCTTCTTTGAAGAAAACTATGGTTTTCGCTGATTATAGTGGTAGAAAATTATGAGTAGTATTCACTTGATCATGTATTAACAGAAATCAAAATCTCAGAGTCAAATTGCTAAGGCCACATACAGTTCTTCCTAGTTCACACATCTCCCAGGCAGCCAATTATACATTTATTTTCTTGCTTTGAAATATGGTGATTTAAAAAGCAACAGTGGTTGAAAATCTTCTCTCCTGTTGTTTAATCTCAACCTTTTAACTCTACCGTCTAAAGCACCCAGTAACATTTTCCTTTTTTTATAATGGTACAGTTTAAAAGTACATGTATGGACAACTACTCAGCAATAAAAAGGCATTGACTGTTGATACACACAATAACTTGGGTGCATCTTTAAAGTTGCTGAGTTTCAAAAGCCAGTCTCTGGGCTTTCCTGGTGGCACAATGGTTAAAAATCCTCCTGCCAATGCAGAGGACATGGGTTTGAGCCCTGGCCCGGGAAGATCCCACATGCCGCAGAGCAACTAAGCCCGTGCGCCACAACTACTGAGCCTGTGCTCTAGAGCCTGTGAGCCACAACTACTGAGCCCTCCTGCCACAGTTACTGAGGCCTGTGCGCCTAGAGCCCTTGCTCTGCAATGGGAGAGGCCACCGCAATGAGAAGCCCATGCACCGTGGTGCAGAGTGGCCCCCGCTCGCCACAACTTGAGAGGGCTCACACACAGCAGTGAAGACCCAATGTAGCCAAAAAAAAAAAAAAAAAAAAAGAATAAATAAATAATTAAAAAAAAAAGCCAGTCTCCAAAGATTATATACTTTTGGTTCATATATTGAGTATCAAAAATTAGTAAACAGAGATCTCAATTAAAATAGAGTCAGAAGGCCAGAAGCAGGAAATCTCATGCACCACAGGAAGAAGAAAGACTTCCTCTTTTTGCCTGGCAAGAACTCAGCCAATGAGAGACCTTCACAACTTTGCCAATGAGAAGTCATTCTGCTTTGAACTCTCAATTCCTCCAATGAACTCTTTGTTTGCTGTAGCCCTCCCAATTTCCTTTCCCCTCTTTAAAAGAATTCTCTCCTTGTTGGGTTTGCGGAGGGAACTTCCACATGGCTCATCATGATTATAGACCTCAAAACTGCAATTTTTTGCTGATATCAAATAAGCCCATTTTTGCTGGGGAAATAACTGGCAGTCTATTTGTTCTAAGTCAACACAGCATTCTTGAAATGACAAAATTATAGAGATGGAGAATGTACTAGTGGTTGCCAGGGGTTAGGAAGAGGGGAAGGGAAAGAGGTGGCTATGGTTATAAAAACATAGCATGAGGGACCTTTATGATGGCACAGTTCTGTATCTTGACTGTGGTAGTAGTTATCTGAATCTATACTTATGATAGAATTGCATACAAGTAACTATACATGCACAAATAAGTGTATACAAAACAGGTGAATCAAATCTATAGATAGTACTAACAGCAATTTCATGGTTTTTATATTGTAATACTACAGTTATATAAGATGTTACTATTGGGGGAAACTTGGGGGAAGAATATATGGGATCTCTGTTATTATTTCATACAACTCAATATGAATTATCTTAAAATTATCTCAGAATTAAAGTTTTTTCAAAGTATATTTGTATTTTACAGGTATCTCTCTCTATATATATGTATAAACACACACTATAAAACTCTGTTTAGACATCCACCTTAAGAAAGTAGAACATTATCATTCCTTTGATGGTCCCGCATCCCTCTTTCTAACGCCAATTTCCCCTTCTCACCTCCAAGAGGAAACACTGTCCTGAATTTTTTGTTTATCATTCTCTTGCTTTTCTTTATTAATTTTAACACATGGGTATACAATAAAGACTGTATCAGTATTGGTTGTAATAACCAAAAACTGGACATAAACCCAAATATCCATCAAAAAGATAATAACTGGGGCTTCCCTGGTGGCGCAGTGGTTGGGAGTCCGCCTGCCGATGCAGGGGACGCGGGTTCGTGCCCCGGTCTGGGAAGATCCCACATGCCGCGGAGCAGCTGGGCCCGTGAGCCATGGCTGTTGGGCCTGTGCGTCCGGAGTCTGTGCTCCGCAACGGGAGAGGCCACAACAGTGAGAGGCCCATGTAACGCAAAAAAAAAAAAAAAAAAAAAAAAAAAAAAAGATAATAACTAATAAGTTTCAGTCAATTCATACAAAGGGAAAATAACGATGATTGAAATAAACTGGTCATATGAATCAGCAAGGTGATTCTCAAAAACATAATTTTGGCAAGAAAACAACGTAGCAGCAATACATCTAGTATAAGGCTATGTACATAAAGTACAAAACCTATTTGAAGCCGAACTATATTGCATAGGATAAACCATATTAGTATTTTACTTTGTAAACGGAACTATCGAACCCCTAAGGCTTTGGGGGAATACAGGAAAATTTGATCATTTGCCTCCAGGATGCTGACAGCAGTACCATATCAACGGTCTTTAGAATTTCTTTGGGTGACCCTGGTTCCCTTTTCAAATCTGCTTCCATTCCCTGGTGAAATGATTTGAAGTGAAAATGGGGTCATTTCCCCCATTTTTGAGAAGGCACTTGAAAGATCGTGCTGGCTGCCACTTGAAACTTTGACTGGTTCTGGAATAATAAAAATCACCTGAAGTTCATCTCATTGGAAGACCTGAAGAAAATCGCATTATTTTGCAGAGTTGCTGACAATCTATGCAACCCATCACGTGGTTTATATAAATAGTCACAGTTATTATCAAGTGAGCAAGGGCTAGGGAGTGCAGGTGCTGATGCATGCAGATTGGTGCAATTTTAAAACAAATCATCAGTTGGTTTTTCATCTTTAGTATCAGCCTTTTCCTCTCCTCTGAGAATATGCATTTATGGAGCTATGGCTATCCTGATGATTGATGATCTAACAGGAATACTAACAGAGCCCTCATTCCTTTCCAGGTACTATTCTAAGACTTCAGATGTGTTGAGTTGCTTAATCCTCACAACAAACCTGTGTGGGAAACTGAGGCATGAGGGGTTAGAGAATCTCTTCAAAATCACAGGCCTGGCTTGGGGCAGAGCTAGGATTCCATCCCAGGCAGTCCACACTCCGAAGAACCATAGGCAACTATTGCTACAAAGCAATACATATTTGTGTGTTTCATGAATAGACATATTTCAATATAGACAATGGAAAAGGTCAGCCTAAATGGTGAAAAATCTGAAATACATTTAAGACACGTGGCTTTATAATTCTTCAGCTCAGTAAACTCATTCTTTCAGTAGTATTTATACTTAACAGAGATAAAACAGGAAGTGTTGCTTAACTAGGGCTGTTTTCTTATAGGTTAGACTCTAGCTATATGTTGGGCTTTAGATTTCACCAGGGAGCAAGGAACTACACACACACACACACACACACACACACGAAACTGATCCTTAATAAGCTCAGGGAAAGATTTTCAATGAATGTGTATAAGAAGCAGCAATGGGGGCCAGGTGTCTATTTTTAATACCCTCCCTCCCCACTCTCTTCTCCTCACCTCTCCCCCCTCCCTTCTCATCACTTCTCCCCCATGCCTCCCCCACCCATCCCACCTCCCTTTTCCCCCCCTTCTGCCCCTCCTCTCCCAGATAATGCTTAAGCTCAGCCAGGGTTAAGAACACTGCATCATCGGTCAACTGTGCTTCTCAAAGAAGAGCTCCTTGAATTACCAGAGAGTAATTTTACCTTGAAAATCAGAGTCATCTAAGGTACTTGTTAAAAATACAGTCACGGGCCACCTGAGTCCGAATCGCTTATAGACACACTGCTTATTTTAAAAGAGTGATGCGCAAAGGTGTATCTTCAAATGAGAAGGTGTGGTGAGAAACAGTCCCCAGCTGTGGGCAGGGTATATAGTAATTGTAATAAAGACATTTTCTTAATTCTAGCTGAGGTTGGTCATCTTGTCCTATGTTTACGGCCTTATGAATTTCTTCACCTGAAATGCCTGCTAGCTCCCTAAACCAGATCATATTCGTTTACTTGTCTTTTTCACATTAATTGGCAGGTATAACATATTCTCTATTTATTCAGACTCTGGTAGATATTTATTGAGCATTGTACTGTAGCGCCAGGGCTGTTTCAGGTGCTGGGAATGCAATCCAATGAAGCACAGCAAGGCTGCTGCTCTTGTGGGGTCTGCTCTATAGATGTGCGGGAAACAGACACTAAGGTACAAAAGAAATGCTGTAATATTAGATTTTGCTAAGTATATAATGAAAAGTCTCAATATAATGAGAAAGTTACTAGTGCAAGAGGGAATAGTTTCTGTTCTGGAATTGGCTCGTACTTGCTTGCGAGAGCTGACTGCTGAATTTTCAGGAGTTTTTTAAGCTGGTTGTTAAACACAGCCTTTATTAAAGTTTAACTTATGTCAACTTAAAATTAAATAAAGTGAATTAAAAACAAAAGCAGTAAGTACTCAAAACTTCGTTTTCTAATTACTGCTTGGCTGTGATCGTCCCTATGGGTTATGTAAGGTGTTACCTCTTTCTAATTCCAGCATCAGGATATCACGTTGGTAGCTTGAAAGAGGACATGGGAGTATGTACACCACAGAAATGGGCAGAGGCTACAAATCTGGGCTTGATTTATTGTTTTGCTGATTGTCTAAAACTTAAGAAAGTTATGGAGAGAATATTAATACTGCAAATTCAGCTGAAAAATGTCTCGTATCAGGAGCTGTTCCATTGGATTAGCAATCAAAAAATGGAACAAAACATTCTTTCACTTTTTGAGCACTGTTCTCCAATTCCTCATTTTCTGTTGACCAGGCCATCAGTATTTTCTTCCCCACTCCCATACGCAAACTCCTCCCAAGTTCAGAATTCTCTGGATTATTTAGAAACAAAACCAAAACCCCTGGGGAGAAATGCTGATCAACTGGGAACCAGCCTCTTTGTTTCACTCTGAGGTCCCTCCCTGGCTGAGGCCTCAGTCCCCATTACAGCTTAATAGGCTGGATCTGACAGAGCTCAGAGATGACATCGAAAAGACTTGGATTGTTTCTCATTCCTGTTGTCAGTCAGTCAAGCCTCCAGACTGGAGACTCTACCAGTCCTTTCCAGTGCCTCCTGGAGATGGCTTGGATTGATCAAGCCTGAAACCACCCCCTAAGAATGTTAGGTCTTGGAGGCTTTTATATATAGAATAGATAAACAACAAGGTCCTACTGTATAGCACAGAGAACTATATTCAATATCCTATGATAAACCATAATAGAAAATATATATTTTTTTAAATATACAGGTAATTCCTTGGCGGTCCAGTGATTAGGACCTGGCGCTGTCACTGCTGGGGCCTGGGTTAGATCCCTGGTCGGGGAACTAAGATCCTGCAAGCCCTGTGGTGTGGCTCCCCCCTCCGCCAAAAAAAGGGTATATATATGTATAACTGAATCACTTTGCTGCACAGCAGTAATTAACAACTTGTAAATCAAGTATATTTCAATTAAAAAAAAAAGAATGTTACGTCTTGGCCAACTGCACTGAGCTGCCACATGGCTTCCACTCACGTTCTACTATCAATTTTTTCCAACTGTTCTCAATTGTATCTTTCAAGGAAGGTTTTTTAAAAAAAATCTCTGTGCCCAGGCGTGCTATAAAACAGGAAATCAAGACATGGAAACCAAGATCTCTGTTTTCTGGGTTTTTCAGGTAGACTTGTTAGACAAGCTATGTTTGTGTATAAATTCAAGGTCATTCCAATGGCAGTATTTAGTAGGATCTAATAGAATTTTAGTTCAGAAAAGAGTGCCACTCTGAACTAAAACAATCAGCAATAGTCTAAATATGGATTTAATGGGGACTTCCCAGGCGGTCCAGTGGTTCAGACTTCACCTTCCAATGCAGGGGGTGCGGGTTCGATCCCTGGTTGGGGAGCTAGGATCCCACATACCTTGCAGCCAAAAAACCAAAACATAAAACAGAAGCAATATTGTAACAAATTCAATAAAGACTTTAAAAATGGTCCACGTCAAAAAAGAAAAATCTTTAAAATAAATAAATAAATAAATATGGATTTGATGAAAATCAGAGTTTCAATCCAAATTTGCCTCCCTTGATCGGACCTAAGTATTTAGGAAAGATAGTCAAGGAAGAGAAACAAGATGCAGTGAGTGGGAGAGGTCAAGAGCACGGTGGGGCTAATACCTGCATCCCTGCATGTGATGGAAGGGCTGTGGGACAAGGGAAGCCAGGAATGGCTCCTGTTCTCTGTTTCTTTGGCTCTCCATCCTGCCCTTATTTCTCATCTTGCCTTTCTGCTTCCTCAAGGCAGGAAACACGGGTGGTGAAAACAAATTTCCCTAAAGCATAGAGATACATACTCTTTCACTTCTGCTCACTTCTCGTGCCAAGAGCATAGAATTTGGAGACAGATTCCAATCCAGACCCGTCCATTTCTGGGCTGTGTGACCTTAAGGGTGTTTTGTTTTGTCTTTTAGCCTCTTTGAATCTCATGTAATTCATCTATAAATGGGGATTTGGAAGATTTTCCTTGTAGAGCCAGAGGGATTGAATGAATCCATGTTATGACTGTCTATCATGTTATGATGCCCGTTATGACTAACAGACAGTGGCCACAAATGTCAACTCTTCTACAGTGGCTTTTCCTGTGACATTTATTTATCTTTGAATTTATTGCTGGAGGCTGTTTTCCTCCTGCATCCTCTCTGGTCACCTCTGTTCTTCCAAGTCTTACTTGGTTCCTTTGGTGTGGAATCTTTTATATAATTGATGAAGAAACGAATGAATGGGTGGACAGAGCAAGGACCACCGTGAACTCTTGTTTCTGTAGAGAAGCTCTGAGGGAAGGTTGTGTGTCACGTTGCTTCCTTTTTGGTTCCAGTTACCCCTTTGTCTTTTTTTTAAACTGTAAGATCACAGCAGGCCTTGATCACTATTCCTGCTCTAACATTGCAAGAATGGCTTCCGGGACATTGGCTGGGAGAAAATAGCAGAACTTGGCTTTGAGTTCCATGAACAAAGGAGTTCTGAGCACTTCTAACAGTATTTGATGACATTATTTCTCCCATTGTATGCTGTTTCCTGCATCCTTGCTGCTGTGTATTGATTCAAAGTGTCTAAAAAGGGTACTGCAAAGGGAAAACTGAAATCATAGGATGTCTCCTACAGAGCATGAGACAGAATGGAGGTGGCGGGGAAAGGAAACAGATATGGAATAAGGCAATTTGGACAAGGGACAATAAGAATAAAAAGAAAAAGAACATTATAGTAGTGAGGATAAAGGAGAAATATGTGGAAAATATTCCTTTGTCAATTCCTAGAATTTTAGGCCCCTAAGGGAGGTTCTGAACTCTTTTTTGTCTGAATGTTAGGAGGGGACCTAATTTTATTCTTGGCACAGGAAGGTCAGATGACAGAATTCTCAGGGTTGTAAGGAACTGTATGTTCAAATGGTGTCACACCATCAGTGATATACAGTCTCCTCTTCTGAATCATTGCCTAAAAGGAATCTAAGCTGAACTTGATTGCCACCAAACTTGTGGAGCTCACTACATACGGTAGAGGGCCATTTCCTACTTGCCCTTCTCTGTGCTTAACTGAAATCTACTTCTCCATCATTTCTACATGCTTGCATTGTATGCAAGCTCCAGCTTCCTCCTGTTGAGGGACCTCTGGAAAGTTACAAGTTCTGAGCTTTAGTTTCTTCATCTACAAGATTAGTATAATAGTATTTAGTTCATCCAGGTGTGGTAAAAATTAAATAAAAATAATGCATTTAAAGCAATGAGCATCCTTAGGTCCTTCCATGAAGTTTATCTGCTGTGTTTTCCAGGTCTCCCCAATCTGAAAGTCTTTCAGTCCAGCTATCATCCTTCAAAATCCTTCCTGGTTTTCAGATTCCATTGAAATTATTCGTGACCACTTCCACTCTCATCTAACGCTTGCATCACCTACACATAGAGCTCACAGAATTTTGAGAATATGAAAGGATGTAGTTGACCTGATCTATGAATTCAGATTCCCTCCTATTAAGTTAAAGGTCTAACAGCTGCTTTGCGCCCTGTCATAGAGATCCCCAAATCCTCGGACGCCCTGAGATCCTTTAGATAAGCTACCAATGATTCCAGGAAAACATATAGAGTAGTATCTATCTGCTTAAAAGCACAAATTCATTTTTTATATTATTATTGTCTTTACACTTTAAATCTTACTTTATGTTATACTTATAAAAATACTGTATAATTATGATAGACAAAGGAGAAAATAAATATCCAGCTTATACAAAATATTCATATTTAATTGTTTTAGGAATTTTGTTTATATCCTTCAGAATTTTTTTTTTCTGTTTAATATCCAAAAAGAAAACACATTTGTTTTACGAATTATCAACAGATCTTCTGTTTCACTCTTACCATCTATTTGGAAAGATCTTTAAAGTTCAATTCATGTATTTAAAAAATTTTAATGCCCGGATAATATTCCAAGAATTGTTTCCTCAATTACCTACAGTTGGGCAATTTTGATTCCAAATCTTTGATTTTGTAAACAGTACTGCAGTGAACATTCTTGTACACATCTCTCTCTGCACTTATGTGACTCTTCCCTTAGAGTAAGTTTAAAGGGAACTGGTGGATCTAAATGTGTGTTTCTTTAGGTGTGTTGGAGAAGATGATCAAGAGGATGTAACCACTGATTGACCCTAGACTGAGGCCTGAGCAATCACAGCCTCCTCACCCCTTCCCCATCCTTGGAAGGAAAGCTCTGCACACCCGTCCCACAGTGGGAGCCATTTTCAAGGACACGGCCTTGAGAGAGTAAGGTGTTGTTGAAACCATCTGGACGGTTTATGCGACTGAACCTCGTTAAGGCCTCTACATGAACTTTTAAGATTGTGGCACGTGGGTGCAAAAATCTACTTGCTTTGTGACACCCAAGAAAAACCTGGTAAGTAAGTTCCCTTGCTTGTTAAAACCTACCACCTACCAATCAGGAGTGGCCCACCTCCTTCTTCAGTCTCTCTTTGCGCTTCAGTGAGAGGGGTCAGTTTGTGAACCAACAAGGTCTATTGAATTCATATTCACAAATTGACACCAAAAAAGAAGGTACAGTCAGCCCTCCCTATCCACAGGTTCTGCATCCACAGATTCAACCAACCGCAAATGGCAAATGTATATATTTCCTAATTACAGAAATTTCCAAAAAGCAGAACTTGAATTTGCCACGTCCCAGGAACTATATATATAGTATTTACATTGTATTGGGTGTTATAAGTAATAGAGAGATGATTTAATTATAGGAAATGATGTATGTAGGTTAGATACAAGTACTACACCATTTTATATAAGGCACTTGAGCGTCCATGGACTTTGGTATCCTTGGGGGTCCTAGAACCAATCCCTCCATGGATAACAAGGGATGACTGTATCTACACGGTGTATAAATGTGCTGATTTCCTCACCTAGTCTATGATTATTAAATAGAAAGAACTTAGAACAATGCCCAGCTCAATAAATGTTTCTATTGTGCTCACTGTCACCATTATTCAATTACTGCTGTTTAAATTTTTTTTTTAATTTAAGTATAGTTGATTTACAATGTTATGCCAATCTCTGCTGTGCAAAAATTCACCCCCCTTTTTTTTTGTCCACACCGTGCAGCATGTGGGATTTTTTTCCCCGAACAGGAATCAAACCTGTACCTCTTGCAGTAGAAGCGCAGAGTCTCAACCACTGGACCGCCGGGGAAGTCCCTACTGCTCTTTTCTTGATGTTGTTATCATTTTCCATTTTTTTACTAGTGGATATCTGTGATGTAATTAAAATGGACTACTTGCTTTTTTCCTAAAAGTATCCCACAGCTCTAATCTCTGTATCTTGCTCATGTTTGTTCTGATTGTAATGTCTTTCTCTTTCATCATCACCTGTCAATATCCTCTGCACCCTTCAAGGTCTATATCATATAAACAAACTTCATTAATTTTTTTTTCTTTTGAAGCCCTCAACTGCATAATCTCTTCATCCTTGTAATCCCTAATAGTTTTCAGGATATCTCTGATGGAATTATAGCCATTTGTGTTCTTGGTTTAGGATGTAACTACAGTTGACCCTTGAACAACTCTGGGGTTAGGGGTGATGACCTCCTCGCAGTCAAAGTTCCATGTATGACTTTACAGTCAGCCCTCCGTGTGGCAGCTGTGCATCCTCGGATTCAACCGCCTATTGGATCATGTAGTACTATTGTACATATTTATTGAAAAAAATCCACATATAAATGGACCCGTGCAGTTCAAACCCATGTTGTTCAAGGGTCAACTGTATTAGAATGTAGCTTATTTAAATTTGAGGATTTTGTCTTTTTCATAGCTGCATCCCCAGCAGTGCCTAGCACTCTGGCAGAGACATATTAGGTGTTAACTAAACAAGTGTGGAATTGAAGAGGCTAGATGCTAACAAGGTACCATCATCTTATGGCAAGGTACCTTGCCATACAACCAATTGTTTATTACAAAGAATCTAATTTGTAGGCAAATCATCATGGAAGGCGATTTGTCATCCCTTTTAGCAGCATATGTTGCCTTCAGGGACTTCCGGCAAGTCATAGGCTCACTTAATAATCATATCTGAGGTTGCCTTTATGGAAATTTATATCCCAGAATACAGATTTATGCTTGACTGGCTTCCCCAGGGCTCACAAGTCATACCACCCTCCTCCTCTTTGTTGGTCATGGCACATTTGCACTGAACGATTCAAGATGGTTTGCCACACAGAAGTCAATGAAAATTGCTTTTCATAACAATGAGAATTCCTTGCTCCGGCATGGAGATGTTGAGTTTATAAAGTGATTTCACAGATGTTATTGCACACTTTCAAATGCCAGCTGAATAGGCTGAAAACTGTGGTTTAAAAAAAAAATTATCAGTTTTCATTTCTGTTGATGTATCGGATCATTGCTGAGTAAAGTGTTTTTAGTTGGTAAGTGTGGTCCACCCAGCAAGACCTAAAGACCACAGAGCCCAGTGGCATCCTGAATATCACTATAGTTCTATCCATTTAAGCATTCACCCTGAACCCTAGGTCTGTACCTGTTTCTCATCCTTCAGCTGAGATGAAAGCTAGAGTGCGACTAAGGAGTCGTCAGACAACTATAATACCTAGTGACTGATATTCATTCCTGAAAGCCAGAGGTGGGGATCATGTCTAATCCAGACCCAAAATATGTTTTTTCAGGTTAATCTCCCAGGCCAAAGTTGTCTTTGTAGTAGTAGCTGACACACTGTGCTTTATGGAAAGTCCAAAGGGGACATAGGGAATTTATAGATAGAAGCTCAGACCGGAAGTGGCACCTAAATTCTAAGTTCAGTCCTATTGTTGGATGATTTGCCATTTTCAGCCAGGTCCCACTAGGATCTGCGATGGCTTGAGAGATTGCCATTGGATCAATACTCACACTGCAGTGTTTCAGGCTGCGGTTTCTATAATGTGGGAGGAAGGGGGCTCAGGATGTTTAAGTCGCAGGGAAGAGAGGGAGATCTGGAGAAGAGGGGTGTAATTTGTGGAGCCAGGAAGCCTTCTGGCCTCCGAAGCGGTACAACAAAACCCTTGTTGCCTTCTTATTAAGATGTGCTCTCAATGGATTATGTAATTATGAGGGAATGAATGAAATATGCCTTCTATTTCTCTGTAATTCAAGTAGACCCACTTAAAAAAATATGTTATGAACGGAGCCTTCGAGTATATTAGTAATGTTTTATTTCTTACTCTGGGGAATAAGAACACAACTTTCTTTGTGTTATATTTTCTATCTTGTGCTACATCTTAAATTTCACAAAACATATTCTACAAGGGAAGGAAAAAATCTGATGTACGGCTTCTTATAGTTAACTAATAAATGGTTGATTAGTGATATTATAATATTTTTCCTTTTCACATCAATTCCACTTCTGGTGATATGGACCCAGCATGGGGTAGGAGAAGTGAAGCATGAGGGTCACTTAAAATTATGTGAAGATAAGGTTACCGTATAGTTATGGAGGCACAGTGACAAGATAGAAAGAAAAGCTTATCTTTCAGCCTTGCGCTTGTGCCCTGTTACTGGACCACATTGCCTGAAGTACACTGTGAATTGTTAATGTAAACAATTACATATATTCATATGCATGCCACTACTGTTTAGAATCACATGTTGGTATTTCGTACACTAAGAGCCTCCAAACACTGGAGGAGTCTGGCCATTCCCTGGCTGTAAAGGAACCCCTGCTGGTGACCTACTCCAGTGCAGAAAAAGACAGTGAACTCCGAGTATGGAGAAAAAGGTTCTAGTTTCACACCCAGTGGGCCATGGAAGTCAGTTCTTAAAGCCTTCCTTGTCTCTTCTCAAGGCTCAAATGCAGTGAAATATAGCACTCTGATGAATGAGGACTCCTTCGAGGCTTTAAGCATAATTTGTATATTTTAATGACAGCTAAAGTTGACTAAGCCTTTCTTCTGTTCCCAAGTTCTTTACCTATATTATCTTATTTAATCTTCCCAATAACCCTATGTGATAGGCCCTATGATTATACCCCTTTTGATGAAGAGGACATCAAGGCTTAGAAGGGTTAAGTATTAGTTTTCTGAGCTAGAATTTAACCTGAGGGCTGTCTAACTTCAGAGCCTATGTGTTTCAACAATTTGGCATTCTATCTATACCCACTATGGGCAATCAGAAGGCTCTGACTGACTTCTCGACTCTGGCACAGTGATGGAGGGCTCCAGCCTGGCCTGAGTACAGTCAGGGGTTTCTACAAGCCCCTGATATTTCAGCACTACCTGTCTTCATAAGACTTATCCACATTAAACTAGAAGCTAAGGATCATCTACTAATATGATTCCCAAACTGTATGCCTAAAATCCAGCCATTTGGTAAAACTTTGGCTAGAAGTAAGGGGAAGAAATGGAAGTTCTGACTGTAGTATGATTTGGAAAACCATTTTATAATGTTTCTTTTCTTAAGATTTTTCAGATATATTTTGATTTAGCAATAAACAATAAGGAGAGAGGAAGGGAAGACATTTCAATCATCTTACAAATATTGTTAAAAAGATGCATCCCTTTGGGATACGTAATTCTTAACCAAGTGTCACTTTTTAAAATTCAAATGTCCTTGGGTAGGATGACTGACTATGTTAATTGATAGGAAGGCAAATCTAACAGAACAGTTATGTATCTGGGCTGTGGAATCATACAACTCTGGGTACAAATTCAGCTATCTCATACTTGTTTTGTGTACAAAGAAAGTGGATAAAACAATTCAAACCATCCTGTAACCCAGAGCATTTGCCCTAGTAGTGATTAGACATGTACCATCCAGATCCACCATAATCTTTTCAAATGCTAACAACAAAAAATTGAATTCAAATTCTTAAAAAAAAAAAAAGAGTTCTGTTGTAGGCACAGTGGGCTCCAAGCTGAAAATTATTTCATGGGGATCCAGGTTCTCTCTCTGTTTCTTTTGGCTACACTTTGTTCCCCGTTGGCTCCATTCTTTTTAAAAAAATTTTTATTTGATATTATAGTTGATTTACAATGTCGTGTTAGTTTCAGGTGTACAGCAAAATGATTCAGTTATATACATATATCCATTCTTTTTTCAGATTCTTTTCCATATAGGAATATTGAGTAGAGTTCCCTGTGCTATACAGTAGGTCCTCGTTGATTATCTATTTTATATATAGTAGTGTGTATATGTTAATACCAAACTCCTAACTTCTCCCACTCCCATCCTCCCCACATTTCCCCTTTGGTAATCATAAGTTTGTTTTCGAAGTCTGTGAGTCTGTTTCTGTTTTATAAATAAGTTCATTTGTATCATTTTTTTTAGATTCCACCTATAAGTGATGCCAAATGATATTTGCCTTTCTCTGTCTGACTTACTTCACTTAGAATGATAATCTCTAGGTCCATCCACGTTGCTGCAAATGGCATTATTTTATTCTTTTTTATGGCTGAGTAATATTCTACTGTATATATGTACCACATCTTCTTTATCCATTCCTCTGTCAATGGACATTTAGCTTGTTTCTATGTTTTGACTATTGTAAGTAGTGCTGTGATAAACACTGGGGTGCAGGTGCCTTTTCCAATTGTGGTTTTCTCCAGATATATGCCCAGGAGTGGGATTACTGCATCATATGGTAGCTCTATTCCAATAAAGGCTGGAGAGGGTGTGGAGAAAAGGGAACCCCCTTACACTGCTGGTGGGAATGTAAATTGATACAACCATTATGGAGAGCAGTATAGGGGTTCCTTAAAAAGCTAAAAATGCACTTTCCTAATGGGATGACAAGATAGCTACAAGTCAGTCCAGTCTTATATTCAGTTTCAACTTCAGAACTGAAATGCTTTATTTACTTTTTTTCCCCCAAAGCAAAGTACTGGGTTAGTTTTGATTGAAGATGTTGGCTTGGCCTAGGTAATGTTCCCATTTCTCCAGCCATTCACTCTGGTTAAGAGGATAGGTTGCTTCAAGAGATAGGCCTGTGCCCAGCTCTCCCACAAATCATGTCATGTCAGTAGAGAGGAGAGTGATTTCCTCGAGACAGTTTGAGTATTTTACTAAAGATGGGGGTTGGTGAATTGTGGGCAGGCAAAAGAATAAAATTCTGTACATAAACCTGTAAGAAAGATCTGTGCACTACTGGATATAAATAGGGCCCGTTCCCTCACTGGCACAAAATATACATCATTCCAGCAGGGAGGCTTGCCAGCCACCTGATGGATGGGTCTGCTGCTTTCTAGGCTGTTCTGAGTTCTGCTGTAGCTGCTGATTTGAAAAGTCCCCTCCTGCATACCACTGACACCTGGCACACTAGCTTAAGAGCCAGAGGGGGAATTTTCTTCATCCTTTCTTAAAGATGCAATTGTTTCTGACAGCCAGTGTCATCTGCGGTGAGAGATGTCACAGCAGACAGCTGAGCTCAAGGAGACTGCTAGTCTTTGTTGATGGTATTAACTCTTACCTAGAAAAGCCAGAGCACTGAAATGTTTGGGTTTGAGGGATTTTCTTAGTAAAATATGTAGTAGGGCAAGGGCTCCCAATGCAATCACACACAACCCACGTACTTCCCCTGTCACCAGCCATCACATGGTGCTCAATTCATTTGTTCAAATATACTACAGTGTAAACTCCACGAGGGGCAAACTTTGGGTCTCATTGTTTGCTAGCACAGTGGCTAGCACAGTGCTGGGCAGGCAGGAGAAACTGAAAAAGTATCTGCCAAATAGTTGAGTGAATGACTGAATATAGGAATTTTAAAAGAAATGTAGCACTCATGTGGGTATATTTTATATGTGTGTGTGCTTATGTGTGTGTATGTATATGTGATTGCTGTCTTTTTCATCTATTGCTCATATGGGAAATTGAGACATAGTTTTTAGGGAATTTGTATAAAGCCCAACAAGAAATTAATATCATGGCTGTAATATATAATAGATTATTTTAGCACTATTTTTTTTTTTTTTTTTGCGGTACGCGGGTCTCTCACTATTGTGGCCTCTCCCGTTATGGAGCACAGGCTCCAGACGCGCAGGCTCAGTGGCCATGGCTCACAGGCCCAGCCGCTCCGCGGCATGTGGGATCCTTCCGGACTGGGGCACAAACCCGTGTCCCCTGCATCGGCAGGCGGACTCTCAACCACTGTGCCACCAGGGAAGCCCTTAGCACTATTTTTGAAGTCTCTCATAGAAATTACTCAGCTGGCTCAAATATATTCCCTTTTTACAGTGTTTTCCAACCCATTTGTATCATACTTCATTCAACATATACTCATTACAGAATTCGTGTTTTCCAGACATGTTTACCGTCTCATTTTGATGCTGAACCTCACAACTAGTAGGTATTATAACTCAACCTACAAAGGAGGAATAGAGACTTAGCAGGTAATGTGACACATCCATCAGCAAGAAGAGCCAATGGCAGCCAAGAATCACACTGAATTCTCCTGATCCCCAGTCTGATGCTCGTCTCCACTGGGAAATCTACTGAGTATAGGGTATTGTCTGTTCCTGTGGAGTCTCAGGAACTTTCCTCTGTCTAGTGAACTTGGTGTCTGACATGCCCATTTACTGGGCTTCAGTGATGCATGGTTATAAAACGAGAGCTGTCAGGCACATTACTTTCCACAATTATGGCTGATGCTGGAACTCAGTCTAGACTTGCTGTTGATTTCTCATTCTTTTCAGACATTAAGTTAATGAAATGGAATATAAAACTAAAGGTCACAATAGGCACAATTCTCTTTGGCTCATGAGATCTGAGTCACCATTTTTCAATGATTGATTTCTGGCAGAAACACAGTTTCAGATTTTGATCAGCTCATCAAAAATAAGGACAGGAGAATAACAATTTTCAAGTACAAGAAGGATCAGATTTCTCTGTCTATATACCTCACCAGAGCTGGTTTTTGTTGTTTGTTTGGTTTTTTTTGATGTTGTCAACCCTTGGATATCTGACTTCTTAATCAAGATTATTAAGATAAATAGTGTTTTTGGACTCTGAGCTCCTGTCACAAATACTCCACAAATTTTCTTAAATGTGTATGCTTTGGAGTTTTAAATCATGAATGGTAGAAATAATACTGATAGTAACATGGATAAATAACTATAATTTCTTGAGTCTAACTAGTATCTTTCTTCCAATGAGGTCAAAAAATCCCCATGAATTATTTTTCATGTACTTTGGTTATTTCCCATGTAAGCAAATCAGGGTACGGAGAATTTGAGAAAATTTCAAAAGGAGACATTTTAGATCCAGAGGCATGTCCCTAGATTCCTAACGTCTCCATTCTACCAGGCTGCTGGTTTTGGTTACACATTTTTGGATAAAGGAATAGAGTCTTAAAGAAGATAATTCAAATGAGGTGAGTTGTGAACTACCATAAGGATGTTTTTGGAGGATAATAAATGAAACAGGAAAGATAACATGTAACCTTCGTGGCTTATACGCTTTGCTTTGTATTATTTTCCGTGGGACAGGGGTCTAGTTTTCATTTATCACTGTATCCCCAGTGTGTAGAGGACTATCAAAATTAGAGTCAACATATATTTGAATGAATAATAAAAAATAATAATAATACAAGTGGAAAAAGCTCCATTGATTACTTACTGTGTGCCAATTACTATGCTAATACCCTTACATGGATTAGTTTATCTTTACAACAATCCAGTGAAGCTTGTACCATCATTATACCACTTTACAGGCAAGGAAAAGGCGTCAGAGTGAATTTTAAACTACTAGCTCAAGATCGCCAAGTTAGTAGGCACAGGAACTGAGCTGAGAATATACGACCACATGAAAACAGAGCCCTTATGTCTAGTAGAATCCAAAAACCAAGGACTGCTGGAGACAAGCTAGGTCTGGCGAGAAATGGAATTTGAAATACACTTAGTATTATCTCAGATCTTATTTCTCTCTCCATCTTTCTCTCTCATGGACCACATGGTCTTCTGTTATTTTTGCTAATTTTCTGTTTATCTTGCACTCTTGACTTGCCTATTCCTTCCCTCTTCTCTCAATCTGTTTTCTATACTTCATGACTTCCACTTCCTTATGGATGCTGCTGCTTCATAACTTGGATCCTTGCATCCTAATTCTACCTCAGAGGACTAAATCTACCTTATACCTTCATCTTTGAAAAAAAAAACAAAAAACGATTTAATACTTTAAGCTTTAGTTCCTATTGCCAACAATATTAGTCCGTTTGGGTTGTTAGAAAAAACAAAAACAAAACCATAGACTGAAGAGCTTATAAACATTGATTTCTCACAGTTCAGGAGGCTGGAAGTCTGAGCTCAGAGCCAGCATAGTTGAGTTCTGGTGAGACTCCTCTTCCGGGTTGGAGACAGCTAATGGCTAACTTCTTGTTGTATCCTCACGTAGTAGAAAGGAAGCAGTGAAGCAGCTGTCTTGTGGTTCTTACAAGGGCACTAATCCCATTCAAGAGGGCTCTGCCCTCATGACCTCATCTAATCCTAATTACCTCCCAAAGGCCCCATCTTCTAATACCATCACATTGAGGGGTAGGGTTAAATTTTACATATTTTGAGGGGACACAAACATTCAGCCCAGAATACTCACCATCTCATTTTTTTTTTTTTTTGAGTTTTCTAATTAAAATTGGTGAGAGCAAGAATCCAGTTAGTCAGCTCACTGGCTGCCTTTACAACCAGCACCTAACCCAGACCCACTGCCTGGGCTTTGGGCAGGGTACTCACTCTCCTTGGAACAGAGCTGGTTCCATGCCTCTCTAGAGTTTGGGTACTATCTAGAAGTTTATATGTCTCTAAGATATTGTCCTTTTTTGGGCTCTTCATCCGTTGGGACTCTTTTAGTTGAATATGATTTTTAAAAACCCAACATGAAAAACCAGTTTAAAAATAAAAGGAAGGGCTTCCCTGGTGGCGCAGTGGTCGAGAGTCCACCTGCAGATGCAGGGGACACGGGTTCGTGCCCCGGTCCGGGAGGATCCCACATGCCGCGGAGCGGCTGGGCCCGTGAGCCATGGCCGCTGAGCCTGTGCGTCTGGAGCCTGTGCTCTGCAACGGGAGAGGCCACAACAGTGAGAGGCCTGCGTACCACAAAAAAAATAAATAAAATAAAAAAAAAATAAAAGGAAATATTTATGCTCGATTCAGAGTACTAGCAGTGTTATGGAGTGCCAGCATCTTTCTCTCTTTTGTTCTGGGCTCAGCTCTCCTCTGTGTTAGAGTCACTCTCACGGAAAATCCTTCCGCATATAGCCCATGCAAGCTGAAAACTTACATTTTAACGTTTCTAAGTTTAACAAAAAGACAAATTATGCCTCTATCCTTCAACAAAACATAAACCCTAGCAAAAGGAAGTCAGACTGTGTCTTAAAGGCTCATATTGGGTTATGTGGCCATTCCTGATCCAATCTCAGTTGTTGGGTTGAGCGTGGAGGCGATGAAATGCTCAGGTAGGTACGATTCAGTAACTCGCTAGAGATGAGTTAAAACCAATACCACATAAACAGGGTGGACTCGGACTTCCCTGGAGGTCCAGTGGTTAAGACTCTGTTTCCACTGCAAGGGGCACGGGTTCTATCCCTGGTGGGGGAACTAGGATCCTGCATGCCCAGCAGTGCGACTAAATAAATAAATAAGGTGGACTCTAAGTGGATCGGGGGGATTATTCAGAGGAAAAATTGGGGGGCTGCCCTCAGAAGAGTGAATGAGTGCTGGGTCCATGGATTTCCCAGTTACAGCTTAGGATGCTGTGCTGGGTTTTGAAGCTGAAAGGGAGGTAGTAAAAGTCCACGCTTTCCATTCTAGGTCACTAGTAGCCTCATTTTGACTGAAATTAGGACACATAAAGAAATTGAAGTTTTTCCTTTCTGGTCTCTGGCCTAAGGCCTGCAGCAAGACTTCCATTTCAGAACTTAGTAGGGTGACATCTCAGCAGAAATGCATCTGTGAGTTTGGTCACAACCTCAAACTGCTACAAGAAAGCTCAGTTTCCTCACTTCCCAATGATGGCTGGATGGGTTCTGCTGCCCATTACAGGAAGAAACAGGGTCCTTTAAAGGAAGAATTTTAAATCACAGGAAGTAAAATGAAAGAACAGAAGGCTGAGGTATGAGAGGAGGCAAATAATCTGTAAGAAATGGGTTTTTAAAAGTTTTGCTTTCACTCTTGATTAGTTGTGTGACCTCATACGAATTACTTAACTTTGGGCATCTGAAAGTTTCTTCATCTGAAAGGTGACGGAATTGGATTAGTTGAGCCTTCTATTTATATTTGGGTTTAATCTGTCCTTCTTACTAGCTTCTGAAGATGGAAGCTTACTCAGTTGATTTTAGAGCTTTCTTGTTTACTAATATAGGCATTGGAAACCTACATATTCCACTATAAGCACTACTTTTGCTGCATCCCACAAATTTTGATTTACTGTGTTTTCATTTTACTTCTCTTCAAAATATGTTTTAATTTCCCTTGAGATTTCCATTTTGATCCATGGATTATTTATAAGGGTGTTTAGTTTCCAGATGTCTGAGTTTTCTGGACATCTTACTGTTAATATCTTCTAACAATATTGTTGTGGTAAAGAGAATTTCAGTCTTAGGACTGGGTCATAAAACAAGTCTCAGTATATTTTACAATGAACGTGCCATGTGCATTTGAAAATCATATATAGTCTGCAGTTGTTGGGTATAGTGTTTTAGAAATGTTTATTAGATAAAGTTGGTTGAAAGAATTGTTCAACTTTTCTCTATGTTGGTTGGGCCATTTTTTGGTCTTTGTGTTCTATTAATTCATGAGACAGAAATTGTCTATTTCTTTCCTTAGTTCTGTCAGATTTTGCTTTACATATTTTAATGCTTGGAATTGGATGCATATAAATTTAACGGGTTATGACTTTTTGATGAGTTGACCCTTTTTAATTAGGTAATTTGCCCTCTTATGGCTGGTAATACTCTTTTTCTTGAAGTCTACCTTGTCTGACATTAATGTAGTGCTCACAGCTTTCTTATGCTAAGTGTTTGCGTAGTCTATCTTTTCCACCCTCCTATTTTCAGCCTGTCTGTGTCATCATACTTAAAGTGGTGTTTCTTCCAAACATCATTTCAAAATCCAGTCTGATAACCTCTCACTTTTAATTGATGAATATAATCTGTTTACAGTTTATGTAATTATTGATATAGTTGGGTTTAAGCCTACCATCTTGATATTTGTTTTCTATTTGACCCATCTGTTTGTGTGTGTGTGTGTGTGTTTCTCCTTTCTGTCTTTGGATGAATAGAAATGGCTTTAGAATTTTCTCTCTTTTTAAAATTCTTTAGTTTTATATCTTTATGTATTTTTTCAGTGATAGCTCCAGAGGCCAGAATGTTCACTTTTAAATTAGTGCTATCAACCTTCAAATACGATGGAACTATTTCATGATGTAGTATATTACGACAGTACCCTTCCATTTCCATCTCTCATCTTTTGTCTTCTTGTTTTCATATTTTACTTCTGCACATTCTGTAAGCCCCACAGAATATTCTTATTCTGTCTTCTTTTAAATAGCCAAACATTTTTAAAGAAAGGTATTATTGTAGATATACAAATAGGTCATAAAAAGATGTTTACATTTACCTACATATTTATTCTTTCTGATGCTCTCCATTCCCAAAGATTCAGGCTTTTCATCTAATGTTTCTTTTCAGCTGGAAGAATTTCTCTTAGCATTCTTAATATACAGACATGCTGAAAATGAATTCTCAACTTCTATATGTCTGAAAGTGTCTCTATTTTACCTTCATTTTTGAAGAATGTTTTCATTAAACATAGTCTAGTTTGACTGTTTGTTCTTTCAGTACTTTAAAGATGTTGTTTTGCTGTCTTCTGCCTCTATTCTTTCTGGTAAGAAGTCAGCTATAATTTGTATTATTGTTCCTCAATATGTAGTATTTCTTTTTCTCGCTTTGGCTTCTTTTAAATTTTTTTCTTTATTTTTGTTTTTTAGCAGTTTGACCTCTCTGTGCCAAGTAATGGGTACCTTCTGATTTATCCTGGTGACTAGATTTGTGGGTTGATTTTCATCAATCTTCAGGTATTTTTTGTCCTATTCTCTCTCTCTCTCTCGTTTTTCTGGGACTCCAGTTACATATATGGTAGATGGTTTTGATAGTGATGCACAGATTGCTGATGCTTTGTTTTATGTTTTGCATCTTTTTCTCTTTGGGTCAGTGTGGGTAACTTTTCTTGACCTATCTTCAAGCTTGCTGATCCCTGAATTTATTGTATTTAGTCTTCTGTTAAAGCCAAATGAATTTTCTACTTCTGACTTTTTTTTTTTAATTTCTAGCATTTCAATTTGGTTCTTTTTATAGTTTCTGCTAAAATTCCCCATCTGTTCACACACATTGTCCACCATTCCTTCTAGATCTTCAATCCATTTTCCTCATTATTTTAAATTCCCTGTCTTATATTACTAACATTTGGGTCATCTCTGAGTCTTTTGTCTATTGATTATTTCTTATTTGACCACAGGTCACATGCTCTTGCTTCTTCAAAAGGTCTCACATTTTTTTATTGTGTCCTACATACTATGTCCAAAGACCAGCAGAAATACAAGTAAATATTATTTGTCTCCTGAAAATGGTATGTTCCTTATTCTGTGGGGCTAATCATATCGGGAGCTGAGTCAATCTAATCTATATTTGGCTTTGACTTAACTTTAGTTAGATTCAGTTCACCTGAAGGGTTTTCCCTTCAGAAGGGCTTGAGATCAGAGTCCTGTAAAAGACTTCTTGGACCTCTCTGTTTTACGGCCTCTCTCAGCATTTTGATCTCAGAGAAGTTCTCTTTGCTCTCAGTGCTGGGTACTTGGGGGATGTCTCTTGGCTTCCTGCCCCATCCTCAGCCTTTGGAGGACCACTGAAGTACAGCTTGTTCAAAGTCTGGGATCCGCTGAAAGAATTTCTGTCACCTCTCCCTCACCATTTTCAGTCAGCATCACACCTTCAAGCATTTAGTGAAAGCCTATGGGAAAGAGTTGATGAATGGGTGCAGAATTTCTCCATGGTTGAGGCTTCTTAGGATTCTCATTTCTCCTGCCAGCTCACATGCAGCCATTAAAAGTTTGTTAAATGTTTGGCTGGTTTAACTTAATCCGTGTTTTCACAGATTCCTCTCCCCCACCACAATTCTACCAAGGATAAAATAACTATTTGTTCTCCTCCCTCTTAGGAAGGTCTTATCACTTTCTAGAATTTTAGTTCATTCAATTTCCTTGCACCCTCAGCTCTATGTAGCTAACCCAAGAAGTCCCTTTAGGGTCATTTTAATGATAGCTTTTCAATTCTGAAGACACTGGACATCTGAATAAACTGTTGGAGACAAGGCAAGCATTATCTACTTGTATCATCAGAACCTGTCTCAAACTCCCCTCTTGGGCAATTTTTTTAATAGTTGAATAATGGACTCAATTACCAACACAGCAGCCAATGGCAGAAAAATATAGGTGATGGAAGATGGCATACTAATAGTCACTGAAGACGAACCCAAGCTGGGACTCAGCACGGCTGAAGCATGTTTTTTTTTTTTGCTGCTTTTTTTTGTTGCTATTGTCATTTTCTGTCATAGATACTATTTTGAGTAAAAAAAAAAAATGTCTTCCTGATATGACAGAAGTTGAGATGGTTACTTTTTCTTTTATCAAATGCATAGAAGGAAAATCTAAGCTACATTCTGTGGAAAGGAGGTAATTGACCAAATATCAAGTAGTCAGGTCATCAGTGGAGACAGTGTCCCTGCTGGTTCTTCGCTATGGGTCTAGCTGTTTTGGATCTGTTGTGACATTGATGCAGAGGGAAGAAAGAGAGAAAACACTTTGTATCCTGAAGAAGTGAAAGAGGCTGGACTGAGATCTCAGCCTTTTCATGAAGCACTGTCCTTTGCACTGTCCCTGAGAGCTCATGCCCCTCAGTACCCTGGGTCCAACTGAAGTCCCTAATACTATGCCCTATTAATTGTCACCCAGTTCACATAGGCATAAAGAATGTGCTAGGAAGCTGAGACTTTTTGAAAGTAGAATCTCTTTTTTTTTTTTTCCTAGCACATTCTTACATCTCTCAATATTGGCCTTTTATAGTATGAACACTTAGGTCCCCAGAAAGTCTATTAAATCATCTACAAGGGCAAACGAATGACATTAAGTGTAAGGTGAGTTTGCAGTGGAATTGATTATTTCTCCAGCTGATATCAGTGGAAATCTACTGAGTCTTTACTGCAGTCATGAAAAACAGATCATGTTTGACAAATGTGACTGGATATTTTTATACGTTTCCTCTATTGTCTGATAAGTAGGAGTGAGGGAGGTGGAATATTTGTAAAGTGCATGACATTGAACCCATCGGTAGAATGATTTCTAAACCTAGCAACACTTCCTTTCTTGGAAGAGTGGAAGTCATCTAGCACAGGGCTTAGGAATATAGGCTTTGAAATTAGACTTTCCTGGCTTTGAGTCTTGACTGTGCCATTTATTGGGGCAAAGGTCTATGCCTCAATTTCCCAAGGGTAATAGAAGCATTTGTTACCTATCTACCTCTTGTTATTCTCTTAAACATAGTGGTACTCATAGGCAATTCTGCACACTGTTTGGCACACAGTTGGTGCTTACTAAGTGGTAATAATTGTAATATATGAAAATTAGATCCATGATAGAAGGCCTCAAGAAAACCCAATAGCAAGTATGCTACTAACTTTGAAGGACTTTCTCCAGTTGTACTTGTGTACTCATGTTATTCTAACCTGGAGGTCTGAATGATTATTTTTTCTGCCAATACGATTGACTAGCAGAGAGTCAGTTGCTCACAATCTTTTTGTTCAACTTTGTAATGCATGGTAGGACTTAGCAGGAGTGTATTGTTTGCTTTTCTATTAGGTTTTTTTCACAATTCAATATTAAATAGAATTTGTACCTAGAGGGAAAGGAGGACAAGGGAAATTCATCTCCAAAGTTCCATGAGTGTTGGGGTGAAACTGTCTGGAATTCAAAATGTTACTGTGGGTAGTTGAAAGCTGAATGTCTAAAGGTGCAGGAATGGGAGACAAAGTCAAGTGCCTTTTATTTCTTGGGATGGCCTCACCAAGATCTCTAACATTTATGCTTAAGCTCAGGTAGGAATGCTTCTGGTGTTTATTAGTAATGAATCTTACATAATCATGCCACATAGAGCATAAGAGTATAGTTATTAATCTTGTCTCTGGTTACTTATCAATTTCCCTCCCCTGCTTCCCATTACCAAAGGAAGAGGCAAAAGGCAGAAAAACAGAGTGGTTAAGATAAGCCAGGAGGGCTTCCCTGGTGGCGCAGTTGTTGAGAATCTGCCTGCTAATGCAGGGGACACGGGTTCGAGACCTGGTCTGGGAGGATCCCACATGTCGCGGAGCAACTAGGCCCGTGAGCCACAATTACTGAGCCTGCGCGTCTGGAGCCTGTGCTCCACAACAAGGGAGGCCGCGATAGTGAGAGGCCCGCGCACCATGATGAAGAGTGGCCCCTGCCTGCCACAGCTAGAGAAAGCCCTCGTACAGAAACAAAGACCCAACACAGCAAAAATAAATAAATTAATTAATAAACTCCTACCCCCTACATCTAAAAATATATATATGTATATATAAGCCAAGAGGTTGAAGTCAGACAACTTGGATTCAAATCTTGGCTTTCCTCTTGGTAGATACTAAGTCTCAGATTCCCCAACTGGAAAACCAGGGTAATGCTTACCTCACTGGGTTCTTGTGAGTTTAAAGGAGATATATAAAATATGGTGTTTCATACATCTTGACTCATCTGATTAATTCAGAAAAGAAAGCTTATGCTTATAGATTCTCCCTCTTGAGTCTGAAGATGGGTGAAGGTTCAGATGTGGGGTGGGGTGACTGTGGGCCATAAGCCACGTCTTCAAAGGAGGCTCCAGCCATCTTGCTACTTTCACCCATACACCCATAGTGGCTGTCACTTGGGGTTTGCTAAAAAGAAGTAAAAAAGACCAATTTGGAGGCAAGTGATGAAGTAGCATTTCCTGTTTTTCTCTTAAATTCAGATTGAGTACATAGCTGTGTGTAAGAGCTTTAAAACCTGCCCGATATCATGAACATCAATGTAAGGATTAAATAGGGCCAACCCACTGACAGCTGCCCTGGCTGAGCCAAGCATTCATCAGTGAAGGTTCAAAGCTTTGAGATGCACGGTGGGAGCTGCTCTAGGGTAAGAGTCACGGTTTCCAGAGGCGTCAAGTCAGCAACAGTGTGCCCATCCTTCCGTCAGGGGTGCCAGGAAGGCTAATAGGGACCAAGAGACTGCTTGCAGCAAATATCTGTACTCAAGGTATTTCACTCTGTGAGCCCTTTTGTGGTTCCTCATCATTTCTGTACAATAAAATTCCTTATTCCAATCAGGAAAATTTGGAAATACTGGCTCTGTTATGCCAGTTACCTAAAAAGTTAGATGCCCAGAATGATAGAGTGGAGTCTTAACACTCATCTGTGTCTTATTTATCATTGTAGTCCTCTGGGCCTTAGCACAAAGCTAAAATAGGCATTCTTCTTTTTAAAATTTGCTCATCATCTTATGCATACTCCCTTATTTGCTCATGTATAGAGACCATCCAATCCAATTTATCACGCCCGTTATATAGGTAAGAATACTGAGGCCCAGAGAGGGGAAGGAAATTGCTCAGGATCACATCCCTATTCAGTAGTTGAGCAAGGCTGGTGTTACTTGATTGCAAGCAACAGCAATCCCGTGTAGATTAAGCAATAGACACATAAATAGACAGACAAATAAGATGGTTACTGGACAACTAATGAATTGAAGGAAGAGCTGAAGACCTAGGCACTGGGAGAGAAGGGAACAAGCATCTTCAGTGGTCTTGGTGGCAGGACCTCATTAATAGTCTCTCCAAGATTTTTCCATCTGGTCATTCAGCCTCAGCCACCTCATGTATATAGTTGTCTACGATTCAAATTCCTGGAGGAAGAGACTTGATTTGTCATCAGTTCTTGGGACCTTCACCTAAGTTGTACTCAGGGACTCTGGACCCCACGATTGACCTCCCACTAGAATCACCTAGGGTCAGAGTCAGGGGAAAGTCCCCAAAGGATTCTGAGAAAACAGAATGAAAAATAAGATTCATGAAACAAGTGTAAACTACATGTTTAATATAAGACAAACCCTTTTCCTGAGGCAAAACAATTTAAAAATATATAATTCTTAACTTTCTAGAAAGTTTAACAACAGGCACCTTCTTGGCATAAAATGGTTTCTTTAGTGTAGTTTCGGTTTCATGGTTGATGATCAAGGCCCTTGGGCCCGCCTCCAGCTTTTCTTCCTGGGACATGGCCCTGTTTCTGTGTCGGAAGTAAAAGGAAACTTGCTGTGCCAGGGCTTAACCTACATCTAGAGAATGACTCAGACATCGTGAAGAAGGCGCCCAGTGTATAATATCTTACCTCTCAATGAGCATTTCAATCACTTGAAAAGTCTTATTTGCAGGAATTTTTAAAGCTGTATTAAGCATATCTTGACAGAGCAAGGGTCAGCCTGAAGTAAAACTATGATGCAAGGGAAAAACACCATTGCCCGAGAATAAGGAAGATTGGGTTAGGGTTATGTCTCTGACATTTGCTAGTTTGGAGGAGGCTGCTTTACCTTCCTTGACCTCAGGTTTCTTTTAACCTGTGTAATGAGGATGTTGAAGTAGATACTTTCTAAAGAATTAGTAGAACAAGTGAATGTGGAAATGAACAAATGTTTTAAAACTTAACAAAACGAAACTTCACTCCATGGATGAGCCTTAATTTGATTCTTTCAAACACAATTACAGGACATGTAGAAGTAGACAAGACAGACATTAATCAAGGATTCTAAAAAAATTAGTTTAATTGCATCTTTATCCTGTCTCTAAGTTGTCTTTTGTATGAAAATCATCATTGAGCTATTATGGCCACTGTCATCCGCCCTGTGATGAAGGTGTGATTGTTTTGAATGCCCCAGCCATCTTGGCCGCCCCTTCTTTTCACTACTCTTTCCCAAGTTGTAAGTCACTTGGACAATCTGGTGGATTAGGATGTCTGGTTAGCAGGCCACCCCACCTCAGACCCCACCCCCTTTTTTTTTTTTTGCGGTACGTGGGCCTCTCACTGTTGTGGCCTCTCCTGTTGCGGAGCACAGGCTCCAGACGCGCAGGCTCAGCGGCCATGGCTCACAGGCCCAGCCGCTCCGCGGCATGTGGGATCTTCCCGGACCAGGGCATGAACCCGTGTCCCCTGCATCGGCAGGCAGCCTCTCAACTACTGCGCCACCAGGGAAGCCCCTGACCCCCTTTTTTATTACTTTATCAAGAGCAGAAATTTTAGGCAATAATGGCATTGGCTAAATGCCACTTGTATAACTTCTTCTCTTAATGGAAACATTCAACAGCAAGTAAGCATAATTTCTGAACAAAAGAAGTTTTTAGAAGGATCTTGCAAATATTACACATTTCATTCCCTTTTTTATGTCTAATTTAATTTCTTTGGTGGGGCCCAGAGAGCTTAATAGTCATATTTGTTAATTTTATTCATACCCCCTGCAAGGCAAAGAGAAAATTAACCATTTCATATGTCACCAGCTCCCTGGAGAGTCTCCTTGAATAATCCAGGTGCTCTGCTGGACTCTAAATATAGTCTGGATTCTTGCTCTCAAGGAGCCCACATATGGTGGGCTTGGGAGAGAAGCTTCTTGCCATTTTCCATTCAATGCATCCGTAGGTGTAAACGATACCTACCCTGTGAAGTTGGCTAAAACCCAACTTCACTTGTGCCTAAGCAAGCCCAGGTAGGAGCCCAAGTGCTGTTTTGTCAGCTGTCAATCAGGTTAGGGAAGAGGCAAATCAGATATAGGAGACAGATTTGTTGCGAGTATTTGTAACATCTCTAAATAATCTGCAACTTTTAAGAAAAGGATTACCCCCAATCCCACCCTGGTACTAGCAAAAAAATCATCAAAAATACCCTAATGCAGTCAAAAGGTACAAACTTCCAAATGTAAGATAAATAAGTACTATAAGTTAATCACTAAAGGGATGTTGCCTATCAGCTTGAATTATACATAATGGCCCATCTCTGGGAGCCCTGCCTCCCAGGTAATCAGCGTTAAGCTAAAATACCTTTGTTTATTTAGCTCACAGGAAACATCCTGACCAGGCCCACCTGTGAATGGCTGGAGGAAGAAAGAAATTAACACATCCCCTCCTGAGTCTGGCCAGGGACTTTACACCCTACCCTTTCAGTAGAAAAGAAGCCTGAATTCTAACTCAGGGAAGATGGTTCTTTGGGGGTGCTAGTCCAAAATCTTCTCCATCTGCTGGCTTTCCAAATAAAGTTGCTATTCCTTGCCCCAGCAGGTTTTTTTCTTTTTTTTCTTTTTTAGCATCTTTATTGGAGTATAATTGCTTTACAATGGCATGTTAGTTTCTGCTTTATAACAAAGTGAATCAGTTATACATATACATGTGTTCCCATATCTCTTCCCTCTTGCGTCTCCCTCCCTCCCACCCTCCCTATCCCACCCCTCTAGGTGGTCACAAACCACCTAGCTGATCTCCCTGTGCTATGCAGCTGCTTCCCACTAGCTATCCATTTTACGTTTGGTAGTGTGCTGGGGTGTATATGTGGCAGGGACATATATACGCCCCAGCAGTTTATTGGCCTGTTGTGTGGCAAGCAGTATGAGCTTGGACTTGGTAACACTTGCAGTTAGAATGGGGCTATGTGACTAGATCTAGTCAATGATCTGTGAGGAGATGTGACTTGTGTTACATCTGAGCTGAGGTAGTTAACAGTTTGTGTGTTTCATCCATCCCCCTTTTTCCCTGTCACATGTTCCCAATGGTGTCACAGCCTCTGTCAGCCTCTTTCCTTGAGGACTGTGAATAAGCAGAGTCCCTACATTACCAGGCATGTCATGAAAGCTAGAAATAAATTTGTTGAATTAAAAAAATAGCCTAATGAGCAGACCTGTCTGCCACTTTGATATTATTAGATTCCAGGGGATAAATATCTCTCATTATTGTAAGAGAGAATTATGGTCTATTTCTCTATGAACCACAGACAACCTTATCTCCATCTTTATTCTTCCAGGCAGTTACATTGAACATGTAAATATTCCCCCTGCTGTGATTATTAGTGCAGCTGGCCAGAGATGCTCTATTATCAAGATGCTGATGCAAGAAGACAGGCGCATCAGGAGCAAGGCACCAGGTAAGACCTCCCCGCTGGCAGGTGCTTGTTAGGGTAGTGGTAGCAATGGGCTTTTGTTGGGACAAGGTTCAAGTTGTACTTTGTGTGTTACAAGTAACATATGCCCTCCCTCCAAATTAGATGAAACATGAAGGGGGTTATAGTACAAGGGTCCAGGAGCATTTAATGGAATACAGTGGTGTTAATTACAGTCTGACCTCTGAAGAGACTGGGCTGAGAAATCCAACATCTACTCTCTGTCTTTCTGAGGTCAGATGGTCTCTCATTTCCCCTTATTTCTGCACCTCAGCTTCATTTTTTCTTTTCCAGCACTCCTGCCATACCTCCCTCCATCTCTGTACATGCAGAAGATGGCTACCCCGGGCTTCCTCATTCACCTGCCCTTGACATTCACAAGTCAAACAGTGAATGAAGACTGAAATTCTCATATCTTTGGGGACTCCAAATCCCCAGGATCAGCTAAATTTGGTCCATTTTGTCCACATAGGGTTCCGTCAGAGATTGGAAACCCTCAAGCCCAAATACGGACCCTCAGGAAACTCAAGCCTTATGTGAAGAACCTCTTGCTGAGCACTGCGGTGAGCCCTTCAGGGGTATTGTCTTTGTCTGAAATTCACAGAAACGCGATGAGGTAGGGATTATGATCTCACTTTATACATAACACAGCAGCTCAAGAAATTTGCCCAGGATCAAATACCTTAAATGACAGAAATTGAATTTAAACCCACCCTGCCTCAACTTCAAAATCCAGGCGCTTCACCACCAGGGCGCCCTCTCCTGCTCCAAAACAGGGCTTCTCAAATTTCAACCAGCTTCTCAATCGCCTGGAGGGCTCATTAAAACCCAGATTTCTGGGCCCTGTACCCAGAGATTCTGATTCTGTAGGTCTAGGATGGGGCTCAAGAATTTGCATTTCTAACAAGCTCTGCTCTGAAGCTGATGTTGCCCGCTAAGGACCACACTGAGTGGCACTGCTGCTGTAACTGATCATGAAAGGAACCGTCTTATGAATTGACAGATCTCTGAGCTGTGAGCATACCACAGAGGTATCCAGAATAAAGGAAGTTCCTGGGAGTTCATTAATTTGCTCTTTCTACTCCCAATGTTTTATGCATTCTGCTTTTAACACATATTTCTAAGAAAGAAAACTCTCTCTGACATAGGGACTCTTGGAAACATACACAGTACATAATCTTTGGAGGTCATTGTGGAAGTTATCTTCCATACTTCTTCGTTTTAGCTCTCCACTCGAATAAAAAGTCACTCTGGGGCTTCCCTGGTGGCATAGTGGTTGAGAATCTGCCTGCTAATGCAGGGGACACGGGTTCGAGCCCTGGTCTGGGAAGATCCCACATGCCGCAGAGCGGCTAGACCCGTGAGCCACAACTACTGAGCCTGTGCGTCCGGAGCCTGTGCTCCACAACGGGAGAGGCCACAACAGTGAGAGGCCCGCGCACCGTGATGAAGAGTGGCCCCCGCTTGCCACAACTAGAGAAAGCCCTTGCACAGAAACGAAGATCCAACACAGCCCAACAAAAAAATTAATTAATTAAAAGAAGGCTCAACATTAAAAAAAAAAAAAAGTCACTCTGAAGCTCTTCAGAGACATAATTCTGAACAACACTGCCTCACTGGGAGATGGCAGAGATCAGTTTTCTCAACTAGGATAAATAACAACTTCACTCTTCTCACCTGCATATTTTAAAAAAGTTCTTTGTATACAGTAATGAGAATGAACTAAGAGCTAGTACACATCATGAGTGATCTCACACATAAATTGTTAAATAAAAAAGCCAAACACGATAAAGTACACGCTGCATGGTACCATTTATATAAAGTTGTAAAACAGGCCAAACTCATCTACAGGGATGGAAATAAGGATCCTGGTTGCTCCTGTGACAGGGTAGCAACTGCAGGGCATCGGACAGGGGGTGGGACGGGGGGAGGAGCTGGGGATGGGAGGATGCGAGGATGCGAATGACCTCTGTTTCTTGGTCTGGATGGTGGTCACATGGGCAAGTTTAGTCGGTGGAAATGCATCAGCTTGTACATGTATGAAGTGAGCACTTTTCTGTATGTATATTATATTCTAATATAAAGTTCAGAGGAGGTAAACAAAACTCCTTTGTAGAAAAGCAGAATCTAAACTTTATTGAGAGCTTTATCACAACCATGCTAAACTTTCACACCTAGAAAGAAAAAGCCTGAAAGGAAACACTCCAAAATGTTAACCATGGCTGACTCTGAGTAGTGAAAATGTGGTTGGATTTTTAAAATATTTTTCTGCATTGTTCAGTTTTTGGCAATACGCTTGTGTTACATTTATAAAGATATTTTCACCTAAGTTTTCAAACTAAGTTTTTATACAGATGCTTTTGTTTAAAAATCGGTTCTATTAATTTAGAAGTAAGAGAACCCAGTCCCAGCAAATCACAAAAAGAAACCCCATGCCTACAAATGCCTATATAATACAAATGTCAAAACAAAAAAGTGGCCATGGGAATCGAGGGACCTTGACATTCACTTTACACCCCGTAAGTGTTATCTCCCAAGGGCTGCTTTCAGCTTCTGTTGGTACTGGTAAAGCAAGATTCATGAGGGAAAGGCACTTAGTAAGTGTGGAAATGATCATTTCATGAGCTTTGCAAAATAACATACGAGTGTCCAAGGACCAAGTTGTAAATAGAGTGATGAATGAGATTTTAGACCAAAGCTCAGAGATGCTCACATGCCAGGAAACCCATCTCCTGTTCTTTAGTACTTTGAATATTTGTGACAGTAATAAAATTGAATAAAAATATCGATGTGTCTGTGATTGGAATTTTAAAAGCACTCTTTCATTTCTCCTTGAAGCTCTAGAAAAGTGAAGCTTTCAAAGAGGCGATACTTTTTAGGTTCAACATCTCAACATTTTTGACCAAAGGAGCAATAACAGCTTCTTGAGAGTTGAAGAGAAAAAGGAATGGTGATGTGATCCTCTGTTCTGATCTGTAAATATTTCCTGGGGTGTTTCCAGCCATGGGCAACATCCAACACACAAAGGAAGAGGAAGAGCCATTGGGAAAGAGAGGCCAGTGCCAAGTTGGCTGACCAGATGCATATTACTTGGCTGCATTTGGGAGACAATTTTTTTAAAGGCTTCACAGGTATACCCACCTCCCCTAAAAAACAGAGGTAACTCTTCAATTGAAAATGAGTTATCCAATTATATATATATATATATATATATATATATATATATATACTTATATACACTATGCACACACACACACGAAGCAATATACACGCATGTAAATATATATGAGCAATGGCACAGTGTGCCAGTACCTGTGGAACACAGGCTCTGAAATCAGTCTCCTTGGGTTTCAATCTTCCTACTTGTATGACTGTGGAAAAATTATTTATTTGAATCTCAGCTATAAAATGTGAGGAATTTTTATTCCTTCCTTACTGGGTGATTATGAGGATTATGAAAAATTACACATGTGCCAGTTATCCATGTACTGCCCCTCAGCGCCCACTTCACCCTTCAGTACCTGTTCTGCGATAATGGAGAATTTAAGCATTTCTCTTTTACAGTGAGCACAACGATAAGCTTTCTCTGTAGAGGACATTGGAGGGACATTTCAGGAGGAAACGGGCTCTCCTGGTGGTTCCAGCAGTGGCACTGGCAGTCGCCGTATGGATGGGGGGACATCTGGTGGGGTTCTGCCCCTGTGGTGAGCCCAGAACATGAGTTCCTCAGTGACCTAGCAGCCCCAGTTAGTCTCACCTTCCCAAGGTCCTTTCAATAGGACACTGACATCTAGACTCCCTGCCTCAACCTTCCAACTCCTTCTGCAAGCTTGCACGCCCAGGTACCAGCTCCACACCACCTGCCCCAAGAGTTGCTGCCTGCTTGCCCAGCCACTGTGGACCAGCTCTGGCCCAACACACCAGGGAACTTTCCTACCACCTAGTGAGCTGCAACTATACCTTCTCTGGTGACGACTCAACACCAGCATTGAGAAGGGGGTGAAGTCTGTCCTTTTTTTGGTACTTTCCCTCAGCTCTCCTACCATATTCAGTATATCTCATAATCACTCTTTTATCATAGGAATCAGCAAACTTTTCCTGTAAGCGCATAGTGATTTAAGCCAGGGAAGTGTAGGATCAACAAAATACAGCCCTAAGGCCCAGTGTAGCCACAGGCCTGGTTTTATATGGCCTGTGACCTAAGAATGTTTTTTATGTTTTGGAAGAGTTGGTGGGTAAAGATGAGGAAGAAGGAGAAGGGGAAGGTCCCATGACGAAATTTCCTGCTCTCTGTGGATGTTTAAACTTCCCCAGATGTGTCTCTTTCTCTGTTCTATGTGACCCACATATGAAACTCAATTCTCTTTCCCTGATTTCCATGAAATCACTTTTGGGGTCTCAGTGGGCATGGGGACGTGCCCAGACTATGAACCCTTCAAGGGTGGTCACTGAAAGGCAGACACGGCTATGTGTGCTCATAGGCATTCATTCAGTCACTGTTGGATTTGAAGCTTGATTTTTTGGCTCAGGTGAACCTATCACATTGATCAATGTCCCCTGGACCCACACACTGGAAAGGGAGGGTAAAAACAGAGCCTCATCAGATTGGGTAATTGCCAGGTTCATTTGGGGCTGCTCCAGTTCTGTTATCTTGGTAGATTCATTTTCATAGACTTGTAAGTGTCTCTGGTGGATATCTTCTCCATGTTTTCTGGCTACATCTCTGCTGTACATCCTTAACACTAATATATTGTGTGGTTTTTTAAGCTAAAATGTGTAGAGCTTGACCTTTTGAATGTATCCCAATGGACTAAACAGATACATGTAGATAGGTAGCATACTTTCTTTTTTTTAACAACTTTATTGGAGTATAATTGCTTTACATTGTTGTGTTAGTTGCTGCCATATAGCAAAGTGAATCAGCTATACGTATACATATATCCCCATATCCCCTCCTTCCACCCCTCTAGGTGGTCACAAAGCACTGAGCTGATCTCCCAGGAGGCATACTTTTTAAATAAAGGAACAGAGTAACAGTCACTGAAGTTGGGAAGTGATGCTGCAGCTTTGCATGCAGATAATTTAAAACTAACTATTATGTGTTTCAGGGCTTAAATTCTTTAACCATTTCTGCTAATTCAGACATCAAGCATCAGTCTTCAGCTCAATTTCTTGACTTTGTTTTCATCCATTCTTTACTCATTAACCTCCAGCAATAAGGAAAAAAAGAAGCCTCCTACTTTATTATAAAGAAAAGTTCATCTCTCTCTGAGTCAAACTCTAAATTCAGTTTGGGATCTCTCTTACACATCTGGAGATTCATTATTGCTCTCCTTTCCCACCTGGATATTCATTAATGTATTCAGCCAACAGAGAGCCTTCTGATCTGGTAACAGAGACTGTGGCATATACAAAGATGTATCACCCAGCTACTCCTTCAAGGAAGGACTTGCTGTCTAGCTGTGGGAGAATGGGGTCAACAGACAGACTCTAGATTTCACCTCTTTCAAGGTTGCCCTCGGTTGCAGAGAGCTTCCCTACCTGAGGTCATGCCCTTCCTGGGGAAGCCTGCAGGGAGTGATTCAGCAAGTTGGCGATATAAAGGGCTACCATCTTGGTGATCAAGACACTCTGATAGGCAAAACTGGCTCCAAAGATTCCCTGCCAAGTTGGCGAGTCTTGTTAGATCTGCAACACAGTTTGGCTTCTTTCTCTGCCCAACCTGGACCTCTCCCTTCTTTTTAGTAGTATTGATCCCCAATAAAAATCTTGCACCCCGAATTCTGACTCAAAATCTGCTCCCAGAGAACACAACCTGTGACAGAAACTTATATTCCCATTAACACCAAATGATCCATATTTAACCAACACATTCTTGAGTGCCTATTATATGCCAGGCACTGTACTAGGTAGTGGGTTCTCAGCAGTAAAATGATACACTGTGGTTTATGCCCCATGGAGCTTGAGGTATATTATGGAGGAAATAGACAAAACACAAATGAATAAAAGTAGATGGGGGGAATGAACTAGAAATGTTTCAGTTTGTTATAGTTGGCTGGTTCATATTTTATATACCTTCAGTAAATGGACCCAATCCAATTTACTTTGGATCTTTAGACAGAACCTGCTTATAGAATATTGGACCAGTTGTCACTAGGTTTTCTTTCAGTTTGGTGAGTTGTCTCTCTGCCTCCTCATTCTTTATTAAGAAAATTATTCAGACTGCAGCTTTCTAGTTTTAGACAACCCCATTGGCAATTGGAGCATCTATTTTGGAGACATAATTGAAAAGACTGAAGAATGCGCTGAGGACCTTTTAGCTGATAGATGCTAAAAAAGAAGCCAAGAGAGCTTGGTCAAGATTTCTGGAATGCCAGAGTTTCTAATTAGAAGGGATGGTATTTACTTCCTGACCTAAACAGTGGCAAGGTTTTAGTCAAGGTGATTTAGAGGAGATTAGACAGGGAGGTAGATGATTGGGGCATATTGAAAGAGAAAATTGGTTATTCTACCATTAGCTTTTACTCTGCAATGTTTTTAGCTTCTAAAATACTTTAATATTGACTTGGACTTTTTGTCCCTTGGGAATTGGGCAGGCTCTAGAACTAATACAAGCAGATTGTTTGTACATTTTCTCATTAAGCATTATTTCGTTAATCTCCCTAGTTGCAAATTAGTTAGGTTTGAAGCATTATTATTGTATCCAAGCCATCACGGTTGCTTTGGGATTATGATGTAACCCAGAAATATTAACCCCCTCATGTGGGTACCTAGAGTCTTGGCAAAGTTTCCCTTAGCTAGCCAATGTTTGAAATAAGTATATAAAAACAATAATAGTTAATTGTTGAATGTTCATTTTATGCTAAGCACTGTGCCATGTACACGATATACACATTTTCCCATTCCATCCTCACAAGTATCCTACAAGGTAGGTATAATTATCATCTCCATTTTGTAGGTGATGAAAATGAGGGTTGGATGGGTTAAATAATTTGCCTGGAGACAAAGCTAGCAGATGGCAAAGTCAATATAAACCTCAGTGTACCTGAATCCAAAACCACGATTACATTCATAATAAAGTAAGGTCCCATTCATTTAGAAGCCACTAAAACAAAGTTTATAAGGTAATTGTTTCATATTCAACAATTCATGTCATTCTGCTTACACGTTGCTTTCAAAAGTGTTCTAATCAGACTCTGTGTCTGGAGTAAAAATGGCTTGGTCCAGTCCATTTTAATTCAATCCACTAGAAGATTCATATAGCCCATAGAGTTCCCGGGAAATGAAAGGAACACAAAGATTAAATAAGATACATTTCCTGCCCTCAGTAAGTCCATCAGAAGATTTTGGTCTTTATATTCTTGGAGTCTGTTACCCCTCACTTTTCATTCCTTCTCTATAGTTTGTGGAAGGTAGACTAGGAAAGGAATGAAGGGAGACTCTTAACTAAAGCATTATTGAGACAACAATTCAAGGCTCAATGTGACATTTGGCAAATAGCCAAGCAAATCTCCCTTGCTCACGTGGGGATGGAACCTATGGCCTCTGCCTTAGTACTAGTAGTGTTAAGCAGGCAAAGACAGTCTGTTACATAATTACAGTGTAATGAACACCATTTCTTTGGGGTATGATTCCATCTTTCAGGGGACACTGCCATGCACACATCCACAGAAATATGCCCCTAGCAGTCATATTTGAACTGTATAACCCTTTCCCAAGATATAGCTGGTTAGTCAATGGATTAATACTACCCCAAGCTGGGCCAATCAGATTATCTTCCCTGGCAATTTTGTATGCCCTATCTCTGTCCTTGTGATTGGCTGAACCAGTAATACCTAAACTTGGGGGCTATGGGGTGGCGTAAATTTGTATGCGACAAGGAACAAATAAAATCTGTCTGCATCTAGAAGACAAATAACACTGGCATGCAAAGGAAAACAGCCATGAGAAATAAAGAGGATGTCCTGAAAGTTTTTGAATTTCTGGTTCCAGGTAGGTTTCATAAATTCTGGTTATATTCTCCAAGTCATTCCTTTATTCTCAGAATAGGTTCCCATTCTTGGCATAAGCTAGCCAAGACACCAGAGTGGTTTCTGTCACTTGTCATCACAGATACTTAACTAGTACAGAGACCAAACTTCGTCTTTACCAGAGCTGCCATGTATGGTGGGTTCACTGCACAACACAAGGGGGTGATAGTCACAACACAGTATGCATTATATAACCATATGCAGTGGACCCTGATCTTCAAAGTCACCGAGTCCTTGAGCAACTTATCTGCTGTGTTGAACTCAATTCATTAAGTATCGATCGAGTCACATTTCTATGCCAGAGATTGCACTAGGCAAAGGATACAAAGATTCAAAATAAAATGGTCACAACCTAGGAAAGCAAACCAATGAGAAACAATCAGAACATCATGTGATATAGATGATACAGAAGAATGTCCGAGGGGAAAGTCACTAACTCCCTTAGGGAAATCAAGAGTGGGCTGCACAGAAGAGGAATGCTCGGGCAAGTTGTAGGCAGTGGAAACAGCAAGTGTGAAAGTGGAAGTGGAAGAGCAGAGAACGTTTGCAGAACTGTGGATGGTTTGCAGTTGCTGAAAGTAAAAGGAAAGTACGGCACGGGGCAGAGCTAGATGGAGGAGCTGGGCCTACCAAGCTAAGCTTGTACCTCATGCTGTAGACTAAGGCTTCTCACATTGTAATAACATACAAATCATCTGGGAATCTTGCTTGTAGATTCTGATTCAGTACCACTGGGGAGTCTGCATTTCTAACAAGCTCTGTGGTGATGCCAGTGCTGGTAGCCCATAGCCCATGATTTGAGGAACAAAGATTGAAGCATTAAAGACAATGAAGCAGGGAATACTCGGGTATTCCAGCAACATCACCCCGCTGTACTGGGATGGTCCTATTAGGCATAGGAGGTAGGGAAGACTTAGGCAGGAAACCATTTAGGAAGATATTTCAATATCCACCTGAGAAATGGTGAAAACAGGAATTAGATTTACAGTGCAAGTGCCAGGGAGCAATAAAAAGACTTATTCTTTTACTTTCCTGATTCCTCCGGATCAATGCTACAGAATGGAGAATTTTATATTTATATCCTTAAATAGCACAGTACGTCTGCTGAATGTTTATTTCTGTATCCACTGCATTCTTTTTTTTCGTATCCACTGCATTCTTAAACCCGTTTCAAAATTATTTTCATTTTAATGCGCACAATCAATTCTACTCTTGATCAAATAATTTGCAAGCAAGTGGTCCTTTCAAGTGGGCTGGATTTCGTGCTAAAATAGGTTTGTGATGCAATGAATTTTTCACAAGGAAATGGAGGGCATTGTCATTTTAACTAGGCTCCAAGCACAGAAGTGAGGTGGCACCTTGCTTTGCTTAAGAATCACCTGGGGTGTTTATTAAAAATGCAAAGTCTTCCCCCATCCCTCACCTTCCCTCATCCTATTTTGAATGTCTTACACGGGCTCAGGCACCCACATTTTAAACCAGCACTTCCAAGATGATCTGATGCAGGGGAAATAGCCAAGAGAAATTAATACCAGTCTAGCTCATTTTAGCAAAAACGAATTGCCTCCCTATAATGTACTGTCATTACCTACTACTGATTGGTACCTCCAAAACTCAAGATGATCCCTGCCTCCAAAGGAATAAATATTCTCAATGAGTTAAGTGATCAGGAATGTCTACCGGACATCCTTATTCCTACACCATGTTTATAAAGACACTTGTATCTGGCAAGATTCACATTGCATCACCATTGTTAATAACCCAAATGTAATTCCAAAAGCGTTGTAATACTCATTGTTTCCTGTTAATACAACTCCGACTTTCCAGGTCTGTGTAGAAAACCTCAGAAAGTATGGGTCTTGCTCGGCATCATGTTGCTGTTTAGTAGGGGAAGCAACACTGCAGCAGAATTTTGTCCTACCTTCTAAACAAGTAAATCCAGAAATCGGAAATTCTTAGGGTCAGCTGCCTCTCCAGGAATCCAAGAAGAGCTGTAGCTCTCAACCTTGGCTAACATCAGAATCCTCCTTTCAGCTTTCAATCACCTTGATGCCAAAGCCACACTCCAGACTCAGGTGGGAAACAGGTATCAGTATTTTCAAAGCTCCCCAGTGATTCCAATATACACCCACATTTGGGAAGCCTGATCTGGATCCTCTGCCAGAGGAGACTTTGCTCTGGTGCTAATGAAGCTTAAGCCTCAGGGCTCGCCATTTCCACACAGATTGCTTACAAAGATGTGTATTTAAATTTGTATTTATGATTTATTTTTCTCAGAGAAGGCCCCTTCAGTCAGTTTGGGTCCTCTGAGATGTGGACAGCAAGAGAGTTTACTGAGGAAGGATAAAGGGGAGAGAAAGCAGGAGGAGGTGGGTAGAGCCTTTAGATTGCAATTCAGGCCTGACACCTATGAAGGGAGAAAAAAAGGAAGAGTTGGGATTGGGTGGAAAGAGCCTCAGAACATAGTCAAGTTATAAGAAAGCCTTGGCCAGGCCAAGGTTCCCTGAAGAAGGTTACTCCTTAGAGGAGCGTGGCATCAAGCAGAAATGGTAGGGCTTTGGAATCTCTCTTGTGTTCAGTTATTGGCTGGAACAACCAGAGGAAAGCAAGGCCCTGGCAAGGATGTCCCAGGGGGTCTAAAGGTGCTGCAGCTGAAGGCTGTCAGGCCCCTAGACACCTGCAGCAGTTTCTCTGGAAGGTAAATGTGAGCGGCATGCCTCCATGGACACCCCGCCCCCCCTCTATATAAGCTTCACACCCCAAAACCTAGACCTGCCCCTTCCTCTGTATTCTTGGCTGAGTTGGGGAAGGAGGGAATTAATCTGACTGCACCAGGGTTAACTGTGAGAATTTACAGTAGCAATCCATGGGCCACATTCACAACTTCAATTTTTCTCTTAATTTGCCGAGAAAGCTTGGCTGTGATGTGCAAGTGTTTCCTCTCAAGGGAATAAACACTGAGTGAATAAACACCACCAAGTGGTGATCAGTCTGCCAGGCTGTTGTCTTCATGGACCAGCCATGAAGGAAAACAGGTGAAACTTGGATTTATTCAGTTAGTCATACAACGATTTTCATTAAGTGCTTTTCTATAAGCCAAACACTATGCGATGCTGATACCCAGTGTTCTGGATTCAAGATCTGGTTCCCGTTTTCATGAAGCTTATATTTATTACGGGGAGCTATACCAAAAGCCAGTGAATGTGTAAATAAGTAAGATAATGACAGCTGTAACAAGTGTTTAAGACAGACACAAAGTACCTTGATAGAGGGTAAGGGGATTGGGCGCTCTCTTAGATAAGCTTGTTAGAGAAAGCCTCGCTGAAGTAGGGGACATTGAATTTGAACTTTTGGGGATCAGGGTAGGATGAAGACAGGAAAGGGGGTGCTCCAGGTAGAGAGGAACTCTTGGTTTGTTCTTAGTGTTGTTCTAAATCTGGGGTGTCTACACAACACTGAGCAATGGGAACCCCAGCACAGAATGAGTCTGGAGAGGTGAGAAAGTCGGACAGACCTTATGGGCTATGGTAGGGAGTCTGAGCTGTATTTTAAATATAAAGAAAAGTCATAGCAGGATTTTAGGCAACATGGCAATGTTGGTGGGAATGAAGGTAACATGATCTAGTCGGTGTTTTAAGGGGATTGCTTTGGCTGCCTTGTGGGAATGGATAAGGGGGGAAGGGGGAACTGGAGACACCAGTTAGACTGAGCCTTGAGATTTGGTGTTGGGTGGATGGCTCGGGGGAGTTGGGGTACCTTAAATGCTTCCAGTATCATTTTTCTGCAGAGTATCTCAGTAGCTTCAAGAACAAGATCAAGGGTTAAAATCTGATAAAACATTGATTCCAGAGTGTATTTGAGGGCAGTTTTATCAAATGATGTTGATAAGTTCATATTACAGATTAAAAATGCATCCCATCATTGTTTTAAACTCATTTTTTGATCTTGACTCATGCCAACATGGAGGTAGCACAATTCTTTAAAGGATTTCTCTGCCCACAATCTGATTCTGTGTGTGTTAGGAAAAGTCACACTTCTAGGTGTGAGATGTTGGCCCCCATAAACCGGAATTCACCATCAGAGAATCTTTCTTGCTGATCTTAACACACACTGGCTGCCTTCTGAAACCAAATCAACAGCCCTAGAAATATCCATCAATATCCCACTTGTGAAATGTGACCTGCTTAGAGTTTACATTAAATCCTTCCCAGAGTTACATTCATTTAAAACGTCGTGGTTCACTTAAAATGTGTTTCATCTTATTCACTAAGTAAAATCATCTCCCTAAACATACGTTCTATTTGTATGGTGCATCACAGCTTGCAAAGCACTTTTGTTTTATATCATTTGATCTTTTAGGGGCAACTAACACAGGGGCTACCATCCTCTTTTTAACAGATGAGGAAATTGACTCTCAGAGATGAAATGATTCTTTCAAGCGAGATTCTAGATCTAAAGAAGGATTAAGAGACAGGAGGACCTAGGCAGTATGACTTCAACACTTTTACAAATATTAAAAGTAAAGAAGTTAGAAAAGGCTCTAAGCCATTACTATTTAAAGTCAGTCAGTTTTACATATAGACTCATCATCCCCCTATCAGGAGGAAATTTTGACCTCCTGGGGAAAGGGCTGGTTGGTAAAACGTCTTTAGATATTTGCAAGAATGTTATAAATAACATAAATGTGAGTCTTTTCCCCCCATGCATTAAATTCCATTCTGTTCAAAACCAGCTTGAATCAAATATAACTATGAGAGGTGCCTTATGGACAACACAGAGGCCATGCTGATGCTTTGATATGCAATGGAAGACAGAAGGCGCTGAGGATGTTTAGATGGTAAAAAAAGTCAGACAGGGTATAAACTCATCCTGCAAATAATGGAAGGGATCCCGTAAAGATCCCGTAAAGAAGTGGAACCAAGCCTATTCAGTGAAGCCCCAAAGATGGAATCAAAAGTCATGAGTAAAAAATCACTACCCATTCCATTAACCCACCCATCTAACAAACTGGAAGGAGAGAGTCACAAGACTCAGTATTTTAATCTAATTGTAGGATTCATGAAAGGTTTTCCTGAGGAAGTGACGTTTAAATTTAGACCTGAAGGATGTCTTCATCACAGCCAGATGAACGGAAGAGATAAGCATGTCAAGCAGAGGGAACAGAAAAGGTGCAAAGAATCTGCTGCCTCCAAGGACCTGAAAGGAAGCCAGTAGCCTAAGCAGAAAAGGGAGACACTTGGAGGAGAGATTGGAAGGAAGCAGAAGCCAGACCATGGAGGTAGGCTGTGAGAGCAAATTGATTCTAGCTGAGTGTAAATAATACAATTCTGCCACTCAGATCTGTCCAAAGATGAACTGGCCTGCTGATGAACAAAGGTTGTGAGAAGCAGGGTGACCCTCAAGAAAAATATTGGTTAAAGAAATGAAGCAGGAGACAGGGTAGAAGGAGAGAGGGAGGACTGGATCTCATGGTGCATTGGGGCCCTTCCAATGCTGAGGGTCTATAATTCCATTATTCCAACAAGTGTGCGATGTAGGCATTTTCATTTCTTAGGAATTCCAAGGCTGCCTGTCTTTCTACAGTAAGCTTGACGTGCAACAAACCTTGGGGTTTTAGATGCTGTAAACAACAAAAAATAAAATGGTGAGGGGGAAGAGATCCATGGTGGGAGGTGCAGAGGTGGAGATGATAGGGTGGTAGTGACGATTAGAGACTTGAGGTCAATGCCCTTAACGTGGGGGGCAAATTTCAGCTGCAAGACACAGGACCTATAATATCACAGTCTGTGGCTAAGACAGTGGACTGCTGTCTGTTTCCTGCTGCAGCCCTAGGCCTAGTGTGGCATATTTGCTGAATGAGTAAATGAATGAAAGTCCCTGCTATGGTGGTGTGCTCACAGCTGCCCCTCGGTCGTTACAAAATGATGATCACTCCAACTCTGCCCATAAATTCCTGGCAATGCCTGAGAGAGGCAGAGGGAATGGAGAGTTAATCAGCTCCGAAGTGTAATCTGCTCATAAACCCTTCATTCCCAGGGAAGAAAAATCAGCCATCCTCCCTTTTCACGTGTCCCCGAGGTTCAGCGCTGGTCATTTCTCTTTTCCTTCAAGGCTGCCTGTGATATTCCTTTGACCTGATTTCTCCTGTACAGTGTGGCAGCTGAGGATTAGCAGGCTTGTTCGTGCCTGCGCTGGAGGAGCTGGCTGAGACTTCCCCGATGGAGAGCCCTACACCTCCAGTGTGGACAGTTGCCTGCTTTATTGACCGTCATTGGTGAGGTCAGCAGCTTCAGTACTAACCGAAGACCAAGGAAGAAAATCTGGGGAAGGAAACATAGTGCCTGGCAGCACACACACTGGTGTGTCCTTTTCTGCGCCAGAGCTCAGGCATTCCAGCAAGATCCCTGCATGGTCTAGAGCTCCTAGAAATGGCCCATTAAGAACAAGACTCCCTGCCTAGTAAACATTAGAACATTGAAAGGGCAGTCTCCTCTGATCGTGTGGGTTTCCTAGACTCACTCTGTGTCCACTGGTTTCAGTTTGGGCTCCCTGCAGTTTGGGGCTCGTGGTGACAGGGACAGAGATCACAGCAATGCTGTACAAAGTGGCCTGGAGCCAGAGCCAGCTAGTGGCTCTTAGTTATTAATTGCCTATGAGGTGCCAGGCACATATATCATGAGTGTGGTGAACACCGTGACGAGCCACCCAGGTCCCCCTGCAAGCTGTTGCTGCAGCTGCTCAAAGTGCCCTTGGCAGACAGCCTTCTCTCATCAGCTCCTTTAGGACTTGCCTCAGCTGCAGAGAGCTGCCTTCCCCAAGGTCACGAGCTTCCCTCAGTGACGAATCAAGGTGACCCTATAACGGCTGGGCCAAGTCAGCCCAATGCAGGACAGCTTTGATGGGCTGTTTTTTTTTTTTTTTTTTTTTTTTTTTTTTTTTTTTGCGGTAGGTGGGCCTCTCACTGTTGTGGCCTCTCCCCTTGCGGAGCACAGGCTCCGGACGCGCAGGCTCAGCAGCCATGGCTCACGGGCCCAGCCGCTCTGCGGCATGTGGGATCTTCCCAGACCGGGGCACGAACCCGTGTCCCCTGCATCGGCAGGCGGACTCTCAACCACTGTGCCACCAGGGAAGCCCAGATGGGCTGTTTTGATGTCAGAGTTTCCTGTGGGGTCGGCTCAGGCTGGCATTGGACCTGTGTGGCAGCTCCACGTTTCCCTCTGCCCAATCCTGTTTCCTTCCCCTGGACAGGGGTTTGTCCCAAGCTCCCTCCTTAAAAAAAATCTTTATATGTTCAACTTTGTCTCAGGGTCTACTTAAAGGAGAAGCCAACCCATGAGAGTGATGAAGGATAAAAATGTTTGACATGTGATTTTTCTCCACCTTGCATTCCCCTGTTGCTTCTCTGTGACCTTGAACTATTCATTTAACTTTCTTGGACCTTGTGACTAAAAGACAAATCTTAAATGCCAAAAGCACAAGTGAATGAACTACACATTGAGGTCCCTTACAATCCTAAGATCCAGTTCTTTATAGAATTAATAAAAGTTTTTCCCCCTATTGTGATATGATTATATGAAATTAATAAGGTAATTACAAAGTTTGTTTTAGTATCTTAAGTGATGCCTACATTACATTGTTGGATCATCACTAGTTCCTGTGAAATATGCAGGGATGTACTGTTTTCCCAGCTCACATCTGGAGAAACTAAAGCTCAGAGAAACTAAGTCATTAGTACAAAGATAGTGATGCTTAATTTTAGATCCAAAACACAAACTCACATCTCCTGAAACTTCTTCTAGTACTTACCCCAAGCTATTACTCCAATTCTCTTTAGTCTGGTGTCCTCGTATTAGTTATCTATTTCTGCATAACAGGTTACCTTAACCATTAGTGGTTTACAGTAACAAACACTCGTAATTTCTCACAGTTTCTGGGTGTCAGGGAGAGGCTTGGCTGGGTGTTTCTGGCCCAGAGTCTCCCTTGCGGTTGCAGTCAGGGTGTGGGCTGGTGCTGTGGGCATAAAGGCTGGACTGGAACTGGAGAACCCCCTTCCAACATGGTGTGCTCTCTTGGCTGTTGACTGGAGGCCTTCATTTCTCACTGGCTGTTGATAGGAAGCTTCCCTTCTTCACCACATGGAACTTTCCCCAGGATTGCTTGAGTGTCTTCACAACACGGCAGCTCATCTCCCCCAAAAACTCTTTCAAGAGGGAGAGCCAGAGGAAGCTGCAGTGCCTTTTATGACCTAGCTCAGAAGTCACACACCATCACTCCTCCCATATTCTATTCATTTTCAGTGATTCATTAAGTCCCACCTTTTTTCAAGGGGAGTGGAATTAAGCTCCAAATCTTGAAAGGAGGAATGTCCAGGAACTGATGGACACACGTTAAAACCACCACAGTCCTGCTCTTTGGTTGGCTTAAACAATATCCACTAAGGGGGAAATTCAAGCCAGCACAAAGAACCAGATTACCAAAACTGTACTCCATGAAATTTTTTTTCAGGTGTCACATTAGGTGGCAGTGTGATAGCCCTTTATTCCTTGGCCAGGGTTGGCTTTTAAAAAAATTCAAATAATCCTATGATAATAATGCAATGATGAAGAATAACTACCATTTTGCCTGCCCAGGATCCATTCCACTTTCTTCTAATTTCACTTGGGAACCCCCATTCACCTCTCTTAGTCCATGTGGAACTGACGATTTTAATCCATTCCTTCAGGTCCAGACATGGTCAGGTGGCCCAGGCCCGGCCCATCAGTATATTCCATTATTCTAGCCACAATGACTGGTGCTGGGACAGGCAAATAAGGCATATTGGTTCAGTGATAGTCAACTCCCAAATTTTGTTGGAAGCAGTTTTCCTTCTGTAGGGTTTGCTAGGCTCCTTCCATCATATGGGAAGTTTGCTGAGAGTGAAGTGATCACCAAAGCGAAATGGTGCCCAGACATGGAGAGAGGGAGATCCCTGGTGATGTCATTATTTGCATCTAGAAAGTCCAGCATGATTCAGGCCAGCTGTATCCCTGGATTTTGAAGGCCGTAAGGCAATAAAATCCCTACTTTGGTTTTCCTAGTTGCAATCAAGAAGTCCTAATATACTATCCTAAGTAAGAATGTCCATCTCTTATTGAATATAATATGCCAGGACATGTGCTAAGACCTAAATATCATCTCATTTATTTTTAAAGCAATAACATTTTGAGGGAGATACTATCATTCTCTCCTACAGAAGAGGTTCAGGGAAGGTAAAAATGTGTCATCAGTCATCCTTCAAGGAATAAAGAAGTTGGAGTTTGAACAAAGACTTGTGTGACTAGGTAGCCACACTCCTGGCACTGTGCTGCCCTGACCAATCTTACTGAGGAATTTTTAAATATTTACTGAACCAATTAGGTAAGAGTAGCAATTACTACTGATGACTCAGAGCCTGGTGCTATGCTAAACGTACATGTGTCGTCTCATTCAATCCTCACACTGACTTTAGGATGGAAATGCTCATTTCACAGATGAGGAAAGTGAGGGCCAGAACAGTTTAGCATCTTGTCCAAGGTTACACAGCTAGTAAGTAGCAGAGCTGGATTTTCACCCAGATATATCTGAGGAGAAGCCACACATATTCACTTTAATATCCATAAAGATTTAACAATTAGAGTCCACGGGTATTTTAGAAAGAACATCAGGGTCCAATTCAGGACTCTTTAAAAAATATCGTCTCTCCTCCTATTAGGGTGACCAACATACCTTGGTTTCCCCAGGACTTTCTCATTGTAAAAACTGGAAGTTAGGCTGTTCTCCCTACCTTCCACAGGCATTGGCAAGTGGGAAGCCTCGGGCGTTTGTCCTTGACTGGCAAATAGGAAAAGAGAATTGGGGCTGCAGACTCCTTCTCACCAAATTCCCAAAGAGAACAGACCTTGTCTCAGGATTCAGAGAAGCTAAGAAACCAGGAGAAGCCTGTTGCCTTAGCAGCTCATCCATGAGATGAGCGTGGAAGGCCAGACCTGGGGATGTTCCAGCTGAAGACGCCCTGAGCATCTGTTCCCATATGCCCTGACCCTACAAGATATGCTTTAGTTAATCAGCACTTTCAGTCACAGCAGGCAGTGACCTTTGTCAATAAATACACCTTGCAAGGTGGGAACCTTTCCTTGGGGTAGTTGTGTGTAGTAGGCAGAGAGCAGGTCATGGGGTCCTGTGTCTTAGGTTTGCACCCAGCTTGGCCACAGCTCCTGTGTTACCTCTGGGCCTTGGATTCTTTCACCCTTAAAGTGCTATGGGTAGTGACCACCTTAGAGTTTTGCAGTGCAGATTAACGAGTTAACATGCAACAGTGCTTTGTATGCTGAAATGCTCCTGAAAATAAAGGATGCTGCTAATGATGTGTTTTACATTACATTTCATTGAAATCAGTATCTTTCTAGCTTAGGTTCTCATTTATGTTCTCAGATATGAACACTGCTGAAGCATTCCATCCGAAGACAGAATTTACAAACAGCTCCATGTGATAGGCAGAAGAATGGCCCCCCAAAGATGCCCATATCTTAATTTCTAGAATTTAGGATTATGTTATGTTACATGGCAAAGGTGATAATCAGCTAGCATTAACAAGGGTCCTTAAATGTGGAAGAGAGAGGTGGTAAGAGTCAGTATCAGAGTGATGCAACATGAGAAACACAGGACCGACAGGTCATTGTTGACTTTGAAGGTGGAGGAAGGAGCCACAGCCAAGGAATGTGGGCAGCCTCTAGAATTTGAAAAAGGCCAAGAAAATGGATTTTCCCTAGAGCCTTCAGAAGGCAATGCAGCCCTGATGACACCTTGAGTTTAGCTCAGTGAGACCCATTTCAGACTTCTGACCTCCAGAACTGTAAGACAGTACATTTGTGTTGTTTTAAACCAACAACTTTGTGATAATTTGTTATAGCAGCAATAGAAAACAAATACACTCTAAAACCAAGATAATCCAGCAAGAAATATACACAGGATTCTCAAATGAAGTGAAGCAATTACCCTTTGCGAGGTGGATTATTTACTCATGTTTCTCTGGGCAGCCTGCATGCAAGTGAGCCTTTTAAGAACTTAAGACACAGTGTTTGATGGATGCATCTATAGTATCTCCCCTGGGTGGCTGTAATCCACGGGAAGACACAGAGGTGGAGGGTTTTGGAGGTAAAATTTGGTAAAAAAAAAATCGTCAATTTCACTTCTAGTATATGCTTCCAAAGTCATCTAAACTGCTCTCGGCCCCCCTCTCTAGTTTTATTGGAATCAGTGTTTGAAGATCAATGACAAGGCAGCTGGTATTTCTTGTGGGTTGTTGTTGTTTTTTAATTTATTTTATTTTTGGCTGCACTGGGTCTTTGTTGCTGCGCGCGGGCTTTCTTTTAGTTGCGGCGAGTGGGGGCTACTCTTCGTTGCGGTGCACGGGTTTCTTATTGCGGTGGCTTCTCTTGTTGCGGAGCACGGGCTCTAGGCGCGCGGGCTTCAGTAGTTGTGGCGCACGGGCTTAGTTGCTCTGCGGCATGTGGGATCTTCCCGGACCAGGGCTCGAACCCGTGTCCCCTGCACTGGCAGGCAGATTTTAACCATTGCGCCACCAGGGGAGCCCTGTGGGTTGTTTTTTAATGTGATATTTTTTGCATTCTCTCTAAAGAAGTGGTAGTCGAGCAAAATGGCAGAAAAGCTGCCATTTGCAATTAGGCTGTCAAGGTTTAAATTGTGCCCCTACCATGTACACGCTATGTGACCTTGTGCAAGTTACACAGCATCCCCAAATCTGTTTTCTCGTTGACAAAACTGGGCGGAGAGAAGAGTAGCTCCCTGAAGACTTAGGCATGTTAAACAGAATAATGATGGTGAAGAGTTTTGCATGGTGCCTGCCTCATGGTAAGTTCTCTGGAAATGTTCACTGTTACCATCACTGTCTATTTCTGATCTGAAAAAATGAAGCAAAGAATCAAAGCAGCCCAGCATGCGGAGTGTCCTGTGCAAGGGTGGGCACAGTAGAATCAACAGAGGCTGAGGGTGGAACCCAGAAAACCAAGGGGGCTGGGCAAACACTGACTCAGCCATTAGCAGATTTTTGCGATGTGGCTGACTCAGTCCTAATGAAAGCTTATTCACCCTGCCAGTCTTCCCAGGCACCTCAAAACCTGTATTTAGAGAACAGCCAACGAGATGTGTGTATACAGTAAGTATTCATCAAAACTCATTTGCAGCCCTGGGTGCTAGTTTACTGGAGTTCATATAACTGAAGGCCTTTATGCCGTTAACAGGATCCAAGGGTTCTATCTGGAGTTCACCTAATTTAGTGGGCAGGACAAGGGCTTTGGAGTCACACAGACATCAATTCAAATCCTGGCTCTGCCACTTTCCAGCTGCCCCTGTTTCTTCACCTATGAAAGGGAGGCAATGTTACCTTTCCCCCAGAGATGTTTTTCAGGATGAAAGGTGATATGCAAGTGAAGGGCTTAACACTCCAAGGTGGTCCTTGTCATAGTAGTTAATGTATTATTGGTATGTATTATTTGGGTTTGAAAGACTTGATTCTAGCACTAGCTCCACTGCATAATATGACCTTGGGGAAATCCTAAACCAATTCTGAAGTTGTTTTCTCCTTCTGTACATGGAGGATAACAAAAAGTGATGCATCTACTTTATGGGGCTGTTATGCCTGTGAAATGAGACAAGGCTTGTATATACAAGTCTTATGTTTGGAGTCAATTAGAATATAAATTTTCCTGGTTGTGCAAAAAGGCCCTAATGTTCCCAATTTCTTCCCTTATGGGAACCTCTGCAAATGGTACAGCCACCATGGAGTTGTGCTAAGGTGGTGAGATTTTAGTGCTTGGATCCTCAGGGTTAATGCCCTACGTGGTTGAGCTCAGTAGACACAGGCTGGAGAGGTGATATAAGGGTAGGGAGAGGTACAGTCAACAGACAACTGGTATCCTTCTGTGTAACCAGCAGGGTTAAGTTTCTAGATTCCAGCAGTAGAGCAGGGGCCATCAGCATTAGTAACATGAAGGCCAGGATACACAAGAAACTGAGCAGGAATTAACCTCGTAGGGACAGGCACTAAGTCACTCACTTTCTACAAATAATCCCAGTTCGTCTACCCAACCACTTGATCAACTAGAAATAGCTTTTCTCATTTTCTAGCAGAGAAAGTTAAGGCCCAGAGAAGTTAAGGAAGCTATCTCTGATCACACAGAGAGCAAAGAGTAGACCTAGGATCTGGGCCCAGATGTGTTCGGGCTCCAAAATTGATGTTCTTTCCACACATCCACATTGTATTCCTGAAGTCCCAGTGTGAGGATTTCATGACTCTGATACCCAGGTCAGATTGGACACAGGATCCAATAGCATGAATAGCATGCTTAAACCATTAAGTCAGAGGACTTCAGGGGACATACTGAAACCTTCGATCCTGTGGGAGACTTGCAATAGTCTCAGGATTGCTCACTTACCAAGTTTCATTGATTGTGGTATGCAAATATTGAAATACTTCTCATATAGCATTTCCCAGGGCATATTCTGTATTATATTATTATTATTAACAACAATAAAACCCATAACTACCACAACTAAACTATAATTCAACAAACTACCACATTTAAAATTTACTGAAGGCTTTTTATCAACCAGGCACCAGTTAAATATTATTTTTAAAGCTACCTTATTAAACACTTAAAATGTTCTTTTTTTTTTTTTTTTTTTTTTTTTTTTCTTTTTGTGGTATGCGGGCCTCTCACTGTTGTGGCCTCTCCCGTTGCGGAGCACAGGCTCCGGATGCGCAGGCCCAGCGGCCATGGCTCACGGGCCCAGCCGCTCCGCGGCATATGGGATCCTCCCAGACCGGGGCACGAACCCGTATCCCCTGCATCGGCAGGCGGACTCTCAACCACTGCGCCACCAGGGAGGCCCCTTAAAATGTTCTTTTGAACTAGATTACCTTTATTTTACAGAAGAGGAAACCAAGTCTTGGAGTGGTTAATTATCATTTTGAAAAAATATAAGTTATATTCTAAAATATATTTTGGAATCCTTTAATTAAACCAATTTGAGCCGTTCTTATTTACTACAGGACTTCTCAGAGCCTTTAATGGACTCAGACTCTTCCAGAAGGGGACACTTACTCAGTGACTGACAAATGTATGTGACACAGGTTGCTTTCTCTATTGGACATCTCTTTGGCTGCCCTTCTATAACTGCTGGCTTGTCTTCTCTCCCTGGGAATCAGGCCTCATGTATTGTACTCATGCCATTCCTTATCTGATTATCTTGAAAAGTCATGAAATTTTTTCTTTTTCAGAAGTTCTTCTTGTTTATGGACTCTGAGAGGGGTGGAGGGAGGTGTGAATTGCTTTTTATAGAGGATTGAGTCACTAATAGTTTGGACTTAACATATGAGACAGTGGCTGTTTCCTGAAGAGTTGCAGAAACACGGAGATGAAGTCAGCTTTCCATTTTGCAAATTGCAGAAGTCCCCGTGGATAAGAAATAAATGGGAAAATTGGGTTTGCAAAGGTGGCAATGTGAATGGTGCTCTGGCAATGTTTAAACCTGGAGGAAAATTATAGGCATGTGTGGGTTTTTTATCCATTCTTAATTTACCTTATATAATACTTATCAAATAGCTAGGAGTAGTGTGAAAAATAATAGAACTGTGTGGGTTCCCTACCCTCTAAGACCTTATAAGTTTATATGCAAAAAGTAGTAAGACAGGAACAAGATTTTATTTAAATTGCTCCCATTTTTAGTTTCCGTTTCTTTCCTTTTTTTAAAAAAATTTTATTTATTCCTTTGGCTGTGTTAGGTCTTCGTTGCTGCGCGCGGGCTTTCTCAAGTTGCGGTGAGTGGGGGCTACTCTTGGTTGAGATGTGCGGGTTTCTCATTGCAGTGGCTTCTCTTGCTGTGGAGTACAGTCTCTAGTCGTGTGGGCTTCAGTAGTTGTGGCATGCGTGCTCAGTAGTTGTGGCTCGCGGGCTCTAGAGCACAGGCTCAGTAGTTGTGGTGCACGGGCTTAGATCCATGGCATGTGGGATCTTCCCGGACCAGGGATCAAACCCATGTCCCCTGCATTGGCAGGTGGATTCTTAACCACTGTGCCACCAAGGAAGTCCCTATTTCTACTTAATGTAAAAATTACCTCCTTATAAATCAGTTGGCTTCACCATTTATTTACTTTATGTAAAGTCAACTTCCTCCTTTTGAAAATCACCTCCAGAATTTCAAGGAATACAGAAATACAAACTCCACCTTGGATTAAACCACCTTTGATTAAATATATAACTCCCAAACCACAACATATGAAAACAGAAGGCAGATATGTAGGTATGGTAAATGACCATTTACTCAGTTGTCAGATTGCACTGAAGAACCTCACGAAAGCTCAGGAATTGAAGGCACCTCGTTTTTCAGATTGTGGCAATCAGGTAGTGACTGAAAACAGGAATATGTTCTTCAAAGTCAGTATAAGGAACAATCATACCTGCAGGCTCCAAGACCTCTATCTCTAAGACCCTTCACAAGATGAAAAGAATGGTCCCTGATGGAAACGAACCAAAGAGGCTTCAGACTTGGGATCCCAGCCGCAAAGGAGGGTAGGGTATAATTTTGCCACTGTTTGAGGGTAGCTTCCAGGGATATTTGGCTTGTTCACATGTAAGCCAAATGTGTTTCCATGGCCAGAAAAAAAGAAATTACTCATGGATAAAGTCACAGAAGTTTACAATAAGTAGCTGTATATGTTTTCTAGGGCTACTGTAACAAATTACCAAAAAACTGAGTGGTTAAATGCAACAAATTTATTTTCTCACACCTCAGGAGGCCTGAAGTCCAAAATCAAGGTGTAGGCAGGACTGGTTCCCTCTGAAAGCATAGGGAGAAACCATTCTATTTCTCTCCCCTAGCTTCAGGTGGTTGTTGGCAATCCTAGGCATTCCTTGGCTTGTGGACACATCACTCCAATCTCTCCCTCCATTGTCAAATTGCCTTTTCTGTGTCTGTGTCCTCTCCTCTCCTTGGCCATTGGATTTAGGGCCAACCCTAACCTAATATGGTCACATCTCAATCCTTAACCTAACTACATCTGCAAGGAGTTTATTTCCAAATAAGGTCACATTCTGAAGTTCCAGGTGGACATGAATTTAGAGGGGACACTATTCCACCTACTACAGTAACCTTTGGTGTGGAGGCAAATGCTGAGAGGATACGGACAGGGAAATACAGGATCAGCGTCTGCTACAAAAATAATCGAAGAATACTGCATACTTTGGAGTAAAATACACCTAGGTTTTAATCTAAAAAAAAATAGAGTTTACATAAGGTTGGATGAAATAACTAGGCACCTCTGACTGGTCTATTCAGGTTTTTAAAGTAAATTAGGATCATTCCATTAAACAAGTATCTTTACTATAGAATATGCCATCCATTGTGAGGCCCAGAGAAGATGCTGTGACACAGTTCTTAGAGTGAGGAGACTTCCAGTGTAGGGGGACAACATGGACACATCTGAGACAGTTAAAGGGCAGTGCAAAGCAATAAGCAATAAAGTGTTCAATTAAGGCATAAATTTCACTGCCTCAAGTTTGGGCAGTAGAAAAAAAGAAGGTTACGAAATTTTCAAGGACTGGAAAACATGAGTCTCCAGATTCAAAGACCCAACTAGGTACACATCACAATGGCAACAGACAGACCTATGCTGAGGTGTCATGGCATTTCAGAAGACCAGGGATGAAAATAAGACCATGAAATTATCCAGAGTGGGTGGGGGTACAATTCACATTAAAAAAAAAATAAAGGAAATCAGAAAGGCATTAGGGAAAGTTAGGAGAGAATGAAAGAATAGTTTCAAAATTCTGGCAAAGTTATTGGACCTCAAATTTTATGCCTTCTAAACTATCAATCAAGTAAGCATGCAGGGACCACAGCAGAGGGACACTTTTAAGACTCTCACATTTCAAAATAATTACCTTCAACGCACCTTTTTTCTTTGTTCTGGAGACATGGAAGAATAAACTAAGCTAGAGGAATGGAATCCAGAGAGGAGGAGCTTCAAACCCAGGTTAAGGGAATTTCCGTAACGTTAGCTAACAGAAACCCCGCGGTTCAAGTTATGCTACAGAGATGGCGGCGTCGATTAAAGCAGAATTGAGGGCACAAGGAGAAATGTCTTCAAGAAACTACTGAAACTAACAGATTCTAACTTTGTCATTGAAAAGTGTTTTGAAGAGTTATTACAAGGTGTGGAGACATTTCATTGATGTACATAAAACGGAGCAATAAAAAGCAATCAATTTTAACTCCAGGTGAGACAAAGTGGGATAAGAGATTAAATGTAATGATGGTACACCACTTCACTGAGCAGTGAGAAGTATTTACATAGTCATAATAGTGAAAGCACTGATGTGTAGTTAATCAAAATTGTGATGTAATTATATTGAAAGGGGTAGAGGTAAGGGAAGTGGAATGTAATAGTACTGACGTCATCTGTTTAAACAGGAAGTGATGGACAATGTCTAAATTTGAGAATTCAAGAAGAAGCTTAGGCATTTTTTTTTTTTTAGAAATATAGGAAAATAACCAGAAGAAACAGCTAAAGGGTTTTCAGTAGTTGCCCCTGGGGAGATCAAGAGATAGTAAGGGAATGTATCTTGAGGGTGTTGAATATGTCCTGGTGATTTGGGGTTTCTTGTTCTGTTCTTTGAGTCCTAGGTTTCTCCAGCTCTTCTTCCAATCTGTGAGCTGCCTCAGTTTCCTTCACTGCCCCATAGTCCAAAAATATATATATTCTGTTTCACTCAGTGCAATTTGAACTGAGATTCTGTTACAACTAAGAGTCCAGGCTACTACAATGACAAATGTGGATCCCATTAATGTATGTATTCTGATGACTCCCCTTAGAAAATTAGTTCTGATCCATGTTCAATGTCCAGTCTATTCCATATGCTGAAGAGACCAGGCCCTTATTATGACACGAGGTTAACCAAATTCTGCATCTTCCTCAGGCTTCCCTCCCATCACTCCCAGTTTCCTGTCACACTCTACACATACCCAACTCCTTTTCGTTCCTCCACTGCGCCCCTACCTCAACATCCCCCCTGCCCAGCACTCTCTTCTAAATTGCTTTTTCTATAACCTCTTTTTACATCTGGTGAATGCTTACTTATTTTCCAAGACTCAGCACAACTGTTCCCTCCCTCAGCCTTCTCTGATTTAGTGGGTTGGCCTTCATGGTCCTCAACTGCACAGCTCCGTGTTAACCCTTCAAACATGTTGTAATTCTGCAATTGTACTTCTGTATCCTCCTTTAGACAAGAAGCTACTTAAAGATTAGAACCATGGATTAGTCACTGTTGTATCCCCAGCATCATAGTAGTTGTTCAATAAATGTGTATTGAACTGACCAACTCAGCTTATGTCTACATGGAACAGAGATAAGTGTGATTATCTTGGTGTTTCAGATGGCTAAAAAAAACCCACTCCTAAGTATGGTGGTTTAAAACAGTAACTATTCCTTTTTTTTATGATTCTGAAGCTAGAGCATGGCAAGTGGGTACAGCTTGTCCCTATCTTATGGGGTGTTGGCTGAGGTCACACATGTGGCTTCCTTGAGCTGAGAATCCAGCAAGAACTAGAACATCTAAGATTCACTCACATGTCTGGCATCTCAGCTGGGTTGGCAGCAATGGCTGGGGCTGGCTGGACCGCTCTCTCTCCAGGCATCATTTAGTAGCATCACCTGAGCTCCTTGACATGGGTCCTAGATCCCAAAAGGACAAAACCGAAAGCTGCTAATAGTCTTAAGGCCTCATTGTTCGGAATTCACCGTGCCACTTCTGTTACCTTCTCTCGGTTAAAGCAACTTGCAGGCCCAGCTCAGATTCAAGGAGAGAGAATAGGTTCCAAGGGAAGGACTGACAGGACAAGCCTGGGAGAAATTGTTGGCATCTGTCTTTACAGACAATCTACATTTGATAATTCAATCATTTTGGGTAACTAAACCAGATAATTCCATTCGTATATTTTGGAACTAAAATATTTCTGTGGATTAGATTATCCTTGGAAAAGTCAAGAAGGGTGACTGGGGAGGAGGCATGTTGTTTTGTACACATGATGTTAATTTCAAAGATAAAAATAAATGGCTCAATTATGATATTTGAAGACATGCTCGGACACAGTGCTGATGTTCTTTTCTACAAATAGGAAAGGGATAAGTTGCTTTTGTAGAAAGCTAATGGAGGAAGAAGGGGGCTAATGTGGCTCTATGATAATGGAAACTTTTCGTTAAAGATGACCTATATATACACTGCCAAATGTAAAAGAGATAGCTAGTGGGGAGCAGCCGCATAGCACAGGGAGATCAGCTCGGTGCTTTGTGACCACCTGGAGGGGTGGGATAGGGAGGGTGGGAGGGAGACGCAGGAGGGAGGGGATATGGGGATATATGTATGCATATAGCTGATTCACTTTGTTATAAAGCAGAAACTAACACACCATTGTAAAGCACTTATACTCCAATAAAGATGTTAAATAAAAAATGACCTAGATGGTATTTCTGAAAATATTAACTGTCCTCAGCCAAAATTTAAAATAATGTCCATGTTTAAAATAATCCATTATATATAGTCATTCTGTCTCGGGATATACTTTTGCACATTAATGCTTTCAAGAATATGGAACTCGCAGAGAATAATGAATGCATATACCTGCATTTTAGCCATGTCCATTACAATAATAAAAATCTAGTATGGCCACAGTTTTTAATTACTTTTCATCATTGCTGCAGTCAACGAAGCTAGCTTTATTACCCACGATAATGTCTCACTTGTAATATATCTTCATAAAACCTGAAAAGAGTTTTCAATTCTAAATTCGAGAGATAGGCTTTTCTGTCTAGCTTTGCTTAGAGCAGAATGCATAAATGAGCCTTATTTGCTTATTACCTGAAAAGAAAAACAATACAAACGAGACTGAATAGGACTCCTGCTTTTTCCTATCTCTATTTCAATATCCTTTTGTGTTTCATTGTATTTTTAATTCTGTGTTGATAACATTTACCCCTTAGGAGAGACAAGTCAAGGCATTTAATGCAGCTTAAGAGAACTAAAGGAAAGGTCGGAAATCTTGGGTTCCAGTTTTGGTTCTGCCACATGCTTGCTGTTCTTAGGCCTTAAGCAAGTCCCTTAAACAAACCAAACCTTATTTTTTTCCAGTTGTATCAAAAGGATAAGCTCATTTTCTGCTTTCTTCACAGGTAAGAGAAAGACAATGAAAGGGCTTTACAAACTATAAATCTCTAAGCAGATGGAAGGAAACAAATTGGTGAAACCATAAATGAGACAATAGAAAGCGTAAAAAATCAAAAGTAGATTTGGTCTTTCATTATTTACTCATTTAATATTTACTGAGTGTCTAGAATGTGTTAGGCACTGTGTTCAAGGCTGGAGATTAGTGGTAAATCAGACAGTTGAGGTGCCCCCCATCTTTGTGGAGCTGGCAGCCTGACAGGGGAGACATATTAAACAAGTAAGCAAGCAGTTAACATCTCTGTAATAAGTGCTAGAAAGGAGAGGAATAGGACATCGTGAGAGAAACAAACAGGAAGAGCTGAATCAGTAAGCCTTCCTGGTGTGGGAAATTGAGCCTGGAGGGTGGGATAAAGTCAGACCAGCAGATAAAGGGGTACACAGGCAGGTCTCAAGCAAAAAGCAACTCAAGGAAGACAAGTATGCCAGAGGAGCCTGAGGAAGAGAGAGAGGGCAGGCACACGAGATAAAAAAAAAAAAACATGTAGACCATGAAGGGTGTTGGCTTTGATTCTGAGCCATGGAAAGTGACTGAAGGCATTGAGGCAGGAGAATGATGGGATCAGATATTATGCTTTATAAAGGTCTCTTTTGCCAATGGGTCGTTAAGAGTCAAAAATGGAAAGAGGAAGCTACTGCAGAGGACTCGAAAGGTGAAGATGGTAGCTTAATTCAGGGATAAGCAGTAGAAATAGTGGGGATTTGATGCATTCAAGATATATGTTGGGGGTGAAACTGACAGGATTCATTGACAGAATAATTATAATTAGGAAGGATTCCAAGATTTCTGGCTTGAGCAATTAGGAGGGTGGTTCTGCTGATTACAGAAATGAGGAAACTGGAACAAGTTTGTAAGGGAAATAAAAATATACTGTTGTGACATGTGGAAACTGACATTCAGATGGAGCTATCAAGAAGGCAGTTGGCTAGAGAATCAAGATATGGGCTGGAGAAATATGAAAGTCCTGAGAATGCAGACCCATGCTTCTAAATGCCCTCTGGCATAGACTGGGTGAAAAGCTACCAACCCAGGCCACCGCTCTGCTGCCAAGCTTAATCATGCCATGCCTGTGACTGGCTGCGTAAGTGGTTTTCTTTTCAGGCCAGGATCAAGCCTTTCCCATTTCCTCCGGAATATCCCTATTCAATTTACCAGTTCTATCCATACACCATTGACCAGAGGGTAGGTCAGTTTTCAGACAGATGAAGTCACCTTGTTTATGAAGGAGTCAACTGGCAGACCTTCTACTACCTTTCTTTCTTTCTTCCTTCCTTCCTTCCTTTTTTCAGAACCCAAGAACACTGTGTTAAGAAGTGATAAAAAGTAGTTACCAGTAGTCCAGGCCTAGGGTCAGTTCTACTGAACACCTAGCTTAAAGCGGAGGCATGCAACACAGATGTCAAACGTACTTCACCCTGGCCTGTTCAGTCTACATATCAGAGTGGTACATAATTATAACTTTCTGGATTTCTCTATCTATAGTTGGTGTTTTCTTATTTTACCACTAAGGTAAAGGAAATTGATTTCAACTGGAACACTTCACTGCTTTCCGTATTTATTTTTTCCTAATTTACATAACGTTAGTGCTCTCCTTTTCTTTGATACTGATGATGACTTGAATGATGAAACACTGTCCCCAATAGAACTCCTGTGTGACATTCTAGACTTGAATCCTAGTGCCAGCACTTACAAGCTGTATGACCTTCAGCTTATCACATATTTCTTGGTCTTAGCACCATTTAACAAACGGGAAAACTAAATACCTTGTATCAAGTAAATGAAATATATAGATAGTCTTAACACAATGCTTGGTACAATGTTAGGGACTTGTGGTTGTTACTATTACTAGATGGATCTAAAGCACTGATTAGTCTTGGGGCTGCACATACCAGGGTCTTAGGAGCTCTGGTGAGGAATACAAAATCAGATTAACAACCATCACTGAATAATGAGAAAGTAGGTTGCTATGGTGATAGAAGTGAGGCTGACCTGAGTGGGCATCTTGAAGGTTGTGCTATTCAGGAGTCCAGTCTGTGCAAAGTTTTGTGAAGACTTCTTCCAATGAACTGAGCTTGAGGCATTGTCTACTCCCAAGAAAACAGTAGCTATCTTGAAGTCAGTATTATTTCCTTGTATCCTACAAATTGGATTGGTGTCCAAGTTTACCATGTTACCCTGGTGGGACACACCCACGAGAGATGAGGATAGGTTTGGGGTGTGGGGGAGGGAGAGAAAAGTCTTGATACTTACACGCTATAGAAAGAAATGATTGACAAGCAAAGAATGTGTGAAGTGTAGCATACTGCATTTAGAGACAGTCAAACGCTACTATAAATGGCTTGCTTTGGATTTTTAATCATGCCTTACTTTTTCTAATAATTTTCCATACATAATGCCCTTTATTCATATGAGATCTTCAACCATTTTACAAATAATTAGGGAGCACCCATTCCATACCTGACTCTGAACCTTACCCCACCTCTGCTAGGTAGGCAGAGAAGGTTGGGGAAACTGATTCTTGGGAGGTGACATGATTTGCTTATCAGTGTCAGGCCTATTCAGTGCTGTTCGGTTTTACCCTTAAGAGCTATTTCTAATGCCTTTGGGACTAGGAGAAATGGAATATATATTAGACCCTTGGAATTCAAAGTTACCATTTCTGTTTTTGACTACTTGTGAACAACCTGAAGCTCCCTGACTTGTAGCATGTGTGCATATATTTTCATTTTTACTGAAGCACGAGTCTGAGTTGCAACAATGCTGCTGTGTGGGAGTGTGTGTACCGTACATCTGTTGTTTTTGCCTGCCTGGCACCTATTCTCCATCCTTCAGTAAGAGCTCTTGGGTTTACTTTGAGGCACTGTGTCTCACTGTGTTGGATACTGCTATAATGGGAATGTCAGTCAAGGAACCCTGAGAAGGGTCTGGGCATGTGACCCAAGTTCAATCAGCCGGACTCTCTCTCCTAGGAATTTGAAACTTGAAATAAGAGATAAAAGGATGGAAAGTTATTGAGGAAGATCTAGCCCCATCGTGATATCCTGAAAATACTGTCCATCGATTTCCGTTATTTGGAGTAGGGATCACCAAAACTTTTTCTGTAAAAGGCCAGCTAGCAAATATTTTAGGATTTGTGGGGCATTAGGTCTCTGTCTCAACCACTTGATTCACAGGTTTTCCTTTTTACTCTGTGATCTCCTCATCCTTCTAAGGAAATTCCATGTTGGCAGAATTGATTTCTGTTGCTTGCCACTGAAGAACTCTACTAATGTAGGGTGAATCTTTTGGTTAATGAGCGAGTCTAGTTGGCTTCCCAACATCCACACAACAATGGAGCTTTCTCTTTATGCCTCCTACTAGTGTAGGGAATAACAACTGAGAAGAAATTAATAAAAGAGGGTCTTAGTAAAAGGGCTAGGCCTGCTGACATCAACAAAAAGTGAAAAGTCTATAAAAAAGAAGGTGCGTTGTCAGACGTTTAGCATAAATTAAAAAACAGAATGTTAAATTTGTCAGTGGCTTAATTCTATGACTTGAGCTAGCCCTTTATAATTAAACAAATGGTGGGTTTATCACATTGTTTTAGTAAGGGTTCCAAAAAAGATTTTTTTAAATGATCAGAGAAAGATTTAAAATGTTAAAAAATTAACATGTTTTTAAAAAAATATTAAAATGAGGTTTACTTGTGGTATAGGTTCATCCTAGGAATCCTGAGCTCTCCATGTTGGAAGATGGTAAGTCTGTACAAAGCTTTTTACATTGTGAATCTGGGATTGTGTGATGGTCTCTGAGTATATTCTTCCAGAGTGACAAGATTTCACTTCTGTCAATACTTCTTTCTGTCTCTGTCTCTTTCTGTTCAAAAAGTAAATATTGTCCTATTTAGATGAAGCAGATAAAAATCAAGTTTTTTCACAATCTGGCATTAGAAGGAATACAAAATAAGCACTGTCCCTGCCTTTAAATAACTGTCCACCTAGCTGAGATGAGGACATTACCTACCCAGGAAATTTTGAGTAGTACAAAGTGGTCAGGTCATTTCAACAGAGAACGCATGGGTCACTGAAGATTTCTCTAACAGTGCTAAACCGAGGGATGCAGTAAACCTAGCTTCATCTCAAGCAGCATCACAATCCTTGAGTTCCAGTTCCTTAATTTCCCATAGGAAACCTGAAGGCACAGGGGAGCTAAGTAACTTTGTCTAAGGTCCTACTTCTGATCCTGGTGTCACTGCAACTAGCAGTTGGTGTTCCCAATTCCTATGTTTAGTAACGTGAATGTATTCATTCAACCTCACAATAATCCTATGAAATAGGTACCATGACTATTTCCATTTTATAGAACTCACTGCAAGGTTAAGTAATTTGTCCCTAGGCTCTGTGGTCCTGCAGTGTGTTCTTGAATACCTCTCTCTACTTTGATACCAAGAGTGTACGAGTATATTTTGCTGTCTATGACTGGACACGGTTTTGAGATACGATCTTGAGGGAGACTGTACAGAATATAGATTTCCTTCTAACATTATTGTCCACTTTGATTGAGGTGTATTAATAATTTTATAGGTGCATATTATGAGAGAGTCTGCTAGGTGTTTTGCAGATACTATATTTGATTGTTGCAGCAACACTGAAAAGGAGGTATTATTTTCCTCATCTTGAGAGGAGGAACCTGGATTGGTTTGTCCAAGAACACCTTAATAATAAGTTGCAGAACAGAAATTCAAACCAGGGTCTAGATGGTCCCAAAGCCTATGCCCTTTGCTGCCTTCCAAATCTCGGACTCTGCCTTCTTTAATGCTATGCTGTAACTTACTGAGCATTTTCTATACTTCCATCCTCATGCCTGTAATCAGAAATGAGTTGGATATTCTTGCTCAACAAAATGCATCCTATTCCAGCCAAGTAGTTCGGCCCCTCAAGGTTCCCCATAGCCAAATCAACCAGTATTTGGAATGGAAGTCAGAAAACAAACCCAAGTGTTCTGGAACTGAAAGTTACAACCTAGCTGGGTTGGTGGCTGAAAAACGAATGTGAGACACATCGATAATAAACAGCAGGTTGGGACAGGAAAGCATGGCATTAAATAATTGAAGCCAGTGAAAGTGGAACATGGGGCCAAGTCTACAGAGCTATTTATGAAACTGAGAAATGGAACATTGATGTTTGGTACCAGTACTGAGAGCTTTCCAGTTAATTACATTCCTGGGTGAAATCAGAGAGAAATATGATACATTTTTCAGGGAACAAAATAATTTTTCGTCATTCACTGAGAAATCGGTTAACTCTCTAGCTCACTTACTGTCTGTAAAACCTGGAACAGCAGTCACTGTGAAACACTGAATTTGTGGCCTTGATGTGTCCTAATTTTATTATGAATTTACTGAGCACGTGCTACTTCCCAGGCAAAGATCTTCTCAGGGCTCACAGTTGGTGGAACAGCCACAGAGACAGCTAGATCTAACATATGAAAATTATTAGAATAAGCTCCCATTCCTTATGGACTTAGGACACGGGGAGCGGGGAGGGTAAGCTGGGACGAAGTGAGAGAGTGGCATGGACATATATACACTACCGAATGTAAAACAGAGAGCTAGTGGGAAGCAGCTGCATAGCACAGGGAGCCTCGGTGCTCTGTGACTACTTAGAGGGGTGGGATAGGGAGGGTGGGAGGGAGGTGCAAGAGGGAGGAGATATGGGGACATATGTCTATATATAGCTGATTCACTTTGTTATACAGCAGAAACTAACACACCACTGGAAAGCAATTATACTCCAATAAAGATGTTAAAAAAGATCCCATCCCTGTCCCCATCAATCACTACCTTACACAGCTTGTTTCATAGTATTCATCAATACCGAAAACTATATATTTATTTGCTTATGTGCCTACTGTCTCCCAATGTAGAATACAGGCGCCAGTGAAGCAAGGGTTTTGCTTCTTGCTCTGTTCCCATCATTCAGAACTGTGCCTGGCAGATGACAGACATCAAATGCTGAATGAAATGGAGGTATCAGACAAAGAGGTGACCCAATTTGTCCAGGGGGGGCTGGTGAAGGCACCAGAGGGGGGCAATGTTTCAAGCAGAGCCTTGGAAGGTGCACCAGGGTTAATCTATGGAGGAATAAGTTACGAGCATCGTGGAGAAAAGGCAAGATAGAAACAGACAGATGGATGCATGAAACTGCATAACTGCACGATGTGTTTAGGCATTGAGGATGCAAAGGTTGAGTCCGAGGGAGTGACTGTAAATAGTATACAGTGTGGCCAGATGACACTACACATGACACACAGCGACGACAAAATGGGTTAATCCCCATTCATCAGCCCCCACCTTCCTGGTACCCACTGACTTCCCCTACTTCCCACTTTGGTTTCCAAAGGTACCTTCTCAAAGAAGCCTGCAGCACCTGTGGCTGGGCTCTAGTATGTTAACTAAGCACGTGGCTCTCTTTAGCCATCTCCGTTCTATTTCCTTTAAACTTGGATACATTAACTTGCTCAACCCATCATATGGTTCTAGCAAAAGAATTTTTAATTGACATTCCCAGTGGCAGAGTTGAATTAAACTGCTTTTGATGGTGAAGGTTTTTTATTAACCTAAGATAATTAGGTAGTGTTCGAATGGATAAGAAGCAGCCTAAGTAGTCTCCAAATATGTCATAATCTATCATGTGTCACTTTTTGGCTTGTACTCTTTTTCTTTTTGCTTTTTCACCAGCACTGCTGTTTGAATGAGTGCCAAGCTGTTTAGAGTTAAAACGCTTTGTTGCAATGAACAGAAAACAACAAAAGCTCAAATTATAGAAGGGGGAATTATTGAGAGAACATTGTGTTAACGGTGTGAGAACATGGAACTCCAGAGCACCTGGGCCTCTTAAATGACTTGAACAAGAAATTTGAAACAGGTAGTTTTTAATCTCGTAATCTCTCACACCCAGCCCTTTGCCCTCTGTGTCTCTGCCTCTGGCTCTGTCTCCTTCCATCACTCTGTTTCTTCCTTCCTTGCTCCCTTTCCCCCCCGCCTCTCTCTCACTCCTTTCATCATTCTCTTCCTTTCTTATTATTCTCCCTTCCACTGGCTTTCTTTGCTTTTCATGTTCATAGCTAAATCTTCCTCACAGCTCTCCAGATTATACTTTCTCCATTTAAGAGACCAGCTCAGATGACTGGCTAATTGCTTAAATCTCTTAGGTTTCACAATCCATAGAAAGGAGGATCTGACTGGCTCAGCCTGAGTTAGGTATTATCATCCATGGTCCAATCAACTGTGAGCAACAAAACAGTCACGATACAAATATGCATAGGAGTGGGTGTGCAGAAGTCCTCTGGGGGTATGGAGAGGAGTATTCCTCAGAGAAAGGGTATCACCACAAGTTGAACGTGTAAGCTAAAAGGTATCTGCTACCTCCAAGCACAGAGTTTGGGTGAAAATTCATGGATGAGTTAATATTCTTTTTAACCTAATGCTGGCTGATCAAGAAAGCTTGATGAGAGATACTATAAGGAATTTCAGCACTTCGTGTGGAGTGATTCTTCCCTGGGAAAGCTGATCAGACTTTTGGAATACCAGGCCGTTCAGTAGATTTGTAGAGTTCAAGTTCCTAGGTCACCCAAGGCCAGAGAAGCAGATTCATGCAACCTGTTGCTTTAGGGGGAACAAGTGTACCCATTAGCTGATAGGCAAATGTCCGTGCCTCACGGTGTCTCTCTGCAAAGCGGTGTCTCTCCTGTCCTTGGCTTGCTCAGGTGTGAACTGAGATGGGTAGATGTGACAGTCCAAATTCCCTTTAGCTCTGCTTTGCTATGGTTCCCAGCGAAGGTAAGACAGGCCCCACAAGGTCTGGGCTGCTCTCGGAAGGAGCTGCCTTCCTAATCACAGCTCACATGTACATCTGTGCTCGCCAGGCCCTCTGAATTCTCCTCAAAGCCATTATAGCTGAATTTGGGATCCTACTTTTTTTTTCCCCTGGGTAGTCTAAACTTAGATTTGCCGACTTCGCAGCTCCTGTCAGGTGTCTGTTTCTCAAAGCAGAGAGTTTTTCAGACTTTGAGCTTTCAGCTCCTGGGGACCGTGGTTACTTTTTCATCTCTCTAGGCAGAACTCTGAACGGCAACATGCACCTCTAAGCAGGGGCTGCTGGGGTCACCCCCCCAGCGGTTAACCATGGAGGCCCTGCACCAAAGCACCCAGGCCTCTTCTGTAGGAGCTGTCATCCTGAGAACCCTACACTGCAGACAAAGTCCAGGGCACTGAGGCTGAGACTGGGTGTAAATGGTCTTATCTGGAAATGACAGAATTATTGAAGTGGGGTTGTGATTATGCTCAGATTCCTCTGGGCCTTTGGCGGATGGTGTAAAAATAAAGATGAAAGAGGAAGGGTGCTGCTATTAGGGAGAAACTCCTTCCTGTGGAATGGGTTGTTCATTCACTCAACACTCGCCGAGCACTGTGGATCTTCTAGTTCCTATGTGTTCACCTGGTGCTCTGCTGGATGCTGGGGAAGCAGGAATGTAGACACATGGGTCATCCTCCAGGAAGGGAAGACGGGCTGGCAAACATGTGAACATCAGTCTGGGACTGTGGTCAGGAGTATCTGTATTCTCTCCTAGTCTTCTTTAAATGTTTGGTAGAATTCACCAGTGAAGCCATCTTGTCCTGGGCTTTTCTTTGTTGGCAGGTTTTTTGTTTTTTGCTGTACGCAGGCCTCTCACTGCTGTGGCCTCTCCCGTTGCGGAGCACAGGCTCCAGACGCGCAGGCTCAGCGGCCATGGCTCACAGGCCCAGCCGCTCCACGGCATGTGGGATCTTCCCAGACTGGGGCACGAACCCGCGTCCCCTGCGTTGGCAGGCGGACTCCCAACCACTGCGCCACCAGGGAAGCCCTGTTGGCAGGTTTTTGATTACTGATTCAGTCTTCTTACTTGTCATTGGTCTGTTCAGATTTTCCATTTCTTTATGATTCAGTCTCAGCAGGGTGTATGTCTCTAGGAATCCATCCATTTCTACTAGGTTAACAAATTTGCTGGTGTGTAATTGTTCATGGCAGACCCTTGTGATCCTTATTTCTGTGGCATCAGTTGTAATGCCTCAATTCAATTTTTATTTTGAGTCTTCATTTTCCTTCATTAGTTAATCTAACTAAGCATTTCAATTTTGTCTCAAAAACCAACTCTTAGTTTTGTTGATTTTCCTGTTTTTCTATTCTCTATTTTTGTTCCAATCTTCATCATTTCTTTCCTTCTACTAACTGTGGGATTAGTTTGTTCTCCTTTTTCTAGTTTCTACAGGTGTAAAATTAAGATCTTTCTTTTTTTAATGTAGGTATTTATCGCTTTTCTCTTAGTACCGCTTTTGCTGTAGCCTGCAAGTTTTGTGTTTTTATTGTTGATAAAATTCTTAAAAGAAAATGTGGGGGAAAGCTTCATGATGACAACCTAGGCAATGATTTTTCTGGATATGATACCAAGAGCACAGGCAACAAAAGCAAAAATAGGCAAATGGGACTACATCGAACTGTAAACCTACATAGCAAAGGAAACAGTCAATGGAGTGAAAATGGAACTTATGGAAAGGGAGAAAATATTTGCTAGTCACATATCTGGTAAGGGGTTAATATCCAAGAAGAAAAAGCAACTCTAATAATTCAATAGCATAACAGCAACTCATTTTAAAAGATTAGCAAAGGACTTGACTAGGCATCTCTCTAAAGAAGCATACCAATGGCCAACAGATAGATGAAAAGATGTTCAACATCACTAACCATCAGGGAAATGCAAACCAAAACCACAATGAGATATCATCTCACACCTGTTAGGATGGCAATTATCAAAACATGAAAGGTAGTAAGTGTAGAGAAACTGGAACTTTTGTACACGGTTGGTGGGAATGCAAAATGTTGTGCTCACTAGGGACAACAGCATCTAGCCTCCTCGAGTTGAAAACAGTACTGCCATATCGTCCAGCACTCCCATTCCTGGGTATATATCCAGAAGAATGGAAATCAGAGATTTCCACTGAAGAGATATTAGCCCTCCCATGTTCGTTGTAGCATTATTCACAATAACCAAGCTACAGAAACAACCTAAATGTCCATTGACAGATGACCGGGTAAAAAAATTTGGTATATACACACAATGGAATATCATTAGGCTTAGAAAAGAAAGAAATCCTGCTGTATGTGACAACCTGGATGGAACTGGAGGATATTATGCTAAGAAGAACTACCCAGTCACAGAAAGACAAATACCGCATAATTCCACTTATATGAAGTATCTAAAATAGTCAGACTCCGAAACAGAGTAGAAAGGTGGTTGCCAGGGATTACGAGGAGGGGGGAATGAGAAGTTGCTTCTCAAGGGGTATAAAGTTTCAGTCATACAAGATGAATCGGTTCTACAGATGTGCAGCATTACAGTACCATGCCTGTATTAACAATGCTGTGCCATGCACTTAAAATTTAAGGGACTAGATCTCGTGTTAAACATTCTTACCGCAATAAAATAAATAAATCCATTTCCCCTCCCCCCAAGGAAATAAGAAAGGATTTATTGTGACTTTCTACCACTCAAGAATTCTTGGAAGCCAAAGGCATACGAATCATCGTTTCTTTTAAGGAACTGTCACTCGAGGGCTGGCCTAACCAATATAATAGCCACTTGCCACATGTAACTATTTAAAATGAAATTAAATGAAATTTTAGTTCCTCAGTCACACTAGCCACATTGCAAGTACTCAGTGACCACATGTGGCTAGTGACTACCGTATCGGACTGCACAGATACAGAAATTCCCCTCAGGGCAGAAAGTTCCACTGGACAGCACTGCTCTAGAGAGCGGCCAAGGATGAGACACATGAGGCAGTCAGAAAAATACACAACATAAAATAGCAAGCTTAAATGGTGCTGGAGATGTTGGGAGAAGGTGGAAATTTTCACGAGCCTTAATGCAAAGGAAGCTTCGTGAGGGAGGTTGACTGAGGATGGATAGGATTAGACTGGAAGAGAAAAAGAGGGTAGGGTATGAGTAAAGAATAGAAAGGGAATCTATCTGGTAGGAATGCAAATCATCGGATAAATAATTAACAGTAGCTTAAGCAAACAGGAGTTTATTTTTCTCACGTAAAGATATCTGTCCCAGGGACCCAGTGATGTCAGGGCCAGCATGTCTGAAATTCTCGTGGTCTTTCCCTGATTATTGCAAGATGGATGTTGGAGATCTAGCCTTTGTGTCTTTAATCAAGGTAGGAAAAATGAGGAAGGAAGGTGTGGTGGCTGACTTCCATCCACTGGCCAGAACAGAGCCACGTCATGTCACATGCAAGGTAGTGCAGAGGCTTTTACAGCTTCTAGTGCATGAAGGTAAGGACCAAGGGAGCTGTTACTGGCAGTTCAACAAAGCCATCTGGCATCTGCCACAGCTGGGGCCTGGGGAGACATGGTGGGGGAAAAGGCAATGGGCTGAAACCCAGAGACGTGGGTTATAACTGTCACCGTCAACTCTCTGTGTGAGATTTGGAAAATCATATTTATGAGCCTCCCAAATCTCATCCCTTTATGATACTTAAGGCCCCTTTTGAGGAGGCCCACAGTCCATGGTATCATGAGAGCCCTGAAGCCATCCTTTCACCCTAAAGTGGAACAAAAAATAAAAACCAGTCAAAAAATGATGCTGACTCTGACTCGGTTAATCAGGGAGTAGATTTTATTAGCTTTCTATCGTTGCTGTAACAAATCACCACAAATTTCGTGAATTAAAACAACACAAATTTATCGCCTTACAGTTCTGTAGGTTAGAGGTCTGACATCGGTCTCCCTGGGCTAAAAATCAGGATGTTGGCAGAGCTGTGCTCCTTTCTGGAAGCTCTAGGGGAGAATCCATGTCCTTGCCCTTTCCAGCTACAGGCTGCCCACATTCCTTGGCTCATGGTCTCTTACTTCATCTTTCTTCCTTTCATTCATTCATTCATTTCTTCCTTCATCTTTAAAGCCAACAAAGTTGCATCTCTCTGTGCCTTCCTTCTGTGTTCACATCTTCTGACTTTCTCTTTTGCTTCCTGATTGTGTTGGGCCTATCCAAATAATCCAGGATAATCTCCACTTTAAACATTTATCTAATTAGCAACCTTACTTTCATCTGCAACCTTAATTCCTCCTTGCCACATAACCTAACAATTTTACAGGTTCTGGGAATTAGGATATAAACATCTTTGGGGAGGGGGTGCACATCATTCTGCCTGCCACACAGACTTGGGCACAAACTAATCGGATACCAATACAGAAATTCCACTTTTAAGAATTACCCAAGGGCTTCCCTGGTGGCGCAGTAGTTGAGAGTCCGCCTGCGGAAGCAGGGGACACGGGTTCGTGCCCCGGTCTGGGAAGATCCCACATGCCGCGGAGCGGCTGGGCCCGTGAGCCATGGCCACTGAGCCTGCGCGTCCGGAGCCTGTGCTCCACAACGGGAGAGGCCACAACAGCGAGAGGCCCGCATACCGCAAAAAAAAAAAAAAAAAAAGAAAAAAAAAGAATTACCCAAGAATACAAGGAGGTAAATGTAGATGATTGCAACTTATTGTGCAGATATTTATAATAGCAACAATTCAGGAGGAAAAGCGATGTCCATGAAATGGCTGTGGTCAAAAAAATTATAGTCCATCTGTAGGATGGAACATTCTGCAGCCGTATCTGTTTATTGATATGGTGTCAATAATACGTCAAGTGAAAAAAGCAGATTATAGAATAATTGTATGGTATTAGCCCATCAATACTAAATCTATATGCCCACAAAATGTATGTATTACATACATTGAGTGACTACTAGTGATTAATTCTGGGAGCAGTAGATTTGAGATGCAAGAGATTTTCACTAGATATTTTTAGAATGATTATATATATTCAGAGAAAAAATTTCATCCTTTTGAAGAGAAAAACTCAGTGTTTTTTTTTTTTTTTTTTTTTTTTTTGCGGTACGCGGGCCTCTCACTGTTGTGGCCTCTCCCGTTGCGGAGCACAGGCTCCGGACGCGCAGGCTCAGTGGCCATGACTCACGGGCCCAGCCGCTCCGCAGCATGTGGGACCTTCCCGGACCTGGGCACGAACCCGTGTCCCCTGCATCGGCAGGCGGACTCTAAACCACTGCGCCACCAGGGAAGCCCTCAGTGTTTTTAAAAACAAAAACTTTATCATGCCTGAATTATTCACCAGTACATACTTCTACTGACAGAAGTCTTCCTTTCCACTTGGAATTCAAACAGTAGTGGCTAATCGAAAAACAGTGCACTGCTGGGAGCCACTGTGTGTGTCTGCATTCAAAAATCACAGAGATAATTGTTTGCCACTTTAACTATCTTACCCTTCTGGGTTTTTGAATAATCTTCCAAATGCTATTCCCATTTGCTAGCCTAATACATAGAACCGCATTCCACCCAGAAACTTGGAGTTCATTTCTTCATTTCTCTCCTGAGATAGACTAAATATGAAACCTTAGGTAGCTTGGTATTTTGATTTCCAGGTGTCTACAGGGAAATGCGCTCACCAACTCAACAACTAAACCTCGCAAGGACCTACTATGTGCTAGTTGCAATGCTGTCATTTCTGGTTCGTGTGCAATGTTCTTATATTCTTTCCTTAAACCTCTTTGTTGTGTGACTTAGTTTGAACGTATTTCCCTTTGCAACAGTACATGCCTTAATTCAGTATTTCCCAAACTGCATTTCTTGGTACTAGTGCTCTCTGTAATGTATAGGTTTTCTAAAGATAACATTCATTTTTTTCTCCAAAGTTTCTCTAATATGTATGCACACACGCACGTAAGTGTATCATGATAAAAACATGTAACTGACTTGGGAAATAGGGCACCATTCTCAAGATCAAAAGGAACATGAAAGGCTATACCCAATTCATCAATACTATTAATCTGTAAATTAATGCTTGAGACACACTTACCAGCTCACCCTAGACTGGCATACCACCCTATTAATGATCTCTGGTCTCTGTTACGTATCTTATGCCTTATAATTCTAACATATTTGTGATATATTTTGTTCTATATTAAGCAGAATAGTCACATGTTCATTGTTTCTTGCCACAGTTATTTCACCTGCAAGAACATTTTACTTTAATCCTATCATGAATTTTAATTTATAAGCATTTGATGCTCCATCAATCCATTATAATTTTAAAAGGAGCATCATGGTCAAATAATTCTTGAGTTGCTGGCTATAAATAAGAGGTGTCAAGTTTAAGAAGGATGATGATATATATGTACATGAGAGTTATGGAGACATTCTCATAATAACACATTACAGTGGTACCCAAGCCTGAACACAGACTGGCCACACCTGGGCAGCCTCTGCTAAAATACAGAGGCTCCAACTCTAGATCCAATCTCACAAATGTGAGTTTCCTATGGAATGAATCCAGAAACCTGTATTGCTCAAAATCTCTCTAGGTGATTCTTCTGCAGTATGTCCTGCAGTGTGACCTGGTTTATAATCCATGAGTACATTCCATTTTGATACATTTATAAAGGAAATTATGCAAGATGAAAATAAATTAAGGTTTTTACTGACTTAAGGGGTATATACCGTAAACTAATGAAGTTTTATAAGTGAACAAATAAAATGTAGGTCTTTTTGGAATGTACAAAAAATGCTTATTAATATTATAGCATGTTTGATGTAGAGAACAAACATATGGACACCAAGGGGGGAAAGCGGGGGGCAGACGGGGGTGGTGGTGGTGGTGGGATGAATTGGGAGACTGGGATTGACATGTATACACTAATATGTATAAAATGGATGACTAATAAGAACCTACTGTTTAAAAAAATAAAATTAAATTAACTTTACTTTGGTAAAGTTACCAAACTGTGTAAGTGTAGAGGACTATTTTAATAAATGATCACATGAACACATAACATTATGCAGCCTTTACAATTATATTTATGACATTTGGTGGCAAGGGATAAACCTTCAGTGACAAACTACTTAAACTTCCATGACACTTTGTCCTGGGAACGACAGGAAGGAGGTGTCCTGTGGCTCCCCCCCTGTTGAGAAGCTCCCTCCTTGTGAACAGGAGACGGGATGCCGACCGAGGCCTATCTTTTCTACAGTCCCCCGCTAAAGACAGCTAGAAATACCCCTGGGGGTTCAGCCATGCTTCCAGCTTCAGCCTGCCATCGGGGCCACCGCAGCACTGAACAGCAGTCTACACATTTCCTATCATGTTAGTAGATTTACAAGAATCAGTTTGTAGTCCCAATGCTGGTTCCAAGCATGCACATGAGCTTGGAGTTCAACATTTAAAACTCTAGGATAACATATCCACCACCTTCCCCTTCGCTTTAGCAGAAGAACTGATTATTTGTCGTAAGGAAAAGTGACCTTGCTCTCAGTACAAAGAGATATTGGGAAGACGCCTCAGCAGCAAAAATCGAAGGGAGTGAGGGAGGGAGAGGGGGAGGGAGGGAGGAAGGAAAAATAATTTTTAAATAAAGATTCACTGTTGTCAAATTAGGATTTGCAAACTGGCATCCGTAGGCCACATCAAACCCCAATTTATGTTGTGTTAAGCACACAAGTTTACAAAAAAATTGAATTTGAACCCCTTTAAAATGGGTGTGCAATCTCTAGCTCACCCTATCACAGCCCTCATTACTATACCGAGGCCGCTTGATGCACTCTTGTCACACGATTGGTCTCAACAGTCACTGAGTGATTCATGACCACTAAACTTTGTTCTTTGGCATTTTAAATTCTGGATTCTCTACAAAGGTTGACATGGAACGCTGATCAGTGTTACGGAGATTCCAGCCAAGAACCACCTTCTCTATCCTCTCCTTGAAGGATCTTGGACACAAACTTGGATCAACTTGTGAATTATTGGCCAACGTTACGCTGAGAAACAGCTTTCCAATTCTGCAGAAACTAACCCAAACTAATTATAGGATTCACCAGGGATGGGACCTGTGGCTCCATCTGACACCACTCCACCAGAGCACCACCTGCCCGATTCTGGTTTTGGCCACACACAGGCTGAGCTGCAGATCACCAGCAACCATGCAGTGGGACTAAGACAAGGCGGGCGCTGGCCTGTGTGCAGGTCCCCTGCAAGGAGGAGCTGTCATCTCCCACTTTTTCCTTTTATACAGAGGTCCACAGTGCAATGTAATCCATCTCCCTTTGTCTAAGTGACATGCAAGTTTGTAACTGTTCTGTTCTTTTTTAGAAAGCCCATAGAATGGAAATGTAAAATTTCAGTTTCTTGTCTGCCCTTTGTTGGATAAATAGAATTCAATACAGATATGGTTTAGGATATTATCTCTCCACCAAACCGAGAGTGCTGATTCACACATAAAGAGTTCAACAAATATTAGCTGAATGAATGAATGAACCTATCCTTGGTCTAGCCTATGTAGTCAAGTACCTATAACTCAAAGCAACATCTGAAATGTTCTGTAGCTGCTACAAGCAAAATCTGCTGGGTGTTTTGAGGAGAAAGGTTCCTTTTTATTAAAGGTTAGGAAAGATTTTTAGAAGAAGTATTATCTGAGCTGTACCTAGAAGGATAAGGAAGATGCACACTTCAGCAAGAATAGAAAAGTATTGGGCTTCCCTGGTGGCGCAGCGGTTGAGAGTCCGCCTGCTGATGCAGGGGACGCGGGTTCGTGCCCCGGTCCAGGAGGATCCCACATGCCGCGGAGTGGCTGGGCCCGTGAGCCATGGCCGCTCAGCCTGCACGTCCGGAGCCTGTGCTCCGCAACGGGAGAGGCCACAAGAGTGAGAGGCCTCCGTACCACAAAAGAAAAAAAAAAAAAGAAAAGAAAAGTATGGAATATTTTGACATAGCAATTTCCTTTGGTCCTTGCTCCTATGTTATTAAAGGGAATCCACTTCAAGTGTGAACCAAAAGTTCCTAAATAAATGGAGGAAAATGTGATCGGAAATTTCTCAAAAATGAAAAACTTACAAAGTAAGTTTATATTTTACAATCTGTCAATTATAATCACAGCAATTTGCTAAGTCTTCAACGATGGATCAAGGCTGAAGTGTGTGTGTCGGTGTGTGTGTGCAATACTTTTGTCACAATTGTACGGTAACATGAGATGATTGACCGCTTTCACTTCATACTTGACTTTCACAGATTGGCCATGAAGAGGTCATAAAACTTAAGAGTTTTTTTTTGTTTTTTTTGTTTTTTTTTGCGGTACGCGGGCCTCTCACTGTTGTGGCCTCTCCCATTGCAGAGCACAGGCTCCGGACGCGCAGGCTCAGCGGCCATGGCTCACGGGCCCAACCGCTCCGCGGCATGTGGGATCTTCCCGGACCAGGGCACGAACCCGTGTCCCCTGCATCAGCAGGCGGACTCTCAACCAGTGCGCCACAAACTTAGAGTTTTGATTCCCTTTGGGAACATCATCACTACGGAGACTCTGATACATACTAAGGTAATAAGAATCCCTTGTAGTTGACTTTGGCCAGTATATAAGCAATACATTGAGAAGCTGTGGCTAATAAGGATGGCCAGGTTGACTGGGGCCTTGAACACTGGGATGAAGAAGTCGGGCTTTATTTCCTTAATGGACAGTAAGGGGTCAATGAAGATGTCTGAGTATGAAAGTACACAAAGCTGTCCTTTAGGAAGATTTCCCCGGCAACTCTAGGGAGGGTGGGTTGCAGTGGAGGTTACAGGTGTGCAGACAGTCAGGAGGCTGATGTCACCCATCAACACTCGTGTTTCCTTACAGAATGTCTGTCTATGAGGAGAGGCAAAGATTCCTCGTTTATCAATGCTTTCTGTCCTCCTCTGACTTCCACTGCAATTGATGGTGATGCATACCTTCATTTATCTTTGTAGGATGAGAGGCATTTTTCAGAGCCGTTTGCATGTTTTAAGCAGCCCACACAGAGACAACTGTGATTGGCAATTTGGAACATATTGTCTTTATTCAGATCCAGAATCAGGCCTGAGGGAAGAAGGGTTAAGTAAGACGGAAAACAGCTCCCCCTCACCCTTTCCCACCTCTGTGAAAACACGAAATTAATCTTTCATCTTGTGATGTTTATACTTTAGAAGGTAAACTAAGTGAGAAGGCTAGACCTTTGTTTAGGCGAAAGACTCAGTGGACTCCCTGAGACGAGAAGAGATGACTATAGAGCTGTTATTTTCTAAACATCTTTCTAAAGCAACTTAATTAGTACAACTGCTTGTTATCCTTTCAGGGCCTCAAATGGAGTGATATAAGTGATGTACTTTTTCCAGAATGTTACATGGAAATGCTTTTCAACTATGGTACTTTAAAAAATGTGAATACATCCACATTTCCCCTTCACTCTTTCTTTCAAAGCCCCCCAACCCTCAAAAACACACACACACACACACACACACACACACACACACACGAATGCACACACCTACTCACTCCACAAAGGATATACTCCAGGAAGAGGATAAATGGAGGTTCTGTAGAAGAAAATTAACGTCTTCCAAATAAGAATTTCAGAAGTTAACCTCTCTTTCTCTCAATTACAAGTTCTGAACATGGGTACTTAACCACTTATGAACCAGGAATGGGTCTATTTCCTAAGCAAATATTAACAATGACAGCAAAGGGAAAACATGGTAATTTCCTTCCTTGAAACATAAGTGCTTCAAAAGGGTATTGCTAGCAGGTAGAAGGGCCTCAAATATTTTGGTCCGTCTCTCACTTTCTGGGCTACAGATTTTTTTTTTAAATTAGTTTCTGCTTTATAACAAAGTGAATCAGTCATACATATACATCTGTTCCCACATCCCTTCCCTCATGCATCTCCCTCCCTCCCACCCTCCCCATCCCACCCCTCCAGGCGGTCACAAAGCACCGAGCTGATCTTTCAACAGTTTTTACAGCCTCTCTATTATAATCTATACTGAATCCTATGAAAACCAGAAAAATCCTAAATTGAACATAACGATGATTTCTTTATTTTTAATCAGGTCCTTTACCCTAAAGGCTCAGTGACTCTTTCTTGGCAGGATGACAAAGGCAGGAAGCACATTTCCCCCCTCCATGTCAGTCAGGCAATCTCATACCTTTGTATTGAACTTCTAGTGCATGTTGGCAATGTCCTAGCCATGAACCAGGCGGAGAGGTCCCTGCACTCAAAATATTAACTTTCCTGAGGGAGAAGAACAAATGAACGCAATAAATTCCGTAACTGCTAAATGCCGTGAAGAGATAAAAAGAGGAGCTTCTTCCTGCCAGGTCATCTGGATAGACCTCCTTAAGGAGGTGACAATTGAGTCAGACTTAATTTGGACTTGAATTCCTGTTTGGACTCAAAGGCAGGTTGAGCACATTGATCTAGGTTTAGTTTTCCCAAGACAGAACACCCATTTCAAAAACTATTGTTTTTTATTTTATTTTACTTATTTATTTTTGGCTGCGTTGGGTCTTTGTTGCTGTGCGCAGGCTTTCCCTCACTGCGGCAAGCAGGGGCTACTCTTCATTGCGGTGTGCGGGCCTCTCACTGCAGTGGCTTCTCTTGTTGAGGAGCACAGGCTCTAGGTGCGTGGGCTTCAGTAGTTGTGGCACGCGGGGTCAGTAGTTGTGGCTCGTGGGCTCTAGAGCATAGGCTCAGTAGTTGTGTGGCACCGGCTTAGTTGCTCCACAGCATGTGGGATCTTCCTGGAGCAGGGCTCATACCCTTGTCCCCTGCATTGGCAGGTGGATTCTTAACCACTACGCCACCAGGGAAGTCCCAAAAACTCGTATTTAAATTCTGCAACCTCACAAAAGCCGTCCCTTTCCACCTCCACAGAATGTAGCAAACAGGGAGCTCGTGTTTTCACAAACTTCTTTGTGGAGTAAGAAACTCTACTACCAGTTTTACAGCAAAGGTTAAATAAATGAACAATTTTGTGGGGTTATGGGGTTTATTATTCCCATATCATGGATGAGGAAATAGAATTCAAAAAGGTTGAGTTAATGGCCAAAGCTTATATGCACAATAGGTTGAGGAACCTTAGTGACTTAGTACAGTGTTTCTTAAAGGTTCTATAGGTTCTTAAATTTTGATAATGTATTAGCTCTCCATTGCTGCATAACAAATTACCCCCAAATTTAGCAATTTCAGACAACGTACACTATCCCACAGTTTCTCTGAGGCAAGGCCTCCGACTCAGGGTCTCTCACAAAGCTGTGATCACAGTATCAGTGGCGCCGTAGTCACTTCAAGACTTGACTGGAGGAGGACCTGCTTCCACCACCATTTACTCATCGGTTGGCAGGTGTTATGGGCTATTGGCCAGAGATACCAGCTCCTGCCATGTGAACCTCTCCATATGGCTACTCATGACATCACCACTTGCTTTCCCCAGAGCTAGGGGTCAGAGGGAAAGAGAGAACGAGGGATGGAAACTGGAGTCTTTTATAGCCTCATCACAGAAGTGGTGTATCCCTTCACTTTTGCCACATTCTATTCATTAGATCTGAGACCCTTAGTCTAGCCCACATCTAAAAGGAAGGGATTACACAAGAGTGTGGGAACAAGGAGGGGTGGTTGGGAACTATTTTAGAGTCTGCCTACCAAAAAAAGTTATTTTAAAGTAGTATATAAATCAAAATAAATCTTTCATTAGACAGCTACTTAAAAATTCAATACTGTATTTGGGGATACACAATTAAATTGAATGGCTTATCAAACTAATGATTAGAGATGAAAAAAACTTCATTGTTAAAATGGAAAAAACAACAAAATTGATAATCAATTCAAACTGACAAGGGAAACTTAAAACAAGCAAATATCTTTTCATTTTATTATACTCCATCAATTTAATACCAGCAAAACAAAATCATCCATCAATTAAAGACAATTTGGATTGTATCGGTTGATTGTTTTGGATGCCTTTATTTGTCAACTTCACAGAAACACTTCAGAGCAGGTTCTAAGATGGGCCTCATTCTACAGCTGAGGGGGCACGGGCACTGAGGTAAGGCAACTTGCCCAGGGTCAACAGCAAGTGAGAGTTAGAAGTTAACAAAGGAAATCTGATTCCAGAGCCCACATTCTTGACAATTTTGGTGAGATCCTGAGATCATAAGAAAAATAAACTTTTTAATTAACATAGGTTGCCAGCTCACTTGTGAAGGGATTACCCCACCCTTATTTGTCAAGGTGCACTGGACGGCAATCAGATGCGCTCCTTTCCATTTCCTCTCAATCAAGTAGCACCCACTTTGCACGGGCAAATAATTAAGCTAAGGGAACATCTTACATCACACACTTATCCCTCATCCAACCATCCAAGAGTCCAACCATCCATCCATCCACTCATCTATCCATCTAACACTCCTGAATCATGTACACTTCTACCCACCCACCTACCCACCCATTTTTCCAACACTCCTAGTTGATCTGTCTTAAATCCGTGTTTTTCAAACTGCAGCTATTAACCCTCTGGTCTCAATGTTTATAGTCATAACTGCACATTACTTGGTCTGATTTTTTAGAATATCTACTTTAAAAAGATATATGTGGCTCCTCTGGCTCCTTTCACAATAGTTGTGAAATTGAGGGTTTCATGTGCCAGTTTATTTTTCTTCAAATATACTTTGAAATAAATTCACAGGAGTTAATTTTTTTTTAAAGGGAGTAGAGGGATTTACCTACCGCAATTGCCAAACCTTGGGACCCAATTTGTCCCTGTCCTGAAGTGTTTAGAAAGAGGAGGGGAACAGATGTGTTCCTTTGTCTTTATTTCAGGACCACCCCCCCCAAGAAGAGAAGCGGGGGAAGTATCTGGATCCAATGACCCAGGTTATCCTGCGGCTCTGGGGAGAAGTAAAGGGGGGCCAGTAAAGGACTCTCTCCCTCCCCCACCCACCTAGCCTCTGGCTCAGGGCAACTGACTGGTTTGAAATGAGATTGTTTTCCTGAACAGCTGTGGGACCATCCTTGAGTCAATATTTCATATTCATTAACTAATGAACAGCTGGAGACCGGTAAGCCTTTCTGTGAAGGCTGCTTCCCGAGCTTGCTCAAGTAATACCCTCCCTTGATGGTTCCCCTTCTAGTAGCTGCATTTGGCTCCCTCCTAAAGCATTCACTAGTAGGCGCGGACATTGGAGCCTATGTGGACATTGGCTGGTATCATGTTGGGCCTCTGCAATGTGTATTTGGGCTGTTTGTGTGTATGAGAATAAAGGGAACGTTGGTCACTCAGATCTATGGAGGCCTTTTTGAAGGCTCAGGAGCAGCTTCCCCCCCCCCGCCCCCGTCTCCCCTCCCTCCTTCTCTTTCCCTTTGTTGCTCTGTCTCTTCTCTCCTTCTTCTCCATTTGTCCCCCCCCCATCCTCCCCCGCTTCTTTCTCTCCACCTGCCTGGTCCTCTCCTTCCTTCTTCTCGTTATCTTCATCTCTCTCCTTCCTCTTTGTTTCTCCATCCTCTTAATTCAACGTAAATTTCCTAAATAATCTGTTTATTTCTGATCCTATCCTTATGGAGGAGAGTATTAGGATCGGCCCGAAGAGGGGCTAGTGACATGATCCCTTCCTTACTGAAGTGTTGGGGGGGAGGGGGGTTCGGTGCCTACCTCTGAGTTGCTGTAGAATATTCAATCATGTTCATAGACATATGTTTGGCATATAGAAATTGCTCTATAAAAGTTTGATTATCTCCTTCTCCATACTCATTAAACAGTAATAACTCTGAGCACCCTTTTTCACTAAACCAGTGTGACAATTCAATTAGATTTGAGAAAATACCATGTTTGACAGATATTAAGTTTTATTTTAGGCCTTGCCTTATTTCTCAGAGATGAACTTGGGCATTCTTGCTCTTCATCCCTTCATCATGGAGCTCTGTAGAATAATTTTAGTTGCAAAACTGACCATGCTTTGCTTTCCTATGCTTAAGAAAAAACATTCACTGTATACTTTAAACTACTTTGGAGGTACTGTTTGCTGCTGCTTAAATATTCTTAGGGTGCCCTCTTCTGTTTCCTGACAGTAGTAGTACAGATGATTATACCTTAGGCTGAAAAGTCAGATGCAGTTATTCTGTATAAGATACGGAGGAAAGTAGGGTGCTGTTAGCATCATCTCTAACTGCCAGGGTAGCTAAAGGATGCTGAGAGTGGACTGGATGTATTAAGAGGCAAGAACAAATCTGACCCCATATTGGATCTGTTTCTTTTACTTTCAGCTTTGTATTCTATTGCTTTTGCTACAAGTTAATCACTAAAGGGATGTTGCCTATAGCTTAAAGTACACCTAATGGTCCATCTCCAGGAGTCCTGCCTCCCATGCCTACAAGTAAAGCTAAAATACCTTTGTTTAGCTCATAGGAAACATCCTGACCATGCCCAGCATCCAAACTCAGGCAAGATGGTTCTTTGGGACACCATTCCAGCATCTTCTCCATCTGCTGGTTTTCTGAATAAAATCGCTATTCCTTGCCCTGACATCTGGTCTCTCGGTTGGCCTGTCCTGTGAGCTGTAGCAGCTTGGATTTGGTAACCGCCTACACAGGGTTGTCAGAATATCCTATTGTCTGTCAAAATTCTCTAGCAAATATTTTTGGTCTTTCCTATAAATTCATAATTTGCACAGGGAAGAAATGTATCACGAGCCCTTATTATCGGTGAAAAGGCAGAGACAAATCTTTCCCCCTATTTATGGACCCTCCCAAGTGAGGATTACAGTTGACCCTTTAGCAACAAGGGTTTGAACTGTGTGGGTCCACTTATACATGGATTTTTCAATAGTAAATACTACAGTACTCCACAATCTGCAGTTGGTTGAATCAGTGAATGTGCAACCGTGGATTCACAGGAACCTTGGGTACCAGAGCTGACTGTAATTTATATTCCAATTTTCCACTATACACAATGTCGGCATCCCTAACCTCTGCCTTCCTCAAGGGTCAACTGTATTTCTCACTTGTTTAAGCTGTGAATAGATGAGTTTTTTCCTTCCTTCCTTAGGACCCTTTGATTCTAAGCAACTGAAACCAAATGAATTCAATTTGAGCAAAATGAGGGAAATTTTTCCAAGGTACAGGGGTTCCTCACAGAACCCAAAGACCATGGGGCCTTGGGCAGAGACTGGAACTTGGCACAGCTGAGCCATCAGGACTGATGTTCTAATTGCCTCCATTTCTCACTCAGCTGCCATCCTTTCTTTCCGCTTTCTAAAAGTTTTCTCTGCTGCCTGTAAGTATGCATGTCTGAGACCACTGAGGCTGTCTGAGACCAACACCCTTTTCATCCCCATCAAATTACTGTGAGACACAGAATCAGATTGCCCCTGTTTGAGCCAGGTGTCTAGCGTGGACCAGTATTGTGAGAGGTGCATGGTGACACAGCAGAACATGGAACTCACTCCTGCAGACAGTTCCTGGCAAGAGTTCGTAAGCAGACAGGCTAATGGTTGATGCCCTGAGCTACCTGAATGACTGACCATGAAAGCCAGAGCTGGGCTTGACTATATTCTGTGCCTTAAGGAGGAACTTCTGAAGCCAATGGCCCAGCCCCTCCCATTCCAAGTGGCAATACCCTGATCACTGGGGCCGCTCAGGGTGTGATCAGTGAAAGGCATGTCCTTTTCAGTTCGTAGCTACAGACCAAATATCTGAGGACATCTAGAACCCTCAGGAGACTAGCAAACAAACTCTTATCTAAGTCTGAGAAGGGCCTGGAAACATTACTGACAACTCAAACCTTTTACTGTGGGCTTATTTTTTCCCAAATGGTATTATTATTATTATCATCATTATTATAGCAATGCGTAAGGTTCACTGTCCTCAAAACATATAGAAAAGTGACACAGTAAACTGAAACCCCCTCTAGTTTCTACCCCATCCCAAGAGACAATGAATGATGACACTTGAAAATATACCAAAATATTTTCCCACGAGTATACAAAATTGTATCTGGGAATCCACTGTGAGTATGTAAGATAGAACTTGAGGTGCATGAAATATAACATCCTTTATTTTCCTAAACCAGTTCAGTCACTTGCCAGTGTGTGTGTGTTTCCTTTCCTACCTTAAAATCATATAGAAATGTTTGGATTTATTGAATCCAGAAATAGAGGGAAGGGTCCCTAGTCCTCAGTCCCCCAGGGTGCCTCTTCTAGTGCCGTCAGCTTGATCTCCATGCTTTCTCTGTGCAAAGCTTGGGGTTGAGGTTCCCCATGACTCTGAACTCCACCCAGCTCCCCGGGGCCTCGGTTTATGCAGCTTTCTCCTTTCAGGGCTCTGTGACCTGTGGGTGGTTCACAGAGTGGGATTCAGGTCCCTACCATCCCTAGAACCACTTAGTGCCTCAGTGTTGCCAGACTCCAGAGAATATGCTTTCTTCCTCAAATAGAGCCCTTCCAGATTTCTGTATGACGCTCCCCCCCACTGCCCCGCACTCCCTTCAGTGACAACTCTGACTTGCCTACAAAGCCTTTTGAAGGAATTTGCCTTTTAATGAATTACAAAGAAAGGTAATTAAACTCTATAACCTGGCTCTATCGAAACTCCTCTCTCTGTTATAGGCATTTAATAATTGGACACTTCTTGAAAGCCCTGTACGGTATGTAAATAAGTACTTAAATCGATAGTTTTCTGTTAATTATAGCAACCACTTCTGAAAGTTCCCTATGATCCAGACACTACGCTAAGTTCTTAACCTTCATAAGTTTTGATCCTTACAACAATTTACAAAAGAGGAAACTTCATTTACTAAGGTTATAGAGCTGTGCTAGCAAACAGAAATATGTGACTCACAAATTTTCACATTTGATTTTTTACTTCAAATTTTAGATTTCATAGGCAATTAATATTTTTCTAGAGCCACATTAAAAAGTCTAAGAAATTAATTTTTAAAATATATTTAACTCAGTATATCCGAAAGGTTACCAGTTCAACATGAAAATAGAAAAATTGAGTTATTTTATCTTTTTTGTACCAAGTCTTCAAAATATGGGTATGTATTTTTCACCTATAGCAGATCTCAATTTGAACTAGCTGATAAAAACTGCATTTAGGGCTTCCCTGGTGGCACAGTGGTTGAGAGTACACCTGCCGATGCAGGGGACACGGGTTCGTGCCCCGGTCCGGGAAGATCCCACATGCCGCCAAGTGGCTGGGCCCGTGAGCCGTGGCCACTGAGCCTGCGCATCCGGAGCCTGTGCTCCGCAATGGGAGAGGCCACAGCAGTGAGAGGCCCGCGTACTGCAAAAAACAAAACAAAACTGCATTTAAATAGTTCTGCCTCAACTTCACTAATAATCAGGGAAATGCAAGTCAAAACCACAAGGACATACACCTCACCTGTTGGAATGGCTATTATCAAAAAAACAAACAACAAATGTTGGTAAGGACATGGAAAAAAGGGAACCCTTTTACACTGTTGGTGGGAATGTACAGCCACTGTGGAAAGCAGTATGGAGTTTCTGCAAAAAATTAAAAATAGAGTTACCATACGACCCAGCAATCCCACTTCTGGGAATTTATCTGAAGGAAACAAAACCAGGAACTTAAAGATGCATGCACCCCCCATGTTCATTGCAGCATTATATCTACAATACCCAAGATATGGAAGTAACCTAAGTGTCTGTCTACTGACAGATGACTAATTATTATAATTTTGTATGTATAAATATACACACACAACGGATTATTATTCAGCTATAAAAAAGGAAAACTTGCCATTTATGGTAGCATAATGGATGCTAAGTGAAATAAGTCAGAGAAAGACAAAGATCTCACTTATATGTGGAATCTTAAAAACCAACCAAACAAACAAACAAAAAATTAACTCATAGATATAGAGAAGAGGTTTTTGGTTGCCAGAAACAGTGGGTGGGATGTGGACAAAGTGAGTGAAGGTGGTCATAAGATACAAACTTCTAGTTATAAAATAAATACGTCATGGGGATATTAAGTACAGCATGGTGACTACAGTTTGTAATACTATATTGCATATTTGAAAGTTGCTGAGAGAAGATTTTAGAATTTCTCATCACAAGAAAAAAAATCGTAACTGTGTGAGAATGAATGTTGACTAGACTTATTGTGGTGATCATTTTGCAATACATACAAATATCAAATTATTATGTTGTATACCTGAAACTAATAATGTTGTCAGTTGTACCTAATTAATAAATATTCTGACCTAAGCATGAGGCACAATATTTATTAGATACAATTGACATAACATTCAGTTTCAGGTATACAACATAAGCATTTTTCAGCCTTTGCCTTTGTTTCTGTTTCTGCCTTTGTTTCTTCTGAGAGGGAAGACAATATCCTTGGCATTCTAGAAGAAGTAAATATATACAGGGCACAGACTAATACACTGACATATAATATCACCACTCTACCTCAAGTTGATTCCTGTTACTTAACTCTGAGTCCTACCTAATTAATGCACTTTTCATTGGGAGGCCCTGAGGATTAGTCTCTCACACACCTGAGCCCTAATTCTAGTCTTGTTTTCTTCCTTTGATTTATTCTGGAAGAACTCCAGCAAAGAGTTTTTCTGCTGTTTCAAACAAGGGACACTTGCAGTGCCTAAGGCCTTCGTCTAGAAATGTGGGCTGATGTGGGCGGTTGGTTTCTCCTGCAGATACCTTTTAGCCTACGGAGACAAGGAGAAGTCTCAGAGAAGAGACTGCCCAAGAATCTGGACAGCATCTGAGTTGAGTCACTAACGCACTGAAGCTGGGAAGAAGCCCTGACACGGGGACCAGAAGTATCCAGCTGGGGCCTGGAGCGTGGGGACTCCAAGGGAAAGGCGGGAGAAACTCAGTGTCTCAGGTGGGCAATTGTTGCCACCTTCACTGGTGCTTGTGGCTGAGCATTGAGGCCAAGTGGAAGTGATTTACTGCCTGGTCAGCCAGCCGGTAACTGCAACTCAATAAGGCCTTGCTTAGTCACTTAGGTTGCCTTAGGAAGGGGCCTTGGCTATTTACAGCTATGTCTGAGCAGCTGGACCCCAATGGAATTTTGTCAAACTCAAGTTTGTTTAAAATTTGAGATATAATTTAGGTATATAAATTTATCCTTTTTAGTCCATGATTCTATGAGCTTTCATAAACATCACCATAATCATGATATATAAGATCTCCCCAAATTCTCATGCCCCTTTGTAGACAATCCGTAACCCCACCTCTGGCCCCTGGCGATCACTGATTAGGTTTCCTGCCTATTCCAGAAAGTCAGGTAAGTGTATTCCTAGAGTATGTAGCCTATTGAGTTGGCTTCTTTCACTCAGCATAATGCTTCTCGGATTCGTTCACATTGTTATGTGTTTTATTAATTTGTTCCTTTTATACTGTGTAGTATTCCACGATATGGATATGCTACATTTTGTTTATCCATTCATAGGCTGAAAAATATTTGGGTTTTTCTAGCTTTTGATGATTATGAATAAAGCTGTCAAACATTTGTGTATAAAGCCAACCCAGAGGCATTCTCATTTGGATCTTATAAACTCTATAATTTCACAGCACTTCAGTACTTTTAAGACTTCAAATTAGCCTCCTCAATGTCAAATTATATGTATACACACACATAAACATATGCTTTCTATTAAATACATGAATTTCCATATATGCCTGCTACTTAAAAATAATGTAAAATTACGGCTTCCCTGGTGGCGCAGTGGTTGAGAGTCCGCCTGCCGATGCAGGGAACACGGGTTCGTGCCCCGGTCCAGGAAGATCCCACATGCCGCGGAGCAGCTGGGCCCGTGAGCCACGGCCGCCTAGCCTGCGCGTCCGGAGCCTGTGCTCCGCAACGGGAGAGGCCACAACAGTGAAAGGCCCGCGTACCGCAAAAAAAAAAAATAATAATGTAAAATTATTAAAATGTTTTCAATTGTTGACTCCTGGAACATCCAGTCTAGGATCAGCAAGAGCAATCCATTTGAGTTTGACTTCATTCATTGGACTTTTTCCCCCAAATATTCTTTTCCCAACTGGTATTCACACAAAGCAGTAATGTAATAAACATTTCCTTTCGTTTCGTTTTCATCCCACATCACACTGATCTTCCTTGCTAAACCCCTGCACTGCTCTAGACTGGGGCTGAGATGTTTCACCCTTGCACCATGATGATTAACAACTTGCTGTCAATGTTCCCATGAGGTAAAGAAAACCTGGGATCCTTCTGAAAAAAATTACTTTGCTTTTACCCATGAAACATGGGTACATCTGCTGGATTTCTGTTCGAATACTTGCCATTTAACACAGATCTAGATTTCCTATCTTTTTTATATATTTTAAAAGGAGTGCTATTATTTCAGCTGTCCTATCAACCATTTGGCTAGGACTAAGACAAAAACTTCCCCACTGGTTACACAGCTAAGTATCTTAGTTTTGCTCTAGAAGAAAAGCTGACAATCGAGCTAAAAAGCAAGCATCCTTCACAAGACTCACACCTCATATGTGATGGTTGTAGAGCATGGACTCTGTCTTACTGTATGTTTCTTATGGCTAGAAATAGTTCTTCAGATTTGTCTTGCCCTTCTGATTTCCTGCCCATCTAATTTCCTGACTGTTTAGAGGAGGAGAAGCATCCACCAGAGAGGAGGATTTTCTTTTGTTTCTGTCCCCAAGCATTGGGTTCCTATTATGCATTTGGGGGCGCTGAAAGGCTGAAGCTTGGATTACAGGTCAATCAAATTTGATCTTAAGTGTCTCAAAAAAAGAAAAAACATGAACGACAATCATTATTATTATTATTATTATTATTATTTTATTTTATTTTTTTGCGGTACGCGGGCCTCTCACTGTTGTGGCCTCTCTTGTTGTGGAGCACAGGCTCCGGACGCACAGGCTCAGCGGCCACGGCTCACGGGCCCAGCTGCTCCGCGGCATGTGGGATCTTCCTGGACCAGGGCACGAACCTGTGTCCCCTGCATCGGCAGGCAGACTCCCAACCACTGCGCCACCAGGGAAGCCCGGCAATAATTATTGACAGCATTTACTGAACACCTACTACATGGCTGATATTGTGCAGAGCACTATGTATTCATTACAATATTTCTCCCCAAAAGAACTCCATCAATTAAATACTGTTCTATTACCCCTTTTCTACAGATGAGAAAACTCAAACTCACAGGGGTTAAAGAGCTTGCTTAAGCAGGCACAGCTAGTATGTGGCAGAGCTGAGACTGGAACATGGCTGTATTTGACTCCAGATGTATGCTGTTAATCACTGCATTTAATTGCATCCTGGATGTGTCCAATAACCCCATGATTCTTCTCTCTGTAGGTAACAGTGGAATTGATATGGCCTATATGCTGCACTGAATATTTTGATTTTCTTAAGCTCTTATTCATGGAGCTTAGCCCTCACTATGCCATTCCATGGAGTCAATTTCTTGTCTATTCTGTATTTTTTCCTCAATGCATTGTTTTAATGATATTGTATTTAATTCTAGATATTACAGACTCTGGATGACAGATTCCTTGAGGTTAAACTCACAAAGAACTTTCTTTTAGATACACAGCTGGCATTTAATTTCTGAAGCTACTTGGGTTGAATACTGAAGTTCAAAGGAGCCAGAGGAAGGAAGGGGAAGCGTACATGCTGAGAGCTTTGATGTGCCAGCAACTGGAAAGATTCTGTAAAGCCTCAGTTGCTGTCCCAACAATATTCTGAGTAAATATTATCACTTATTTTACAGATGGGGAAACAAGCTCAGAATAATGAAGACATTTATCCAAGGTCCCTCAGCAAATAAGGAGTGGGACCGTGATTTAGACTCTTGCTTCTTTTGAATTTTTCAGTCTTGCCCCACACTGGGCTGCTACCTGAATCAGAGAAAGAAACAGACTCCAACTTCAAGGTGTTTATTGCCATGCGTGTGGCAGCATTTTAAAGGCAGCTCCCCAAGCATTTTGGAAGATTTATCTGCTTTCTGAGATAAGCAAACATTACAACCTGGATGTGTTTTTAAGTTGGCCCAAAGGGATGATATCAATGTTCTGTCTTAATAGAAGAAGCAAAATGGGCCAGCAAGAGGCAGATGGGCGTGAGTAACTCTAGGTGTATCCAGGCGGTATCACTCCTGTTTAATCTTGGTGAAATTCCATGTGGAAGTATACATTTTGTGTGTGTGGATTAGGTTCTAAAACTAGCTAGTAAAAGAGAAAATTGCATAGAGCCAAAATGATCCGTACAAACTCCTGAGAAAGATGAAATGGTTACTGAACCATTGTCTCAGGTTCCCTTAGCCTGGCTATGCTCCAGTATTAGAACAAAGCGCTCTTCCTTCAGTGGAGTACAAGGTGGAGAAGCAGGTTTGTGCGAAGGGGCTGTGTTGCATGGATACTGCATCTCTGAGTGGCTAAGATGTGCACATCCGGAGAGACGCCTGTGCATGTCTCCCAGCCAAAACTCATGCTCAGGCAGCGCCATCTCCAGGGATGTAGCTTTCTTCCTGCTGTGGCCCCATCACCTTGTCTGAAAGGCTTAGGTGTTGAATTACAAATGCAAAACACGTATCTGTGTGGGGCAGCAGTGACAGAATGAGCTGAAATTGACTCCCATAAATGCACTGATAAGGATTTTTAGCAGCCTGGCTGGCAGAAAGAGCAGAGAGAGCAAAACATGACTTTCCTCTCTTAAATGGATGATACTGATTGGGAGATACTTGCTATCTGCAACCAGAAATTGCAGAAGGGAAGGAGAGAAAAGAAAAACGAAACGGAGGTAATTTTCAGAGTCATTTTAACATTTCGTTTAAAGGAAATAAACTCCTTCAAGAATAGAGAACTTATAATGAATATATGAAAGTGTCAGAGGGGTTATTTTGTGGTAACTTAAAGGGTATCATTTATGTGGTACATGGGTAACTAGTACATAAAACTTTCTAGGGTATTATTTTTACAAAGTGCCAAATTTTCTTCCATGTGTTATTGAATTGGTTTATTGCATTGATTAGCATCACTTAGAGAGAAGGTATGTGCTATGGAGACTCGAATAAATTAGATTGCCTTTTTGGTGATCTTCTTTACATTAGCTATTAATGTCAGGATCAAAGGCTGTCAGGAGCTTAAGTTTTTTAAAAAGCCCCAGAAAACATGTTTCAAGAGAAGGGCGGCTGGGAGCAGACAGCGCTGATCTCCTTCCAGCTGTCTATCCGATCAGCTGTGTGGCTTTGGTGCCGTCTCTGGCTATCTATGCCTTAATTTATTTATGAGCAAAATGAGCATTATTTAACCAAATGACTCCTAGAATCCTTTCCAGCATTCTTGGTCTTGGTTATGATGGCCAACGTTTTGAAGTTTGGGGCTACCCATTTCAAATCGCATTTGAACCTGTCGTTTGAAAAAGCATTACAATTCCTTTTGTTCAGCTTATTTTTTCCCATACTCTGCTTGTAGAATTGCTTGAGGGCAGATCCCTCAAATGAGACTCAGATGGGAGAAGAGAAGGGGAAAGGAGATTTGAGCTTCACAGATCGTAAGCAGCTATCCCGCCAGCAGGCCACATACTCAGGGAAGAGAGTTAAGAGTAGAGCGAGCTTTCATCTCAGGACTCGGTAGAATTCCCTGGTTCCCAAAGTGGGTTGAGAGCATGAAAATGTTTTTTAAAAACCTCTCTGCATGTCCCAAAGTGAATTCGTTAGGATGTTAACAGGTAGTCTTACCTATTTCTGGTTTTGGTTTGACACAAGGGCATTTCATGATCAAACACATTTGGGGTTCAACTCTTTCTTTACTGTAGCACTTCCCAGAAACTTCATGTTAATACATATTACGACTCTGCAAGCAAGAGGAAACACTAAGAAACTTAGTGTTTAACTCTTCTTGGACTATGGAACATTTTCTAAAACGTGTTTCTCAGAACTCGTGTTCCATGGAACACCATTTGGAAACATTGGTGCAGGTGTTCTGTATTATTGAGTACAGAAAGCTTGATTCCTGTAATCTGGGGTAGTTGGGGGAAAAATAACTGATCTATTCGGGTGGCTGTTTTGAAAGGTCAGTGATTTGCAACGTTGGCTAAGTCTCACATCTTCCCAATTCGTTTACTGAAGAAACATGCAGATGAGCAAAAAAGCACACTGGTCCTCACACAGTACCTAGTCATTACTGCCTCATTGCTTCAAAACATTAATTTAACTCCCCCTTGTTCTTTTTTTTTTTTTTGCGGTACGCGGGCCTCTCACTGTTGTGGCCTCTCCCGTTGCGGAGCACAGGCTCTGGACGCGCAGGCTCAGCGGCCATGGCTCACGGGCCCAGCCGCTCCGCGGCATGTGGGATCTTCCCAGACCGGGGCACGAACCCGTGTCCCCTGCATCGGCAGGCGGACTCTCAACCATCTGCGCCACCAGGGAAGCCCTCCCCCTTGTTCTTAAGAGAAAGACCTTTAACAAGATCTCCTAGGCCCTGTGTGGTCTGGCCTCATCTGTGCTCCAACTGGTTAAACACCAGTCTTAATTCACATGCTCGTTTTCTGGGGCTGCCATAACAAACTACCACAAATTGGAAGGCTTACAGCTTCGTAAATTTATTCTCACGGTTCTGGAGGCTACAAGTCTGCAATCAAAGTGTTGACAGGGCCGTGTTCCCTCTGAAGCCTGTAGGGGAGCATCCTTTCTTGCTTTTCCACCTTCTGGGGCGTCCAGGTGTCCCTTGCCTCACTACAGCACAACTCCAATCTCTACCTCCGTCTTCACGTGGTCATTTTCTGTGCCTGTTTCCTTGTCTCATAATGACACCAATCACATTGGATTAACCAACAACCCTACTCCAGTCTGACCTCACCTTAGCCAGTTACATCTGCAATCACCCTACTTCCAAGTAAGGGCACATTTTGAGGTACGAGTGGTTAGGACTTCAGCATATCTTTTGTGGGGACATGATTCAACCCAAAACAACACCTTGCTCTCTGTTAGGAGTCTTCATTAACTTCTTGAATTACTTAGGTATCTCCTCCACACCCTTCATCCCAAGACCCCTGCAAACACTCTTCCTTCCGGCTATTCTACAGCTGGTTACTCCAACCATTACGCTATTGCTCTTTCCCAGGGTCACTGCTCCATTTCCTAGCCTCGCACAATACTGTCCCATAGCATTTAACGCACTTGTTATTTTCTATTATACCTGTGACTCTTGTCTTCACATCGTCTTCCTCACCTTCCTTCCTCACAGACAGGAGCTGTGTCAGTTCTGCATCCAGGTGTATCCCTAGCACGGAGCACAGTTCCCAGCACCGCTTAGTGAAAACTGTGCCTTGATATGTTTACCATAATGTATGTGAATAGACAAATGAATCACTAAAATCAATGAAATTAGAGCCTTTCTGAACAGACATTCCAGAAAGAAGTCTCTACCTTTTCCCATATCACCTAGAGCCTAAAATGAAAGAAACAGAACCGCCCTCAGTGTGGGGTGTTCCTCTTCACTCATGGTGGGGGGCTGGGTGTGCCTCTGGAATTTTGGAGTCACTGTTAAATTCCTGTCATTGTTAAAGTCAACTCTTGCAAAACAGTGAAATGATCAGCACACTTCTGAGTGCCAGCTCCTGTCTGTAGCCCCTTTGTGGAGCGTGTATGCTCTTCCCTTAACAGATGCTTGAAAAGAGAAGCTGTATCATTTTCATTCCGTGGATCTCTAAGGAGAACTGAGCTCTGTCTGATCGCAAAGCTGCCTTTGTATCAACAGCTTGTATGAGCAATAGCTCTGTTTCCAGCCTGGCAGGAGTACGCAATGTGCTATCTAGCTCAGTTAGAAACTCCCCTGAAATGAGATGTTGCATGCACATCCTTTCATGGGAATAACTGGACGAGCCTGACCACAAGTCCCAGGAGCAAGTTAAATACAGTGGTGAAAATCCACTGGGTAAGCTTGGTTCAGGAATAAGGGTGTGATGGTTCTCCTGGTGGTTGAGAAGTTTTTAGCAAGGAAAGGGTTCCCCAGAAATATATGACTGCTTTCCTTCTGTTCTTCCTCCCACTGAAGATCCTTCTCTGAAATTCTTAGCCCCTGTTCTTTTCTTTTCTTTACTCTAGATGCATGTTTTTTCAAACTGCGGCCCATTTACAACTGAATCACCTAGTGAGAGCATGTCCAAATCTTAATTTCTCCCCAGACTTACTTAGACTTCCCAAGGTAGGGCAGAGGAATCCTCCTTTTTAACAAAATTATGGGGGATTCTTATGTGCCCTAAAATTTAATGACCAGTTTAAGATAAAAATCTATGGTAAGATTTCTTCAATGAGTATTTTATCAATTCATCCCAATAGAAAAATTACAATATTTAGGTTTTATATGATTTATTTGAATCATTTAAAGTTTGCATTGTTGGAGCTAAAACTTTGAATGTGACATAGAAATGCATTTAGATTCAAAAAGGAATGCAAAGTGTAAGGGACACGCCAATCACTTTGCATACCATGCCTCTCCTTGCGTGAGGAGCACTGATCCTGGTCATAGATCACGCCACTAGACGTAGGCACCTGATCTGAGCTGGGCCAATCAGATTAACCCAATTAAAATTAGGTTTGAGAACAGGACTCAGGAGTAACACCTAGGGCTGTGGCTGGGATTGGGTTTATGGCTATCGTCTTGCTCCAGTTGCAACAGAGAAGTAGAGACAACCATTCTGCAGAGGAGAACAGAATGAAGACAGAATGACATGCATGCATAAGAAGAAGCACGAAGCTCTCAGGGAGGAGGAAGTTTAGTTACTGATTTTCCAGTATCAGGTACCAGGTCTGATGGGCAATGTGCAATATTTTTTGGTAAAACAGTGCCATTTAGTTTTTGTATTCTTGTTATCCTTGCAACCAAGGTTTTTGTTAATAAAAGTGCGGAATTAATTGGGTGATGAATGAGGTAGGGAGGATGAAGGCTCCACACATCTCATTGTGTTTTTATTCAATGGCATGTACCAGCCTGACATGTATTTAAGTGTTCAACTCAGTATTAATTTTCATGTGTTCTGGTCTGGTTTCTCCTGTCACATTGTTTGAAAATACTAATTCTCTTAAAAGTATATTTGAAATCAGGAACCAGAGCAGGTGGAGTTAATCTTTGACTTGACGACTTATGGCATTGTCACCAAAGGGAAAATGACTCATAGGCAACATTTGTCACTAACAAGATTTAACAATTGAATAAGCATTCTTAAGCCCCTTTTATGTACTGAGACATCTTCATGACATGGATTTCTGAAATAAACCATCTTTTGTATCCTAAATAAAATCACAAAACACTACCCATAACTCAATGTAGTGTGAATCGTGAGGATTGACAAGAAGTAAAATTCTTGAAAAAATAGTTCATCAGAAAGGAAAACTGAGATGCTAGAATTGAAAGACAAGTCATCATCTGGTCTCTTAATTTTAATATCAGTAAATCTGTCTAATTACTGTCTTCAGCAGTTTAGAAAAAAAAGAAATTTCTATTCAAAAACTCACCATCAAGCATGATGAATTTTTTTTTTTTTTTTTTTTTGTGGTACGCGGGCCTCTCACTGCTGTGGCCTCTCCCATTGCGGAGCACAGGCTCTGGACGCGCAGGCTCAGCGGCCATGGCTCACAGACCCAGCCGCTCCGTGGCATGTGGGATCCTCCCGCACCAGGGCACGAACCCGTGTCCCCTGCATCGGCAGGCGGACTCTCAACCACTGCGCCACCAGGGAAGCCCCAAGCATGATGAACTTTAACTAGACCTAAAATAATATGAAAACTAAGCAGCTCTTTCTGCTGCTCTACCCCAGCCAGATGCCCATTTTCTTCATTTATTTGGGCAATGCCAATTTGGTGTTTGTTCTCTGGGAAGAGCCCTTCAGAGAAGATCCTGGGTTTGAGATGGCCAGAAGATAAGTGTTTCATTACTTTTACACACACACACACACACACACACACACACACACACATACACACTCTGAGTCATCAACTTCCACATGTTTGCTTTTAGAGGACAGAGATGGTTGTCTTAAATTAGCTTCACATCTAGAGTAATACCCTTCTCTGAATTAAAATTGCATCCAACATACACCACACCGGGACCTAATTATTGCAAAACTGGCATGGGGTTTAAATTACTTGGGAAACATTAACTGATTTGTCTCCAGAGTTGGTATGAAGAAAGACGTGGGTTTCTATGTTTATCCCGAGAACTCCCTAATGCTGCTATCAAATCCAGCATAGGAGTTATCATTTCTCACTCTGGGGCACATATGGTCTTCTAATGATGCTACTTCTTCATTAGTTAAAAAGGGCATCCTACCACATGTCATCTGGTTTGCCTCCAAGAAACAAGGTCTTGTCTGGCATTTTTTAAAATATGTTTCCACAAAACTCAATCTACGTGTTTGGGAGATGCCTAGTACTGATTCTTCTACATAGAGCTAGCAAGCATTTCTCAAATAATGTCCTCTGAGATGCTCTGATGAAGAAAAAAGTATTCTGCACTCAAGTAATCTTGGAAAGTCCTGCAAAGGCTATTTCCCTCCTGGAGGATCACAATCCACCTTGCTACACGAGGTCAGGGACTATGTCTTTCACAGTCATTCTATATCCCTGGGCTCAGTCTGAGATTGGTATATAGTAGCTTAGTAAGAACCATGGATTAGATAGAATAGTAAAGGCTCAGGAAGTCTTCAGTAAGGAACTATTTACCTTTATTTAGCCTACTATTTCCCCCAAAGGTTTTACCTTAAAAAGAAAAGTTCTTTGGTAACACTGCAACAGAGGAAGAAAACTAATGCCATGTTTTAACTGCCTCCCTCATTCTTTAGGGTATGCATTCTATTACTTTAGCCCTGCATGTCAAGAGCTAAACATTAGAGAAATGTTGCTTGTGCCCAAAGAGCTCATTAAGTTCCCTTAACAAAGTTTCCATCCCGCAGTTCTGAGTTAGTTGTAGCTATTACTTGTTGTAGAGAAGTTTGCAGGCCAGAAACCTTGCAAATAAGCAGAGTCAAAAATCATAAAGTGAAAATAACTGTTAACAACTTGAGGTTTTACAGAAGCCTTGTGATCTAGCCTATGCGAGAAGAACAAAGAAGTGTTAAGCTTCCCTTGAAGCCCAGGTGGCTCCAAGACTGCAATCCGCCTTTACCCTTTAATCTTGAACCCTCCTGCTTCCCCTTTTCCCTTAGTGTAAAAGAAGCCTAAATTCTACTCCTAGTAAAGATGGTTCTCTAGGACCTTAGTCCGACGTCTTCTCGGTTTGCTGGCTTTCTGAATGAATTCGTTATTCCTTGCCCCTTGTCTCTCGACTTACTGGCCAGTCCTGTGGCGAGAAGTAGGAGCTTGGACTTGGTAACGGCACCGTATTACATTCACAGACCATAATTTCATAATGATTACTGTCCTGCATTCTCTAAGGTTTACTTTATTCCTTCAGTAACAGAATTTTTTAAAAACCTAAACTCAGCTATCATTCAAAAATACACATCTGGTCTGGAAATCTACATAGCATTTTATATTTGAAAGGTCGGGAAAAGGTAAACAATGGGAGAAATTTTAGAATGGATAAGTCCTTTTACCCCAGAATCAGCTGTGTCACAAGTTGAAGACAATTTTAATGTACAATCCAGGGCTTACCACGGAAACTTCTGAGTAATTTGGGGCTCAGCTTAAAACAAGACACAGCTCGGGACAGCTTCTCATAATCTTATTGGCCTCTGTCATCCTCTCAGACCCTTTTGGTGCTACTTCTCCCTTGCTAACGGGTTCAGCTACATCACCTTCTTCCACTGTAGCATTCAACACAATTTTAATCAAATAATTAGGTAATTATTTGCCTGATAACCATCTTTCTCTATAGACTGGAAGCTCCACAAGACATAGATGGTGTTGGTCTTGCTCAGTGCTGCCTAAAATCCTGTGCTTGATGGGCATTTTGTTTTATGATATTTCTTGGATTCATTCAGCTTTTCCAATTAAATGGGGCTTAAAAAACTCCATAGAAATCATGTTAGCTAACATTTTTTCCCTAACAGGACATTGTTTTTACTAAGAGAAAAAACAGTTAAACATCATTGTGGAAACCATTTGAGTAATTAAAATAGAGATTTCAGTTGTACCTATTTCACTAATGAAAGTCATTATTTTCTTTACTTTTATATGTCTGGTCAGCATTAGTTAAGTACTTTTATTTAACTCAGCTGCACTGCCTAACTAGCCCTGGTGCTAAGAATAATGAAAAGGCTATTTTTAGTGATTGTTTTCCTCCAGGAGCAAGTAATCTAGCGAAAGCTAAATCCTCATGGAAATTAGGACTGATCAGGCCCTAAGAGAAATTTCATTCTAAGTGAAATAGACTGTCGATGAAAATCATTTTATACAAGTTCTCTGCTTTGAATTCCCTCTTTTCTCTGTATCTCAGGATCAGAGTTTGGCAAGGTTGCTCTAAATCATGTTTGCGGCAAGTAAAGTAGATTTGCTTGGTCTGGGTTCCTACAATCTTATTTTCCATTCTCTTTTCCTTTCCTTTTTAGTCATTTTCACAATCACGATTCCTGCCCTTTTAACCAGCTGTTCAGAAGACTGAGCAACAGGAGAATAGCTGAAGAAAGAATGATGGAGGAAGGTAAAACCACTTAGGTTTTACTTTTTAAAAAAAGACATCTAGGGCTTCCCTGGTGGCGCAGTGGTTGAGAGTCCGCCTGCCGATGCAGGGGACATGGGTTTGTGCCCCGGTCCGGGAAGATCCCACATGCCGCGGAGCGGCTGGGCCCGTGATCCATGGCCGCTGAGCCTGCACGTCCGGAGCCTGTGCTCCGCGACAGGAGAGGCCACAACAGTGAGAGGCCCGCGTACCGCAAAAAAAAATAAATAAATAAAAATAAAGACATCTATCTTGATTTTCTATAAGCTGTTTTTATTTTTGCTTGCCCTTTTTTTCCCCTCCCTCTTATTTCATTTTTTAACCCTCATTTCTTTTTTTTCCATCTTCCTGTATATCCTTCCTTTGGATTTTCTTAGTAAATATCTGAGGGCTGTTTTATCTGTCTCTCACCAGTATACTGTTTTGGGGATTCTCAAGCGTTTGTGTGCCCAACGCACATTCCTACCAAAAATTTAATGTTAAAGATGAATCATTAGCCAATTCATTAAACTAAGACATTTATATTTGAGAAATCCCATGTAAGAGTCTCTTCATTGGACTGTTTTTTAATTGAAATTTTTCTGCCTTTCTAATACTGAAAGCTGTAATCAAGTCAGTAGGTCATAGGAAACTGAGGAAATGCAATGTGGAAAAACACTTCACAGAAGAAAAGCCGTAATCCCAGAAGGTAACCACCTTAAGGGAAACTTTAGAGGCAGGGTCTGTTTTGCACTGGAAACTCTCCCGGTTCTGTAGCTCCACACTTAGAATCTGGAGAATCCTCAAGTCACCTAGTATTGTAACTTTGTCTTTTGAAAGCAGTGAACACATTTTTCGGACACAGAATTAAGACAGTAAGAAGACAGACTGGAGCTGCTTGGGCTGAGGGGTGCAGGCCATCTGATTTGCCCATTCTCTTTCCCCCGTGTCCCCTCGATAAATTAGAAGGTTCAGCAGAACCCACTTCAAAAACCGGATTTAATTTTATCCTAACTGTAGACGAACAGCACTTCTGGTAATCTAACTTCATCCTTAATGTCTTCCTGGGTGCTTCACTGATACCTCACACTCGGTATGCAACAAACTCTTCAGCCTCTTCCCCAAACTCTAATTTCATTTATTTTCACAAATTAGGCTTGTGGGGCAGGGACCACAGTGCCTTCCTTCACTTCATGTCTTTTTCTAAGGAGACCCAAGGTGACAGCCTTTTGCAGAAATAGTGTTCTGTGGAATCCCTTCCAGACCTCCCTCCCCACTGGTTAGTCCTGCTGTCATTTTGTTCTCTTCAGTTTCTATCCACCTTAGTAGAGAACAGAGACTTTTCAGAGTTCAAGCGATTTTCAATTTTGGTGAAGAAGAAAAACTAGCCTGCCATTTGAACTTTCCAGTGTTACTGAACCGGCTTCGTTTTGCCCGGCACTCAGCAAACCCAAGAAGCCCAGACCCTGAGGTTTACAGCAAAAAGGAGGTTCAGTAGAAAGACAGCCAAGAGAGAAGACAGAAGAACACATCTCAAACCCACCGCCCGCCCGTGAAGGCAAAAGGCTAGAGGAGGGTAGCAGCCTGGGGTGGGGTATTTATGGGATGAGGAACAAAGCAGCAGGGCTGGCAGAGGCGTGAGGGGCATGGGGAGAGGTGGTTGGAAAAAGGTGGAGGAATCTTCCTTCTACGCAGGCGTAACTAGGCTACAGGGCTCCGCACAGGCAATCGGAGGGGCTTAGCACGATCTGAGGGTGGACTTTTCCGTCCTCTGACGTCAAAAGGTCACCAAGCGGACACTGGCACATGCCCAGTTGGAGGGTCAGTGGGCCTATCTTGGCGTAACAGGCTCACCTAGAACTAGACACAGCTGAGTCCAAGTTCTTGGAAAACAACTCAGGTGAACGTCTTAAGGTTTAGGCCACGTGCCCCTTGGAGGACAAGCAAGGCTTTTGTAGCAACAATTAAAACGACCTTGATTAGCGAAGGCAGGTTACAGGTGACATGGACTTAACTAATGATTGGGTAATCATTACCCAATGATTTCACCAGGGTCTGTAATGAAGTACTCTGCTGAGAAGTCAGGTTTTAGAAAGTAGTTTGGATCTTTCTTTAGTTGGGAATTTTTGAGGACAGACTCCTTAATATGTGTGGTGATCTTGGAAGGACACATTGTTAAATGAGAATTTCCTTTTATTTGGGGTGGATTTCCCCAACTCCATCCAAAAGTGTTTGCAAAACTGCTCAGTATAGGAGGCTCCCTAAGAGGAATTGCAAATCCATGCCTTTATGAGAGAACCTCAGATATGTCAAACCTTATGCCTCCTTTCTTATAACTCTTCTTTCTTTCTTTTTTTTTTTTTTTTTTGTGGTACACGGGCCTCTCACTGTTGTGGCCTCTCCCATTGAGGAGCACGCGCAGGCTCAGCGGCCATGGCTCACGGGCCCAGCCGCTCCGTGGCATGTGGGATCCTCCCGCACCGGGGCACGAACCCATGTCCCCTGCATCGGCAGGCGGACTCTCAACCACTGCGCCACCAGGGAAGCCCCACTTTCTTTTTTTTTTAAAGAAGATGTTGGGGGTAGGAGTTTATTAATTTATTTTTGCTGTGTTGGGTCTTCGTTTCTATGTGAGGGCTATCTCTAGTTGCAGCAAGCGGGGGCCACTCTTCATCGCGGTGCACATGCCTCTCACTATCGCGACCTCTCTCGTTATGGAGCACAGGCTCCAGACAGACGCGCAGGCTCAGTAGTTGTGCTCACGGGCCTAGTTGCTCCGTGGCATGGGGGATCCTCCCAGACCAGGGCTCGAACCCGTGTCCCCTGCATTAGCAGGCAGACTCTCAACCACTGCGCCACCAGGGAAGCCCTATAACTCTTATTTCTTATTGGCATCTTTATCTCTCTAGTTATTTCTTTTCAGTTAGTTGTTTTTCCCCAATTATTTTTAAATTCTCAAGGGCAGGACCATGTCTTACATTTACTGGAGAGCTGAGCAAATTATACAGATGAACAATTATAAAAATGCATTAGTTGATAATCCTGTCCACTAGGAGTTAATAAAATCTGTACCAAGGTTTTGCTGTCTATTTCTCCATTATTCCCTGCAGACTGTTAGCTATTTATGTTTCAATAGATGGACAAAAGGGAATAGGTGAAAGTGTGGGAATTAATATTTATTGAGAACCTACTCTGTGCCACATATTATACCAGGTGCTTTGTGTGTTTTATTTCATTATACTTTTCCAACTATCCTGAAATGTCAGAATTGTAATCTTCACTTTACAGATGAGAGTTGGCATTGGAATCCAATCTTTTTAGAACTCAATGACCATAGCTTTGTCTCCAACCTAGGATCCCTCCTGGGGTCTCATAAAAAGGACCCATAAATCCTTTTCTCTTTGCATTTTGAGAGAGTAAAACCTGATTCTAAGTACTCTGTGGTTGAAAGCTGTTTTTATTGGAGTTAAGCAAGGGCCAGAGAGGATCCAGCTGAAAGCTTGTGTTCCCCAATGTGTATTAACAAAACATGAGTTCTTCAGGAGGGTTGAGAGATAATACATTAAGAATGATTCTGCGGCCAAATAAGTTTGGATATTGCTGGGTTATACAACATTAAACTGACTTCTTGGAGCTTTTAATTGATTAATTCATTCTACAGATATAGAGTAGCTGGCACTGCACTATTTGCTAGACTATAGACACTGATCCTGCTCTCATGAAACTTTCAGTCTAGTGGGGGAGACATATGTCTAACAAGGAAGATAATTACTTAAAATTTTGGCATGTCCAGGAAACTGAAATTTGGCCACTGTGTTCAGAGCATACAGAAGAAGAGGGACAGCACGGAGTCTGAAGAGGTGGGAAGTCATCAGATCATACCAGACTTTATACTTCAGAGTCTGGCTTTTGTTCTATAGTATTTGAAATAGAAAAGCCTCTGAAGCTACACAATGTAAAGTCAATTTTAATAGAGCCACCTTGCTGCTCTGGGTCGACATGAGTGACTAAAATGAAAGCTCTACAAGGACAGGGCTTCATCTGTTTTGTTCACTGTTGTAATCGAAGTGACTGGGTCGGTTCCTGGTGCATAATAGGTGCCCAATAAACCTTTATTGAATGAATATGTAATTTGGAGGAAAGCAAGAGTGAAATTTAGAAATCCAGTTAGACAGATATTGCCAGAGTCCAGGTTAGAGGTTATGGAGCTTTAGATCAAGTTTATGTCAGGGAGGAAGGAAAAAAGTCAACAAAATTAAGGACTCTTTTGGAGATAGTAGTATCAGGACTTCCTGGTGGATTTGCTGCTATGGTTAAACAGGAAGAAAGAACCAAGGATAACTGAATTATCAAGTGGCTAATAACGGATAGGGTGATTATTAGGTTACTGTCTCTCAGCTTGAAGGCTGCCCTTCCACACTCCGCCGTGTGGTTCTGGGGCTGGAACGCAACAAGCCACCTTTCTGCTTTGCCAGCTGCTCCCTGTCAATCTCTGCCAATAGCAAGTGTGACAGAGAGACTGAAAAGCAGGAGGACAGAGAAGGGCCCAGGTCCTTCCTGTAGGCTTTCTGCTCCTATAAAAATCACTCCAGCCTCCGACTTCTTGACCCCAGCAGAAGCTCCTCCTGCCCATGGCAGAGGCTAACCCAGGTAGCGGTTTTCTGACACTCACAGAACCAGCCTCATGGCCCTCCTTTCAGAGACACCAGTGCCAACTGGTGCTGCTTCCTTGGGTGTCTGACCTTCACCTCTAATTTTTTTTTAATGTTTTTTATTGTGGTAGGAGTCACATAACATAAAACATACTATTTTAACCCTATTTAACTGTACAGTTCAGTGGCACTAAGTACATTCACATTGTTGTGCAACTCTCACCATCATCCATCTCCCGCTTTTTCACCTTCCTAAACTGAAACTCTGTCCCCATTAAACACTAACTCCCCCTCCCCCCTCCCCCCCCGGCCCCTGGCATCTACCAATGTACTTTATGACTATGAATTTGACTATTCTAGGTACCTCGTAGAAGTGGAATCAAACGGTATTTGTCTGCATCAAATGTATATTGGAATGAATTTTTAACATTAACTTAATATATGTCCTGCAAACAGATTGTACCTTTTTTCCCCCTGTGCTATACAGTAGGCCCTCACCAGCCATCTTCATACATAGTAGTGTATATATGTCAATCCCAAGCTCCCAATCCATCCCACCCCCCTCTCCCCTTGGTGTCCATACATTTGCTCTCTATGTCTGTTCACCTCTAACTTTAATGAACTCTGACATTTTCTCTTGGTTCTCCAGCTGGTGACTGTTCCTTCAATGGCCAGTTCTATAATAACTTGGTGTTCTTTGGTCTTTGTCATAATTGACATAATATTGATATTAATTATCAATTAATAATTGATTATAATTGACAAAATTGGTTAACAACTCTGTACCTATATATCAAATACAAATATATCTTTGTATTTGAACAAGTCTCTGTTCAAATCAGTGTTGTGGTTTCTCTCTCCCAACTGGACTCTGACTGATCCACTTGGCTTCTGATTTGATTGAGAGGAGTATGGGAAAGACTGGAAGATGCACAAATCAAATTGAAGGGGAAGAAGTGAAGAATTTGGAATGAAATATCTTTAGTTTGAAAGCTTGTGATAACTACAAGTGGCGCTGTCAAGCAGACACTAGGGTAGGTAAGTTTAGTGTTCCAAGGAGAAGGTTAAATATATAATTTGGGAAGTCAAGACTTTCGATCCATGGGCCTGGATGATTTCACCTTGAAAGAGAATGGAAAGAGATTAAAAGAGATTTCACCTAGAGAGAGAAGAAAAAGGAGCCCTAGGATTGAGTAGCTATTCAATATGTTTATACTCACTGTGAATCAACGATTGTTATGAGAAAGAATCAAATATATTTTAGGAAACACTGGTCTAATCCTGCTCCCCTTCAGCCATGCAAGGGATGCTGCCGGGGAAGGCAGTGTGGTGAGCAGCCAGGCCCTGGGGGTCTCCTCTGGACCACTGAGAACACGTTCCTCCTTGCAGGCTATGTTGGACTGACGGGCATTCTCAGACCCAGATGCTGAAGGGCAACCTCCCAGGAAAGGAGAGCAGGGAACAGAATCACCCCTGCAACGTGTGAAGACATTTTGCTGTCAGCTGCAAGAGCTGAACTGCTAGCTGTATAATGTAGCAGATGTCACCATCCACTTGACGCCGCCCAAGTTCGGTCTTACAGGTCTCTGTCTTCTCTGCAGTGTCACTGGCAATTTAAGGATACAGATAAACACCAGTCCCTGACAGAGAGTGTCTTACAGAAAGGGGAGATTCTTCTTCAGTGCTTGGTGGATAATACCCCAGTGTAAAGGATGTCCTTGGGAGGATCTCAAAGCAGCCCAGCAAGCTGGAGAGCCATGCAGATGGTCTGTATGACTCTATCTTAGCCTCTCTGGCCATGCTTGCTGGTTGCATCCTCATCCCTGACAACACGCCATTGGCACAAAGGAGCACGTGTGAGGGGGTTTAGCCTGGCAGCAACTTCTCAGGCAAAGATGTAATCTGTCAGCCAAAATCTGGCTGGTGGGGGAAAAAAACTTTCAGGGAGTCCTTGCAAGAGCCATTTAACACTGAATTCAAGGGGAAAACTCACTTGTACTAGCTTTAAAATGCCTTTCCCTTCCCTGAAGTAAGGGCTATCAAACTACTCTTTTTTATTGAAAATGAATCCTTCCAAGCTGAAAAAGTATCTCCTGTGTCACACCTTCTAGGATCCTAAGCAAAGTACAAAGCAACCAGGAGATAAACAGACGGACTGAGGGGAGGAATATCTCAGCCCTGCATTTGTGACTCTCCTCTTTCCCCACATGGAAGTCAGCAGAGTTCTGTGGTTAAATGCATGGGCTCTTAAGTCAGCAAAACCAGATTTGAATCCTGACTTTAATGCTATGCAGCTGTAGAATTTTAGGAAAGTTTGCCTTTTCTGAATCTCAGTTTCCTTGGTGGTAAAATAGAAATAAGAATTTGCACCATACACTGCTGTAGGGAGAACCAAATTAAGTAACATCTCTAAAGGGGTTAGCACAGAGCCAGGCACATTGTTGATTATCAGTAAGTGGCAGCTGATGGTAGTAGTTAAGGCAGCCATCAGAACAGTAGTAGAAGAATATCCTATATGCCTCTATGCAGGAGACCATACCCAATAGTTTCTTGCAAAGTGCTGAGCAGAGCATGGCTCCTTTCTGTAGACTTCTTGTTTAATGGAAGTTGTGTGTCAAGCTTCTGCCACTTTAGAGATCCTTTAAGCAAAATATTCTTCCTAATAAAGGGACAAGCAGTGAACAGCTGTGAGCATTCTCCTGGCTGTCTAGATGAAAGAGGTCAACTCCTTATACAGTGTACTGCAAAGTTTCAGGATAAGTCATGGCTCAGCCAAACCCAAAAGGAAGGTGGTAAATGGCAGAACCTAAGACTAGAACAATACCGTGAAAATTTAGAAAGACTGATCCGGAGGAGGTCAGAACTGGTGTTATGCCTTGAGTTTGAGGAAAAGGGCCTATTTCAAATTTTAAAGTGATTCTCATCTCTTACAAAATGCCTCCTGACCTCTGTCCTGTGATTTTTAACTCAAGGTGGCTGAAAAAAGACCAATCACATTATTTTTATCTTGACGAGCAAAAGGCATTTCAGAATAAGTGCCAGAAAGTTTTTGTTGCATTTGTGTAGTCAAAACCCTGTAACAGGCTAGGTTAGTTTTAGGCATTGGTAACAACTCCCAAATCTCAGTGGTTTAACACATAAGAATGTATTTCTTGATGACTCAAAATCTGCTGTAGATCAAGCAGTCCCTCGACTGCTGTACTGCATGCAGTGACTCAGAGATCTTATGTTCCCACCTCTCAAACCTGGGCTCCACACTCCTCAGGGAAAGGGAAGAGGCTCCACGAGAACACAGGGAGGTTTTACTGCTTGAGCCTGGAAGGGACATGGGTCCTTGAAAGTTGGGCTCCCTGAGAAGACTCATAGATGGTGATTAACATGCAGGCGGATTAATAAAATATATAGGTTGCAAAAAAAAAAAACACACAGGTGGTTTATTAGGGAGTACTTTGGGGATCAATATTTTTGGAAGGGAAGGGAAGAAGCAAAGTTGGAAAGAGAGAGTAGTTGGGCTATGACACAGTCTCAACAAAGGCCTCATCCAACCCCACAGTAACTCTGAATTTGGAATAGTCCTTCATGGTTGTCCCCTTTGGAAAAAGGATGGGGCTGGGATTTCTATCCCTAAGTCTCTTACACATTGCATGTGGGCTGCCTCAGAAAGAGTGTGATACTATCGGAAAGACGGCTCTCTTCAAACAAGGCCATCCTCTAAGTCTAACAGGTGAATACTGTCACTTAATCTTCCTAAAAGGCAGGAAAACAGACCTTTCTGTTTGAAGGGGAAGATCTGGGATGCACAGCACAGCACACCTGTACCAAGTGGGACGAGTAAGGGAGAAACGTAAAAGACAAAATCAGAGAGAGAATATTACATAAAATTATTTTTGGCAACTTGAAACAAAAACCAGACAACAGTCACTTAACTGAATATAGGTGTATTTTTATCACATTAGAAAAAATCTAGAGGTATGGGATCCAAGGTGGTATCACATTCTGTGCTACCAGGGCCTCAAGATACCTTTATCTTTTGCTTCTCTATATTGAGCATGTAGGCTTTATCCTCATGGTCATGAAATAGTCACTCTCCCTATGGGTATTCCATTCCTAATCAAGGCAGGAAGAAGATAGGTGAAGGGTAAAAGACCCATGCATGCTGAATTTGTCCTTTTCAGAAATGATGGGGAACAAAAGCTTTCCCAGAAGGACCTCACCAGAAGTCTTCCCCTCATACTTCATTAGCTAGAAATGGGTTGTCTGGCTACTCCTAACTCACATGAATCCAGGGAGTTGAGAGTTTATGACTGAGCTCATGCTGTCACTCACAGCATCAGATTTCTGCTCACAAGAAAGAAGAGAACACTGATACAGTACTGGATAGTCAACCAGCACTGCCTGCCACAGGCAGGCAGACACCAGATCATGTAGGACCTTGGCATCCACAGGAAGGAGTCTGGATTTTATTCTAAATGTGATGGGTGGCCATCGAAGGGTTTGAAGGAGGAGAGTGCATGACTGAATTGACTCAGGCAGTTGGATGCAGAATGGGTTATAGAGAGGAAGGGGGGGGCCATATAGGAGGCTGTTGTCGTAGGTCACCAGGGAGATGAGATGGCTCAGGTGACAGGGGCAGCAGTGCACAGGGGGTTTATGAAGACTCTCCAAACTTGAAAGTGTAACTGCCATCTTGGCCAGATAAACCCATTCTGCTTAGACTCCTCCTACCATGAGGGGAGAGAGGCTCCTGATGGATAAACACGGTCTCAATTTGATCAGTCCCTTTAACAGAGCCTGCAGTCTTGGAGCTGGAAGCCAGCCTTCCCTCTAGGAAGATAAGGTATCATTATCTTCATTTTACAGATGAGACCGCTGCACCTGCGAGCGACCATACCACCCCTTTAACTTATGATTGAAGGCAATTACTTGAATTTGTTTCTGAATCTGACATTTGTGACACTCTGCTGAGTATTACATTTGTTTCCTTCCTCTACCTTTCTCCTTAGTTTCATTTCTCCTTTATTTATTTTCTCCTCAGTTTACTACACTCTTATGATTTCCAGATCTCCCCTTCAATACCTTTTTATGGGTTAAACCCTGACTGAAGATATGTATAACTGGCAAAGAGGAGAGAACTCCCTGGTAGCCTTATAAGTATAGAAAAAAAAAAAAATGTTTCTGGAAGTTTTTGTCTGCAAATAAACAAACACAGGCCATCTGGCACCACCAAGCGGCTACTCCAGGAGTTGCATAGGAAAAGGTAAAACTTGTTTTTGCTTCCTGCCCACCTGAGACACCAGACACCAGAAAATAGCTCGATTGCATACATCTTGGAGTGATGTTATTTCATGAGCTTCTCTGAACCCTGGGATTCTCTCATGTAGATTTGGAGGAGAGTAAATAGTCTTTATAAGATGGGGTAAAGGATCATTGCTTTAGATCCTTCTTTGACTTGAAATATTCTTTTATTTTCTTATTTTTTATTTTTTTTGCGGTACGCGGGGCCTCTTACTGCTGTGGCCTCTCCCATTTCGGAGCACAGCCTCCGGACGCGCAGGCTCAGCAGCTATGGCTCACGGGCCCAGCTGCTCCGTGGCATGTGGGATCTTCCTGGACCGGGGCACAAACCCGTGTCCCCTGCATCAGCAGGCGGACTCTCAACCACTGCGCCATCAGGGAAGCCCTTGAAATATTCTTATCTCCATATATTCTGAATCCCAGAGAGTTTCCCACTTTATCCAGGGTCCTTTAGCTGGTAGGCAGGAAAACTGGGACTTGATCACTTCTCCCTGGCTCTTTGTCCAGTGTTCTCACAACTATGGTATCATAAATCACTGTTATATATAGACAACAGTGGCCGGAAGAAATCATGCACTTTTAATTAGAAAATCAGTCTTGATGATCGGTGAGGGATAAAGATTGGGATTTCTCTGGCTCTGATTCCTGTATCATTTACTGGCATTCTTTAGTAATTAGTAACCTCTACATGATAGGAACTCATCAAATGTATTTTGAATGAAAGGATGAATGAGTCTCCTTTCTTTTCCATTCAGCGTAGCTGGAGTGCAAACAAACCATGTCCCGAGCCATTCTACAAGTGATCGTGTACCCAGAATATTATTTAACTCCTTTCCCATTGGGCTTGTCTCATAGGCGTTTCCTTGACATAGGAGAACAACTACAGATATATGATGATTACAATGTTTGATTCAAGCAATCAGCAATAAGCTTTCTACATCAGTCTAGTCCCTCAAATTACCAGGTTGTTGGATGATGCCAACTGATGCTGCAAAAAATATGTCTGAAGAGTTCTATAAGTATGGGGACAGCCATCAGAATCCTGTCATTATCTCAGTAGCCTAACTTTTGAGAAAGCCTTTTCAATAACTGGCAGGAAAGTGCTCACTTCAGCAGCACATATACTAAAATAATTGGCAGGAGATACAGTAATGGGACCTTGGCTGTGAAAATTTAATACTCACTCTCAGTCCTGGCCTAATCCTAACAGTGACCACCAATGGGTCTTATATGATTGAATCACCTCTTCTTTTAACTTCAGAGCCTTTATCTTCCTTCAAAGAAAATTCTGCTGAACTTATACTTACAGCTCTTTCTCCTATGCCTATGTCTGTTTAGAATTCTCCACTTTCATTATATCAGAAAACAGGGTAGTATGGTAGACATTTGGAACCAAAGAGCTCTGGATTTGAATCCTGGTATTGGCACCTTATGGATTTATGGTCTTGGGCACAAACCTCAACCTCCCTGACTTACAGTTTCATCAACTACAAATTAAGGGTATTCATACACTGAAAGATTAGAGATGCATAAAATACTGAGTGCAGCATCTGATATACACACACACACATTATATACTAAATAAATGGGTGCAATTCAATCATTATTACCATTGTTATCATTAAGGTAATTTCCATCCAAAACAGTTATCTACAAATCTACTTTTCTGAAATTTGGCCTGGGTATGTAAGGTCATTAGGATGAGTGTCTCTCTTCTGTGTGCAGATATTCTAGGTCAGATAAAAGATCAAATGAGGGTATTTTCCCCTCAGCACTGTCATGTAACAGGGGGACTAATTAGCTTCCATTCGCCATCTCTTGGGCCACCTTTCTGTGTTGTGCACAGTTGTAATTTTTCCACAGTATGGAAGTTTAAACTGTATTATTAGGGAAAATCTGCATGGATGTGCGACCATATCAAAAATATCAATTGTACTTTTAGTATGTTTTTTGGAGAATGTACATTAAGTTCAAGTACCTATGCATTCAGTAGAGTTTTCACTTAAGTTAGTTCAAGTTAATTAAATTCATAACTAATCATGATAGCATCTATATGCTTTTGTAAATCAGTCATATGTTTACCACTAGCATGTACTGATTGAGTCCCAAGTCATTGCTTACTGAGTACATGAGTTCTGAGATCCTTTGTGGTAATGCCAAGGTCTTCTATGGGTCCATGGTCCCTGGAAGGGCCTCCCTGATCTGGTCTAGACCTCTCATTTTTTAGTCAAAGCTACTCTGGATTAGAGGTGTGAAATGGTTTACCCACGGTCATATGGCTGGTTCATTTCAGAACAAGAAATTGGACCCACATATCTAGAGCCTTTATCATATACTGATTCTGCCATACTAAAGTTTCCCAAACTTCAATCCCTCTTGTATAACACCTTCAAAATTCTTCCTATATCTGTCTATCTCTATGAATATTATTCACTTAATACTTTTGTTCAAATCAAATTTGTTTGCTCACTCCTTAAAACCCAGACTTGTCCTAAGAACTACCCATAAAAACCACTGATTTTAGATGCTAGGTTTCCCCCCTAAAACTCATTTAATTATTATGCAACTATTAATATTTCTCTATAAAAATGTATTCATGTACCATCTTGCATCATCTCAGACACCACCTGTGGTACATGGACCACCCAGTATATACCCAGGCCAATGCTTGGAGTAGGAATTTCAGTGTTTCTCTTTCCTTCCAGTGCTTTTCTTTTCCCTCTTGCACGTCTCAGTGAGCGCTCTGGATAATCTGGTAAAGATGGAGCTTTAAACTCTTGTGAATTGAGGCACATACCCAATTGATGCCCCAGAAATGTAATTTAAGCTATATCTGAAATAACACCTGTCTCTAATGTGAATATGCACTGCACGTCTAGGTTCTGGTCCTTTTAATATATTTGCTATTTATTCTTTCTCTTTTCAGAGATTCTGAAGGAGGGATTCTGGTCTGCTACAGTAAATAGAGCATGAAAATCAGATCTGGCTTGAATTTTATCCTAGACATTAACCCTATCTCAGCTTTTGCAGGCTATTCTTACTGGCTGAGGTGTGGCCAATAATTAACCTTTTTTCCCCCTGCTAAGAACAAGTTAACCTTAAAGAGAAGATAGATACACATCATGTTTCAATTTTAAATGCAGTTCTGCACCACGGGATACATTTCTCTCTGTGTTGCCATCCTAGGGGCTGTATGTAAATTAAGCATGGGATAACAGAGTGGTGAAGTGCAGGCACCTGTACTTTGCCTGCCTGGATTTAAGTAACAACTCATCTACTTCTAGGTTTTTTATATTAATTCCTTAGTCCATGTCAGTCTCAGTTTCATCATCTGTAAAATGGGGATAATAATAGCAACTACCTCATAAGGTTATGAGGGATAAATAAGATCTGATGGAGTAACCTCTTAGCCCATTGCTTGACCCTTACCAGGAGCTTGGCAAAATTAGTTTTTATTATAATAGTAAGGTTGGTTTACACCTTGGGAATTTAGGGTTTTATATAAGTGGGATGCTCAGGGGATACCATATTAAAGGGCATGAAATGACCAGTGGTTTCCCATTAAAAAGGGGAAAATGTTAGGTTACTGCCTAGTGATTCCTTCTTATACCCCAATTAAATTCTTAAATCTTCCATCTCAGGAAATCACTCCCATAGTAACACTATTGCTACTTCCTCATGGGGATAATACCATTGTTGGGCTGTCCAAATACTAGCACCTAGATTGAAAGTGGTCAACATCCTTCTAAGAAAAGGCCATTTTTTTTCTTTTAGCAGCTCTTGGGGGTGAGAACCATGCCCCCCCACCAAAAAAAAGCACGTGGCTTCACCAGACACTAAGCCATTCAGGGAAGCAAATGCCTCATGTCAGAAAAGAAAGAAGAAAAAAAAAAAGAGAGAAAGAGAGAGAAAGTGCAACCTTTTTGCACAGATTTCTTTATCAAAGCCAAGATGACTTAAAATATAAACTGATTTACTGGAACATTTATACCCATTTCCCTTATTTGACAATGCTCACTGCTATTGTTCTTTTAAATTCTAATTCAGTTTGTCTTTACTTGGAAGCTATGTTTCCACCACTTAAAAACAACAACAATAAAGCCATGTGCACAAGATCAAAAGACAGAAATCAAAGAGTTTTAACTCAGAACTGGTATAATCCAGCAGAAAAAGAGAAGTGGGGAGCTTCATCTACAGAGGAGACACCAGATTTATAAAGTCATTAAGCATGGTTACTTCATACAGCTCTCAAGTCTGTTTCAAATGAATATTTCAGGTTCTGACTCTCATTAGAACTGTAGCTAAAGGAACTAAAATCTGATAATGCAGCATTCCTTTCTCCATCCCCAGCACTCCCAAAATTATCTAAACTTTTTATAAGATGGTTTATGGAAAATGATGTTGAACTGATGGTCAGGCCACCTGGGGTCTATCCTCAACTCCACTACTAACCGTAGAGGCCTTGAGCTAGTTTATTCCTGGGGCTCATGTCTCTCATCTGTAAAACAGAGGAGGTATTATCACTAATATCCTATAATTGCATCACCCAGAATGACAATGCGTTAGCAACTGAGGAAATATTTTAATCTGAACAAGTCATTTGATTAAACTAGAAAAAAACAAAGGGGGAATAAGTTTTCCAAAGAATGCTTTTTCTTTTAACATTTCCATGTGGGAAAAAATCCACGTTAAAAAAAAGTTTTAAACCCTCTGATTCTCAAACAAACAAACAAACAAAAAACACCCCAAAACAACAACAACAAAATCTCACAATTTAAACAAGTTTTGTTCAAAACTCAAAATTCTGATATACTACCCTCTAGTGGAGACTGGAAGCAACGTTGCTAATTCCACCTGAAAGTACATTCAGATCTTTTGTTCACAGGACAGGAGTAGGGGGAGTTTTGTTTAAATTGTAATCATTTACAGTCCTCAAAGTGTAATCCAAAGATCTGGGCCCTCAGAATTAACCCAGCTTGCCAGAGCTCACTCAAAAGCAACTCAACCACGCTCTTTGAGGGTAGGGTCTAGGGGTCAGCACAGTTAACTGAGAACTCAGCTAATTCCGAAACCCACTGGAATTTAAAAACCTATGTTCTAGCTCCCTGAGAGGCATGGTATGAATTTGAGCATTATCATAAATCTAGTGTGTAGTTAGGAGGCAAATCTCTAAACCTTGAGGAGAGGTACAAAGTTAAATTCTCTTTTCTTCATCTCAAGAAGTGGAAAATAAATACAACAGCAGTTCCCCGGCAACTCCAAGATAAGGACCATGTTCCTTTGCACAGCACACAAGGTGCTTCACGGTCCAGACCCTACATCCCAGCCACCAGGCCCTGGTCCTTCTATTACTCTTTGCCTCTGCCCCATATTGATACTATTGCCACCGTTAAATTCCACCTAGAAATCTATGCAATTGATTCTGCATATTTAAACATTATTCACTCTATATGGAATATGCCTTCCTCCAACTTAAATTTGATTGGAAATATCATTCCATTTTTATTTATCATTAATGAAACTGAAAAGGATAATGCTACACAAAATTGAGATCAACGGCAGAAGCATCAAGAGTTGTTCTGCAGGCTGCATTTATTCTATCCCATTTCCATACGCCACTTTTTCCAAGTGTTTGCTGTGCAGAGACAGCCTATAGCAATGTTGCCAATGGCCATGGCCATTCCCCTTTCCAATCACATGGCTGACCTCAAGCCCCCTTCTTCTTTACCTAAGTTTAGAAATACTTGAGCAATAGACCCAGAGCAAGTATAAATAAAGATCAAAATGTCAACTTTATTTCTGACAAAAGCTTGGTTGGAGACTGTGGCTAGATCTTTGGGTACCACTAGAGGGAAGAAGGTTTAGGACTACAGAACAGGCATCCTAACCAAGAATTTCTGCCCTGCATTGTTTTGGGGTCAAGATGGAAGAAAAGGAATCATATTCTGATGTTGTAGTCTTTTAGCAGTTTAGCTCTCCCCAATTTATAAAAAATGAACAAAGGGCTGCCTCTAAGAAGGCCCAGCTCTATAGAAACTCTGGAGCTGCCCCTCTGCAGAACTGCTAAATGAGAAAAGTAGACTTTCTAAGTTCTGAAACGTATTTTTCAATATCTATTGAAATGATGACTTGCCTGTAAGCAGAGTTCTTGTTAACAGAACTGCTCTGGGCCAGCTGGCCTGTGCTGATTGCTTGTTTCTCATAAAAGATGTTGTTTTTTACATGTTATAGGCGATAGTTAAATGCAGTAGTAAAAATTTCAATTATTAATGTGATACTGGAAAAGCTATTTCATTTCTTAACAAAGTTTTTCTTGATGTAATTGTAGGTTCACATGTAACTGTAAGAAATAATACAGAGAGATCCTTATACACTTTGCCTTACTTTTTCAGTCTATTTTCTCTCTTATGCAGATTGGGTGAATTCTACTGTGTCCTCAAGATCACCCCTTTTATCCTCTGTCATCTCCACTCTACTCTTGATCCCATCCACTGAGTGATTCATTGGTGATGTTGTATTTTTGAGTTCTATAATTTCCATTTGTTTTTTTTAAGATAATTTTATTTCCTTGCTGAAACTTTCTATTTTTCCATTTGTTTCAAGAGACTTTATAATTGATTGCTGAATCACTTTTATGATGACTGCTCTAAAATTCTGGTCAGATAATTCCAACATCTGATTTATGTCTGTGGATGTTGCCATCCGTTGGCTGTCTTCTGTCATTCAAGTTGTGATTTTCTTGGTTCTTGGTATGACGTGATTTCAAGTTGTATTGTGGACATTTTGTCTATTATGTTAGGAGACTCTAGGTCCTATCTAAATCTTCCCTTTTAACAGGCAGTCACCTGTTTAGATTTCACTTATAGATCTTGGCCTACTTTGCGGGCTGTGGTTTCAATGGCAGTTTAATCTTCAGAGCCTTTGTAGTATTTTTTTGGTCTGCTTGGTTTATGCCTGATGTGGCAAGCATGACTCCTTTTCCATCTGGGAGAAGAATGACCCTACCTGGGCTGCCCTCTCTTGTTAGGTCAGGGATTGGGATATGATGGGTCCAGGCCATCTGCCCCTGTTGGGGGACACCCTGCCACTATTTTATTCCTTAAGTCCTGAGGAAACCTTCTCACCTTCCTCTAACACCCTTTCAGCATTCTCCTTGGTTGTCTCTTGTGCTGTTTCCAGGGTTTATATTTCTGTGGAGTGGGGAGAAGCAGGGAGAAACTCATCTATGCCATCTTGCTCTGACCCGAAGTCACTCTATTTCATTTTAAGGAAGGAAAAAACTCAACTGAAACAAATAATTCACATCATTTTTTCTGTGAGTCAGTTTCCATCTGCCATAGGGAAGGGGCAACATTAATTAGCCTTATTGGTTTTGCCCCTTTTTCTCCTCAGCAGTTCCTTCTTTTTCCACTCTCCACCTCTCCTTACTTGCCTCCCCTTTAACCCTCCCATCTATGGAGGTATAATTTTGGAATAATTATTAAACAGGAGAAACCAGTGGCAGGGAATGCAGAAACACAAAACAAAACAGCTTCCATGTTAGGTTAAACACAAAGGCAGCTATAAAACGGGGAGCTTTAGGTACCAGTGGTTTTGTAGTACTATTAAATGAATTCTGTGATTTCCAATAAGAAGAGATCTGACATTTATTCACTTAATTTTAGTGACTGATGAAGCTTATATGTTTCGACATTCTTGGAGGTTATTTGTATTTCATAGGGATCAAAGAGAAACAAAATAGAGCCCTAAAGGCATAATTTCAGAGAGCAAAGAAGTGAGGTTGTTATTTCCTAACAGTGAGTTTTGAAGTGTGGTAGAGGATAATTCAGTATATTCGTATCTTGGAGGAAGCTACATTTTTAAAGACTATTTTTAAAGACTGGATTCTAAAATTATCACTGCTTTGTTATGTTTTTAATGATAATAGTTCATTTACTTTGAACTTTCAAAAAGTTTAGAGTTAAGATTTTTAGGTGTGATCAAAACCAAGATTGAGCAATATTGTTTTAGAGAATGAAGGGAAACAAACTCTGTCTTCCTATGGAGCTGACCACTAATTAGGCCGTAAGGTGCAGGCTCTTGTCTGTTGAGTGTAAGTTGTAATGTGTGTTTTCCAGCTCTCTCTATAGATGTGGACTCAATATCTGTCTTTGCTGACATTTTCGTCTAATACTCTGGCACTGGTCTTTCAAATCCACCTTCCCTCCCCCTTGACTGGGAAAGTGTGACAGGTGTTATGTAGCCATCTTACCATTGTCAAGCAACAGTTTAATGCTTAAAAGACTTAGGAGATAGACTATGAGATGGACTTAGGTCCTTGACAATCTCTTTTCTTTCTTTCTATCCCTATTGGGCTAAGGAGATTCAGTTTAATTAGGCTGGGGTTATATGTGAGATGGGGCAGGTGTCTGATCTTTTGCAGCTCTTTTATTCCTTTATATCTTACTTCCTCACCCCTCATGAGTTTTGGGGGTTTTCTTACTATTTTAAAAAAATATAAAATGCATTAAGGCCATAACATACAAATCAATCAATAATGGCAAGAGAAGAATTTACTTATTTAGCAGGATAAAATGTGCAATCTTCTTTACTCTAAAAACTTAGCTGTTTTCTATTTTTCCCTTTTTATGTATTAGAAGCATTCATCCCATTTTAACAGAGCATTCACCTCCACTGTCTACACTCTAGGAGAAAAACAAATGCTTTCCCTCACCATGCAGACAATGTTAAAGGCAGTTTTCCCTGCACTTATGAAAGAGAAAATTTTTCCTGTGACTTATGATTTGTGCTCTGGATGTATGGTCCCCTGAAGTCTAGAAGGAAATAAACGAAGAGACACACTTTTTGTGCGGAGCGATAAAGACGGTCTGGAGGTGTGTCTGGAGGTGGGGAAATAAGTGAGGTGACTGATAAATACAAGTGATCTGACCCTGGGGCACTCGTGCCAGAGGTCACTGTATCATAACCTGTGACATGCCCAGTGAGTGAACCAAAAGGAGGATCACTGTAAAGGACATGTTAAAAGGCCTATGACCTGCGGTGTCTTGGAGTCATTGCCAGTCACCCACATAGCCTTCGTGTGAGAATTTCCCATTATTCATAATGCAGGCCATGCAGCCTGTGCCAGCTGGGACTCCAGTTTGTACCGGACAGAAACCCTGTTCACTTCATACCAGCACATCACCAGCTAACTTCCCCACAGTGGTAGCATCTCCCCCTGCCGTGAGACTTTATACTGTCCCCATCCAAAGGCTCCCTGTGTGTGCACCTCTAGACAATGCCATGGGGCCTCTGAAGACCAAGTTCTAAAGCAGGACAGGGATGAGTATGGCCCCTATTTAGCTCATACATGGTTCAGTCTGAAGATGTGAAAAACACCTAGGCTTTCCATAGGCTGCAAGGTGGCACCAATCACAAGGTTCCACCTTCACCGTTACAGGATAGAGACAGAAACAGCGGTAGTGTCGAAGGTTGCTTGTGCCTCAGCAGGGGCTGGGGTTGGGGGAGGAAAAGGGCATGGCAAACACAGGCGGAAAGGAGCCCAGAGACGGGACCTGCCGAACCCCTCCGAAGGCCGACTCTGAGAGACCTGACCTTGCCCAAGAGCTATTTCCCGCTCTCCAAGGTAAGAGGTTCCTGATCCTGTCCAGTCGCGGGGCAACCCTGTACTTCAGGGAAGCCTGGACTCATTACCAACCCCAGAGTGAGTCTAATTTGATCTCTGCCATTTGTGGCAACTCTATTCCCCTTGTCAGGGATCGGCTTGAGAACGGGCCTATGATACATTTCTAATCAATTAGAGATGAGGGTTACACTGGGAGGACTTCTAGACATTCTTCCTTTCTCTTAAAAAGATACGCCTGTGGAAGAACTAAATTCTCTTCTCCCCTTTCCTCCATCTTTCAGTTTGACATGCCTGGAACTGTTACTGTCATCTTGTGACCGTGCGGGGAAAGTGGGAGATATGAGAAGAACTTGCTGCAGCAATAATGAGGTTGAGACACTCAGTTAACCGACTCTGAAATGGCCCTATTTTTAGCTCTTGGATAGATAAGAAAACAAATCTTTTTTATTGTTTAAGCCAATTTTAGTTGAATTTTCTGTTACCTTCAGCCAAAAGCATGCCAAATGAATTAATTACCTGATGAGAAAAGAAATCTTTTGCATCATTTCATGGACTTCTTGTGGATTCATGATCAGCAAGGATTAACAGTATCTTCTTTCTGGTAATGGACTATACCTACACCCCATTCCAGGTGGTTCTGAGACTGCACAGATGACACTCTATGAAAGAATCTTTCTGTAATTTTCAAGCCTTTTTTTCTTTCAGCATGGTCAATATGGGGAATAAAACTGAGGAAAGGATCCTGCGAATTAGACTCTGAATAGATAAAATACTATATAAGAAAGTAAAAGTTAGGTGAACACATATGCAAATTCAAAACCAGAAGATAGAAACTACCCATTTTCAGAATTGCATAGCAAACTCAGAATCAGAGAGGTGGGAAGGGGCTTAGGTGAAAAGGTATTAGAGTTTTATGAGAAGCAGGTGCAGGCCCTAATAGCTGCATTTGGGGGTTTGGATGCCTGTGCAGAGAAGCTAGTCTAGGACACAGACACTATTTATACAGGGAACTAGAGCTGTGATACCTGCAACAAGCCAGGAGTCACAGGGACGGGCAGACTCCAGCCCCACCAGGTGGGGGAATCAGCAAGGAAGCTTGTTTTATATCCAAGGTTGAATTTAGAGAAAAGTAACCCAAGGAAATTCAAATGCATCATCACGTGAATGAGCAGGTCCAAATTCATGCCCTCAGTGTGGAGCAGAAGCTCCTAACTGAGAAATCAACATAAAAACTGACCCAGAATGAGTGAAACCCGTGGACTCTCAGAAGCGGCAAAGCTAACGTAACACAACAGGGAAAATTCCACAGCTCAGGGAGCCCAGGATGCCAGGGAAGTAAGCCTCAACTGAAGATGAGCTCCCAGTTGAAGATTCAAACCATGGAAGGAAGTGAATCACTGAGAAGGAGAATAGGATGGTGCGACAGAAAGAAAAACTTGTACGAACAAGAAATAATAGAATTATCTAAAAGAAGATTTAGGTAAGTATTTTTTTAAATGTTTAAATAGGTAAAGAGGAAATAATAAAGATAAAGCAAGCACAAAACAGTATAAAAAGGACAGATTTGAGAAATGGGAAAGGATACAATGGAAATCTTTAAATGACAATCACAAAATCACTGCAGTTTTTAAAAATCAATTAACTAGTTGAACCACAGTAAAAATACACACACAAAAATAATGTATATATTGGAACACAGATCTAAGGAAGTGACCTAGAGGGTGGAAGAGAGAAATAAAAACAAGAGAAGTTGAGGCATGCAAGGTAGGAAGATGGAGTCTAATATATGTCCAATAGGAGTTCTAGGATAAAATAAAGTGTGTGAGGGAGACCTAATGTTATAAGAGAAAGTGGCTGAGAATTTTCCAGAATTGAAAAAATAGTCATCTAAGGCATCCTAAGATTTAAAGAGTACCCCAATAACCATATAGGACAGATACAAGCAAATTCACGTCTAAAAGAATCATTGTGATAAAACTGCAGACTATCAAAGACAGGCAAAATTCTTAAAAGCTACCAGAGACCAAGAGACACATTCCTACAAAGGAATGACTATTCGACTGACAAAAGACTTCTAGCCAGCAATAAGAGCTGATGTTTTTAAGTAGCTGCTGTAGGCTGGGCAGTATTTTCTGTATCTCTTATTTAATGTTCATTAACAATCTGATGGGGAAAATACCTTACTATCCCCATTTCACATATAAATACAGAACAATGAATAAAAGACAATGGAATAACATATTCAAAGTGGTGAGGCATAAACAATTCTACCTGTAACTCTATCTCTTACCATACCTTCACCAAGAGTGAAGCTTGGAGGTTGTTTCTTTCCTGACATATATTTAATAATCCATAAACATTTGGAAGTTGAATAATAATACAAAATATGTGTCAACTATAACTACCCCAGAAGTGTCATATTGTGGTAAGTGCTTCAGAGTTATATATATGGTTGTTTTGTGTGTACAGTGAGCAAGGTAGAAACTGGTGGAGTAGATATATTTTTAACCTAATCTTTGTCTTCTCACTGCCCAACCAGACTGATTTAAAGAAGTTATGCAATAAAATATTTGGGTTAAACTAGGACAGTGAGTCCTTTCCAAATATCCCTACAGCACAGAAGATGGTCTTCTGTATCAGTAAAAAGAGAGCCCTTTAAGTATTTCAAACCAAAAGAATCTAATACAAGGGACTGCTTACTCAGATGATAGAATAGCTAAGGAACTAAACAGTATTATGAAGCGACCCTGCAGTTAGCGAAAGCAAGGAAGCTATTACCAACCTAGGGCTGGAGTGTGAAAAGCAGGAGGTGGTTGTATCAGAGCTCAGGAGTCAGGGTCCCTGGTGGGCCTGTTTGAAGAGAACTGAGACCATGGAGAGAGGGGACATCCTCTAGGAACTGGAGCCACACAGGTATTACCTCAAGTACTGGAGTTGCCACCTGAAACAGAATGGGGGCTATCCTGGCTTTTTCCCTTCTTGCTCTCCACACTTGCACCCAGAGTCTTGCATTAGCTAAACCCATCTAAAAGCAGAAAGCGAGAGAGCCTGGGAAATGTAGTGTCCTCCAGTACACAACCGAGGAAAGAAAGGCAGAGGATGGATCTGAGAACAAAAGTCAAGTGATGGACCCAGCTCACCCTTAGCTGATGAGTTCAGGTGAGTGGCTGCAATGGCTCTGAGCATAAGGGCAGACGTGTTCAGTGTCAGAGGTCTGTTCAGCGTCTGCTTTGTTCTCTAACTCTCCCATCTGCCTGAGTTCCTCCGCTTTAGCTGGCTAGTCAGTGGTGGCTTGAAAATGGCAGGTGCATTTTGGATGTGAAGGACTAAACGAACTACACTTTCAGGAAAAGGCTTTTCCTTCTTCCAATCAAGCTCTACAAATGGGAACTTCATTTAAGACCATCCATCTATTGAGCTTTGTGTAATACATATATCCTCTCAAAGCTGCTATGCCTAGAAACTTATAGTGGAGTATAAAAGTAGCTTTCCCTGTTGGAATGGCTTTTCTTATTTGTATTCTAAGTAACTCATTTAAGGCAGATATCGAAAGTTCCTCTTATTTGCATTTATTTTGCCCACAGAAAATTTACAGTTCAAGTGACTGTTCTGCTTCAAAGAAATAATCAAAATACAAATTGCTTGAACTATAAAGGCAGGAGCTTAGAAAACCTTGGAGAAGGAAGAGAAATTAGGGCACATTTGAAACATAAGTGAAAGGGGGTTTTGCCATGGCTATCTTCAAATAACATCTCTAAAGCACAAGTAGAAGAGAATTTTGAGATTTACTTACTTCACAGAAACTTCATCCTTCCTGAAATTTTGTTTTAGAGTAAGTGAACCAGAAAAGATGTCAATGTTAAAACTCTGTTTTCCTTTGGAGTAGATAACCAGAAACTATAACATGATTTTTCTGGAATCAGAGTTAAGCAATAACTGGTAGTCATCTTTATCTACCCTCAAAAGAAAAACCTTTGAACAAAGAATATGCAGTTAATCAAATAAAAAGAATCTTATTTTTATTTAAAAGATATCAAGGGCTATAATATGAAATTTTAGCCAAAATATTTTTTTTTGGTTCATCTTCTTTTAGCTTTGATAAGAGGTGAATGGTTTAATGAAATATCATAGCATTGACTCTGACGGGCATTTTTGGGATTGAAAATATGCTACTTTTGGTGGTGATGTGGTTAACTGTTAACTCATCTGGCTAAAACTGAGGTAGATTTTATAAACTGTCCCAATTTTTAAAAAAATTAGTGCTATTGTTAGGCAATGATTTTGACTTTTGAACTGCCTGTGTTTATAAATTCTCTACTTAATGTTCAGTGCATATAGGTGATATCACTTGATCAGTTATGTAAGAAAGCTTTCTTGAGTGTGTGTGTGTGTTTATGTGTGTGCGTCTGTATATTTCATAAAGAACGTTAGCACCCTCTTCTGTATGACTTTTGAGGATGTAATTCCTACAATCTTTTTTCATTTCCTAACAGTGAACAGCTTGAATATTCATTAAATTTGCTCCTGATTAAAGTACCACCTCCGAGTAATTTAATTATACTGTATATTTCAGAAACACTGATAAGTGCTGGAGTCAAAAAACACTTCATTGCTAAACGTTACCCACTGGGAATAAGTGTTGGCTTATGAAAAGGGAAAAAAATGCTGCTTCCACATTTCTCAGAATGAGTATTTCCAATGATTTAAATATACAGAGCTATGCAAGGAGGAAGGGAACACAAGGACAGACAAGGAGAGCAGACTTGTATATTCTTCTCCCAGCTGTCAGTGCTTGAAGAAAAAATGGATGCCCTCGTATGCTTTAATACCAGCCACTGACACAATTAAATATTCTTTTATTCAACTGGATTTTTTTAAAAGAAAATCGGACACCTTTTAAATCAGACTTCCTGGAGTCCCCCAGCTGCTCCTGACAGATACTGTATGACGCTGATGAGGGAGATGTAACTGAAATTGTTTGGTTGATTCATTCATTCACACACTCATTCATGCTACAAATATTTTGTGAGCATCTATTGTGTGCCAGGCACTCTTCCAGCTACTGGAGATCCAGGGAACAGATCCAAGTTCCCAACCTCATAGAGATGACATTTCTAGCTAGGAAAGATGGATACAATGCAGAAATACATACAGAATATGCCTGATGATAAATTCTATGTAGAAAAATGAGGCAGGTTGAAGGGGACCAGAAGCGTGGGTGTACAGCAGGTGGGTATTTTATACAAAGTGGTTGGAAAAGTCCTCACTGATAAGCAGAGACTTGAGGTCAGTGAAAGTTTAAACCTCGTGGGATATTTAGAGAAAGAGTATTCCAGGTGGAAGGAAGAGCATGGGCAAGCTCCCTGAGGTTGGACCCTTTAAATATTTCAAATGTTGTCTAGGGGCTCAGCATGACACAGTAGTTAAGACCTCACTTGGCTTTTGCAATTTGAAAACTTGGATAAGATTCTGTATATTAGCAAGTGACAGATGATTTGAAATCTCTGAGCCTTTATTTTATCACCTATAAAATGGGGATTCCTACAACATCCTTCTTCCCAGTGTTACTGTAAAGACTAAGTGAGAGTGCAGACAAAGATATTAATTGTAATTGGCATTGTGCTGAGTTCAATAAATGTTAGCTATGACCAGGGAAAAAATGCTTCTCAGGGACACTTGAGTTTTCTGCAACATTTATGTATTGAAATGGATCACACGAATGTTCAACTAGAACTCTCTTCTAAGTATTAGTCCAAAGTTATAACATGAGTAGAAATGTTTCTTTTTCTGTGTGGTCCTGGATAAGCTGTTTTCCCTTTATGAACCTTAAGTTTTGTCAAATGAGGGAATTAAGTTAAACCAGTCAGTTCAGTCTAAAGTCTTCAAGGTAGTATGAGAGCTAGTTTCCCTGTTTGAAAATTCCTGAAAATGAAATTTTATATTTACTTCCTTTTTTAATTGAAGTATAGTTGATTTGCAATGTGGTGCCAATCTCTGCTGTGCAGCAAAGCGACCCTGTTATACACATACGGACATTCTTTTTTTTATATTCTTTTGCATTACAGTTTATCACAGCATATTGAACATAGTTCCCTGTGCTATACATTAGGACCTTACTGTTTATCTATTCTAAATGTAATATATATATTTACTTCTGATAAGGGTAATGAGGGACTTGACCATCAGGCTTGCCTGGGGCTGAATTACAAAGCGTGGAATTCAGTGGCTAAGACCACTGGCTGTGAAGTGTGACAGTACAGCCAACTTGCTATCCCAAAAGGTTGCCCAATTTACATTTACCTCAAGAGCCATGCTTTCCCCAAATTCTTGTCTTCTTGAGATATTTTCAAAGGGCTCCATCATCCAGGTCTAAGTCCAACACTTGGACTACTTTTGGGTCCCTTCCACAGGGCTAATTCTCCTTCCAACCTTCCTCCCCAAATCCTACTCCTTCCCTTTCTGCCTCTAGAGAGAAAGCCATTTTTCCAAGCCCTTTCCATGAATCAGCCTAAATATGGTCAGATGAAGGGTCACAAGGCTGTGGGGGGAGGGTGAACCAAGAAGGAGAAGGCAGCAGAGGAAGGGGTCCATCTACAGCCATTTCCATGAGGAAAATGCGGCCAAAAAATGAGATGAGGAGTCAGGAATCTAGTCTATTCCTTATAAGGCATCTTTCTCCGTGTTTGAAAAGGCCTCTAAGGGTCATACAGCACAGACTGCCTTATCCATCCATATAATCTTTAAATGGGATTAAACAGAACTAGTCAGAGCACTGAAGGGACAGTTAACTGCCCAGAGGCAAAATCATGTACAGAGAGGCTTCGTCATTGCTAGCTATTAAGTAGCAGTTCCAGCAAAGTCTATTCTGAGAAATGCTGCAACTCATATTAAAAATCTCCTTCCTTTTCCCTTGCAGAATGTATCAGACCTCAGAACCTGCTACTGCTGATTCTGCAACTTACTGGATGTTGACTTTGGGCAAGTTTTCCAACCTCTCTGAGTGTCAGGCTCTATTTATAAAATGGGGGTAATGATAATGACCTAGCAGGGTTGCCTGGTACACAGTATGGCTTCAGGACATGGTAGCAATTATCATCAAGAAAAAGGGGCAGGGTGCTGGTTGTAAGGAGTTACTCAGATTGTAAGGTGCTTTCTAGCTGGAAGACAGGATGCTGATTTGGTTAAGATACAGCTGAGTGTGAAATAGAAAATATAAGAAATGGACATGGAGAAGATCTGAAGAGGGAGAAGTCAGATATTTTAGATGTTACGTGATTTGATTAAAGTGTTGAAAACGTAATCACGCAGTTGGCAATCATTGCTCCTAAAGTTCTTACGTGTCTTAGCTTCTCTGTGGAATTCTTACTGGCAGCAAATCTATTATAGTGGCAATTCTTTGAAGCAGTGACATCATGGGACATGTGAATGGATGTTCTGCAACACTTGAATTGAGACCAAAATCCATTGTGCTAATTAGTTATTGGAATCTTTGCATAATTACACATGCTCAAGGGCCATTCACTGGCTTTGTAAGCTGTCTCCCATGTCTGCTATCATGTGACCATTGGACCGAATGCCGTTTTGATGAGAACTAGCTCTGTGTTTACAGAGTGGAGATATTACAACATTGTTGGAGCATAATTATTGCCTCTGTGTTGGTGACTCAGTTTTTCATCTTCGGATTTATTTTGTTCTTAACCTTATATAATACTTATTCACCTGCTGTCAAATGCAGTAAAGACTGGGAAGTAGTAGTTGCCTTAAACTCTATACAACCTGCCTCCCAAAACAAAACTCATTCAATCAATCAGTATATAACTCTTGAGAAAATTTCTATTTAAACCACTTTAGAATTATTTAATACCACATTTTCATATCAATAAGCAATTAAGGCGATGCAAACATATATAGGGTGAATAAACAACAAGGTCCTACTGTATAGCACAGGGAACTATATTCAATATCCTGTTATAAACTATAATGGAAAAGAATATGTATATATGTACAACTGAGTCACTTTGCGGTACAGCAGAATTAAATACAACATTGTAAATCAACTATACTTCAATAAAATTTTTAAAAAGCAAACAAATAGAAAAAAAAGCAATTGAGGGAACACAAGGGGCAAAATGCTGGAACATCTGTAAGAATATGTTCAATCTCTCTTTTAATTAAAGATACGGAAAATTCAGAAAATAAAGAGATAATATTTTCAGCTATCAATTTGGAAAAAATTTAAACATAGATGAAAACCTAGTGGATGACACTATGGAGAAACAGGCATTTCTATACAAGATTGTGGTTTTGTAACCTTTTTGGAAAGGAGATGTGGTGATGTCCATTACTATTTACCATACACCTGCCCTTGCCCATTTTTTCCATGAATTCCAACGCTAGGATTTTTATTGTCAATATCTGTACATAAACTTCCAAGCTATGTGGGCAAGGACATTTACTGTAGCTTGTAACAGCGACAACATATGGAAACAACATAAATTACTAACTATAAAGAGTCATAAATAGGATATACGCACATATGTGAGATAATATTTGGTAATGTTAGCTGTTTAGGGAAGGCTGTTTGCTTGAATTTCTTTTCTCTCTGGTATACTGCATGCCTTGCTTCACGGATCAAAGGGCAGAGCAAAATGCAAATGTCAAATAAGTAGAAAATGTTTGGCTTTTGAGTTTCAAAAAGTTTCAAAGGCCTTGACCCTGATATTTAGAAGCTTGTGCAGTAAATAAGAGAAACTTACCTATCTGGCCCAATAAATTAAAAACTTCCTGGCTTGGGGAAACGAGGGAGTCAGAAGCGGAGCATATACGTGCACTGGAAAGGAGCTTCCATTGAAGGCTGAATCCAGGGTTGGGAGGTAACAAAAGCTACAGACTATTTTGCTGAGTCTGAGTGAAAAGAACATTTGCTCGTTAGGTAGATGCCTAGAAATGACCAAGCCCTCTCCTGATCCCCTCCCCCCCATTTTGAGAGTATCCTGACACAGTGTTAAAAGAGCAGGGACGGAATGGCTGCCTGGTGTAACTAAAAGATGGGTCTAAAGAGCTTGGCTGTCTGGTGTAACTAAAAGATGGGTCTAAAGAGCTTGCAAGACCTCCTCCAAGTCACAGCATGGCAAAGTAATCCCGTGTGTGTCAGAGTGACATATACACTTGAAGGAGATCTGAAGGATCTCACGGGACTGGAGTGAGAGCCAGAGATGATCATCACAGATCTACTAGGGTGGAGGACCAGATGGGACAAATACATCTCAGCATCTGTCAGCATGGAAAGTCAACAACCAAGGACAAGACTCTGCAGCCACAACCTCTGTTTTACCTAAGCCTCATGGAACTCAGCTGAATGCCAGACCCAGAATTGGCAGATATTAAGTTTGGACTGCCCGGGGGAATGGAATCCTAAAATAAAATTAAGTTGAATTAAAGAAAAATAAGGATGACTGAATGTCTTCCTTTCCTGAGTTAGTGGGATGAGAGAGTCTCTCACTTCACATACCATGAAGTAATGTGCAGCTATTGGAAGTAATGAGGCAAGTATATATGTTCCAGTGTGAAAGATCTGCAAGATAAACTTTAAATTAAAAAAGGCAAGAGAAAGAACAATTTGAGTAGTGTGCATTCCATTTGCATAAAAATGTTGTATGTTCTAACTGTTCCCAGGATATGGAAGAAATGATTAACTGTGATTTCCTCTAGAAACTGAGACTCTTCATTTAATACCATTTTATAAAGATTTCTTTTAAACCAAGAGCTTATATTTTATGATACATATTTATTATATGTAATAAAATATCCTCTTTATCCTTAAGTCATGTTTTGTGATCCACTACATTTAATTACAATTCCATTTATGTAGCATTTATTTTGATAATTTCAGAATATAGGATGAAAATGTGTCTTTAACATCTTCTGAGTATAGCATAAAGCTGCCAAAGAGAATTCATTTGGTTTTCTTTTTCAGTGAGAAGAGGTGTTGTAATCTACCTTAAGGGAAAACTGCCCTCTCTCCATCATTTCTGTAGAGGTGGATATGCAAACTTGTCTCACCACAAAGCTACAGAAAACTTTCCTAAAAATGCGTCAATAACCAGAATAAGGATGAATAATTTGAAGAATTGGACAAAGTCATACATTTTCATACACTATAGAATATGGTCAAACATACAGGTCGCAGACACTGGGCATATCATCAAAATTTACATATGCATATAAAGAATGGTTCCTTCAAAGTCATCCTATAGTTATTCCAAGTCACAGAAAACATTTAATAAGTCATTTTGGGGGGAATTACTTTCACCATTATGGCACGTTGTTTTGAATGACCTAGCAGGTGCCAAATCATCACCCTTTAAGGATAAATTTAAATTTTAATAGCACTCAAAGGCCATTTAGAGTCAAGTATGGTGAATAAGGCAGTCACTCAATTTAGATAATAAGTTTACAGTTAAAAAAAACAAAAGCATGGTATAACTAAAATAACATGACTGCTCTACAGCACTGAAGGAAACAATGCCTAGCCCCCAAAGAAACTTGAGTGTTTTAAAAACTATAGCATCCTTTGAACAACTGCATTGCCTTCTTAACAGACTACTTTAAATTTATTTTGATGAATAAATTTTATCCTGTCTGTTAAAAACCAACCTAATGACTTACAGTAGCATTCTCTATATTATAATTGTTTTAAAATATGGAACTATAAGATTTTTAAAGCTGTATTTCTAAATACTTTAGATCAGCATTTAAAGTGCGTCATGACCGAATAGCCTGAGCAATCTTGAGGGAAAAAAATGGAGCTGGAGGAATCAGACACCCTGACTTCAGATTATACTACAAAGCTACAGTAATCAAGACAATATGGTACTGGCACAAAAACAGAAATATACATCAATGGAACAGCATAGAAACCCCAGAGATAAACCCAGGCACCTATGGTCAACTAATCTATGACAAAGGAGGCAAGGATATATAATGGAGAAAAGACAGTCTCTTCAGTAAGTGATGCTGGGAAAACTGGACAGCTACATGTAAAAGAATGAAATTAGAACACTCCCTTACACCATACACAAAAATAAACTTAAAATGGATTAAAGACCTAAATGTAAGACCGGACACTATAAAACTCTTACAAGAAAACATAGTAAGAACACTCTTTGACATAAATCACAGCAAGATCTTTTTTGACACACCTACAGTAATGGAAATAAAAACAAAAATAAACACATGGGACCTAATAAAACTTAAAAGCTTATGCACAGCAAAAGAAGCTATAAACAAGACGAAAAGACAACCCTCAGAATGGGAGAAAATATTTGCAAACAAATCAATGGACAAAGGATTAATCTCCAAAATATATAAATAGCTCACGCAGCTCAATATTAAAAAAACAAACAACCCAGTCAAAAAATGGGCAGAAGACCTAAATAGACATTTCACCAAAGAAGACATATAGATGGCCAAGAGGCACATGAAAAGCTGCTCAACATCACTACTTATTAGAGAAATGCAAATCAAAACTACAATGAAGTATCACTTCATCTTGGTTAGAATGGGCATCATCAGAAAATCTACGAACAACAAATGCTGGAGAGGGTGTGGAGAAAAGGGAACCCTCTTGCACTGTTGGTGGCAATGTAAATTGATACAGCCCCTATGAAGAACAGTATGGAGGTTCCTTCAAAAACTAAAAATAAAATTACCATATGACCCAGCAATCCCACTACTGGGCAAATACCCAGAGAAAACCATAATTCAAAAAGACACATGCACCCCAATGTTCATTGCAGCACCATTTACAATAGACAGGTCATGGAAGCAACCAAAATGCCATCGACAGACAAATGGATAAAGAAGATGTGGTACATATATACAATGGAATATTACTGGGCCACAAAAAGGAACGAAATTGGGTCATTTGTAGAGATGTGGATGGACCTAGAGTCTGTCATACAGAGTGAAGTAAGTCAGAAAGAGAAAAACAAATTCATATATTATTGCATATATGTAGAATCTAGAACAATGGTATAGATGAACCGGTTTGCAAGGCAGAAATAGGGACACAGATGTAGAGAACAAACATGTGGACACCAAAGGGGGAAAGCTGGGAGGGTGTTGGTGGTGGTGGGATGAACTGGGAGATTGGGATTGACATATATACACTAATATGTATAAAATACATAACTAATAAGAACCTGCTGTATAAAAAAACAAAATTAAAAAAAAAGTGGGTCATGAAACCAATTTAGTGGTTGCAACCAATATTAAAAATACACAAGAGAAAATACCAGAGTGCATCAAATGTAATCAGCATAGGTATGATTTTATCAAACTGTTTCACTTATATATTTTTAGTCAAGCATTCATTATTCAGCAAAAACGTATTGAGCAAACACAATACACTTGTCAGCCATTTGGACCACCAACTGGTCATCTCTCACCTAATGGTCTCTAAGATCCATTCAACCTTAACATTCTCTGAAATATTGAAGTCCAAGTTAAATTGCCTTTTCAAAATTTTTTCCCAGATAATATTTTCAAGTGATGACTGTATGCTGGAATTTTGTGAACACTTTACTATAGTATCTCACGTAATCTTTCTTCCAATTAAAATTGCTGCATAACAAACAAACCATTCTAAAACATAGTGGCTCAAAACCACAGCAATTACTTACTCAGTTCACGAATTTTCAGCTCAAACAGCAATCAACAGAGAAGGCTCATGTCTGTTCCATGTTGTGTCAGTTGGGGCAGCTTCACTGGGGTTGGAGAATCTGCTGTCAGGATGTGTTACTGCATGGCTGGCAAGTTGGTGTGGCTGCCAGCTGGGAGCTCAGTCATGGCCAAGGGCAAGGAGACCCCACTCCTCTCCATGAGTTTCTAGGTCTTCTTCTCAGCATGGCTGGGTGGATGGGTTCCTAGAACAAGCATCCCAAGAGATAGTAAGTGGAGCTGCTAGTTTCTTAATGCTCCAGAATCTGACACCATGTATTCCACTGGTGAAGTGACCATAAAGCCCAGATTAAATAGGAGGAGACACTGACTCTACTCATTTGATGAGAGAAGTGTCCAAAAATTGGGGGGCCATGTTTCAAACTGCCACATCTTCAAATAACCACATGAGGTGTATTTTCTATTAATATATCCCAATTTTATAGACAAGGCAACTGACACAAAGAGATATTCATCAATTTTTCCCAAGGTCACACAGCTTTTACATGTCACCGAAGACCTGCATCCAGGTCTTCCTGTGTCCACAGCCAGGTTCCAGTGACACTGCTGTTCTGTCTCTTCTTGTGATTAGTGCATATAAAACTCTACAGCCTTCATAATTTATAGTCAGGATTTGTTGCTTAAGGGTAAATGACGCAGGAGTTCCATAAGAGAAAAATATGGGTAGGGATCTCATCTGATAGTGAGTAGATGAAAAGGTGAAGGAGCTCAGAAATCTGTGGAAGAAATATGGATGAGCAGATACACGATCAATATCATGCTTGAACTGAAGTAAAATAATAATGAGGAAGTCACTCTTGACTTATTAACTTTTTTGAAAAAATTATGCCAGATAGAGATGCACATCCCTTAAGCATGAACTGAAATTCTTTGATCCTTTAAGAGGAAAAGTGCTCTAAGTGAAAAGTAATTTTATTATACGCTGAAACAAGTCCTATCAGCACATAGCAGGAGTATGTGTTTTTTTTTCTTATGTCTCCAGAACTGAATACTAAATAGGGTCTAGTATTTTTTTCTGTGATTTTAATTATAAGTGGTACTTAGATATTCAACATGAAACTCAGTTCTACCCTTTGAGAATAACCCTTGCTCTCTAACACAAAATATAAAAATATTCAAAATTCAGTAGGGTGCAAGACACATTATTGGCTTGTTGACAGAACAAATTTCTTCCTAGAAGGAAAACACAGGAGCCATTCAAAGTCATAGAAATAAATGTTTTCAAGCGTTCAGCGTAGAGTGGCAGTTGGCTTCCAACGACATTCTTTAACTTCCAAAGGTGTGCTTTCTGTTTTTTTTTTTTTTTTTGCTGTACATGGGCCTCTCACTGCTGTGGCCCCTCCCATTGCGGAGCACAGGCTCCGGGCGCACAGGCTCAGCGGCCATGGCTCACAGGCCCAGCCGCCCCGCAGCATGCGGGATCTTCCTGGACCGGGGCATGAACCCGTGTCCCCTGCATCGGCAGGCGGACGCTCAACCACTGCACCACCAGGGAAGCCCTGCTTTCTGTTTTTAAAAAACAAAAACTCTTTAATCCTGAGAAACAATGTAAGGACTGTTTTTTTGTTGTTTTTTGGGTTTTCTTACATCTTTATTGGAGTATAATTGCTTTACAATGGTGTGTTCATTTCTGCTTTATAACAAAGTGAATCAGCTATACATATACATATATCCCCATATCTCCTCCCTCTTGCATCTCCCTCCCACCCTCTCTATCCCACCCTTCTGGTGGTCACAAAGCACCAAGCTGATCTCCCTGTGCTATGTGGCTGCTTCCCACTAGCTGACTATTTTACATTTGGTAGTGTATCTATGTCCATGCCACTCTCTCACTTCGTCCCAGCTTACCCTTCCCCCTCCCAGTGTCCTCAAGTTCATTCTCTATGTCTTCGTCTTTATTCCTGTCCTGCCCCTAGGTTCTTCAGAACCATTTTCTTTCTTTTTTTTTTAAGATTCCATATATATGTGTTAGCATACGATATTTGTTTTCCTTTCTGACTTACTTCACTCTGTATCATGGTCTCTAGATCCATCCACCTCACTACAAATAACTCAATTTCCTTTCTTTTTATGGCTGAGTAATAGTCCATTGTATATATGTGCCACATCTTCTTTATCCATTCATCTGTCAATGGACACTTAGGTTGCTTCCATGTCCTGGAGTTTTTGAATTATGGTTTACTCAGGGTATATGCCCAGTAGAGGGACTGCTGGGTCATATGGCAGTTCTATTTTTAGTTTTTTAAGGAACGTCCATACTGTTTCTCTATAGTGGCTGTATCAATTTACATTCCCACCAACAGTGCCAGAGGATTCCCTTTTCTCCACACCCTCTCCAGCATTTATTGTTTCTAGATTTTTTGATGATGGCCATTCTGACCGGTGTGAAGTGATACCTCATTGTAGTTTTGATTAGCATTTCTCTGATGATTAGTGATGTTGAGCATCTTTTCATGTGTTTGTTGGCAATCTATATATCTTCTTTGGAGAAATGTCTATTTAGGTCTTCTGCCCAGTTTTGGATTGGGTTGTTTGTTTTTTTGATATGGAGCTGCATGAGCTGCTTATAAATTTTGGAGATTAATCCTTTGTCAGTTGCTTCATTTGCAAATATTTTCTCTCATTCTGAGGGTTGTCTTTTAGTCTTATGGTTTCCTTTGCTGTGCAAAAGCTTTTAAGTTACATTAGGTCCCATGTGTTTATTTCCATTTCTCTAGGAGGTGGGTCAAAAAGGATCCTGCTGTGATTTATGTCATAGAGTGTTCTGCCTATGTTTTCCTCTAAGAGTTTTATAGTGTCTGGCCTTACATTTAGGTCTTTAATCCATTTTGAGTTTATTTTTGTGTACAGTGTTAGGGAGTGTTCTAATTTCATTCTTTTACATGTAGCTGTCCAGTTTTCCCAGCACCATTTATTGAAGAGGCTGTCTTTTCTCCATTGTATATTCTTGCCTCCTTTATCAAAAATAAGGTGACCATAGGTGCATGGGTTTATCTCTGGGCTTTCTATCCTGTTCCATTGATCTATATTTCTGTTTTTGTGCCAGTAACTACTATCTTGATTACTGTAGCCTCGTAGTATAGTCTGAAGTCTGGGAGCCTGATTCCTCCAGCTCCGTTTTTCTTTCTCAAGATTGCTTTGGCTATTCAGGGTCTTTTGTGTTTCCATACAAAATGTGAAATTTTTTGTTCTAGATCTGTGAAAAATGCCATTGGTAGTTTGATAGGGATTGCATTGAATCTGTAGATTGCTTTGTGTAGTATAGTCATTTTCACAGTATTGATTCTTCATATCCAAGAACATGGTATATCTCTCCATCTGTTTGTATCATCTTTAATTTCTTTCATCAGTGTCTTATAGTTTTCTGCATATAGGTCTTTTGTCTCCTTAGGTAAAAACTGTTTTTATTTTTCAGTCAGTAATAAAAATGTTGGCTTCCATGATGTTCAATACACTAATATGTGGAGAACAGGGTGATGTATTTGATCACCAGACTTTCACACTCCATCTGTACTGCTGGGACAATGCCTGTTGCATTCATTCTTGTAATGCCAATACTGAGTATTGTGTTTGTGTTAAGGAAACATTCAATAAACAATTGTTGAATGAATGAGATGTTTCATTTGTTCAAGAAACAATATTTAGTCATAATCTATGTCCACTTAATGGATTTAAATCAGATTCATCTATATTTAAAAATACACTTTACCTTGCTTCCTTTACTTGTTACAGAGCAACAGGCACCTTAGAGACCATCTCTTCTAAACCTTTGTTACAAATGAAGAAATGGAGCCTAGAATCACAAAATCTAGCAAACCTTGCCAATGTTCGCAGATGTTGTAGTGATTCAAACCAGGCAGACCCCCATCCAAGTGAACAAAGACATTGCTATCCTCATTATCAGTGTGAAACATGGCTACCCCTTACCAAACCAAACATGTGCTCACATTCCCCTAAGTGGGGTGTGGCCTGGAATAGAGGAGAATTTATCACATAAACAAATCCAAGCATTTGTTTTTTTTTCTGTTTTTTTTAAGCACCATTAGCCTTATTATTCTATCTTTACATCACTTTTTTTTAACTGCTACATTCAAATGTTGAAAAGTATCTGTTGTGTTTGTTACCATAGTTCCTGGTACCCAGTAGTTTAACAGGAAGAAAACAAATATAAAGTTGTATTTGTTATAGCATCCTCCTGAGTCTCACTTGTTCTATACACTGGTTACATCTATGGAGACTGGTTTCCCCACTCTGCTCAAGAGGCACAATGACTAGGAACCATGAAGATGGTTTCATTTCTTTTAAAATCAGTAGAAAAAAAGAAACAATCCAGATTGGATTACATTCATCCTTATACCAACAGTCATAAAATACAGTTGTTAATGTTTTTCTAGAGAAAGGGCCCATGGAGGCAAAACTTCCCGGGGTCCAAGAAAATCATGATGTGGCCCTGGGCTCTCCTAGGCTGCTTGAAGAACAGATGACCCTACAGAAGTGCACTGAGCTCATTGAAAATTGGGGCTCAATGGGTGTCCCTGGCAGTTGGAAAAAGTGAGCTGATGTCTGGCTCCCATCTGACAAATATCCTGGGTTAGGTAATGGTGGGGAAGTCAAAGCCAGTGGTGGAAACTGTGGGGGACGTGCTCTCTCAAAGTTTGTGGGGAAAAAGGATTCATACGTTTTTCCTGTGGACCAATCCTGGGCTGCATTTAAGGGCACTGTCATAAGGCTTTCATGGACTGTCAATAGGACCCCAACAAAAGGGTGCCTGAAGGGACTGCCTGGTTCCTAAGCAGCTGCAGAAGGAGGACATGACCAGCTAAGGTAGGGGCACATGCCTCAGCTTAAGGGGGGCCAGGTGAGTGGTCCCTAACAGGAGTTGGGAATTTCATTTTGAAGAAGAGAAAACCTTTCAGGCTGAAAGAGAATAAAGCAATTTATAACAATGTCAGTTAACTAAGAGCTTTCCTGCTCCACTGACCTCTGTTTGTTTTTGTCAGAAAGATGTTAACAAGGGGAAGAGGAAGGGCCAGAAAAAGGAAGAAAAAGCAAACCACACCACCCTCCACCATGTGTAGGCTTCTTACCTGCATTAGGTCCTGGCTGGGGCATCGGAGAAGAGTAAACTTCTACTCAGTTTTGCCATTTTGATGATTATATGGGAATGGGAAGTCTACATTTCAGAATCAAGACTATTTTAAATGACCATCTAACATTTTATTAAGAGAGCAATCCAGTCATGCCTGAGCTTTGTTTCAGGGGCCTCAGGGCCCTTCCCCACCTCCATCAAATACATTTTAAAAGGATCAAGGGAAGGGAAACAAACCAAAACAAAACCTGGCAATTTGTTCAGTATCATCCATTTCAGCAAAAATATTCTGATATGGTTAAGAATTTCAGAAATGGTTTCACAAATTCAGATTTCCTGTCACTTGAATATTCATTATTTCACACCATGGAATAATCATTCTTCGTGCAAACAAACAGACAAAATGAGCACAGAATTTAACATGTGACTTTACATGCCAAGTCATAAGTGAGGCAAAAGAGTCCCCAAAGAGCCTTTAAAGAGATGAAGGTGCCAGTCAATAATAACACGACATCCAGGCAGCAGAAAGACTGGGGATTGAGCAAATCCCTACTTCATGCTGTAGATCGTTGATCACATCAATCAGTCCATTCTTGATACATACGAGGCATGTGATTGATTGTGATCGTTTCTTTTTATATAAAAATATTCATGGAAAATATGGAATATTTTGAAAATTTAGAGAACTTAATATCGAACCTGTTTTTATATGGGGGAGTTGAATGGAGTTGTTTAGCATTCAAAGTGAGTCTCCCAAATATACTATTTTTTGTAATGTCTTCACTGTGTCAATCTTCAATTTCAAGGTAATTTTACTTATATGAAATATTTGTGAAAAAGATTTTTAAAATAACTTTAGTGATAATAAATGACTAAGAATCTAGGTTTCCCTGGTGGTGCAGTGGTTAAGAATCTGCCTGCCAATGCAGGGGACACAGGTTCAATCCCTGGCCTGGGAGGATCCCACATGCCACAGAGCAACTAAGCCTGTGCGCCACAACTACTGAGCCTGCGCTCTAGAGCCTGCAAGCCACAACTACTGAGCCCGCCAGCCACAACTATTGAAGCCCGCGCACCTAGAGCCCGTGCTCTGCAACAAGAGAAGCCACGACAATGAGAAGCCTGCACACAGCAACAAAGACCCAACACAGCCAAAAATAAAAACAAATAAATAAATAAATTTATAAAAAATAAAAATACAAAATAAATGACTAAGAATCCATTTATATATTTAAGTATCCCCAATATATATTATACCAATTATAATATAAGCATAAATTCTATTTTCCTAATAATATAAAGATATGATGTGCTTATGAATACAGAAAATAACTAATGATGAATTTTCCTCACAAATGCTTGACCATGGAAAGGTAGGTGTGAGGGTTCAAGTTGAAATGAGTATTCACACAACTGCTTTTAAAATATGGAAAGCCTGGGACTTCCCTGGTGGTCCAATGCAGGGGACATGGGTTCAATCCCTGGTCGGGGAACTAAGATCCCACCGTGATAAAATGTAAAGTGAAAAATGTAGGCCATGCAATAATCTACATGGTATTATCTCATTTCTGTAAAATATAGCATATATACTATTTGAAATATATAATAATGTATGTATACTATATTTGGGGGATATATACATATACATATATATACACATAATATATGCAAATATATTCATATATTTTATGTGTATATATGCATGTATATCTAATATATGCACTTATATATACACACACATGCACATATATCTCTATACAAGAGATTGTATATTCTTCTGGGCAATGGAAGTAGTAGGTAGTAAAGAGGAATTTCTACCTTAAGTAGTTCTATATTATGTGAAATTTTATATGTATTACTCTTAAAATATCTGTAAAATAAAGAGAAGAAAGGCTGCCAGAAGTGTTAATGTGCTTGTATTTCTCTCCATAAACTCTCCATATGCACAAACACGTGCAACTTACACATTAAACCAAAAAACATTACCTTTAATTAATCTTTATACGGCGAGATAAAAGCCATCAGAGAAAATTACATTTTTCTCCTGGTTAATTTAAACCATGCTAAGGAAAAAGTAATCCAACACTCATTTCATTAAATGAAGACTTTCATAAACATGCTCCATTTCTTATTCTACCATTGAGCATAATAGGTCCTTGGCTAGAGAAATAACAGCACTAAGTAGTGATTAACATTTTTTTTTAACTTCAAGACATCAACCTGGGATTGCTAGATCTATCATATTTTAAAATGAAATTATTTTTTAGAGCAGTTTTAGGTTCACAGCAAAATTGAGCAGAAGGCACAGCGATTTCTCATATACCCCCTGCTCCCCACCCCCATGAGCATAGCCTCCCCTGTTATCAACTTCCACTACCTGAGTGGTATAATTTTCACAATTGATGAAGTTATACTGACACAACATAATCACCCAATGTCCATAGTTTACATTATGGTCAACCTTGGTGTTGCATATTATATGGGATTGGAAAAATGTATGACATGTATCCATCACTATGGTATCATTCAGAGTATCTTCATTGCCTTAAAAGTCCTCTGTGTGCCACCTATTCATCCCTCCCTCCACCCTAACCCCTGGAAACCACTCTTGTTTTTCCTGTCTCCATAGTTTTGCCTTTTCCAGAATGTCATATAGCTGGAATCATACAATATGTAGCCTTTTCAGATTGGCTTCCAATGTTTAAACGTACATTTAAGGTTCCTCCATGTCTTTTCATGAATAGCTCAATTTATTTTTTTAATCAAGCATGTTCATGTCACCTCATTAGTATTTAACGTCCTATAACACTAAGGTAAAACAAGATATCCTTTGGATATCTTGAAAAATAAATGAGAACAGTGCTTTTCTTGAGAACAAATGATGTTCCAAAAATCATTACTAGGAAGACTGAAACTAAAGAGCATATAAAGATTGAGAACGTGGAATGTATAAGAATAAACTTAACCAAGGAGGTAAAAGACTTTTACAGTGAAAAGTATAAACACTGATGAAAGAAATCAAAGGCATAAATAAACAAAAAGACATCTGTGTTCATGGATTAGAATCCTTAATAAGGTTAAAAATGTCCATAGCACCCAAAGCAATCAATCTACAATCAACGCAATCCCATTTAAATCCCAAGTGCATTTTTCACAGAAACAGAAAAAAAGTTTTAAATTCATATGGAATCACAAAGACCTTAAATAACCAAAACAATCTTTAGAAAGAACAAATCTGAAGGTGTCATGCTTCATGATTTCAAAATACATTAAAAAGTTGCAGCAATTAAAATAGTTGGTACCCACATAAAGACAGACGTAGACCAATGGAACAAAATCGAGAACCCAGAAATAAACACAGGCATTTACATTTAACAGATCTTTGACAAGATTGCCAAGATTACATAATCAGGAAAGGATAATCTCTTCAACAAAAGGTGTTGGGGAGGCTGGATATCCATGTGTTCTTTACCACAATTAGAAACAATTGAGAATGTAGGTGATCATCTCCGTAATATTTAATTAGTATTATTTAATTAGGTAATTAGGGTTGGTAACAAAATAAAAGGCTCATCAATATCTCCAGTTTACAGTTGTGGTCTGAGAGATGCATATTTTAGACTTTGGATAATTAGAAGGTATTAAAATAAGTTCAAACTCTCAAGAATTACTGGCTTCAAACTTGGCTTCACTTCCATTTAGTTGTATGAACTTGGGCAAGCAATTCATCTGTCGATGCTTCAGTTTCATTATTTGAGAAATATGGATAATAACAAACTCATAGTGTTATAAGGAGCTTATCATAGCGCCTGGCACATAGCAAACTCTCAATAGAAGTAACTTCCAGGGATGCTGTTGATGATAACTGCTGACCATGGTTTGGGGACAGGATCTTTCATTTTCTGTCTCATCTCCCTCTTTCTCGCTTCCTTTTTTTCTTGCTTCCTTCCTTCTCTCTTTTTTAGTATATTTTTTTTAACCTGTCTTCTATTTCTGGCAAAGAGCCTGTGTAATTGTACCTTTCTTCTGGGTATTATTTGCCAAGCAGGTGTAAAAGTGCAGTGCAATATAATTTAGTAAAACCTAATTTTAGGTTCTGGATTTGTGCTTCTCTCTGTGTGAGTGGCTCCATTAGGGTCCTCACACAGCTGTCAAGCCCTGTGAAAGAACATAGGCCAGCAGAGAATATGACCATGAAGGACCAAAGGAGTCAATTTTCTAATGTTTCATATTTGACTTAATTTTTTTTTTACTTAAAGGTTTAGATTAGGAAGGAATAAGTAAATGTGTTCTTAGGATCACTGTACAGGGTAAGGTTTTCTTTTGCCTCGTTCAGAGCAGATGCAAAAGCCATTTTGTCATATTGCAACACAAGGTCTAAAGACCATCTGGAGAATTTATTAAAATTAAAAGGATGCAATACAATTTGGATTACATACTTTTATTAAAGATATGAGAGAATCCATCTGATCTTTTCTATCTTCATCGTCTGTAAGTTTTTTATATATAAATGTTTCTTAAAACAAGAATAAAATTATTAGTGATTGTAAGCACTGCCAAGTAAAACTATTTTTAAAGAAAATTATAAAAATCCCTGCCAAAGCTCTAGTTATAAACATTAAAGAAATAAAAAAACTTTCATATTGAAATGTTATTTTTTTAGGTGTATCAGGAAGCCTCCTCCTAAAAATGTTTTGAATGACTCAATATTCTTACCAACCAAAAAGAGAGAAGTATTTTGGGGGAAAATAAATATGAATTCTGAAAAGAAGAAGGGAAATAGAAGAAAACAAATGATTTTTCTAAAGTGTTTATTATAAGTAGTGGTTGTGTGATAACTACTTGGGGTGCAAATATCATAAACCATCTCCTTACCACTGGGGTAGGTCATATTTCTTGGCCTTTTAGCAACTTTCTGTATTAGATTCTTCTGAGTGCTTAACTTGTAACTCCTTTATTCTTTCTTACAAAGTGATGTGATGTGGGTGGTATAGTTATTAACCCCATTTTACAGATAAGGAAACTGAGTGACAAGAGTTTAAGGGACTTACTTGTTCAAGATCACACACCTAGGAAGTGATCAAGCCAGCATATGATGAACTCAGTGAATTTGATTCCAGAACTTGTGTCATCACCTTTTATGCTGGACTCTTGCCTGGGGAAGAAAAATTTACCTCATTCAAAAATTGCAGTGAGGGCTTCCCTGGTGGCGCAGTGGTTGAGAGTCCGCCTGCTGATGTAGGGGACACGGGTTCGTGCCCCAGTCCGGGAAGATCCCACATGCCATGGAGCGGCTGGGCCCGTGAGCCATGGCCGCTGAGCCTGCGTGTCCGGAGCCTGTGCTCCACAATGGGAGAGGCCACAACAGTGAGAGGCCCGCATACCGAAAAAAAAAAAAAAAAAAAAAAAAAAAATTGCAGTGAGTGGTGTGAGATTAACTCAATGCTCTTGTGATCCATGAGTCTGTGAAAATGAGGGAGTGATCCAAGGAGAACGTCAAAAATGATGAGCATTTTGGAAAACACAGCTAATGATGAATGACAAAAATAATTAGAATGATTGAGCCTTTGAGAGGGGAGGGTATTTTTCTACTTGTGTTCATGGAATAACAGTAGTAGTAGCCATAAGCATAGTAATAGACAATGGTGCCCAACTTTACTTTCTTTCTGCAGAGGAATTTTGTTTATGTTTCAGCAAGAAAAATATTTTTGCCTAAAGCTTGTGACTTTTTCAGATTTGCAATGGAAACTGCATATCCTCTTTTTCTTGCAAAGTTATGAGGGTGGGAGAAAAATCATGACTCTGCTGTTTACTATCCATAAAAGCTTAGCTGAGATTTTTAAATTTCTTTGAGCCTGTGTTTTCTTGTCTGAACAAGAAACAGCAGTACATACTTATATGGTTGATGAGGATATTAAATGAGGTATGCCTATAGGGGTGCTCAGCATTCTGTCCAGCAACTACTTACTACTTAACACATTGAAAGAGTCATTATTATGATTACTGTTACCATTATTCCCTGCGGTCAATAATAAGTCCTCTGACATGAGTTTTGGTCCTCTAATGGGCAGGTATTAAAGCTTGGTCATACTGACACAGATAACTTTTGTTTAAAACAAAGATGGAAGTAGAAATAGCAAAAGGATTTTGTGATGTGAGTTCACCTTGGCCAACCACCCTTGAAATTTTATATCAGTTCTGATAGTTAATCACGAATGATCCTACTTGAATGCTAAAAATTCCATAGGAAGCCTATGGAATCTTATTTTGTGACGAAGTTTTAAGCCAAACAAAAAACACACATCCTTACATGTTACTGAAGCCATTTAATACTGAAACATAGATAAGTAAAGATGACTTTACCTGATCATTGGGTGGAGAGATAATGCTATCTTTATTGTAAAATTAGAGATCTTGAAAATACTTCCACACCATCTCCTGTCCTGTGTACCAGTGACCCCATGCAAACCAAACACACAAATAAATATTACACAAACACGCTACTGGCTTTTGCTTTCACCCTCACTAGTTAAGAAAAGATTTGGAAAGATAAGGTTAGTAGTATGAGCAGAGGGTGAAATATGTAATATTTTGAATGACTTTCACTCATTACGTACTTCCAGTATTTTAAATATCATAACGTGTGGGGAGTATTTCCTCCTGTATTAAGTTGCTATGGATAAAATTTTAAATTACTTTTTCCTTTTTGCCACAAGAGATATAGGAAGATTAAACCCAGGTATGTTATTCCCTGAGAATGAGATTTAATTTGCCTGAATAACTCAAGTCTGTCTACAGCAGGCTGGTACTTTGGTTTTTGGTAGTTTTGATTCAGGATTAACCCTCTTTGAGATTCAAAATGGTTTTTTGAATTTTGTTTATTTTCTTGTCATCAAATATTGGAGCTTGAACAAATTGGGCTTATGGTATATCCCACTACAAGGTAAGATCTGTGAATTCAGGAATTTTGTCAAGCTGTTTATAGTTTACAGAGCAATACTAACCCACATTAGCAGGCAGTCCTTACTTGTCGAATGCATAAGTCAAGGTTTCTCAACCTTGGCAACTACTGACATTTTCCATTTGATTCTTTGTTGTGGGCAGCTGTCTTCTGCATTGTAGGATGTTGAACAACATCGTTGGCCTCTACCCTCTAGATGCCAGTAGGTGTCAGTAGCACCGACCCACCCCGCCCAGCTGTGACAACCTCATATGTCTCCAATTATTGCCAAATGTCTTTTGGAGGAAGGAAGGGTCCACATTGCCCTTTATTGAAACCACTGCAGCAAGTGAATGTATTGCTTTGACATGTCAAAGGAAATCTTCCAAACTATAAGTTCCTGCCTGAACACAAATGAAGAATTTGGAAGCTTTTTGATTTAGATAATCAATACAGGGCACTAAAATGGATCATTTACTCTCCACCAATGTTAACAGGATTATTGAATCATTTCAAGAGATTTGTTATTGTAAGAGGGAAATTATCTTTCGTCATCACGGGGCAGAAGAGAAGGGGTCACCCTCAGTCACTGAGAGTAATATCGTGGCAGTGTTTTATCATCCCTCCTACTTCTCCCAACCTAGTTCTTAAAGGAACCTAATGTTATTTCCAGGTCCGAATAGAGAGGTTCTAGCCCCAATGTCTACAAAGTATTTAACATTGCAAATGGGATATGGAACTCTGGGTTATTTTGGTGACGCAGCTGTTGGCAGCTCATACATTTCTGGAACGTGAGAAGCATCCTCTGACAATGTGCAATTGTTGTCTAAGCGACTACATTGCCATTTGCCACAGTTCTGGCTCCCTTCACATGGTGTTCGGAGGACTTGGAAAATTTGCCACTATATTAGCAAGGAGGAATGTTGGGTGTGAAGACAGGCCTGGGGGAATAGGCTCAGTCATCACACTTCATCCTCGCCAAGTTCTCAGCTCAAATGAAATGCAAGTGGGTGGTATTTAAAATAAATCAATCTCTCCGTCTAAAGAGATACAAATGTTTAGATGACCTTGGGCACATTACTTAGCCTTTCTAACCTGGATATACTATCCATAAAAGAGGGGATGGTGGTGATGCTTAGATGATGTATTTAAAGTACCTAGCACAGTGGCTGGCATGTAGCGAGAACTGAATTGATATAAGCCATTATGATAATTATCATCATTATTAAACATATGCAGGAGGTGTTATACCGCATAAGCTAGTCGACAATAATGGAAAGAGGAAGGATTCAAGGACAATGAAGTCATACAGGGTGGAATCTTGGTTCAGCTACTTACTAGCTGTGTGAACTCTTGTATCAATCAGCCTAGGTTATGCTGCATTGTAGTAACAAACGACTTTAACATCTCAGTTGCTTACAACTACAACTTCATTTCTTGCTCAGCTCCACATCCATCAAGGTCCAGTTGCAGCTCTACACTACATCAATCTTATGCCAAGACCCAGGCTGTGAGTGCAGCCTCTGTGTAATATTGTACATTGTATTCATCATAGAAGAAGGAAATTAACAAGATGGCAAATCATGAAGGGGTTCTTAAAACTTCCGCTCAGAAATGCATTCATCACTTCTGCCCACAACCACTGACCAAAGCAAGTGATTGCAACTCCTGAGTTCAAAGGGGCAAGAATATATAGCGGAGGGGCACTGCAGAGAGTGACAAGACGGTGCCACAATCAACCACGCCTCTAATGTGGGCCTCTGAGCCTTCACCTTTGCTTCTGTAGAAGTGTTAGCAGTCAGGAATTCAACTAATACACATGGAGAGATTATGATGTACCAGACTCTGCCCAAGATACGTTATCTACAAAACTTCCAAGTCCTCATAACAACCAGCTAAATTAATGTTGTTGACTCCCTTTGACAGATTTTTAAAAACCTGCGGTCTTGAGGATGTTAAATAACCTCACACACAAAATCATATGCAAAAACTGCAGGACACACAGTAAGTATTTGTAGTTGCATAATGGCTTATTTTTGAAACAACTTGTTTCTAATTGTTTTAGACTCTCTCTGCATGTAGGAAGAGCAGTAGGAACAAAACTGGCTGGCTGCAGATGGTGCAACTAGCCCTCTGGAGTTCTGACTCACTAACTTTCTAGTTTATCTCCAACAAAATCCATGGGCAGGGGGCATCTACATTGGACACTCTTTCTTATCCAGTTTTGGCCCGCTGCCTCCCCTTCTCAGACTCTATTCATTTGCATCTTTCTCCCCAACTCCTGAATATTAATTACTCTCCCTCCTCCTCTTCCCCCCATCCCCCAACTCCAGACCTTTTTGGCAAATCTTATTAGTAAACAGATGGGCTATCTGTGTTGCTGGGAGACCACTTCATACATGGGGTCCAGTCCAAAGGGAGTGAGAAGGAAGGGGACATATCAACTACATGGTGGAATGGCTAAGGGTGCTGAAGACGACTCCTCCTTCTTTTCTGATTATTTTGAATTCAACTCTGGCTTCATTCTCTGCACTCCCCTTCCATGGCCCTCAATTCCGTCATCTCTAAAATGAGAATAACACTGTTACTAACCCATGGGGGTTTTGTGAATATTTAATGAAGTAATGTTTATAAAGCCCTTAACACAATTTCTGATTCATAGAAAGAACTCAATTGTCTTGTTGTTGTTTACTAGTTTTGGCATGCTTAGGAGACTAAGGGAAAAAGAGTATGAGTTGAGGTGGGGATGCACTCAGGCCTATTTATGATGGACTGGGGGAGCTTCATTCGAGGGTTGTATCTTAGGCAAAGTATCTCAGTAGAAACAGCATGAGTTTTGAAGGAACTTGCATTCCTATCCCTGTTTAGCCCCTCATGAGCTATGTTAGCTTGGCTAATTTTCCTACTTAAAAAAATGGACATTATAATTCTCCCCTGACCTCACACAGTGGCCATGGGATTACCTGCCTGGCACACTGCCCCATATTTTCATAATTCATTCGTTTCCCCTCTCCCCATCTAGCTCCCTTCCCCCTGACCTGACCCTCTGCTTACCCCTGAGGTAACGGGCAGTGTTTATCCTGTTCCTTGATGTATCCCAGCACCTGGCACTGCTTGGTCACATGGAGAACGTTCCATGAAGGCTCAGAGGAATGACCGAGTCAGCAGTCTTTCTTTGGTGTTCAGAAGTCACCAGAACACACACACCTCCCCACGTAAGGTGTGGGTTGTCTCTCTCTCTTACCTGGAAACCCCGTCCTCAGGCAGGGGACCGTCTTCCTGAGGGTGCCAGCCTGCTTTCCCCAAACCTACAGCACGAAAGTTGCTCTGGAGCCTCAGAGAACCGGGCGCGAGGGGCAGCGCCGCTCCCAAGGTCGCGGTTGGGCGTCGCCCACCTCCTCGCCCTCCCTTCCGGACCTCGCAGCTGGCCAATTGCAGCCTCCCCCGGGCCGCTGGGCGGGCTCCAGCGCCATCCCAGTCTCCCGCCTCCACAGCAGCTCCGCCTCCCCGCCCGCCCCTCCCACCCTCGCCGCCCGTGCTCACCGTACGCGCGCGCAAGCTTCGAGAAGCCAGAGTCCGCGAGCCCGCGCCGGTCAGTCAGCTCTCCCCGGCCTAGCTCCTCCGGCTCTTCCCGAAAGGGGGCTTCTGGCTCTGAGGACGAGGACGGTAGTGGCTCTCGAACTTCATTTTCAAAGGCACCGCTGGGTGAGAAGCCCAAGCGAGGCGAGCTATGGACCCCGTGAGCCAGGTAGGACCGACTGGGCAGCGCGGGTGATTCCGCGGGACCCCCGGGGTCCGGATGCTGCGTCTCCAGCCCCTTCCTCACCCTGTCTCTTTCTCTCTCTTGCCACAGCTGGCTTCGGCAGGCACCTTCCGGGTGCTGAAGGAGCCCCTTGCCTTCCTGCGAGCCCTGGAATTGGTGAGTAGCGGTGTGTGTGTGCGGGGAGGGGACCGAGGCAGCGAGCCAGTAGGTGAGGAGAGGTCGGGTGCAGTGCTGTCTGCTCGGTTCTGCTCCAAGCCTGGGATGCAAAAGCCGCTTCCTTCAATCCTCCCCACTCCCCAGGTGCCATTCCGGGATGGCGGGGACAGGATGTAGGGTCCCGGCTTGGAGGCGGGAGCGTGGACGAGTTTTTGCAGGCGCTTAGACGAGGTGTCATGTCTCATGTTACCGAGGCGCTTGCACACGCTCAGGGGCTGGGGAAAGAAGCCTCCTGGGGAGACCGGGAGGGGAGCTGATGGGGGAGCTGCCGCTGGGCTCTGGCTGCTCACCTGGATTATTGCGGGGGTGAGGGTGTGAGAGGAGGGACCCGGAGCTGAGCGGAGTAGCGAGCGGGGAGGGCTTTGCCAAGCTGGGAAAGTTAGTGAGCATTGGGGCAGCTCTCCGCCCCGCCCGGGATGCTTGGAAGCGCTGTGATCCGCGCTCCGCAGCCGGAGCTCCAGGGAGAGAGAAGCTTCGAGGCTGTGAAAGATAGTGCCGTCGAGAGCGGGACTCCTTCTTCCCATCTCAGAGTTTCTCTACTCTGGCTGCTCTCGAGGGCTTTTCTGATTTCTTCTAGAACCTCCCAGCCTTCTCTGTGGAGCTTGCTTCAGCGACTGGGCTTTAGGAATTTATAGTACTCTTCTCTTCTGTCCCCTTAAAAAACAACTTGATAGTCCTAGGGCAACTTATCTGTTGGCAGAGGAGTGAGGTGCAGAAACAGTTACCCAGGGGGCCACAGAGCAATGTTACTGTCAATGCTTGCATGATGGTTATTCAGAGTGAAATCTGCGGGTCACACATTCTCTTGCTAGGAGCTCTGAAAGGCAAGCAAACCTATCTGAACAGAAAGTTCAGAGCCCGTCATGTAGCATTAATCACAGGCCCTATCACTGACTAGCTGGGAAGTTATGTAAGAGCGTGTTCTGTCCTCCCAGGTCTTAGCTCCAAGGCCCAGTATCTAGCTTTGGCGACACAAACTGTGGTACATGCTTACGTGGATGATCTACAGGGTAATCGCATTTGCCTTGTTTGTAAAACTGCATGAAAATGCACGAATATATCAACCGGACATAACATCAGGACAGCATTTGGAAGGCTTGAACTATTGGTTTGGGGATAGCTATTCTAAAACTGTTTTCCTCACAGCCACCGGTTAAAGCAAGCAGGACTCACAGTCTGGGCAGCTTTCAGTTGACTTTCTCAGAGTTCTGTCTGCATTCGATCATTCAGCCATTCAACAAACATTCTCTGTGGAAGAGTGATTTTTTTGCTCAGTGTAAAAGCTCCATTGTCAAGCCATTGTCTCTCAAAACAAAATTCAAAGGGCTGGCATCATTTTTGACATAATCTCTTATTGTTTCACACTGTCACTGTCACTCACCTGAAACATTAGTTTGTATCCCCTTCAGTTCTATTGCAATGTTATTTCATGTCACTCCCCACACACAGCCTCTATGAGTATCTTTCAGAGTGTGGTAAACCTGGATGAATTTTTTTTCCATGCAGATGTCTGGACATGAAATAAAAATATTGGGAAGGTGGGTGCCCAGGAATCTGGATTTTAAACAAGCTCCCCGGATAATTCTTATGCACATTAAAGTTAGAGGACTACCACCCTAAGCTATACAAGGAGCCCCCCAAACTCCAAAGCGCTTTTTACCTTAAGGCTCTTGTTATTCTTATTAATACTATATGGAATGCCCTCCCTCACAGCCCAAGCTGAGAACAAATGTTTGTCTTTTAACCTCAGCTTAAATATTACCTCCTCAGTGAAGATTTCTCTAATATTTGGTTCTTCCCCTTTCCTCTACTCCAAACTGAATGATTCACCCCGTTCTTTGGGCTTCCATTACATCTTATCCATTCATTTATTCATGAGAATTTATCACACTGCCTTATAGTTTTTTTCTTGGTGTGTGTGTGTGAGAGAGAGAGAGAGAGGGAGAAAGAACTTACTACATTTAAAATATTTTTTTGATTTATGTATAGTTGGTTTCCTCTCTCTTCTGGGCCTCTAAGGCTCTAAGGAAGAAGGGATTTTGCTTGTAAATCAGTGATTAGCCTCTCATTTGTGGGAGAGAACCTGAATAAGGGACCAATGAAACCTTAAAAGGTCAGATAAGTTAGTTGATCACTACCTTTTGAAAGAGCTAAGGTCGAGAGATGAGAGCAGGGACATAGAAGCTTTGAGAAAGTTTATCAAAATGGAGAAAGGGAAATATCTCTTCTGTGCATGCCATGGGTGAAGAGTCACTCTGAGTTCTTTGTTTTCTGTGGGAGATAGTGACGAGAGAGTTCTAGCTCTTGGATGGCAGGAAATTTGTTCTGTTTGCTTCTGTGTTCCCCACAGGTGCCTTTCATGGTGCTCGGTAAACAGTAGTGATCAGCAAAAAGTGTAAATTGAGCACGACAGAGCACTAAAACACCCGGTTTCTCCTGTTCTGTAGTGCAACAGCTTCAAAGTTGGTAGTCTTGAAAGGCTTCAAACTACAATCCTTCTTATTTTTCAGTATTTATTCTGTAGAAGTAAAAGTGTATGTAGAGATCTATGTTCAAGGCTATTTACTGCAACATCCTTTGTAGAGGAAAGAACTAGAAACAATTAGTAAGTCTGTTAATAGGAAAATCGTTAATGTATGATTCATGCATGCTGTGAAATATTATACTGTCATTAAAAAGATGGGTTAAATTAATATGCATTGTGCTGGCAGTCAGCATAGGTAATTGTGTTTGATAAAATTATTAAGTGCAGAAAAATGAGTTTCATTCTTAGTATTTGATGAAATTGTTATATGGAAAAAAGTGGTTTTCGGTTTTCCTTCTTTTAATCAACACATGGATAATATATTCAGTCATATTTCAGACTAATGTATAGCATACAATATTTTTGTAAAAATAAAAAAAGACAATATAGTTTTGTGTGTGAATGTGGGTACGTGTGTTTGTAATTTGTATAACCATAGATGTATACCTCTGAACTGTTAAAACTGATGTTTTTCCCAAAGGGCGTAATTTGAGGTTCAGTGGGGAGAGAAGAGGGTGAAGGAAAGCTGTGGTCTTCAGGAAGAATCACAGGCATATCACTTGTCCACAGTTGTGCACATGAGTAATTAAAAAAAATGATCTTCTATGGATTGACCATATGAAGCAGTATTACTTCTAAATACATCCTCCACTTTGAGATTTATTGCCTTGGGGGGAAAATGCACTTTATTGATGTGTTCTTTGCTTAGGAAAGGCTCATGTATACAGTAGATTTAAAGTTTAAACAACATATAAAGGTCAAGTCTTCAGGGAAAAAGCTTTAGCCAATTTCAAAGACCTTGAGGCAAAACTTCCAAATCCTTAATCTCTACTTAAATGAGGTCAGGGGACTTTCCGCTATCTTTTGGGTCAAAACCAAAATTCAGGACACAACACTGACTCTGGTGGTCTGTTTTGTTTATTCCCTGATGATAAAATAGGTCCAGAAAAATGTCTTAAACCATCATTTGGAGATGGTCAAAAAAATTTTTTTAATTGAACTTACCTTATTTCTCAGACTTACTAAATTGGTATAGAATCCTGCCTTCCACTGATCATTCTTATTTTGCTACTTCAATTCTTTGCCAGTAGAATTTTGGCCTGCTTTTTTTTTTCCTTTTAAAGCATTTTTCTTAATACATTCTTTTTTCTCTCTATTATTTACAAGGCTCTGGATTTGCACCTGTGGATTTATGTGTAATGGAATGTAGGGACCCCAACAGTTCCAAATTGTCCAGGACTAGAATTGGTGCGCATGTAAGGGCATCAAAGGGACTTCAGCTCCCCCAAATGATATTTGCTTGGCTGGCAGGTCCAGACTCCATCCCTCTAAAATTAACTGCTGGGGCAACTTGCTTCATTCCTCTAATTCTTATTCTCTGACCTCTGTCCCCCATTTTGCTACCATTTCTGCTACAACCCCTGGACTCCATATCTCCATTCTGCCTTTCCTTTCTGCCTTTCCAAAGGAGGCCAGCTTATCCAGAGATGCATCATGTCTGATGTACGAGGCATAGAGCTCGTTGATTTAAATGGAGGCACCTGCTTCCCTAATCTTCATTCCTGAATCTGAATTCTGATCTATGTTTTTCAAACGTCATACTGCTTGCTTGATATGAATAGTATTTCTGATCATGTTATTGATAATAACACAGTAAGCATGTTTATGATATGATATAATATAATATAATATAATATAGTTATCATTTTAAACTCTTAAGGAGAGAAGTAACAGTAGCTACCTCTGTCATGCAGGCTTCATATGAGGCAGTATATTCCAGTGCTTTCCATACATCATCATATTGAATCTGTATGGCTTACATTCCCATTTCACCACGGAATTCAGGGGATATTTATAACTCATCAGGGGCAAAATTGTAGGAAATGGTAAAGCCAAGATTTGACATTCTCACTCCAAACCGTGTTCTCTTAAATGCTACACTCTTCTGCTTCCTTCAATGCGACAGGCACCTGCTGTAACTTATCCCTAATCCTCCGAAACGTTAAAAGGCAGATGCTATCTGATTTTGCAGTGGTTATCTCACCCACTCTGATATGTATTTCAGGCCTTTTCTGAAAATGCCAAGGAGTGTTTATATTTAGAGACTAACTCAAGAGACATCAATTGTCTTTGATATTGTTTTATTTTCTGTTGGTTATTAATTAACCAAGGTAGAGTAGGTTCTAATTAAAAATCAGTATCTTTTCATTTAAAATACATAGAAAAAGATTTTGATTATAAAGCCAATAATTTAATCTTATTTTATGGGTCTTTTTTTTCTATTTTCTTAAAAATACCTGTGCATGAGTCAGACAACTCTTTTTTTTTTAAGCATAAATAAGACAGGAATTTTAACATACAACTTGTTTAAATTATGAGCAGCAATCTGCCATTGAGGGTGGGATGTAATTTCAAAGCTACATTAATTTGGATTTAATTATAACTTCTAGCTTCTCAAGTGACAAAAATCATGTATAAATGAAATATGAATCAATAAATACACTTTTCATAAAAGAGCAGCTCCCCAGTGGGCTAATGGATTTGTCCCTTCATGCTTTTCTGAGTTTCATTAAGACATTGGTATTTTGCCCCACGAGTATAGAAAAAAAAGGATTAAAATACTACCTATGGATTTGAATCCCAATTTTATTCTTCCACTAGCTTGGTGACCTTGGGCAAGTTATTTAACTTTATTAGGTATCATTTTTTTCTCATCTGTAAAATGGGACTGATAACATCAATAGTTGCTACTTCAAAGGATTGCTATAAATGACTTAATTCACATAAACCACCTTGCGTAGTGCCTGGGCTATAAAAAGTGCTCAGCAAATGATTGTGAAGGTGATGATGTTGATAGTGATGATGATGGTGATAATGATGATAACAATTTGAGTGATTCTGGGAATGATGAAAAAGGAAGAAGTAGAAATCTACTGGAGAGTAATTTATAACATTATGACAACTTCTTGCAAGTTAGAGTCTTGGCAAAGTTCTGACATAGAAAATCTATATTCACAGTTATGTGTGTGCCTCTTTTGAGCCCCTCACCCCTTATACCTTGCTACCAGGGATTTTTTTTACCATAGCATGTGTGACTCTCTAAGGAATTGCTCCTTGGAATAACTGCATTCAAGGAACATTCCAGAGTGGCCAGTGTTGGACCTAAAGGAAAAGAAGAATTGCAGGAACTTAGTTCTAAGGAATTTTTTTGTTGAGGTGTGGGGAGACAGTTTTCCTGATCTTTCTGAAATCATAATCCATAGACATTGCTTATTCTTGAAAGAGTTACATGTATCCAACTGAATTCTCCAGGGTGTAGACAAAGGTTCTTATAGCATCAACCACTCTAAGGCACTTACTAACCACACCCTAATACCCAGGTACACCTGACTCTTGGGAATCACCCAGATAAAAATAGGAGAAGAACCCTGCTCTCATGCTCAAGTAGAAACATCACCCTTAGTTCTCTGTTCCCCAGAGGATTCACATTTCTTCCTGATTCAGGTAAGAAAAATAGTCTTATGTTAATATAAAAAAATAATAAAAAGCCTCTAAGGAATACATCTACAAAACAATGACTTTCCTTTGAGTCTTCTCCTTCTGCAGGCATGTCTTTGACCTTGGCTATATTTATAATTATTCTCGTTCATTCTGTTAGCTTAGCCATCCTGTGAGAACCTCACTTCCTCACTGAATTTTGGGGACAACACCCCTTGCCTACCTTCTCATAGTTTTGGAAATTTTAAGTAAGAACAAGCAAGTAAAACACTTTGTAAACTACTAAATGTCCTCCAAAACTAAAAGATAGTTGTGATCATGATGATGGTGATGATAAGAGGCAATTTTCTCCAATCTAGGAGACTCTGGATATCATGGGATAATTGGTGAAGACTGGGGTGTGAAGTATCTCTCCTCCCTGTGGGGCTGAGCCCTTCTCAACCACTCTCCATCCTCTAGCTTTTGCCCCAGTCTTTTTGGTCTCTTTGGAACCCACAAGAGAGAATGTTGCTGTCTGTTGAAACGGATGCATCACCAAAACTTGGAGGAAATCCACCCTCAACCCTTTTCACTCTTATACTAAAAGCCTGTTTCTTGTTCTGTACACATTTCATCTTTATTAGATATTTGGGGGGCCTGGTGATGGTCTCTTGCTGGGCTAATGGACTTTTGCACATGCTCCTTCCTGTGCTTAGAACACACAGTCTCTTTTTTCACCAAACCCCCTTTGGCTGGCAAATTCCTCTTCTCTTTTCAGGTGTCAATTTAGACATCACTTCTTTTGGACTTCTTTTTTTTTTTAAATTTATTTATTTTTGGCTGCATTGGGTCTTTGTTGCACGTGGGCTTTCTCTAGTTGCAGTGAGCGGGGGCTACTCTTCATTGCGGTGCACGGGCTTCTCACTGCGGTGGCTTCTCTTGCTGAGGAGTACGGGCCCTAGGTATGTGGGCTTCAGTAGTTGTGGCACATGGGCTCAGTAGTTGTGGCTTGCGGGCTCTAGAGCGCAGGCTCAGTAGTTGTGGCACACGGGCTTAGTTGCTCTGTGGCATGTGGGATCTTCCCGGACCAGGGATCGAACCCATGCCCCCTGCGTTGGCAGGTGGATTCTTAACCACTGCACCACCAGGGAAGTCCAACATCACTTATTTTGGGAGGGCCTCTCTGAGTAGGGAGGTCCCTCCAGATGAAGTCAGTCTCCTGATGGCTCCCAGAGCACACTGTTTAGTGACTTTGTTTTACATTTTAGCTCCTCAACCAGACTAAAGGCTCTGTGAAAACAAGGATCTTGTTTGTCTCGTTCATCAGTACATTCTAAGTATCTAACACAGTGCTTGACACATGGTAGGAACACCTCCAGGGGCATTCATAAGTCCCACCAGAACACCCAGGCAGTTGAACATAGGAACCAGGCAATTGACGATATGCAATATCCTGAGATAAACCATAATGGAAAAGAATATAAGAAAGAATATATATATATATATATATATATATATATATATATATATATATATATATATAACTGAATCACTTTGCTGTACAGCAGAAATTAACACAACACTATATTGAAGTACTTTGTACTTCAGTAAAAAACTTCAATACTTTGTACTTCAATAAAAAATCCAAAACATCCAGGCAGTAGGTGCTTAGTAAGTATTGGTTGAAGGAAGTGAGGGGAAAAAAGGAGGGAGGAAAGAGAATAGAGAATAAATGAATCCTTGAGAGCACATTGGGTGGAGTGTCAAGTACCTTTCATGGTCTCCATTGTGAAGAGGAATTGCAGGGACTCCCATAGAAACAAAGGTTTAGCTGTCAGTCTTGGTTGTGAAGGAGAGTAACTCCTGACTCAACTGTCGAGGAAAGAGGGCAGCTGCAGGCGTGCCCACTGTGCAGCGCGGAAGGAGAAAGAACTCTTAGGGAAATAATCGCGCGAGGACTGGCACAGGCCCAGGCTGCAGGTCTTGGGTTCAAGGCCACGCCTTAGCAAGAGTGTTGCCAGTATCGTGCCTTGGCCGCCATCCCACTGCCTTCTTGGTGTGTTCCCTTTCTGCTGCTCGTTGAGCTCATTCTTTCTGTGATTCTCATCTCACGTCCTAAGAGAAGGAATACGATTGGCTCAGCGGATGATTTGTTCAGGGGACACAACCATTGGCCCCAGGCCATATCAGGCTATGGATTGGCTGCCCTGGGCCAGAGGTTCACTGTGAGTCCCTGTCACTTGTGGCCTGAATACAAAGTGTCATGAGATTCAAAACATGTCCCCTAGACTGTTCTTTAAGTCCCGGGCACTTTAGGCACAGGGAGAGGTGTATGTGTCTGGTGGACGAAGAAGGCAGAACTGGTAATTTTCTTAAGAAGACATTGCCTCTTTGAGATTTGGGGAGCAGGCTTCCTGGAATTCACTCTGACGAGGGGCCATTGGGGGGATTCACACTGATAATGTGATCTGGAGGGGCTGTGCCTTTGCCCCTTCAACACGTGGGCTCTGCCAGCCTGTGCCGCTTGTTCATCAGTTGAAAAGCCTCTTTCTGAGAATAATGATGGGGTTTTTCCCTAGTCATGAGATAGCCCATTCGTGAAGGAAAACGTATAACCCCAAACCACACATACGTCATCTTTGTTCATAAATTGGTAGGTTAATTCAACAATGGCCCTTAACATTAGAAGGCTACATTAATGAGTACCTCAGTTATCTGCTTGTGTTTATTAATGTGGTAGAAAGGAGAAAAACATGAATGGATGGGGGGGGTTTAATTTAATATCCCTATGCAAATAAAATTTTTTATCCTGAATGTTTACTCATGGGAGAGTCATTGGCTTGCCTGGTGTGATGGGTCCTGTTTGTTTCAGGAGGGTATGGGGGAGGAATTGGTTGACAGCAAGAATCCCATGAAAAACCTGGAAGGTAATGTGGGGCTTGAAGGAGCCTGGGCTTTGGAATGAGCTTTTTGCTGGAAGGCTGGCTCTTCTCTCCAGCCATGGGACACTGAGCAGATTACATGATTGTGCTTGTCCTCAGGTCCGAGGCCATCAAATGAAGGTCATGAAAGTCACATCTTTGGGTTACTGTGAGGGTTCAGTAAGACAGTGTTTATAAAAACCCCAGCAGAGCATCTGGTTTATATTGAGGCTCCCTAACTGTAACTAAGGAAGAGGTTGTTAAAGACAATGATATGCTATCTGTAAATAAAATTAAGCATTCCAAAATTTTTCAGGAGAGTATAAACATAAAGTTTGGTCAGTATATTATCATCATATTGTTTTTTATTTCTATTCTCTCTTCATTGTGAGATAATAAAATATACACAAGTAGTAGTAACACTAATACATAGAGACAAGGACTTAACCTAAGTGCCCTACATGTGTTATTTCACTTGATCTCACTTTACTTTTGAAGGACCAAATAATAACCCTTTTTGTATGTGAAGGAACTGAGGCCTAGAGAGGGCAAACAACTTGCTTAAAATCATACAGCGAGCATGTGAGAGAGCTAGGACTTGAACCCAGGCAACTAGATGCCAGGCCCCTTGATCTTAATCGTTTTTCCACATCACCACCCATTAGTAATGATCACTCATTACCTCTGAATCTTGAAGTTAAATGATTTCCCCAATGAAAACAGCCAGGACAATATATATAATTGCTTCTTAAAGTCATGTCTTCTTATTCCTCATTCAGGTACCTTTCTGCTATCTCATGTTGTCAGAGCACAAAGAAAAATATAAATGCTCATCCCCATAATGACTAAGGATGTCCAGACCTTCTCAGGGACCTTTTTTCCTTCTCAAAAATACTCCTAACCCCTGAGAAAATTTTACTGATCTGTGTATCTTTTCTAACAAAATCTTTATTCACTGATCCATTGCATAAAGAAATTCAGGTTTAGGAATGTGTTGTTGAAACATGCCTATAAAGAGTTTTGTAGAAGTCAGAAAGGATCCAGATATTTAGCAAGATGATGAACACTTAAATTCTTTTTGGATGCCTGATAAATTACTTGAGTCAAACAGATTCCATCACGGATGCAGGAAGAGCAAATGACTTGTCTGCCCATTGTGTGTGTGTGTGTGTGTGTGTGTGTGTGTATGTGTGTGTGTGAGCTTCCATCCTTTAGATTTGTTACTTTGAAGGATTTGTCTGCCAAATAAGAAGACATACCCCCTATGGCTTTAACAAGAAGCGCTCACACATCCGTCTCGTCTACCATGAGACTGCCTGGCTGTGCTTTCATGCCCTTAATTCACCTGATGGCTTTGCCTGCACTTGATAGACAGTTGGCATTACCTGTGGGATCCTTCCTGAAGCAGAAATGTAGAAGAATTGAGAAGGTAGAAGGGTTAGATTAGAGGAAAAAGAAATAACAGAAAATTAGTAAGCACAAGCCCATCATCTGAGTGAAGAATGGAGATCCTGGGAGATACTTAAGCTAGAAAAGGGGGTGGCTTGATGAGTAGAGAACTGTGACTGTGATTTGGAATATGCTGCCTTTAGAGCCATACTAGCTTGGGTTCAACCATAGACCTTGAGTGTGTTCAAGGGCAAATCAACCTTACTGAGTCTCAAGTTCCTTGGGGATTTTACTTACCTAAAAGATATCTTTACATGATGAAAATGAATTCATGACTAAAAACCCTTGGACACGCCCTTTCTGTCCCTGACTCTCAACTTCTTGAACTGTAAAATGAGGATAAAATCTTGAACACAGACTTGTGAAATAAGCTGAGCCAACATGTGTGAAAGTTCCCATAAGAGGGCTCAGTAAATATTGAATGTTCCCAAATCTAGAAAACTAAAGCTCAGGTGTCTGGGGACTCTTTACTGTAGGAGCAATGCCTGATGTGTTACCTTTACTTTTCATCTACGGCTGCAGTTATCTGAGGAAAGGGAGAAGGCATATGTTCATGTTTCATAATCATTGACTAGACTGTGTAGAAGAACTTTAGTCATCAGAATCGCATCACAGATTCTATTTATGAAGCAACTGAAAGCAAAACATGAATATATGTATTTGAAATCTATTTTAGATGACGTGCTTCATTGGTTAAAAAAAACAAAGAATATGTATGAAATTGTTTGTGGCATTAAACTCTAACCTAGAATTTAGAGGGAAAAGTATAGTCTTTCTGGGGCAAAGACTATGCTTATTAGCAAGAATGATAAATTTGAAGTATAAATATTGTTTATACTTTTTATTACTATTTTAAATTGCTGGCTCCTTTTTGTTTTCTTTTTAATGCCTGGCTTTATTCATTACATTTCCCTCATTTGGTAACAGAAAGAGTGACTGGGTTTGACTGTCAGCTCCACCACTGATAAGCTAGGTAACCTTGGGCACCTTACTTAACCCCTTTGGGCCTTTCATATATATAAGACTAGAAATAATAATAATTAGAAGGAAGAATTATTGTGTTGGTTAAATGAGATAACACTTGCAAAGAGTGGTGGCTCATAGCAAGCACTCAGTACATTTTTATTTCCTTTCCTTCTTTCCCTCAGAATGTGTTTTACTACCAATGTAAATTTCTAAAGAATTTGTGAAATTCTGGAAAATTTCACAAGAGTCTTTTTGTTTCTCTAGGTGTTCCTTGGTGTTCTCATGTTCTCTCTTTCTCTCTCTCTCTCTCTCTCTAATACATACACACATGCACACACATGCATTCTTTGTACTAAAGGCCATAAAGAGCAGGTACCTAAGCCAAATGAATTCAAATGGGACAGTATGATCTGGCAGGTGTGGTCGGCAAGGAGAGAATGATTAGAGTAGATCATCAAGTCCTAGATCAGTGTCCCAGACACATTGGAGCCCCAGGCTGTCTGCAGGCTTTGGCTAGATGACCATGAATTTGTGATGCTTTTCTGAAAGGAATAACATACTTTTTTATTTTAAAGAAAAAGCCCCCATAAACAGTAGGAGTTCACTAAATGGCTGTAAATAAATGCGCTCTTGTTATGTGCCAGGCTGTCCTAAATCAGTGCTATGTACATTATATATACAATTTCAACTCTTACATTGACCTCATAAGGTCCACTTGCCCAGAGCTACTGAGCTGATAGATGACCAAGGCAGGATTTCAAGCCACGTATGTTTGACCTCCTGCCTCTCCCACGCTGCTGTGATCTAAACATACTACGTATATGGGTATTGGGGGGTGGATTTCTTTTGACTTGCTATTTACAGCCATCTTTATGCATAAGTTATTTGTTTAGTAATTTAAAATCACAAAACTGTAAGCAAAAGTTAGTAAAGCAAAATTACCCAATGTCCTTCTACTGAGAGACAACGAAGGTTAATATTTGGAAAAGTATTCTTTCAGACGTGTTGATGTACCTTTTTTCCCTGAAAAAAAAAAAAAGATACGTTAGATTGCTAGGGCTGCCGTAACATAGTACCACAAACTGGGTGGCTTTAACAACAGAAATTTATTGTCTCACAGTTCTGGAGACCAGAGGTCTGAGATCAAGGTGTGGGTAGTGTTGGTTCCTTCCGAAGGCCATGAGGGAGAATCTGTTCTTTACCTTTCTCCTAGTTTCTGGTGGTTTGCTGTCAATCTTTGGTGTTCCTTAACTTGTAGATGATGTATTGCCTGACTTTCTGCCTTTGTCTTCACATGGTGTTCTCCCTGTGTGTGTATCTGTGTCCAAATTTCCCTCTTTATATAACACAAGTCATATTGGATTAGGGCCCACCCAATGCCAGTGTGACTTCATCTTCACTAATTACATCTGCAATGACCCTATTCCCAAATAAGGTCACATTCTTAGGTACTAAAAGTAAGGATTTCAACATATGAATCTTGGAAGGACACACTTCAACCCATAACAGATGGGTTCTTAGAATAGATACTACTTTGTCATCTGCTTTGCCACTGGATAAAATATCTTTCTTCACAATTTTAATGGCTTCACACTGTATGCCTATACTAGAAATTATTTAGTCTCTACTTTTAATAGTTTTAAAATGGATATTATTTTTAAAACCTGCAAACAATCCCTTCTTAAAGATAAATGTTTACTGTACCTCTATTATTATTTACTTAGTTTCCAGATGTAGAATTTCTTGTTCAAAAGGTTATGCATTTTTAAGGTATTTGAAACAAATGCCAGATTGCCCTCCAATGAGGTGCTTCCACTGTGGGCATTACCAGTTAAAAGGTTTTCCAATTTCATAGATGAAAATGTAATCTTGATTAAATTTGTACTTCTTTAATTTGTAGTGAGATTGCACATTTTTTATAAGGTTGTTTATCTTCTCATTTTCATTTGGAAACATTTTAATGGACAGAATGGATTTGTAAAGCAGTAACTGAGGCTGCCAAATTCATGATGCTGTTCATGTGGGCTTTTATATAAGCTGCTGCCTTAATCTTTCTTGGTCATTGTACTACTCCACCATTTGGAAATTACTTAGATTGCTGTACTCTGACTTGGGTAGAGAGGCAAATACTGAGCCTTCCTTTCTCTGAATCATTATATAAGAATAGATTTATGTAATTTTTAGCATACCAAAGTTAACTTCTGTGTTATGAATCTTTAATAATATAATTTTATAATCTAAATTTATCATCCAATTTGCATTTATGTATATTTTTAATATTAAACTTATTTATCATCAGTAACTTATTTTACCTTTAATGATACTCATAAGTGTTGGTCCCTACTCAGTACCTTTCTGAAATGTGAAGCTCACGCATATGTCTGTAGTGACTTAGGCATACAGATTTATACCATACCTTCTTCGGGTTTGAGGCACTTGGAACTTTAATAACTCTTTTGAGGGAAAGACAGAGTGGATGGGGTGCTACTGCATCATTTGAGGAATCGTGGGGTGTATCTGGCTCATGATTGTAGAAAGCCCTATCAATAAAATAAAATGAATTCAGCAGCTGCCTGATGCCAAGGGCATTTCCTCTCTTTCTTGGATCACATTCCTGACCACACTTGCTATTAACAATGATAACATTATGGATGCACTCTGCCTCTGCCTCACGCAGGGCTATTTTGGGCCACCTTGGCCTCTCTGAATTAAATTAACAGTTGTTAACATTCACTGTATACTTACTGAGCTCCAGGCCCTGTGCAAAATGCTTTCAACAGGTATGCCATTTAATTCTAGTGACTCTATTACAGGGCACACATCATTATTTCCCCTTCTTTAGGCAAGAAATCTGAAGATTAGGAAAACAAGTTTAGTTGTGTATGGTTTAAGTGTGTGTAGTTGATAACAAAAGAGCTGAGATTTGAACCCAGGTCTTCAGTACTTCAGAAAGATCCTGTGTGCTTCACCTAGCAGTTGTAGAGGAAGAAGAGTTCCCATTCTCTCCCAGAGACCAGATCCCTATGGGAAGAACGGTCCCAGCCAACAGGGCTGCTGTCTGTAGCCCTAAGTGAACCCAACTGAGGGACAGGCCCAACCATTTAGCCAGACCGATGGTACCTATCAAGGCAAAATCCACCAAGGTGGTGGTTGGACTGAACCTACTTATTTGTCTCAGTTAGGTGGGGAATTCTTTTGTGGGCCAGCAGAGCAAAATTCTTGAGTTCTCTTTGCAGTTCAAAGGCAAGTACTTTTTTTAAAAAAGCATATCTAATGAATTCACTTGATAAAACAATAAATGAAAGAAAGCATGGTTTTTATTTACTTTGAATTGTAAAAGAAATTCTGATTTGTAGAAATCAGCACCACAGTGGCCTAGGCAAAGGATGGAAAATACTCAAAAAGAGCCAGGGACTGGTTGCTTCCTGCCTTTTCAGTTAGTCAAGAAGGTCTCCGCAAAAAAAAAAAAAAAGAAGGTCTCCACCACCCTTTAACTGACCCCCATCTGCTTGTAAAAATGCAAAGATCCACCCTTTAACTGACCCCCATCTGCTTGTAAAAATGCAAAGATCCTTGAGCTTGTAAACCTTTTGTTTTATTGCCTTGTTTTGGGCGACACCCAGTTTCCTCTCCCATACTGGTTAGCCTGCCTTGGAAGAACCTGGGGAACGTGCCCATGGCCATCTGGCTGGTAAATGTTGGGGGCCAGAATGCAAACCAGGTTTGTTGGGGGCCAGGCAGCTAACGTGTGAGGAAGCAGAAAGCAGGCTGCCATAAGAGGCAACATTGCTGACCAGAGGTGATGGCATTTCTGCCTATAGATGCAGCTGCTTCCACTCTAGCCAGTTGTTGCTGAGGAGGAACATAGGCCTAAAGTGTCTAGATATTTCCACTTTTCTTAAGAAAATGGCAATAAGAATTCTGGTGCTATCCTTGGGAGGTTTTTTTTTTTTTTTTTTTTTTTTTTCTGGCTGCGCTGGGTCTTTGCTGCTGCTGGCGGGCTTTCTCTAGTTGCGGTGAGCAGAGGCTACTCTTCGCAGTGCATGGGCTTCTCAATGTGGCGGCTTCTCTTGTTGTGGAGCACGGGCTTCAGTAGTTGTGGCTCACGGGCTCTAGAGTGCAGGCCAGTAGTTGTGGTGCACAGGCTTGGTTGCTCGGCGGCATGTGGGATCTTCCCAGACCAGGGCTTGAACCTGTGTCCCCTGCATTGGCAGGCGGATTCTTAACCACTGCGCCACCAGGGAAGCCCCTCCTTGGGAGGTTTTAACGTTGGAACTGTCTTCTATTTTTCAAACACCGGGAGGTCCATACTTTGCAGAATACACAAAGCATGGCTGACTTCTGGATGTAGCCCACAGTCTCCAGCTTGTTCCCACTGAACCCCAGAATCCTGGCACCTGGAGGCTTTGTCTCTGTGCCCCTAAGGACCTGGCCCAGTTCCTCTTGCACAGAAAGTTCTCAGGAACCATTTGACTGATGAATGGGAACTTTGGTGTTGAGAAATTAACCCTAGCTTGGTTTTTGAAATGATGGAATTAGTGACTTCAAGGATCCCTTTTGCCTTTTGTCAGATAAAATAAAAAATTATTTTCACTAAATATCTAGGAAGCATAAAAATATAAGGTTGATGTCTTGGACCAAAACCATAATGGGAATGGAGGTCATGGCTCCTAGTAGCAATGTAGGATAAGTTAGTAATACAGCTCTGGGTCCCAGACAGTGCATTGAGAAGAACTGAATTTCTCAGTCAACCAGTGTAATCTCAAAGAATTCTGTTCATAAAAAGTGCAGTTTAATTGTTTATAGCTTAAGGAATCATTGAATAATGGGGGAGAATTCTGTATATTTATCTAGAGTAGAGTATCCAATAGAACATTCTGCAATAATGGAAATGTTCTATTCTTCACTGTCCAATGCAGCAGTCACTAGCCATGTGTGGCTATGGATCACTTGAAACTGAGCAACCAAATTTTTAATTTAATTTATTTATAATTAATTTAAATTTAAATAGCTAGTGATTACCATATTGGACAGCCCGTGTGCAGAGAATCAGACCATCTATGTGTTTTGCAAGGGTGATGTGCTAAACTTTGGCAAAAACTTAATAGGGACTGGCTCTGTTCTTTAAAACATTCAATTTTACATTATTTTTCAACACACATCATACAGTTGGTGGCAGGGAGTTTTTCAAGCCAACTTCTAGAAATTTATCAGATGCTGAATTTTCCAAGCTTTACCAGCTCTTTATGCTTTTTATGCATTTTATGTATTTCCATATATTTGTGAACTTTATACATTTATACATCAATTTTATAGATTGAGATAAAAAGATAGAACAAACTAATAACCTTTTCTATTTGCCCCCTGATATGAGGCAAGATGACAGTTGTTAAAATTTATACTAATTTGTTAGCACAAGAATATCTCATAATAATAGTTACTATTTTTTAATGAGGATATGCATTGGGAAGCAGGCTAAAAGTTACACAGATTGCTCAGTATCATGTTAAGCAGAAAAATTAATTTCTTTGCGGTTTGGTTATCAAGAAATCATATTGAGACATTTATTTATTCCATGATAAGCAAGCTAGTCTGGTAATGTTTTGACAGTGGCCATATGAGCAGTATAATTAGCATGCAAGTATACATTTAAGAGGAATAAGAGCATGGTAATCAGATTAAGAGAGCATCACTAGGGCTTCCCTGGTGGCGCAGTGGTTGAGAGTCCGCCTGCCAATGCAGGGGACACGGGTTCGTGCCCCGGTCCGGGAAGATCCCACATGCCGTGGAGCAGCTGGGCCCGTGAGCCATGGCCACTGAGCCTGCGCGTCCAGAACCTGTGCTCCACAACGGGAGAGGCCACAACAGTGAGGGACCCGCGTACCGTAAAAAAAAAAAAAAAAAAAAAGGAGAGAGCATCACTATTGTGGTGTCAGCCATATGAGCAAGACCTGAAAGTGAGCAAGTCTGTGTGTCTCACACCTTTCTTGCCCGCTGTTTCAGTCACCCATAGATAGTATAGAATTTTCAAGTTGGCTCTAGTGTCCTAGTTTTGCAGTGTTTTTGTTTGGGTTCCCTTGAGAGCAACACCTAAATCAAAAGCAGCATCTATGAGGGTAATTTACTGGGAAATGATCCCAGGGGAATAGGAATGAGGCACCAGGGAAGTGAACTGGGGATGGGGAAGGAGGCATAACCAATAACTCTTAGGGCTTCCTGAGAGAGCTTCATGCAATGCATCTCAGAACTAAGTACCTTGGGGACAAAAGGGGGAAGTAGTAACCTTTTGGCTCCCACCCCTGTTACTCAGGGGTGGCCTCATGGAAAGTAACTCCTGTCTTAGTTTTAGTTTCCCAAAAGCACACTCTGAGGTAAGGATGGCAGTAGTTTCTTTGGCAGGTAATTCCCGCAAACACCGGTAAGGGGGTGGAGAAATGGGACAGGGAATGGAAAGCAATAGAGAACACATTACTTAAAATGTTACCACCATTGGCAATTGAAGGTTAATCCCAGTGGGAGATACTGGAGGCCAGCGTAGAACACTCATTGGCTATAATTGTGTCACCTTGCTATTTCTGAAGAGGCTGGAAAATGTAGTTTGTAGCTGGGTGTGTTGATACCTGCAACAGAACTGTTGCTAAAGAAGAGGAAGAGACTGGATCTTGGGGAGTTACCAGTTTCTGACACAGCTACTCAACAGATATTTTTCAAATAGTTGCTGAATTCTCCACTTTGCTTTGGCTGAATTTATATTTTTAAAAAAATCTTTTCTGATCCTTATCAGAGATCATTAAGCAGAAATCATTTGGTTGCAAGGAACAGGAACCCATTCAAACTGGCTTAGGGGAAAAATAGGATATATTGGAAGGAATCAGGGTTATCAAAAAACAAGATTAGTCAGGCTTCACGAGAGAGAGGAAGAGGAAAGGGAGAGCTGGGAGGTGAAAAATGTCTCCATCATCTTGCCGCACCCTTGTTTCATCTGCTCTTCGCTCCTCTTTGTATCTTGGCTCCATTTCTCTGACTTTTACTGTCAGTATCTTGCTCTGCTTTTTGTATTCAAGGAAGGCACCATCTGCCCCCTGCCTGATTCTAACCACACAGTAGGAGCATCCAACACTGTTGCTCTTGGCACAAATTCTCCAGAGACGGAGAATGGCTGACTCAGCCTCACCTGTGGTGTGGTTCAGCTAAGGTTCTATCCCCAGATCTGGGCAAAGGAGTAGGACCATATAGTATACAGAAGCTAGCCAGTGTTGGAGGGAAGGAGATTGTTCTAGAAGGGGCAATGAGTGGGGAGAAAAGTGTTGCTATCTCTACTTCACTGAGAGTGACTTTCTTCAAGTATGAGAAATTGCAACATTTATAAGAAAGCAGAATCCCAAGGCAGTTGGTAATCATTGCTGAATCACAAACCCCCAGGAGAATGGTGGTAGTAGTTCCACAATAATTGAGAAATGAGCACAACTGAGGTGTCTGTGTGGGTGGTGGCCGCCACTTAGATGGTGGGGACACTCCTTTTCAGACCATCTCCTGTGCAGCAGGAAGAGGCTCTTCCATGTTTTGAACGTGGCATTGTTGAATTCATTAATCATTAGAGGTGCTTGGTATTAAAATTAGCAGCAGATGATGAGTGTCCTTGATTGCAGAATTGGAATATGTTTTTCTCTTGTGGTGCTGCAGAGTGATTGGGATATATTTTTGTTAACTGTTCCAAGTTTCCCTGCCAGTTTCAGAAGAACTCTTCACAGAAGAGCTGGTTGGGGTACAGAAATGGGGAGCGGAAGAAGGCGGGAATATGAGTCACCTCCAAGTGATGCCTTGCAAATTGTACTTTGATAAGTGACATTTTATAAAATTTGTTACCCAGAACCCCCTTTAAAAATGCTACTTGAGTTCTGAGTCTGAATTCTAGAAGGTATATTCTCTCTCTCTCCATCCATTCATCCATCCATCCATCCATCCATCTATCTTCATTCTAAGGTAATGTCAGCATGGATCTGCTGACTCAAATGCTTTGGTTTAAAAAAATGTGGCACGGTGTTGGTATTCAGTAGCTTGATACCAGCCTTCAGGTATGCTTTAAGGATAAAATAATTGTGCTGGGCTCTGATGGTCTCCTGCCCAGATCGCCTTTACCAGGCTCGTGCACGGCCGTCTTCCAACTTCAGCTATTGTGAATGTAGATTGCTAACAGATCACAGCTGTCCCCTACCCAGAAAATTGCCTTTGGCCGAATGAAAGCCACCAAAACTAGGAACTTATTCTCTGCCCCAGGGGAAACCTACAGCTGGTAACTGTCTAATACTGGGGTACACAAAAGACTGGGTCCCTTCCCTCAGGGTGGGACCATGTCTGGTACAATTCACACTTGACAGCAGCTGGCAGGATCAGACTGAAGCTGGCCTCTGGCTGACACCACATCCTTGAGCATCCCCTTCCTTCAGCTCTCCAGGAAACAGCTCTCTGCTGTTTCCTGGAGAGCACTTCCCTGGTAAATCAAGAGCACTCCAATCTCTGTCTCAGGCTCTGCCTCTAGGGAACCTGTTCAAAGATAGGGATATTACTGCAGTGAGACCCAACTTTTTAAAAAGTATTGGCGAAGGAAGCTGTGGAGGGTTGGAAATAGTTCTATTAAATGCAGTGAAATAAGATTTAGTGAAAAGAGAACTGGATTTGAAAATCCAGGCTTGAATCTGTGTTCCCCCACATGACCTTAAACAAGTCACTTTCTGAGCCTCCGCTCCCTCATTGGGAAAATAGGAGTATGTACTGATCTTTCCTTCATCATCTCTTGCCAATCTGGTGTTTTGTAGACATATCCTTTTTTTTTTCAGTAGTGTTACTGTGACAAGTTGGAGAAATAGATCTGGATATTTAGATAATGTTTTGAATGACCTTTAGAATAAGATGTGCTTATTATACCTAATGTAGAGTGGGCCCTTAAAAGTGTTGTGAATTTTGAGCAATTCTTTAAAAATATTTATACTTAAAAAGGCATATGTTTGTAACTATTGGCTTACTTAAGAGACAGCTCAAGCCATAGAACAAAATCTAGAAAAGGTTCCATTACAAGGATTTAGCTATTTTTTTTTAAGTTGGACTGGTAGGGAAGAAACGGGTAGAGGACATGGTTTACCATCTCATGCTGAGTTTCATGCATATACCAACACTCACTAGTTTGATACATTTATTTTTGTTCTGAAGTGTATCAACAATTAAAATTTCCTACAGTATTCCTTCACCAAAAAAAAGACCTTCTGTCCTGAGGCTGTGATATGAATCTTCTGGAAATGACATGTTGTAATATATACAACTCTTCCACATTTATTGCTGCAGGCTTATGCTTAAATACATATGATTTAAGGAGAAGAGTTGAACTATTTTAGAAAATTCTCCGTAGAAGCTTGGCAGTAACTAGCAAATGGATGCTTATGACATGAATTTGTGTAACTTTCTGATGTCTTTGGATTTTGTCAAGTTCCCATCTTATCTTCTGCAGCAGCTGCTCACCTGTTGTCTGTCTAATGAATTAATTTCACTCTAATATTGAATGTTACCACAAGCTTCACTGGAATGTATGCTTCATGAGGATAAGCCTATCTGTGAACTTCACCTCTACAATTCCATTACCTAGAGCTGTGCCTGTTTCACTGCAGACACTCAGATATTTCCTAAATGAATGGATGTATGAATAAATGAATTAGTCCTTTTCCCACCTGGAATGCCATTCCTCATCAGCATCCCTTGTTTGATCATTTTTTCCCCTGTTGAAATTGTACCCGTTCTTCTAGAACCATGTCAAATTCTCAGATTGTTCCTTTTACTTACTTGAACTTTCATGAAAGAAATTTCTTCCTCTGTTTTGGGAGACTCAGTTTCACTGTCTGCCCTAATGAGTTAGGCTGGTGTTTCCCAACGTAAACTAGGCTTTGCAGCAGGAATCTCTGCCGGTTATTATTCAAACATAATGAACATTATGTCCAAAGCGACAGGACTATAAGTCATTGGAACAGAATTAAATCTTATTGGGCCTGACCCCAAGTTTATTATGCAATCCTCTGCGGCACTTTATTTCAATAGTCTTCAGATTATCTAGGCATATATTACATTCTTCAGTAAAAGATAACTTTTACCAAAAATTTTAATGTATTGGTTTTCATTATTGAGATAAAGCATCGATAATATTCAACAGCCACATTGAATAAATGTGCATAATTTATCCTATTCATTTAAAAATATTTTTTTCTAAATATAAATGTAACAGATGGTCATCACCCTAAATTTAGAAATGAACAGTGAGTACAGTAAAGAATTCACTTTCAGAAACGTATATTTTCAGAGGTGAAGATCATCAGGTATAAAAAGTTGCAAAAATTCATATAGAAATACTGGCTTTAGAAATATTCTACCCTGTAATTCAGAACTCAGAAAAAAAATCTGAGAATAAAATGCTCTGTATGACCTTATAAACATCACTGCTATTTTCATGGTGCCCTGTATGCAAGTTTCCCTTTCAAGCACGGTGGCAGAGAGGGAGGGAGGCCTGAGTTTGTTCATCAAAAGACCTTGATTCTGGTCCTGACTCTGTCATGTACTAGCTGTTAAGATCCTAGGCAAACCACTTCTCTCTGTGAGTGGTACCTGCTTAGCTTATTTCCCAGATTTTGGAGATCAAATAGTATATGAGCCATGTGTGTGATCATGCCTACTAAACTCTGTATGCACAGAAGGTAATTTATCCTGTGGAGTCTGACAGATTCATGTTCAAGTTTGAACTCAGTTACTTCCACGTGTGGGAAAGTGTTTCATCTTATCTGTAAAACTGGGATTAATATACTTACCTCATACATTTATTGTGACCATGGAATTTTCAAATGCATGTAAAATACTTAGGATAAGTACTCGGCAAAGGCTAGCTACTAGAAAGAGTTATGAAGAATGAGGACTTTAGTTTCTTCTATTTCTCCTTTTAAAAAAATCCATTTTCACTTTACAGACATGTTGTTAGGCTCTGCCAGCAATTTTGGGTGAGGTTTTGAAAAAAGCTACATCATTGTTTGGTGTTACCTGGTCATCTCCTATAGAGCTGAATGGTCCTTTTGAGTTTTACTGAGAGAAAGCTGAGTTATCTGCAGACATTGGCCATCATGATCTTCTGTGAGAGTTAAGGGCTGAAGGGTTCATGGCCCAATGAGATCCTCTAGTTAATGCACCCCTCTCAGTGGGTAATTCTGGGCAGCTGAGGAGCAAAAGTCTGCTGTTGCCAAGGGCTGTAGAACTGATCCAGCATAAAAAGCTGCACCAACCAACTTTACCTTGAAATATCACATGAATTCTCCAATGAGTGCTTTTGGTGTTTCTTTGCTTCTTTTCTTATTCTAGGACTGTTCAAAAAAGCTGTTCATTCCACAGTCAGTGATAGCATTTGAATGGCAAATTTTCTGCAAACAAGTAACAGCTGGGTTCGTTTTATATTGCATTGTAAATGGCTGCTAGCAGGTCCTTTTCTGCAAGTGGGTTCTGTTATAGGAGAAAGCATTTGGGAACTAAGGGGAGAGAGAAAGGTATCACCAATGCCAGCCCAGCTTCCCAAACAACCGTAAGGCCTTCCGTCACCTTAAGAATCACTCACCTTGAGTAAGAAAAGTGTGGGTGTCAAAGAAATTTTAAATTACTGGTCATTTAGATGCAGTTTGTCTCTTTAAACAATGTCAGAATTGCTAAGAGCAAAGGAAAGACCAGGCCGGAGAAATGGCATAACTTACGAGGCAATTGATCCTTCAGGTTGCAGGGCATGCTACAACCTTTCATTTCTTGTTAAAAGATTTTGTTTCTCTCAGAGCCTCCCAGTTGGAGTTCTCTGATTTAAAAATATCACTAGTGAGAATTGTATGAATGACTCATGAAAAAATACTCAACATTTTCTTCCTCTTGGGACTAGAAGTATCAGAATCTCCCCCACTCTTTTTTTTAATGAAAACATCATGTATGTCTGACTGGAAGGAGAGGATTGGTAATGAAGGGTTGGCCTTTCTGCAAGTTAAATTTATGTTACTTAATTTTATTAATTAAGTTGTTTAATATAAAATGTATAATTGTATTGTTTAGTGATAAGACAAATTAGTGTCTTAGTAAATATGATTTCATATGATAATTTTTATTAAATCCTTCATGTGAAGAAGACTATGATAGTGATTACAAGATTTTACACAAGGATCGGGGGAAAAAAATGTTAAAAAAAAAAAGGGAATTCCCTGGCGATCCACTGGTTAGGACTCCTCGCTCTCACTGCCGAGAGGGCCCAGGTTCAATACCTAGTCGGGGAACTAAAATCCCACGAGCCATGCGGTGCAGCCAAAAAAAAAAAAAGTTTAAGGATAAGATAGATCTTGATTTCAGTCCTGATCCTGCCACGTTACCTATAGAACAATGGGGAAAGTTTTATATTCTTTCTGAGCCTCAGTTTCCAGAGGTATATAATGGGTCTAGTTTCGGAATGACATTATGTACTAGCTGGTCTCCAGGATGGTCCCCAATGACCCTCCCTCCTGGTGTTCACATCTTTGTGTGGTCCCCTCCCACACTCCGCCGAATTGGTCTGTCCGGTGGAGAGGCCCAGGAGGCAGAAAACTGAAACCTCCAGCCAACAGCCAGAGGGGAATGGAGGCCAGCCAAAAAATCACATGGATGACCTTGAAAGTGTATTCTCCAGCCCTGAGTTGAGCCTTGAGATGCCTCTAGCCCAAGCTGACAGTTTGACCGAGTCTCCTGACACACCCTGAGCCAGAATGATCCAGCTCAGCATTCCTGGGTTCCCGCCCCGGAAAGTATGTGAAACAGTAAATGTTTGTTATTTTAAGTGGCTAATTTTTGAGCTCATTTGCTATGTAGCAGTTGATAATCAACATGCATGACGACAGGAAGAAGAGTATTTCTTATACTCTACACATTTGAAAACTTGTTGAATATTTCAGTAGGGAGTATGTGAGATTTGTGTCTTAGATTTTCTTCCTTACCTAAACCCTATGTTTTCTGTCAGTTCTCAAACTATATTGTGACTAATAATCACCCGGGGAACTTGCTTAAAAACAGTACACCTGGACCCCACCACCAGAAATTGTGACTTAATAAATCAAGGCCAGGGCTTAGGCATCTTTCTTTTGGTTTTTTTTTTTCTTTTTTCTCCTGCGGTACGCAGGCCTCTCCCGTTGCAGAGCACAGGCTCCGGATGCGCAGGCTCAGCGGCCATGGCTCACGGGCCCAGCCGCTCCGCGGCATGTGGGATCTTCCCAGATGGGGGCACGAACCCGTGTCCCCTGCATTGGCAGGCGGACTCTCAACCACTGCACCACCAGGGAAGCCCTAGGCATCTTCCTTTTTAACAAGCACCCACACACCACCTCACAGAAACTCTGCCCTTGTCCAACTGAGCTGTTTCTCTCAGAACCAACTCCGGTCCTTGTGTATCTTAGAATGACAGTCCATCCTGGTTTGCCGTGGACTTTTCCCAGGTCTAATCCTATATCCCAGGAAATCCCTCAATTGTGGGCTCACTAGGAGGATTGGTCATTTTCGCAACTTCCCATACCAGCCTCTGCAACCAGAATGCCTTCTTCACCCCAATTTCTGCATCTCTACCTGTCAGCGTCTCACCTAACCTTCAAGGCCCAGTTCAGATGCCACGTCTCCATTCCAGACAGCTTTTCGGGTTCCCTTGAAAATCCTGAGAGCCTTTAGATTCTCAGAGCATGTTTCCTTTTCCAGCATCTTATAAAAGTAACATTTGTACCTTCTTTATCCTTTGTAAGCTCCTGGAGGCAAGGACTGCTGTCTTATTCATCTCATCATGTCAGGCTCCTTGATTTGAAGTGTGGATTCAAGATCAGGTGCCAGCTTGCTGCAGCCCCGAGGAGCAAACCTTTGGGGCAGGGAAGAAAGCCTCTCTCTTTAGTGAGGTTTCTTAATATGCTCCCTTTCAATATGTTTGAATTTAAAGCAATCCTGTATTGCTCGCTCTGGAAACAGTAAATAGGCTGCCATTATGAATAGGACGCTGCACAACAGCAGGTGACTTCTCTTCTGACACCTGACAGTTCCTCACTGGCAGAGTGAACTGACATTTTCCTAGGGACTGCCACTTATACCCTACCTCTGTCTGTCAGATTTACCCATGATGAAAAACAATATAAAATTAATTTGTAGATGGCCCATTAAAATTTGCCAAGGAGTTCATTATAATGATAAAGATCAAAGTAGCAGGGAACTCAATATGCTTAATTACGACTTCAGAATGCAAATAAATCCATCAAAGCACTCTCTCATCCTTGAAAAGGATGAAGCTCTCTATGCCCAGCTTCAGATGGATTCTATACAAAAAGAAGACTGTACTTAGGGGACAGGTAATTTTAATCATGGGTTTGACGTCAACTCGGTTTCGACTCGAGGAAGGCAAATTCATTCAGTTGATCTAGGGAGGGGAGGGAGGCTTTTCTTTTCAACTGTCTTCATTTTTTTTTTAATTGGGATATAGTTGTTTTACAATGTTGTGTTAGTTTCTACTGTACAGCAGAGTGGAGTTCCCTGTGCTATAAAGCAAGTTCTCATTAGTCATCTATTTTATACATATTGGTGTATATATGTCAATCCCAATCTCCCAATTCATCGCCCTCCACCCCTGCTTCCCCCCTTGGTGTCCATACATTTGTTCTCTAACATCCGTGTCTCTATTTCTGCCTTGCGAACCGGTTCATCTGTACCATTTTTCTAGATTCTGCATATATGCATTAATATACGATATTTGTTTTTTTTCTTTCTGACTTTCTTCACTCTATATGACGGTCTCTAGGTCCATCCACATCTCTACAAATGACCCAGTTTCGTTCCTTTTTTATGGCGGAGTAATACTCCATTGTATATATGTACCACATCTTCTTTATCCATTCATCTGTCGATGGACATTTAGGTTGTTTCCATGACCTGGCTATTGTAAATAGCGCTGCAATTAACATTGGGGTGCATGTGTTTTTTGAATTATGGTTTTCTCTGGGTATATGCCCAGTCAACTGTCTTCATTTTTATTGTGCTTGCTCTCCTAAAATATAAAATGTACAGTCTCCCTGGTGAAGGCAGAATAACTGGAGGACATTTCTGAGCAATAATATTAATACTAGTTGTCATGTAGTGAATACTTAGTCTGTTCTAGGATCTGTGCTAAGTGAATGCATCTCTTTTAGGTGAAGTTTCTCACTATGATCCCTTTGTGAATTTAAAGTAGTCTTGTGCTTTATCCAATGTCGGATAGTGCTTTATTCAACTTAGGAAGACAAAGGAGGAGTTACTGTCTCCATTTTACAAGTGAGGAGATAGTCTCTGAGATGGATTGACTCACCCAGGGGGTCACACACAGCCACAAGAATGATCCAGGATTCAAACCCAGGCAGTCCGACTTCTGAACCCAAGTTCACAGCTACTGCACCACCCTCACCACCTTCTTAAACAAGAGGTTTCTATTGAAATCAATTTGCTTCTAGATAAATCATTTTAAAAAAGGTTACTAACACATTGACAGAGTATCAAGTTCACTTTAATTCCTTTTTTCCTTAATGTTTCCCCAGAAGTTGTATACTAATTATTCATATTTTCTTATTGACCAACATATAATTTCAGAAATGTTTCATCCTCCTTTCTCTTTGCCCTTTAATTAGCAGCTCCCTAGGCCTCTAGCTGGCAGTTTTGTGGTCTTTCCTTTCCCTGTCATCTCACCTCTGCCAAGCAATTTTAAGTTGAAGAAATTTCTTCATGAAAATCCTTTCTCATGCAGATAATCAGCCCTCAATTTACAAGTTCTATAATTTCGATTTTTGTATATTAAATTGTCTTAACAGAGGTCACACAATGAGATGAAGTGAGGCATCCTGTGTTGATAAGATTCCTAAGGGGAATCTATTTAAAAAGTTCTCTTTCAAGAAAAAGCTAGACTCTGGTCTAATTGCAGTTGGTATTAAGGGGCTAGTAGAGATCTGATATCAGATTTGGGAAGGACATAGTTCATGGCTCACATTAGGGAAAAATAATGAATAAGGATTTTTACCAAAGTTAAGGACTTTGAAGGACAAAGAGTAAAGGAAGATCATCTTTAATAATATTAGAAAATATTAAGGAAGAGGAAGACTGAGGGCCTAAGTATCCATTAAATATAAGAAATAATAGAACTAAGAAAACATTGGTACAATTTATGTCAGAGAATGTTTTGCCTGTGTTCTCTTCTAGGAGTTTTATGGTGTCATGTCTTATACTTAAGTCTTTAAGGCATTTTGAGTTCATTTTTGTGTATGGTGTGAGGATGTGTTCTAACTTCATTGATTTACATGCTGTCCAACTTTCCCAACACCACTTGCTGAAGAGACTGTCTTTTTTCCGTTGTATATTATTGCTTCCTTTGTTGAACATTAATCGACTGTAAGTGTGTGGGTTTATTTTGGGCTCTCTATTCTGTTCCATTGATCCATATGTCTGTTTTTGTGCCAACACCACACTGTTTTGATTACTGTAGCTTTGTAATATTGTCTGAAGTCTGGGAGAGTTATGCCTCCTGCTTTGTTCTTTTTCCTCAGGATTGCTTCGGCAATTCTGGGTTTTTTGTGGTTCCATATAAATTTTAGGATTATTTGTTCTAATTCTGTGAAAAAAAGTATGGGTAATTTGACAAGGATCGCATTAAATCTGTAGATTGCTTGGGTAATATGGCCATTTTAAGAAGATTAATTCTTCCAATCCAGGAGCATGGGCTATCTTTCAATTTCTTTGAATCATCTTCAATTTCCTTTATTAATGTTTTATAGTTCTCAGCATATAAAGCTTTCAGTTATACATATGTATACATTTTTTTATATATTATTTTCCATTAAGGTTTATCGCAGGATATTGAATATAGTTCCCTGTGCTATACAGTAGGACCTTGTTCTTTATCTATTTCATATACAGTAGTTTGTATCTGCTAATCCCAAACTCCTAATTATTCCCCCTGCCCTGGCCTTTTCCCCTTTGGTAACTATAAGTTTGCTTATAGTTCTATAAGCAACACGATTCTACCTCGTGTTGTCAAGATGGCTATGGCAGCTCCAGCCTATGCCTTCTCAGGTCCAAGTCCACTGGAAAAAATGTCTACTCTTGTTCTCTACGGTCTTAACAAAAGGTTCATGCTGCCCCATTGGCTCTGATGGACTCACGTGCCCAACACTGAGCCAATCCTGAGGCTGCTGTGGGGCACTGGCTGGCTTAGGCCTTAGAACCAGCAGGGGAGTCCTACCTGAACCACAGCATGAATGTTGGGAGGGCTTGTTTTCCTGATAAAATTAGGAAAGGGGCACATGGGACCAGCTCAGACCATGAGAGTGTCTTGCTTCAGATGCCTGAGGTAAACACGTACAGACCAGTGTGTTAGAGGGGCTGCTGGTGGGCTGTTCCCTGCACTCTCTTGCCTAGCTAGCTCAAGGCCATCCAGAATTCACACACATATCATTTAATGCAGGTGTCCTTCCCACATTCTGCCAAAAATCAGATGTGGAAAGTTGAGTGTGCACGTGTGAACAGAAGGCAAGAGACAGTGGTAGTATTTTTGTTGTCTTGTTGCTTAGTTTCATTTTAAAGTCTTTTTGCTTTCTTTGTGTTTTTAATTAACTTCTGGCTTTCCCCTTAACATCTTACTCTAAGAAAAAATGAGATGTAATTACATTCATAAGAGAATCTCAGTTGTTAGTTTGAGAAATTTCATCTGTGCCTCTGACAACCACTGGCTGACAGTGGGGAAAATGATGGTGAAGGAAATCTGATAGACTTTTCCATGGACGTGCCCAGTGTGGCATCTGTAGAAATAGGTGATCTCAAAGGTAAGATAGATGATGTACATAATGCAATCCAAATTTAAAGTTGTATGTATGTATGTATGTATGAACATATATATGTACAAATATATACACGTATTCATATCCATCTATGCATACTTTGAAATATTACACAGGATATGTCTTTATCTAAAAAATACCTTCAACACCCGTGTTAAAGCTAGTTTTCTATGCATTTTCAATTTAATACTCTATCTAAACTTAGCACAGGGGGCTTCCCTGTTGGCGCAGTGGTTGAGAGTCCGCCTGCCGATGCAGGGGACACGGGTTCGTGCCCCAGACCAGGAAGATCCCACATGCCGCGGAGCGGCTAGGCCCGTGAGCCATGGCAGCTGAGCCTGCGCGTCTGGAGCCTGTGCTCCGCAACAGGAGAGGCCACAACAGTGAGAGGCCCATGTACCGCAAAAAAAAAAACCCAAAAAACAACAACAAAAAAACTTAGCATAGGAAAGACCCTTGTGTGGCAGTTAGGAGGCCTGGGACACATTTATCTCTGCAGTTCAATCCTTGTAAGACTTAAAAAAAAAAACAAAAAAAAACTTCCTCTTTCTGGGCCTCACTTTCCTCATTTTTAAAAGGAAAAGGCAGACAAGATGGTCCCTTTCAGATCTAGAATTCCATGGTTCCCTAGACCCTCCCATTGGGAATACCATAGAATCCAATGCTGTGCAACTAGGAAATAAATCTAACATTGAAGTGAGTCATATAGAATAATTCAAACAACAAAGAATAATGTGTACATCAAAGTCACTCACCCTGTAAGTGAATAGTGTTGGACATGTTGATGGAATTCCATCTAGGATTTTCTTTGCCTCTGGGCCCAAAGATACATGCATGTGATTTTACATATGTTAAGATTGACTATACTTGCTGTTCTGTAACCTGCTGGTCAAAGACTTAATTTGCTCTTACTAAAACTATAAATTCACGGCCTTTTACCAGCTGCAATCTAGGTGCCGCCCAGCACGCTCTCTGTTTCCTTTGTCAGCTCTCTCTGCTGTTTAGGGGGACTGTTTCAAACTAGGCCACATCTTAAACTTCAGCCACATCCATCTCTCCCTTCCCTGCCGGCAGACGGACTCACTTCCTACTTCCAGAGAAGAGAGAACCCGTTTCTTTCAACTTCCTGCTGTAAAACCCACTTACATAACTTACCCGTGTTCACACACATCCTTTTCTCCTTCCTTCGTGAAAGAGGTTCCAGGCCTGCTCATTACTGTAATGTCCACCTGTGTCCTGGATCCCTGCCTCTCCCAGAGTGGCCTTGCCCCATCCAAGTCTGCAGTACTGAGCTTCCCAAAGGTCTCCACTCCCAGGCCACTAGCCCCATCTCAGTTCTTTGAAAAGGGCAACTTCTTTCCTGTCTTAGGACTCGTTCTTGTCCCTGTTTCTGAAATGGTCTTTCCTCCACTCTCCCCAGGGCTCGCCACATTCCTTCTTTCACATTTCCATTTCCTTTGCAAGTGCTTCTGTAACAGTCTCAGGTGATGTCTCTTCATCTTGATAGATTCTATATCAGTACCACACTTGTTTCTTTCACAGCAGTGATCACAGTAGACATTTTAGGATTCTTGGGTTGTTCCTTTGTTCATTGTCTCTCTCACAGAGTTAGAAACTTCATAACGGCAGAAACTCTGTTTTAACGACTAAGGTATACTCAGGGCCAAGCAGAGTACCAAATACTGTTATCATGTGTTGATCGAATGAATGAATGAATGAACAAATATCTTCCTAACTTGGGAAATATTTCACCTGAAGAAAAGTTGACCTAATGTTTTATCTAGGCCAGACTCGTAAACATTTAGAGATTAAATTTTATGGTATTACCCCAAAGTCTTCATGATTCTAATCCAGGTCTTCTTGAAAAGTTTGCACTGTCTTCTCAGAACCAATTGAATGTTACATACAAGTTCACCTGAAAAGTAAGATATGAATAGACATTTTAATATGTTATATGAATTTAACCCTTTTCCTTACTTGTGTGGTAAGAAATTAATATGGAAGAATTTCCATTTGAAATTGCCCTTACTTCGTGGTTATGATATAATACTGGAGAGTTCTGACCACGTTCTGCTGAGTGAAAACTTGTTGTAGCCTATTCAAGAGGTTTTAAGTAACACACTTTCACAGACATGTGAATTTGGGATTTAGAAAAACTACTTAATTCTGTAAGGTCATGTTATTTTTGTCACTCCACTTTGAGTCCAGTAAGTTAGGAGATGTCTAGTGAATGACTGAGTGAGTGAATGAACCATTATTAGCTGATAGGTGTAACAGAACTTTTAGACCCTAACAACTCATCCGTACATTTCAGGAATTGTAATTACTAATTATTTTACTGACTTTCTGCATGGAAATGACATCACTTTGAGAGACAGAAATTCTTAATTGTAGTTTTGTGCTTTACTCTGTGACCTTGTTGTTCTCTGTTTCCCCCTCTGTAAAATGAAGATGCAGTACTTGGTTTTACAGAAATTCCTACCATTTCAAAGAAATTGTAATCCAAAAGCCAGGAGCAGTAACAGTGCTAGAAAACATGTATTATGGAAAAGTCGGGAGAACAAAGGGCATTGCTTGGATAAGCATGCTGGATGTGGATTGGATTCTTAACTCAAAATAACCTAATTACTTAGACTGCATTTGGAAGTTTATACCCGTCAGAAATTTCTTTCAATTATAGAAAAGATTTTACATATTTTGGACTTTTTTTTTAATATCAACATTTTATAGCCTTTTCATTCTGTCAAAATATGCCTTCGGGGGCTTAGTCCAATTCTGACCTATAAATACAGTAACACTTTTCTTTATCATCTTAGTATGTAAGTAAAACTTATTTTATTATAGGAAAATGAGGCTCCTGGGGAAAAGATCAAAGAGGAAAGTGTGCTTTATTCTCTCTCTAATCTTGCTTTGTTGACAATTGTGAGGGTCACGTATTTCAGTAAGAATCCATTTCTATTTCTGGAGTAGATTAATGTGATTACTGTTATAAAGATTATGAAAGTCAAGCTGTGGGCACAGAGAAAGGAGCAATTAATTTTGAGCCCCTGAAGGATGAGTGGTATGTGTGTGCAAATCTCCTGAGTTTGCTGGTTTCTTAAAAATATGGATTGTGCTTTATTTTGTCTGTCATTCAAATACCCAATTCATTGCTTAGCACATGGTAGGTGCTTATGCTTTATCATCTAGAGCAGGAGAAACTCTCTCTGCTTCCCTTTTAGGGAGAAGAGTTTAAATTTCTAACCCTTTGTATATGCATGGAAGTTCTCTGTGTGTGTGCACACACGTCTCCATGTGGGTAGCCAGTCTGAACACAAAGAAAACACCCCTTGAATAAAATCAGCTGAAGGTTTCCTTGTGCCCTAACATTAGAAGCTCCCAGTGGGCCCTCCGAAGTTTCCCTTGAAGGGGGCAGCTAAAAAGCAGCCATGTCATGCTGGCTGCCAGGAAATTTACAGTTCTCAGCTCTAAGGACATTGATGTTGTGGCTGTTCTTGTCACCAAGGCAGTCTACCCTTGTTACTCACCCAGTGAGGTCTGTGACAACAGTCAGTGGGGAGAGATGTTGCCTTGCAGTGTCCCTGCTTGGCCAGAATGCTAGGAAATTATTCCTAATGGAGGAACAGTATAGTAGGAGAACTGACACCAGTTGGAGAGGTTCACAGCAATCCTTTGCATTCAGGGCTTAGAGGAATATAGGGTTCCTATGATATCACCCGCAAACATTTGTATAGATGCTGAAGATACGAGCACATGTAACAGAGGAGATGGACACACACTTTTGAGAGCCACATATGGACTGGTTACTGTGGTAGGCACTTTACTTTCTCTAACTCATTGATTTCCTATAGATTTTCAAGTAAGTGGTGGTATTTCCACTTTCCAGACGAGGAAACAAAGTCAGAGAGGAGAAGCACTCTCCTGAGGTCATATAGTTTGAAGAGCATAAGAGAGCTTGGATCCACATCCACCTGATACCCCAAAAATCTGCATGCTTGACCACTGGTCTGTACCACCTCCACAAATATAAATGTATTTAGAAGGGTTACATTACTGATCATGTAAAGGCTTTTTTTATATACGTCTTTAGGTCTTTAATCCCCACAATGATTCTGTGAGTTAGGTGACTCCGTCCCCATCTTACAAAGGAAAAACTAAAGTGCTAAGAGCCAAGTCACTTGCCCATGACACTCAGCCTTTCGATGTTACAGCTTAGATCTGTGTGGGGTCAAAGGCCAAGCCCTTTTCACTCAATCCCAGTGTCTCCCCTGCCCTTGAGAAGCTCCTCATGGAGATGAATAGACACAGATGTAAAGAGATTTACAAGTCCCCATCTAAGACTTACTTGCTCCTTAAGAGTGATCTTTTCTGGAAGAGGCTGCAAAGTCACGGTAAGAGCCACCTGTCCATGGGGCATTTCTCCTGCATAATCATCCCCTTAAGGAACGGAGCGAGGCCATTCATTGGGCATGATCCAGTAAGAGCTTGCTCAGATAGACACTGAAAAGAAAAGACCGGAAGATAAGACCTTAAACCTCAAAGAGGTTTTTCAAGATCCAGGAAAGGCTCAAACAGAAAGAGTAGTTTAAGCATATCAGTAGAATTCAAGTAGCAGAACCCTAGCTGCAGAGCCACTATGCCATTTGTCAGGGCAGATCTTTTGACATTGGTTCCTTTTGAAACAACAACAGAGCTTTTGAATCCTCAGCAAGCTTTCTCTCAAGGGCAAAATGCTCAAAAGCTGGCTCCAGAGGAAATAAGAAAGGGCTAACGGAATAATATAGATTGACTCAAGGATTAGCGATGCTCACTTTGCAATGGACAGTCTGCCATTTTTCTCTTCATTTTGTGGTTTCAATTTCTAAACTTCTGGGTCCTTTAGCAAAACAGCTGGGAACTGGATGAAACATAGTCAGTTCCACGAGCATTCACTGAACTCCTACTGTGATAGAAAGATGAAAGATGAAATTAAGTCTCTATCCTTGAACTTGATAATTGTTGAGATAAAATATACACAGTTCAGTGATTCAGTTAAGATGGTGGAGTGGAAGGATGTGCGCTCACTCCCAAGAGCACCAGAATCACAACTAACTGCTGAACAGTCATCAACAGGAAGACACTGGAACTCAGCAAAAAAGATACCCCACATCCAAAGACAAAGGAGAAGCTGCAATGACATGGTAGGAGGGATGCAATCACAATAATATCAAATCCCATAACTGCTGGATGGGTGAGTCACAAACTGGAGAACAGTTATACCACAGAAGTCCACCCACTGAAGTGAAGGCTCTGAGCCCCACATCAGGCTTCCCAACCTGGGGGTCTGGCAATGGGAGGAGGAATTCCCAGAGAATCACATTTTGAAGGCTAGCAGGATTTGATTGAAGGTCTTTGACAGGTCTGGGGGAAACAGAAACTCCACTCTTGGAGGGCACATGCAAAGTAGTATGCACATCAGCACCCAGGAGGAAGGAGCAATGACCCCATGGGAGACTGAACCAGACCTACCTGCTAGTGTTGGAGGGTCTCCTGCAGAGGTGGTGGTGGCTGTGGCTCACTGTGAGGACAAGGACACTGGCAACAGAAGCTCTGGGAAGTACTCCTTGGCGTGACCCCTCCCAGAGTCCACCATTAGCCCCACCAAAGAGCCAGGTAGGCTCCAGTGCTGGGTTGCCTCAGGCCAAACAACCAACAGGGAGGGAACTCAGCACCCCCCATCAGCAGACAAGCAGATTAGAGTTTTTCTGAGCTCTGCCCACCAGAGCAACACCTAGCTCTATCCACCACCAGTCCCTCCCATCAAGAAACTTGCACAAGCCTCTTAGATAGCCTCATCCACCAGAGGGCAGACAGCAGATGCAAGAAGAACTACAGTCCTACAGCCTGTGGAACAAAAACCACATTCAAAGAAAGATAGACAAAATGAAAAGGCAGAGGACTATGTACCAGATGAAGGAACAAGATAAAACCCTAGAAAAACAACTAAATGAAGTAGAGATAGGCAACCTGACAGAAAAAGAATTCATAATAATGATAGTGAAGATGATCCAGGACCTCGGAAAAAGAATGGAGGCAAAGATCTAGAAGATGCAAGAAATGTTTAACAAAGACCTAGAAGAATTAAAGAACAAACAAACAGAGATGAACAATACAATAGCTGAAATGAAAAATACACTAGAAGGAATCAATAGCAGAATAACTGAGGCAAAAGAATGCATACGTGACCTGGAAGACAAAATGGTGGAATTCACTGCCATGGAACAGAATAAAGAAAAAAGAATGAAAAGAAATGAAGACAGCCTAAGAGACCTCTGGGACAACATTAAGCGCAACAACATTTGCATTATAGGGGTCCCAAAAGGAGAAGAGAGAGAGAAAGGACCTGAGAAAATATTTGAAGAGATTATAGTCAAAAACTTCCCTAATATGGGAAAAGAAATAGCCACCCAAGTCCAGGAAACACAGAGAGTCCCAGGCAGGATAAACCCTAGGATAAACACACCAAGACACATAGTAATCAAATAGCCAAAAATTAAAGACAAAGAAAAATTATTAAAAGCAACAGGGAAAAACAACAAATAACATACCAGGGAACTCCCATAAGGTTAACAGCTGATCTCTCAGCAGAAATTCTACAAGCCAAGCCAGAAGGGAGTGGCATGATATATTTAAAGTGATGAAAGGAAAAAGCCTACGACCAAGATTACTCTACCCAGCAAGGATCTCATTCAGATTCGATGGAGAAATCAAAAGCTTTACAGACCAGCAAAAGCTAAGAGAATTCAGCACCACCAAATCAGCTCTACAACAAATGCTAAAGGAACTTCTTTAAGTGGGAAACACAAGAAAAGGACCTACAAAAACAAACCCAAAACAATTAAGAAAACGGTAATAGGAACATACGTATTGATAATTACCTTATATGTGAATGGATTAAATGCCACAAACAAAAGACACAGGCTTGCTGAATAGATATAAAAACATACCTGTACATATGCTGTCTTCAAGAGACCCATTTCAGACCTAGGAACACATACAGGCTGAAAGTGAGGGGACAGAAAAAGATATTCCACGCAAGTGGAAATCAAAAGAAAACTGGAGGGCTTCCCTGGTGGCGCAGTGGTTGAGAGTCCGCCTGCCGATGCAGGGGACACGGGTTCGTGCCCCGGTCCGGGAAGATCCCACATGCCGCAGAGCGGCTAGGCCCGTGAGCCATGGCTGCTGAGCCTGTGCATCCGGAGCCTGTGCTCCGCAAGGGGAGAGGCCACAACAGTGAGAGGCCCACGTAACAAAAAAAAAAAAAAAAAAAAAAAAAAAAAGAAAACTGGAGTAGCAATACTCACACCAGATAAAATAGACTTAAAGAGTGTTGGGACTTCCCTGGTGGTGCAGTGGTTAAGAATCCGCCTGCCATTGCAGGGGACACGGGTTCAATCCCTGGTCCGGGAAGATCCCACATGCTGCGGAGCAACTAAGCCCGTGCACCACAGCTACAGAGCCTGTGCTCTAGAGCCTGCAAGCCACAACTGCTGAGCCCGTGTACCACAGCTACTGAAGCTTGCACACCTAGAACATGTGCTCCTCAAGAAGAAAAGCCACCACAATGAGAACACTGCACACCACAACGAAGTGTAGCCCCCACTCACTGCAAGTAGAGGAAGCCCACATGCAACCATAAAGACCCAACACAGCCAAAAATAAATAAATATATAGTTTTTTTAAAAAAAGCTTTATTAATTAATAAATATTAATAAATAAAATAAAGAATGTTATAAGAGACAAGGAAAGACACTACATAATGATCAAGGGATCAATCCAAGAAGAAGATATAACAATTATAAATATATATGTACCCAACATAGGAGCACCTCAGTACATAAGGTAAATGTTAAAAGCTATAAAGGAGAAAATCGACAGTAACACAATAACAGTGGGGGACTTTAACACCTCACTTACACCAATGGACAGATCATCCAGACAGAAAATTAATTAGGAAACACGAGATTTAAGTGACACAGTAGACCAGATATATTTAATTGATATTTATAGGACATTCCATCCAAAAACAGCAGATTACACTTTCTTCTCAAGTGCACACAGAACATTCTCCAGGATAGATCACAGCTTGGGTCACAAATCAAGCCTTGGTAAATTTAAGAAAATTGAAATCATATCAAACATCTTTTCCGACCACAATGCTATGAGATTAGAAATCAATTACAGGGAAAAAAATGTAAAAAACACAAACACATGGAGGCTAAACAATACGTTACTAAATAAGCAAGAGATCACTGAAGAAATCAAAGAGGAAGTCAAAAAATACCTAGAGACAAATGACAACAAAAACATGACAATCCAAAATCTATGTGGTGCAGCAAAAGCAGTTCTAAGAGGGAAGCTTATAGCAATAAAATCCTACTTCAAGAAACAAGAAAAATCTCAAGTAAACGATCTAACCTTACACCTAAAAGAACTAGAGAAAAAAGAGCAAACAAAACCCAAAGTTAGTAGAAGGAAAGAAATCATAAAGATCAGAGCAGAAATAAATGAGATAGGAAAAAAAGAAAACAATAGCAAAGATCAAGAAAACTAAAACCTTGTTTTTTGCGAAGATAAACAAAATTGATAAACCTTTAGCCGGACTCATCAAGAAAAAGAGGGAGAGGACTCAATAAAATTAGAAATGAAAAAGGAGAAGTTACAATGGACACCGCAGAAATGCAAAGCATCATAAGAGACTACTACAAGCAATTCTATGCCAATAAAATGGACAAACTGGAAGAAATGGACAGATTCTTAGAAAGGTATAACCCTCCAAGACTGAACAGGAAGAGATAGAAAATATGAACAGACCAATCACAAGTAATGAAAGTGAAACTGTGATTAAAAATCTTCCAACAAACAAAAGTCCAGGACCAGATGGCTTCACAGGTGAATACTATCAAACATTTAGAGAAGAGCTAACACCCACCCTTCTCAAACTCTTCCAAAAAATTGCAGAGGAAGGAACTCTCCCAAACTCATTCTATGGGGCCACCATCACCCTGATACCAAAACCAGACAAAGATACAACAAAAAAAGAAAATTAGGGACCAATATCACTGATGAATATGGATGCAGAAATCCTCAACAAAATACTAGCAAACAGAATCCAGCAACACATTAAAAGGACCATACGGGCTTCCCTGGTGGCGCAGTGGTTGAGAGTCTGCCTGCCGATGCAGGGGACACGGGTTTGTGCCCCAGTCCAGGAAGATCCCACATGCTGCGGAGCGGCTAGGCCCGTGAGCCATGGCAGCTGAGCCTGCACGTCCGGAGCCTGTGCTCTGCAGCGGGAGAGGCCACAACAGTGAGAGGCCCATGTACCACAAAAAAAAAAAAAAAAAAAGGATCATACATCATTATCAAGTGGGATTTATCCCAGGGATGCAAGGATTCTTCAATATACGCAAATCAATCAATGTGATACACCATATTAACAAATCGAAGAATAAAAAACATATGATCATCTCAATAGTTGCAGAAAAAGCTTTTGACAAAATTCAACACCCATTTATGATAAAAACCCTCCAGAAAGTGGGCATAGAGAGAATCTACCTCAACATAATAAAGGCCATATACGACAAACCCACAGGAAACATCATATTCAGTGGTGAAAAACCGAAAGCATTTCCTCTAAGATCAGGAACAAGACAAGGATGTCCACTTTTGCTACTATTATTCAACGTAGTTTTGGAAGTCCTAGCCATGACAATCAGAGAAGAAAAAGAAATAAAAGGAATACAAATTGGAAAAGAAGAAGTAAAACCGTCACTGTTTGCAGATACATGATACTGTACATAGAGAATCCTAAAGATGCCACCAGAAAACTACTAGAGCTAATTAATGAATTTGGTAAAGTAGCAGGATACAAAATTAATGCACAGAAATCTCTTGCATTCCTATATACTAACAACAAAAGACCAGAAAGAGAAATTAAGGAAACAACCCCATTCACCATTGCGACAAAAGAATAAAATACCTAGTAGTAAACCTACCTAAGGAGGTAAAAGACTTGTACTCAGAAAACTATAAGACACTGATTAAAGAAATCAAAGATGACACAAACAGATGGAAAGATATACCATGTTCTTGGATTGGAAGAATCAACATTGTGAAAATGACTGTACTGTGCAAAGCAATCTACAGATTCAATGCAATCCCTATCAAATTACCAATGGCATTTTTTACAGAAGTAGAACAAAAAAATTTCACAATTTGTATGGGACAGAAAAGACCCTGAGTAACCAAAGCAATCTTGAGGGGAAAAAAACGGAGCTGGAGGAATCAGACTCCCTGACTTCAGACTGTACTACAAAGCTACAGTAATCAAGACAGTACGGTACTGGCACAAAAACAGAAATATAGATCAATGGAACAGCATAGAAAGCCCAGAGTTAAACCCACGCACCTATGGTCAACTAATCTGTGACAAAGGAGGAGGCAAGGATATACAATGGAGAAAAGACAGTCTCTTCAGTAAGTGGTGCTGGGAAAACTGGACAGCTACACGTAAAAGCATGAAATTAGAACACTCCCTAACACCATACACAAAAATAAACATAAAATGGATTAAAGACCTAAATGTAAGACCGGACACTATAAAACTCTTAGAGGAAAACATAGGAAGAACACTCTTTGACATAAATCACAGCAAGATCTTTTTTGACACACCTCCTACAGTAATGGAAATAAAAATAAACACATGGGACCTAATGAAACTTCAAAGCTTTTGCACAGCAAAGGAAACCATAAAAAAGATGAAAAGACCACCCTCAGAATGGGAGAAAATATTTACAAATGAATCAATGGACAAAGGATTAATCTCCAAAATATATAAATAGCTCATGCAGCTCAATATTAAAAAAACAACCCAATCAAAAAATGGGCAGGAGACCTAAATAGACATTTCTCCAAAGAAGACCTACAGATGGCCAAGAGGCACATGAAAAGCTGCTCAACATCACTAATTATTAAAGAAATGCAGATCAAAACTACAATGAGGTATCACCTCACTTCAATTAGAATGGGCATCATCAGAAAATCTACAAACAACAAATGCTGGAGAGGGTGTGGAGAAAAGAGAACCCTCTTGAACTGTTGGTGGGAATGTAAATTGATACAACCACTATAGAAAACAGTATGGAGGTTCCTTAAAAAACTAAAAATAAAATTACCGTATGACCCAGCAATCCCATTACTGGGCATATACACAGAGAAAAACATAATTCAAAAAGACACATGCACCCCAGTGTTCATCGCAGCACTATTTACAATAGCCAGGTCATGGAAGCAACGTAAATGCCCATCAACAGACGAATGGATAAAGAAGATGTGGTACATATATACAATGGAATATTACTCGGCCATAAAAAAGAACGGAATTGGGTCATTTGTAGAGACGTGGATGGACCTAGAGACTGTCATACAGAGTGAAGTAAGTCAGAAAGAGAAAAACAAATATCATATATTATCGCATATATGTGGAATCTAGAAAAATGGTAGAGGTGAACCGGTTTGCAAGGCAGAAATAAAGACACAGATGTAGAGAAGAAACATATGGACACCAAGGGGGGAAAGCGGGGAGGGGGTAAGTGGTGGTGGGATGAATTGGGAGATTGGATTGACATTTATACACTAATATGTATAAAACAGGTAAAGAACCTGCTGTATAAAAAAAATAAAATAAAATTCAAAAAAATTATACACAGTTCATTGTCAACTAAAAAAAGGCACAGCCTACAAGCTGACAGTTATGTTTTATTCCTGGACCTTACTTAGGACTATGGCCCAGGAGACAACCTCCCAGATAGCTCTGAGGAACTGTTCCCAAGAGGTAAGGGAGGAACCAGGATATATAGGAGTTTTTGCTCAGGGGGGTAAAAAAAGACTTGTAGTCAAACATCAGAAGATGACTGCTAATCACAAAAAAACAGACATCTCAAGTTAATGATCTCAGTGAGTCTGGGCTCATTGAAATTATTTCTTTGATTTGCATCTCAGCTATCTAGGGCCAGTATCCTCTTTTTCTCCATCCTGAATTCCCCTCAGGGTGCACCATTAAGGTGGCTCCAGTGGCTGATGGCTTGTTGCGGGGAATGGCAGGCAACATTCTTTGTCCACACCAGAATGCCTCAGTTCTGTTGGAAAGTACTCCTTTTTACTCACAGAGTAATTTATTCCTGAGAGGTGATTTCCTGCTAAGACATCAGGAAAGGCTTCTTGGAGGAGGAACCATTTGAGTAGTTGTTCTAGATTTAAAGACTATAGGACCTGGTGAGTTATAAATACAGAGAATGGTGGTTCTAGAATAGGGGAAAAAGCAAAAGCAAAAGATGCAAATGAAAGAAGCTACATTCAAAGAGATTATATTAAAGTAAGCTCAAAATAGGACAGGAAGTAATGCTTGACTTTCCTTCAGCCCTTACTTTGTTCCAAGAATTATGTTAAGTTTTTCACATGCATTCTCTCATTTAATACTCAGAACCTCTCCATGAGATAGGTATTATTAGTTGCATTTTACTGACAAGGACAGTGACGTCCAGCAAGGTTAAGTAACTTGCTCAAGTCACACAGTAGATAGCAGACTCATCATTTAACCCTGATCTGATTGCAAAATCCTAATGTTTAGCCACGGACAATATACTGCCTCAGTAGATAGTCCTTTGTGGCTGGAATATTGGCCAATAGCAAGAAGTAATACTACTGAAAATTTAATATTATAACTATCACCTGCCTCCAAGGAGTATTTTCAGTGTAAAGGTACTAGGCAAATCACGTTTATCTGACTTGATCCCCACCACAGTTGTGTAAGTATCATTAATCTCATTTTAAGATGAGTAAACTGAGAGAGTAACTAACTTGATGAAAGGGTGTTAAGGGAGCAGTAGATCTGAATCAGTATCAGTGACCTCAACCATTACATTGTATTGCTTCCTAAGACTGGGACCAGATGACTCCTGTAGCTAACGTGGAAATATTAAGGTTTGTGATCTGGGAGATGATATGGCTTGATCTGGGCTTTTGAATGATTAACCTGGAACTGGCATTGGATAGATTATATTGATAGAATGGAAAATCAGAAGAGAGAGAGCAGTTTTAGGACCTACTGCAAGAGTCCATGTAAGAGGTCCTATCCAGGTGAGATGTGGGGTCCAGGTAATTGGTCCTGAAAGCTGAAAGTGCAATAGAGACCCCTGGGAGGAGAGACAGGAAGCATACAGTATTGGGTCTATGAATGATAAGGGCGGCTCTTTGGTGCCTTGAAATCTGGATCGCTTGCTAGAGAGAGAGGCTGCCTTTAGTGAATCTACTGGCCCTTGAGCTAGGAGCTATTTAGTATGGAGAGAACCTGGAGCTGTGATTACCAGACACTGGGTTGCAGCTGCAGCCACCCAGAATTAGCCTGGCCAGATGGTGATGGGTAACTGGCTGTTCTCCATGGACCTCAAGAGAGAACACAACAAATATCACAAGTGAGAGGCGCATGGCTTCCCTGGACTCAGGCAACCTGCATTGTGTGTTTCTGATTCTCTCAAGGTATTTTCTTCCCATTTTATCTCAGTTATATGAACTCAGATTGATAATGGTGAAGAATGCTTTATACAAATCAGATTTTCTTTTAATGAGGCCATCTGTTAGATTGTCTGGATTTGTATATCCTGATAGCCAAAAAGTCCTCCCAGCAGGTAAGAAGCTGAAAAATTCTCTGCTTGTACAGTATTAGTAAAAACTATTTATAGCATGGCAGAACAGCCACTGCAATTACAACTTAATTCTGGGGAGAGACAGGATGTTAATTAGATCTCTCAGATAATAGTAATGCCCACTGACTAGTACCAGGCATTTTTTTCACATGTAAAAGGTATGAATTCTCAGCATGAATCACTTGGGGTATACAAGAAACATAACTTAACAGTTTCTTTAATAAAATAATTTGAGCCCACAATCTACCTAGTGATCAGAACATCATCCACATACTTTGAAGAAAGGTGTGATTCCGAAATGTGTTAGTCAAGCCAGGTTTGGAATTCAATCATGTTCAGAATCACCCTTCCTCCAGTGTATTCCTCCCTTTGACCCGGGGAAGGAGAGCTTACTAAAGTGCCAACCTGGTGACAGTAAGGAGTGGGTGTCCACTTCTCTGTCTGGACCTGCAGGCCCTCTGGTAGCCTCCTACACTCAGTGTAAATTCATTTAATTAGATCTTTATAAACCTGCAAATAGAGACCAGTTAATCTGCCAGTTCTGACTGGTCCCCATTAGACTCCTGGCTCAGATAACCTGGTGAGGTGAAGCTCAATCCTCCCGTTATTCCCAGTGGAAACTATCTACACAGTGGGTGTCTGACACTTAGCTCCTTGTGCCTGTAACAGGACCTGGTACAGGTCCATTTATCTCTCCTCCTCAGCCAACTTTCACTTCCCCCTTAAGACCCAGGGGAAATTTTGCAGGTCCCATCCTCACAACACTTTAGGGCTCTGGAGGTCTTGGGACTATAAGAGGAGATTCATTTCGTCTCCATACCCCTGTGTGTCTGAGATGGAACCAGAAGATGAGAAATTGTCATTTTTATTCATTGGTCCACTTCTGAGGACTCCAGCCCCAGGACAAATGATGACCCATGTCTCCCCACCTGAATGGGGCTGAGGCAGGGAGAGTAAAAGAAGAGATTGGTAAAGACCTCAAATTATGATTCTGCCACACATGGGTGATCTCTAATCTCCACAGCACCTCTTGGTCATGGAAACAATGACTTTAATGAGAAAAATGAGGCCTTGAAAAGTTAAGGGACATGTTAGAGGTCCCACTAAAGCCAGCAGCGGTGCAGGAGTTTGGACAGAGCTGTTTGACTGCAAACGGTGAGCTCTTACCCATCACTCTCCAGGTAGTAGAGGCAGAGGCTGGCTTATGTTAATCACATAGAACTTATTTCTCAGGGTATGTATTTGGGACTGTTGTATGAACCAAATTAGCTTGTGATGGAATGACTTTATTCTTCCATTATCAGCTATCAGGAGCAATAGTTAAGCCATGTCAGTGTTGTGAAAGTCTCCTTCATACAAATGGGACTATGCTGGGATTCCAAAGGACATCACCATTTCTTGTGGATTAAAAGGAACTTCAGAAGGTCACTGGTTGGGATTTTACTTTGTTTACTCCAGATCACCGAGTGGCCAGTCTTGTCCCAAAGGTGATATCCTGTCATGATGAAACTGAAAGCCTGGAAGCCTAGATTCGGGTCCTTGGTCTTCACCTTCCCACAGTGATGCCCTGATACCCGTGTCTTCTTCATCCCCCATTGGTGTCTCTCTGTTAAATAGCACCAAGAAAGGGAGTTGTGGTTGTTAATAACTTGGAGATCTTCAGAAGAAAGCAGAAGTCCATGTCAAGAATTGGACTCAGTAACTCATGGAAGTAATTGAAGGGTTGTGCCTGTACTCTTGCTAATTAAGTTTACATTGGGCTGGTTTTAGGATGTGTAATATGGAAATATCTTGGATTTAAATGACCATCAGATCCATTTCCCCACTCCTAACTTTTACCAAAATTAGTAGTGATGTTTTCTCAATCCATTAGAAGACTAAATCCCTTCTAGAAATAAAATGAACCACTGACATTTTATTTTTAGCATTTTGTTTTCTTTTTCAGTGACGATATATATTAATTACTAGCTATGTTAAAGTTGCAGTCATTTGTGCAAATTGGGAGGGGGAAAATAGCCACTGACTATGACGAATGGAGATGAATATACACACTATAAAAGGAAATGTGCCTCCACCAAAATGACTAAAATGAACAAAACAATACTACGTGATAACAAGGTTATAGAAGAATGAAGTGATTACAAGGTTATAGAAGAATGAAAGCTTTCTTACACTGCTGGTTGGGGATGTCAGTGGATGTGACTTTGGATAACTATTTAGTAGTACCTACTAAAGTAAATATATATGTAGGTTCATGTGGAATATATGTAGGTATATCATATATATGCAGTATGTAATTGTATATAATATACATTATATACAGTAATATTATATATTATTATATATAATGTAACTTATATGGCCAAGCAGTTCTTAAGTATGTGTTCCCCAAAAGATACAAATAAATATGTTCATAACAGACTATTTGTAAAACCACACATGTTCATCAGTAGCATGATAGGCACATCCATTGTGGTGTATTTATACACTGAACTACTTACAGCAAGAAGAATGATCAGACTATGAGTTCACACAACATGGATGAATTTCACACAAAAAATAAAAAGAAACTAGATACAGAAGAGAATATAGTCGGTAATTCAATTTTAAAAATGATCTACGGTCTTGGAAGTCAAGACAATAGCTAAGTTTGCTGGGAAGAGGGTAGGATGGGACTTCTGGGGTTCTGATAATATTCTTTTTGTTGATCTAGGAACTGAGTCGATAGATGTGTTCACTCTGTAAAAATTCATTGAGCTCTTTTGCACTTTTCTGTATGTAATAGGTCAAGAAATTTGCTTTGCAAAGGGCAGTGTGTGAAAAGGACCAGGAGAGGCCCAGATGGAAAAAGCAGGGCAAACTAAATATTGTTAACAAATGAATAAGATATAAATTGTGAAATTTTATTCAAACATAGACTGTCACATATGCTGAATCTAAAATAGATTTTCATGGGCCCATCACTAGGTGTTAGCATTACTTTTACAGAAGTCTACAAATTTCATATCTGTCGTAAGACCAGATATATCATTCAAGATGTTCAATACTAAGCCATAAAAAATATACATACCCTCAGAAAAACTGTGATAGAAGCAGAGAGATCCTTCTCACGTTTCCCTTTATCCCCAGGCTCTAGAAGCTCAGAGCTGTCCTCTCCCTCTTTGGGTCTGTCCAGATTCTTTTATTCAGGCAGCACATTTCACTACAATTAGGTGACCCGTTTAGCATTCCTAGCCTGAGTCAGCCCATTTCATATCAAATGAAACTGGTCTATATTTAAAAGGAGGAATTCATAATGTACCAGCATGATCTAAAAACTTAATCACTGGGTTGAGAGCTCCCGGCCCCAGTTCCCCTAACATGCCTGTTCTCTCTGGCTTTGACTCACAATCATGTGTTTTTTAAATGGACAAGAGGATGAGCATAAAAGCAAAATTGCTGGTGACTAAGAATAGTAGCCAGCAGTCCTGGGAAGAATGAAATGCTCTAGGGCTGAGCAGGAAAACTGTGGAGGCTTGTGCACTGTGGTCATGCAAACCAGCATATGACCGGAGGATGGATGTGACCTCTGAAGAACTGAATTCCCGAGAGCTGGTGTCTGAATCCACTAGGATTAAATAAACCTGCCACGTTTGTTAGTGGCTTGTGTGTAGACACGAGTATTGGATGGCTTTACTTTTTTTCTGCCTTTTACTTAATATAATGTCCAGGAGAGGCCAGGACCTTTTTTTCCAAATTTACTGTCATATCTCCAACATTCGTCAAATAAGATGCACTATAGTACCTGCACATTATATTTCTTATTTGAATGATTTGAATACAGTCTGTAAGTCACATCCAACCTGCAGATGATCCCAGTTCTGGAAACTAGGGCCAGTCCTCAAGGTCCTTAGTGCGAAAGTAATAATTATTATCAATGATCCTAGAAAAATACACTGCCTGTTCAAGCAAATAAATGAAAGACTTGGACGATTCAGCACCCTGGCTCCAGAGCTCTCAATTCATAGTTGAGGGGTTTTTTAATATTAAAAATAATAGCTAATAATAATGGAAAGCTCACTATGTATCAGCCACTAACCGTTTAACCTACATTATAATTTAATTTTCACAATAACCCAAAGAGGTAACTACTCTTCTTAGGCCTATTTTACAGGTGAGACAACTGAAGCACAGAGGGGTAACTTGCCTAAAATGGCACAGCCATTTAGTGGTCAAGTCAGTATTTGAACCCAGGATCTAAAATAGATAAATATATCTAACAGTCTAATCCTTTAACCAACCTGCTCTGCTAACCTTTAGGAAGTCATCATGATGCTGTAATTTGCTAACCTGCTAACCAAGTCATCATGATGTTGTAATTTGGAAGAAAATGGAATGAATTTGTTCTTAATACAAATTATTTCTTGAATCAGACCAAATCTCTAAATGTAATGCAACACATTTCTTGAGGAGAGGACTGTACTTCCTAATGACTAGTAAGGTTGATTACAAGTCTTAAGACCATCCTGGTTTACACCTGGGGCCTGGAACAGTTCACAGTATTCCTTTTCACTCACTAAAGTGTCTCGGGACATTAAACTATATGGTTACCCTATGAACATATTTGTCTTTGCCAAAGATGTCCAGACTTCTCAATTAAAGATCAGGTGTCTAGAATCTATGAAGGATGAGACCAATTTCTTCATCTGACCCGGGACTTTCAGGATTAAGACCAAGCTGCAGCTTGACTAGAAACAAGCTGTCCAGGCACCTCTGGGTTTTACCCACGAAGGGGATCCTTGGTTGGCCAAGCAGCCCCCTCTCTTACCTTCCCCTTATTAGAGCAGGGAAGTAACAGCACAGCCTTGAAATCAGATGGCCTGCAGGGGGCCATGTAACACCTTGTTCCCAGGGCTATGGGCATCTGGGCAGAGATTTTAGCATCAGTTTGGGCTGGCTGAGCTGAGAGAATCCTGTGATCTGACACGTGTCAGGTCAGCTGTGCCTGGTGTTGTCAGGAAGCTCAATGACCCTTTTTGGCCTTTAAAGTGCTTCTCAGCCCTCAGGAGCCTTTTATCCAGCCCACGTACCGTACAGAAAAGCAGTCCTGGGGCCCTGTCAGTCCTTGGTGGTGGGACTGGTCAGTCTCCTCCAGGTCCTTTGCGTGCATTCTTCTGAAACACATGACTTCAGGAACAGACCTCTACATAAGAATTAAATGCCCCTCATGGGAATAGTGAGGACTCTTCTAATTGTGAGTGTTAAAAACATTCCTCGGGCCTCCCTGGTGGCGCAGTTGTTGAGAGTCCGCCTGCCAATGCAGGGGATACGGGTTCGTGCCCCGGTCTGGGAGGATCCCATATGCCGCGGAGCGGCTGGGCCCGTGAGCCATGGCCGCTGGGCCTGCGCGTCCGGAGCCTGTGCTCCGCAACGGGAGAGGCCACAACAGTGAGAGGCCCGCATACCGCAAAAAAAAAAAAAAAAAAAAAAAACATTCCTCAACTGGCTTAGGCAAAACAAACAAACAGACAAATAAAAAAATCCTTTAAAATCTGGGTTCAGATTCCTGCATGAGATATAGCCAGTTCCAGGATTTCAAATTATGTCTTTGGGATCTGTCTTTCTCCATCTCTTGGCTGTTCTTCCCTGTATTTGTAGACAGTCTCAACACACGCAGCCACAATGATCACAACCAGGTCCAAGCTTCCATAATTCTTCATGCTTGAGACCTCAGAAAAAGAGACCACTGCTCTCTGTGTGCATTTCAGCCCTTAGATAAATGATCTAACCAAACAAGAGACAAAAGAGGAGACAGTGAACACTTAAAAAGTGTTTTTATATGCTAGTCACAGTTTAATACTTTATTCACATGTATTAGTTCACTTAATCTCTCCGTGAGCTGTAGGAAAGAAAAATTATTAGTAGTATTACTATCTCTATTTTACAGATAAGGAAACTGAAGTACAAACAGATTAATTTGTTCAAGGTCATATAGCTTGTAATTGGTGAGTTGATTTTTAAAAAGTTTTATTGAAGTATAGTTGATTTACAATGTGTTAATTTCTTCTGTACAGCAAAGTGACTCAGTTATACATATATATATATTATTTTTCATATTCTTTTCCATTATGGTTTGTCACAGGATATTGAATATAGTTCCCTGTGCTATACAGTAGAACCTTGTTTTTTATCCATCCTATATATAATAGTTTGCTTCTGCTAATCCCAAACTCCCGTTCCTTCCCTCCCCTCCCCTCCCTCCCTGTTGGCAACCACAAATCTGTTCTTTATGTCTGTGAATCTGTTTTTGTTTCATACATATGTTGATTTGTACTATATTTTAGATTCCACATATAAGTGATATCATATGATATTTGTCTTTCTCTTTCTGACTTATTAATACTTCGCTTAGTATGACAATCTCTAGGTCCATCCATGTTGCTGCAAATGGCATTATTTCATTCTTTTTGATGGCTGAGTAGTATTCCATTGTATATATGTACCACATCTTCTTTAGGTGAGCTGATATTTGAACCCAGGGAGTCTAACTATGGATATCCCACTGTACCATAGAGGCATATAATGGATAGCTCCACCAGATGAGGAAGAAACAGTTTTCTAAAATAAAACTTTCTTTTCAGATAAGAAAACTAACAATAATAGAGGTCACTAACATTGTCCAATAGACCTAAATCATACGTGTACAGGTCACTGAACCCTCCAATTCTTCATCCTCATTATAAGGAAAGTATTGGTTTAGTTGAGGATCTGAAATATACAACACACATACCACAACCACCATTATACCCATTCTATTCCCCTGGCAGACATTGCTAATCTATCATCACATTATTTGTCCCTTAAATCTGGATGCAGCCTTAGGATCCTTCTCCACACACTAATCCAGGGAGGCTTGCTAATTGGACAGAGTTTACAAGTGAAAATGAAACCTGTTGCCATTCTAGGATTAAAAGATCGCTAAAGACATTTCCAAGGCTAATGTTTCAGAATTCTTCTGAGGCAGCTGAGGCAGTCAGAAAGCATAATTACAAAGCATAATCACAAGAGTTTATTAGTTGCTATGAGCAAGTGTACTTCTAAGAATCCTTCAAGAATTCTCTAACCGATTATCCAGTTCATCCTGCCAAACTGTTTGGTTTGTTCCATCCTTTTTCCTCCTCTTCTAATAAGAACAGAAATAGTGATCACATACCATAAACCCCTCTTCTTATATGTTCATGTACATTTGCATCCACTCTCTGAAGTGCATTCCATTAGAACTCCTGAGACAAACCAGCAGTCTTGAAGGGGTCTAGGGCTCCATTATAAACCCAGGTACATACTTTGACCTGGGGAGCTTGAAATAAATTCTTTACAGGGCCTGAACCTGTTCTCAGAAGCTCTGGGTAGTACACTCTCCCACTTCCTTTATGAGAAAATGGAAACTCAGAGAGTTCAAGAGACTTTTCTCAAGTTACACAACTGGAAGTAACAGAATTGGGTCCTGGATCTCAGGCTTCTAACAACAAATCTACAAATAGATACTGAGCTTTTCCAGTCCAGGTTGTGTGTTCAAACTTAGAAGCTGAGGGTTTGAAAGAGGCTCAAGCCAGTGTTTCTATCTGGCATGTACTTTCTAATTGGCGAGATAGGACGAATAAAGAACACTGATGAGGTAACAAGTAGGTGCTCTATGAATCCTGAAATTACCTTTAGCTTGTGGGCAATCTTGAGGGCTTTGCTTTCATCCTCTCCGGGCTGTGTTCTCTTTCAAATGATATCTAGCATATAGATCTAGAATAAAAAGTTCCAAACCAAGCAAGTGAGGAAGGGAATAAGATGGCTGAGTCTTCTAATAGGACTTCCTGGAGTCTCATGCCTCCTTGCCTTGGAAACTTGAGGCTTGTGGTTCCCAGGGCATGGCTTTCTCTTTGCTCATGTCTCTGGCTCATCCTTTACATGAAGCTCCAACCTCCCTTCAGCAGGAAAGTGTTCCCTGATGGCCACCTCCCACTCCTGCCCTCAAATTTGGTCCCCTTTATTGCCTGTGTGGCTCTGGGCAGCTCGCCTGTGTTAGGCTCACCAAGTAACCAATCATTTAATGATTGTTTCTCACCCTGGAGTGTAGACTCCACGAGGGTCAAAATATGTCTGTCCCTTCTCCTGTTGGATCCCCAGGATTTAGTTCAGTACTTTGCTCAGAGTACCCCTTCAATATATTTATTGGAGGAAGAAAGAAGGGAAGGAGGATGCAAGAGAAAAGAAGAGTATACAACTTACGGTCTTAACCTTAATAATAATTACGAAAATGAGACTAACATTTATTGATCCCTTATGATGTCCCAGGCTGCTTCTCTCATTTCCCTCAGATGTAGGTTTCATCATTCCTATTTTATAAATAAGAGATCAAAGCCCAGAAAGGTTTCATAACTCACCTAAAATCACTCTGCTATCAGGTGATGCATAGAGGATGTATCACCTCAGTCTGTCTGACTCCAAGGTTCTTCCTGGAGTCTGTATCATTCACGAGCAGAGTTTCTTACCATTGGCTCTATTGACATTTGGGGCCGCATAATCCTTTATTGTTGGGACTCCCTTGTGCCCTGTAGGATGTTTAGCAGCATCCCTGGCCTCGACTCATAGATGCTAGTTGCACCTTCCCCTACCACCATTTCCAAAAATGTTTCTAGACAGAGCCAATGTCCCCTGGGAGACAAAATCATCCCTGGCTGAGAACCACTGTCATAGAGTAATAAGCCACATCCTAAAAACAGCAGATTGAAATTCATACTTCCTCAAGAACAGGCTTTTTCCTCATCCTTATGTTTATCTTAACCTTCCTTTGCTGAATTCAAATTAAGGAAACTTTCAAATCTGGTGAACTCTTCATTGGTTACACTCTCTCTTTGGACTTTTCAGAAACTTGACAAGTAGAAAGTTCCTACTGTCCTCAGCTCAGCCTGGTGTCATCTTTGAATCAGACAGCAAAACAATAGCCTCAATTTCAAGGGAAGCCAAGCACTCAAGTAATGGCTCAGACTGAAGGAGGAATTTCTGATTTGCTATCAGATTACCTCTTTTTCGTTCATGGCAGTCACTAGTCCAAAGACAATTAATTATAAAATTTAATCTGCAACTAAATTTTGTCTTTTCCAGCTAACTCATTTTTATATGTTTATTCACATTCAGTGCTAAGGGGAATTGTTTTAAAAGCTGAAATGTTTCACTGAAAGATTTTCTAAACAAACTATTTAAAGAATGAAGCAGTGGTCTGTATTAACAGAGAAATTGGTGACACCTGGTGGTGGACTCTGTTAAAGCTTCTTAGAGTTTAAACAGGGTTACTATTATTTTTTTAAAAAAGAATAATCTGTGCTATTTCAGTCACGTACTATAAAGTATTTTTGGCTCACAGCTGTTTTAATGAGCAGGGCAGGAGTATATAATTACAAACGGTTTTGCAGTGGAGTTCAGAATAGCTAATACATCTTTTCTTCTGGCATGTAAGAGCCTCGTGCAGGCGGAACGGGGTCAGAGGCAATCCATATGCTTATAAGACCTCCATCAGGAATTGGCTTTGACTCTTAGAATCAGAAAGTTAACCTTGGGTGACTGTAAAATGTGGCCCACCTGGAAAGGGTATGGCTTGGACAAGGTTGCTACAAGGGAGAGTCTGGTGAGATGGGAGATGACTGCTGTTTGCCTGGTGTGGCAAAGGATATAGTCAAGAGACACCAGGTAGGTACACATAACAGCCATTGTCACGGCTACCTTTCATTAGCTCCTCTGCTAAAGTTTGGACTGAGTTGTCTCAGTGGAGAGTGTGTGTGTGTGTGTGTCTAGGCAGATGATGGTGTTTAGAGGCCCCTTCACTAGTCACAGGCACTCAGAGTGAAAGCTGGGTACCTCAGAGGAAAATGTGTCTCTTGCTTTTACAAACCCATTGTGCAGATTTTGAATCCTGGGCTGATTCATAATTGCTATTTCCCTGCAGTCACTCCTGACCCAGCCTCTTGCTAATGAGTGTTTCCTTTGCTTCCTTGTAGCTGCTGAAATTAGTTCCACTAGGAGATGCCTAGAAATCATGCTACTGGAAGACAGTTTAATTCTGGAACAGGGACTGAGCCCCCAAAATGGGCCCTGCACTAACATCTGGAATATAAAACCAACTGAGTATTAGGCCTGTACTCGGGGGTACAAAGTCAAGGGGAAACAGTGGTCACGTCAGTGTTGGGTTTGGTGCTATGTAGACAGAGCACCAAGTGCAAGTGGGCATGAAGGAGGGCTGGGCCACTAGAACCCACCAGATCTGGAAGTCCACGAGCTTCCCACCTTCCTTCAGTTTGGTTGACCCAGTGCCCTAGGAGTGGTCATGCCTTTGGAAAACTGTTCATCTGAGGGCTTCTTCTGAGCTCAGTAGCCTTAACTCACGTGTTCTCTTGATTAACAAAACTCTCTCACCCCCCTGGCCTTGTACGTTCTGTCCGGGCCATTGTTCTCTGCAGACCCTTCTGCTTGCCTGTCTCCTATCTTTTTTAAAGGCCACTTTCCTGGCTGCACTCAGGTTCACAGTAGCTTCCTTTTTTATGTCTCATTTATCAACAAATAGAAATACTGGAAACAACCTAAATGTCTGACCATTAGAATTTGGTTAAATATATCATGGGATGATAAGCAATAGCAAAAAGTGATGACATATAAAGTTGCTTAAAAATATATTCATAATATTTAGTTAAGCAAAAAATTAGATTATAAAAGAGTATGTGTAACATATTCCAGTGGCCACTGCCACAGATTGCTGCTTTAGGATGAAACTAGAAATTGTCCCAAGAAAGTACTGAGTGAAGAAAGGGGGTGGAGGGGTAGAGATCATACATAACAGGATTCCAAATACGTAAAATACACATATACACATACTACATGGAGTAAAAGACCAATGAAATATTCACCAAAATGTTAACAGTGATCACCTCTGGGTATTCATAAACCTTTAATATTTTATAACCTAAAAACTTTATTTTTAAATCTAGCCTCAAGGCAATCCAATGGAGAAAGGATAGTCTTTTCAACAAATAGTGCTTGAACAACTGGACATTTATTAAAAATAAATAAAACTAGACACTGACTTATGGCTTTCACAAAATTCAAGTCAAAATGGATCAGAGACCTAAATGTAAGATCAAAATTATATAACTTCTAAAAGAGGACATAGGAGGAAGTCTAGATGACCCTGGGTTTAGTGATGACTTTTTAGATACAACACCAAAAATATGGTCTATGAAAGAAAAAAAATTGAAAATTCGACTTTATTAATTTTAAAAACTTCTCCTCTGGGAAGGGTACTGTTAAGAAAATGAAGTCACAGACTGGGAGAAAAATTTGTGGAACACATATCTGATAAAGGCCTACTAACCAAGATATATATATATATATTTTTTAAATCTTGAAACAACAATAACAGAACAGTGAAAGACTGTATAGACACCTAGCTTAGGAAGACTGTAAATGGAAAATGCGCATATGAAAAGATGCTCAACATCAGATGTCATTAGAGAATTGCAAATTAAAACAACAATGAGATACCACTACATGCCTGTTAGATTGGCTAAAATGCAAAACAGTGACAACACCAAATGCTGGTGAGGATGTGGAGCAACAGGAACTCTCATTCATTGATGGTAGGAATGCAAAATTCTACAGCCACTGTGGAAGGCAGTCTCTACTTATAGTCTCTATTCTGGAAGGCAGTTTGTCAGTTTCTTACACAGCTAAACCTAGCCCACTATATGATGAAGCAAGTGTGCCCTAGATATTTACCCACATGAGTTGAAAACTTATGTATACACAAAACATGGCCCACAAATGTTTACAGCAGCCTTATTCACAATTGCCAAATACTGGAAGCAACCAAGATATCCTTCAATAGTTGGATGGATAAACAAACTGTGGTCCCTCTGAACACTGAAATATTATTCAACAATAAAAAGAAATGAGCTATCAAACCACAAAAGACATGGAAGAACCTTAAACATATATTGCTAAGTGAAAAAAGCTGGTCTGAAGAGGCTACATACTGTGTGATTCCAATTATATGACATTTTAGGGAAGGCAAAACTGTAGAGATAGTAAAATGATCAGTGGTTGCCAGGGCTTCGGGAGGGATGAATAGGTGAAGCTTCAGGGATGTTTAGGGCAGTGAAACTATTCTGTGTGATACCATAATGGTGTATACATGACATCCTGCATTTGACAAAACCCATAGAATATATATCACAAAGAGTGAGCCCTAGTGTGAAGTATGGACTTTAGTTAATAATATTGTATCAGTATTGGTTTCCCAGTTGTAACAAATGTCCACATCAATGCAAGATGTTAATAATAGGGGAGATGTGTTTTATGGTGGAGGGGGGCAGTGGAGAGAGGGAACGTATGGGAATTATCTGTTCAATTTTTATGTAAACCTAAAACTGCTCTGAGAAATAAAACTCTATTCATTTTTTTAGAAAGGAATACGGCCTCCAATAAACCCTTTGAAAACTCTCTTCTGACATTTGGCTCTGTGGCATACCAGTCTGGCTTCTAACCCACTCACATTCATGAGACGGCAAGTCATAAGCGGGAGGAAGTCTAGATGTCTAGTTCCCTCAAAATACCAAAGAACGCACCTGGCGGTGGGGGCATCTGGCTTTCTTGGTCATCCCTTCTCTTCTTTTTTGAACATCTTCAAACAACAAATCAAGTTGATTACAGTAGAGTAAACCTCCCGGTAGGAGATCTGTCTGAAAAGCCTTCTCAGACGCCTTCTCAATGTTTTTCAGAGGCTCCAAATTCAAGCTTATCTCTGCCAATAGCCTGATGTGTAAGAACCATTAGAGAACCATGGCCCAGATCCTAATCTAAGAGTTACATACACACAGGAGTAGGGTTATTAATTCCATTTTTACCTGAGAAAAATTGCAGCTCAAGGAGTCTGAGTAGTTTGCCCAAAAGGGCACGTAGCTGGTGAACACACATAGTGACACTGCAGGGACCAGTGATCATCGTCTCTGCTCTGTTCAGACAGGCTTCCCAGAGGCAGGGACATCTCAGAATCCAGCAGTCCCACCACATGCCAACTCGTTTTCTGGCTTCACTTGCCTCCTTCAACTCTTACTTTGCATTGCACCTCCATCACTGTCCAAAGTGGGATGACCACGCCAGTGAACGTTAGGGTACCCTCCCTTCTCCCCCAGTCGAGACACTACTGATGATTTAAGGTCAGGCAGACAGTCCCTTTTCTAGAATCCTTGGCTCATGCTTTGGCTTTTAATTCCCTGAAGACGATGACTTTTCTTGGCTTCATCTCTGTTATCTGGTACACTGCCAGGTACTTGGGTAGCACTCAATAAACTTCTATCGGATGAATAAGTGAATGAATGGAATAATACCTCTATCATAGTCATTTCATGCTAACATGTTGTCACTGTCGTTTATTAAGCACATTTTTATGAAGCACCTACTAAATTCCAGGGAGCCATGATGGGGATACAGCAGTGAACACGACAGGCAATGTCCCTGCTCATGTGGTGCTTGTTTTCTACTGGGAAGAGACAGAGAGTAAGCACATAAACAAATTTTGTAGTGCATTTAATTTTTTAATTGAATTTTTGTTGAGATAATTGTAGATTCACATGCAAGTGTAAGAAATGTGACAGTGCAGGACCCATATTGGGGGCTCAATTCCTGTTCCAGAATTAAACTGTCTTCCAACAGCAACATCATAGTACAAAATCACAACCAGGATAATGACATTGATACAGTCCACCTTCTTTTTAAGACTTCCTCAGTTTTACTTGTACTTGTGTGTGTGTGTGTGTGTGTGTGTGTGTGGCTATGTCTATACATCTGTATGATTTTATCATGTGCAGGCTCATGTATCCTCCACCACAGTCAAGACAGAAAAGGATCAAGGATCTCTTGTGTTGCCTTTATAACCATATTCACTTCCCTTTCCCATCTTGTCCTGAACCCCTGGCAACCAGTGATCTGTTCTCTTTTTCTGTAATTTTTTCTTTTTTAAGAATGTTATATAAATGGACTCTTTCAGTATGTAACCTTTGGGGTCTGGCTTTCTTCACTCAGGGTAATTCCCTTCAGATTGATCCAGGTTGTTCTGTGTATCAATATTTAGTCCTTTTAATTGCTGAGTAGTAGTCCATGGTATAGGTGGAGCCCAGTTTGTCTAAGAATTCACTCACTGAAGAATATCTAGGCTGGTTTTGGTTCATGGCTGTTAGGAATGCACATTTGTGTATAGGTTTTGTGTGACTGTAAGTTTTTTTCCTCTCAATATTTTATTATAAAATGTTTCAAACATAAGGCAAGATTGAAATAATTTCAGTGAACACCTATATACCCACTACTCAGATTCTATCATTAATTTTTTAATTAATAGGCTTTAATTTTTAAAGCAGTACTTGGTTTACAGAACGGTTGACCAGATAGTGTAGAGGGTTTCCATATACCCGTCCTCCTCTTATACAGTTTCCCCTATTATTTATATCTTGCATTCATGTGGTAATTTGTTACAATTAATAAACCAATATTGATAGATTATTATTAACTAAAGTCCATAGTTTACATTAGGTTTTCACTCTGTATCATAGTCTTATGAGTTTTGTCAAACACACAGTGTCGTGTATACACCTTTACTGTATCATACAAAATAGTTTCAGCACCCTAAAAATCCTCTGCGCTCTGCCAATTCATCCCTCCCTTCATCCCCGCTGGGATCCCTGACAACCGCCAATCTTTTTACCATCTCTGAAATTATACAATATGTGGCCTCTCAGACTGGCTTCTTTCACTTCCCAATGTACATTTAAGGTTCTTCCATGTCTTTCATGGCTTGAGAGCTCCTTTCTTTTTATTGCTGAATAATATTCCATTGTTGGCAGTACCCCAGTTTGTTTATCCGTTCAACTATTGAAGGATATCCTGGTTGCTTTCAGTTTCTGGCAATTATCAATAAGACTGCTATAAACATTTGTGGGCAGTTTTTGTGTGAATGTATGCTTCAACTCATTGGAGTGAGTACTGGGGACACAATTTCTGGATTGGATCGTAGACCGGGTTCAGCTTTGTGGGAAACTGCCCAACTGTGTTCTAGAATGATTGTACCATTTTGTATTCCCACCATCAGTGAACGAGAGTTCCTGTTGCTCCACATCCTCATCAGCATTTGGTGTTGGGAGTGTTTGAATTTTAACCACTCATTGATGTGGTATCTCATGGCTTTAATTTGCAATTCCCTAATGACATTTCATGTTGAGCATCTTTTCATATGCTTTTTTTTTTTTTTGCTGTCTGTAAGATATCTGTTCAGACCTTTTACCCAGTTTTAATTGGGTTGTTTGGTTTTTTTATTGTTGAGTTTTCAGAGTTCTTTATATATCTTGGATACAAGTTCTTTATCAGACAGTGTTTTGCAAATATGTTCTCCTATTCTGTGGCATGCCTCTTCATTTTATTAACAGTGTCTTTTATAGAGCAAAAGTTTTTAACTTTTAATGAAGCCCAATTTATCAATTATTTTCTTTCCTGCATTGTGTTTTTAGTGTTGTATCTAAGAAGTTTTTACCAAATCCAAATCAACTAGATCTTCTCTTGTCATCTTCTAGAAATATTATAGTTTTGCATTTTATATTGAGATGTGTGATTCACTCAAGTTAATTTTATGAAACTTGTAAGGTCCATGTTTAGAGTTTTTTTTTTTTTTTGCATGGAAGTAAGTACTTGCTCCAGCACCATTTGTTGAAAACACTGTTCTTTCTTCATTGAATTGCCTTTGTTCCTTTGTCAAAATCAATTGACTGTATTGATGCAGGTCTATTTCTGGGCTCTCTGATCAGTTCCATTGGTCTAGTCATCTATTCTTTCTCCTATACCGCATTGTATTGATTATTGTAGATGTTCTTTACCAACCTGAAGAAGTTCCTCTTTAGTCCTAGTTTGCCTGGCGTTTTTAATCATGAATGGCTGTTGGATTTTGTCAAGTGATTGATATGATTGTACAATTTTATTTGTTTAGTTTGTTGATGTGGTGAGTCACATTGATTGATGAGTGATGAGTCATATTTGCATACCTAGGATAAATTTTAGGTACATACTTGGTCATGACCAGTGACCAAGTAGTGACCAGGTATACACTTAGTCATGGTATATAATTATTTATCAACACTGTTGGACAAAGTTTGCTAATGTTTTGTTGAAGATTTTATGCATAAATTCATGAGAGATATTGGTCTGCAGTTTTTAATTCTGTGATGTCTTTGTCAGGGTGATGCTGGCCTCATAAAATGAATTGAAAAGTGTTCCCTTCTCTTCTATTTTCTGGAAGAGATGGTGTAAAATTGGTGTTAGTTATTTTTTAAATGTTTGGTAGAATTTCTAGTGAAACCTTCTGGGATGAGGATTTCTTTATTGGAAGTTCTTTAATTATAAATTCAATTTCTTTAATGGCTATAGCATTATCCAGGTCATTTATTTCATGTTGATTGAGTTTTGGTAGTTTATTGTTTTGGAGAATTGGTCCATTTCTTCTAAGCTGTAGAATTTATGAGTATAAAGTTATTTGTCATATTCCCTTATTATTCTTTTACACATGCTTTTAAATAATAAGTGTTGGGCTTCCCTGGTGGCACAGTGGTTGAGAGTCTGCCTGCCGATGCAGGGAACGTGGGTTCGTGCCCCAGTCTGGGAGGATCCCACATGCCGCAGAGCCGCTGGGCCCGTGAGCCATGGCCGCTGAGCCTGCGCGTCCGGAGCCTGTGCTCCGCAATGGGAGAGGCCACAACAGTGAGAAGCCCACGTACTGCAAAAAAAAATAAATAAATAAATAAAAATAAATAAATAATAAGTGTTATGAATAAAGTAAAACAAGGATGATAAGGAAAGGCCTCTCCAAGGAGGCAATAGGTGAGTTAAGATCTGAAGGAGCCAGCCGTGGATAACTGGAGAAAGCATTACTGGCAGAGAGAGACGTCAGTGCAAAGGCCCAGAGGAGGGGACAAGCTTGGCATGTTTAAGGAAGAGAAAAACAGCCGGAGTAGGAAAAGCTGTAAGAGAGAGGAGGACTGGGGTTAGAGAATGTGGTGGCTTTGGGCCATGGGAAGGACCTTAGATGTTATTGTAGAAGTGGGACATAATTGCATGGTATAAAGCAGGAGAAACCATGCCTGAATTTATATTGATAAAAGATCGTTATGGCTGCTATTTGGGGAATGGATGCTAGGAGAGCCACGAATCAGAAGACAAGTGATGAAGAAAGAGTTGGCAGTTTTCTCTCCAAAAGGATGGTGGCTTGGCTCCGAGGGGTAGCTGGGAAGATGGAGAGTTGGAGCCAGACTGGGAACATGGTTTGAAGATACTGTTTCTATCCCTCTTTGCCCAACTGGCCTGAACTTCTTCTCTTGAGGCTGAGGATTAGCCATACTTTTTGGTTGCTCTTTCAGCACAGTTACTTTTTTTCAGACCATCTAAATTTGAAAAGTTGAAATAAAGTTCAGACCATCAGAAATCATTTCAGCTATATATTTTCTTTCTTCTGTCCAGAAAGACCATAGACTGGGTGGCTTATAAACAACAGAAATTTATTTCTCATAGTTCTGGAGTCTGGGAAGTCCAAGATCAAGGTTGGGGCAGGTTTGGGGTCTGTTTCCTGGCTGATAGAGGACCATCTCCTTGCTCAGTCCTCACATGGCAGAAGAGGTGGGGAAGCTTTCTGGGGTTTCTTTTTAAGGGTATTAATCCCATTTATAACCTCATCACCTCCCAGACCCCACCTCCAAATATTATCACATTGGAAATGAGGATTTAACATGAGTTTTGGGGGGACACAGACATTCAGTCTGCAGTTCAGACCATCTAAATCCCTGAAGTTTAAATAAAGATCAGACAATCAAAAATCAGAGCAACACTATTTTGGCTTTTCTTCTACAGCGTTAACGACCCTAAAATTTTTGTACAGGCTCATAATTCACAGCCTCACGTTAGAGGGTTTCTCAAAAAGGCTTCAGCCGTTTGTTTTCTCAGAGCTTTAGGCCATTGTTCAGTTTTGAGAGATAACAAGAGTACAGTTTAATGTGCTACAGATGTCTGGGACGGTGACTCAGGCTCCTGGCAGAAATCCAAGCCAGGAAACCTGCTGTTGCAATTCGTATTCTTCGTGTCAGTGCCGGAAACAGCTCGAGCTGTAATTGCAGAGTTTATAGTGATGGAAATGCAGCCAAACCCCAAGTGAAGCCTCACAGATGTACATCATTAGGAAAGCTCTCAGCCTCGCTCCTATGCTGTTCAGAGGCGATTCATTTGCAATCAATTTCAAAGATACTGTGGATGGGAAGAAAGTTCTCTCATATTGTCTAGCTCCCTTTGAAATCTGCCCTCCTGACACTTCGATAAAAGGTAATAACCAAACTTCTTGTGTTCAACAGAATTTGCTTATAATAACAAGCTTGGCATAAAAAAAAAAAAGATCCAAAGTATCAGCAGCCCTTTAGACAATGGAATACACCATTTTCCACTGGACGCAATTGTCCAATTGTCTGCAGCCTCTCCCTTTTCCTTACCTATTTTATGATTCATGAGGAGGCAGACACTTGACCTCACAAGTCAGAAAGCCCTGGATCCTCATTTTAGAAGCTCTGCTTTTTTTCCTAACATGAAAGTCCCCCCAAAATTTATTTTGGTCAACTTCAATGCATAAACTTTTTGAAATATAGAGGCAATAGTTAATATGTAATTATAGTATTAAATCTTATCCTATTAATATTTAGATTAATTCCTTCTTTAATGTATTCCAATCCCAGTGGGAAACAGGTGCAGAGTCAAAGAAAATGGTTCACTACAAAGGGAGAATTAATAAGAGTGTAGTTGGTATAGGGGGACCACATGGGGCAGGGCATTTGCCTGGGGTTCGTAGCAGCAGAGAGGTTCTCATCATAAGCCCAGAGAGATGCAGGAAGAAGCACCTGTGGAATCTGGAAAAAGGGAGCTGTCATGAGAGAGTGGTGACCTCCTGGGAGGGGCATAGCCTGGTCGAGGGGCCCTTGCAGGGAACAAGGCTGAGGAATCAATCACTCTCCCCCTCTTCCCCATCCTCTGATCTCTGGCTGGGCTCCTGTTGGCTGAATCCAACCCATAACAGAGCCCAAGGGAGCCCATGGGTGTGGTCTACCTAGGTTATCTCCTGGGGAGAGGATAGGGGAGAGAAAGTTGGGAAGTGGATCTGGAGAGACAAATTCATATGTTTTTAAAAGATTTCTATCCTAAAATATTAATTTTGAAATATTGCCTTTGTCAACTTCATCATTTCCTGAAACTATTTTATTTGAACTCTACTCGTGCATCAATTTTGTTTTCATCACTAGAGCCATCTTTGAGTCACCTAATATGGTTTTATGAGATCTTCACTTTTTAACTATAGAACTTCTAAATCTTTCTATGATTCTATTACTGGAATTTTTTACCCAAGTCACAAACAGACTTTCACATATTATTATTTTTTCATTCTTCTTATAGATAAATTATGTTTATATACTTTGTTATGTAACTACTTACTGTTTTACTTCTAAAAATGATTTTAAGAGGTTATTTTTAATGGTATTTGTTCCTTCTACTTGAGAGGTCTTACTAATAGAAAGTATGAAATATGTATTAAATTTCTTCTCTTTTGACCAATTCTATCAGCTTGCCTTAATAAGTGTACAAAAGTAGGATTGACTGAGGTCACTGCAGAACTGTTGTGCCTTCCCCAAGTGGCAATTGGTGATGGAATACCCTATAATTTGAGAGATTTTGTAATGATATACATGTAAGGCTATTCCTTTTTACTTCAGGAATAATTTTGTGAGGGAAACATTCTCTTGTTCAGACATATGATGCTAAAACTATCTAGATCTTAGTTTCTTCACCTGTAGAATAAGAATAATACTTGTACTTACTTCAGAGAATTACTGAGAGAAATTGAGAGAAGGTAATTAACATAAAACTGAGGACATTCTAAGTACCTAATGTCATTTGGTTTATGTTAATTATTTATAAGGTTTCTCAATGGCCCTAAATAATCCATTTCTTTAAAGAACTATTTTTAAAAAAGGATTTATTTGGCTGCACTGTGTCTTAGTTGTGGCATGCAGGATCTTTTTAGTTGTGGCATGTGGACTCTTAGTTGTGTCATATGGGATCTAGTTCTCTGACCAGGGATGGAACCCTGCATTGGGAGGGTTCTGCATAGGGAGTGCAGAGTCTTAGCCATTGGACCACCAGGGAAGTCCCTAAAGAGCTATCTTAACTGACGATTACTCTAAGTCAGACTAGTAGGTAGTAGATTAAAGGCATGATTCAGCAATAATGAAATGCAAATGTGTGGTTGAAAAACATTTTCATCTGGTTGCTGTGGATAAATTCCAGTATTTCCAGTTTGAATTTCGGCAGGAGGCAGGCTAGTTTCTGGATGATTAGAGATGGTTTATGAAGACCTATTTATCTTCTGCCTGAATTCCACACCTACCAGATTCGTTCTGTAAGTAAACTATTGCTGAATCTACTCGGACCTCTTTCTGTTGGTTTGAGAACTGAAGGACCTTCTGCCCCATTTTAAACAATTCTCTTTGCCCAGTAGGTGGCAGAGCATGGGTGGATCAGCTGTACCTGCCTCAGGTACCAAATGATGCTGTTTTGCCTTGCTTTCGGTATTTGTCTTTTAGTTCCATTCTGGTTCTTTTTCTTGTCTTTCTCTTAAAGGTAAAATGCAAAAAATCGCAATAAGCCATTGAGTTTGTCCAATTATATTTAAGCTAATGAAAGCTTAAACTGTAAGCTGTTCTTAATACCCTGGCATTATATTTCTAAAAGGCAGGTCTTTTTGTAGTCCCTTCATGCAGAAACTGGTAAGAAGAGCTAACATGTCATGATTTTCCATTTCAGTATCCCTTCTACAGCATTGTAGGAAAAGAATCTTAATTATCACATTTACAATTATAATTAGTACTCCAGATATTAAGGAGAAGGGAAAACATGTAGGTTAATCCCCCCCTACACACACACACACACACACACACACACACACTTATTAACTTTTCAGTGGACAGGGAGATTTTTCCTTACAGTAAGGACCTGTATCATCCTAGCTTCTCATGCTCGCTAAATCGCCTACAAGGTCTTTGCTGGGGATGAGAGACAAGGAATAGGGGAGTTCTGTCTTGTTCATTTTTTTGTTTGTTTGTTTGTTTGTTTTTGGCAAATGAGGACGTCAGAGTATACCATGATAGAGGGAGAAAGAAAATCCATATTGCTAAAGTCGTGTGTGTGTGTGTGTGTGTGTGTGTGAGTGAGTGTGTGCATGTATCTGCATGTGCACATGTGCTTTGTGGTGAAGAGGACAGAGATGTTTCACGATTATGTGGAACCTCCCAAAGGCATCAGGCAAAAGGGTAAAGTCAGGTGCCTCAGGGGCCAGGCAGGTCACATGATGCAGGAAGCAGGCTGGCAGTTAGAAAACCATCAATGTGTGAAATAGAAATGACTCTTGCACTCAGTAGTGACATCACAGAAGTGTGCATGTGTGCACATGAGAGACAGACACACTGGGGCAACTTGGAGAGCCCTTGCCTCTTGTGGTTAATAGTTTAACCAGCAATGTGTGGGCTGAACCATGTCTGTAGCCTGGAGCTGCCCCAGAGCCCATCAGAGAGTGATTTCTTGACCTCTTATCAAGGCACAGCTACTCGTGGGCACCTCTTAATCCCTCTTTGTTTCACCAGTGAGGAATTTGACCCCCACTGGGGTTACCGGAGGTCAAATCCTCACTTTCTTGACTATGTGCCTTTTCTGAGGCCCTTTGCTTCCCTCTTGCATATTTTTCCCTCTAGTACTTAATCCTAATTGTTTCTTAGATTGTCCCTCATCTTTGTTGATTTTACAGGAAGACATATGCTCAGTGTCTCATAGGTCAGAATTCTGAGTGATCCACTCACTTGGTCTTGGTGAATTTAACCCTCAGAACAGATAGGCACCGTGAGTACTGCTCGTTTATTTGTTGCAGGTCTTGCTCTTTTCATCTGCTTACTTCATCTGGTTTCAGGGATAAGAGGACACTGTGCCTAATGGGTTTGACAGTTTGAGTTCAAGCTGCAATATGATATACATCCAGTAGAGGGCAGGTGTGCTTTTCAAATCAAGTGTGTGAGTGTGCAGTAGCGGGGAAATCATTTCAGCTGGCTTTCCTCTAAAGCTCCAAGAAGCAAGAATTCTTGCTTATTTGTTGCTTTAAGGAAATTTAGGCCAGGTTTGTCCTAGCTGATAAAGTAGAAGCAGTGGTTTTTTCGCACTTTTAGGCAATAGAGATCAAATTTGGGAGCAGTGGATGATATACTGAGAAATATTAACCGAGACGACAAATTTCTAAAGGTAAATGTGACATTTGGTTTTGTTAATCCCAGGCTAGTTTTTTTTTTTTTAACGTCTTTATTTTGGAGTATAATTGCTTTACAATGGTGTGTTAGTTTCCGCTTTATAACAAAGTGAATCAGTTATACATATACATATGTTCCCATATCTCTTCCCTCTTGTGTCTCCCTCCCACCCTCCCTATCCCAGCCCTCTAGGTGGTCACAAAGCACCGAGCTGATCTCCCTGTGCTATGCGACTGCTTCCCACTAGCTAGCTATTTTACGTTTGGTAGTGTATATATGTCCATGCCACTCTCTCACTTTGTCCCAGCTTGCCCTTCCCCCTCCCCATAGTCTGTCATACAGAGTGAAGTAAGTCAGAAAGAGAAAAACAAATACCATATGCTAACACATATATATGGAATCTAAGGGGAAAAAAAAGGTCATGCAGTACCTAGGGGTAAGACGGGAATAAAGACACAGACCTACTAGAGCATGGACTTGAGGATATCCAGGCTAGTTTAGAGTAATGTCCTATGTGGCATAGTGTTCAAAGATTATCTAATATTCATGGTTTCCTTTATCCAACTAATTCAACTAATTTGAACTCCAACTAAGAACTTGCTATATAATAAGTAAAGTTCTAGGCACTGGGCATACTGCAGAGACAAGAAAAAGCTCATCCGTGTGGTCATGCAACTTACATTCTAAGTAAGGGTGAAGTAAAACAAGTGAACAAGCGAATGATGACCGATTCGGGTAGTTATAACTGCTAAGATGCCATGATAGACCGTGTGGAGGTTGAGGGGCAGTGTGGTTCAGGTGATGTGAAACGTGCTCTCTGAGGAGGTGACATTGGAGCTGACCTGAATGAAAGGCAGGAGCCAGCCAGGCAAAGACTTGGAGGATGGCTTCCAGACAGAGGGGACAACAAGTATGATGGTCCTGGGGTGGGAACGATGCCAGTGAAGCTGGGGTGGGGAGAGCTGGGAGGAAAGAGGGTGAAAATACACTGAAAGAGGTGGTGAGGAACCTTGCGTCAAGCCGTGCAGGTGTTGGCAAGGAGCTGCTGTTTGCCTCGTAAAATTGTAGTTTTAGTGTCATCCCCCCGTTGTTCTTGACGCTCGCAAAAGAATCTCCCAAGGAGCTTGTCAAATAGGCAGAGTCTGCTGGAAATTCTGATTCAAAGGTCTAAGGTGAGGCGTATGGATCTGTCTCTTTAAGCTCCATGGCTTCCCTTTGCAAGGGGTCCATGGACCACATTTTGAGAAAACGCTGGTTTATCAGTTAGGGTTCTGTGGTTGCAAGCAACAGATTTCAACTCCAGCTAAGTGAAGTAAACAGAGAATTTATGGAAGGCAGCTAGGGAGCTAATGGAACAAGGAGAAGTTGATTAACAAGACCCAAAGATGTTCTGGGCAGCTAGATTTGCAGAAACAATGGGGCATCTTTTCAAGACACTGCAGTGTAGAGATCAAGTCCAAGCCAGGTACTCTGCCTCCCAGTGCTATTTACCCTTTCATTACCACATAGTTATTAAGCATCTACCAAGGGCCAGGCATTGTGCTAGGCACTGGTGATACAGTGATAAACAAGAGAGTCCTTTTAAAACCATGTCTTCCTTTCTCCATGTACATTTATTTTTTAATTGAGCAAACATTTATTAACACCTCCTGTATACAAGGTGCTGGGGGTGAAATAGAAATCCACCAAAGAGTCTTCATCTTAAGGAAGCACATAATCAGGGAAGATAGGCACAAGTAGTTTGTTAGGGGAATTCAGAGGAAAAAGAGATTCCTATCAACCCACAGGAGTTGAGATGTCCTCCCAGGAATAAGCTGGATCATCATTATTCGTCCTTCTTGACGGTGAGGGAGACTTCACGAGGCTGCGTATGGTTAGGCGTGCCATGGGCTACCTTCTAAAATGGAACCTCTGACTTTGGCCTTGAGCCTCCTGTGGTTTAAGCTGCACGTTCTGGGCTTATGTGACGTTATGTGACGTTATGATGGGTTATAGAATCCTCGGTCATGCGGCACTGGAGTGGAGCTTTGGGGATTAGCCAGGAGTTGGATCACAGTGAGGACAGGTCAGTTGGATGACTCCGGCCCTCCGTAGTCACACTCCTGCCTGACTCACTGGTGACTCCAACCCTCCTCATCTCAGCTCCACTCGAAACAAACCATCCCCTCCACTTACAAACGTTTTACATCACTCTAAGCTGTGAATGCATCCAGCTAGGTGACTGAGGCGGGCTTCGTAATGCTGGGGGTGGTGATATGATAGGAATTCATGAAGAGGCATTGTCTTAGCATGGAGAGATCTCACGTTTTGTGTGAAGTTTAATACACAAAAGTAAAGTGCTGTCGGCGCCTTGTTTTTCACTTACTTGCTCTTCATGCTTTATGTTACATTTATTTTTTTAATTTTATATTGGGGTATAGTTGATTTACAATGTTGTTCGTTTCTGACGTGAAGCAAAGTGATTTAGTTATACATATACATATATCTGTTCTCTTTTAGATTCTTTTCCCATATAGGTTATTACAGAATACTGAGTAGAGTTCCCTGTGCTATACAGTAGGTCCTTATTGATTATCTATTTTTTGTGTTATGTTTAGAAAGACCAACTGACACTTTAAATTTGAAGGGTTTGGCTTTCTTATGAGGTTGTATGTAGGAAAGGTAAGAACACAGATTCTGAAGTCACGCTGCCTGTGTTCAAATCTCAGCTCTGGCACTTCCTCGCTACAAGAACTTAGGCAAGTTGCTGAACTTCTCTCTGCTTCAGTTTCCTCTTTGTAGGAGCTCTAATAATAATAACCATCTTATAGAATGCATCAGTTAGCAGTTGCCATAAAAGTGCTGCGTAACAGGCTACCCTATAACTCAGAGGTTGAGTTGTAAAAATAAGAGTCAGTTGGAGGTCAGTGGATTATGCTGAGCTAAGATCACCTCGCTGGTTCCACTCCAAACTGCAAGTTAGGGTTTGCTACTCCCTGGACCAGCAGACTGGCACTTCTTATGATGATGGCAAAGTCATAAAATAAAAGCGCATAAGGTCTGTTAAGAGGTAGGCTTGGAATTGGCACAACATTACTTCTGCCTTGTCCTATTGACCAAAGCACATGGCCAAGCCCAAACTCAAAGGGCAGAGTTATATACTCTGCCCCTACAGTAAAAGGCACTGCAAAGTCATATGGCAAAGGGAGTGGCTACAGGGAGGAGTGAAGAATGGAGACAAATAACGCACACAACACATAATGTTATTGTGGGAATTCAATATATGAATATGTGTTAAGTGCTTGGAAAGATGCCTGATACATAGTAAATTCTATATCAGTACTTGTTTTTTATCACCATTCTTTTTCTAATGTCATCTTGGTCTAGAAAATTTTGCAGGAATGATCATTAGCATCTTGAGACAGAATGGAGCCTGCTTTATAAGCTAGGGACATGCATGTTTATAATAACCACCATCAATATTTGTTGAGTGTGTTTTCGTATCCATTATGTAACGTGACCTTCACAGTAAAGCTGGGGAGTGCGAATGACTTTGCCTTTTGCAGGTAAGGAGGCAGAAGCTCACAGATGCAGACTTACAGGACAAGAGATCTTAGGATTTCCCCCAAGGTTTGTCTGGCTTCAGAGCCTGTGGCAGTGAGACCAGCATCTACTGCAGGCCCTAAGCCCCTGCCTCCCAGATCATTCAGATTTCCAGGGCTAAGATAATGGCCATTGATAATAGTTTCCCCACTGGTTGTCCCAGATCTTCACTGACCCCACTTCCCAATCCATTCTACACTCATTAGCCAGGGTGATTCTTTAAAAATGCAGTTTTGAGCATGCTACTCACCTGCATAAAATCTTGAATAAGTCACTATTACTTTCAGAAATCTTAAGATTCTTAACATCTCCTCCAAGACCCTGATGTTCCAGGTCCTACTTTGCTTTGCATCCTCCATCCCCTCACATTCTCCCTTGCCTCTGGGTGCTCTGACTTCCCCAGCCCTTGCTCAGGCTGAGATTTTATTCATTGTCTGCCTTTTGTGCAAATCAGTAAGCTCCATGAACTTAGCAATGACTGCCGTGCTTATTGTATTGCTAGCAGCCAGCTCAGGGGCTGGTGAAGAAGCTTGGTTAGAGTTGTTTCACTAAACAACATTGGAATCACAAGGCATCAAGAGTGTTTCATCACCCTGGTCTGTTTGGCTAACTTCTGTGGGGTTCTTTGGAACTTTGTTCAAGGAATACAACAATGACATGGCATTTATTAAACACTTACTATGTGTTAGACACTATCCTAAATGCTTTACAAACATTATCTCATTTAAACCTCAGAATAACCCTATTAGGGTTCTGTTATCCTTCTCTCTATTGCTGATGGGGGAATAAAACTGAGAGAGACAGGTAAAACAATTTGTTCAAGGTCAATAGGCAATGGTGTCTTCCCTGAATCGCCAAGACTGGGTCAGTGCCCTCCTCATTTTGCTGTGCTCCCAAAGGACTCAGGACATGTATCATTGTCATTACTGCCCCTCTCCTCATGAGACTGTGAGAGCCAATGGTCTCACTCATCTTTCTAGTCCCCATGTCTACATATCAAGTACCCAATTAATGTTCACTGAATATGAAATATATTTGTCCCAATACAAACCCATAAGCAGCTTCAGAAATGGAAAAAGGAGGATTTTTCCCAATAGATTAAGGCAAATGAAACTAAGCAAGGAAATCAGTAGAGGTAAGCAAAGCAGAAGTAATAATAAAATCTATACCCTTATTGACTTGTAAGACCGAAATGATTTAACATGTAAAAAATGCTTAAAACAGTGCTGTTCACATAAAAAAAATGCCCTGCAAATAGTAACTGTCATTATACAAATCTTTGTGACTTGGCCCAGACATCAGAGACCTGTTTCTCACTTCTCTGGAATTGGAATGGGCTTTCTTGGCTTTGGCAGGGTTTGGATCCTGTGTCCTAGCTCTGTCCATGGTTGTGCCTCGGAATCCCCACTTGTACCTTGGAGCCTGGCCTAGCTAGTTTCTGGCTGAGCTAGGATAGTAGCCCAGGCAGTTTGACATTAGAACCACTGAAGGTAAGCACTTTATGATATACCTCTCCTTCCTCAAAGAGTCTCAAATAAAATTTAATGTCCTTCCATTAATTTTTTATGATACTAAGAATTTGTAAAAAGCCTTCTATTTGATATTAAGAAATGCAAATATTTTCCATGTTTTTCTTCAACATATACACAGTAAAATGCTGAATACCAGGCACTGTGCTGGGCTCTGAGGAGCACATGAGTGAACAAGAGAAACACCCTTCTCCTTCTTCTAGGTAGTAACCTAATGAGAGGCTGGCCTTCAATAAGATCTCCATAGGACCTTACCTTGTACTTCATGTAGATGAATTTTATCAGATTCTCCCAGGGAGAGAGTATACCCCCCTCTAAGTATTTGAATGTGAATTGAATGTCTATACCTGGGCACAGAATAATAGCTTTCCCCCCTCCGAATAGCTCTACTGTTAGGAAAATTCACCTCAAAGTTGGATTGTTTGCACTTCGCGGCAGAGGCTCAGTGTAAAATCACAGTGTGCTACCAAAGGAGAAAAAGCAAACTCCCTGTGGCTTTGAGATGTCTCCTGAAATTTCAGGTTGGCAATTGCTGGCTCTCCCAGAGATATGCTCTTTTCTGTTTGAAGTTGTGCCTCTCTCCAGCCCCTCCTCACCACCAGGAAGTCACTTTGAACGGCACTGTTGGCTCCAGGCCTTTGAAAACTTCTTGCTAAGGAGACCAGGCAGCAGCTGTGTAATATTCTGTGCAGGCAGCAGCTGTGTAATATTCTGACTTTAGAGAGAGGTGGTTATCTTACAAACACATCTGGCTTCAAGTCCCAGCTCTTTGTGACTACCTTTGTGATTTTAGTCAAGTTTCTTAATGTCTCTGAACTTCAATATTCATATTTACAGAATGGGGATAATAATAATTATATGCATCAGTTTCTGGTTGCAAACAACAGAAACTTACTTTCGTAAATGTAAGGGGACACAAGGTGGAGAATTTATTTGAAGATTATGGGATAACTTGAGTTATCCCATAACCTGTGGGATCCCATAGGTTATCTACCCATAATCTATGGGTAGATTTAGTGAAAATACAAAGAAGCATACTCAAAGAATGACAATTAAGCAGTCCTGGGGATTCATGAATTAGGAATTAAAAGCTAGTCTCATCAGATTGTCAAATATACATCCCAGTCTGTACCCCTCTCCTGAAATCCAGACTTAATATCCAACTGCCATATGAAATCGCCACCTAGAGTTATAATAGGCATCTTAAAATTAATATTTATAAAATAAAATTTGCTCCTTCCTCCAAATCCTGGCCATCCCTATTTTTGTAATCATATCCCCTTTCATCCAGTTACTTTAGCCAAAAATCTTATAGACATCTTCGTTGTCTTCTACTCACACCGCACATCCGGTCCATCAGCAAATTCTTTCAGTCGTGCCTTCAACCTATACCTGATTCTCACCACGTCTCACCTCCCACACGTCAACCACACAGAAGCCCTCCTGTCTTAACTGGACCATTGCAATGACCTCTTATCTCTTCTCCCAGCTTCACTTCTTGCCCCTGTCCCAATTCTATTCTATGCAAAGAAGTCAGATTAATTATTTTAAAAACAAAACTAAAACATATCACTTATCCTTGAACCCTCTAATGACTTTCCATTTCATTAGAAATAAAATCCAACATCTTCAGTTTGTCCTACAGGACCCAACATTATCCAGACACTGGCTACATCTCCAAACGCGCTGTGTAGCTCTCTCCCCCTTACTTGGCACTTGAGCCTCCTCCATAGTCATTGAATAGACTATGGATTCAACCAACCTTGGGTCAATATATTTGAAAAAGAACTCCAGAAAGTTCCAATAATCAAAACTTGAATTTGCCATGGGCAGGTAACTATTTAAATAGTATTTACACTGCATTTACAACTGTTTACATAGTATTTACATTGTGATAGGTATTATAAATAATGTTGAGATGGTTTGAAGTATACAGGAGCATAGGTTGTATGCAAATACTACACTATTTTATGTAAGGGACATGAGCATCCATGGATTTTGGTATGGGAGCCTGGAGGAAGGTATCTTGGAATCAATCCCCCATGGGTATGGAGGGATGACTATATATTGATTCTACCTTCTGAAATCTGTTCCTTTCAGTCCTTTTATTCTACAACTTGCTGTATACCTTCAGCCTCTTGCTAGACAAGTAAAAAGACAAATTTCACGGAGAGCCAAAGCCATTATCTGAATGATTCCTGAGGAAAGTGACTGTTAGCACCAGTAGAATTACCTGAATTCCATACAATTCCCTGGATATGGAGACTGCATAGTAGTGAGTATGACGCAAAAATTTCTACCGTATTTATGTGCAACTAATCTTCATGGTAGCAAATACAGCTTTAGGTTTTTATACCATCGAGAGTAATGTTCTTGTGTACTTAAAATATTGGAAGCCAGCATCATTTCCCATAATTATTAGTTGTTTTATTGCTATCCGGTGCTGCAATTTAAAAAAATTCTCCATGCATACCATCTGTGTTATAGGAGGAACTATCAGCTCTTTGATGTTCAGCTATTTAGCTCTTTTCCTCTAAGGAAGATAGGAGAAATAGTGATAATAATAATAATTTCTCATGTTTAACTTCACATTTTCTCCTTTGAGTGTTAAAAAAAATAGATAAGCAGAGCCAGCAACATTTTCTCCTTTCTTTTGTGTATGAATACCAAGACTCTAGAAGTTTCTGAGACTTTCCTAGGGACTACAGCTGGTAGGTGACTGAAGAGCCAAGCAAATTCAATGCTCTTGAAACCAAGGCTTAGAGACAGATGAGGTGTATTCAGAATCTGGCAGCTGAAATCCATGGGCTTGTGTTGTTGCTCTTACACTGATTCTCTCTGTGATCTTAGGCAAGTCACTTAACCTTTCTGAGCCTCATTTTCCTCATCTAGAACGTAGGAAATGATAGTGAGCTCCTGGGGCTATTGTAGGGATTAAACAAGATGAGCTGCTTTGTACTCATGTAATCATTTATTTACTTATTCATTGAACTATTATTTGAACCCCACGCAGTTTCAGGTAATGTCTAGATACTCAGAATACAGCCCTCAGTAAGACAGTCTTTGCTTTTATGTAACATTCAGACTAGTAGGTAACAGTGAAAGCGCCTTAAGGCTCTCGTAATAGTATTTCCTTCTGCTCTTTTTTTTATAACCTCCTCTGTAGAATCATTGCCTGCACCAATTATGAAAATGGTGTATGATAATGAGGAAGAGCATTAGGTATGAAAGGAGATTTATCACCACTACCTTATTACTATTGTTGGCACTATTATCTCCAAAGAAGCAGGTTCCTGGATTTGGAAGGACGATAAAATGTTAACAAATACCACTGAGTAATAATAATATTGAAGTTACCATCTGCAAAAGCTTTCCCATACTCAGCTCCTGTTCTTTTTCCCATTTTCTCTGTCAAAAAGAGGGACCATCAGTCTAGAAATGTAAAACACATCACTGCTAAGGATATTGCATCTACACTGATGTGAAGTGGCAGAAATCTGGATGAGTCCCTTTGTCTATTCTAAATGAATTGTACTTTTGTACAAGGCAATAAACGAGCTTCTCAGTTTGTTTGGATATTGGTGATGCTTTTTAAAAAGGGGTGGGAGAGGTAAGTAGATAGTACGACCTATAGATTCAGGAGCTTAATGTCAATCCAGTGGCAAATTTTAGATAATCCAATAGATAGATGGCTTATGAGCACATAGAGAAGGAAGAAGGTAAACTAGAAGTATAAACTTCACTGCCTTTTTAAAAAAATTAAGGTTAGATCAAAAGAAATTTTGAATGGATATGTCTGGATGTAAGTAAGGTATTTGGAAAAATCACTCAAGAAATTCTTGTTGTCAGCTTGGATAACAGAGTCAGTGAATTCTAAATTGGTTGAGCTGTCAAACATAAACTATAAATTAAAAGCCACCAGAGTTCAGATGGTCTCTGTCCTTGGTCCTGATCCATGCACTGCCACCAACGACTTGTATTAAGACCTCAAGGAGTGGTTCCCAAACATTTGAATTACCAGGGACACATGGGGGAGATAAAACTACTTAGATCTAATGTTGGAGATTACGATTCTGTGGGCATGAGATGGGACCTGGGATGCTCTATTTTAAAGAAGTTCCTTCCATCAGTCTTGTAAATGACATTAGCTTGGAGGATAAATGACTACATTAGGTGGCTGAATTATAATCTCAAGTGACCTGGATAAACTGAAACAAGGGCCAAGTTTAATGAAATGACATCAAAAAAATAGGGGTAAATGCAGAGGTTTACTTTGGAGGGTCTGGAAAGCCATCGACACAAGTACATAAAGGGGGAGTGATAGCTTAAGATCAGTCATTACAAAAAATATTTAGAGGTTAGCTCACTGCAAAGTAAAAACATGCCAGCAGAGGGCTGCGGCTTCCAACCCAGCACATGTGAGCTGACACACAGGATATTTGCCAAGGGACGAGAGTTCAACTGTACAGTTTATAACTTACCCCGCAGATTCCACCAAGTGACACCCTGTGTGTTCAACAACCAGAATGTCCTTGTAGAAGAATAAAATTTAGAGTTCGAATGATCTACAGCAGTCTAGTCCAGAGGTACTCAAACAGAGTTGCGTAGATCTCAGGGTTCCACAGGGAGGCTTCCTGACTCGGGGTTGTGTCGGGGAGGCAGTTGATGGTGCTCAGCATTCCTGCCCCCAAGGGAGCTTCAACCCTAGCAGCTGTGCTAACATCTCTTTTACGCTTTAGGTGTCCAAATAGAGGCTTGTATGGGAAATTTAATTTTAAATCTGGTTGATTAAAATTTAACATGGGGAAATAAAGCTGAAGAATTCCTGAAAAGTCTGTCAGCCTTACAATTTGCTGTCAAAAATATCATCAGGGTGTATTTTCTACAAAGGATGCTAAAAGAGGAAAGAAACATATACAGCTCTCTTTCCATTAATTTGGGGAAAATCTGTTACCCAGGGCAAAAAAAAAAAAGGCCTCTATCTATCTGTCTATCTATCTATGTATCTATCTTAATGAAATTGTTCTTTTATTACATTTTCTATTTAGCTGAAAAGCAATGCAAATGTTTTGACCCTTGGTACCACTTCAGCATGATGAGTCTATAATAAGGACACGCCTCATCTTCTGATTGTTTCTCACATAAACGTGGTGAGCAAATGATCTGTGTGAAGCTTTTGATGTTCTCTTCCCTGATTTCCTTTGTTGCAGCAACAGGTCTTTGCTATTTTAAATGATACTGAACATTGTCTGTATAATTCATTAATATTTGCATTTAGTGATTATATCAGTAAAAGATTTGGGAGACAATTACGCTGAACCTATTTTATTTTCTGCAAAAGAGGCAGAATCTTATTTAGTTTTACTCCTGGCACTCATTAACCCATATATATTCTCTGATTATGTATTGAATTCAATTAGAATTTAAATCTCTTCAAGACTTCCCTGGGATAAAATTGAGGGTTTTCTTTTTCCCTATAGGTTTCTTTTTTCTTCTAAAATGCTAATTTTATCTGGGGATGGGGTGAGGAGAGGAATATTTATTGTCTTGCATAAATTTAGACAATCTTTATCACTGCAATTATAGGGCTAGAAGAGAGTAACTTCACTATGCTATGAAAGGAAAAAAGCCAAATATGATATAAACCAAAAAAGGTCACTCTCAGAAACTTCTGGACCACATCTTCAAGTAAAGAATGTACACCTTTAAAGATAACATTGTCATCTGGTAAATCATTCATTGTCATTCACTGAGCAAGGGTTTATTGTACTTTCTATATGCTGTTTGCTCCTGTTCAGAAAACAGGGTACATAGAAGACACAGTTCCTTCTTGCTGGCAGCTCATCAGTCTAGGCTAGGAAATAAGAGAGGGATACACTTGGAACACACGTAGTTTTACAGTCTCTATGCTGGAGTTACAATGAGTGTTGCTGAGTAAGAGTCATAGGACCATTAGTGAGAACGTACTCTGTGCCAGGCACTGTCACTTGCATATATTATCACATTCACTCCTTACAGTGTCCCATTTTGAAAATAAAAAGCACCCAAGAGTGGTTAAGAAACTTGCCCAGTGTCACACAGCGAGTGTACAGAGTGAGGATTAAATGAGATACTAAATAGTAAGCAGTAATCACAGTGCCTGGCACACGATGTGCTTCTGGAGCGTCAGCTTGTACAGCAGGTGGTGGCGGTGGCAGGAGTAATACCACATGCCAGTGTCCTTCATATCAACCCCATGAGCTCCTTAGCAGTTTTGATGCTAATATTTCAGTTGAGAAACAGGCCCAGTGAGGCTAAATGACTTGCTTGGGGACACCAGACATTGAAATGGCAAAGCAGGAACTCAAATCTGTCCTTTTTGTCCAGGCTTTCTAGCTCTGGAGTTTGGATTTTGTTTTTCAGAGGGCTGGTATACTCACTGAAAAATTTCTTCAGGGGGTGACGGTGACAACACTGGTGGTTAAAGGCTGGCATTGTAGTGATATTTTGGAGAGACTGGCTGGTGAAGGTCAAGTCAGGTAGAGATGAGAGCCGTAGGATCAGTTTGGAGATGATCACATCCATCAAGTGGGATAAAAATGACGTAATGAGAAACAAGATGTGGGTTTTGACAATAAGGAATGGTTAAAAAAAAAAAAGAAGAGATGCGCCTGAGTGATGTGTAGAAGGAGGCCTCTATGGAAATTAACGTCAGGCTGTGGGGCATGAAAAGGAGGGTTGGCTAGACCAAGAGCAGGTGCAAGGCTAAGGACTGTGTCTCTTTCATTCAGCTGGTATCTGCATTGCTTAGCACAGTGTGTATGTCCTAGCAGGGCTCTCCAAACACTTGTAGGATAGATTCATGAATGTCCAAGATAATGCCAGGCTTCCAGCCTAAGTATCCTGCACAGAAACAAAGAGAGTGCTGGCAAGGGCGCTGGTTTGAGGGAAAGAGGAATGTGATTTTGCAGATTCTTTTTTTTTTTTAATTGGAGTATAGTTGATTTACAATGTTGTGTTAATTTCAGGTGTACAGCAAAGTAACTCACTTATACATACATGTATATTCATTCTTTTTCAGATTCTTTACCCATATAGGTTGTCACAGAATATTGAGTAGAGTTCCCTGTGCTATACAGCAGGTCCTTGTTGGTTATCTATTTTATATATACTAGTGTGTGTATGTTAAAACAGTTGTAGATGCAGAGCCTAGCATTGAATGTAAGAGCCTCAAGTTCGGAGGCAGTTCAGGTCTGGAGATATCACTTCAGGGCTACCTGTGTAGAAGGTGCTGGTTGAAGTGAAAAGGGCAGAGTTTTCTTAAGGAAAGTGAGAACAGAGAAGACCCAGAAGAGTGAGGAGCCCTTCGGTGTGGCAAGTTACGGTCCCAAAGGAAGCAATGTATTTCCAAAAGAAGGCAGCGAACAGTGTCCAGTGCTACAGAATGAACCAGGAGAAGTAGGATGGAGAAATGGTCCTTGAATGTGGCCAGAGAACTTCATCGGTAGCTTTGGAAAGAGCTCTTTTATTTATATGGTGTTGCTTCAAGCAGATTGCAAAGACTTGCTGCGGGGATTGTAGTGCGAAAATGATGACCTCTCGTTGATAGATACTCAAAGCAGACCTGAGCCGGGGGGGTTATTAGAGTTGAGAAGGAAGTTTTATGTGAGGATGCCGTTATTTTCAAGATTAGGAAGAAATAAAGCATCCGTGCTTATGTTCTGTGTTGTGGGCTGAATTTTTGTTCTCCCAAATTCACGTGTTGATGTCCCAACCCCTAGTAACTCATAATTTAACTGTATTTGGAAGCAAGGTCTTCAAAGAGTTGATTGAATTAAAATGAGCCATTAAGATGGGGTCCAAACCCAATATGACCAGTGTCCTTACAAGAAGAGAAAGATGCCAAGGGTGTGTGTGCACAGTGGGTGAGCACGTGATGAGGCAGCAAGGGGACAGTCATCTGCAAGCCACAGGGAGAGGCCTCAGGAGAAACCAACAGTCCTCACACATTCTCTTGGACTTCGAGCCTCTAGAATTGTGAGAAAGTAAATTTCTGTTGTGTAAACCCCCAGTGTGTGGTATTCTGGCAGCCAGAGCTGACTAAGGCAGTCTGCAAGGCAGGGACAAAGGTAAATGTGCAAAGAGGGACAGCCTGGAAAAGAACACTACATGCAGAAGCAGTATAAAGTCAGTTGAGAAATTAAAACAACTAAGTGCTTAGCACCAAATAACCTGACCTATGTGATATTTCTTGATCATTTACTTTTCTTAAAACATTTCAATTCTTGTCGTTTTCCACTGAACACACCCATCCATTCCTTTGAAATTTGGAGCCAGGTGTTCAAACTCCCTAAGGTCTGATCTCTTTTTCCATTCTGCTGCCTTTTTGTGGCTGTTGTTATTTAATAAATTGCTATCTGTTGGTGTGAAGGTGAATGAGAGAGATATTGCCCTCAAGGCCTTCAATGTCCCTTTCTTAACTTGCTCATAATTGGGATATTTCTCAGTCATCTAGTACTATATTTTACTTACCACTTTAAAGCATTTTTTAGACTCCCTTCTTGTTTCTTCGTCGTTGTATGGAATTCTGAGATTGATTCAGGCCAGTGAAGACTAAGCAGATTTTCCTTCCCCACCCACAGTATCCAAAGGTTCAGAAACTTAGAGCTTGTCCAAGTCCTTTTCTTGTCCCATGAGATTTGTCGTGGATGAACTCCTTCACATTAGCTTATTTGAATCTTCCTATCTGAAGCAGAGAATAAAATTCAAAAGTGGTTTGTGTGGCTTCGTCCTTGTGGATTAGTCACATTCTTTCTGGCTTGTTAAAGCCCGCATAATCAGCAAGTGGCTAGAGACATGGAGGAGTGGTGTAGACGAATGGTGCATTTGTAGATGTCAACATGCGGTGGATATGTTAATCCTCCATTTCCCCAAATCTAGCCCAAGTTGAGAACAGTGATATTTTTAAATATTTGGCAAGATTTCATTTAGAAAAACCAGGCCCTTGAGAGTGTTCTGAAAGGATTGACTCTGCCTATATCTGGGATTTCTTTAATCTTTTGATCATCCTTTAGGTAAGTTTAAAAAAAAAAAAGCATATTGACAAGCTGTCTAGTGCACCAATAAAGAATCTACTGGACACTTTCTTTTAACAGAACTTCATAATCTTCTGTAGAGATCTGAAAACAAAATTTGTACTTATCCCAAATATTATCCTGGAACTTAAATGTGCCCATTTCATGCTGGGATGAAAGCAGACCGATGCCACATGGCTTTTTCTATATGATTTGTGTGCATTGTTGGAAATTTCTAGGTCAGAGGCAAAACTGCAGGATGGATCTTTTGGCACATTTTGGGTTTCAAAATAAGGGGAAATTTTCAAATTTTATATTTTATACTATCAGGTTGAGCTCTGAATTCATGAGTGAGAACCTTGTAAAAATTTAGTGCTGGGCCTCCCTGGTGGCGCAGTGGTTGAGAGTCCGCCTGCCGATGCAGGGGATACGGGTTCGTGCCCCGGTCCGGGAGGATCCCATATGCCGCGGAGCGGCTGGGCCCGTGAGCCATGGCCGCTGAGCCTGCGCATCCGGAGCCTGTGCTCCGCAACGGGAGAGGCCACAACAGTGAGAGGCCCGCATACCGCAAAAAAAAAAAAAAAAAAAAAAAAAAAAAAAAAAATTTAGTGCTGAGTTGAAGAATCCTGTATAAATAGAGTACATTCAGAAGCTCAGAAAATATCCTCCAAGCCACATCATTGAATAAAAATTTAAATAATCTCATTTTTGATTGTATGATTAAAGCACTTTTAGACCCTGAGTCTCCAAGTCCTGCAGGGTTTCCAGTTACACTTATATGATATTTTGATTATAGTTGGTATAAATGGAAGTGCCTACCATCAGTTTTTGCTGAAGACTTAGGTTTACAGTTAAATTCTATTCTACACAGTCACCCTGACATGATATTTAATGTCAGTATAGTGATTTCATTGGGTACTACTTTAAAAAAATATTATCTAGATGCCAGTGTGTCCAAAACTCCTATCGCCAGCCCCGACCTGCCCTTGAAATTCCAGACTTGAATATGTAATGTCCACCAGACACATCTACTTGGATGTCTTAAGGCATCTAAAACTTAACATGTCCAAAAAAGGAATTCTTGGTTTCTGCCTTAAAACCTGCTCCTCCAGAATTCTTCTCCTGTCAGGACATAGCACCACCAGCCACCCAACAAAACAGCCCCAAACCTGAGAGTCAACCTTGGTTTCTTTCCTTTTCTCTCCCTTCCCTTTCAAATTCATCAGCAAGTGCTGTGCTTCAATAGCACTTTTTGGACATATCTCAAATCCATCTGCTCCTCTCCATCTTCACTACTCCTACCCTAGTCCAAGCCATCACCATCTTTCAAAAGGGCTCCTGCAATAGTCTTCTTTTTTATTTTTATTTTTTTGTGATTCAAAATTTTTATAGATTATACACCATTTATTGTTACTGTAAAATATTGGCTATGTTCTCTGTGCTATACAATATATCCTTGTAGCTTATTTATTTTATACAGAGTATTTGGTACCTCCTAATCCCCTACTCCTATCTTGCCCCTCCCCTGCATTAGTCTTCTAACCTGAACCTTCTTCTACTCTTGCCCCTTAAAATCCATTTCCCTTAACAGCTTCAGGAATGATCTTGTTATAGTGTGAATCAGTTCACATCACTTCCCTGTGAAACCTCTTATGGTTTTTCCTTACACTTAGGATAAAATACAGACTCTGTAACATGGTCCTACATGATATGAACTCTTGCCCACCTCTCTACCTCATTATACACTTCTCTCTACCTTAGTCACTATTCTCCCTTCACCCTGAGCCTCTTTCTATTTCTGTAAATATGTAAAACTTCCCACCCCAGTGCCTTTGCACTTGCTGAATTTCAGCCCAAAACAATGCCCTGCCTACCACTCCCCTTCTCTTTCATTTCTTCCCGTGATGAGGTCTTTCCCCTCATTCAGGCTTTAGCTCAGGTACCAAGTTATGGGAGCGACCTTTCTTGATCATCTCATCTAAAGTAGCTACATACATCCCCCTTCTCTTTCTATCACTTCCCTTATATTTGATTCATGCAACTAGTTACCATCTAAAAATTCTTTCTTTCTTTCTTTCTTTATTGACTCTTTTCTCCACTACAATGTAAGCGTTACAAAAACAAAGGCCCTACTTGTCTTATTTGCTATTATATTCCTAGTGCATAACACAGCTCCTGGTACATAATAAATGCTTAGATGCAGAGTCATGTCAGTGTTGTATGCTCATTTTAGTGGTTTCCACAAAGTCATGCCTTAGACTAATTTCCCTCCTTACCATTCCCTCTTAAATATCCCCTTTTACCAACTTCAGCTTACTTAGCTCTGTATGAGTTGAGGTGATAGGTCATTTCTAAATCGTCAGTCAAAAGGTTAAAGAAAAACCAGGATTAATATATGTTGATAGAGTTTATAGATTCTGATGCTATATAATAGAGATAACATTTTTGAAAAGCACCTGCTCCTCAATGATTTAAACATTTATTTAGCAAAGAGCACATGAAAAATAAATATTTAAGCACCAGAAAAATATGTTCTTACTAAGATCTCTCTACACAATGTGGCATTTTACTTCCAGCTTTTTAGCCAGTGGTTCTCTAGTTTCCTGAAGCTTAAACAGACAAAGTTAACAATTGTAGGTTTAAAGGGCAACGTGCTCCACATTAGAAGTCACTTTCAGGTAAGAAAAGAAGTCTTATTTTATAAGTATAATTATCAGGTTTAAGTGAAACTGACAGCCTGGAAAGGTACAATAAAATAGCTTCAGGACAATAGCAGATTTCGGTAAGGTAATGCCAACATATCATCTTTAATGAAATCACATACTTTGAGTTAAAGTCTTTGTTTTAGTGTACAATTAAAATAAAAGATGAAAAAAATTTTTGAAGAATCAAACAGCAAGGGTGAAGCATACCAAGTGAGATACGTTTTAGATGCTTTAAAAAACCTGCTTCATGAAGTCACAATGCTCCAGAAAATTGGAATCTATGTTATTAAACAAAAACATTAATTACATGGTTTTATACTAAGCAGAGCTCTGTAGAGTTGTTATACAGAACGTTCAGTGTTTTGTGTTTTTTTTACCCTTACTGCCAAGTTGAATCTTTAATAAACAAGTATAATGGAAACTGGAGGAATATAAGAAACTTGGACTGTTAGGATAAAGAGACACAAAATATTAAACAGATCAACTTCACTAAAAAGTCTCATTAGTATTGGTTCAGAAAGTAAAGAATAAAAAATTCAAGTTATGATTCTTTAGAGTTGATCTATGGATCCATATTACATTTACTATAAGCATAAAATCAAACATTTTATAAAGAAAAATTATACAATCTAGTAGACTATGTTCAACAAGGAATAACTCCATATGTATATTTAGATAAAATTACAGATATTTATAATATTAGTATTATAACTGGATACCTAATACAATATTCCATTATGTGACTTCACGTTGCCCAAAGTCATAGCATTAAATAACATTAAATCATAGACTGGAAAAGGTATTCACTGTCAAATTCTTTCTCTCTTTAAAACTATTATGGAATTTTGCAAGCACAAACAAAAGAGAGAATAGTATGTTCATACACTGATCACCCAAGTTTATGTCTCTTGCTAAATTTTAGAAATTTTCAGCCATAATTCTCTGGAGCACTTTTTCAGCTCTATCCTCTTTCTTCTTTCCTTCTGGGACTCCAGTGACATGAGCGTTAGATCTTTTCTTTTAGTCCCACAAATCCTTGAGTCTCTGTTCAATCAGCAAGACAGAAAACTTTTAGACACTAGCTATTCTATACCAAACACCACTGAAAACAGCTGTGGACCCCACCTTCCCCCCAGCCAGCAAAGGTCAAGTGGGAAGGCTAGACTTCCAAGTTCTCCGGGCTGTAATGAAGAACACTAACCACCTCCTCCTCGCCCCCAGCAGGGTGACGGGAGAAGGCTGTGTAGGTAGCCAGGACTTTCCTGCCTGCTGGGCAGTAACAAAGCCCCATCACCCCCTGCAGGGTCCAGAAAACCACCTAAGGAGCCTGGATCTCCATCCCTGCTGAAGTGGATCAGAAGAAGCTTAGTAGAGATGCACCTGTGCCCCACTCCCCTGTTGTCAGTGGAGAGAGCTGTAACCAGACACTTGCACTGCTCCAAGACAGGCAGGATCATCAGAGACCTAGGCGGAGGCTGGATTTCCTGCTCCCACCAACACTAACAAGTAAGCCTCTGCTCCTTAGGTGTCATTGGAGGCCCGGTGGGGAACTTGGACTTCTCTTCCCATCAGGCAATAATGAGGCAGCATTCTCCTCCCCCACCCCTCCTAGAATGGTATCAGAGGAAGCCAGTTAAAGCAGAGATTTGGAGTGTCATCAGACGAGAGAGACTCTGCTCTTTTCCTGGCCCTTTGTCTAAACAGAGTAGGGACATTTTTGTCTGCACCCCTTGGTGTTTTCAGAGTGCTGGTTTCTTCATCTCTGTGTCTGGGATAAACTAGGCAAAAAGAAAACCCAGGGAACTCACCGCCATGTTGTTTCTTCAGTTCCAAGCTCCCTAGCAGCTTGCCTTTTCCTTTCCCCATTTCAGAGTCTTCTTATGTCTGTTTTCCATATAATTTCCAGGGTTTGTAGTTGTACTTTGCGTGAGGAATAATGAAAACAATGCCTACTCCCATTTTCCCCCTCGGCTGGTTTTTATGTTCTCACTTCATCCCCTTCTCCTGCCATTTATTTATTGGAAAAAGGAGTGTTTTTATTTTTTTGTTTGTTTTGAAGAATTTCCAACATTCTGGATTGCTGATTGCATTTTTATGTATCATTAGTAGGTTCTTCTATTTCCTGTATTTCCATAGGCTGACAGAACCAGAGACTTGATTAGTTTGGGGTTTAATTCTTTAGACAGATATTTTGTAGATGGTGCTGTGACTGTCACACTAGGAGATGCTAAACATCTGGATCTCTTACTTTCAGGGAAGTACAGATTTATCAGAGAGCTAAGGAGTTGTTGGCTTTACTCATCCATTATATAGTTTCCTATCCACTTTCTCTGATGACTTTCACATTCAGTTCTCTTTTAGTGCTGATAAAATAGCCCACCTTTTACCCAGTGGCATTCTGAACAAAATTGATCGTAAAATCGAGGAGTAGCAAGCACATGGCAGCCATTGAAGTGTTAATTGGGGAAAACAACTTAGCATGAGACTTATTAGCTCCCAAGAGAAGGAAGTGGATCTGAACCAAGATTTTGCTTTATGCTTCCCACATTTATTAAGCAGATAAGTCAGTCTAGCTGTCCTGGAGCAGCATGAGCAAAGGGATGGAAGAGGCCATTATTTACCCTAGTAGGACTCCTGCCTGTATGTAGTGACAGCTCTCCTCCTTGCAATCCCAAGAAGCACATCTTGGCTTCCTGTCTTTCTCCACTACAACAGTTTAATGGAGAGCTGTCAATACAATTTTACTAAAGTTTAGTAAAATGTTTGTTTTTTACAGATGACTTCTGTTTATGTCATAAGATACCAGTTTTTAATTATATAGTGATAGAGGCTTTCTTTTGAAAAATAAATGTATTAAAATGAAAACATGAAGTAATATAAAGAATGTAAAGGTAAAGAACAGTATGGTGAAATATAGCTATGACAATAATTGTATAATACTTAAGCATTAGGTAAATGCTTAATATTTGTGATACTCAGATTAAACACCTAATGACATTGTTGTATCGATGTGGACACCCAGAGAGGAAAAATGCCTTGTCCAAATCATCACATGATTTGAAGGCAATCAGTGCTGGATCTGAACTCCAGTTTCCTAATGCCTACTCGGTTGCTCCTTTCTGGCTATGCTTTTTCCCGAATAGTGCTAGGAAGATTGTGTGACCTCAGGGCTAGAGTCTGAGAACATTTCATTCCAGCACTGTGAAGGCAGGGTCCGGGTCTCTCTTATTTATTGCTGTATCCCCAGCACCTAGTGGAGAGTGCAGCCCAGAGTGAGTGCTTCTTAAACATTCCTAAAATTTGTTGGATACTAATCTACATCCTGCAAAATAGTATCTTTTACTTCTAAATAGAGCATCCTTTGTTGAGTTTCAATTAAGGTCAATTTCTCTCCTCCCTTTCTTCCCGAGTCTGTTTATGACATTATCTTTGCCTGACCAAAATGTGTTTTCAAGTTTCGTATATCTCAACTAGTCAGTCTCAGGAAAAAGCCTTAGAATTTCCTTAACCATGGTTAGAGTTTGTCCTAAAAAGGAAATTAACAGTATGTCCTAAGGTAGACCGGTTCATGGTGGTAAAAATAACCACCCATTATAATGCTAGAATGTTTAAGCATTTGGCAAAGTTCTGATGTTAAGCCTTTTAGTCAGTATTTTTTCCAGTTTATTGAGGTATGAATGACAAATAAAAATTGTATATATTTAGGTTGTACACGTGATTTTTAAAAGTGTCATACATGATGATTTAATATACATATGTATTGTGAAATGATTACTACAATCAAGTTAATGAACACATCCATTACCTCACACAGTTAGCTTTTCTTAGTGAATTTCAAGTATACAATATAGTATTAACTATAGTCCTCATGCTGTACGTTAAATCCCCAGAACTCATTGGTCTTATAACTGGAAGTTTGTACCCTTTGACCAGCATCTCCTCATTTTGCCCATGTCCAAGCCTCTGGAAACCACCGTTCTACTCTCTGGTTTTATGAGTTCAACTTTTTCAGATTCCATATGTAAGTGAAATCACACAGCATTTACCTATTTGTGTCTCGCTCATTTTACTTAGCATAATGACCTCCAGGTTCATGTAAATGGCAGGATTTCCTTGTCTGATATGGATAAATAATATTTCATTATATGTCTTTTATAGATATAGGTGAAATATATATATATATATATGTATTTGAATATATCACATTTTCTTCATTCATATGTTGATGGATACTTTGGTTGGTTCCATAATAATGGAACAGTGAACACTGGAGTGCAGATGTCTCTTCGAGATAGAGATTTCATTTTCTTTGGATATACATCCAGAAGTGAGGCTGCTGGATCATATGGTAATTCTATTTTTAATTTCTTGAGGAGCCTCCATACTGTTTTCCATAATGGCTGTACCAATTTACATTCCCATCCATAATGTACAAAGGTTTTCTTTTCCCTGCATCCTACCCAACCTGTTATTTCTTGTCTTTTTTGGTAATATCCATCCTAACAGATGTGAGGTGACATGTCATTGTGGTTTTGATCTGCATTTCCCTGGAGATTAGTGATGTAGAGCACCTTTTCATGTACCTGTTGGCTGTTTGCATGTCTTCTTTGGAAAATGTGTGTTCAGGTCCTTTGCCCATTTTTTAATTGGGTTGTTTGTTTTTTTGCTGTTGAGTTGTAGGAATTCCTTATATATATTTGAATGTTAATGCCTTATCATATTTATGGTTTGCAAATATTTTCTCCCATTCCCTAGGTTGATTTTTCATTTGGTTGGTTATTTCCTATGCTGTGCAGACACTTTTCAGTTTGATGTGGTCCCACTGGTTTATTTTTGTTTTTGTTGCCTGTGCTTTTGGGTATCATATCTAAAAAAATCACTGCCAAGACCAATGTCAAGTTGGTTTTTCCCTATGTTTTCTTTTAGGATTTTTACCATTTCAGGTCTTACATTTAAGTTTTTAATCCATTTTGAGTTAAGTTTTTTGAATATGAAGATAGGAATCCAGTCTCATTCCTTTGCATGTGGATATCCAGTTTCCCTAACACCATTTATTGAAGAGACTATCCTTTCCTCATTGTGTGTTCTTGGTGCCCTTGTCAAAGATTTGTTGACTGTATATGCATGGGTTTATTTCTGGGTTCTTGATTCTGTTCCATTGGTATATGTGTCTGTTTTTATGCCTGTACCATACTGTTTTAATGACTGTAGTTTTGTAACACAGTTTGTAATATAGTATGAAGAAGGAAGTGTGATGCCTCCAGCTATGTAATCAGTATTTTTTAGTAGAAATTTATGGAGTTCCTATGTGCGTGGACTGTGCCAAATGCTTGATATTGATTTTTCTCTTTCAGACACCATAACAACCCTGTGAGTTAGGTGCTATTATTACCTCCTTTACTAAAAAATAGAGACTGAGGGTTAGAGATGTTAAGTAACTTGTCCAGTGAAGCATAGCTACTGGCTTTGAAACTGAATTCAATTTCAGATCTTTCTAACTAGAGAGGAGAACTCTTAACCTCTATTCACAGTTGTCCTTGAAATGACTTAATAACTTAGAAGGCATTCTTGAGGTGGAAAGAGCACAAGATTAAAAAAAAATTTTTTAGGTGAAGTAGAGTTGGTTTACAATGTTGTGTTAATTTCTGCTGTACAATAAAGTGATTCATTTATACATACATATATATATATATACACATCCTTTTTTAATATTCTTTTCCATCATTGTTTATCATAGGATACTGAATATATTTCCCTGTGCTGTACAGTAGGACCATGTTGTTTATCCATTCTGTGTATAATAGCTTACATCTGCTAACCCCAGTCTCCCACTCCATTTCTCCCCAAATCCCCTCCCCCTTGGCAACCACAAGTCTGTTCTCTATGTCTGTGAGTCTGCTTCTGTTTCATAAATGTGTTAACTTGTGTCATATTTTAGATTCTACTTATAAGTGATATCATATGGTATTTGTCTTTCTCTTTCTGACTTACTTCACTTAGTGTGATAATCTCTAGTTGCATCCACGTTGCTGCAAATGGGGAAGAGCATAAGATATAGATTTGAGAGGACCCCCTGACCCCAGCTTTCATACTTACAGCTTTATGACTTGATGCACATATGAACTTTACTCACCTAAAACCACTTCCTCGGTTTTTGCATTATACTGATACCTCCAGTATTATTATTTACTCGGTATGTACCTGATATCCTTCTTTGAGTAGATAACTCTGAAGATAACTACAATGAAGAAAAAAGTATTATTAATATCTTCCTAAATACTACTCACTGCTTTGAAGGCGACAGTCATATGTTGCCCCCATCCTTCCATTGCCTCCTCTCCCTTCTTCTCTCCTTCCCTTTCTTTCTTGAAGGTTATTTAGTAAGCCTTACGGAGGTGTTAAACCTGTGCTAGCACCAAACGGAGACTTTCTCCTGGGTGTAATAAGAAATACTGACAAATAATGGAAAAGGGAGTACTTTTTGATCACGTGGTTCAATGTCATTTAATATTGTGTATCACCTAATATCACCTCTCATTCTAAGAACGTGCCCCACAGTTTGAAGATCATTGGCTTAAACTCTTGGAGAATGTTCATCAAAATCAAATGGAAGCATGGAAGTGAAATCACTCAGTAAACTGGAAATTTCTTTTAGAACTTCCCTTCACACTGAAGAAACATAAACTCATAATTTGGCTGTAACATTAATAGCACCTCTAGCTCTCCTCTCTGCTACCACTAATTTATATTTTTCCAAAAATTATCTGGAAAACGTTTTCAAATGAGGTAGTGGCTGAGGACTGGGAGTATGTGCTTAGACTTTCTATGAGGCCAAGAGAAAACCCTCTATTGCAAGTTTGGGAAAACATACATGATATGCTGTTTAATGCTCTTTTAATGATGGAGTCAGTCAACAACTCTTTGGAAGCACATGCTATATGTAAGTCACTCTGTGGAGAAAAAACAAGTATGGTTCTTAACCTCTCAGAACTAAAAGTCTTGCATAGACTATCAAAGCTGAGAGACTCAAGACCAAACGTTTGCCCTATCAAAAGCATACCCGATGAATGCTGAATTATCTTGGGAATCATAGCTAGCTAGAAACTCATTAACCTTAATTTCATCTTGTTCAACATCTCCTGGCTCCCTGTAATGCATCAGGTCTATGGTCCGTACTAATTATTCTGGTAGCACACAGCTAACATACGCAGAGTACTTGTTACAGATGAAGCTCCATGGTGGATGGCTTCCCACATTTCTCATAACTGCCTGTTATTCATCCTTATTTTATGGATAAGAAATGGAAGCACAGAGTGTGCTTATGCTGAGTGGCATTTGAACCCTGTTTTAATTGACCCCATGGCTTCTGCCTTGGCTGTTGAGCCTGATTGTCTCACCCCCAAAATAAAGAAATAAACTTCTCCTCCCCTGTAGGAGTCCACATGTTCCTTTGCCGCCTGCCATCTTAGAAGGCATGGGGCAGTGCTGAGTTCTGGAGTAATGACAAGGTGTCTGCCTTTCTCGTTAACAGGCTTTGTTTGAATCTTTTCGATGGCATTCTTAAAGTTCCTGAAACCTGCTTTGTGTTTGTTTAATTATAATATAGTCTGGCACTTAGACATTTAATTTTCTGGTTTGGCTGTAATTATCTTCTATGAGAGTAAGAGCAGAGTTGGATTATATTTACTTCCTTTTTTCTTTTTCTTTTTTTTTTTTCTTAACGTGCAAATCTGACTGTGACTCACTGTGTTCCGATGAGCCTTCGTTGCGGGTGACTGACCTGGGCTCACCCTTAAGGGATGTAGCTGTACAGCCAGCCAGGGTCAACCTGCTGGGTGAGGGGGCTGGTCCTGTGGGACGCAGCGTGGGGCTGCCCAAGGTCAGCACCTCAGGCTGTGCCGGAGGACGCTTCTGCATCCGCGGCTCAGGGTGAGCCTCGTGCCACAGGAGAACCTCGACAAGACAGCAGGGACCCTGCCAACTGGCCTCGGCTCTTCTTTCCAGATAACTAGGATTTTTCAGAACAAATGGTCTTGCCCCTCAAGAATCCCATGTCTCTGGGGTCAGGTTGTATCTGGCCTGGTAGTCCTCTTAGAAGAACTGCCATCTCTCTAAATCGGGACTATCCTTTAATAGATCATGCGATGTTTCATAGAGCAAAAGCAAATGTCTGGCACTCACACACAGCGTTATGCTCATGTAATGATTTGACCTGATCCCCACAACAGCCCCACAAGAGAGGGTTTCCTCTCATTTAGTTATTTGCATACCACCTTTGCAATTTTTTATTACATCCATGTACTACCTTGTATCCAAGTAGACAATGTTATTATTTTTTCAATCACTACTTTTTAAATAAATGTAAAAATGTAGAGCGCCAAAATATTCGGAAGGAAGGGTACAGATCTGTGATTTTCTCATAGATGGGCTTTACGTCTCGTAACCTTTAGAATTTTCCACTTGCAAGTTCTTCGTAATGATCTCTAAATGTCACTGCAACCCCTGCCTCTTTCCATACTTAGGTCTACCACTATGTTAAGAGAACTTTAGCACTGCTGTGATCCTGTGTGATTAGAACAACTTTGAATGTATTCTCCTAAATCTTTCTCATCCAGCCAAAGACTCCTCTTCACTAACCTAGCTTCAGAATTTGGAGTGTGGGTAGAGAAACACAGAGTGGGAAGGAATATAGGAACACAATCATAGTCAAGGAGGCCAAGTTTATCAAAGAGCTGGGCCAGAAGGGGCTATGGAGGGAGCTGGGGGTTTGAAATGAGAGGTACGAAGCCGCTGTGGGTGTGAGAGCTCGAGGGGAGGGAAACATCTTGGGGATGGGTATATCGCTGTGTGTGAAAGGTTGAGTTTCCCAGGAAGTTGACCGTGAGTCAGAGATGAGTACTCAGGACATTTATCAGCAAGGACTTGAGTCAGCACCTGGGGAGAGGAAGCAGGATCGGGCAGAGGAAGAAGATGAGCCACAGTATAGTCAGAGGAAGACTTCAGCTGAGCCTGCAGGAGTTCTGAAGTCAGGATGACCCTTCAGAGCTGTCCCCCCATTAGTCAGCCATTGAGTGTGGGTTGTCCCAGGAAAGGGGGAGAGGTCTCTGTGCAAGGCGACCCTCTTCATCTGAAGCCATCCCTAAAGGGGCTGCCAGCTGGGTACTGTCTGCTGGCAGCATGACCCACAGCTTGGGTTGATATCCCTTCTTCCTGAAGGGCTATCTGGGTGGCATATCACAGCATCCACCTTACTGTGCATTATGAACTGGATGCCATTTAATACTCAAGTAAAATCTGGAGTTACTTTTCAAGCTATATATATATATATATTTTTTAAATGGTACATTTAAACAGTGGCTGTGCAGAGACTGAGCCCCGTGAGGTCCAGGGAGTTATTAGATTTATACCCAGAAATTTAATATTAGATTCCCAAAGCTATTAATTGATACCTGCTCACACAACACAAATTTCCATAAGTAGAAAAAAAGGGGTAGGGAGAAATGGTTTTTATTATATTTTAACAAAACAGTGGTCCTGATCTCTGAAATTAGATCTTTTTAGCCTTTGTATGAGGAGATTTAGAATTTTGGCTACAACTGGGCTTTTATTTTTATCAAATTATGATCAGCAAGAGTAAGAGTGGTAGTATCTTTGGAACTGTGAGAGAAATTAGGAATAAAAGAATGTTTCATTAAGCTCCCCTTGTGCATAGCACATGGAGAAACATGGCGTGAAATGGATGGAGTGTGAGTTTGGACTCCAGACAAAATTTTGGGGGGGGGCTCCAAATAAACAAGGCATATCTTCAGCATAAAAAAGAGAGGAAAGAGAAAATTGTGAGTCTCATCATGACTGGGGCCCAGTCCAAATGATGTGATCAGGTTGGCTCCATTCTCAGGCAGGCTTCCCCTAAATGGCTATTGATGATCGTGGGCTTACATCATCCCAGTTTAAGTACGGAACAGAAAGAGTGTCTCCCCTGTCAATGGTTCCAGCCAACTCTGTGGGACTGATGCTCTTTGGCTGTGATATATGGGGTATATGGATGCCAGTCAGATAAAACACCTAACATCTACCATCCTTTCATACCAAAGTGAAAATTACACCTCTGCCACTTATATTTGGCAAATTACTTCCATTGTTTTCCCCTCACTGTTCTCATATATAAAATGGGGCTGATAATTCTCATTTGGCAGGATTGGTGTTATGATAGTAGTTGATGTGTACATAAAAGCTCTTTGAAACATAGGGGGCGCTCACTAATTAAGAACTATCATTACAGTTAATAGCAAGCACACTCTGGGTTCTATTCTGTTTCCACAGTATTATCTCACTTTCCATTAGGAACCTATGAAAAACCTTTAAATTGGACCAAGCACTAATGACATCCATCTTTTCATAGGATAGTTAACGTTGTCCTAGCACCATGAAGAGAAAAACATGTGACATCTCAGCATTTTCCACCCTGCACACAGATTGGCAACAGGGAAATAGTTCTCTCTCTAAATATCATGATCAACAAATATGTTTTGCAGCCCAATTTTGAATCTTAGTCAAAAGATCGAACAGAAGTAGATAGAATTTCAGTCAGGCATTTAACAAATCAGAGTAGCAAGAATACGTTCTCCAAATGGTACCCAGGTGGCTGTTAAATACCTCAAAGGCAGGAAACCCAGAAAGGGATGAATGACTATGAAATTCAAGTATGATGGGTTTTGATGTGAGTGACTGAAAGGTTAGAGATAAATGAGACTTTACACCTGAAAGAAAGGGATCTGGGCTGATCTCTGAAAGAGGATACAGTGTCATTGATGATTGCTTTCTGAGGGCATGTATCTCTTTTGCCATCGTGGGAATATAATGCCAACAGCACCATGTAAGAGGAAATAGAACAGTGTTGTGGTCGGACAATCGTGGGCAAGCATCCTCTTGTGTGAACTTGGGCAAAATGTTTTAATGCCCTGGACCTCGGAGTCTTCATCCTTTCACACATTCCTAGTGATCCTCTGGCTCCAGCCTGATTTTTTTCTTTAATTCTCTTAAAAACGCACCTTTCCCCAGCGCCTTCTCTCACAGCATTTGCTCTGCCTGGAATGCTCATCTCTAACTTCTCCCAGCAACTCACCCAAGCCCTCCTCCTCCTTGGAAGTTCTCTGTGCTCCCTGGGTTTCCTGATGCCTCCGCAGTTCACTGCACTGGTCCAGAACCCTCTGCCCTCTTTCTTGTGTTTCCCCGTAGACTGTGAGCCCATGAAGCTCAGGATCATATCTACTGTGCTCCCAGGTGTATGCTCAATGCCAAGGATAGTGCTGGGCCGTAGTAAGTCCTCAGTATGTTTTGAATGGATTAATTAATTATCATTAAAATTAGATATACTGAATTTCATCACAACCCAGCTGCTTCTAATAATAAACTTTTGGCCTATTTATGGGGGAAAACATCGGGGATGGATCTTCTTAGAATCCTCTCCATCTCTACTGAGCATTCTAGCCAGGCTTGAAAATGGGCTGGTGGACTCCTACCTGCCACCCATCCTTCCAGTCCCTCCCTGGGGCCTGCCCTAGGCCACTGCAGCCTCTGCCTCATTGTGACATGGCAAGTCCGTAAAACTGGCACCAGTGTGTCTTTGTGACTCTCCATTTCATGTAGGCATTTATTTTGGCTTCCTGAGGACATTTGTATCTGTTAGTCATTCAGGTAACAGGAGTCTACTGAGTACCACTTTGCACCTCTCCTTGGATGGAGGAATCCGGCCTCATGTTTATCTGAATTTGAAGAATTCTCTTTCTGAAGGTCAGTAGTATCAATAGCACCATTAGCACCCACTGCCATTTGCTGAGGACTTACTATGTGCTGTATACTATATTAGGGCCATCATAATAATTGCTAATACCTATGAGCATTTATGTGCCACACACACACACATTAGGTACGTCTGTGTGTTTGTGGGTGTGTATGTGTGTGTATAAATACATACTGGCTTAATTCTCACAACAACCTTATGAGCTGGGTACAATTATTACCTCTCCTAAAGATGAGAAAAATGAGGCAAAAAAAAAAATTAAGTAGCTCGTTGGAGATCACAGGAAGATAGTGGCAGAGCTGAGGTGTGAACCCAGATGAATGGGTTCAGAGTCTGCTTGAACTCCTCTGCTAACCCCATTTGACAGATGAGGAGACTGTAACTTATAAAAGTAATTTTATGTACCCATTTTATGTACCCAATTTTAGTCTTGTGGCTAAAAAATAACAGAGGCAAAATAATAATTCAAGTATGCCCAACTTTGGTGGTCCTTGATGGCCATGTCTATTGCTCTTCCCTAAGCTGTGCTGCCTGTTATCAGACGTGAGGGGTGAGCAGAACCTTCGAAGCGTGAGCTTATGTTATCAGTCATCTCCAACTCCATTAGGACCAGCAACTCTATTGCCTAACTGAAATGCCTCATCAATAATTAATATTTGTGTAATGATACATTTATCATGGAGAAGACACAAGAATCAGTCCCAGTAATGGCACCGCACATCCCTCCTTCAAGGTCTCACATTAGTATACTCAGAGTGGAATATTAGATTGCCTAATTCCAGGCAGTAAGAGTCAACTTTTCAGAAATGATACTGCTCTCTGGTTTCAGAGGCAAAAATCAAATAGATTCTCAGGTTGCACTATTGTACACAAACTCTCCAAATTACTGCTTTCCATCCCACCTTTGCCCAACCAGAGGGATGACCATATACACAGAAGGACCCCTAAAATAAGGCCCTTTGTGATCCTTGAAGAAATGGTATTGTGTGTCTGTGTGTGTCTGTTTATGGAATTTTGGAAATCTGTTGTCTTCCTTGTGATCTTGAGCATCATCTGGGGAATAGAGCTGCATCCTTACAAGGCTGCTGTGAGAATCGGGGGAGATAATGTATGGGGGAAGAACTTTGAAAACTGCAAAGTGCTGAACAAATGGAAAGTGGTATTATTCATCATCATCCCAGGAATTCAGTTATACCTCAGGTGCCTGATGGTTCAGCCATAATATCCTGCCCAAGTGGAAACTCTGCTTTTTCTGTAAAGTGATAATGAACGAGGCCTCCATTTTCTTAATGCTGTCACTCAGTAAGCAACATTTTCTTTTTATTAGCTTTTCTTAACCCAGTAATATATGAATGAATTATTCTTGGGAAAAAAACTATATTAAAATAGCATAGGTAAATCTCCAGTTTTTCTTGATTCACATCCCACTTCCCATCCGGCCTCCTTCCTCAGAGGCAAGCACTATAGTGAGTCTATTTTGATTCTTCTAGACATTTTTTATGCCTTTCTATATGTATATGGCCCTGGAAAACTAAATGGTATGGGTGGGAATCTTTAGCATAAATGATATCATTCTGTATGCATTGTTCTTCAGCTGGACTCAACTATAAATCACTAGAAATATGCTTGGACATTTATTATTTTGTTACATAGAGACATAAACCATTCATTGGAAAAGCTGTGTGATTTTGAACAGCATCAAATACACCAACATTTATTTTATCCCTCTTCTTACTGTTAAATAGCTTCCTTCCTCCCTCCCCTCCTCCCTCCCTTCCTTCCTTCCTTCCTTCCTTCCTCTCTCTCTCCCTTTCTTTCTTTCTTTCTTTCTTTCTCTGTAACATAGATAAGGCTACAATAAATAGGCTCATGCATGTTTCCTTCTACATGTTATGTGAGTGTTTTCCTAAGGTATATACTAAGTACGGTTATTGGGTCACAGAGTATACAGGTCTCCGAAGTGGCTGCACATTTTATATTTACTCCTTTCATCAGTGTTAGAGAGTGACTATTCCCCCACATTTTCTTGGAAATATTGACATATTTCTTTATGTTTGCTAATTTAATGAATAATAAATGGTATGCCATTGCTATCTCCTTGTTGATGGAGAGGTTTTCATTTCATAGCCTTTGTTTATTTGTCTACAGAACATTTTCTTTTTTTCATTGATTTGTGAAAGTTCTTTACATATTATGGCTCCTATTTTTGGTCTGTTATATACATATTATAAATACTTTCTAAGTAGGCAGAATTTTAACACCTATCTAAAAGTGTATATAAATAAAATTTTTCTTTTCATCCTTCGTGTCCTTACATAAATATCTCCTCCTCAGGGAAATCTTTTTTGACCTCCCAGGTCAGATCAGGTCTCTTGGTATACTCCTTCAAGACACCGTGTGCTTTTCCTTCATTGCATCTGGCATAATGCCAATTAATTATTTGACTAATCATTATTTTTTATATCTGTTTCTCCTGTCAGAATGTAATCTCCCCAAGGTCAGGATTGTGTTTCATCTTAGCCAATACTTTTCCCCAGATCATGGCACTATCACATAGTAGGTAAAAAATAAATATATGCTTGATGATCATATAAGCTTTGGAACAAGTCTCAAGTGACCTTGAACAAGTCTTTTAAAGCTCTCTCAGCCTTTTTCCTTACCTGTAACACATTTTGTAATTCTGTTTTCTGCTTGTTCTCCCTTTTTGTTTAATTTGATGTTGGAGGCTAGTTGTTAACTCTACTCATTCTAACCCAGAATTTGGTCTAAATTAAATCTTGTTTTGACTCTGTCCAAGGGATTATTACTAGAAAAACTGGAAAACTACATTCACATTGAGGATCTCCTGGTTTGGTCCCTGAGGACAATATTGAATGAGATTCTAAGTGTACTTAACTTTCTGTTCTTGCTTTCTTAAAAATTGGGCAATTGCATCCACATTTTTTTTTTTTAATCATGGTGAAATCTCTTACCTTTAAAGCAAACCATTTGCAACCTTTTTGGATCAAAGGAGCCATTCAGCTTTCTTCTAAAGAGGAAATGCTCCCCAGATTTCCGTGGGCGGTAAGTATGTTGAATTGCTGTAGGCCACACTGCCAATATCTAACCAAAGAAAGCTGAAATACCAAGTCTCATTCTGTTCAGAATCACTTCTCCAGGATTTTACCTCTGAGAGAATAGAAATATGTTCAAAGAAATAAAAATGTCTTAAGTAATCATGCTTTAAACAGTGCTTTAGCCAAAAGCCAATATTAACCGCTAAAGCAATTCTGAGCTTTAGCATCAGATAAAGTTTACAATTATCTCATATTTATGGGGCAAAGTTTATTTGAAAAAATCTTCAGTTTAAGCAGGCACATTCATCAGGATATGAATCTACTAGTTTATACCACCATATGAAAAGCAGTATGCTATTATAACCCACACATGGTGGGTAATAATAGGTTTAAATCAGACTTCCTTCAGGGCTTGACTACTGATTATTAAACAGTTTTGATGCTTGAAGGGAAAATCATACTGGTCGCTGGTTTCTGGCTCCGGTTTCCATGTTATTCAGAGAGTTGTGCTGGATGTCCATCCTTCTTTGCCTAAACCACAAGATTATTGAAGATAATGCTACCAAAGGCAATTTGCTTGTTGCTTCTTTACTCTGTTAAATTATTTCCTTATAATAAATTTCCGGAAGTAGAAATAGCCTCTTTATGACTCTTAGTATGTGAATTTATCCTAGTGTTTTTCCAGAAGGGTGGCACATATTTTCAGTGCTGCTGGCAAAATATCTGCAATAATAATAATAACCGTAACAAAATGACTAGCTTCTGTTGGTTGAGTGGTTGTTGTGTGTTAGGCACTGTGCTAAGCACTTTACACACACATTATCTTTTCTGAACCTCCCAAAAACCCTGTGTCGTAGGTACTATAATTATGCCTATTTCCAGATGGAGGTGATGAGATTCAGAGAATCAGAGAGACTAATCAAGTTCCCTAAGGTCACACAGATCATAAGTGTTGTCTCTCCATTACATGTGAAGTAATAGTAGTATTAAGTAGCAATAACAGATAACAAGTATTGAATGTTTAATATATACCAAGTATTGCATGTATAGACATTATATATTATATATATTATATTATATATATATTATCTGTACATCATCTTTTTAATGTATTTAACCTTATCACTATAACTTTATCTGCATTGGATATTGTACTTCAAATTTTCTTTCTATCTTCTTCTATTTTTCTTATTTAGTGGGTACAAAATCATCCCTTGGGGTTAAAAACAAATGTTTCTTAATTGTAAAGGTGAGCATCTCTCCTATTCAATATCCAATTTCCTCATCCTTTTTAAGGATTTAATGAGTGAAAACATGGAAAGCATTGAGAGCATTCCCAGCCCATAGTAAGCAGCCTAATAAAGTTAGCTATTACTTAAGAATAACCTACTTATAACCACTCAAGCATAACCAGCCATCTACAGTTGAACTCCTGCCCAGACAGAGACCAGCTGTTGCTGGCTGCGTATTTTACCCGCTTGGGGTGACTATACCTGCACATTGGACAGTCCCTTGTATGACGTCAGCTCCACAATTAATTAATTCTGAGGCTGGCATGCCCTCTCCGTGAAAGGACTCTTTGCCCTTCAGTTCAGTGATTCATCATATCACAAGACTCCTCAAGATCTTTCTTCCAAGAAAAGCTATTAGTCTAAAAATGAAACTTTGAGAGCTCCCTTTCTGACAAAACAGGTTTTATAGAAACCCGAGGAAGAAAATTATAAAACCAACTCTGTGGGCTAGTCAGTATCCCACGTCTAGAGGGAGAGGGTGCGGGAGAAGTTTTCAATCACTCCTCCCTGAGACATCCTTAAATCAGCTTCCCTTTCAGAAACAATATTAGTTCAGGTATCGCCTCTTTCCAACCAACATCTTCAATTCCCAGCTTGACAACATCTTAACCCATCAAGAACACTCCTGATTAAGTCTCTGGGCTGTCAGGTCTTTGGTTTGAAAAGATGTGTGATGGGGGGCTGAGTTCTCCCTCCAGCTCAGGGACCAGCAGTACTCAAAATCTGACAAAGAGGCAAACAGCAAAAGTTAAATATTTCATACCTGTGTTTTATTTTCTTTTCGGTGAGAACTCTCTGCTTATGATTCTCTAGTAATAGAATAAGGGAGCAGTCTGAAGCCTTAAGGGCATTGACATGAAAATATGGTGGAGTAGGTTAGCTCTAAGAGGCTTTAAAGAAGGGAGACAAGAGGAGGTGTTTTGTTGGGTGACAAGGTATCTGGGAGTAGTCTTGGCACTGCGTTTACTGAGGCCTGGAGCCCACCACTTAACCTCTCTCCAGTCATGGATCTAGAAAATGAGTGAGTTGATTCAAATTGGTAGTTTTTAAACTTTTTAATGCAGTGGAACCCTTTAACAAACTCTTACTTGGAACTCTGATGTATGGAACAGACAGAAATTGAGCTGAGCTACTCTGGTTGAAGTAGAACTGAGGGGCCCAAAGTGCTTGGGCCTTCATTTCACTTATTTCTTCCTTTCCTTTCCCCTCCTCCGATTACTCCCCCATTCTCCTCTTCTGGAAGCTTCTGAGGTACCTTTGAGGAACTCTTGGACCCAGATTGTCACAGTTAGGAAATCATGGCTTTCAGCAAATCCTAAGGTCTTACTAGTTCTGAAGATTTTTGATGTCAGAAGCCAGGTCAATATTAGGCCATTGAGCATGGTGTAGAAAAAAGACTGCCAACTTGGGAATTAGGCAGACTTGGGTTTCAATCCATGCTCTGCCATGGGCTAGCCACAGAACGTTGGACAAGTCAGTTATCTTCTTTACAAAAACTCTTTTCTCTTCTGAGGAAGATGAATGCTTCCTCAAAAAAAAAAAGTAATAAAGCCCATGACCAATGTTCAAGAGATATTAATTCTCTTCTTTCCTGTGCCCCAAGAATTGTCTTTGAAGTAAGTAAAAAGTGACACTGAGATAGGCATTCTGGTAGCTTTGGCAAAGAAATCATTTGGGGGTATGTAACATACTCGTAACATAATGGAAAACAGAATTTCCAATTATCCTTGGAGATGGACAGAGGAGGGAGAAGCTTTTCACTGTTCCAAGAGGGTTTTATGAAGAGGAGGATGAAAGCTTTCTTAGAAGAACCTAGGATACAAAATGTTCAAGTAATAAATTTGGCTCTTGGGAGCGTGACTTAGCCCAGGTTTGATCGTTCTTCGCCGTCTGTAAATGAAGTCAGTTGCCAAAGGAAGGAAGGACTCTTCATTTCAAGTGGTGACAAATTTGGCTGCGTAAATAGAGTATGGGGGAAGCGTCTTAGGAGCAGTGCCTTATGAAAAGATTTTGAGTGATCAGTAAAAGCAAATGGCATCTCGGGCTGTGTTAACAAAAGCCTGGTCTCTATGACAAAGAGATCTGATCTCTTTACTCTCTGCTGCTTCAGACATGCATGAAGAACTGTATTTGAATCTGACCACTTGAGCGTATTCTTTCAGAGGGATCTATCAGATGGTGACAACTAAATGAGGCAGGAATGAAGAACACATCCCATGGGGCTTCCCCAGTGGTGCAGTGGTTAAGAATCCACCTGCCAATTCAGGGGACATGGGTTCAAACCCTGGTCCGGGAAGATCCCACATGCCGTGGAGCAACTAAGCCCATGCGCCACAAATACTGAGCCTGCGCTCTAGAGCCCGTGAGCCACAACTACTAAGGCCTATGTGCCTGGAGCCCATGCTCTGCAAAAAGAGAAGCCACCGCAATGAGAAGCCCGCACACCCCAATGAAGAGTAGCCCCCGCTCATCACAACTAGAGAAAGCCTGCGTGCAGCAACAAAGACCCAACGCAGCCAAAAATAAAATAAATAAATAAATATAATTTTTTTTAAAAACCACACACACACACATCCCATGAGGAATGTTTGAACGAGACCCAGGCTGGGAAATAGGCAGAAACGAAGACATTTCTTGGGCGAGGAAGCAGGAACACATGACTGCTTTTATGGTAGGAAAAGCTCACTAAGACCTACAGCTAGAACAAATGAGATGCAAGATGTTGGAGAAAGTTTCTCCAAGCTTGAACCATTCAGTCTGAGATGCAGAACCCATGCGGAAACTGTCTGATTAGATCAGCTTAGGTCACAATGCCTAGTGCATTGAGGATCTGGCTGTGGTAGACTAGATTATCATGCCAACACTTTACCTCCTCCCAAGTAACAGAATTATACATCCACAGTCATTGCCACGTGCCTTTGTAGTTCGTTTCACTAAATTATATATCTTTTGTGTCTTGACTTTCTATTCAGCTATGTAGGTTGCTTTGTCCAATCGAAAGAGGTAGAAGTGACATGTCAATTCCTAGTCTAGGCCTTGAAAGGTTTCCCATATTTCTGCTTGTTCTTTTGTGCCTCTGCTACTTCTGTGAGAAGGCAATGCCTTTACTGTTCAATGGACATGAGAGTCACTGGAAGCAGAGCCATATAGCTGAGCCAACCCCCAACAAATTCTGTAGAGAAATGAGTGAGCTCAGCCAAGATCAACCAAGCCATCCCACCTGACCTGTAGATGTGTGAGGAAAAGAATGCTGATATTTATATGCAAACAAGATCTGGGGGCTCTTACACAGCAATAGCTTGTTTTCTCAATGAGATACAGTGTATTAGTTATCTGTCACTGCATAGCAAATTAGCCCACACTTAAAGACTCAAAATAATAGTAAGTTTTTATTATCTCAAATAATTTCTGTGGGTCAGGCATCCAGAAGCAGCTTAGTTGAAAGGATCTGACTTGGGGTTTTACATGAAGCCACAGTTAAGATGTCAGCCAGGGCTACAACTACCTGAAGGGCTGGGTGGTTTACTTCCAAGATAGCTTACTCACATGGATGGTGAGCTGGAGCTGTCTGTTGGCAGAACACCTCATTTCCCTGTCACACGGACTTCCCTGCTCATGTGTCCTCACAACCCTGGCAGCTGGCCTTCCCCACAGCAAGAAGTTCCCCAAGAGAGAGCTCAAAGAGGGGGCCCCAATTCCTTCTTGGTGATGGATTGGGAAGTCGCCCACCATGACTGTTGCAACGTTCTATTCCTTTGAAAAGAGTCTCTAAGTTTAGCCCCTACTTAAAGGGAGGAGAATTCCACTCCACCATTCAAAAGTAGGTGTGTCAAAGAATCTGGACATATTTTAAAGCCCCACAGGCAGGTAATAGATTAAGAGATCATTGAATCGAACAAAATGCAGGAGAGGTAGCTCCCCAAAATAAAATAAGGTAATTCCCCCCCAAAAAATATTTGAGTTATTTCTCAAAATAAAATGCTAAAGGAAGGGGAAGTGGAAGCAGAGAAATCAAAAAATAAACACAAAAGGAGGAAATGTCATGTAAAGTAGGCTTATACTCCCTTGATATGCCCTGAGGAAAAGGAATAGGGTAATGTGTGTAACAGCTCCAGCAAGACAGAGTGGCGTGATGTACTGTGATGGAAGATCCTCTGAGATTGTCCAGAAGAAAGCAAAATTGGCAGTAGAGTGACCAATGGCAGAGGCAAGGTCAGGGCACAAGAACTAGATGTAATACACACAGAAGGTTTAATTATGATGCTGATGAAGAAGAGAGTCCAGATTCCAAAGAGGCCCCTGCTGTTCATCCTTAATTTCATATATTCAAGCCTGTCTACTCATGAAGAAAGAGGACTATTGCAGAAGAAGGAGCCCCTGCTGTTCTAGCTAAAGACGCAGGTGGAAGTAGCAAAAGGGGTTTGAAGAAGACCACTTTCTAGATCAAGTAATATTGGCATTTGGGGCAGGATAATTCTTTGTTGTGGGGTCCGTCCTGTGCATTATCAGATGCTTAGCAACTTATCCTCTGGACACCAGTAGCGCTCCCCACTAAGCTACTGTGACAGTCAAACATGTCTTCACATATTGTCAAGTTTCCTGGGGTGTTTAAAGGGTGCAGAATCTCCCTCAGTTGAAAACCACTGCTCTAGATGATAAAAATCACAGGATTGAATTCCAACATGAATTCCAGTTCCCATCTCAAAAATGAAAAAGTATTTTGTAACATATCTGTCCATGATGATCAGAGCACTGAAGGATTCTAGAAACTCTGCCCTTTCATCATTTTTTTCTGCATTAACCCCTCTGGCAGCTTCCCCCTAACAGGAGAAAGGGCCAGTCTGTTTGTGGGTAGAGCTGGGGAGGCTCCCTCCCATTCTGATAACTCCAAGATGGAGGAAGTGGGTGGGATGTGGACTGTGCCTTCACTGAAGGAGAGGGAAGCAAGTAGGGCCACAAGTCTAAGGTCAGTCCCACCTTCAAGCCTTTGCTTTAGCTGTTTCCTCTGCCTGGAGCTCTCTTCTCACAGATCTGCATATGGCTAGTTCTTTTTGATCAAACAGGGCTCAGTTCAAATGTCACTTTTTCAGAGACCACCCAACCAAAAATCGTGCATCCCCTCAATCATGCCTTATCTCATTATACTGTTGCTTTTTTTTTTTTACCACAGTATTTAACCTCTGAATTTGTTTTCTTAGTTTGAGCACGTACTTATTTCCTATTTCCAAACACTCACTAGAGTGTGAGCCCCACTGGGGCAAGGACCTTATCTTTTTCATTCATTGCTATATTCCTTGTGCGTGGCACTGAGTGGCAGCTCAAACAATCTGTGTTGTACAAATGAGTACAGCATACTGTGCTTGACGTGGTCATTACAAGTGTGATGGTATTGCAAATGTGGAAATACAGGGGGCCATGGGAGTGAGCACAGAGCTTGGAGATCTAAACTGGCTCATAATATAATATGAGACCAGAAGGCTTTGGCCAGGAGTAAAGACTAAAACAGTAAACAGCTATATATATATATTCTAGAATGTATATATTAACCCATTTAATCCTCGCAGTAACCCCACAAAGTGGGTACCTTTGTAGGACACCATCGCCATTTAGCAAATGAGAAAATCAAATGGGTACCCAGAGGCTAAGCTAACTTGCTCAAGGTCATACTGCTCGTGGTATGGAGAGCTGAGATAAGAAACTGAATGTTCTCATATTAGAGCTGCACCCTGAACCATCGCACTAATGGAGGAAGACAGAGGAGTAGCATGGTTGATGTCACAGAGGTGAGAGATAACATGATGTTGGAAGCTGGAAGGAGTCCAGATGGATTATGTGGAGAGAACAAAGAAGAGGGTGGCAAGGGATGAAGTAAGCCGAATAGAAAGGAAGATGATCAAGGAAGACCTCATCAAAAGACCATCATTAGCAAACTCTGGGAGTCATCCTTAATGGAGCACAGCCCTCACATTGCAGCTTAACATCAGCCATCCCATAAGCCATTGGATGGATTTAATTTCTTATGACCAGGTCCAATTTACCAGTTGGTAATATTTAAAAAGGTATTCATGGTAGCTGTCCTACCTTCAACCACCATTTTTTAAATTAATTAATTAATTAATTAATTAATTATTTTTGCTGTGTTGGGTCTTCGTTTCTGTGCGAGGGCTTTCTCTACTTGCGGCAAGCGGGGGCCACTCTTCATTGCGGTGTGCGGGCCTCTCACTGTCGCGGCCTCTCTTGTTGAGGAGCACAGGCTCCAGACGCGCAGGCTCAGTAGTTGTGGCTCACAGGCCTAGTTGCTCCGCGGCATGTGGGATCTTCCCAGACCCGGGCTCGAACCCGTGTCCCCTGCATTGGCAGGCAGATTCTCAACCACTGTGCCACCAGGGAAGCCCCCAACCACCATTTACAGGGAGAACAAAAACACTGAGCCGAGATGCATAGCATCCTGGTTGGTTTTATTTTTTCAAGAAAAGGCAACAGCATTAGTTTTTATCCTGGAATAGATGGTTTGTCCAGTTGTAGATGCTGTAGAAAGGAAGCTGAATGTTAATTAGATGTCAACAGTAATTATGGTGATTATGTTTTTTGAATAGTTATTGGGAATAGCTGGATCCACATCTAGAATGTGATGTGAATGACATTTTAATAGTTTTTAAGAGAAAAAGAGAGCAGCCTGTTACTAAGAAAATTACAGTGAATAGAATTAGAGTAAAATAGGTTTCTTAACAAAGGACTGTAACAATAATAGTCACACATGAAATATATAGGATATATTGAGGAAAATCATTAAAAAAAGGTTTTGAGACAGGATCCCTTATTTAAAAGAAAACCAATTGTCTTAAATCTCTGCCTCAAGGTTTCATTGGAATATTTTAGGCTGTATCCTTCTGATTTTCCTTAGAACTGGGTCATATCACAGATTTTATAAGCCTATCATTTTAATGATATTTTAATTACATGCTTTTTATCTACTACAGGGACTCTGGTTCTGCAATAACTTCTATGATCATCCACTTCATAACACATTTTTATTTAATTTATTTTTAGTGTTTTTTTTTTTTTTTTTTTTTTTTGCGGTATGTGGGCCTCTCACTGTTGTGGCCTCTCCCATTGCAGAGCACAGGCTCCGGATGCACAGGCCCAGTGGCCATGGCTCACGGGCCCAGCCATTCTGCGGCATGTGGGATCTTCCCAGACCGGGGCACGAACCCGTTTCCCCTGCATCGGCAGGCGGACTCTCAACCACTGCGCCACCAGGGAAGCCCTTTAGTGTTTTTTAAAATCACATTTTGGAGTATTAATATTTAAGGCAGATATTTATTCTTTTTTTAATATTGAAGGAGCCCTCCTTTTTTAATATTGAAGGAACCCTCCTTATTTATTTATTTAAAGGATGCTCTATTTAAAAGAATCAAGTCACTTGATTCTTTTAAATAGAGCACCTGCTTCGTGTATTTAACACATTTCATATAAACCTTGAAGGTAAGGCAAGCTTAATCTACCCTCTCAAGCTGGAATTTAAAAATCTACAGAAGGGAGAGGCATTGCTCTAATTCTTTATAATCACAAATTACCAGTAGGCAGTGTCGATGAACATCCTAGCATTTATTTAGTCATTCATTCAAAAGTATTTGTTGCAGACCTACCAGTGTCACGGAAGAGGAGTGGGCAGTAATCCACACCATTATTTGGTGACATTCCTAAGGAAAAGGACATATTGCCATTGGTATTAGCGGCTCCCTACCACAGCTACTGCAGCCCAGGTGATGGCTGTCCCTCCCCTATCCCAGTTGAGAAACGTGGTTGACATACAGTGATGAACAAGAGAGGCTCAGTCCCTGTCCATAACCATCTATGGGGGGTCTCCAGAATGCAGTAGGTGTGATCAATAGTCTAACAGAAGAAATACCTGAAACTGTGGATCACATGGATGGTATACAACAAGTGTTAAGGAAACCTTCCCAGAAGAAATGGCCTGTCAACTGATAGAAGGTGGTACCAACTGCAGAGGTAGGGCAAGAGTGAACATCAGATGCAGAGCACTGAAGGCAAGAGTGTGGGACCCCCACAAGGAAGTGAACATAGTTCTGTAAGGCCAGATTGTGAAAGATGGAGGAGGCTCTGTTTAGTGTGGAGTTCAGCTAAGTTTAGGACCCTGGGACAGCCTGGACTTTATCTTAAGAGCAATCAGAAGCAGATAAAAAGTGTTGAGCAAGAGAGCGAACAGATCAGATTAACCTTTGAGGAGGCTCCTCCAGGCTGCCGTGTGCTGAGTGGTTTGGAAAGACCAAGGCTGTCATCAGGGAGAGTGGTTTGGAGGCTCCTTCCTGCGAGATCCTGGGTAGGAGATGGTGGTGGCTGGAGCTAAAGGGTAAAAAAGAGTAAATGGATTTGAAGAGAGCATTAAGTAACAGAGTCCACAAAACTTGGTTTACTGTACTGACATCTGTGTTACTAGAGAACATTTCGATGTGCTGGGTTCAACAATAATACCAAAATAATAACAGCGATCGTAATAATAGCACTTATTGGGTGTCTACTCCATGAAGAGCACTTTTGATTAACACTTCTTATTTAATCTTCACACCACCACCATGAATTAGACATTGTCAGGGGTAGAGAGAGAAAACTAGGGACCAGGAAAGTTGAATCTCTTGCCCAGGATCACACTACGCGTAGGTGGCAGAGCCGTGATTTGAGTGCTGGCAGTCTGACTCCAGAGCCCATGTCCTTGCTGGAAATAAATGTTGGAGACCAATAATGGGATTCATATAACATCTGAGTCTTGAGGTATGTGGGCTAAGAGTGTAGTTTGTTTTTTTTTTTTTTTTTTTTACTACCAATACTCTGTTTACTTGTCAGGACCAATATCCTTGGGTTTTCAATGAGATTTATTCCTTTTGCTATGGAGAAAACGTAGGTTTGGGGTGGGAAAGAGAAAAAGAAGGAAGAAATCAAATATTTAACAGTCTGAGCATGGATTAGGTATCCAGTACTTTACCTATACCAGGTACTTTTCTAGGTGCTTCATTTTTATTTCTCACTCTGCCAGGTGCAGGGGATGTATTATTTTTAATCTTCTAAGAAACTCTAGGTGGCAGGAGGTGTGGTTCCATTGGATGGATTCAGAACCCAAGATTGACAGTGGTTTAGCTTTATGTCCAAGGTCATTCCTCTAGGACAGGGCAGAGCCAGCCAGGCTCTTGTTCTCTTTCCAGAGAACACCGCTGCCACTCGAAGAGAAAAGTAAGACAGAGATGTGCAAGGCAGGTAGACCATGGGGCAGAAAGAAACAAGGATGCAAAAAGTAGAGAAGAAAAAGGAATGCTTTAATGAGTGTAGAATTTGGAACTGTGCAATCCCACAGCAGGTCTCATTAGAATAACAGGGTTCTCCTCTCTTTGCATTGGTGCCGAGTTCCTTGATAGCGGGAGTGTGTTCTATTAGCTTTAGTGCCCCACTTTGAACTCCACAACAATTAGAAGTCAGGACCAGAACATAAGTTCCAGTCTAGATATTTTTACTGCTGGTAGAAGTGGTTTGGTGCCCTTTGGATTGTTAAAGATCAGTCCTTGTTGAACAATTGAGAGTCCAAGGAATGTTAGCTCACCTCTGAGTTTCCTTGGAGTAGATGATACCTCGACTCACAGTCCATCTGTCCTTCCCATAATCTTAAAATTGGAGGACTGAAGCACTGGCAGTTTAAATAATTTATTTACTTATTGAAAGTCACACATGTCCCTGGTGGTAAAGCTTACACAGAGTTATTTCCATTGCATCTTGGCTTCCCATGGAGCAGTCACCTGAACCGTTTATGGCTGCAGCAGCAATAACCCATTGCAGCACGGACCAGGAGCGGTTCAAGAGTAGTAATGCTCTGTCCAGGTGGCTTCTTTATCCCTGTGATTAATAGAGGGTCTAATTTACAGAAAGCTCTCAAAAAATACTTGAATGAATGAAGAGTAGCAGGAACGATGAGCAACTTATTCCTGTGTACTGAGGCAGTGTAGTTTAGTGGCCAAGCCTCTGGATGCTGAGATCAGATTGTCTAGGTTCAGATCATCCTAGCTATGTGTTTGACATTTAGCTCTCTTGCCCTCAGTTTTCTCCCCTGCAAAATGGAAATAATACTGTGGTAAGATACTCCACTTAAAGTGCTGAGTAAGGCCTGATGTCTAGTAAGTGCGCAATGTGTTGGCTGTTACTTATTTGTCAGTTTTAATAACTTACAAGTGAAATGCCTTATTTATATATAATCATATCATTTCCCAAAGATACCTTTGCTCAAGAGAAAAAAAAAGAAATACACATGCAGAAATCATTCTTTTGAGAGGTGGATCCAGAGGTGCAATCTAATCTTGCTGGGAAGCAAAACAAACGGGGTGCATAGAAAGGGTAATTGGATGTTAGACTCTAACCCAGAGTGGGTGTCTCCATTTTCCCACCCAAGTACAGATGCTTGGGCTCTCCCAGCAGTAACACCATGTTGATATTGATGGCCTGTCTTTCAGCAGGTTAGACTACCCAGGTCCATTTGAAGGGGCTGAAACTGTCCACTTGGATTGGAGTCAGCAAAGACGCTGGACCTACTAAGGGCATCTTTCTATTGAATGATTCACAGGCATCTTTAGCACACTGGCTAACTGGGTTTTTGAGAAAGCACTGGGAGTGCTCACCCATGGAAGTTCATAGGCTTTGGCTTGGCTTCCCCATGGCCGCCCACAGAGAGCCTCTGCAGTCTCCCTACTCACTCTACTCTCTACTCCTCTTCATGAAGTCTCTCCTCTGTGACTCCACCACTGTCCCTCGGGATTTTGAGCCCCACTCCTCTCTTCCTCTCTCCTCTACCCTCTGGGGCTGAGTCACCCTTGTCTTGTTTCCCTACAGATGGATCAATCTGCAGCTTGCTTTCTTCTCATTCTGATAAGATCAGAGCGTAAACCTGATCTCCTTCCTTCATTCCTCAGAGACTTCCATTTTGATTCTCAAAAGCCCTTTCTTCTCTCAACAGCATTCCTTATATATCAAAAGCCATGGTTTCAAAGCTGTTGTTTCTGATGTGGGCTTCAAGAACATAGTTTGGAATTCAGAAACACTGAACATCAATTTCTTTTGTTCTTTTTACATTTCTGCTCTAACCACACCAGTTCTCCTTGAGGCGATGTGGTGCTTCTGACTGATAGGATGAAGGGTCATAACCAAGGAAAGGAAGAAAAGTACAATGATTGATGTTTTAAGATCCTATCGTGCTACATCACATCCGCTCATTCTGAGTCCCATTTTCAGGTTTCAGCAAGTTGGCCCCTGTCTTTGACTCCATGCTGACACTGATCCCTGGGCTCTGCTGTCATACCCTCACGAAGATATAAAACGAGTGCTAGGGTGATGTGGGTTTCCTGAAGTTCACACTCATTCATCACAACATCTTTCATCCTTAGTTTACAGATGAGGAAACTGAGATTCAGAAAAGTTGAGGCCATCATTTTTGCTATTCACCACATTTTCAGCTCCCCTTTTTAAGTGCTGTTCTACCCCCTTGGTATTAAGTATACCTATATAATTTATTTGATAAATATGAGTAGAAGTGATGCATGTTACTTATGGGTGAAACTCTGAGAGTCAGTGCACAATTCACCATGCTCTCTTTCTCTGTGTCTCGACAATGCGTTCCAGGTGGTGGAAACTGGGGTTACATCCTGGAATAAGGATGACATAGAGCAGAGCCCTGTCTAACCCTTAGTGGACAGGTAATAACACACAAGAAAGATAACTTTGTTGCTTTAAGCCACTGGGTTTTGGAGGTTGTTTGTAAGCCTAACTTGACCTTGATCATCCTGATTAATACAGAAGTCACGTAGTCATTCATGCAGTTATTTATCCATTTACTCATTCAACAGATGATTAGTGAATATCTGCTCTGTGCCAGATATGGGCTAGGTACTGCAAAAACAAAGCATGATACTTATTGTTATAGCCTCTGACAACTTATCCACCAAAGTCATGCACTTAATGAAATGATTAAGTTGGGTTTCATACTTAAACCATTGGATTCCAGAGTTTGTGCTCTGAAATGCTGCATTCTACTATCTCAAATAGAGATTCCTAGAATAGTTTACAATTGGCTTTTAAAATCTTTCAGGGGCTGGGTCTCGTCTGTCTTAGCACAGCAGGCTAAATTCCTTATGTGTTGTCAGTTCAGCTGGAATGGACAAAGTAAAGTAACTTAGACTCACCACCAAAGAGAGGTTGAACAAGAGGCCAGAACTTTGGCCATGTTTTATGGGGAAGGCATCAGTCATGTTTTCTGGCTGCCTAGCATCTTTTAAATCCTCTGTTATGTTTACAGGATTTTCCCACTTGATGGTTCCCACCTCCCCAGTGTGGGAGCCCGAAAACTCACTTCCAGCCTCCTTTGCAGCTAGAACACAGAGCCATATAACAATTCTCTACCAAGCAGACTCACCTCCTCTAGACTTTAATTCAGAAGTGAGCAGTCGGAGGGAAAAGGCTTACTGTGGAATCCGTTTAGCTGGGGAGGGGCAACAGAGAGGTCCCAGTGTTGAGAGCAGTGCTGGCAGGGGTGAGTGCCTGGCATGTGTGTCGCATCTGTAATGAGGCTGCAGTGTTGAAAGTAGCTCATTCAATAGTACCACTGCTGGGGGGAGCAGCGTTCTTCTCATCAGCCTAGTTCTAGAACATGATTTGGGACATTAGTCCTGGAAGTTTGGCATTAAGCCCAGTTCTCTAAACCTCCCAATAATTCTGTGAGCTACCCACTATTCTTTAATGAACTTATTTTCTGCTTAATCAGCCACAGTCAGCTTCTGCTTCTTGTAAGGAAGAGCCCCAACTGATGCAGTGTGGAAGCTGAGTCAGAAAAGTTTCCAGCCAGATCCTGGGGAAAGAGAGCAGCAAATGGCTAATCTAAAGGTGCGTGGGTGGGAGGGTGGAGAATTAAAGTCTAGGAAATCTGAGATCAAAGGTGGGAAGGGTTGAAAAGGAGGCGAGCCGCGGGTTCCCCATGAACAAATTGGGGTGAACAGCATCCTTCTGCAGGCCCATGACTCTTAGATCCATTCATTTAGTCATTCAACAAATATTTAGAGAGCACAGACTGGGGGCCTGGCTCCACACTGGGCACCGGGGGATATAATGGTGGGTAAACCAGGCATAATCCCAATAGTTTTATGTAATGGGAAGGCTGGTCATAATCAAATGATTGCACTAATGAACAAATACACAATTACAAACGAATAATAAAAGAAAGTGATGTTCTAAGTGCATATAATAGGATGACATGACCAAGTGTGGGAGAGCAGTGAAGCCTTCCTGAGGGGGTGATTTTGGAGCTGAGATCAGAAGAGTAAGGACAAGCAGGGGGTGGGACACAGCAGAAGAACATTGCAGTAGACATGAGCAGCATGTGCACAGATGCCAGAGACAGAGTGAACATGGTTTATTTGAAGAACTATCAAGCTGATGAGATTGAGGGGAACTGAAAAGGTGATAATGGAGTGAGGTAAGGCTGTAGTGATACAGCAGAGTCAGGGAAAAACCATGTAGAGTCCAGAAGCTCTATTAAGGATTTTGATCATTTTCCTAAAATTAACAGGAGGCTCTTGAATTAAGTCATGCACTAACACTGCCAGATTTGCATTCTGAAGTGCCATGCTGATTATAGTGGGGACAGAGTATGTGGTCCAGGAGTGGAATGAATACAAGAAAGTGAATTAGGAGCCTATTGCAATAGTCTAGGCATGAGTGGGTTGCTAGATCAGGCTAGGGCATTGGCAGGAGAGATGGAGAAGGGTAGAGTGGTTGGAGAGATGGAGAGGAGGAAAATCAATGAACTTCACAATGAGTTAGATATGTGATTTGTGGGCCCCAGCTTTTATGACTTGGGCAACTTACATAAGGACCATTGGAATAGCAACAGTTTGAGCAACAAAAGAGCAGGGACAGTACATGCTGAGACTGGGGTGTCTTTGTAACATTCAAGGGAGGAAATAAGTACAGAGGTAGCTGAATATGAAGATCTGAAGCTCCATGGAGAGTTTTGCCCTGGAGATATCTCTCTATTGATCTCAAAGGCAGAATCTTCTGTTAATCCCATACCCCTAATTTGTCCCTTCCCCCTCCCCTCTCCCCTTTGGTAACCACAAGTTTGCTTTCTGTGTCAGTAAGTCTGTTTCTGTGTTGCATATACATTCACTTGTATTAATTTTTAGATCCCGCAAATAAGTGATATCACATAGTATTTGTCTTTCTCTGTCTGACTTATCTCACTAAGCAGAATATTCTCTAGGTCCATCCACATTGCTGCAAATGGCAGTGTTTCATTCCTTTTTACAGCTGAGTAATTTTTTAAATATACTGTTGTATATATATACCACATTTTCTTAATGCTATATATAAAATAGATAAGCAACAAAGATATACTGTATAGCACAGGGAATTATACCCATTATCTTGTAATAACCTATAATGGAATATAATCTGCAAAAATACTGAATGACTATGCAGTATACCTGAAACTAACACAATATTGTAATCAGCTATACTTCAATTAAAAATAAGTAAAATCAAAAAAACCCCACAAAACTGGGGGAAAAAAAAATCAGAATCTTCTGAAACTACAATCTGACTAAATCCAGACTGAAAAACCCAAGTTTGGTACATTCACCCATTTATTCAATGCAGTTTTATCGAGCATAGACTTTGCACCAAGTGTGGGCATACAGAGACAAGAAGGGGACACGGACTTAGAGGAGCATATAGTATAGTTGCAAAGCAGAAGAGTCAAGACACGAGCGTAATAAAATGTAAGTAGTGGAGGTTAGGACAGAAGTCTTTAAAAAGGCGCATTTTGGAGGGCGTATTTTAGGGTTGAGGTACAGGTATGAGTTTTGTTCTGGGAATGGGGGACAGTGCTACAAAGGCTTAGAGACATCGGTCAGTACATTGTTCTTAAGGAATCACCAATATTATTAAGTAAGGCTGAAGCAAGGGAATTGGGGGCTGGGCAGTAGTAGAAGATGTGGCTAGAGATTTAGGCAGAATCCTGGTATCAGCAATCCTATAAACATTTTTAACTTTAACCGAAAGATTGCCAAGTGTCACAGAAGCATTTCAAGAATGGGAGAATGGAATCAGATTTGTGTCTTGCTTAGATAGGTGGATGGCTTTAACAAGAGATCAATCTCCAATATCCAAACTTGATCTCTGCATCTTTTCGGTAGAGGATTTTATATTTATTAGTACCTTTAGGGTTCCAAGTGTCTATGTCATTATCTTATCTCATGTGAAGCATGGCAGTTAGAAAATGCATACTTCATCCTTTTCACGGTTAAATTAGATAACGACCACAAAATGTCATTGGCTTGCTCACTTGTTAGAAGCCGTAAAATAACCTTCCTCATTAAGCAACCATATTCTCATCATAAAGCAAATTTGGAACAAGTGTGTCTTTAATCTCTCTTTAATCAATGTAGATTACCTTCTATCATGTTCCATGACTCGCCATGTCTTGACTATAGGTGACTTTGAACTATGAAGTCCTCTTACATCATTCTGCCACAATTTGCCAAAGGCTCAGAAGGTAGCTATCGGAGGTAAAAGTTTGGGTTTGTTTGGTCTTAATTTAAATGAGTAAATAATTGAGAACAAATTCTAAGAAGGAGTCCCTGCAGGCTTATGTAATGACTTATTTGGTCCACCAATAAAGCATGACAGAAAATTAAGTTTTGCTAGTTAGGCCAAAGCCATTTTATGTTTCTTCATTAACGTAGGTGATGAGGACAAAAATTAAGACAAGATACTTGGAACAAATAGAGCCCCAAGTACCACTTCAGCAGAGAACAGCTATGCTAGGCTAGGACTTCAAATAGCACTACTATGGATGCTTCTGGCTTAGCCTATTCAAATCACTGTGAGTGCTGGTCGTTCTGTATGTTGTTACATGTAAGTTGCTGGCAGCTGCTGCTCAAGGTGATTGCTGCTTGAGAAAGAGGAAATAAGGGACTGGGGAAAAACATCACCACCAAGTGTGTTTTCCACACTGCCCAGATGCTAAAAGGTTCTGGTGCTATGGAAATTATGGGGGAGTTGAACATTAACAAAAGAAGTGATCTTTTAAAAGCAAGGAGCTGCAGTATCATCAAATAAGGAAACTTCTCCATTTATTTCTTTAGTGACAATTGGAGGTGAGAATAAGAAACTCCAAGAGGAAAAAACATATATATATATCTGAAATAAAAACAAAGACCCATGGTTGTTTTTCAGGTGGTAACTTGAGTATCTTGATTGACAGCCTCTGTTATGAAGCCAATATTGTGAATAAAAAATGATTCTTATGTGGGAGGAAAAACAAAGGAGGCTTACAGTGGTTTAATAACGGCTTTCTGCTGGCTGGGTAGTTGAAAACTTAAAATATAGTTGACAGTAATTAGTTTTGTGTTTCTTTTTTCTTAACAACATTAAACATTCAATATCTTTTTTAAAAAACACACACAATAGAAACCCATCTGATGAACTCCTTACTCTTTGGAGTTTTATTAAGCTGTGAACGTTTCCCCTGAGCCTAGGATCTAAGTCTATTGAATTGGAAGAAGTGTAAAAAGAGATTTTACACAGCAAATCCGCCAAGTGCCTTCATCATGGGAACAATGATAGTAAGATGTCAGCAATGCTGGGGCAAAAAAAAAACACCTACCCCTGTCTCTTCATTATTGCAATTTATAAATATTGTGACTATTCAAGGTGATTACAATAACTTTCAAAACCACCCGCTACTAATGAAAAACTGGAAAATTTATCCACTAAATATTTTGAAACAATCAAGATGAAATCCACCTGCTACTGAGGTGTTTTGTTGTTGTTGTTGTTAAAAGAGAATGTATTTGGGATGGAGAGTATGAGCGTCTGACTGCTGACTGACTGTATAAACGGCAGCTTTTCAGGTTAGATTTATAGTAATTCAACCAAATCATTTGCACATGAGATGACGTTCTTTAGCAAACATGTTCGTGCTTAAGTCTTCCCCTTAAGTGTATGTGTATATTTTGAAATTTACCACTTTCTAACTTATAGTAAGGTAGTAAAGTGCTTTCTTTTTCTCTCTCTCAGCAGTGAATATTTCCTGAACTCAGTAATGTGTGCAGGAGGCTTGTCCTGGCTCCCAAGAGCCAGTGATCCAGCTTTCAAGGACTCTGTGAGCTGGTTGTTAAACATGGTCATTTTTTAAATTTAAATCATATAGACTTAGAATTGAATAGGTTATATTGAAAAAAGAATAAACACTTAAAAGTCACCATTTTCTAATTATTTCACTACCTCTTACTGTAATCTGTGCTCTTAGGGTGATTCACGTGTGCTGTATTATTCCATTTCAGTTCACATGGCTATATGTAGTAAGAAGCTTGGCATTATATTGTATTTCATTCTATTTTATATGAGTGTGTTTATGTGTAGCTACATAGATATACTCATACACAGGATATGTATCAAACATGCCTAAGGTCTGAACATTCTCGCTGTTCTCCGTCTTTCCACCCAATAATCTGGAAAGTCTCGTTACAACTGCCCAGATTTTAGGCCCATGAGCCACTAAGATTTAATGGAATATTTGGCTTAATAAAGCCTTAATAGTTTGTATGCATTTTTAATTTCGTCTTGAAGGGCAACATTTATGTACCTGTGCATTCTTCCCACTTTGTCTAGGGTTCCTCCACATGCATACTGACAAGGAACTGTGCCTTAGTAATATCTCACCTGTTAAACAAACTCTTATTTATTTGAGGGCTTGTGGGAAGGGCCACAGCCTGGCCCTCGAAGGCTCTCTAAATAATCAGACAGTGTGAGTAATGGTACGCCTACTCGATGTGGACTCAGCCCACCTGAGTTCTAGGTCTGGCCTTGCCTCTAGGTCACTGGGTTGACCTGGACTAGGTGTTCCCTGCCTTAGCCTCAAAATTGCTATAACCACCAAAATGGAAGTAGGACTAGACAAAGTCTAGTCTAATAGCCCTTAGAGCTCACACTCAGTGATGTCAGATACTTAGAACTACAAAGTGTTTCCCAGGCACGTTACTACTGCCTTGCCCACCCTCCTGGGCTCAAGGAAAGTGGTGCAAGGGGAGGAGGGGGGCTAAACTGAGAATCTTGTGGTGACAGAGCTACCCCTAGGGTTGCAAACTGGCAGCTCTTGTGTCATATCAGGTCTCAAGCCTGATAATTTGTCCCATATAACGTTTAGTGTTTTTTAAAAATTATTTGCCAGTGTTTAAAAGTCAAAATTTCATATTGGATTGCCAGCTTTTCTTGAAAAATTGAGGTCTAGCTACCTTGGTCCTCACATTTCCTGATTGCAGTGGGATCCTGGGGCCTAGTAACGGCTGCCTCCATTAAGTGGGTCAGGGACGTTATAGGATAATCATACCTTGAATCCTGACTATAGGAGATGATTTTCCAGCAAAGGCATATGGAAGTCTCACATGAGGCATCACAACACTCTACCTTCTAAACATAAGATAGAGAAAATATCATTGTAGACATCAGCTTATAAACAAAAGGAGTAGGTTCATTTTCTTTGTTGAAAGTAGTCCACTTGGTGAAATTCCAGTTTCTTCACAGTAACACCTTCCTAGGGAAATAGCTATGATGGTTTGCATAAAATTTTAAGACTGTATCTACATAGGAATAAATCTAACGAAGGAAGTATAAGATTTTATGGGAAAAAATGCAAAATTTTATTAAGACATCTAAAGGAAGACAAGAAAAATTGGTTATATAAAAAAAATGGGGCTTCCCTGGTGGCGCAGATGGTTGAGAGTCCGCCTGCCGATGCAGGGGACACGGGTTCGTGCCCCGATCCAGGAAGATTCCACATGCCGCGGAGCGGCTGGGCCCGTGAGCCATGGCTGCTGGGCCTGCGCGTCCGGAGCCTGTGCTCCGCAACGGGAGAGGCCACAACAGTGAGAGGCCCACATACCGCAAAAAAAAAAGAAAAAATGCCCATGGTGAGAAGACTCAGTATTGTAAAGATGCAAATTTCTCCAAATTGGTCTATAAATTCAGTGCAATTCAAATTTTAAAAAATGCATCAAATGTTTTTACATAAATTTATTTTCCACTTTATCTGAAGAAGTAAAATCCAGGAAAGGCCAAGATAATTCTGAAAGAGAAGATGAAAGAGATAGGGACCTTCAAGATGGCTGAGGACTAAGACATGGAGATCACCTCCCTCCACACAAATATATCAAAAATACATCTACAGGTGGAACAACTCCTACAGAACACCTACTGAACACTGGCAGAAGACCTCAGACTTCCCAAAAGACAGGAAACTCCCCACGTACCTGGCCGTGTGGCTGACAGGGTCTTGGTGCTCTGGCCAGGTGTCAGGCCTGAGCCTCTGAGGTGGGAGAGCCAAGTTCAGGACACTGGGCCACCAGAGACCTCCTGGACACACATAATATCAATCGGCAAGAGCTATCCTAGAGATCTCCATCTCAACGCTAAGACCCAGCTCGACTCAATGACCAGCAAGCTCCAGTGCTGGACACCCCATGCCAAACAACTAGCAAGACAAGAACACCACCCCACCCATTAGCAGAGAGGCTGCCTAAAATCATACTAAGTTCACAGACACCCCAAAACACACCACTGGATGTGGTCCTGCCCACCAGAAAGACAAGATCCAGCCTCTTCCACCAGAACAAAGGCACCAGTCACCTCCACCAGGAAGCCTACACAACCCACTGAACCAACCTTACCCACTGGGGACAGACACCAAAAACAACAGGAACTACGAACCTGCAGCCTGCAAAAAGGAGACCCCAAACGCAGTAAGTTAAGCAAAATGAGAAGACAGAGAAATACACAGGAGATGAAGGAGCAAGGTAAAAACCCACCAGACCAAACAAATGAAGAGGAAATAGGCAGTCTGCCTGAAAAAATTCAGAGTAATGATAGTAAAGATGATCCAAAATCTTGGAAATAGAATGGAGAAAATACAAGAAATGTTTAACAAGGACCTAGAAGAACTAAAGAGCAAACAGACAATGATGAACAACACAATAAATGAAATTAAAAGTTCTCTAGAAGGAATCAATAGCAGAATAACTGAGGCAGATAAGTGACCTGGAAGATAAAATAGTGGAAATAACTACCGCAGAGCAGAATAAAGAAAAAAGAATGAAAAGAACTAAGGACAGTCTCAGAGACCTCTGGGACAACATTAAACACACCAACATTCAAATTATAGGGGTCCCAGAAGAAGAAGAGAAAAAGAAAGGGACTGAGAAAACATTTGAAGAGATTATAGTTGAAAACTTCCCTAATATGAGAAAGGAAATAGTCAATCAAGTCCAGGAAACACAGAGAGTCCCATACAGAATAAATCCAAGGAGAAACATGCCAAGACATATATTAATCAAACTATTAAAAATTAAGTACAAAGAAAAAATATTAAAAGCAGCAAGGGAAAAGCAACAAATAACATACAAGGGAATCCCCACAAGGTTAACAGCTGATCTTTCAGCAGAAACTCTGCAAGCCAGAAGAGAGTGATAGGACATACTTAAAGTGATGAAAGGGATCAACCTACAACCAAGATTACTCTACCCAGCAAGGATCTCATTCAGATTCGGCAGAGAAATTAAAACCTTTACACACAAGCAAAAGCTAAGAGAATTCAACACCACCAAACCAGCTTTACAACAAAATGCTAAAGGAACTTCTCTAGGCAGGAAACACAAGACAATGAAAAGACCTACAATAATAAACCCAAAACAGTTAAGAAAATGGTAATAGGAACATACATATCGATAATTACCTTAACTAAATGGATTAAATGCTCCAACCAAAAGACACAGACTGGCTGAATGGATACAGGAACAAGATCCATATATATGCTGTCTACAAGAGACCCACTTCAGACCTAGGGACACATACAGACTGAAAGTGAGGGGATGGAAAAAGATATTCCATGCAAACGGAAATCAAAAGAAAGCTGGAGTAGCAATTCTCATATCAGACAAAATCGACTTTAAAATAAAGACTATTACAAGAGTCAAAGAAGGACACTACATAATGATCAAGGTATCAATCCAAGAAGAAGATAAAACAACAGTAAATATTTATGCACCCAACATAGGAGCACCTCAATACATAAGGCAAATACTAACAGCCATGAAAGGGGAGACTTACAGGAACACAATCATAGTAGGGGACTTTAACACCCCACTTTCACCAATGGACAGATCAACCAAAATGAAAATAAATAAGGTAACATAAGATTTAAATGATACATTAAACAAGATGGACTTAATTGATATTTATAGCACATTCCATCCAAAAAGAACAAAATACACTTTCTTCTCAAGTGCTCATGGAACATTTCTGGGATAGATCATATCTTGGGTCACAAATCAAGCCGTGGTAAATTTAAGAAAATTGAACTCATATCAAGTATGTTTTCCGACCACAAGGCTATGAGACTAGATATCAATTACAGCAAAAAACTGTAAAAAATACAAACGCATGGAGGCTGAACAGTACACTACTAAATAGGCAAGAGATCACTAAAGAAATCAAAGAGGAAATCAAAAAATACCTAGAAACAAATGACAATGAAAACACGATGGCCCAAAACCTATGAGATGCAGCAAAAGCAGCAAAACCTATGAGATGCAGGAAAAGCAGTTCTAAGAGGGAGGTTTATAGCAGTACAGTCCTACCTCAAGAAACAAGAAAAATCTCAAATAAACAACCTAAGCTTTCACCTAAAGCAATTAGAGAAAGAGCAAAAACCCCCCAAAGTTAGCAGAAGGAAAGAAATCATAAAGATCAGATCAGAAATAAAAAGAAATAAAGGAAACAGTAGCAAAGATCAATGAAACTAAAAGCTGGTTCTTTGAGAAGTTAAACAAAATTGATAAACCTTTAGCCAGACTCATCAAGGAAAAAAGGAAGAAGACTCAAATCACAGAAATGAAAAAGGAGAAGGAACAACTGACACTGCAGAAATACAAAGGATCGTGAGAGATTGCTACAAGCAACTCTATGCCAATAAAATGGACAATCTGGAAGAAATGGACAAATTCTTAGAAAAGCACAACCTTCCAAGACTGAACCAGGAAGAAATAGAAAATATAAACAGACCAATCACAAGCACTGAAATTGAAACTGATTAAAAATCTTCCAACAAACAAAAGCCCAGGAACAGATGGCTTCACAGGCGAATTCTATCAAACATTTAGAGAAGAGCTAACACCTATCCTTCTCAAACTCTTCCAAAATATAGCAGAGGGAGGAACACTCCCAAACTCATTCTACGAGGCCACCATCACCCTGATACCAAAACCAGACAGAGATGTCACAAAGAAAGAAAACTACAGGCCAATATCACTGATGAACATAGATGCAAAAATCCTCAACAAAATACTAGCAAACAGAATCCAACAGCACATTAAAAGGATCATACAGCATGATCAAGTGGGGTTTATCCCAGGAATGCAAGGATTCTTCAATATACGCAAATCAATCAACGTGATACACCATTTTAACAAATTGAAGGAGAAAAACCACATGATCATCTCAATAGATGCAGAGAAAGCTTTCAACAAAGTTCAACACCCATTTATGATAATAACCCTGCAGAAAGTAGGCACAGAGGGAACTTTCCTCAGAATAATAAAGGCCATATATGACAAACCCACAGCCAACATCGTCCTCAGTGGAGAAAAACTGAAACCATTCCCACTAAGATCAGGAACAAGACAAGGTTGCCCACTCTCACCACTCTTATTCAACATAGTTTTGGAAGTTCTATCCACAGCAATCAGAGAAGAAAAAGAAATAAAAGGAATCCAAATTGGAAAAGAAGAAGTAAACCTGTCACTGTTTGCAGATGACATGATACTATACATAGAGAATCCTGAAGATGCTACCAGAAAACTACTAGAGCTAATCAATGAATTTGGTAAAGTAGCAGGATACAAAATTAATGCACAGATATATAGCATTCCTATACACTAATGATGAAAAATCTGAAAGTGAAATTAAGAAAACTCTCCCATTTACCATTGCAACCAAAAGAATAAAATATCTAGGAATAAACCTACCTAAGGAGACAAAAGACCTGTATGCAGAAAATTATAAGACACTGATGAAAGAAATTAATGATGATACAAATAGATGGAGAGATATACACACCATTGTAAAGCAATCATACTCCAATAAAGATGTTAAAAATAAAAAAGAATTTTTTAAGCCTACAAATTAAAAAAAAAGATGAAAGAGAAGCAAATGTCATAAATGTCATATGAAGCTAATTGCAAAGATATTATATTTAAAACAATGTCATATTAGTTCATTAATAATCAAGTACACCAGTGCATCAGAATAGAAAGCTGAAAAATAGATCCATGCACATATAAGAATTGTTATATCAGACACTGAAAATCAGTGGAATAAAAATGAACTATTTGATAAGTAGAGTTAAGAAAATTGGCTTTCCTTATAGAAAAAAAATAGTTATGCCCCTACCTCCCTTCATACAAAAATAAACTCCAGAAGGATTAAAGATGTTAATGGGAAAAACAAAACTCTTAAAACTATGATAAAAAAAAATTAAGAAAACATCTTTATAACAGGTCTGGGAGGGGTTTCTTAAAACAAGTAATAAAACAAACATTTTTAAGATAAATTACTTAGACTTTATTAAAATTAAAATTTTATATGACAGAGTATATTTTAAAGTTAAAAGACAGTAGTCAACTTGGAAAAGACATTTTCAACATGTATGAGGATAAACAAAGAACTTGCATTTGTAATACATGAAGGGCTCTTATGAATCAGTGAGGAAAAAACCACAAAATAACCTAATTGAAAAATTGCAGAAGATAATAAGAGGCCATTCACAGGAGAGGACACTCAAGGACGCAATAAAATAGGAAAAATTAATCAATGGCACCAATCAAGAAAATTAAACTTAAAATAAGAGAAATGAAAACATGTCCACACAAGACTTGTGGTTTTATTTGTAATTTCCAAAAAACTGGAAACTCCCTAAATGTCCATGAATGTATAGACAAAATGTGGTGTATCCATACACTGAATAGAAACTAAGTACTGATATACAACAAAATGGGTGAATCTGAAAAATTATTATGCTGAGTGAAAATCTGGACCAAAGGAGGAAAAAACGTATATGCTGAATGATTCCATTAATTTAAAAAATCTAGAAAATGCAAACTGATCTTAGGTGAAAGAAAGCAGATCAGTTGTTACCTGGTGTATTCATTTTCCATTACTGCATGAAAATTATGACAAACTTACTTACAGACCTAAAGCAACACATTTATTATCTCACAGTTCCCACGGGACAGCAGTTAGCTGGGTTATCTGCTCAGGCTGAAATCAGGGCTGCAAACTCTTCTGAGGCTCTGGGTCCTCTTTTAAGATCTCTGGTTGTTGGCAGAATTCAGTTCCTTGCAGCTGTAGGATTGAGACCCTGAACTCTGCAGGCAGCTGTCTTTGTTATGTGGCTGTCTCTACAACACTGCGGTTTGGTTCTTCTTGTCTGCTTTTTCAAATCTTCGTGGCTTCTTTCTCTGACATTTAGAACCTCTTTTAAAGGGCTCACATGATGAGATCAGACCCATCTGGGATGACCTTCCCTTTGATTAACTTAATCAAGTTAATCAGCCTGATTGGGAACCTTAAGTCAACTGATTAGGAACCTTAATTATATTTGCAAAATTTCTTCACCTTTGCCACATATGTAACGTAATCACTGGAGTGCCGTTCCATCCTCTGTACAGGTCTCATTCATGTTCAAGGTGAGAGGATTACATAGGATATGTATACCTGTGGGGAAACTTGAGAGCCGTCTTAGAATTTTGTTTATCAGGGTCAGAAGTTGAGAGAGATGCAGAGAGGTACTTATTACTCCAATTTTATTATAATTATTATTACCTCAAATGTGTTTTGTATCAGGTAAGAAAACCATAGTATCCAGAATCCATATTTGTTTTTTTTTAAAAAAAAGCAAGCGTGGGACTTCCCTGGTGGCACAGTGGTTAAGAATCTACCTGCCAGGGCTTCCCTGGTGGCACGGTGGTTGAGAGTCCGCCTGCTGATGCAGGGGACATGGGTTCGTGCCCCGGTCCGGGAAGTTCCCACATGCCGCGGAGCGGCTGGGCCCGTGAGCCATGGCCACTGAGCCTGCGCGTCCGGAGCCTGTGCTCCGCAACGGGAGAGGCCACAATGGTGAGAGGCCCACGTACTGCAAAAAAAAAAAAGAATCCACCTGCCAATGCAGGGGACACGGGTTCGAGCCCTGGTCCAGGAAGATCCCACATGCCGCGGAGCAACTAAGCCCTTGCGCCACAACTACTGAGCATGGGCTCTAGAGCCCGCAAGCCACAACTACTGAAGCCCCGCGCGCCTAGAGCCCGTGCTCCGCAACAAGAGAAGCCACTGCAATGAGAAGCCCGTGCACCGCAACGAAGAGTAGCCCCCGCTCGCCGCAACTAGAGAAAGCCCACGCGCAGCAACAAACACCCAATGCAGACAAAAATAAATAATAGATTAATTATTTTTTTTAAAAAAAGCAAGCTTGAATTGTCTGAGTTTAATATACCAGTGCCCCAGGACAGGTTTTTAATCCCTCTATTAACAAACACACATAATGTTTGTAAATGTGTGTAAAACGTACACAATGTTAACAGTCCCTTTGACAATATGGGACACTTTGGAGAGTGGAGGCGTATCCGTAAGGTATACTAGACATTATGTTTACGCAGCAGAATTTTCTCCCCCACTCTTCATAAATCCAAAGCCAAATCTCATTACACCACGCTCTATCCAGAGAGAAGAGAGAACAAAGAAAAAAGTGCAAATGACGGTTATCTTCCTCCTTCAGCCAAATTAAGGGAGGGAGACTAGGGGAAAGCAAGAGCTCTGGGTGTGAATATTTAACACAGTGATCTTTCTTACTAGGGTGTGTGCAGGATTCCAGTCACATTAGCCCCATCCTCTAAGGAGGCAGGAGAGGGAAAGGGCAGAGTCTGCCTACCTCTCTACACGGTTTGTTTATAAAATGAAATGATGTGCCATTGAAAAATCCTGTTTTCACAGACTAGTATGTGGAATGGGGGAAATACTTAGAATATAATCATCAGGAAGGGAAGGCAAGATTAAATCCTATGTGTAGAGTAATCCACATTTTGGTTAAAATGAGCGAATGTTCATTTGCATAGAGAAAAGACTAGAAAGATCTACTCTTCACTAAAAGAGTATTTATCTGAATAGTGGGATTCAGTGAATACTTTTCTGCATATTTCTGACCATGATAGACAGAATTTGAAAGAGAAGGAAAAGACGCAGGTGTAAGTTACTTTATTATTATAGGTATATGCACTAGGAATCATTAAAGACACACATGAAGGTAGCTTACAGCTCTAGCAGAGGGTTCCCCATGTAAGTAATCCATCTCAAGGTACTCCTCTGCCAATAATGGTATTAGAACCACCGTTTTTGAGCTTTAACTATTTCCAAGCACTTGGTAGAGAACATCTTATTTATTCCTTGGAGCACTTCATAAAGGCCGATTCACTGTAGCCTAGTTGCTACAAGCTTAGGTTCCAGAATTAGGCTGCCTAGTTTCAAATTTATCCCTCACTGCCTATGTGACCTAGACGAGTTAACCCCTCTGAGCCTCAGTCTCTGCATCTATAAAATGGGGATAATAGTAGCACCTACATCAGAGTTCTTATAAGTAATAGATGAAATAATGATATGTGGTAAATGTTGAGCATTCAAAAAAAGTGTGCTATAATTATCCCCATTATATGGATGAAGATGTTAAGGCTCAGAGAAGCTGAGTTATTTTCCAAGGTCACTTGCCTCTAAGTAGAGAAGCATTCAAAAACTTGACTTCTCAAGTGTCAAGCTTTTAATCATTATACTAGGAATTACTTTCATTGCTAAACCACATGGAGCTTAAGACTTTACAGATAATTAAGTTGGGCTGGAATTTTTCTTTTTGTCTCTGTAAATAATTTGACTTGCTTTGAGCTGGAATTCAACTTCCAAATTAATTTAAAATAATTTTTAAATAACTCTAAAACCCTATCAATCCTTCCAGGTCTACCAAAATAAATACTCTTGTTGTGATACCTATCTTGACAGCTCCATTTCTTAAAGAAATAACATGACAAAAGAATGTCTTTCCAAACCTCGAATGTGGAAGGCAAAATAAATCTTGTGCTATTTGTTTGAAAGGATGAGTTATATGGAGCGGTAAGCTCTTTATCTTAAAAAAAAAAAAGTATTACAAAGCTTCATGGAGACAATAAAATTTAGAAGAATCTGTTGTCTTGATTTTATTTACTGCATTTTTTTGAAAGCTAACACTGAGCTCTATATTGATATACAAGATAAACTAGTTCTTGGTATATTTCATCTTGTCTGAAAGTCAGTTACTTTGGTTACAGTTCAGAGGACATGTTCTCAGTGAAGAAAAAAAGATATTCACATTAATCATTTTCCCAGTGTATAACGTATGTATCAGTGAAGATGAGGTAAAGGCTGGCCTTGGGAAGAAAAGTTAAGTGCTTGGAACAAGGGTGTCAGCAGACTTCTGTCCTTTGATGAACTCAGGATTACTCTCCCAGTTGTAAGCCATATGGGAACAGTGGCTCAGAAGTCCCAAGGCGTAGGTTCCAATCCCAGCTCAGCCATTGCTTGACTCCCTAAGGAGATTTGAGCTTCTTATTTCATCTTTCTTGGTCTTGATCTTCCACCTGAAAAAATGAGGAGGGAGTGGTTAATAAGGCAATGATTCCCCAAACTGGCTGTATAGCAGAATCACATGGGCAAAATCTTAAAACATACAGATTCTCGGACCCAACTCCAGACCTGTTGCCTCAGGATCTTTGGCTTTGTGCCTCTCAAGAATCTGTATGTTAAATAAGTTCATTGGCTCAGACTTGTATACCCACTTAGTTCTTGCCAGGCGCTGGTGTTTGGAAACCACCAGACTGCTGATTTCTGATTTACAAGGTTGAGGACAGTTGTACTGTTGTTGGACACTGATTCTTGCAGTGCTTCTCATCTCAATAAAGACTGAATAGATGAAATGGAAGCTGAGTAAACCCATAATTCCCTCTAAACACTGGTTTCCTCAGATGCATTATTGTCTATCTGCTTATTTATATTTAATGTGTGATATTACGATATCACAAGAAATATATATTTTGGTCTTCATCCCCAGTCTTTTGCGCGGAGATCCTAAAACCTTGTAAATTTCTGAGTGATGGGGCTGATAGGACTGTCTTACACAGAGCTCCTAAATCCCTTGCAATTTCCTGACTGATAGGAACGTATTTTGTTCTCATGAGGCAGGCCCCAAGATAGCTTCAGGATGGGGGCTGGTCACCAGAAAGACCAAATCTTGACGAGAAGCTTAAAACTTTCAGCCCACTCTCCAACCTCCAGGGACTGGAAAAGGGCTAAAGATTGAGTTAATAATCCATCACGCCTGTGTGATGAAACCTTCATAAAAACCCCTAAAAGATGGGGATTAAAGAACTCCTGGGGGGACTTCCCTGGTGGCTCAGTGGTTAAGAATCTGCCTGCCAATGCAGGGGACACGGGTTTGAGCCCTGGTTCAGGAAGATCCCACATACTGCGGAGCAACTAAGCCCATGCGCCACAACTACTGACCCCACGAGCCACAACTACTGAAGCCCGTGCTCCTAGAGCCTGTGCTCTGCAACAAAAGAAGCCACTGCAGTGAGAAGCCCACGCACCATAACGAAGAGTAGCCCCCACTCGCTGCAACTAGAGAAAGCCCGTGCGCAGCAATGAAGACCCAACGCAGCCAAAAATTAATTAATTAATTGATTAATTTAAAAAAAAAAAAGAACTCCCGGGTTCGTGACTGCATCCACATGCTAGAAGGGTAACATAACTCCAACTCTGCAGGAATAGAAGCTCCTGTCCTCAGGATCCTCCCAGACCTTGCCCTATGTACCTCTTCATCTGGCTGTTCATTTGCATCCTTGATAATATCCTTTATAATAAACCAGTAATAGCAAGTGAAGCGTTTCCCTGAGTTCTGTGAGCCCTTGCAGCAAATTAGAAGACCAATAACATGCTCATTGCACTGCATCATTGCCTCTCCTAAGTAACTGTAGACAATTTAAATATCCAGCAATAGAGGGAATATTTAAATAAATTTTTGTATATCCATTGTATGACATGTCAGAGAGCCATTAAAAAGCATGACTTATAACATGATTACCACTAGGTCAACTATATGCATGCATATTTTGTCAGCTATTGCTACATAACAAACCACATAACAGTAGGCATTTATTATTTCTCATTGATCTATGGATAAACAGCCTTGCTGGTGATGAGCTGGGCTTGCTCTTGTGTCTATAGTCAGCTGTCAAGTCAGCCAGAGACTCACTAGTCTAGAACAACCTCATGGCCATATTTAAGCAGTCAGCTGGCTGTTGGCTGGGCAAGGTGGTGACTAGACCATGGGTCTTTTCCAAATCATTCATCAGGCTATCCCAGCATTATTCACATGCTTGCTTGGAAAACCTCCAAGAAAGAGAGTGGAAGCTGCAAGATAAGTTGAGACCTAGGCTGAGAACAGGCACAACTTCACTTCTGCCACATTCTGTTGACCAAAGCAAGTAATCAGTGAGTCCAGATTCAAGCAGGGCAGAAATGGACTCTATTTCTTACATAAGAAGAGCTGCAGAGTCTCACTGAATGAACGTGGATGAAAGGAATAAGAGCATCGCTTTTTTGCATCAATATACCACATATATGAACAAGAAATGGACGACATATTTTAAAAAAGCAAAGAACTGATATGTTCACAAGTTAGGGCTGTGGGCTTTCTTCCTTTTCCTTTATGACTTTGTTACTTCATGTAGGTAGCTATAACATTGTTGGTGCAATAAACAGTGATTGAAAGGAAAAACACAGTAAGAGGAATCACAGTGAGAATAAGATCAACCACTTCATTACTCACTATACTGAGAGAATTGGATCCATAATTTGTATATCACAAACCAATCAATATAGCCTTCTGTTCTGCAGTGCATGCAAGTGGGTAACAATGGAAAAATCCTGAAATTGCCAAAGCAAAGTAGTTCTCTAAGATACATCCAGTGGCCTTGGATCTCATGTGGAATTTAGCCATGAGATGTACACTTATTCTTAGCCCTCTGTGCACCCTGCATATTACCAGAGCTGGCACTGTCTCAGATCTGTAACGCTTTAGCAATCTCTGGAACCCCCAGGGAACAATTCGTTCTCTAATTGCCATGATTTCTGATAATTGAAGTTTTGCCCATTTAAGAACCAAAATTTTAGTTCCTTTTTAAAAAAAGGTTGTAACTATTTTGAACAGAAGTCATTCTTTAAAAGTGTAAGTTGTTCATGTCCTTGTGTTTTAAAATAGAGTTGATAAAAACCATTTGAACATAACATAGTTTTTGACAATATTGTTCTTTCCCATAATGCAGTGACATCTTCAGATCTTTGTGGAGCAAAGTAGGGTTTCTTCACCCTTACATAAAATATTCTGAGAATGTTATGCTTTCAAGTTCTCATTTATCCCCTTTTTATTGTTTCTGTGCTCTCTCTTGCTCCCACGGGCTTTAAGAGTGCCTGCCTCTGACAGCTTGTTCCATTTCACTTGGCCTCTTCTAATATGCTGTCATCTTAGAAAAACCCACTTTATTAAGATTATTTGTAGGATAAGAGTAATTACACTCTGAGAAAGGACCAGGAAGCCTCTAATCTGAGTAAGGTGCATGACCTTTAGTGTACAGACGCTTGGTAACACGTCCTTTGGCTGCTTATTTTCTTGGCCTTGCCTCTATCCAAGGAAAGACAAGAGCCAGATCTGGGAATCCAAAGCACATTAAATCCAAAGCACATTATCAGGTGTCAAAGAGGTAAAGATATGAGTGACCGGAATGAATAAATAAAATACATTCTAGGTGGGCTCACTGTGCTAAGGACATTAAACATTCTATAACCCTGTTTTGCCAAAGGTTAGTTTGTCACATAAATTATGGACTTTTCCAAAGCATTGACTTATTTTTACATGATAATTTAGGGTGCAGGGTGAGTTTGTTCATTCATTCTACACATTCATTTATTTACTTCTACTCTGAAGGTGTATGTGTGTGCACACACACACACAGTGAGAGAAACCCTGTCCACGTGGAAACTATATTGTTGTTTGGAAAATAGAAATATAAGCACATAATTGTGAAATATTAAAACAAATACCATAACTGAGACATGTCAGCCACTATGGAAGAAGAGAAAATGGAGGCAAGAAAAGACCCCCTAGGTCCCTCTGTCCCTGTAAAGTGTGGTTGATAATATCCAACTAACAGCTTTATTGTGAGGATTTAATTATAACCCTGAGTAAGGACATGTAAACTCAAAGCTTATTATATAAAGTATTATATATAAGGCAAGACTTGGATTCAAATCTTGATTTTATCACATATTAGCTAGGTTTTTGCTTAGCCCCACTTTTCTTTTCTGGAGAATGGGGCTAATGCCTGCCTTGCGGTGTTGTTGGGAGAATAAAATAAAAGAACATAAGTGCCCCACACAGTGCCTGGAAAAGAATAAGTGCTCCATAAGTGCTCCACAGCTCCTTTCTCCTTTTCCTCTTCACCAGAGGGGTGACAGATGAGCTGGGTTTTGAAGGATGAGTAGGAGTTCACAAACCAAACCAAATAACAAGTCCCCAACAGGGAAAGAGGCTTTTCAACAAAAAACACGTGGAGATTTGCTTTTGAAAGTGGAGGGTGATTTGTGAGGCTGTTGCCCTTCTCAGCAGAGTCAACAATGCTTCTCTATTTCTTTCACTGTCTTTAGGAAAGCTAGTTCACTGACTAGTGTGATTTGTCAACTCACCTGCACCACCTCACTACTAAAACGTTATTTGAGCCCTCATTGCAATCAGACAGTATTGGGCCTTTATGAAGGAAGGGGAGGAAAATGCTAGAAATCCGTAACACTGCATGAACTAACAGAATTTTGAAATTGTACAAGATATCCCTTCTGCCATCATATGCCTAGGGTCTGAAGATAAATCATAGGGAAGAAGCTTGAAATCTCTTTATTTAGAAGTAGTCTGTCCATCTATTTAATACGCATTTATTGACCACCTATCACTTGCAAAAAATTGGATTAAAAGGGAGAGACAAACATCAAGATGGTTAACTGTGAGTCAGACCAAAGGAAATAGGGACTATAAATGAAAAAAACAAACAAACCAAAATGGATAGCAGAGGCAATTGCATTGGTCTTTGAAGGGCCAGTAGGGATGTAGTTAACCAAGGGGAAAAGTGAAGGCATTTTATTGGCAGGAACAGCACAAGCAAAGGGGCAGAAACATTAAAGCAAACAGGTGAAAAGAGAAGCTTGGTCTGTTCCAAAAATCACCAAGCCCCTTAAAAACCAAACAAACACAAAGAAAAAAGTCACACAGGAGAAATAGAGCAACAACCAACATAGTGATGCCCTCATAAAAAAAAGTCATGGTTTCCTTCTTCCCTTTTTTTTCCTTTCCTGCTGATGACTTAGACCTTTCAAAGGTACCTGTAGGCTGTGCAGCAGTCAGTGCCAAGGCCATACCTTATCCTGAGCACTCACTGCACCAACATAGGCCCTTGGTATCATTCTACAGGGACCCAGCCTCTCAGCCTGAGGGCTTTAGCCCCTCAAGTGGGATTGGCAGGGTGTTTAATGCTTGCGAGAGCCGAAAAAGGATTGGAAAATAACTGGGCCGGTTTCCTGCACCTCATGGTGACCTACCCATTAATGCATCCTTTGCTAGCTCCCTTCCCTTCCCCAGCTCAATCCCTCCCTGCCTTTCCTCGAATCACCTCCCGAATAAACTACTTGCCCTTAGAGTATTGTCTCAGGAGGAAGCTTGCTGGAGAAGACAACTGAAGACAGCCTGCTCCTGGCTCCTGGAAAGGGTTGGGGCTGGTTTCATGGGAGAGGGCAGGATCCAGGCTGATTCTGGGAAACGGCTCAAGGAGCACTTTTGTTGGTTGGGGGACTTTGATTTTTTTAATTGGTTATATTTTCAGAAGGATGAAATGAGTTAATTCATATGAAATGCTCAGGCCGGGGCCTGGCACATAAATACCCGCCATGGTCATTGCCATCATTATCTTTGTGTTGGTCTCCCCTCTTGTCTGTGTGTGTGAGAGCGTGCTTACTGAAATCTCACTCCCACCCCCATGGCACAGATTCTGGAAGGCAGCCTTCCTTTCTGGAGGTGAGACTCTTCTTCCTACTCAGAGCCTTGGGTGAATATGGATCTCGCCTTGTGTGACAAGCATCGTGGCTGTGTTGACTATAATTTAATCCAAGCACTGACCTCATCCACTGTGCAGGGTGTTGCTAACACCTGTGTCCTATCAAATTCCCATTGGGGAGAACGAGGTGGGGACCCTTCTGGCTTATGATTCAGGAGATCTGAGTTTGGAACTGGTAATTCCTGATTCGTCTGAGCTGCTCAGGTGATCCAGATGTGCAGCCAGGTTTGAGAACCGTACTTCTCAGTGGCTTTGATCCCAGGATCCACATCCCAGAGCAATGTGGTATCCGAACAGAAAGGGTGGACTCTTTTTCTTTTTCTGAACAGAATGCAAGGCTGACTTCCCTTAGACTACTACAGCTAATGTCAGAACAAGTTGTGTTTCTAGTCCCTTACAGGGAGTTTCTGTGCCCACAGTTCCCTAGAGATGGGAGGAAAAGGGCTGCTCTTAGAGTTGAGATAAGTGACATTCTGGAAATATCAGAATGTCCTGTTCTTCAGCTTCACTCTCTTAATTTGTATCATTTAACAACTCGGGGATGGTTTATGAAGGAGCTAACATTTTAAAGGAGACAGTGGTAAAGCAGTCTGTTTCAAAAATAGATGCACAGCTGAAAAAGAAAACTGCCTCTGTGTGAGTGCACATGGCATGTTGAACCATTCTAAGCTGGCCTGCAATAATAAATAATCAACTAATACAGTAGGAATGGTTGCATAGTATGTTTATGGAGGAAGACACTGAGCACAGACATGAACAGGAACTCTCTTTAGAATTGCAGATTTCAATTCTCAAGAGTATTTTCACCAAAGATGTCTTGTGTTGGCATCACAGCTGCCCTGTGAGATAGCCAAGGCTGCAACATCTTTCTTGGTAGTCCTGAATCCAAGGATTTGGGAAAAATATAAATTAAGAATGCAGGAAGCATCCCCAGATAGGAGGGATCTTTTGGGTTTGTAAAATTATGAGAGATTTTATTGGCCAGATGAATTGGCCAACAGAGACTTAATTTGCTTTAAGCCAAATGGCCAAATCCCATATCATAGGAATCCAGAGACACCTCTGGGTAGGACATACTCAGGCCAAAAAGAGAGGTTTTTCAAAGATTCATAAGCCCTTAAGTTAAAATAATGCTCCAGGTCTCTTTGACGGACCCCATTCTCTTGCTGCACCCCATCATAACAAATCACATTCCTAAGCTGGGGCTGCAGTGGGAAGGTGGGATGGACTGGGAATAGTTTCAGATGGAATCAACCAAACAGGCCATAGCTAGTATCCTTGGAGCTCCACGGCTCTCATTTTTCAAATTCTACATTTTTGTAAACTACGTGGGGTGGATGCAGACCTCATTCTCTTTCCTACAGACGCCCTATTTTATTTAGAGCTGTAATTTAGTGTGGGTTTTGGAGGCATGTTTGTTGGGAAGGAAAGGAAAACCTGAAAGCCATTTTGCACGAATTTGATTCTTAAATCTATCTGGCCTTAAGCGTTAGCAGGGAGAGACAGTGCAAGACACTTGTGATAATTACCATCAGGCTTCCTTCCCTGTGTTATTTATAACACATTAGCATCAGCATTATCATTCCCATTTTACAGGTGAAGAAATTGAAGTTTAGAAAGGCTCAAAGGGGCCCACAAGTGTACACACTTGGCCATGACCCCTCTCTTCATGGGGAGCCCATCCATGAAGTCACATAGCTCATGATCTGATTTACTATTCATTTCTCAGTGTACTGAGCAAGATTATTGAAAATAGTCTCCATGTTTTTCTTCCCTCCCTCTTATTACGTTACCAGCAAGATTCATGTAAAAAATGGACCTCAGGGATTCTTTCTGATATAAAGTCTTAATCCTTAATCACAGCAACCCCTATTCATCTTGTGGTTCTGCACCAGGCTTTAAGAAATATGTGTCAGGAACAGCCAAACTTGTAAGCTGATGGAGCTCTATTATAAAAAACAAGATCGAAAACAGAGAGCTGTATCTTTGCTCTTTCTGATTAGAATTATGAATGTGGGCTTAAGAAAGTTCATTCATTTTCTCTTCCTGATTTAACAAAAACGTATTTAGTACCTACTATATGCAGAGCAGTAATTGGGTGCTATGCAAGATTAGTGGGAAGAATGAGTCTATTGTCTAGAGGTTTCTGGTGAGACCACTTATAACCTCTACAGCAGAACAGCAGATATTATCATCAGAAATTATGCCATTGAAATACATCATCATTTTTGTTTTCCAGTAAGTATAAGCTCAGTCAGAGAAGTGATGGTCAGCTGCCCACCTTGTATATACAGTACATGCCAAAATTGCACACGTTAGTAAGGCTGGTAATGAGATTTACAACCAGGACTTTTGAGTTAGACAAACTAGGTTCAAACCCTAGCTCTAACACTGTTTATCTGTGCAGATTTGGGCCAAGTTCTGAACTGCAGTAAACATTAGGTTCCTCATTGGTAAAATGAAAATAACAATAGGGTTGAATGATAATCAGATGAGATAGTGCATGAACAGAGCTTAGGCTAATACCCAGGAATAAACATTAGCATCGTTATTTGTATCACAAAGACCCACTGCAAGAAATGACAATTGCCAAACAGAGGAATGGATAAAGAAGATGTGGTGCATACATACAGTGTAATATTACTCAGCCATAAAAAAGAATGAAATAATGCCATTTGCAGCAATATGGATGGGCCTAGAGATTGTCATACTGAGTGAAGTTAAGTCAGACACAGAAAGACAAATATCATATGATACTGCTTATATGTGGAATCCAAAAATAAGGGTACAAATGAACTTATTTACAACACAGAAGTAGAGTCACAGATGTAGAAAACAAATTTATGGTTACCAGGGTATAAGGTGGGAGAGGGATAAATTGGAAGATTGGGATTGACACATACACACTACTATATGTAAAATAGATAACTAATAAGAACCTGGTGTATAACACAGGGAACTCTACTCAATACTCTGTAATGGCCTTTATGGGAAAACAATCTAAAAAAAAAAATGAATAGTGGATATATATATATGTATAACTGATTCACTTTGCTGTACACCTGAAACTAACACAACCTTGTAAGTCAATTATACGCCAATAAAATTTTTTAAGTCATAATTAAGATATAGATTTAGAGAGTTTATTACAGCTAAAAAATAAAATGACAGTTGCCAAATTCCTCCATTGCATCAGTGGTTCTCCATGCTTTTTTGCTTAAGACATAGAACTTGCTGTTCTTATACCACCGTATATAGAAGCCTGGGATATAGAATAGCAACCAGTGGAGTGGAGTGGAGGGGTTGGAGCCCCCGCTCCATCTTCCCACCTCCACTGTGTGCCAAGGAGCAGTTCCATGGAATTCCTGGCATTCAGCTTGTAAACTATGATATTAAAGATTATCCTTAAAATTATATTGTGAACTGAGATGATCTGGTCATTTGGATGTGCTGCCTATATTCTGGTACATACAAGAATTTAACAGCAATATTTATTTTATGGTTATATTTTACATGTGAGGGTAGGCCAACATGTTCACATGTTTACCTCTATAATTAAGAAGTACATCAGAGTAATTCAGCACTGTTCATTCAATCATTAAACAAATATGTTTTGAGTGCTATTTATACACCAAGCCCTGGTAGGTTCCTGACTTATGCAGATAAATCAGAAAGATCCTAAGAACCTATCAGGCAGGGACTATTATTTATCTTTTTCACCACTGAATCCACTGAACTTAGCACACGCCTGACATATAGCACTCATTCCATGAACAATTGCTGAACTGAAATTTTAGACTAATGAATGACTGTCCTTTCATTGTGGGAGAATAACAAAGTTCTCGTGGATTTGAGGATTGTTCTTCCCTATTGAAAACATGAGCCCCGAGTAGGCTTTAGCTGTGATATATAAAACCTGAGTCCCGGGCTTCCCTGGTGGCGCAGTGGTTGGGAGTCCGCCTGCCGGTGCAGGGGACGCAGGTTCGTGCCCTGGTCTGGGAGGATCCCACGTGCTGCAGAGCGGCTGGGCCCGTGAGCCATGGCCGCTGGGCCTGCACGTCCGGAGCCTGTGCTCCGCAACGGGAGAGCCACAGCAGTGAGAGGCCCGCATACCACAAAAAAAAAAAAAAAAAAAAAAAACCCGAGTCCCGTTCTCTCCAGAGTTAGTTTTTCTGAGATCTCTAGAGAGTTTCTGAAGGTACTCAATCCCTCCACTGGCTTGAAATATTTAATTAGAGCAGGAATGAAAGCAGAAATTACCCAGCTTATAATAGTTCTGGAGTTATTGCCTGCGGTCCAGGAGATCATGGATGGATATTGGGGAATCCCTAGACTGCCGTCCATGAAGTGTCAGAAGGAAGCAACTCTCCAAAGTCCTGCTCTGTAGACCAAGTAGATGGACCCATGTATATACTATGAATATTCAGAAATGTCAACATTCAAAATCATTTTCAACAAATACTTATTTACTTTAAGCCTTATGCCTCAGTGTCCTTCGTATAACTCCCTCATAGTTGAGGAAAATATGTCAAGTCTTTCTGAACAAGGTATGGGCTGTCCTTTTCTTTCTAAAACCTGACAATCTCTTCCCTCTAAAGGAGAAATGAAACAGCCAGGCATCATCTCTATAAAGCAAACAGAACCTGGCAAAGAGTATCACTATCAAGAGTATAACTGTCCCCACCTTGTTAGATGCTGTGCGTTTGCTCTGTACTTACACTCTGCATGCAGTAATTTACAAGTACTCGATCTTATAGGTGATGGCGAGTGAAAAGACTCTACATGGAGTAAGGGACAGAACTGGAACCCAGATCCACCTGTTTGTGTAGTCAGGCTCCAGGTAGGAAAGAGCTGGCACACTCATACTGGGTGATTAAGGGGAGTTTTGTTTTTTTTTAAGGGGAGAGGACTTATTAAAAAGGAGTAGGAAAGACTTAAGTAAAGCAAAAAGGGATGGTGCCCATGCAGCACCTTAAGGATAGCAACTGAGACGAGCTGTTCCCCCCCAGGCCCAAAGGGTCAAGTGAAGCGGGGGATGAGAGACAGAGAGACAGAAAGAGAGACAAAGTGTGTGGAGAAGGCAACTTTACAGCACTTGTGGCCTTTGCTAGAGGGACGGACCCCACTTAGAAACCCATCAGGAGGGACCGAGAGAATAAGTACCCAGGCTTCAGTCTCCTCTTGGCCTCAGACCTCCTGGCATTACTCTCCATTGGCTGTGCCTCCACTGGGATGCCTCAGGAGACGGGAGCTCATTCATGTGGTCCAGTTAGGTCAGCCTGGGACGCAGAGTGGGGGGGAAAGGGGAGCTGGAGGGACAAATAGAAGCTGTGCAGCACAGTGTGTGCCCAAAAGGTCGTCGTGCACTTCACCATATCCTACCCCCGAATCCTTCTGTCCTCCTGCATTCAGCAAATCATCTTTGCTTGACTGCTCTGTGTCAGCCACTTTGCTTTGGAGGGTACAGAGATGGATAAGGTATGATCCTGCTTAGACTCACAGTTCTCAGAGAATTTGTCAAACATTTTTCACTTGCTGCAGTTTTTTTTTGGTTTTTGTTTCAAATTTTATCATTTTTTTATTGAAGTATAGTTGATTTACAATGTTTAAGGTCTACAGTAAAAAGTGATTCAGTTATATATATATTCTTATGCAGATTCTTTTCCATTATAGGTTATTATAAGATATTGACTATAGCTCCCTGTGCTCTACAGTAGGTCCTCGTTGGCTATCTAGTTTATATATAGTTGTATATGTTCATCCCAAACTCCTAATTCATCCCTCCCCCCCCCTTTCTCCTTTGGTAAGCATAGTTTGTTTTCTCTGTCTGCTTCATTTGCTATGTTCATTATCATTTGTCTCCCTTGTCCTCCCAGTCAGGGCTGTGTTTCCACCCCAGTACCCAAACACTCTTCAAACCTTGTTCCAGTATATTTCTTAGTTTCTCTTGTTTCCACAAACTTCTTCTCTGTGTTCAGCTTCTGTTTGCCAGCCTTGAACTCTCCTGAGGAAAGCTAATAACCTAATAAATGTTCTAATTTTATTGATATTACTTTATCTCATTAGGTTTTTGAAAAAAAGACAGAGTTGGAGGAAAACACTCTTTCTCCCTCCAAAGAAATAAATAACAGGAGGTCTAGAAAGTTCTGCCCTGACCCTATTTACCAGTCCATGTCAGAATAAATGGCCTTTTATTCCTGCCAGGAGCTGTTTGCAGTCAGAGTAAGGAAGGCACCATTAAAGATTTCAAGGTTGTTCCATAAGTAGATTAAATATAAGTGCTCTCATTACTATAGCTTGAAAGAGTTGAAATTGTTTTGGGAGCAAAATGGAAGAAACTTAGGTAATGCCCTCAGTCATTTATTAGTGTGGCCAGAGTGGTCTTCTTGTCTTGGATTACCTTCCTCCCCCTGCAGCAATGGAGGGAGAGGTCCTCATGGCGCTGCAATTTTCCTTTCAGTGTTTGCTAAATGCTTAGAAAGCTAGACCTCCCACCGTCTCAACCTGAAGCAGACAGGCCTGAAAGGACCCCGTGTGAGAAGCCAGATATTTGGAAACAGAAGCTGTAAGGGAAAGGAGCTGTTGCATTTACCAGGAGGTGTGTCTACCAAAGGGGAGACAAGCATTTCGGTTTAGAAAAAAATTCATTTGAAGTTGTCTGAAGGCCACGGTCAGTTGAAAGATCAGAGTTGAAGATCTGACCATATTGGAAATTAGCATTGCTGATGATGTTTTCTGAGAATCACAGATTATTTTCATTTAACCTTCTCTATAAGTACCCAACTCAGAGAACACTGTACTATTTTTAATAGTCTAATAATGGGTAAATGTTATTTTGAAGACAGTAGTGACAACGCTAGTATCATTTTTTCCAAACAAGAGCCATCAACAATGGCATATTGCTTTACTCCTGTCAGTTCCAATGGCATGTTACAGTGGTAGCCGACTATCTGAACTGTCTGCTAGAATGGAAGTCAGGACAGTATAAGAGGCTGGCTGACAAGACTATTTGCTCTCTGATGACAGACTTACAGTCAAGTGTTCAAATATCCAAATATCTGTGTGGGCCTAGATAAACTGAACCCTGGGCACCCAAGCTTCTAGAGAACACCTGATCCATATGGTTTCCAAAAGGAGCTCTCCACTGTCTTTGACACGGCCTCCACTTAAATCAACATGATACAGAAATCTGCAACCTTTCAAGAAGGTTCCCTGAATGAGGAAGTACAAACAGTCTGTGTCCATCAATATGAGTCAGTCAATCACCTTTGTTCACCTGTGCTGCATTTCAAGTCTAAGGTCTTTTGAGAAGCAGGTTTCTTTTCCTGTCTCAAGCCTAACTTGTTCTCATGTTGATTGATTGATTCATTCATGGACGTTAAGCATCTACTAAGTGCCAAGCATTCTCTTAGACACTGAGGATACAGTGTTATGCAAAACAAACAGACTTCCTACTTCCCCAGAAGTTATCTCCTAGTGAAAGAAGTTAATTAAACAGACAAGTAAACAAGAACAAAAAGGCAATAAGAGGTACAGAAAACCCACATCACACATACACACACACACACACACACACACCCATCACCACCACCACCACCAGCAGCACTGCGACCACAACAACAAAATACAAGGTAACATGAAAGAGAGTGACTGGGGAGAGAGAGGGTGTTTTTAGGTCTGGTGGTCAGGGAAGAAGGACCCTCTAAAGAGTGGACAATAGAACTAAGGATCCAGTGACAAAGGAAGAGAGCAGGCAAAGATCTGAGGAAAGAATGTTCCAGGCAGAAGAAATAGCGAGTGTAAAGGTATAAAAGGCTAGTGTGGCTGAAGAGTAGGGAGGCAGACGGTTGGAATTAGATTAAAAACAAAAAGGCAGATGGGAGCGGGGTCACATAAGGCTTTGGAGACACAGTAAAGAGTTTGAGTTTTACGTGCAACCTACTGGATGACGACAGAAATATTTTTCTCAGACAAGTGATATGATCTAATTTATATTCTAAATAGCTCAGTCTGGATAATGTATAGAGCATGCTTTATCGGGATAAGAGTGAAGGCAGGGAGGTCTGCAGGGCGTCTATCATAGTGGCCCAGGTGAGAGATGAAGGGAGGGAGGGGGTGGCGGGGAGCCGGAGAGAATGTTGACGCTTTATCTGGAACAAAATAGGAGGCAGGAAGAGCAGACCCCAGCAGCAGAATAGAATCCTACCTTTAGTCTTAGAACCTTATCTGGTCAAAGTTGATCCCACAAGCCCTTTAGAGATCACTCAGTGGAAACCCTTCCATTTAACCTGAGAAAACCTGAAAGATGGACAAATGAAGGGACACGCCCAGGGTCACTGAGCAGGCCACTGGCAATCCCGAGACTGAGCCTCACACCTCCTGTCTTCCAGGGGCTTGAATAAGGTCAAGTCCACACAGAATGCAGCAGACCCCGGGCGGGGCCTGTGGCAGCTTGGTAGGCCCCCTTTCTACAGTTGGGCCTCCCAGTCTCTGTGGTGTGAATCCAAGCAGTGGGAAGCGCTGTGGAATTATGCCAGGGTCCGTGAAGCCATATGTGGATCATGCACAGCCTGGAGGCTGAATAAATAAAAATGTAAATGCCGCAATGTGACATCTAGAACAGAGAAGTTAATGGCTTGGTGCCTGGCATCCAACTGAGTTCCAATGTTAGCTTTACCCACTGTTGACTGTGTGCCTTTGGATAAGTTACTTAACTCTTTGGGTCTTGGTTTCCTCTTCAGTAAACCGGAATGAAAATCATAACTTTTCTTGGTTCTGTGCGGCCCACATAGGATAACACACTTATACAAACAAACAAACAAACAAACAAAAAACTTAGACTGGTACCTGACACAGACAAATATTCAAGAAATGTTTGGCATCATTATATGGAATTCAAAATTCTTTTACTGGAAATGGGGCTCTTAATATTTAAAACCCTGATAAAAGTGACTCACTCTCCACCCTGAAGAAACTGTTAAGAGTGCTTCTGCCCTACAGGTGCGTGGCTGGAACTGCATCACTTTAACTCGGCTCTAACACTGCAGGTCACCAGCCGCCTGGCCCGAACTGTGGCCTTTAGCACAGGGACCCGATTCCTTCAGTCAGTCTTTCATTCATTTATTCCACAAATGCCTACTGAGAGCTCATGGAACTGCCTGGTGATTCTCAGCCTTTTTTTTTTTTTCTTGCTTCAACTGGGTTAATTTGCTCAATTTACTCCCCTGAGTAACTTCTCTCCATGAAATGCAGTGATCTTTCAACTGGCAGGTGAGGAGTGGCAGTGGGGAGAGTGGAGATGAGAGTGTGGGGGGAATGAGATTCCAACCAGAATTGCAAAGGGACCACGTACAGGTTGAAACTTTCAAGAGTCTACTGGAGGGTGATGTGTGAGGAACAGGCACATCACAGAAGGGGGAGGAGGAAACAGACGGCTGCAGGATGCTGAGCCCAGGTTGTACGTGCATTGAAAGCCTTAGCCATTTTTCATCTGTTCCCCTCCCCTCCACCAGCAGCATTATGAGGTGTTAGTGTGCCCATTTCACAGAAGACAAACTGAGACTCGGAGACCTTAAGGTACTTCCCAAGTCACGTGACGAGTCAGTGGAAGGCTGGGGCTGGAACCCGGGTGGCCTGACTCCTCATCAGGTTTGGTTTGTTTGTTTGGTCCCCGACGTCCTTGAGTTGTTACCGTGTGTTTGGAGGGGGAGAGGGAGGAGGGAGATGTGATGGTAATGACTGCTGTTGCCGTGCTGGTGTGTGTGTGAGACAGAGACAGAGAGAGGGACCCAAAGAAACACTCAGGACAGAGTCCGAATTAACAACCACCAATAAAAAGGCTGGCCAGCCGAGGTGAGTTTCCGTCAGGCCATCACCGACCACACAAAAGATAAAGCAGAGACACCTGGGCCATCCTAACACTATTCCTGTCCCGAGTGGGCTCCTGATGGGGAATGTGAAGGGAAGAGGCATGCGGGTTTCTTCCTCCTTTGCTGTGGTGTAGACCTCAGAGAGAAGGGGTCCTCAGGAAGCCACCGTGCGGAGAGTGTCTCACCTGTGGGCACCCTGTCCGTGAATTCAGTGCCAATCCCTCTAAACCGTGCTGCCTCAGGATGCTATGCTTTCGGCCCCTTGAACTTGTCAAGCTCATCTCCCTCCTAGAGAGGCCCATTTGTAGACAAAGCAGACCCAGGTCACACTGAAACCTCTGAAACCTTTTCGATTTTCAGATTTGGCTGCGGAGACTTTAAGTCACACTCCTGGGACGAGTAAGCCACCGAGTCCCTTCGTCCCTTCCCCAGTTGCCAGAGCCCGAAAAGCCTGTCTTCAGGTACCATCACCTTAGTGATTATTTATGGGTGGTGTATGAATCTCCCAAATGGGCATCAGGCATCGCATCCAGGCATTTTCATAAAAACGAGGGCAATTTTTTCTAAGCAAACGTATACACATCTCCTTAATCTATGCAAATCTATTCATAAGGATTTTCTAAAACCACCACTTCCCCCACGCACCCTGGACACACAAATTCCCAGCTCCTTTTGATTTCCCAGTTTGTTTTTAAGCACTGGGTGGAGGGAGGAGAGGGCTCGCAGATTCAAGGGGGAGATGGTGCTCCCTGGGTGATGCAGCTGGCTTGCTCACAGCAGCCGGTCCTGCCCTTGCAGTTGGGAGCAAACAGCCAAGTGTGGGATGGTAACCACCTCCCAAAAAGCAGGCAGCCTTTCACCAGAGGGAAGTATCAGGTTGCTGTACTTCGGCTGTGGGTTGCCACTGTCTAATAATATGACCGTTTTGCCATCTCTCTGCAAATAAGGCAGAAGCTGCTACCTGATTGGTATAACATCTCACTTACCCTCCTCATTGATTTTCTTGTTCTCCTCCTTTGCTTCATAAAAAGAGGGACCAGTGGCTCGTGCTGTGGACAGAGAAGCTTGATTTTTAGTATGAGAGAGCCTCTATTTTCTTTCAGGAGAGGGAAGTTGGATTATCAATTCTTTTGTAAATGTGTATGGTGATATTTGCTCCGGTAAGTTTATATCTCTCTTGATTTACAGCTGGCTGGGGGTGGGGTGTGTGTGTGTGTGTGTGTGCGTGTGTGTGTGTTTGCATAGATTTAGACTGTACAGTCACTTATCTTTCCAAATATCATTTTCTGAAATCTTTAGGGATAATGTCTTTTTTTTTCTTACTTTGCTTGCTCGTATTCGTCTGTTTAAGCCAAAGAGCTCTGCTGTATGATAGTGTGATGCTTACCTTAGTTGTTGAAGGATGCGCTGGGTTTCTCTGAACATAGTAAGGAAACTATTTAAGCAAACTTACATTTGGCTTCATAAAAATGTCATGTCATTCTGCCTCCCACCGGGAGTGTTTAATGACTTAAGTATGTTCATTGTGCCATAATCTGCATATCATTTTAATTAAGTTTCTTCCTCAATGTCAGAGCAAGAATTTTGTAAACTCCATAAATGGCTACCAAATACGTTGTGCTGTGCCAAGAAGGGGTGTGCTAATTTCATGAGGCCTTAAGCCAGGGTATAATAGATGAGATGAGTTTCCTCTAGGATGAGGTACATGCACCTTTAAAAGAACTGAATTTATGAAAAGTGTTCAGATCATTAAAGTACATCTCTAGAATTCCGTGAAAAGATTTAATCACAAGTGGCTGTTGCTTCTCTTCTGTCTTTGCACTGTGTGTTTGTGCCACCGTCCGTCAGATGCCCAGCCCTGGCTCTCATGTTTCTGTATCTGATGCTGATCAAGAGAAAAGTTGCTGTTATTCAATTCAAACTAGTGCCATACCGTGATCTGCTCACCACTGCTAGTTATGATTTTTAAAGGCATTACCTGGTTAACTGCTTTTTTTCTATCTGTTTTTCTAGAGAGTGTTAGAGGATCTGAATTCTTTGTTGTTAATTCAGAAGTCTGAGAGAAGGTCTGTCAATATAATTACCCTAGAGAGAGATGATTGGATGATTAAATAATTGCTCTAATGGAAATAAACTGAGGTTCTCATCTTCTCTTTTTGTTACACAATCAACAAATCTGCATAGTCTTTTTCATGGTGAAATGGATTAGAGAATATATTTATAATGAAAGTTAAAGGCACCACTGAATAAGAAGCAAGAGGGGGTCTGACTATCTATTCTTCAGAGATTTTGAAAGTAAAGTTAGGAATGTCATGTGTGCCTAGACCTCTTAGGCATAGAATTCTTTTTCGGAAGAGGAATGATTCAGATCCTGAAGTAATCTAGGGGCAGCTCATGGAAACACTAGTGTCTGGGAATCTAGGAATGTGGTCCCCACGTCTGCTTCTTTTGGGCATTCTGCCCCTCACACACCCTTTGCAAGCTGGAATGGAACTACTCATTCTGACAAACAGAATTTTGAATTTTGGTTAATTGAGTTCAGCCTCAAAAATCCTCCAGTAAAAATTTTTAAAAAATAAGACTACATTTAAAGGATTCATTTGAATGTATAGTAATAAACTATTATACATTTTTTTAAAATCTTCTAAACCCATATGAACTTACATTGCCTCTTACTGGTCACAAGAAGCACGTTCCTTATAACAGCCTTAGATGCCATAAACCCTCACGAGCACCAAGTGTTCCTTAGTTGGTAGTTTGTTGAAAAAATAAAACTTCTAGCCTTGGGCTGTTGGCATTTACCGCTAAGGAAACTCAACAGCACTGAACATCTGTCTTTATCTCCCCAAACACCCACTCCCCCAACATCCCTTAATATTTTTGTCATCTTTCTCTTTACATGGCTGTCATTAACAGGTTATGTACAAAGTCGCTAGCTGTAAACGGAGTTGATCATCCTCTGAAGTTGTTCAGTAACCGAAATGAATGCAGATCTGGGCGGGGGTGGGGGGCACCCTGCAGGTGAAAGTATCTGTCTTGTCCTGCGGGCTGCCAGTTTACAAAACTGTTAGGGCTCCCAGCAGGCTCGTACCCACTGATATAGGAAGGACAGTGGGGCATCTGTATCTTGGAGAGGTCAAGATGTTTTGTGTGATTTAGGATGAACGTGCCTGGTCTTGAAAGCATCCCTTTGGAAAAGTCCAGAATGCCATTACCCCCAAAACTGTTGTAATCTCTTCAAAGGAATAAAAATCTGTGCCACGTAGGGGAGAATAACAAAGGGAATTTTGATTTCACGATGAGACCACTTATTCTTTTTAGCAAGATGAGGAATGCAGTCGTCGTTTCCATTTAGTAAGTACCTACTGTATGCCTGGCACTGTGCTAAGCATTTTACGTGGCTTGTTTCCTTGAATCTTCACAGCTATCCCAGGAGGGAGATTTACAGATAAATCCCAGTTTTACAGATAAGAAAACGGAGACAGAGGCAAGTGTGCCATTCGTTTGTGGCAACACGGTGATAATGATGACACTCAGAGCCAGACAGGCTCATTCCAGAGTCAAGCTCTTCATCTCTCCCCTCAGCCAGGGTTTCACTTCATCAGTACAATCTACAACCAACTCCTAGCCTGCAGCGACTTGCAGGGTGTACCATAACACACCATATTTTTTTTTACACCATATTTTCATTAGTGCTTTTCCCCCTTCTGAAGCTACATAGCCTCCTTCTTCTCAGGCTCTGCTTTTGTGACTCTAAGCTAATTATGTGTTTGTAACTAGAGAGTGTGCGTTGTATTTCCACTCAACTATAAAGATGTGGATCTCACAAGAGGGAGCCAGTCCAGGGAGAGCTATATGCAGAAGTGGCTGAATTAAGGTAGCTTTTTTAAATTGATCACAAGAAATCCATCCCTTTGGTTTTCAATCTTTCGAACATAGAGTCAAAATTAAGATGTGATGATAACACACATATCAGTACCTCAAGGTATCTGGTTTATCACTGATGCAAAATATAAAAAGCAGTTGCTACTGAATTGATGTATTTGTGGAGACTTTGTAGAATTCTCACCTTTTTTTTTACGCACCCCCAGCATGAGTTTCTTGCACTTTGTGGCCAGCTGGAAAGCACTGACGTGACCCTTCAGGTAGAATATTGCAAAGCGCCTATACCACCTGGGTAATTAAAAAATGAAAACAGCTGCCGATAAGCATGCTGTGAAGTGTGACAAAGTTGAAATTCAGAGGCCCCAGATACATTCTTTTGCACCTGAGCACTGAACTCTCCATTTGAAATCCATTTAAGCCAATAAAATTCAACTGGATCTTTTAGGAGGAAAATGCAACTGAGTAGAATCAATATGTTTGACATTTCTCCTCCACTGACAGTTTTCGGACTAGAAACAGGGCACACCCGTCATGAGGTGAGCCTGTGAAATGCTGCATTTTCTTCCCTCAGTGAGAGAGAAAGGATTGTGAGTGATGAAAATGTTACTAGAAGAGAGAACCTAGCTTAGGACACTTTTGCTCTATTTCACCCCAAACCAGAGGGATCTAAAAACACAAATGAACAAACAAACCAACAAAAACAACCCATCCCAAATTGGGAGCATTAAGAGTCCAGTTTTGAAGTGTTGACACAATATTGACTTCTTGGTGTGGTCTGCTGCATCTAATAGTGATAGCTTTTGAATTACTCCTGGTGTCGAGTAAATGAAAGAGATCAGAGTGCAGTACTCAGGAAGATGTGTTTCCAAAATGATAGTCATTTTTGTCAGAGGTAAAACTTATTGACCTCTTTTTCTTGCTCTTAAAAAATAATAATTGGATGGTTTAATCAGAGAGTGTGGTATTAGAGCCAGTCAGGATAAAGAAATTTAAATCAATCTGCGTTTTCCACCAGCATTTATGAGAGGTTTAAATATATTAACAGTCATCAAATGAGCACTTTTACTTTAAAGAAATATGTTGTACTCATCCACAGCGTTCATGAAATATAGGCTTATCCCTTAAAACTAAGCTTAGAGACAATTTTATAAAGCATATCATATGTCAGTCTCCATCTACAAGATAGAGCTTTCTTCCGAGAGGAGACCAAATCCAAAATAAATCACAGTAGAGATTGTCTTTCATCTTACCTACATTTTCTTCTGCCTTCTCTTTGGCTGTGGATGTGTATACTTAATCAAGTTGATCCTTAAGAGCTTAAAAATGATCTATTGAGTATGCAGGAATAGCATGTGGTGTTAAGACATAATGAGCGTGGGACGAGGCTTGAATTTGTCATCAAACATTCTAAGCTGGTGTACAAACAGAGCTGGTGGTCCTGTTCCATCCTTGTCTAAGAAGATGGAATCAGGGAGGATTTTGAGCCTGAAAGGAACACATGAGGCATTCAATCCTCTAGAAGAGGCTCTTGGTCATGGGTGTGCCTTTAAATGTTTAAAGTTTAGGGATGAGTTGAAAATAGAAGCACCTCAGTCACTTTACTCTGCAGACTAATGGATCTGCATAATTAATATATTTTACAGTGATCATTTTTGAACAGATTCAAGCCAAAAGTCTTAATGGAAAATGGTTCCTGGGTAACTTCAGACGCATTCCACTATGGTTTCTGGAAAGCTTATTCCCAGCACAGGGCAATCAGTTCACTGTGGAGCTTTGGGTTGGCCAAATGTAAGGGGGTAATCATTTCATTAGAGTTTTTGGGGGGAACTGGTAGGTTGGGGGTAAAAAGCTTCTGTTGATAGTACCCATGTGACTTCTTTAGCCCTGCTTGCAGAATCTTTAAATTCTCCCAAATTACCACACATTGTCTCTGTGTAGGCTTTCTGGCAAAGATATGACAAATATTTTAGACTTGTTTTATTTCTGGTAAAAAAAATGGCTTTAAGAACATTTGTGCCCAATATAGATTATTACTTGAGGACTTTTCAAGTCACCACAGTGACATCTACCTCTCAATGATGAACCCATATATCTTTATCTAGCTTTGGATAAGGGAAGAAACGGAATATAATTTTTCAAAGCCTATGACATTCAATTTGCCTTCCTATGAAACTGAATGGTTGAGACCAAAAAATAATTTTTTTTAACTGGGGGCGGATTTGAGGGAAGGCTTGGAGTGTTGACTTCACTAGGCTATTCTTGCATTCAGCAAATATTTAAGGATGCTTACCAAGTGCCAGGTACCATGCTAGGCTTCGGAGATGCCGTGATGAACAGATAGACATAATATCTGTGCTCCCAGAAGTAAATGCCTTCATTTTCCTTTTTCTCATCTAAACCTAGTTTCTTTTTCATGGCTCAGGATGTGTCTTTTTAAAAGCATAATTGAACCGTTCTAGTAAGACAGTTGCAGGAAATATGTGCTTTTGGTCCTATCTGTTTATGCTCAGTGAAGGAATCCATTTCCTTCAGAGAATGAATCCATTTATTTACTGATGTGATTATTCATCTGGCTGAAATGGAGTGGTCTGAAGGTGGGGAGCCAGGGGAAGTCTTGTAGTTGTGCCTTCTAAGCATTATTTATCGCTACAAGGCATCCTCAGATTTGATACGCTATTCTCACTCTTGCCCGATGTTGGGAGGAGGAAAGAGGGATGAAGCTACAACAGGACAGAAAAGTAAAGAAGCTAGAAGAGTAGACAGAGAGGGTGCCTAGAGGAAATAAGACTTGCACTGGCAGTATGAATTAGTTCTAACTGGCATTATCAGGTTCTCTGTGGGTGTTCATTTATTCAGAATATATATATATATATATATATGGTGTCCACTTTGTGCCAAGTGCAGCACTAGGTGCTAGAACACAGGAATAAATACGGTATACTAGTTTCGGAACTCAAGCAACTTCTAGTAGGCCTGGATTTCTCAACTTCAACACTATTAACATTTTGGCCCACATAATTCATTGATGTGGGGCTGTTATAAGCATTACAGGGTGTTTTGCAGCATCCCTTGCCTCTACCCACTAGATGTCAGTAGCCAAATGCCCTGCCAACCCACCAACTTGTAAGAACCAAAATTATCTCCAGACAATGCCAAATAATCCCTAGTTAAAACCTTGCAAGAAACTGAGTAATAACCAACAGCTTTGACCGACTCTTCCCTTAGCATGTCTACTTCTCTGACTTTCAGATACACTGCTGCATAGTTAACTCCAGGATTTTTCAGTGGTTTTCCACAAATATTCTGTACAACTTGTTTAACAAAGACAAGTAAGGCATCTCTAAGTCTTTTTTTTTTTTTTACTATTATATCCCTTCTGTATAACACCCTACCATGTTCATTTGCCTTACATTTTGTCTCATTTGATTCCAGAAATCAACAAATGAGGCAATAGGAAAATATTATAACCTTTTAACAGATGAATAAATGGACATTTAAAATTGTTATATGCCCAAATTCTTGCAACTAATAGTGGATAGAGCTTAGATTCATACTCAGATGTCCTGACACAAAAATCCAGTGTATTTCTACAGAGTTATAAAACTTAATGAGAAAACCAAGGTAAGTATTTTTAAAGCACACTCTCTCTTTGAGGCTGTACTGGAAATAATAACAATGTAGCCGCAGATGGAGGTCCACAGGCTTGGCTCCTTACTAAGTATTTGTTAACTGGGTGGTTTTGCACTCTTAGTGCAAACAGCAAATATCAGCATCCGTTCTTCATTCCCATCCTCAGTAGTTCAAGGAATGTGGAGTGATACATCACAAAAACCACAGGAAGCTCTAGAGATCAGTCCAGCAGAGTGGATGGGGCATGGGCTTTTAAGTCAGATGTACCCACTGTATGAGTCAGCATCCCAGCAGGAAGAGATGACATCCTCAAACCATCTGACCTCTTGCCAGTGACAGTAAAACATTAAACCTTAATTTCTTTAAGTCAGAAAATTGAAGCCCTGAAAGGTGAGTTGCATTTCTCCAGGCCTTATGGTGAAATCAGTACAGAAGGATGATAAAAGCAGAGCTCAGTGTACTTCCAGTCCAATGAGCTGAAGAATCATTTCAAATGGAGAAAGGCCAGTTTATGGATCTGGCACATACCAGAAATGTATGTGTTCTGGGTTATCACCAGAAGTCTGAGTGCCTGAGATCGGACCCTAGATTTTGAATTGGGTACACCCAAGAATCTTTGGGGTTAGTTTAACCATATTTCAGCCTCATTAGAGGCTACAGGAGACATTGAGCTCCTGGATGGATCTTAAAAGAGTTGTGGACACGAATCTGGAACACATTAAAGACAGGTAGTAATTTGCAGTGGTGCTCATCACATGTACTCCTGAGCTTGGATAGATGCAGGGCTTTCCCAGAAGAAGGCCTCCAACTGTACCTGGGCCCACATCCTTCATCATCTGATGAATTTTTAAAAGGTATCTGTCACTATTGAGACCCTTATGGCTTTTGCCAAGATAAGAGTCATTCCAAGCATATTGCTCTGGCAGAATGCCCATCAAGAAAGCTATCTTCTGCCTGCATTGTCTTAAAGAACTGAACTTAGAATGAGAGGAAATAGATCCAGATCCTGGCTCTGCCACTCATGGTCTTAGACAATTCATTAGTCTTCTCTGGGCCACAGTCTCTACATCTGTAAAATGGAAATAATGGGTCCCCTCCCCAGAGTTCTGGAGAGGATCGCTCTCATAAATGATATGAGAAAACCCTTTTGAGACCACGTGGGCCTAGACAATTGTATCATTATGTCCTTCCCTCTGTAATCAAAGTTCATTCTGCTGTCAATTTTCACTCGGTGCCCTTGGTGTGTGCATGAGGTGAGGGGGAGTGTTTCCCCAGTCTACCAAGAAAATGACTGCAGTTGTGGGATGGGTCTAAAGTAGTCTATCAGTGGTTTGATGGGTAATTCTATCTCAAGCAGAGATTTATGTCCATATTATAAATTGCAGAGACAGAGTATCTTCACTGAAGAATAACTATAATAAAACCAAATGCAGTATGGATAAAGCAATTCCCTGTGATCAGCTCAGCTCAGGGAATGCTTCTGTGTTTCCCTTTCAACTTCCTCGGAAGCCTTTCCCTGCCATCTGTCCAGGCATAATCCATTCCTTATAGGGGGTTGACATGATCTCTGACCTAATATTGTGTGACCTTAACCCTCTTCTCTCTCCACCTGAGAGAGCTCCTCAGGGGAATTGACAAATCCCAATTTTTTCCTCCCTAAGGATCAAAGCTCAGGGAAAGCCTCCTGCTGCCCACCCTGAGTTTCTCATTAGCCCCTGATGTAGGAAATTCAAAGGTTTCTCATTTCTCATATTTTATTTACCTCAAAGCATCTCCTGACACATTTGATCCGAAAACCTGGTTAGCTGGCATTTTTTCCAGGAGCATTATCTCCTGGAAGCCCTCTCCCAGTCTCCTTCCCTCAACTCACCTCTTTCCTCTGAGTGGTATTTATAAATTCCTCATCCTCCGAGGAGTTTGGAAGACATCGCCTCCAACCCTCCCCCAGACCAGTTTCCCAATATGCTTGCCTTCTCTCTCTCCCACTGCCTCTACACTGTAGGAGAGTGTTTCTCAAGGCTTTTTTTTTCCCCTGTGGATCTCTTCAGGAAGGCAAGCATGTTTTCTCAATCATTCACTCATTCCTTTGTTCACACACTCATTCATTTATGTTTCTACTGTATATTTATTGAGCAGCAACTGTGTGCTAGGCACAGTGTTAAGATGTAGGATACAGAGGTGACTAAAACAGATGTAGTCCCTACTCTGCTAAGAGCTGCAGTCTAATGAGGGAAGTGGCAATTTAAAAATCCCTCAAAAGTGACTTAATTATCATTGTAGTGAGGGCTAAAAATAAAAGCTAAGCCATCTTGGGTACTAATTATGTGACAGGCACAGCTCCAAGTGTTTCGTGCATATTAATTCATTTAATCCTCATAATAACTCTTTGAGGGGGTTTGAAGAGGGAAGGATTAGAGCTCATAAAATCCTGAAAGGCTTGGACTCCTTTCCTAAGTCTAGGAATATTGGAATGAGGGTCACACAACCTGATGCTAAGAGTTCGCGTAGCTGACGTTTAGACAGCACTTACTGTTTACCAGGCACTGTGCTCTGCATCTCACACAGTCTGCAACTTCCCAACAGCATCCTGAGGGATTGTATTAGTATTTCCAAGGTGGGGAAAAGGAGATGTAGAGAGCCTGAGCCACTTGTCCAAGGTCACAAGGTCACACATTTTATGAGTGGTGATTCTGAGACTATAGCTTAGGTGTGTTTGACCCCAAGCCTGGGCTCTTAAACATGATGATAACCTGTGAAAGGCTGATTAGGACATTCCTCAGTTGGTTCATATTCTGGAAAATACTCTAGAATGGGGACAGAGAGGGTTATGTTAATGTGCATCTGAGTAAGAAATACAGTGATCCTTCTTGGAGTAAATCGGAGCATGTGGGACCAGGAGTGTTGTGTCCTTACATATGCTTAATCCTTAAGCATAGTCCAAGGGGGACAACCAGCTGCTTCTACAACTTCCAATTCAAAGCATGGACTGAGGACCGGCAGCACTGGCGTCGCCTGGGAGCTTGCTAGAAATGCAGACTCTCCAGTTACACCCCAGACCTACTGAGTACTGAAACCCACATTTAGGTGATCTCCATATGGTTCACATGCACAGTTAAATTTCACAAGCTCAGCTCTAGAACAAGTTAAGAGACTGGGCTTTCAGCTTTCAGCTCTGGTTGTGATGCTAACTGACCAGTTGTTTGATCCCCCCAGATTTTCTTTGCTCTGTGTCTTCAGTGGGGATGACTTTAACCCTCCTCGTGGATGGGATCATGGGTCATCCCATGGAAGAGCCTGGAGCTGTTGGAGAGGAAGGTTCTATAGAAGCTCTGAGTCTCTCTTTTATCTCCAGAATTGTTTTTGCTACTGTGGTCCGTAGACCACCTATATCAGAATCACCTGGGGAATTCATTTAAGATGATGCTTAGATTAAAAGTAGACTTCTCAGAACAGCAGTAAATGCCAAAATACATAGTGTAACGATGTCTTCAAACACCAGGAGAAAATCACTGTCAGATTAGCATTGAATATCCTTCCTAAGGTTTTTATCCAGAACAAGGATGCAGTAAAGACATTATCAGATTACATTAAATCACATTTAATTTTTACATTTAATTAACCCTCTTTGGGGAGGAACTACCTCTGTGGAATGATCCATCCAGACCTTGGTTTCAGATTCTGGTTCCCAGAACAATCTATGTGATTGTTTTTTTTCTTTCTTTCTGCGGTACGCGGGCCTCTCACTGTTGTGGCCTCTCCTGTTGCGGAGCACGGGCTCCGGACGCGCAGGCTCAGCGGCCATGGCTCACGGGCCCAGCCGCTCCACGGCATGTGGGATCTTCCCGGACTGGGGCACGAACCCGTGTCCCCTGCATCGGCAGGCGGGCTCTCAGCCACTGCGCCACCAGGGAAGCCCGACTCTACCTCTTTTTTTTTTTTTTTGCGGCACGCAGGCCTCTCACTGCTGTGGCCTCTCCCGCTGCGGAGCACAGGCTCCGGACGCGCAGGCTCAGCGGCCATGGCTCACGGGCCCAGCCACTCCACGACATGTGGGATCTTCTTGGACCGGGGCACGAACCCGTGTCCCCTGCATCGGCAGGCGGACTCTCAACCACTGCGCCACCAGGGAAGCCCCCGACTCTACCTCTTGATGGGAGTAGCTGCAAAGAATTTCACCCATTTTTGCAACCTATCCAGTACTCTACTATGATTTCTCTAGTTCCAAGCTCTAGGAACACGCTGCCTTCCCTCATTCAAAAACATTGTCCTTGGCACCTCGCTTGCCCATCAACATCCAACTGAACACTAAATCCTGTCACTTTTGCCTCCGGAATATCCCTTCATCTGTCTAGTTCTCTCCATCTCCACTCTCACCTCTCTCGCTTTCCCTTGCTCTCTTGCAACTTCCCATAAAAGGTCTCAGCAATTTTTACTCTTCTGCCCACCCACATCATCCTCCAAGCATTCTCCACATAGTGACAAGAGCAATCATTTCTCAATTCAAGGCTGCTCATCCAGCTCCCCTGCTTAATAAATTTTCAGTGTTAGGTTAGAAGTCAGTATCTTTAATGGAAGCCATAGACCCTGTGGCATCCAGCCCCTGCCTGCTGCTCCAGATCACGCCCTCCCATCGTGCCCCTACTGACCTGCTTCATCCAGATCAGCTCCTCAAATGCTCCATCTTCCCACAGAGCCTTTGCATGTTCTGTTCCCTCTGCCCACCCTGAGTACCTTTCATCATCTACTTTTATACATCCTTCAGTCACCTCAGATTCTTTTGGGGGTGATTTAATTGATGTTCACTCTTCCATCAAGCTATAAGATCCTTGAAGACAGGAAGCCTCTGTTTTTGCCCTTCAGTGCATTTACTGAAGATAGCGGTGTCTGGGGCATGTTAAACACTCAATAAATAGTATATATTTGAAGGAGAAAATGAGTGAATGAATGAATGAATAAATGAATGGTCGTGTATGTTCTAGCCCTATGCTCATGCATAAATATGCAAGAGATGCAGTTTCTGCCTTTAAGCATTTATATTCTTATTAGGAGAGGAAGGTATGTAAATTATAAAGTATGAAGGGTCCAATAGAAGCTTAAAGACAGAGGGGTCAATTTTCCCTTGTGGTGGAGGGAAGGAAGGACAGGGAATGTGTGTTAGTTTCCCATGGCCGCAATTACCACAAAGTTTGTGACAAGACAGTGGAAGTTTATCTTAGAGTTCTGGAGGTGAGAAATCTTAAAATCAAGGTGTCATTGGGGCTGCATTCCTTCTGGAGGCTCTAGGGGAGAATTATTTTTCTTTGCTTTTTTCCAATTTCTAGAAGCCTCCTGCATTCCTTGTGGCCCCTTCTTCTAGCTTCAAAACTCGTAGCCTGGGTCAGACACCTTTAAATTTGCTCTCTCTCTCCCTCTCTCACCTCTCCTTCTGTCATGACATCTTCTTCTCTGACTCTGACCTGTCTCCCTCTTATAAGGACCCTTGTGCTTGCATTGAGCCCACCCAGATAATCCAGCATAATCTCCCCATCTCAGTGTCCTTAATTTAATTACATTTGCCAAGTCCCTTTTACTGTGTAAGATAATTACATGTTAGGAGATTAGTACGTGGATATCCTTGGTGGGGGGGTCATTATTCTGTCTACCACTAAGTTACAAAGGAGTGATATAAGGATAGCTTCATGGAGAAAGTGGCACTTGGACTGAGTCTTTAAACACAAAGATGATGAAGGCACTCACATAGGTGAGGGCTTATATGCAAAGAATGGCTAATAATCTGGCGGGGTGGGCCATAAGTAATTTGTTGTTCACAGAAAATAATGAGAGGTGAGGCCAGAGAGGGCGGGAGGGAGGGACCCGAAGACCGAAGGCCTTGCGTGCCATGCTAAGGAAGCCACACTTGATCTGGTAGGCAGTGGAGGACCATTCAATGGTGATAAGTGGAAAAGGGAAGCAAGGTAGTTAAACTTGGATTCTGGAAAGGTGGCCCTTGCAGCAGAATGGAGCCTGGATGTCCTGGGGCAAGGTTGAAGGCAGGTACAGCTGAGAGGAGACCACACCATTACTCTGGGCCAGTGGTGATGGTGGCCTGGGTCAAAGAAGTAGCAAGTGAATAGAGAAGCTCTGATCAATATTAAGAATGCAGAACCAACAAAGCCAGGGGACTGTTTGAAGGAATGAGGTGAAGGAGGACTCTCAGGTTTTTGACTTGGATGATGGGACAGAAGGAGGTACCATGGGCTTAGATGGAGCATATCTCAAAGGAGGCTGTTCTCATGGGTTCTAAGAGCCACCTGCAAGGGAACACAGCCTTTAAGTACTCATTAAGCCCAGAGTCTTTATGCCATACCAGGTAAATGGGTTTGTTATTTCATTTCCAATGTTTCATTGAATTTGTAGCATTAAGAAATGAGAACACTGTAGTAATCATAACCATTAAAGAGATCAGCTTCCTATGAAGCCAGCTCTACATTACCCAGCTCTTTCTACTTCCCTCTGGCGTTTGTCAACCATTTCTTCCCAGGGAATATAAACACATCAACCAATAATAGCCAAGTGCAGCAGCTTCCTCCTTTTACTTGAGCAAGTCTGACACCTTCTTACATCTTTGTTCTGGCCTTTTCCTGGGCTTGTGTCAAAATATCGCTTCTAATCCTCTCCCCACAGACCACTGGTTCTCTTAGGATTCTGGATTCCATCCCAGCATCTGCCAGATGCAATGGTAAGGCTCAGTGAGATTAAAAGAGGGCCGCTCTTCTAGTTCTACTTATTTCTTTCCAGACTCTTTTACTTTAACCACTTCTGGTGGACCCCCTACCCACCCTCGCACCACGTACTTTGATATAAACTTGTGGGTCCTGCCCTGTTTGGAGGGAGATAAGGGATGTATTTCCATTAGTTCAAAAAATTACTATGAAATGCCTGCTATGAGCTAAGTATTACGTTTACCCTGATGACAGTTCTGACATGCTGCTCTTTATTTACCTTCATCAAAGAACTTTGGCTCTACTATTGTATCCTACTTTTTAGCTTACTGCTGTGTGTATCTGACAGGTCCTGGAGGCGTGCTCTGGGTGTACTTGCACGAATTGAGGAGATTATTTAATTTACAGACATGATGAGAGCACTTCTGCAATATGGGGGATGTGAAGATAACCAAGAGATGGTCCCTGCCCTCAGAGGGCTTCCAACCAAGCAAGGCAAATAGCATAATGACATCATGCCCTTTTGTAATTCTTGCTTCATTTTTAGTTCATTTCTTTCCACCTCTTCAGTAGGTATTTGAGCTTTTTTCCCCTAGTTCCTCAAATTCCTAATCTCCTCCTTCACTTCCATTCATTATTTGATTTCACTTATCCATCCACTAAGAAAATTAAGATCCTTTCACATAGGACCCCTCAATTTCCCTCCTTTCCAACTCAACATGATTCCCTGGAGCCCCATCCAGTGACTACTTCTCCTTCTTTAGAGGAAGAATTATCCCTCACATTCATTAAGTGCATTTTTATTGGACATCAACTATTTGCAAGACAGTTCCCACTTACATTTCTGTTCCCACATCTTCCAGTTTTCTCTAGCCCATGCAAATCTCTTCTTTTAGAATTGTGTCACTTTTTTTTTTTGTTTTGTTTTGCAGAATCATCTTTGAGTCCCATGAACAAATAAAATGATTCAATGATGGTATTTTAACCTTGCTAGATGTGTTAAAAAGTGGTTTAAGTTTAACTTGGGAGCCAGAAGCTAAGATGTTTAGAAAAGGTCACTCTCTCCACAGTCACTAGATGGCTACATATTTGCAGGCTCTTCTGTAGTGCTGGAGTTGGGATAATATTTATATCTGTGCTTATGGGTATGGTCTATATGAACTCCACTTAACAACATTAGTACTCAGAAACTAAAGCCAATCTGTTAAATATTAAGTAAGTTGCTATATTTTTTTATCTCTTGAATTTAATCAATAGAAAGACATTACTGAATGATGGTGGGAATTTTTGTCTTATTGTCTAAGAAATAATGTCCTTTACATAGAATGTATAGTCCTTTAGGCTATGGTGATCTTTCATCTCATTAAAACATAGTGAGAAAAGACTGCTCTCTCATAATGAGGCAGAACTAAGTGGGTTCTTGGAACAATCAATAAAAGATTATTAAGAAAGAAAATTTGTGTTAAAGAGAATATGTTTTCCTCTAAGTCCTGCAGTATTATAATAAAACAGAATGAGACTTCCTTACTTTAAAAAGTGATCCTCTCAGGATGTGGATGGACCTAGAGACTGTCATACAGAGTGAAGTAAGTCAGAAAGAGAAAAACAAATATCGTATATTAACGCATGTATGTGGAATCTGAAAAAATTGGTGTAGACGATCTTATTTACAAAGCAAAAATAAGAGACACAGAGGTAGAGATCAAACGTATGGATACCAAGGGGGAAAGGGGGGGTGGGATGAATTGGGAGATTGGGATTGACATATATACACTATTGATACCACGTATAAAATAGATAACTAATGAGAACATTAGTATATAGCACAGGGAACTCTACTCAATGCTCTGTGGTGACCTAAATGGGAAGGAAATCCAAAAAAGAGGGGATATATGTATACGTATAGCTGATTCACTTTGCTATACAGTAGAAACTAACACAACACTATAAAGCAACTATACTCCAATAAAAAAATTTTTTTTAATAAGTGATCCTCTCGGAAATTTTAAGATTATTCTTGAATATCCTTAAACAAAAAATCTTGAAAACTGTTCACATACATATTAAATTTTAAAAACTATTCAATTTTGACTACACATGGACATGTATATCTAGATTGGTTTATAATATGATCTCAAATTTGTAAAAACTTTTAATAATGGAAGATTTCAAGCATATAAAAAACACAGAATAATATAATGAGCCTCTGTTTCCTTATCGTTCCAGCAATAATCAACTCATAGCTAACATTATTCCTTTTATACTCCCCAAGCATTAGATCATTTCTTCTGTAATAAATTGGTGTGTATCTCTCAAAGGTACTGAAAACAAAAACACTACAATACCACTTCACATGTCTTAAAAATAAGCAATAATTCAGTTGTCATCAAATATCTATAAATTTCCAAATATCTCTCTTAATCTCATGACTTTTTTTTTTAAGTTTTCTGAAACCTGGAGTTTTGATATATCTATTAGACCTTTTCATGCATAAGCTCTTCTCTCTCAGGCTCCTCTTCTGTGTCATTATTCATACAGTTTAATAGTTTATTGTTGTTATTCTTGAACAAACAAGGTATTTACACCTGGAGAGTTTCTCGGCATCTGGATTTTGCTGATTTCACCCTTGTGATGTCATTTTACACGTGCCTCTCTCTCTCTCCTGCATTTTTTTGTAAATTGGCAGTTGGACATAGAGACTTGATCAAATTCAGGTTTTGGGGGTTTTTTTTGCAAAGAATACCTCAAAATTGGTAAGATCTTCTTCCATTAGAGGCACATAATATCTGGCTGTCTCTCTTTTTGTGTTATCAGTCATCAGTGCTTAGATTAATTTGTTAAGCGTTGTGTCTTAGGTTGGGCTGCCATAACAAAGTACCAAAGACTGGGTGGCTTAAAAATTAGAAATTTATTTCTCACAGTTCTGGAGGCTGACAAGTCCAAGTTTAACATGCTTGCAAGGTAGATTTCATTCTGAGGCCTCTTCTCTTGACTTGTAAGTGGCTGCCACCTTGCTGTGTGCTCCTTTCCTTGGTCAGTACACACAGGTAGAGATACAGGGAAAGGGAGCAAGTCCTGGTGTTTCGTCTTTTAAGAGCACTAATCCTTTCTCTTTCTGACTTACTTTACTTAGTATGATAATCTCTAGTTGCAGACAAATACCGTATGATACCACTTGTACGTGGAATCTAAAATATGGCACAAATGAACCTATCTACAAAACAGAAACATACAGACATAGAGTTCAGACTTTTGGTTGCCGTAAGGGAGGGCGGGAGGGAGAGGGACGGACTGGGAGTTTGAGGTTGCTAGATGCAAACTATTACATTTAGAATGGACAGACAACAAGGTCCTAATGTATAGCACAGGGAACTATGTTCAGTATCCTGTTATAAACTGTAATGCAAAAGAATATAAAAAAAGAATGTCTATATGTGTATAACTGAGTCACTTTGCTGTACAGCAGAGATTGGCACCACATTGCAAATCAACTATACGTCAATAAAAAAATAATAATAATAAAAGAACACTAATCCTATGGCATCGGGGCCCACCCTTAACTTCATTTAACCTGAATTACTTCCTTAGAGGCATCATCCCCAAATACAGCCACAGTGGGGGTTAGGGATTCAACATATGCATTAGGGTAGAGGCACAAATATTCAGTCCATAACAGGTTGCAAAATGGTGATATTCTAATTCTTTGTCATTATTAGGTGAATAGTTCTATGAAGGCAAACTTCTTCTCTACTATTAGGTCACATACTGGTAGCATTCTTAAAGAAAAGGCAAGATAAATGATTGATGCTTCCCTTTCATTTACGAGTTTTTTAGTTCACTAGTATCCTCTAACAGTGACCAATTAGATTTTTATGATTAATTGTTCCTTTTAGTATAGTTATGACCTCATGGATTCAAATTCTCATTCTCTATCTGTGTAGTCTTGGATGAGTCACTTAACCCCTCAATGCCATGGTTTACCCAGCTCTGAAATGGGGGTGATGATGATACCTACCTCACAGAGGTATGAGATTTTAATGAGATAATGTCTGTAAAGTACATTACAGTCATTAAAGACAAGTGTATTGCTGGACACAAGTAGAAGCTCCCTAAATAGTAGCAGCAGTTGTGTTGTTATGATTAGAATTATAATTAGAAGATATTACTTTAGAATATACTTCAAACTGTTCCTCCAGAACTTCTACTCTAGTATTTTGGGTATTTTTCAAATGAATAAATGCTACCTTTTAACTGCCTATGTCAGACTTGCTTCTTTTCCATTACATAATCAAAATAATACATGATAGCAAGTGCCCTGTTATTCCAGAGGTGATTTGATGACTATGCATTATGTTTGGGAGGTTCAGACATTGATTCCCAGGTCAAGAATCAGAACAATCAGAACTTCACAAATATCTTGAAGTATGAACAGTAGAGAGATGCAACTTGCCAGTGAGGTGTGTGCAAAGCAAGTAGAATGTAGAAAGGCCTCCGAATCTCTCTACATAGTTATTTGCATGTTTTAAAATTCTTCTGACAATAAATGGTTTTATGACTCATTCTGGGTTTCTGCCTCTTAGTTCATGAGCTTAAATATGATGGCTGTTCATATTCCTGGCTTATAGTTCATAAGCCCTGGATTTTATTTATTTATAATATAGCCACAAGCATAAAAATGGCTAAACAAGCAGAAAAAATCAGCTCCTTCTGTTCTTTTCATGGGACCCTGTGCTTGTCTTTCGTTAAAGTGAAGCTGCATTTAAGACAAAATACTATTGTTTTAATTTTTTTAAAAGGAGAGCAAATGACAGAAACTTCTCTGTTTAATGAGCCATACAGTCTAATGAAAAGAATTAATTGAATGTGGCCAGTTTGTTATGGATCCGTATTTTTCCCCCAAATAATCCTATGTTATTCTAATTTGCTTTATGGATAAATATAACTCTGTTTCATGAAATGTTCGAATTTTAAAGAAGACACATGAAATACACCGAATTCATTCAGAATAGAATCCCAACCTGACTTTTACTTTCTATTTAGAGACATGGTAACTAAAGCCTGCTCTTTATAAAAAGAAAATGGGGTTAAAGGATTGTGACTTTAGTTTTTAAAAAATTCTAAACATTCTACATTATCATGAAAACATAGCTTCTAGCAAGGAATAGTTCATGCCAGCATATTCCATACATGCTATTAAATTACAGAACAATGGCTGTGTTCCATGCATTTATCTTACTCTAATTTTCCTATCAAGCAAAAGTGTGCAGTTAAGATATCTATCAATGATTTTCTTCAGTGATCTAACGTCAAATTTCTCCAGAAAAATGTCAAGTTCAAAACCACTACAATAGGCAAGAAATTAATTCATAAGACTCTTAAGTCAGGTGTCAGAGAAATGGTTTCAGTTCTCGGTGAGAAGTTCTGTGGAATTTTTATTTTTTCTTGTTATTCCGTTATGACGGATATGAGAGAATGGGAGTGGAGTCCTTTAAAAACAATGACCATCACTAAATCTGACAAAGGTAAGTTACACTTTTACTCAACTAAAGATTGACACATTCTTAAGCATATATTCCCATGGTATATTTTGAAATAGTCTTACCTTGATTGTAAACAGTGACTTTGCCAAAGTATTTTAATAAATGAGCAAGTCAAAAATGTGATTCCAGGGGCTCCCTGGTGGCGCAGTGGTTGAGAGTCCGCCTGCCGATGCAGGGGATACGGGTTCGTGCCCCGGTCTGGGAGGATCCCATATGCCGCGGAGCGGCTGGGCCCGTGAGCCATGGCCGCTGGGCCTGCGCATCCGGAGCCTGTGCTCCGCAACGGGAGAGGCCACAACAGTGAGAGGCCCGCATACCGCAAAAAGAAAAAAAAAAAAAAATGTGATTCCATTTACACTCTCTATAAATGTAAATAATTTTTTAACTTTTTTTGTTGAGTGAAAGATTCTTTAAATTCTATAGTGCTTTACAGTTTTCAGAAGTTTCACACACATGCTTTCATATAATCCCATAATAACCCTTTCCCCCCCATTCTTATATTGTCCCTCCCCCAAATGTAAATAATTTGAAGGTATTATGAAGATAATTCTGAAAGGGAGTGGGTTTTCTTTGATTTTACATTTCTTCATCAAAATGGAAGTTAAAAATAGCATAGCTGTCTAATGACAGGCCTGAATTTACTTTGTTCAAGTTACCCAGAGATTGTCTAAATTTGCAATTGTAATAAGATCTTTTTTTAAAATTGAAGTATAGTTGATTTACAATATTGTGTTTGTTTCAGGTGTACAGCAAAGTGATTCAGTTATATATTTTTTCAGACTATTTTCCATTGTAGGTTATTACAAGATATTGAATATAATTCCCTGTGCTATACAGTAAATCCTATTGCTTATCTATTTTATGTATAGTAGTTTGTATCTGTTAACCCCATATGCCTAATTTGTCCTTCCCACCCTCCCTCTCCCCTTTGGTAATGGTAAGTTTGCTTTAATAAAATCTTTTTTTTAGTTGCGAAAGTTATACATGCTTATTGGAAGAAGTGGAAACAATACAAAAATAATTTTAAAATAAGATTCTGCTTCCAAAATTCACTCCTTAATGTTAAAAACTGATAATACTTCAGTACAACCTTTCTAGACCTTTTCAAGTCCATTAAAAATGTATACATGTATAAATACTTCCTTTTACAAAAATGTAATGCACATATGTCATACTTGGGAATTTGCTTTTTTTTTTTTTTTTTTCCTTACATAAGATCACCTATAACTTTCTATACTGCTTTTCATACTTTTTAACTATCACATAATAGTTCATTGATTGACTACTTCAAAATTTATTTGATTATTTTTTTAATAGGCATGAAGTTTCCAATTTATTTTTACTATTTCAGTCATGCATTTTACTTTAAAGATTTATATCAGGTTTTATCTTGGAAAATAAAATTCAAGCAGAAATTTACATTTCTCTTCATGGGCAAGTGTTAAATTTAGCATATAAGGCACAGGACTTTCTAGGTACTGTCCAGGGAAGAGGAAATGACTAGATGCTGAATGGGCTTGACTATGCTATCTTGCCTTTATAAAATGCCATGCATGCTTGTTTTACTTCTTCATCTCCCATAAATTTCTGGGGCAGACAGTGGCAACTGGCTGACTGAATAACCATTCGCAGCCCTTGTACCATTGCCTACCTCCCCTCTGCAGCCCAGGAAAGCCAAATATTCACTTCTCAGGCTCCTGTGCAGCTAAGGATATCCATGGAAATGCAGCAACCATTTTTTGGTGATGAGGCAGAGACCACAGGAAACAAAGAGATGTTGGCTCAGACATCATCATACCAGCAGCCACTTAGTTCTGGACTTCTCAATATGTATGAAAAACAAAGTCCTCTTTGTTTAAGCCACTATTTATCAAGCTTTCTGTTACCTGCGCCCAAATATGTTATTAAGTTATCCATCTCCAGGCTACAGGTTTAAGAAAATGAAAACAGAAACTTCTTATGCTATATAAGTAATTTGGGGTTCTCCTTCTGCAGGGCTTGGTCAGAATTCCTCAGGTGCTACTATGAAGTACCAATTTTATGAGGCTGCCTTTGCTTGGGAAGATTTCATATAAATCACACAGCAGCTAGAAGGGCACAGTATACAATTCTTGACAGGTAGCCTGAAATGGAAAGCAGCATGGAAGATATTGGAGCTGGTTAAGAATACAGATAGTTATATACAACGACAAGAAAAAACATACAGCTCTATGGGGGAGAGCTTCTTGACCATGGTTTTCAGTGCCTCCAAATAAGATAGAATTATATTGTCTTCCAGGGATGACCTGCAGTTTTTATCTTCACGGGAAGGTCTCATCCGAGATTTTACAAGGTTGTTCACAAAAACTTTCTGGGTCAGAGTGTTGCAGTAACCATAAACTGATGGCCAGAGTAGGTACTTTGTCAATTTCTTTGGAAAAATCCAATTATTAATAAGAGAAGAAACACTAGAAGAAAGAAGAATTGGACCAAAATGAGTAAAATTGGAACATTAAGTTTTAGAGGCGTTCAACAGTCAGCTGAGGGCCTCCTGGGCAGCCTCTGGGATATGAGGGAAGCCACAGTTAATGAAATACTCTTTCTGCACCAGAAAATATCCTGACAGTGTGTATTCCTCACTTTTCCAGGGCTACTAGTGAGTAATCAGCTCTTTTAAACAACTGTGTTCCCAGAAATGCTCCTCAGGGGTGCTAAGGACCAATGACTCATCAGCCCAAGACAAATCATAAAAGGAGAAGGCACCAGAGGGCTTCATCAGAGGCAGGAACTGGGTCTCTTTCACCTATAAGCTGTTGAATGATGGACAGGAGTGAAAGTGAGGAACCCCCCCCCCAGCCCCCACCGCAACCCACCATGGGTGGCTGAGAATTAGGAAGAGGGTCTTGTTAAATGTAATTGGCAGAACTACTCCTGGCAGGCTTCTCCAGTGCTCTTATCACACCAGATTCTAAGTCCCTCCCCCCTAATGTCCTGTGATACTGCAGAGCGAAGGCTTGTGAGGCTGAGGCAAGGTCCACACGCTGCCACTGGCATCCACGTGGATGATCAGGGCTTTGTCTTACAGATGCTTCATTTAGTCCTCACTTGGCTTCCTGAGCATTGATGTGACAGAGAAAGCCTTAACTAGCCCATAATTGATATTAGTCTTTCCATAGTCTGCTCCAGCCAAGTGAGATGCCCTTCACAGCCCTGGGAGAGTTGGGAGGAAGGAAGATAAACTTTAGAGAAAGGCAGATCCGAGTTCAAACCATGACTACTTAACGTACCAATAACCCATGTGATCTTGGCGTGCAGTTTGACCCAGTTTCTTCATGTGAAAAATGAGGGGTTATGTTTCCACTTCAGAGGGTTGTTGAGAGGATTAAGTGGGCTCATATCAATAACGTATTTACTGAAGAGACCGGCCCCGAGAATCAAATGTGGTTGATTTTTTTAGTGCTATCGTCATCATTATCATCGCCGTCATCATCGCCTTCATAGTGTTTATTATTCTGGGCTTCGGTGCCAGGGTTCACGTTTTCAAGCCCTTCATCCTCTCATCTTGTCTTGCTCATTCATTCGTATTTTCATTCACTTGACAACATTTATGAGCCGCCTACCATGTTTTGGCACAGCAAGGATACAAAGAGAACTGAGGTGTGGTCCTGCTGACAAAGCGTCTGCAGACTGTCTGGGGAAGTGAGACACTTGCTCATCCTCCAGCATCAGGTCCTGCCCTCTCTCCATCCACACTCTCCACTCTTGCCAGTGTGGCTTTTCTGAAACGCAGATTTGTCACGCCCCTCCCCTGCCGAAAACCCAACCCCCTCCTAAAACCCAGGTTTCCTCGTACGGACGGACAATTTCTGTTAACGACCAGATAGTAAATAGGTTTGCCTTTTTGGACCATAGAATCTTTACTGTCCATACTCAGCTCTATCACTGTAACCTGAAAGCAGCCATAGACCATATGCGAGTGAATGGATGTGGCTGGACATGGCTCAGGGGCCTTAGTTTTCAGATCCTTCCTAGACCAGACCTAATGCATCCTTCTTGCTTCCCGAATGGAGTCACCACTTTCTTCCCATCTTACAATGTCTGCTCCTGTCCTCCCAACTGCACAGCCAAGATGTGCCTCACTTGCTCACTTGAGTATCTTTGACTTGTTGCTCTCTCTGCCTAAAACACTCATTTTCTCCCTCCTACCCAGCTAAACCTGGCATGCTTGCCTGGTGTCTGCTTAGCTCTCCATTCCTCCAGACTCCACGCCACTCCTCACATCCCCTCCACTACTCTGCAAGCATGCACCACATTTTTCTCTAGCATGCTCCAGTGACTGCCACCACCATAAACACTGTCACTGCACCTGTTCACCCACTTGTCCGCATCCCCAAATGGACAGCAAGTTCCCTGGAGGTAGGGGAGCCAACTATATTTAGGTATTTAGTCAATGTGTGTTTAGGGAGCACCTACTTCATGCCAAGGGCTGGGATTCATCAGTAAACACAGACAAGAGTATTACCTTTCCTCGGGGAAGTGGTCAGACAAAACGTAAACAGGTGAATACACTATGCCGAACAAATACAGGTTTTTAAATGTCTGCTCAGGTAAACAACAACAGCGGCAGGGAATAATGGGAGTCACGGTGGGGTGGGCTGGGGTCAGCAGCCCTCCTCTGGACAGCGTAGTCCAAGAAGACTTTCTGTTTGCAAAGGGGCTCAGATTCTTTGGAGAGAGCTGCAGAGATGAGAGCGTGGCGAGCTAGAAGCTGAGAGGCATGAGCTAAGGTGCGCTGGGTGGTACCAGTCCTTCCATTAATACAGTCCTAGGGCCACTGCAGTGCCTAGAGAGTAATCGGTGCTGGGTCCATGTTTGGTAACTGTCTCAGTTGCATTCCTCAAAAGCAGATCCTGAGACCTGCTTTTTTTTTTTTTTTTTTTAAGAAGATGTTGGGGGTAGGAGTTTAATTAATTAATTTATTTTTGCTGTTTTGGGTCTTCGTTTCTGTGCGAAGACTTTCTCTAGTTGTGGCAAGTGGGGGCCCCTCTTCATCGCGGTGCGCAGGCCTCTCACTGTCACAGAGCACAGGCTCCCAATGCGCAGGCTCAGTAGTTGTGGCTCACGGGCCTAGCTGTTCCGCGGCATGTGGGATCCTCCCAGACCAGGGCTCAAACCTGTGTCCCCTGCATTAGCAGGCAGATTCTCAACCACTGCGCCACCAGGGAAGCCCGAGGCCTGCTTTTTGAAAATACAGGAATTTAGACTCAGCAAGTTCACCTGAGAAGTAATGCCAGGAAGCACAATGATGAGTGAGGAAATGAAACAGAAAAAAGAAAACGCCCACCAAGGGTGTCGTTCATGAGCAGATGTTGCTGTGGGCAACAGGGGCTTAATCCCATTAGAAGAAACTATATTGAATACACCTCAAACTTTCCGCACAGACAGACAAGGACACTGGGGGTTTATCCACCAGTTTCCATCCCACATTGTTTGGAAGCTGCCAGGGAATTGACTCCCAGAGACTTGCACCATGCCCCAGTCACAGGCTGCATTCCTGCTGCCTGAGAAAGCCCTCAGTGGAGAGCCTCGAGTGTTTGGGGAGGAGCCTTTCATGCGTATGAGGACTGTCCCCCTGAAAATGCAGGTGGCCTGTAGGGTGGGCTGCGGGAATCTCAGCAGAGCATCAGCAGTCTCTCCTACAGTAGCTAAATCAGTAAATGAATAATAAGGGATTGAATGGATAAATGAATGAATAATTGAAGTGAAATCAGTGAAAGAAGCCCAAGGTGAGTGAAATGAAATAAGAGAAAATATAAGATATGAAATGAGTAAATATGAAATAAGAGGAGTGAATCAATGAAATTAGTCCATGGTTCTTGCTCCAGGGGAGAGTCAGGGAAATTCCTTTGGTGGTAGTGGTGTGCTAGAGCACAGCTGACTTTGCAGCTCTCTTCCCAGTCAAGGTTCACAGGTGTTATGTTGGTAGCTTGGAATTGGCCATGGTGGGAGTATTTACACCATGGAAATTGGCAAATGCTATAAATCAAAGCTTTATCCTCTGGAGATCTCATTATCACCTCTGGTGCTCTGGCCCACAGAGGGAGGGATATCACAGCCATGGTGGTTTCCCCTGAGGAGCAAGGGGTTTGAGCCCCACGTTGGGTTCCCCAGCCTGGGGGAGCTGCACCAGAAAGATGAGCCCCTATAATGTCTGGCTTTGAAAGCCAGAGCAGCTTATGTCCAGGAAAGCTGGAGGGCTGTGGAAAACTGAGACTTAGTTCTTAAAGAGCATACATACATACTCACTTGCTCCAAGTCCCAGTGCAGAAGCAGCAGCTTAAAAAGTGCCTGTGTCAGGCTTCCCTGGTGGTGCAGTGGTTAAGAATCCACCTGCCAGTGCAGGGGACACGGGTTCGAGACCTGGTCCGGGAAGATCCCACATGCCATGGAGCAACTAAGCCCACGAGCCACAACTACTGAAGCCCGCATGCCTAGAGCCCATGCTCCACAACAAGAGAAGCCACAGCAATGAGAAGCCTGCGCGCCGCAACGAAGAGCAGGCCCCGCTCACCGCAAGTAGAGCAAGCCCGCGCACAGCAACGAAGACCCAACACAGCCAAAAATAAAATAAATAAATTTTTTTAAAGAAGTGCCTGTGTCATAGAAGAAAGAGATTCATTGACTAAATTTTAGGGCATGTGCTGGAGGGGCAGAGATCTGGTGAAGTTTTCTCCAGGGACAGAAGAAGTGGCAGGTGCCTTTTTTTTAAACTCTCCATCCACCTCGCGGGCCCAGCATGGGCATGTACCATTTCTGTCACTCTCCATCAACTTAACTAACACCATGTGCACCAACCAAGTATTTCCCTGAGGACCTACCCTGCCCAACCTGCCTGCCCCAACTGGCTCCCCCAAAGCAGCTGCTGCCACTTTCTACCCAGCAGGCATCCCCAGCTGGCACTGGCACCCCTCCAGTGTCTCCTGCTCCAGGGGTCCAACCCCACATACCAGCATACCCACAACAGTCTCAGTCGGGCCTCAGAGCCACTTCAGAGTGAAAGACACAGTGAAGAAGTGGAAGAAGATATTCTATGCAAATGGAAACAGAAAGCTGGGGTATCAATACTTACATCAGATTAAATAGACTTTAAAACAAAGACTGTATAAAGAGACAAAGAAGGGCCTTACATAATAATAGAAAAGATTAATCCAACAGTAAAGCAGATATTAACAGACATAAAAGGAGAAATTGACAGCAATACAATAGTAGTAGGGGACTTTAACACCCCACTTATATCAATGGATAGATCATCCAGACAGAAAATCAATCAGGGAACATTGACCTTAAATAACACATTATATCTGATTGACTTAATGTATAAACACAGAATATTCCACCCCAAAAGAGCAGGATATGCATTTTTCTGAAATGCACTTAGAACATTCTCCAGGCTAGATTACATGTTAGACGAAAAAATGAGTCTCAAATGTAAGAAGACTGAAATCATTTCCAGCATCTTTTCCCACCACAGTGGTATAAGACTAGACTCTCAATTACAAGAAGAAAACTGTGAAAAACACAAAGACTTAAAAGGCTAAACAACATGCTACCAAACATGCTTCTTCTGGTCCATGGGATCACTGAAGAAATCAAAGAGGAAATCACAAAATACCTGGAGACAAATGAAAATAGAAAAACATTCCAAAATCTGTGGGACTCAGCAAAGGCAGATCTAAGAAGGAAGTTTATAGCAATACAGGCCTACATCAGGAAACAAGAAAAATCTCAAATAAACAATCTAACATTACACCTACAGGAACTAGAAAAAGAAGAACAAAGCCCAAAGTTAGTAGAAGAAAAAGAAATAATAGAGATCAAAGTGGTAATAAATGAAATAGAGACTAAAAACCAATAGAAAAGATCAATGAAACTAAGAGCTGGTTCTTTGAGAAGATAAACAAAATTGATAAACCTTTAGCTAGACTCATCAAGAAAAAAAGAGAAAGGGCCCAAATGAATAATATCAAAAATGAAAGAGAAGTTACAACTGACACCACAGAAATACAAAAATCATAAGAGATTACTACAAACAATTATATGCCAAGAAATTAGATAACCACAAAGAAATGGATAAATTCCTTGAAACACAATCTTCCAAGACTGAATCAGGAACGGGGCAGGGGCAGGGGTGTGTGTGTGGTGGTGGTGGGATGAATTGGGAGACTGGGATTGACATATATACACTAATATGTATAAAATAGATAACTAAGAAGAACCTGCTGTATAAAAAAGACTTAAATTCAGAAAACAAAAAAAGACTGAATCAGGAAGAAACAGAAAATCTGAACAAACTGATCACTAGTAATGAAATTGAATCAGTAATCAAAAAAAACCCAACAAACAGAAGTTCAGGACCAGCTGGCTTCACAGGTGAATTAAGCAGCTTTCCCAAGGTCACATTCCAGAGCCCGTGCACTTAACCCTTACACAAGAATTCCTCTCGCTATACAAAGTGATCTGGTGTTCCTAATGGGGACTCCAAGCTACTATAAGAAGCTGAGTTCCAAAATTAAAATAAAATAAATGGGAGTATTACAGAATGGGTGAGTGTTAAGTGCACTTGATTGACTTTCTTTGAAAATGAGCAGGAAGTTCTTTTGAATTTAGCAAAACTAAGTGGGCAAAGTTTGGCATTTGTTTCCTTCCCATCTTAGGCCATTCTCACCTTCTCAGATGTATCTTCTCTCTGGAAGACTTCTCTGAGTTCCTGCTCTTAATTTTCAGTACCTAATTCCCATGGATGCATGTTCTACACTAGGATAGACTATGACATTAGTTCGTAACCAGCTGAACCTTTTAGTAGTTGACTTAGAAAGAGCAAGGAATACAGAGTTGGAACCACCAAAGGGGCATTGAGGCTGACATATGCTGAGATCTTGTCCTCTGGAATAGCATATTTTAGATACTCACCTCCTCTTCCTCTACCCGTCAACTGTAAAATTCTCTGACTATGCATTTTTTTAAATCTATATTATTCCAAAAGACAAAACGTGTATTGCAAAAAAATACAGATAAAAAGAAGCAAGCAAGGAAACATACTAGATTCTTCCCACCTGGAGGTATCCATCATTGATCCCTTGGTGTGTAGCTCTCCAGAGCCTTTGACGTGAGATTACCTTCTCTACCTTCTGAGGTGTGACAGCTCTTTACATTGATATTTGGCCTCAAACACAGATATTTTGTCCTTGTGTTTAATTTTTCTACAAATAAAATTACTCCAGCTTTCCAGACGATTTTTTCAGACCCCACCACCCCATTCCCCATCATCACCCTGGCCTTCATTCCAACCTGAACCAAATAAGATGCCGCACTTTAGAAGAACTCCAGCCTTTCTCAGTGTGAGACGCTGAGCTCCTGTTGACAGGTCTCGTGAGATCAACACCATCTTAATAGCCGCCTTCTCTTTTGTTTCTTTGTTCTCCACAGCTTTTTGCAATCTTTGCATTTGCAACATGCGGTGGCTATTCCGGAGGCCTGCGGCTGAGTGTGGACTGTGTCAACAAGACGGAAAGTAACCTCAGCATTGACGTAGCATTTGCCTACCCGTTCAGGTAGGGAATGGTGACTTGTGCTCACTCGTCTCCCGGAGGGGCGGGGCACTTTCTTCTTTCTGTGGTTTCTTTAAAAAATGCAATCTCCCAGGGACTTACGAGTAAAAAGAGAGGATTCTTCCTGAGCCTGCAGAATGCCCAAACAAGTAAAATGCCCACCTAACACCCAACCCTGGGAAGAGTTATTCCATGGGAGTTGTACTTTCAAACCAGAATTAACTCTCCCTCCCCCCAAAAATGCTACAGATTGCCCAGTATTGGGGTCCATCAATATGGAGATCTTAGTTATACAGTTTCTTCCTTCCCGTCCATAATTCTGTAAGGTCTCCCAAATTCTCTCTACAATTGTGTGGTCACCTCTCATTTCATAGTGACTATGCGATCCTGGCTGATAATGCGTTTAATGATATTAATAGCTAATATTGTTCCCATGTGCCATTGTGCTTAGCTTCAATCTCATTAAGTCATCACAGTGACCTTTTGAGGGGAGTACAAGTACCATCGCCATTTTCAAATGAGGAAACTGAGGCACAGATATATTTGCCCACATTCCCTTGGCCAGTAGGTGGCAGAGTCAGTGTTCGAGCCCACTCGGGTTAAGCCCAGAACTCACATCTCTACTCCTGTACTTCAGTTGCTTGAGATAACTCTTTCAACCTCTTTATAAATTCACTATGAAAGGTAAGACCTGTCTATAAAATGATGACTAAATACCTACTAGGACTTGTCCCAAATCAGACATCTTGTGATTCTGATCCATCTACCCAAAGTGGATTAATTGAATTCAATTTCTAAATAATTTGTTTCTGTAAAAGTACCAAACACTTGGTACCAAATAACTGGCATGATTTTGTAAAACACTTTCAACATAATATTTTGACATCTTATTAATATATTCTCATGTGTGCCCTTCAATTTAGCAGACATTTGTCAAATATTCATTTTGTGCCAGATACAGTGCTGGCTCTGGAATTACAGAGAAAAGTAGAAATTAGCCCCTAAAAACTTTGCTCAAATAGGCAAGTACAGTGTTTTCCAAAATCTTTCCCATGGAGCCCTAGATATTTAATGTTTCTTAAAAGAAAGGAAAAGAGGAAGAAAGTAAGAAGAAAGAGATAGAGAATAAGAGGGAGAGAGGGAAGGAAGGAGAGAGGGAGGGAGGGAGGCAGAATTTTTTTAATATAAATTTATTTATCTATTTATTTATTTATTTTTGGCTGTGTTGGGTCATTGTTGCTGCGCATGGGCTTTCTCTAGTTGTGGCGAGCGGGGGCTACTCTTCATCATGTTGTGCGGGCTTCTCATTGCGGTGGCTTCTCTTGTTGCAGAGCATGGGCTCTGGGTGCACGGGCTCAGTAGTTGTGGCGCACGGGCTTAGTTGCTCCGTGGCATGTGGGATCTTCCCAGACTAGGGCTCGAACCCGTGTCCCCTGCGTTGGCAGGCTGATTCTTAACCACTATGCCACCAGGGAATTCCCAGAATTTTTAAATTATATGATAAAATAAGTTTAAGAAATACTTCTTAGCACTTTGCCATTCTAATACACATTTTGAATCACCAAGAACACAATGTTTCCCCAAACATTTTTGGCCACAGAAACCCTTTCTCACTGAGCATCTCAGAAGATTTGTATATCATGGAACGCATCCTTAGTATACTGATCAAGTGAACATTTCCTAGTCCAAAACAAAAGTGCCTCAGTTCACAGCCAATGAATCATGCAGACAGGGCATTTATACCAATGTATTAAATGGTTTTTAAGAGTCATACAGTGATAAAAGTTGCAAACACCTCTGCTCAAGTAGATACTCTCCTAATTAACTAATAAGGGAGTCCAAAGCAGAGAAATATTAAGTATAGAATGCATGGTAATTTAGTAATTACCAGAGCTTCCTATGCTAGTGGAAGTGGGAGTGGGGATGCTTGACACATCTGAAGGTTCTGGAGGAACTCCTTGGCTTTAGTGTGGAATGGCCAAGCCAATGCATGCCTACTCATCAACACAGGGGATCTAGAAGAGGAGATGAGAATTTTCACTGGCTGGGCAACAGGGGTGGGATGCTTAGTAACATTTTTCGTGACATTGTAAGGTCTACATTGCTTTCTACCAGGATTTCCCACCAAGAGATATGGTAGAAGCAGATAACTTGAAGGTCAGTCCCTTAACTTTTTTTTTTAAATAAATTTATTTATTTATTTATTGGCTGTGTTGGGTCTTTGTTACGTTGCGCGGGCTTCTCATTGCAGTGGCTTCTCTTGTTGCAGAGCATGGGCTCTAGGTGCGTGGGCTTCAGTAGTTGTGGCTCACAGGCTCTAGAGTGCAGGCTCAGTAGTTGTGGCACACGGGCTCAGTTGCTCCATGGCATGTGGGATCTTCCCAGACCGGGGATTGAACCCGCGTCCCCTGCATTGGCAGGCAGATTCTTAACCATTGCGCCACCGGGAAGTCCCAGTCCCTTAATATTTAAAGAGCAGTAGGTCGCTGAACATTGAACACAGGTCTCTCTGTCCCTCAAACTAAAAGATACCAGTCAAGAAACCTGTGTAGATGGAAAACCAGTGCCTAGGTTGGGGTGGTGGTGGAGAGCAGGGTGATATTTAACGTCACACAGTCCTTAGCTAAGTGAACAATTTGAAAAGGCCTTTCACGCAAACATTTTCCAGCCTTGGGCTTCTTCATTTTCTTCCTAAGATATATTACTGGCCCAATTAAAAGCAACTAGAGAAATTGAATAAAAAGGTTTATTACCATCTGTAAGTATAGTGGCCTGCTCATTTGAAAGATTTTTACTTGAGTTCTGAAACAAAAATTATGAACCTTTTTTTTTTTTTAATAGCAGAACTTTTCTTCCATACCTTATCTTGCTCTGAAGCTCTCTCTATATAACAGATACGAGTCATTGAAAAAGTTGAACAAGGGGAGGAAGGGGACCATCCAGCTGGTCTTCCTGAGCCCTCTCCCTGCCACACACATTGCCCACCTCCGGCTGTACCACGCTTGTAATATCTCCTCAGAACCCTAGGTCTCCTAGAAGCATTTTAAAAACCACCATTCTAGAAAAAAGCAAGAAAGCTTTTGCCACCTGCAGATCACATCTGTATAATATTTACTGTCTATACTGTTAAGAAATCAAGATTAGCCTATCTCCTCCCACAGAATGTCTTACATTTTTGTCCCATTAATGTCCATGTAGGCGATATACATTCCAAAGAGGCCCAATTTTACTAGAGTTGCAATTTCAGTTGTACATTTGGGTACTTTAAAATATTGTGCCACTATCTTTTCGGGGAAGATTTCAGTAGTAAGAGACACATCTAGAATTTATTCAGATTACTCTGAAGTCATTTGTTTCAGAAGTAAGTTGGGTTAGCAAGATGCTGGTGATAGAAATCATCAAAAAGTTACTTTCTTCTAAAATTTTACAAGCCAGTGTCTTTGCACAGCAAAGGAAACCATAAACAAGATGAAAAGACAACCCTCAGAATGGGAGAAAATATTTGCAAATGAAACAACGGACAAAAGATTAATCTCCAAAATATACAAACAGCTCATGGAGCTCAATATCAAAAAAACAATCCAATCAAAAAATGGGCGGAAGACCTAAATAGACATTTCACCAAAGAAGACATACAGATGGCCAAGAGGCACATGAAAAGAAGCTCAACATCGCTAATTATTAGAGAAATGCAAATCAAAACTACAGTGAGGTGTCACCTCACACCAGTCACAATGGCAATTTTCAAAAAATCTAGAAACAGTAAATGCTGGAAAGGGTGTGGTGAAAAGGGAACCTTCCTGCACTGTTGGTGGGAATGTAAATTGATGCAGCCACTATGGGGAACAGTATGAAGGTTCCTTAAAAAACTAAAAATAGAACTACCATATGACCCAGCAATCCCACTACTGGCTATATACCCTGAGAAAACCATAATTCAAAAAGAAACATGTATCACAATGTTCATTGCAGCACTATTTACAATAGCCAGGACATGGAAATAACCTAAGTGTCCATCATCGGATGAATGGGTAAAGAAGATGTGGCACATATATACAATGGAATATTACTCAGCCATAAAAAGAAACGAAATTGAGCTATTTGTAATGAGGTGGATAGACCTAGAGTCTGTCATACAGAGTGAAGTAAGTCAGAAAGAGAAAAAGAAATACCATATGCTAACACATATATATGGAATTAAAAAAAAAAAAATGGTACTGATGAACCTAGTGGCAGGGCAGGAATGAAGACGTAGACATAGAGAATGGACTTGCGGGGAGGGGGAAGCTGGGCCGAAGTGAGAGTGGCATGGACATATACACACGACCGAATGTAAAATAGACAGCTGGTGGGAAGCAGCCACATGGCAAAGGGAGATCAGCTCGGTGCTTTGCAACAACCTAGAGGGGTGAGATAGGGAGGGTGGGAGGGAGGCTCAAAAGGGAGGGGATATGGGGACATATGTATGCATATGGCTGATTCACTTTGTTGTACGACAGAAACTAACACAGTATTGTGAAGCAATTATACTCCAGTAAAGATCTATTAAAAATGATATAAATAAATAAATAAAATTTTACAAACCAATGTCAATGATTTGATCATAAGCTTAGAAACAAAACGAGAGTATTCAGCAGTTTCTGATTATTCTGTTTATTGCAAACACAAGGAAGACAGTAAACTCTAATGCCAAGTCATTTGAACAAAAACAATTAGTCTGTAAATGACAGATCAAATGAAGCTACTTAACTCCCTTATCAGATTATCAAATGTGAGATAACCTCAATTTACAAAATGATAGATAATTTACAAAATATTCATGTGCTGCTTCCAATAAATATGCCCAAACTATAACTCCTTCACACCACCACATTTATGCATTTTTCATGCATGCTTCTATCAGAAGGAATTTAATTCAGCAATATGTCCTTTTACTATGGGAATAAAACATTTGTCACCCGACCTGTTTGGTCTCTGATTAAAATGAACAAACAGCATTTAACTGTTTTTCTCATCTACTGTAATATGCTACTTTCGTAGAAAACTCATTTGATAATTTGGGGGGGTTCTGTGTTCAATATTTTTAGCACTTTATTTATACATAAAAATGGGAAGTAGAGTTTCTTATTTTAAAGAAATTTAACGCATTTGGAGGAAGCCTACTTGAGGAATGCCAACTAACACTTTGCATTTATATATGATGCCTGTCACATGACAGAGGAAATCAGAGTGGAGAGCTTAGGGACTATGGGAATAAAAGTTTTCATGGCAAAGGTTAGTTTTGAAGGGTCAGAGTATACTACATAATTATTGCACCATCTCTATGAAGGGAGTTCTGAGGTTCTGTTTGAGAAGACTGAGCTGAGAGAAATTTGTTCAGCATCACATAGAAAATCAAACTCAAGATTCTGGATTTCATACGTTGTGTTAATATGATCTACTAATTTGAATAAAAACTGAAGAAAGCAATGTTCAGGTTGTTTGAAGCATGCTGAGTAGAACCAAAAATGATGATGGAGTAAAGTGATAAAGCTGGAAAGATGACTTTGGACAAGATTTTAGAAGACCTTGAACTCCTACGTGATTGAATATGGGGAAAGAGTCCAAGAAGGTAAAGAGAGAATAATAAGGAAAACCATTTTAAAGTGGAGAAGATAAATTTGGATTTGATCATGCTGAGTTTGTGTTTTCTATCAAGAAGTTTCATGCTTGAACCCCACGTAAGAAGAGATAGGGTAAGCCTGGAAATGAGGCTCCAAGAGTCATCTTCATGGAGTGAAAAGTAAGTCCTAGATGAAGAGAGGTCTTCAAGACAGATGGAAGCATGGGCACACAGGGCTAAGCTATGGGAGATGCCCACACTTAGAAGAAATGAAGGAGAACAGAGACTGAGCGAGACCAAGAAGAGCCAGAAGGAAAAGGGGTGGGACAACCAGGCAAGTGTAGGCTTCACAGAAGGTAGGGATACGTCATGAATGAGTGATACCACTCAGCACTTCAAAGAAAAGTGAAAACTAAAAGGCCACTGGAGGTAATGAATGGTGGTCATTAAGGAATTTCATGAGATATTTCTGTAGGAAGGAAAGCATGCCAGGCTGTTGGACAATGGCAGATAGAATTCGGTATGTTTTTCCCTCGGCAAATAGAATTCGGGATGTTTTTCCCTCAGACAAGTAAAATGCAAAATGCTAAGGCTCAAACCATTTTCCCTTAAGCCTGTGTGAGATGATGTTTGTGAAGAAAGAGAGCAAGGTTGTTAATGGCCTTCTTATAGAGAAGACGTTCACCTCTGGCTTCTTGAAAGTAATCAGCTCATTTGATGATGGGTGATAAACTTGCCACCTTGGCTAGACAGTCAAAAAAGTTTCCATAATAAAGGCGTAAAAATCTTGCATCATTTGAGAACGTAGAGAATATATGTTATAATAGTTAAGAGAAAAACAGCAGATTCATCATGAAAAGTAAATTAAGTTGTTATGTTACTTTTATGTCTGGAGTCGCCTGTCAGGATAAAGATATTAAGTTTTCTATCAATGTCAAGCACTCTTCTAGATATGGGATTAGTAATCCCTGCTTTAGATAATTAACAAAATTGCCCTTGATTAATTGATCCTAAAGAAATAACCAGAGATATAAAGAAGTGTGTACAAAGGTATTTATTGTTGAATTATTCTAAGTACCTCAAAATTAGAAATAACTTATGTGTCCAAAAATAGGGAATCAGTTAAATAAAATGTGGTAGGCAGACACTTTAAGTCATTTCCTCAAATAACATTTAAGGGTATATATATATATATATATATATATATATATATAATGATTCCAATTTTGTTTTATTTTATACTAGCTGGCTGTAGCACATGCTGCCATTGCCCATACCTGTTAGTCCCTCACAATTCACACCTACACTTTTTATTGTAAACCCATATAGCTGTTAAAGGGCTTTCTCAAGCCACAGGAACTTGCTTGATCAGTATGCAGGGCAGGCCAGAAATACTGGGGAGTTAATATCTCCTGGAGCAGCCTTCATCCAATGACAAATGTGAGTTGGAGGATAAATATCCTGAGTGCCTCACCTCTCCTGAGGCACAGCTCTGAGCCAGGTCCCACACCATCTTTCAGAATACCCAGCAGGTACTTCCCACTGTGGAAACATGGTCATTAACACACCTTTTACTACCTGCTTTCCCTTTCCTGTCTCAAGTCTCCACTGGCCTATTGGTGTTTCCAGAGATGAATCTTCCAAAAACAAGTTGCACTCAAATCTTGATCTCAGGGTCTGCTTCTGGGTAATCCAACCTAAGACACTACCATTGTGTGAATTATCAACATTAAAGAAAGTGGATGCATGAATGGGTAGGTGAGTGGGTGGGTGGATGGATGGATGGACAGGCGGATGGATAGATAGGTAAAGAGAGAGAGAGGCACAGATAGATAGGTAGATAGATGGATAGATAGATAGATAGACAGATCGATCCCTATTTTCTCTCACTCTAAAAGATGTACACTGTTGCTCATATGAAAACCAGCTTGGTCAGAAATCTCCTTCAGTGGTTTTCAATTCAGGTTTCAAATTTGAAGCCACAGTTGGTTTTCTCTGTTCATGGTATCTTAGCATATGTGGTAGGTCTTTTCCAGTTGATAGTCATAATAGCATGTACTCAATCTTGGTTTCTAAAAACAGATGATTGCTTAGATTTGGAAGATGATCCATGAGGCCTCCAAAATGAATTTTGTCTAAAACATACGCCATAGTTTGTCAGTCCACCGCAAATATATTCTCCAAATTTGGTGATTAACCACACAGCTTTTCACTTGGGATAACAACAAAAACTATGTCCTATTTATAGAGATTATGTAATGATCACTGCATCAGCTTGTTAATTTATTTCTAGGTGGTGAGATTATGAATGCATCAAATATTCTTTGTACACTTGTCCACATTTTCCAGATTTTCTCCAGTAAGTTTTATGACTTTTTACACTGTGAATTTACTGAAGCAACATAATGTAGCTTGAACTCTAGAGGTGGATTGCCTGGGTTCAGATCCCCGCTCTGGAACTTCCTTGCTGTGTTTTGTTGAGAATATTGCTTACCACCTCTGTTCCTTATCTGGAAAACAGAGACAGTGTTAACTGTTTCATAGTAGTGTTGTATTAAGTGAATCATGTATAGGAAATGGTTAACACAAGGCCTGGCACTCAATAAAGTCTCTTTTAGTATATTGTTTTTACTTTCATTACCAAGAAAAGGTAATTAAAACTAGAGAGCTGAAGAAGATATTCTAGTTAATTAGCAAAATGACCCTCAAGACAAGAAAATGACCCCTTTATTATGTTATATTTTACGCAGAATGGGAGCTTCCCTATCCCTCTCTCTCCCAATATGCAAACATTAAGAGATGTGTACATATTTAACTATCTCTCATTTATTAACTTGCTTTAACTCTTTGATGCTTATTTGGGTTGCCCTGGAAGGTATTCTTATCAGGCCTGTATTTTTTTTTCTCATTAAACTAATGGGAGAATGAAAGCCTCCCAAAGTATAGAACAGAAACACTCAGTGGCACAAACATGATCTTCCCGGGGTTGTTTGGTGGGAGTGGGATGGGAGAAGGAGATTCTGAGTCTGATCTTTGTGATCCTTGAAACAGAATTTACGATGGCTCTTCTGTGTTGAGGGAAAGGTGAGCCGGGGCGGCTTGCTGGGCACTGGCTGCAGAGGCACTGTTCTCTCTATGACTCTGGCCACTTGCTCTGATTCGCCCGCTTCTGTTTGGAATGTGGGGACAGGTGGAGGTTGATGCCAGGAAAGCTGTGGAGTCCGGGCCTTTATTTGGTAATGCTAGCTCTGTCATGGGGGAAAACATTTTTCCCCTAAGATCCTTGCCCTAGAGCAATGGTGATAAACTCTTTTTTATCATAAAGGCCAAATTGGGGAAAATTAAAATGTTAAGAGCTGCAATTTTTTATATCTTGTGTTCAGGAAATGCTGCATTTGCAATTACATTTGAGCATGTGTTTATTGTTTCTCATTACCAGAGGGTTTCACTCTTTTGGGCTAAAATTTCAGAAACTTTATAACTACAGTATCTCATTTTAATGTTATGCCTTCAAATAAATTTTGGATGTGATGAGACCTAGTGGTTCTCTGGGGCAGGCAGATGGGGAGATTGGAAGATGGTATAGCCAAAGAATTAATGGTGGATCTCTGGCCACACCTCTGGCTTCACATCCAAGCTCTGCCACCCCGCAGACGGGCAGGTTACAGTTGCTCTGGGCCTAGGTTTCCTTACTCTAGGAAGGAAGTGAGAGTACTTTCCTCATAGTATGGTTGTAAGCATTCAATTAGGTCAGACAAGTTGTTCGTGAAACAGAGTCTGGCACACATCAAGTATTCACTGAATGGTGTCTTCCTTGCTGTTAATTGTATCAATAGAATTTGGTGCAAGGAACTGGCAGAGTACAGCTGTAGACCAAGGACAGTCCTATTTGGAGATATCTACAATAAAGAGAGGAGCTATCATTTGTAGGGAATGTCTGCAGAGATCACAGAAAATGTGGCACACGGGCTGCTACCATGGAATGGGTTAAATTAAAAAATTAGAGAATGACCAATTCATTTACCTCATCCCCACCGCACTGTTTCCCTGGCAACCTGAGTAACTGATAGAATGGGAACATTTTTGTTGCAGCACGTCTCCAAAAGGACAGTGGTGGGGAATTCCATAGAAGGATGTCTTAGTTTGGGTTCTCCCAAAAGCACATGCTGAGACAAGGATTTGTAGTTTTCTTGGCAGGTGATCCCTGGAAATACCTGGGGTATTGGTATAAAATCCCAGTTTTATACCAATGGTGGGGGAGTGAGACAAGGGAGGGAAAAAAGCCAGTGAAGAGTGGATTAATGAGCAAAGTACCACGGTGGGCCCTGGGGCAACTGAGACTTCCAGGAAAGCGTGGATAACATGCTTCACTTCTGGCAAGTGATGAAGCTGGGGTAATTATCTACCAACTCGTATTGGCCATCAAAAGCTGCTCCTACAGGCATTAACTCCCCAGCAGTGCATGCAGATTAAGCATGCACTTGCAGCCCGTGAAAGCCTTCAGGCAGAGATCATGATGCTTTCTTTAGAAAGTCATCATCGTATACAGAAATGGTGAGTACCAGAGAGATATATGAGTGGGCAACCAATGGCTTCTAATACAATGGGGAGTCTCTTTAATCATCTCTCCAAATCTGTGACTGATCCCATGTTGGATCATTTATTCTTTCTCTCCATAAATATTTACTGAGCACTTACAGTGTACAAGGCCCTGAACTATATAGGCACTTGGTATGTATTGGTTGGTAAAGTAGACGCAGCCTCTTCCCTCATGAAATTTACAATCATTTGGGAATGGGAGGAAGGGAGGAAGACATTAAAGAGCTAGACAACACACACACACACACACACACACACACTCACATACACGCAGACACAGTAGTGGTGGTTTATTAGAAAAGGTGAACATTGTACAGCAATGTGAAATGGGGATGGAGAGGGTTAAAGGACACCTACCCATATAGGATGATCCAGAAGGGCCTCCCTGAGGAGATGGCATTTAAGACATCAGTTGAAAGAGGAGAAGAAGGGAGGTGGGCAGGGAAGGATTGGGAGTTGGGGATTAGCAGAGGCAAACTGGTATATATAGGATGGATAAACAACAAGGTCCTACTGTATAGCACAGGGAAGTATATTCAATATCCTGTTGTGAGCAACCATAATGGAAAAGAATATGAAATATATATATATGTATAACTGAATCACTTTGCTGTACAGCAGAAATTAAACACAACATTGTAAATCAACTATACTTCAATAAAATTTTTTTTTTTTTTATTTTAAAACACACACAAAAAAACCCAAAGGAGGAGAGGAAGAACGATCTAAGCCAAGGGAACAGCACGTGCCATGCCGAGGAGATAAGACGACGAATGGAACTGTGCTGTATTAGATTAGCTGGCTGGGGAAAACCTCTCTGATGAAGTGACAGTGGAGTGCAGACCTGCAAGAATTAAGAGAGAGAGAAGAGAGAGCTGTGCTCCTCAGAGGTCCCTGAGGGTGTATCCCGGGGAGAGGGAAGAGCCCGTGCGGGGCCTGATGTCTGAGCCTGGGGAGAGCCTGGGAACCAGCGAGGACACCAGCACTGCAGGATGGAAGGAGGAGGGAGAGAGGAGATGAGCTGGAAGAAGAGGGCAGCAGCTGGATCACATAGGGTCTGGTGAGATAACATGACGAATTGGGATTTTACACTGAGTGAGATGGGAAGGCACTGGAGGTTTTGTGCAGTGGAGCCATGCAATTGATGTTTTTAAAAGATCTGGCTTGCAGCTATGAAGATAGTCTTAAGGGAGCATGGGACGGGGTGAAGTCAGGGAGGCCGGTTAGGAGGCAGCTGCAACTGTGCAGGGAAGAGACACTGGGGGACTAGACACATGTGGATGCAGTGGGGAGGGTACTGTGTGGTATGTAGTGCGTCAGATTTGCATGGTCATCCACGCCTCACCTCTTATGGCAATTTGTGTCTACAACCCAGCCCGGCTTGTCATCTTTTGCCAGTGATGTTGGGTAGCATTTGGTCAGTCTGGGGATCAGCTTTAATATTTTCAGTTTCTTGTTCCCAACATTAGCTGTGGGCAACCCCTTGGGAAGGGTCACTAGTTTTTCAACACTGCATGTCATCCAGGACAGTCAAAACACAAGTAGGCAGCCAGCTGACTTAACTTGAAAGGAAACTTACACTATTCCATCGAGACATGTTTGTGAATGCGTTTCTGAAAGCAATAAGAAGTATATGAAGTGGATAATAATTCCTCTTCATGGAATATGGTTTGAAACAAATCACTGCCTCTATCAGTCAGGGTCCAGTCAGGAAAGGAGACCTCATGCCAAGTGATTCAATTTTAAAAAGTTAATATAGGGAACTAGGGAGGCAGGGCTTGGACCAGGAGGCAATCCAGAGATTAGTGACTAGGAATCCACCACAACCCCTAAGCCCAGAGCGTGGATGGCAAAGTCAAGCCCTTGAGCCAAATCCAGCCAGCCTGCAGCCTGCTTTTACTTAATCCATGAGCTAAGAATGGCTTTACGTTTTTTAATGATTACATTTTAAACATTATAGTTGTGTAAGTACCTACCGTATATCCTTGGTTTTGCCCGTTGGCCCGAAAAGCCTGAAGTATTTACTATCTGTTCCTTTAAAAAGAGAAGTTTACTGACCCCTGGTCTTATTAGAGCACAAGATGGGACACCCGTGTGACAGAAGCTGGGACCATGGATGGAGGAGGTGTCCAGAGGAGCATGAACCAAGGTAGAGATGCAGCTGCTGCTGGACATGTGACCCAAAGCAGCAAGAGAAAGAGGGGGAGAGTTATTCTGGCTTCTCCCTTGCTCCTGCCCTCTAGCCTCCCACCAGAGCTTCCCATTGGCCCAGCCTAACTGAAAGCCACTTGGAAAGGAAATCAGGCCCCTGAGATGCAGAGCAGAGCAGGAGAGGAGCAGATCATGGAATCGAGAACAAACAGGCAATGGCCACACACAGTTCCTCTCTGAACATCAGTTTCCTCATCTACAAAATGAGCAAACTGGATTGATGCTTTCTTAAGAGAATTAGACCTCTAGTTCTATGAAAGCAGAAATACATGTTCCTAACTTCCTTTTAGGGGGAACAGTTATACTTGACCTCGGCTGGGAACCCAGATAGCACCCCAGCCACTGCTGCTTCAGAGGGAGCAGAAGAAAATATAAAAATTCAACAGACTTACTCTATATGTCTTTTTCTTTCAGCCTCATAGGGCTTCCTCTGATATTTATCCTATTTCGGTAAAATCTGAACAGGGCTTTTAAAACCGGGATTTGGGCACTTTCTGAAAATAATTGCAGGTTATATAATCAAGGCTGTTGTTTCTGTTGAGCTCCCATAGGGAGGTGACAAGTGGCAGAGATTAAATCCGTGTATGCTGGGTGAGCCTTTTCTGTAGTTCTCGGTCTCCCTGTGTGTCATTTTACAGAGCAGGTGTGGGGCAGTGTGGTGGGCAGAGCCTCATTACCTGGGAGAAGCGCTACTCCCTAGAAGAATGCAAACATCGCTCTTTTCAAAGTTATAAAAAACAAGTTCTAGTTCTTCCTTTCAGTTGTTTTCTTTCCTAGAATTGGGGGCAGGAGGTGGGGGACGAGGGTTGAGTTACCTAGAAAAGGATAAAGGAATTCAGCTATAGCGGTAGCCCAGGAATGTCAGAAGGAAACATCCCACTCACATCTGTCTGTATGTCCCTTGGAAATGCTAGGTGCCTGCCCCATCCTGTTAACCTCCGTCTCTGCTTCCTTCTCTTTGGGAACCAGAGGAATATTGGAGCATTCTTCGCATTCCCTGGAGCTATCGAGCAGGTGGCCAGAATCACACAGTATTCTTTAGGAGGTTCGGCTGGTGTCAGTTGAGTGGTGGAGACCTGTGTGCCCCATCCTTCCCCAGCCCCGCCCCTTCCCTGAGAGAATGGCATTTTGTGAGCTGTGAGCGGAATTGAACTCTCTGGGGACCATGAGGTCAAAAAGGAGACAAATGCTCAACTGCCTTGCTGGCCAGGTGCTGGGCAGGCAGAACGGAAAAGTAAATGCATGGGGGCCTGGGGCATCAAACGATAACATCTGTGAGGCTGGGCTTTGCATTCCTAATTCCTCTTCCAGGATCCAGCTGTGGGAATTCAGAGGCCTGGACCTGAGTCGGGACTTTAGACTGTCTCTCAAAGTCAGGTTCAGGGACACCCCACCGCAAACCTGCATACCGTGTAGAAAGCTTGTTAAAAATGGAGATTCCAGGATCCTAGCCCGGACCTACCTAATCAGCATGACTGCTGCTGGGACCCAGCATTGACACTTCCGAAGTCCCAAATGACTCCTAGGCACACAGAAATTGGAGAACTGCTGATTCAAGGAGAAATAAATAGGTAGAACTTCAATTTGCAATTGCCTAATACTTTGTGATTTAACACTGACAGATTTTTAAAAAAATATTTGGGGTTATACTTTGGTTTAAGCAAACACTTGCCTTATTTATCATACTTAACAGGATAAAATAGAAAAAGTACCATGACTAAGCAAATGAATGTTTCTATTTTCTGTTATTCCCAAATTTCCTGTTGTGATCTATATTTCTCTTAGAATGAAAAACAATAAGTGACAAAAAAGCAAATGGTAATTTAAATTTGGCAGTAACGGACAAACTAGCAATTTCACTACCTCTTCCCCCCCATAATGTGCTTTTGAGCATGTCCCCCCAAAAAGGGACTGAAAAGGCAAGTGGTAGTTGCCTTTCCTCCCTAGGCCAAGTAGCAGTTAGGGCAGAAATCAGAAAGTAGCAGTAGGGGCTTCCCTGGTGGCGCAGTGGTTGAGAGTCTGCCTGCCGATGCAGGGGACACGGGTTCGTGCCCAGGTCCGGGAAGATCCCACATGCCGCGGAGTGGCTAGGCCCGTGAGCCATGGCCGCTGAGCCTGCGCGTCTGGAGCCTGTGCTCCGCAACGGGAGAGGCCACAACAGTGAGAGGCCCGCGTACCACAAAAAAAAAAAAAAAAAAAAAGTAGTAGTGTATTTTATATATGTGTGTATATGTATATACCCACGTATATATATATATTTCCATATATATATAATGATTGATAGTTATTGGTAGGGTCATTATCCCCCTGACTGTCACAACAGCACTGTAACAGAGGCAGAGCTAGAGTATTTTCCCCCCATTTTGCAGATAGCACACAGAGCCTTAAAACTTTTCTCAAGGTCACATAACTAGTAAATGCCAAACCTGGAAACCTGTCCAAGTCTCGGGACTTCCATGGGTCTCAATGGAGTTGTTTACCAACTACTCCAACCTCTATTTTAACAACAAAGAATGATGATGGAGATGATGATGAAGGTGATGATGATCATCATCATCAACATCATTATCATCAAACAAAAGCCACTATTTATTGGTCATTTTACCATATGTGAGGAACTGTACAAAACCCATCACATGTATTGTATGCTTTAGTGCTGACAACATCCCAATGGGATAGCTACTCGGAGCTCCACTTGACGGGTGAGAAAACTAAAGCTCACTGAGGTTGAATCACTTGCCCAAGGCCACACAGCTGATAAGTGACAGGACCAGACTTTTAACAGCTGGGTTTGGCTCCCCTCAAAGGTCATGTGCTTCACCATCACGCTGAGGGGAGCAGCAGTGATGTCCTTGAGTTGACAAACCACCACAATAGCAGAGATTCTTTCCTCACTCCTAGACTTCGAGCCTGCTCCCCACCAGCAGGCAAGCTGGGCAGGCAAGAGGGATGTAGGGAATGGTTCTTGGGGACATCATGTTCCTTAGGACTCAGAATTACAGGCATTTATTTTCCAGTTGATTTTCCAGGTCCAGGAATAAACTCTGAAGGCAAAACAATCTCAGGCTGGGACTATCATGACCACCCTTTTTCCTTTCGCAGCTGGCTAGAATTTGAAAGAAATGAGCTGTTGCTCATACCATTTGCAGAATATTTTACTCTTTAATTTCAAAGATTCTATGCCAAAGTAGCAGCTGTCACTTGGAGACTGTTAAGGATTCACATAAATGACAGGGTTTTCTAAGAATGTAGTTACACCGAAGGGTTTAGTGCTGCAACAGATTCTCGATTCCCTGGCAAAGGGATGGATTGTGGAGGGAAGCAGGAGTTGGGGAGTGGAGATTTCCTAGATACCAATCGAGGGACTTCAACATCTTTGATCACAGTGAAGGATCTTTAGTTATAAAAATAGCTCCTTAAGCCTAACACTGAGATATCAGAAATAAGGAAAAAGTGCAGAGAACCATTTTTCCTAAAGTACAGAGTTCGGACTTCTTCCGAGATGCCCTTGATTAGCTCTAGGATTCTCTAGAAATTAGCTGAGAATTATGCTCAACAACCTTTACATAAGTGAACTGGGGGTTCATTTTCCACCCTTTCTTCCACCATTTGATATTCCATCGTCTAAGACACTTACATTCTGTTGTTTATAACCACATTTTAAAATATCTCTTTTTTATTAGAAAAAGGAACACATTTTTTCTGTTCTAAAAAACCCCATTGATTGGGATTGACATATATACACTAATATGTATAAAATGGTTAAGTAATAAGAACCTGCTGTATAAAAAAATAAATGAAATTCAAAAATTCAAAAAATAAAAAATAAAGTAAAAACCCCATTGTATAAAAACTAATGAAGTAGAATATCAGAATCCTCTTTAATGTAACTTCTCAGAGATAATCACTATCAAGAGTTGCAATGTACATCATTTCAGACTTTTTCTTTGAATGTACTCATTTTTATGCAAACTGATTTCGGTGTAAATATCATTTGTAAATTAATTCTTATTTTTTTAAAAAACAACTGTAAATATCCTCCCACATAGCTTTTATGGATCTACCACATTCTTTAGCCTTATAGCTGTACCATAATTTATTAAGCCAATCACTTATTGATAGATATTTAGGTTGTTTTAGTTTTTCACTGTTACAAACAATGCTGCAATTAACATAGTTTTATAACTTCATTTGTAAGGTAAGTTCCTGAGACAAAAGGTATATAAGCCTTAAATTTTCAGAGATTTTGCCAAACTCCTCTCCAGAAAGCAATTAGATGTCCACCAGGAGGATATGAAGGTGCCTGGTTCTTCACATTCTACCCAATAATGGAATCCTATAGAGGTACATATTTAATTATTAGTGAGGATAAGTGTGTTGTCATATAATTATTAGACGTTTGTATTCCTGGTAAAAATTTTTGAAGAGCATCTTTCTTTATATCTGATCCCTGACATGTTCACCTGTTCACTTCCCCCCACCCCTGGTACCTCATTAAGTCAGCATTCCTCAGTGCACTCTGATGAGATTTGCTAATCGATGAAACATTCACTATGAGCCAGGCATGGTGCCTGGCAATGATGGAAATTTTAAAATGAAAAGAGAATAGTTTCTCTTTCCATGGAGCTTAGTCTTTTAAAAGAATACTGGACAAGGATGAAATTGAGACATACGTGGCTCATCAGGACCCACAGCAAGTTCTCAATTTTAGAGGAATTTGCACTAATGTCCCTGAAATCCTTCCCCAGTATCACCAACACACAGAGTCACAGTGCAGATAATTAGAATTAAGGCCCTATGAATCTTTACTAGCGACAGGGAGAGTCTAGAATAAATTACCTAAACTGACAAATTAATATTTACACAGTGTGATAGAACTTTTTAAGAATTCATATATCAAATTGATTTATGCCATGGTGCTCATCTTAACAAATCCTCATTACGTGTTGGCTTTGAAAACAGTCTGCCCAATAGTGATTGCAAAGAGAACTCATTTGCCAATCCCTGGTCCCTTACAGATACAAAAATGTCATAAAAGAATTTGTCTTCAGGGTTAATTTTTAAGGGTTTAGTCTTATTATCTCTGTGTTTAGTTTCTTGCTTGTCAAAGTGAGAAAGGACTGGTTTCTCTGATCTTTTCACCAGTCACCATAAGCGATTGTTAAGAGAAAATAAATGCATGTCGATTGTGCCCCATTAAATATGATTTTCTGTCAGTTTAAGTCTTCGTCTTAGACTGACGTGAACTTTACCATTTCGAAACCTGAAATTACTCCTCTGATTACCATGGTCTTTAGAGATGGAATTCAGTCTCTCTGCAGACTGAATGTTCTCTGAAAAAAAATGACAAAGTTTAATGTTTCCTTTATGCAGATTTTTTAAAAAAATTAAAGCACAAATATTCCATATTGGAACAAACAGCGCCATAGAAGAAAATGAATGTAAATGCCTTATGTTGCACAAGACTAAATGAAAATGTGATGTGAATTACTTTCTAGCTCAGGCTCATCACTAGTGCCCAGATGACTGTGTTGCTGTAGTCTTAAAAATCACTTCAATTTTCAACCAAATGCCGCTAGCCAAATAAACAATGTGTGTCTCTAACACTTTTTATAATGCTTTCTGGAAGAGAAATACAGACAGTATGAAAAAAAAGAAAAGCAAAGCATACTCAGCTCATCTTTCAGAGTCTCACTGTACATCACCAGGAGTCCTCAGAGACTTGTTGAACTTTTGAACGTGTCCATTTACTCATTTGGTCAGTCAGTGCATGAACCAGGTGAGTGTAGAGTGCTTGCCCTCTGCTGCAGATCCAGCCCATACTCAGCCATGTTTGGGTCCTAGGGGCCCCACCCATCTTAGCTAATTGGATGATGGGTAGGCACCGAATTATTAGTTGGTCAACAATCTGTACATGGTTGCTGGGACAAAGAGAGACTCATTCATTCATTTAGCACATTTTTTAAATTTAATTGTTCTTTTATATTGGAGTATAGTTGATTTACAATGTTGTGTTAGTTTCAGGTGTACAGCAAAGTAATTCAGTTATACATATACATATATCCATTCTTTTTCAGATTCTTTTCCCATATAGGTTATTACAGAATATTGAGTAAAGTTCCCTGTGCTATGCAGTAGGTCCTTGTTGATTATCTATTTTATATATAGTAGTATATACATGTTAATCCCAAACTCCTAATTTATCCCTCCCCCCACCACGTTTCCCCTTTGGTAACCATAAATTTGTTTTCGAAGTCTGTGAGTCTGTTTCTGTTTTGTAAATAAGTTCATTTGTATCATTTTTTTAGATTCCACATATAAATGGTATCATATGATATTTGTCTTTCTCTGTCTGACTTACTTCACTTAGAATGATCATCTCTAGGTCCATCATGTTGCTACAAATGGCATTATTTCATTCTTTTTTATGGCTGAGTAATATTCCACTGTATATGTATATCCAACATCTTTTTTTTTTTTTTTTTTTAAGAAGATGTTGGGGGTAGGAGTTTTTATTAATTAATTAATTTATTTTTGCTGTGTTGCGTCTTCATTTCTGTGTGAGGGCTTTCTCTAGTTGTGGCAAGCGGGGGCCACTCTTCATCGCGGTGCACGGGCCTCTCACTATCGCGGCCTCTTGTTGCGGAACACAGGCTCCAGACGCGCAGGCTCAGTAGTCGTGGCTCACGGGCCTAGTTGCTCCGCGGCATGTGGGATCCTCCCAGACCAGGGCTCGAACCCGTGTCCCCTGCATTAGCAGGCAGACTCTCAACCACTGCGCCACCAGGGAAGCCCTATCCAACATCTTCTTTATCGACTCCTCTGTTGATGGACATTTTGGTTGCTTCCATGTCTTGGCTATTGTAGACTGTGCTGCAGTGAACATTGAAGTGCATGTATCTTTTTGAATTATGGTTTTCTCCAGATATATAGCACATTTTTTTGAATGCCTACTCTGTGCAAGGAACTGTTCTTGGTGATGGAGATCAAGTGGAGAGCAAGTTACATTGGGTCTTTCTTCTCCTGGAGCTTAACATTGTAGTGAGGGCAAGGAATAGAGAAAAGAAACACGCAAACAAGCCAAAGATGAAGATCATGTCAGACAGGCACCATGACAAAAATTAAACAGAGTGATACAGTGGATAATAACTGGGAATGGAGTAGGCAAGGAGGTCTCTCTTATGAGGGGACATTTAAGCTGAGAATGACAAAAAGGATGAACCAGAAAGATCTAGGTGGAACATGAAGTTGGAAGAGCAAGTGGAAAGGCAGAAGGGAACCTGGTGCAATAGAGGAATAGATAGAAGAATAGCGCAGGGAGAACACAGTGGATAAAGAGGAGCGTGGGGTACAGTGAGTCACGCAGGGGCCAATAAGAGACAGGGCCTCACGGGCCATGTAAGGTACTTGAATTTTATTCTGGATGCACTGGGAATCCTTTGCTTAAGACTAAAGGAGTGACATGATCTGATTTACATATTTTAAGAATTATTTTAGCTGTTGTGTGCAAAATATATTTTTCAGTTAATCTAGGCAAGAGAAGATAGTGGCTTAAATAGGGTCTTAGTGATTAAGAGGGAGAAAACTGGGAAGATTTGGGATGTATTTAAAGAGATGGTACATAGAACTGGCTTCTAGAAACTATATGTGGGGAGCAGGGAAGGCAAAGAAGGATTCAAGGCTTGGGGTCCAAGAATGGGGAGGATAGTAGTGGGAGGTTGGTGGGACATGGATCAATTGTTCCATTTTGAACATGTAAAGTTGAGATGCCTATTAGATGCAACAGTTGTTGTTTTAAAACAAGTGAATGAATGGCCTGTTGTAGAAAGCTATGGTAGACCAATCAGATTCCCTATTTGTGGTAGGTGCACTCAGAAACTGGAGAGAGGGAGGGAGTTGCAGATGAGCCAAAGCCAGAGAGGCCATGCAGAGCTCTCTCTGAGCCAAAATTATAAGGAAGCAGAAACTGAATCAAAAAGGAAGCCAGTTGGAGGAAGGAAAGTATCAGATCAAAAGAGTTAAATACATCTCGAGGAGTTGTCAGGGTACATGGCCAGAGAGGGAGACGTGAGGTGAGTTGTTGCTCCCTAGACCTGCCTCTACTTTCTTACTTTCTAGTTCTGTCCATAGGTACCCTTCCAAAAATATGCTGTTTTCTTGATGTAATTTAGGTGGCTTGCTGTTTCTTTCCTATAAACTGACATAGTTGAAATAAATAACTCAACACACTGAGGACCACAAAGATGAGTCATATAAAGTCACTGTCCTCAGTGAGTTCACAGCCCAGTAAAGAAGATAATAATGCAAAGAACTGTTATGTAAAGTCCAAATGGAATGCTAAGGGTGTTAAAATGTTATTTATCTGCCATTTAGTATTACATGTTCTTTTTTTTTTTTTTTTTTTTTTTTTTTTTTTTTTTTTTTTGTGGTACGCGGGCCTCTCCCGTTGTGGAGCACAGGCTCCGGACGTGCAGGCTCAGCGGCCATGGCTCACGGGCCCAGCCGCTCCGCGACATGTGGGATCTTCCCGGACCGGGGCATGAACCCATGTCCCCTGCATCGGCAGGCGGACTCTCAGCCACTGCGCCACCAGGGAAGCCCTACATGTTCTTTTATAAGCAAGCAAAAAATTAAATGTACAGCTTGTCTGTTGGAATCTGCATCAAGTAATAGAAACTGCAAATGATGATTTCTATTAGGAAATATATGACATTATATAAGGTTTCCCATATTTTGATCATGGGTTTTACCAAATGTGCATCCCACCTGGACTATTATTTACCTAATGTTTTCATGTAGTTAAACTCACTTTTGTAACTTAAATACATACTGCGGCCTCATCCTAAGCAATAAAGCCCTGAAATAATGGTTTGTTTACTATTTACGTAGTTTTCTAATATCCATAAAAATAAATACAGACTATGAAAATAGAAAGCCGACCTGCATGTGGCTAAAATCATACCACAACCACCAGGGCTACAAGTACCAGATTTTTGGAAACAGTGACATAGAGAGGAAAGCACTAGACTCAAATTTACAAGATCTGACTTTGAACTTGGCTCCATAACCAAGAAGCTACTATGCAGTTCTGGGCAAATCAGTCTCTTTTTCCCTCAGCAATAAAATGATTGTATACCTTCCCTGCCCATCTTAAAAAGTGATGATAGGGATCACATAAGCCAGGTTATGTTCAGGTGCTTTGCAAAAGACAAAGTGCCTAACAAACTGCAGTGCTTATTGAGAATGTACTTGTGGACCATAATGATTGTACCTGTGGGTTCCTAATGTTAAGTGCCACTTGGGCAATGCTGGCATTTAAAAACCAAAACAAATATTTTGTCCTCTAAGCTGTGCTCCAGACTCCTCCAGCTCTTTAAACTTGTCTTCACTTATTATCAGAACCACACAATTTGGACTGTGCTCAAAATAATTTTCAATTATTTCTAGCAAGCAAGCCTCGTCTTCCCAAGGGTATGAGGGAGCCCCCAGAGAAGGCACCTTCTTTTATCAAATGAGTTCATTGTAAATAGACTGTCCATTATAGTGTACAGAGTGGCATGAGCAAAGATTTAGTGCCCCTTTTTGGCTACAGTCTTTGTATGAGATAATAAAGCTCTCTGCATCTATTTCCTAATTTGTAAAATGGAAATAATAATCCCTATTTTGCAAGGGTTTTGTGAATTTTAGTGAAATAATGACAGTTAATTGTTTAATATAGTGCCTGAGCCATAGAAAGCTCTAAATAAATATTAGCCACTATTATTTTACTGCATGAAGGATGGGAATTGCTATTCGCATTGGTGACATCTATTAGGAGTCTATGATTCCAAGTATCATAGTACCCACCTCTTAGAGTTACTGTGAGAAATAAATCAAAGTTCTCACATGTAAATAATGTCTGGCACATGGTAAATGCTTAATAAATGTAAGCCTTTGCTGTCCTCATCAGCTTTTGTTATCTCAGTGTTTATTACAGTACATCATATTTTGGATAAAGCAGCGTTCGATGCCAGGATTCTTAGTTGTAGAAAATTCTCTGTTAAATCGGAATTGATTGTCTGTGTTGGTGTCTCTGTTCCATTGTTCAAAAACTACTATAGGAGTTTAGCATAGTGTTAGAGAATAATACATGTTCAAAAGATAATACTACATGAGAAATAGGAGAGATTAGCATCTGGTTTGATTTGAATACCTAAAGCTCTTTATTGATAAGAATCTAGACTTGTGCTATTATACACTAGCTATGTGTGGCCACAAGCCCATGAAATGTGGCTAGTCTGAACAGAGATATGCTGTAAAGTGTGAAATGCATACTAGATTTCAAAGACTTAGTGTGAAGAAGAAAATTTTAATTTCATTAATAATGTTTTATATTGATTAGACATTGACATAGTAATATTCGGGGTATATTGGTTTAAATAGATTATTTCAACTCATTTTACCTGTTTCTTTTTACTTTTATAATGGGGCTACTAGAAAATTTAAAATCAAACCTGTGGCTCCCATTGCGGTTTGCATTATATTTCTATTAGACAGCACTAATCTAAGCCATTTCATAGTTCAAATGTTGACAAAATATCATGGCTCATCTTAACAGTAGCAAAGTTTTTTCAGAATTTTAATGTAAACTATTTTTGTAATAGTTTTTACCTGTTGAAACCACTTTCTAAACTTATTGTTTTATAGCAAGCATGATTTTAAGTGGGTAGAGTTTGGTCATCTAGTTCTGTTATTTGTTTGTATCTTAGTGTACAGTATTTAAAATGCATTACTTTGTAACATAAAATTTAACATAGTTGTTTCCACTGAATGAAAGAGTTGAGAAAGTGACAATTTACCTTAAAATTAACAAAATAGCAAACACAAAAATGACTAATGTTATAATTAATGTTATAAATAATCTTGAGGGGGAGTCAGTGGCTGAAATTAGGTGATGAGTCTGAAAACGGTGATGGATTGTTTAAATATCAACAGTATTTTGATTAATTTATAACAGTGAAATACTTTCAGTAATGCCATTATGCCCAGCAATAATGTAGGTTCTTGATTACCATGTCCTACACAATATACCATATTAATGTGTGAATCCAGTGGGTTTTTACTGAAAATAATCTTATATAACATGTACATTCCCAAATCTCCATCAAGTAGACAGTATATATAACAGGGTGACCTTTTAATGAGTCGATTTAGTTCACTTTTGAAATGAAAACATTTTATAAAATAATGTGGTGATAACTTTTAAAATCTTATATGGATGCACATGTTTTGGCCATGTGTAGGTCTGGGTATTCGAGCTTTGGAGCAGGTTCTAAATGAAGAGAGAAAAACTGCTTTGCTTTATGGAGATCTTCTTAACAACATTACAGAACCGTTCTGAAGCACCCAAAGTAACTTCCTGTAAAGAGGTATTAAGCACCAACTTGCTTTAACTTAGAATTCATAATTCACAAAATAAAACAAATGGAACATCACTGATTCTGTAAGCCCATTCCCTGCACCTTCCTCCTTTGTTCTACAGGATTTTAACAATATACCCGTCTCCAAATTTACAAATGATTTGCTTTTCCAAAGTTCATCTCCAAGTCAGTCGTCCTCTTGGAATGCAGTGAGTGTTAGGTTCTAAGGCTAGCCCAGTAAAGCCACATGTACAGCTAAAATGGTATATGCATTTACAATGACCACCGCAGATGCAAGATAATTAATTAAAAGAGATTGCTACAGAACTGAAGATCATCTTTAAAAAGTGTCTTGAAGATACATGTATGAAGAGAAGCAGTATTTTTGTGTGTGTGGGTAACTATTTTTTTATTTTTTAAATTGAAGTATAGCTAATTTACAATGGGATTAGCAGATGTAAACTATTATATTTAGGATCGATAAACAGCAAGGTCCTACTGTATAGCACAGGGAACTATAATCAGTATCCTGTGATAAGCCAGAATGGAACAGAATATTAAAAAAAAGAATGTCCATATGTGTATAACTGAGAAGCAGTTTTTAATTAGCGACTGAAAAATGAGTAGGAGAGACTTCTGTGGACATCCTAAAGCTGCTTTAGAAACTTTCAAGGACCACAGAGGTTAACTGCAAAGGTTCTGTTATCATCGAATAGTGTTTCTCAATGTTTGTCTTTTCACTGACTGGGGTACGCCCCCCTCATTACTCTTCGACTCAACTGTGGTGAGGTGCTTTTGTGGCGCAGGTGGACAGAAGGTGGGGAAAGGGGACAGAAAAGGAGCGGGACAGCATAGAGAGATTTCTGAGATGATCGAGGAAGAGGTGAAATGTAGAAGAGGGGAGTTATTTAAAGAGATGGAGTGTGAGTAACAGACAGTAACTGAACTGGGAAGGAAGGAAGAAGAGAGAATGTGGGACTTGCTCAGTAATCAGTGATAACAGCTCATTTACTGAGCTCCCATGCTGTTCCAGGACTGTGCCATGTGTTTGACACACATGTAATCTTCACAATTAAAGGCAGTATTAGTCCCCTTTATAAATGAGAAAACCAAGGCTCAGAAGCTTAGGTGTTAAGTTGAACCATATGAAATTGCCGATATTTTGCTTGGCGTACGGCAATTTCAGATGGTTCAACCAAATACCTTTCCCAGGGACACAGAATAGTAAATTTTGGAATGAGGTTTCAAAAGCAACTCTTCCTGGCCCCCAAGCACCTAATCTTTCCTCCACCTTCCACACATCTACACAATGACATTGGAAGGAAGAGAAAACATGTTATGGGGGAATCTTGCATCAGACAGGACCCGCTTCTCACCATGAGGGTGGTGGCACCATGGGGGAAGGAATGACCAAGAGGTTTTCAAAGCAAGGTTGAGGGTTAGGTATAGAGCAGAACCAGTCATTTGAATACACAGGTAATTTGTATGTCCGCTTTGTAGCTTGAAATATGTCTACATTAAATACTTTATATCTGTAGAAAAAAGTTAATCCTTAGAGTAAAGGCCATTTCTACAATAGCATGCTTACATTGTAACATGGTTTAGATACAAGACAGACATTTTAATCTCCCCTCACCCTACTAGGAAAGCATGGTTTTACGGGTTCTCAAGAGCTCGCGTCTTATGCAAATTACTCTACCCCACTTGGCTCTACGTTTCAGTGAACAGCATTCCAGCAGTGAGAGGTGTTCAATCAATGACAGTCATGTCTTGTAAGGGACCTTCTTTGTAGACCTTTCTATGGATTTTTATATTTTCGCATCCCCGAAGATTTCTTCTCTGAACTGAAACCTCTATCCGTCAATAAATGCACCTCTATCTGTTGTTCTGGGCTTAACTTGTCATTCCTTCTGGATATTAACACAGCACAGAGATTATTCCTGTGCATATTGTGTCCTCAGACTTAGACCCTGATCTCTCCCTTCCTTCCTCCCTCCCTTCCTTACCTCCTTCCTTCCTCCCTCCCTCCCTTTCTCGCTTCCTCCTTTCCTCCCTCCCTCCTTCCATCTGTGTTTTTTCCTCTTCCTGACTGAGCCTTGTAGAGCAAATCTGTGAAAGGAATTGTTGGCTGGACATGGGCCCCAGTACCCTGAGGAGGCAGTGGGACAGGCCTGAGGTGGCTGCTGGAGGAGACATGCATCTTTCCAAGTTTGCAATTCCTACTTCTCAGCAATGTGCCCCCAACGCAAGTATTTGCCAGTTGCATGCCACGAAATTCCCCGAATGTCCCTTCTGAAATATTTTGAGAAAAACCTCTTTGCCTCACTAGGTAGATAAGTTTGGCCAATGATACCCCAAGGGATTTTTGAGAAACATTAGCCCTATGAAATGCTCTTCAAAGAAGGATTCACACTGTCTCAAAGAAATAGCTGTCCCTCCATGTTCATTGCCCCATTACTCACAATAGCCAAGACATGGGAACATCAACAAATGAATGGATAAAGAAAAAAAATATGTATATCACATTCATATATATGTGCACATATATTTATATATCACATATATATATATTGATATGTATGTATAAATATATGTGCAATGGAATATTATTCAGCCATAAAAAAGAAAGAAGTCTTGCCATTTGCAACAGTATGGGTGGACCTCGAGGGCATTATGCTAAGGGAAATAAATCAGACAGAGAAAGAAAGATACTATACGATCTCACTTAAGTGTGGAATCTAAAAAAGCCAAACTCAGAAACAGAGAGTAGGAGGGTGGTTGCCTGGGCAGGGGGGTCAGGTAAATGGGGAGATGCTGGCCAAAGGATACAAACTTGCAGTTGTAAGATTAGTGGGTTCTGGGGATCTAATGGACAGCATGGTGACTATAGTCAACAGTACTGCATTCTATACGTCAAAGTTGCTAAGATCTTAAATATTCTCACCACACACACACAAAAAAGGTAATTATGCGAGGTGATGGAGGTGTTAACTAATGTTATTGTGCTAATCATTTTGCAATATATACCTGTATCAAATCATCATGCTGTACATCTTAAATTTACACAATGTTATGTATCAATTATATCTCAATAATGCTAGAAAAATAAATAAATAATAATGAAAGACTGGGGGAAAAAATTTAAATCTTGAGAAACACCATTTACTGGCCCCCTTCACAGTGCACATTGGAATAGTACACTGTGTACATCTGTTCATCTCTGTTAACCCAGCATCTCCCTAACTCATTTGATCATAGAACCTTGTTTTAAAATATAACATCTATTAACATCACATAACTAGACTTCCCCAGAACATACTTTGGAAATCTTGAGTTAGATATTAGTGAATTTTCATTCCAGCTGCAAAAGAAGAGCTATATCTCTTAAAAGGATCATTTAAAAATAAAAATTAAAAGCTTCCATGCTGCCTCAGACCCGTACACTTTCCATTTTATGGATCCATCTTTGATGAGGATGGAAATGATGTTCTGTGGGTTATGTTGTCCATTCATTAATCAGTGTGTTACATTGAGTACTAACTCTGCTGGCCTGACTTAGTGGCGATGCTGAGAGAGGTGGATAAAGATCTAAGGACTATTAAGTGTCTGATGTGACAGAAACGTTGGTCAAATGCAAGTGGAGGGGGAAGAAGGGGTCAAGGATGTCTCCTGTCATTTTATCTCGGGTGGCCAAGTAATTGCCAGATTATAAATTGGAGGTGTGTCTTGTTTTTGTTTTTGTTTTCTTTTTGTGGTACGCGGGCCTCTCACTGCTGTGGCCTCTCCCGTTGCGGAGCACAGGCTCCGGACCCGCAGGCTCAGCGGCCATGGCTCACGGGCCCAGCTGCTCCGCGGCATGTGGGATCTTCCCGGACCGGGGCACGAACCCGCGTCCCCTGCATCGGCAGGCGGACTCTCAACCACTGCGCCACCAGGGAAGCCCGGAGGTGTGTCTTAATCGTGCTCCATTTTCCTTGATTGTAAATAGACAGTCCATAAGTATATGGCCAGACAAAATTTCCCAATGAGTGAAGGTCCCAGTCTTATGCCCCAACACCTCACCCGTGAAAAAGCACTAGGCTTTACAGCTTTGCTTCCTCCCTTCCTCTACTCTCTGAAGAGAAAGTACAGAATCTAAATAGTGACCAAGATAGGGGGGATAAGACAGCATGGATGAACTTGAGCTCTTCTGAGGCAGTCAAGTAAACATCTCCCAAGAATAAGAGAGGACTGGGATTCGTATTAGGAGTTGCTGTTGTAGAACCCATTTAATGTTTAAGAGAATCACGTGCAATGACTGAGATTCTAAGTAAGCTACTCTGTTACATATGACAGTTCACGAGCACTGGGCTATGAGATCCTTGGCTTCATAGATAATGGGCCCATTTCAAGGAGGCTGCAAGCTGAAATACCAGTAGTGCCAGGCAGGTGCCATCGATGATGAAGTGGACAGGGTATAAAAACACCACAGTGCAAGAGGAATGGAGAAACAGCCACTGTCACTCAGGTCTAAGAAGACCCACCTCAGAAATGATGGGATCCTCACTGACAGATGCTAAAAACAGTCCAGGAAAGTTTGAGGAGAACCTGGATATTTGCATAATTTCAAATATCTCTCCTAAGATACTTATAAAAGATATTTATAAATTACAAAATACTAAACTTCACAGTGGAGAAACCCAGCAGACACCACCTTAACCAAGGTTAACATCACCAGAAATAAGATAGCATTGACATCATGGACCCCATGATAAGATGCACTGGGATCACAAAATTGCTTCTGTGGCCTTCTTGGTACAAATGCACAGCTTCAGTCTAATCATGAGGAAAAAGTAGGCAAACCCAGAATGAGGCGTTCTGTGAAATAATTGACTAGTAATTATCAGAAGTGCCACAGTCATAAGACCGGGAGAAACTAGGAACTGTCACCAATTGAAGGAGACTAAAGAGGCATAATAATTAAATGCAGTGTGGGATCCTGAATCGTGTCTTGGAACAGAAAAGGGGCATTAAGAGGAAAACAGTTGCAATTTGAATAAGGTCTATAGCTTAGTTAAAAATATTCAGATATTAACATTAGGGGAAAGTGGAGGAAGGATATACACGAACTCTTTATGCTGTTTTTTGCAATTTTTCTATCAGTCTAAAATTAGTTCAAAAAATAAGCATAGGGCTTCCCTGGTGGCGCAGTGGTTGAGAGTCCGCCTGCCGATGCAGGGGATGTGGGTTCGTGCCCTGGTCTGGGAAGATCCCACGTGCCGCAGAGCGGCTGGGCCCGTGGGCCGTGGCAGCTGGGCCTGCGCGTCCGGAGCCTGTGCTCCGCAGCGGGAGAGGCCACAGCAGTGAGAGGCCCGTGTACCGCAAAAAAATAATAATAATAATAAGCATAGCAGAAAAATAAAGAAAAGGAAATGATGGGATTCAGAAACTCCAACATCACACTAACCTATAGAAATATAGTGTGAGCCATGAATATGAGTCACATATGTCATTTTAAATTTTCTAGGAGCAAGTTAAAGTAAAAAAAGATTGGTGAGATGAATTTTAGTAAGTCAACTCAATATATCAAAAATATTATCATTTCAACATATAATCAATATAGAAAATTACTGAGATCTTTTATATTCTTTCTTGCTCTAAGTCTTCAAGAGCCAGCCTCAATTCAGACTAGCTGCCTCTCCAGTTCTCCATAGCCTCATGTGGCTAGTGGCTACCATATTGAACAACACACATCTATTACCATCAAGACACATTCTGTTTGCATCTTTTATTATTTCTGCTGCTTCCCATGACTGTTTTCTTCTTTCCTACTATAGACTCCTCCTTCCTTCCCTCACTCATGAGCATTTATATGTTCCAGACATTATGCTATGCACAAAACTGACAAAAATTTCCAACTTCCTGGAGCTTCCATTCTTGAGGGAGCGATTGACATAAACAGTAGCTATAGTAAATAAGTAAATTATACAGTAATTAGAAGATAGTAAGTGCTATGGAGTGAGGGTGTGAGGGGCACAGAGCTGAGTAAGGTGACTCAGATATGCTGGGGGTAGGAAAGCTAAAAGAGGCAAGACCTAAAATCAAACCCAGATCACCTATGGCTTCATTCTGGTACTTTCCATTCTTTAATTTCAACAGACAATTTTGAATGGAAGGAATAATGGGAAAGTAAAAACAATGTTCTGCTTTGACTTACTTAGTACTTAATAAGGTCAAGTGCAGCTCCGTCATAGAGGGCAACACCTGACTGCCATTTTTTTTTTTTTTTTTTTTTTTTTTTTTGCGGTACGCGGGCCTCTCACTCTTGCGGCCTCTCCCGTTGCGGAGCACAGGCTCCGGACGCGCAGGCTCAGCGGCCATGGCTCACGGGCCCAGCCGCTCCGCGGCATGTGGGATCTTCCCGGACCGGGGCACGAACCCATGTCCCCTGCATTGGCAGGCGGACTCTCAACCACTGCGCCACCAGGAAGCCCCTGACTGCCATTTTCAATGTCTGGATTAAAGGAGGTGAAGGCATTCTGAACAGCCAGCCCTCCAGCTAACCGAAGCAGAAGTACGGAGGAGCTATCTTATAAGGACTAGGGTATCTCAGCAGAAAACGGAGGGTTTTGAAATTATGCAGCCCACTGCAGTTTCTTGACATGAGTCCATAAAGATTTGATCAATGGGGTTTGATTCTTTCTTACCCTGAAATTTGAATAAGTACCTACAGCATGTTGAATTTAACATATTTGAAAAATTGATTTCTTCTCTCTAGAGGATTGTGAATTTTGTTTACTCTCCTTGTGATGGAGTATGAGATTCACTGTTTTTTTAAACTTTTGGTCAATAATAGTTACTCATTGAAATACCTTCCAATCGCAGTTCTTTCTCCTCTGGGATGTGAGAAAAGAGTGGCTGCCAGAAATGTGTACAAGGAATCCTGCAACCTCTGCTTTTCAGAGTCTGAGATATCTTAAAGAAGTTAAAAGGAAGGAGGTGCAACAGAAAGAAAAAGAAAGAGAGAGAGAGAGGGAATTTGTCCTATGTTGTGTGTGTATTTTTCCTGCATCCGATTATGTGAGGTGCCTGTTGGAATGGAGAGTCTTGGACCTAGCCCCAGATCTCTAGATTCCAAATCTTTGGAAGATGGAGCCTGAGAATCTGTGTGGTTCCTAAGGTTCCTAAGTGATTCTTATGCCCACTGGGTATTGAGAACCGTAGATCCTGGTGCCAGAAAGGCCCAGATTTGAATCCTGATGCCTCTGCTCACTGGCTAGGGTGCTCAGAGGGTCTCTTCTAAGGAAGGGCCACTGAACTGCCCCCCGGTGTGTAGGATTCTCTGTCTATCAGGCTCTAACAAGAAGACCAGGGAATTTGGATCCAGCATACTAACTCCCACTGTGCTGGGTCCAGCAGGAGAATTCTTCAGATCTCTTAACTGTGACATTTTAACAAACTATTCTGTTCCCATTTTTTAATGCAGCTGGCATAGAGGCTGCTTTTGTCCCTTTGTTTTGCTAAGGGGAATGCAGGCATTTGTTTCTGCTCCTTTTCTTTTCACTTGGATTCCTATAATGCACGTGTTTATAGTCCAAGGAGGCAAGAAAGAGAACTAGGACAGACTTTTGTTTTCAAGGCCTGCCATGTGGACCTGGGCAGGGACATGTCAGGCCTCCAAAAATGAGCCAGTAAGTTCTTTGTTTGTGCTCCGAGCATAGCCCTTTTATCATCTGTGGTCCCATCTAAATAGCTTTTCTTAAAGGATAAAGCATATTATCAGGGCCTAAGAAATAACTTGTAATTATGGGCTCTCGAATGGACTCAGGTACTGTTTAAAAGCACCAGATGAAAGAGAAACGTATGAGGATTTTGCTCTTTAACTCGGCCTTGGAGCCCTGGATGAACTTACTTTTTATGTTACAGTCTCGTATTTTTACTTCACTTTTAAAATCACAAAAGTAATAGATGCCCACTGTACAATATTCAAATAATACAGATAGATTAAGTAAAAAATGAAAGCTCCTGGGACTTCCCTGGCAGTCCAGTGGTTAAGACTCTGCGCTTCCACTGCAGAGGGCATGGGTTCAGTCGCTGGTCAGGGAACTAGGATCCTGCATGCCGTGCAGCACGGCCAGAAAAAAATAAAAGCTACCACATACCAACCACTTCAATTCTATTCTGTGCTATTTTTCTAGACATATATAAACATATATGATTAACACACACACAAGAGTAATTAGGACTCTTTAAAGTGTAAATGAGACCAGCCCAATTCAAAAAATTTTTGAGAAATAGGAGAAATCTCTTGGCTTCCATAATCATACTTAATTGAGGTGAATTAGCTTCAAGAATGGCCAGATCCAGGGTGTCCAACAGGCTAGCCTTTCACTCACCTCTCTCTCTCTCTCTCTCTCGCGTGTCCTCTTTCTGTGCGTCTGCCTCATTTTCCCCCCTCACTTAGCTTTCCCCAGGTGTTGGGGAGGATAGCTATCTGCAGACCTGGATTTGCTCTAGATTCAAGACAAAATAATGCCCCATCTCCCTGCAAAAATGTGGACATCCTAATCCCCAGAACCTGTAAATATGTTGTCTTAACACGGCAAAGGAGAATTAAAATTGCAGATGGAATTAAAGTTGTTCATCAACTGACCTTTGAAGATGGAAGAGTGGGGCTGAGAGCTAAGGAAGTGGATGCCTCTGGAAGCTGGAAAAGGCAAGGAAATGGATCCCCTTCCAGCCTGCCTCAGATCCTCCAGAAGGGAACACGGCTCTACGGACACTTTGAGACTTGTGTCATATTTCTGATCTATATAATGATAAGATAATACATTTGTGTTCTTTTAAGCCACCGAGTTTGTGCTAATTTGTTCTAGCAGCTGGAGAGACCTAATATAGGACCCAAAAGGCAAGAGACATTTTCTCCTCAAAATAAAAACTTTTTAAAATCCTTGGAAGGCTTCTGACTAGCCTACCTTGGTTTTCAGCCAACCTCCATCCCTGTCACCATGGTCAACAGCATCAGATACTATAATTGTCTAGATCTGATTACTCTTTATGGCAGGGAAAGGAGATCAAGAGGCTGTGATTGGCAGCCCTTCTCCTCAGAATCACATAACTGGTATGGGAACAGAGCATTTCCCCCAAAGGAGGATTGTGTGGGTTTGTTGTTTATAGTTTGCTTTTTAGAATGGGTTTGTGACATATATTTTGTTCTATAATTTGCTTAATTCTCTTTACAACATATTTTGGGGATATTTTCATTTCAGTTTATAAAAATCCTACTTTGTTCTTTTTAGTAGCTTCCTGGTATTCCATTGGGTAGATGAACCAAACTCATTCAACCATGTTTCCTGTTGACGGACATTTAGGATGTTTCCAATCTTTGCTTCCAAAGAAGACTGAACATTGTGTCCTTCCATATATCTCTGTGCATGTCATAGGACTTGCTTTTGATTTTTTTCTCAACGCTGGTAATGTGAGGGTGCAATGGAGAATAGAACAAGGATAGGCGTAGTGGGTTGAATAGTGGCCCCCCCCCCCAAAATATGTGCAAGTCTGAACCCTCAGTACTTGTGAATGTGACTTATTTGGAAACAAGGTCGTTGCAGATGTAATTAAGTTAAGGGTCTTGAGATGAGAACATTCTAGATTTAGGGTGGGCCCTAAATCCAATGACAAGTGTCCTTATAAGTACAGAAAAAGAGAGCACACAGAGACGCAGGGGAAGGCCATGTGAAGACGGAGGCTGAGATTGAAATGATACCTCTACAAACCAAGGAATGCTAAGAATTACCAACAGCCACCAGAAGCTAGGGGAGAGACATGGTATAGACTCTCCCCCAGAGCCTCTAGAAGGAAACAACCCTGCTGGCACCTGACTTCTGATTTCTGGCCCTCAGAATTGTGACAGAATAAATTTCTCTTATTTCAAGCCACCCAGTTAATGGCAATTTGTTATGGCAGCCCTGGGAAACTAAAACACAGGTTGTGAAAGCAACTGGTTCTCCCGACCTCCTTCATTTGGCTTATGGCCAGCTGTCAATCTGGGAAGACAGAGGAATGTTAGGTCAGATCCCAAAAGCCATATAGCACACAGGAGTCATTTCAGTGTCCATTTCTGTGAATGTGCTTTGTGGTTTTTATCTTCTAGTGCCATTTTGTTTAAACAAATGATGAAATTAGTTTATACTTCAGAGTCAGCTCCCAGTGGATATATGGAAGAGAGGCAGACCCAGTGTTAAATGAGTGGCAAAGCAAAGTGAAGGCTTAGGCAGAATCCTCTCTGGTGATCTATAGCATCACAGATTTTTAGTGGTTGTGCATAAGAGGAATGAATAGATAGACAAAGGAAGGAGGGAAGGAAGAAAGGAAAGAAGGAAGGAAGGGAGGGAGGGAGGGAGGAAGCGGGGGGGGAAGGAGGAAAAAAGACAGATAAAGTAGACCATGATATGACCAGTGGAGACCTTTGAATGCCCCCTTTCAATCAATGCCATGTAGGGCATTAAGCCCTTTATATTTAATTCACGAACGGCTGAAAATGCTCAGAACGTGCTTGGTGTCCACTGCGATGACACAAGCTGGCCATGCCTCCACTCTCACCACCCTCACTGTTTCAAGTCAAATATTGAAATGCAGTGAACAATATCCCAAGCAGAGAGCTAGGAATCTGATTCTGTTTGATCAGTAAAGCACTAAAAACAAAACCAAAAAAAAAAGGCAATAAGGCATACAGGTATAATCACAGTACACATGTATATTTACTGCATTGGACTTTTTCTCATCTGACTTCTGACATATGTGAATTACCGTTGGGCCAGGAAGCTCGTACTTGGTAATTGGCAGGTGTATTTTAACTGCAGGCTTGAATGTTTTGGGAAAAAAAAAAGAAAGAGCAGATGTTGAGATGCCTGTTTTGGGGATGTGTAGTGTATCACTGCCTGTCCTTAAACATGCTGAAGGAGACAGAGTAAGTCATGGAAAATCATGGAAAATGGAGCAAAACTCTTAAGAAATCTCTGCTTCTGGTAACTGCTGGACCGTAGTATAATGCCTGCCTTCGGCTTTCGGCTTTTCAGCACACACATGGCCTTGGCTTTTACCACTCCCTCTTCTGGATTTTCCTCCCCTCATCAAGGCCCATTGCAAAATCTACCTCTTGTCTTCCTACCCTGGATTGAACTTCGAGGGAACAGATCACAGATCTTATTAAATTGGAATAATTGATATTTATTGTAGGATAAAACCACTGGGGACCAGTAATTGAGTGAGAATGTAAACCAGTGTTTATAAGAATTGGGGGACTTCCCTGGTGGCGCAGTGGTTAAGAATCCACCTGCCAATGCAGGGGACACGGGTTTGATCCCTGGTCTGGGAAGATCCCCCATGCCGCGGAACAACTAAGCCCGTGCGCCACAACTATTGAGCCTGCGCTCTAGAGCCTGCGAGCCACAACTACCGAAGCCTGTGGGCCTAGAGCCCATGCTCCACAACAAGAGAAGGCACTGCAGTGAGGAGCCCGCGCACCACAACAAAGAGTAGCCCCCGCTCCGGCAACTAGAGAAAGCCTGTGTGCAGCAACAAAGACCCAACACAGCCAAAAATAAATAAACATAATAAATAAATTTATTTTAAAAAAATAAGAATTGGACCAACCAAGAACTGCAGAGTCCCAAATGAGCATTTTTCTATTTCAGCATTTCCTTGAACTCCTGATGAATAACCTTCTGCTTTTAGGATGACTTGCTCTTTTGATAGCCTCTGATGTGCTTGTTTTCTCAGTGCATTTAAATTGGGTCATGGGGCAGGAGCCAGCAGTGCTCTAAAGCTTCCCCCAAGGTCATGGGTCTGCGATGTGTGTTTAATGTTTTCCCTGTAACAGAGATAAATGTCATCAGTAATTCTGATTGGTAGGCCCAATGTTTAAGGCTTTTGGAATTATCTGAGTCGCAGCGTCGCAGGAATCGTTCTGCATTCAAATATTTGCAAGGCATAATTAAATGGATTAATGATGTGGGGTTCTAGAAACAATATGGTGGTGTTAAATTTTCCAGCAGCTTTCTACTAGTTTCATCATTCCTTTCCCCCCCCCTTCTCTATCTTTTCCATTTATGATTTTTGCTTTCAGCCCTCAAAACCTCTATGAGCTTCTGATATCTCAGACTTTGCACTGAATTTCTCACTTGGCCCCTCTTGTTACTGCCTCTCCGTATCCAGAGGCCCCCTTGTGCTTCTTAGATTAAATCCTCCACTCTTGTCATTGTCCTCCTCGCTTTACTTAATTAGATAACATCTGGTACAGCTTTGAAGATGTGAGGTGCTGTCCCAGTGCTAAGTGGGATGGTTCTAATTATTATCTTGAAGCCTCGCATCACCGCATTCTCCTTCCCTCTCATTCTTTTCTCTCTCTTAGTCATCTGGGTATGAATAATGAACACAATGTTTCCCTAAATGGAAGAATGGAAATATAGTTGAGTTCTTTTTCCCAGGTTGCCTGTTAGCAGAAATTGAGGCATATCCATGTGCTTTTGGCCTGGGAAAACGAAAAGGGACGATTGAGACACTAGAATGTGTATTGTGAATGATCACAGTCTTAGAGATTTTTTATTTTTAATTTATTTTTTCTGTTTCTTTTTTGCGGTACGCGGGCCTCTCACTGTTGCGGCCTCTCCCACCGCGGAGCACAGGCTCCGGACGCACAGGCCCAGCGGCCATGGCTCACGGGCCTAGCCGCTCCGCGGCATGTGGGATCCTCCCAGACCGGGGCACGAACCCATGTCCCCTGCATCAGCAGGAGGACTCTCAACCACTGCACCACTAGGGAAGCCCGAGATTTTTTAAATGACTTCTGTTTTTATTACCAAACCAACAAAAAATTGTTGTAGAGAATTTGGATAATTCAGCAAAGCACACAGATGAGAAGACATATGACATGTGTTTTCATCTTCCAAATTTTGTGTATATAATATATACTATAGTCATATTAATCTATTTTCACACACAAAATAGGGTCAACCTGAACATAATGTTTTCTAACTTAAACTTAATGCACTGTGAACATTTAAATTACATTTTCTTCTCATCATCATGACCACAGGCCCCCCTCTTATACAGATGGACCACAACTTATTTAACCAGTTCCTACAGGTGAACAATTAGTTGGTTTCCAATCAACAACTAGTCCAGCAATTAATTGGACTAAAATAAACAGTGCTGCCATCAGCATCCTTTATACATAGCCAGCATAGTTTTTTAAAAATAATTATTTCTTCAACAAAAATTTCTGAAATTAGATTTGCTGTTCAAAGGATATAAAAGTTTAGTAAGCATTGGCTATTTAGAAAGACACCCAGAAAATGGTACTAACTCAAGCTGCCCATCTTGGATGGGTTAGAAAAGGACACCCCATGTCAGAGTGTCTCTTTCCTGGTCTTTCCTTAGCTTAGACATCTAACACTGGATTGGTCTTCTTTCTGGATGAACATGCTTTGGAAATATCACTTGGATTCTTAGAATGGTTCTAAAGAATGGGCCAGGGCTCCTCATGACTCATCAGCAACGTCCTGTATCCCTAGGACATCAGTTGTATCAGAGACAAATTCATGTTTAAAGAACCACCCACTGCAAACAGTTACGCTGGTTTTATGCCAAATCAGAAGAGAAATTGTAAAGAAGGAAGAAGGAATATTAATGCTTAGTGACGACCTATACAGTGCTGACATTGTTTTCTCTTGACAATCTTATAAGATAGTGAAGTTTTGCCTTCATTTTGTAATTGAACTAGTTTCAAATCCATCTCTACCTGATGCCAAAGACCATGGTCTTTACTCCCCTCTATAACTCAGTTTTGTAGTTTAACCACTCAGAGCAGAGTTCCAAAAGCCATGAAGAGTCTGCCTCTCACTTAGCTCTATTTATGTTCTGTCAATTTTTTCTTTCTCTTTAAATATCAATTTGGTACACATTTGGCTTTCCAAGTGTTAGAAAGCAACGTTTCTCTTGTTTTACTTGTAGGTCATGTTTTCACTAGAATCCTTGATGTATTATTCTTTTTCCTCTTTGCCTAAAAATGTAATATAAATTCATGAAGGCTTTGAAGTGTTATATATGTGATGTCATTTAACCTGCCTTGCAACGTCTGTTTATCAAAGCAAGAGCTACTTGTTGGAGGATGTTAACGTCCTGAGTCAAAGGAAAAATAAACTGTGGGCTTTAGAGTGATCTTTCTACATATGTATTGACTGAATGCTTAAGGAGAATTCTGACATCTCTAGCCGCAGATGGTTTAGGAACCAAACAGTGAACTAGACAAGCTTGTACCCATAAACTGAGGACTCTAGCAAAGATGAGGACAATATAGCATAGGGGTTATCAACACAGATTGAAAGCTTTGGAACTGATCTTACCTCTAAGTCTCATTTTCCTTTTCCGTATAATGGGGATAGTAAGGTTTACTTGGAGAATCATCCTAATGGTTAAATGAGTTCATGTGCTTTCAAGTGCTTAGTAGGGTGAGATCAAACCTGAGTTTGATCTCAGTGGATGATCATGGAGGAAAAGATATTTTAAGAAACAGAAAAAAAATCATACACTAAGTGAATCTGTACTGGAAAAACATTAAAGGGAAGTAAAAACTGCCTCTCCTAATGTAGACATCAAGGATATAACATCCCTTTTTCTTTATTATAGAAAAAAAGTACTGTGAAGAACCCAGAGTTACTTCATAAACTTAATTTATTTAATTACAGGAGAAATTCTTAACTTCTTTTGGAACCTTGTTCCCTCCTCCCCCCACCCAATTTGAGAATCTGATAAAGCTTTGGATTCTCCATAGAAACGTGCACATTCACATCATATTTTGCAACTTCGGGGGCACCAGTCTATTCCAGGTTAAAATTACCCTCAAACACAGAGGTTGTAGACACATTTTCATTTATCTGAATAGGGTCAGAAGGGAGAGGGCTCTAGCTGGGAATACCCAACGTCAAAGCCAGAGATTCTAATCATTGCTGTATGCTGGATACATTCTGTGCCCTTGAGCACTCATAATGTAGAAAAGAAGACAAATAGGGAAATGAATGAGCACAGTGCAATGCGGCAAGAGTGACAATATGCACATATACTGAAAGGAATGATTTCATGATGCAGATTGAGGAGGGAGGGCTGCAAACAATATGATTTCACAAGTGCAGCAGCAGTGGTCCCAGGGTCTTTCAGAATCTTCGGAGATTTTGTGAACCATGTGGCATATACTTCATCAAAATCAAAGTCCCAGATCACAGGAAACTCAAAGAATCACCCAAAGAATCACTCCCACTAAGTCCATCCTCCTTCTCTATATGAGAGAGATGTAACAAGGGATATGGAAGAATGGAAACTTATCAGGAGACATACCTTCATCTTTGATTGATAAGTTTTATCTCACCTATATTATTCTATAATGTCTGGAATACCCACACCTTGAAATTCCTGAATTCTTGATTCGAAATATCTGGAGGAGGGAACAGACACACCGCTTCACCTTGCACACACAGCCTTGTTTATGGAGGACTCTAGCTGTGTCCCAGGCCTGGAGGCCTGCTTGCTCAGCAAAGGGCTCTAACATGGACAAACAAGAAAAGGAAGGTACTAAGGAAATGCCCTGGCCATTCAGTGATGCTCAGGTGAGCATGGGAGCAAAATGAGAGCAATTCTCTACTTTCAAGTGCATTGCTAACTCCATTTGCATTAGCCCATCACTACTAAGTATTTTCCTTTAGACACACCCAAATTCAAATCATAGCCCTACCACCTGCCAGCCTCGGACAAGCGACCTAACCTCTCTGAATACTGAGTTAACATGTACTGAATGCCACCTGTATCTGTGGTCCTGTCCTAAGTGTTTTACATATGTGGACTCGACCCACCCTCAAAACAACTCTATGAAGAAGCAATTATTATTATTACCATTGCATATTGCTCAGGATCACACAGCAAGTGGGCAGAGCTGGAAATGGAGCCCAAGCTATTCAGCCCCAAGGCTGGAACCCTCACTCCCAAGGCCATGGTGCCTCCAAGTGCCACAGGTCAATTTCAGCATTTGTGATAAAGGGATGATGCTGACTGACCATTCTTCAGAGTAGTGGTTGGGTTAAACAAGACTGGTTTTGTCAGTCATTGAATACTAGGGTCCCTGACCATAAAGGGAATCCTTCTGGGAGAATCCATAGGCATGGGAGAAATCAGTTTGGCCACAGAAAGTCACACACCGCTGACCACAGCAAGCCAACCCACTGTCTATATCAACAATGCTTTTTATCTGTTCTCTTTTTTTCATCTCGCCACCTTCTGTTCTCTTCTGCACTACTCCCAAGTGACTGTTCAAATGCATGAAACTGATAGCATTTCATGTCCTTGTGGTCTTCATTCCTGGCTACTGTGATCCTTCTTAGTGAACAAATGATTTGGCTTTTCTGAAACTGTCTGGGTTGATATGTTTCGTTTCAATTGCAGTATATTCTTTCAAAGGTGAATGATCAGAAACCATTGTCGGAAAGTCAAGAATGCACTCAGAGTCCAAGAGCCAATACAGTTTTGTTTGTTGATTTAATTACTGTGTAGATATGCTTAGGTTGTTTGGATTGCTGTTCTCGTTGAAGAGAATTGAAGGCACATAGCTAACTCTTCAATAAACATTTTTGAGCCCTAGTTTTGTGTATAATGCAGGGCTAGCACTAAGCAAAGAGAAGGGGACTTCCAGAGAGCTCAGACCTGGACCTAGTCTTTCGAGTGGGGCACGGGGTAGGGGGTACATAACAGGCTGGAGAGATAAATAAGACAAAGAGAGCTACTGTCCATTAGAAGGGTAAAGGAGGGCTTCCCTGGGGCGCAGTGGTTGAGAGTCCGCCTGTTGATGCAGGGAACACGGGTTCGTGCCCCGGTCTGGGAAGATCCCACATGCCGCAGAGCAGCTGGGCCCGTGAGCCATGGCCGCTGAGCCTGCGCGGCCGGAGCCTGTGCTCCGCAACGGGAGAGACCACAACAGTGAGAGGCCCGCGTACAGCAAAAAAAAAAAAAAAGAAGAAAAAAAAAAGAAGGGTAAAGGAATAGGCTGTGTTGCTTTACAGAGGAGTGAGATGGCGTCCACCTGGAATGATCACGGAAGGCTTCCTGAAGGTGGTGGCAACTGAATAGAACTTTGAAGGACATAGAGAATCTAGACTAGGATATGGTAAACCAGAAAGGGTGAAGGACATTCCAGCTATGCAGAATGTATCTGGAGAGTAGCATATGATAAAGAGACTTTTTGCAGGAGGTTAATTTTTATAAAGAAAAAAGACCTCATTTGCTGAGGTAATAAATAGGGAATGAATCAAATTAACATCTCTGACTTCATTTCTTACCATCCTCCCCTGGTCCACAATTCCTCCAATACAATACTGCCTCAGGGCCTTTGCACTTGCCGTTCCCTCTGATCTGAACACTTCTCCCAGATCTTTGCAGTCACTGACTATGACACAATACATGTTCATTTCAAAGCACTTTACATACAGTCTTGTTTAATATTCTATGCCTGGCACAGGGAATCTCACATCTAGTGTGTTCCTATTCCCTGCCCACCCATGTATCTATATCACTTCAAAATACTAGTTTTTATGCAAGCCTAGAAAATTGAAATTCTTGATTTCTCCTTCTGTGAAAATGGAGGTGAAAATGCTTACTTCCCTTTAAGCAGTGGTTCTCAGCCTGAAGCACATTAGAATCACCCATGGACCTTTTGAAACCACAGATGCCCAGGTCTTACACCAGACCAGTTAAGCCCAAACCTCTGCAGCTGAGACCCAGGCAGTATCAGTATCTTGACAAAACTCTCCACATGGTTTTGGTGGACAGCCCTCACTGAGAACCTCTGCTTTAGACAGAGAAGTCAAGGGCAGTGGCCTTTGCTGATGATACTTCTCTTCCCTGCTCTCTCTGGCAGGGTGGGGTCAGTAGCAGGATCCAAAGCAAAGAGACACAATCCGGAAGGCAGAAGCAATACACATTTCCTTCCTTCCACCGAGGATAAAAGTGTGTCTGCTGTGTGCCAGGCACTGTCCAAAAGGGATGAAGAGGGCTTCCCTGGTGGCGCAGTGGTTGGGAGTCCGCCTGCCGATGCAGGGGACACAGGTTCGTGCCCTGGTCCGGGAGGATCCCACGTGCCGCTGGGCGGCTGGGTCCGTGAGCCACGGCCGCTGGGCCTGCGCGTCCGGAGCCTGTGCTCCGCAGCGGGAGGGGCCACAGCAGTGAGAGGCCCACGTACAGAAAAACAAAAACAAGCAAAAAAAAAAAAAAAAAAAAGGGATGAAGAGTGTAGGGAACCAGAGAGAAGGCAATGAACCCTTTGGGTCCCCGGAAGTGCCCCCATCTCTTGGAGACAAGACTGCTGACTGCAGGGTTTGGTCATGACCCAAGAACGATGTCCCAGTTAGGAGGCCAAAGGAGACTTCCCTCAGATCTTCACTGAATGAAAGGCGTTATTTCCCAGAGAGCAGTAGCATGTTCTAGAATCTCCGTCCCTTTATGAATCAGTCATTGCCTTAGTCCATGAGGCTTGACATGCTTGTTCTTGTTCTTGCTTCTGTCTCTGACCTCATTTCCTGGTGCTCCTCCCTCCCTCAGTACCCTCCAGCCGCACTCCCCTCCACCAGGACTTGAGATAAAATCCACCTCCACAGAGGCCTTGAGATACCACCAAGAGCGATTCCCTTCTCGGGACCATGATGTCTGCTCTTACCTGGGCTCTTTAAGCCTCTGCTTCCATGTAGTTGCCTGATTTGCTCTTCCTGGTCTCTGCTCAAATATCACCTCCTCAGAGAGGCCCTTCCTGACCTCTTTATCTGAATAGTACCCAAATTCCTCTCCATCTCTTTGCCCTGCTTCATTTGCCTTATAGCTTTTATTGTGGTATATTTACTGTTTGGCGGTTCATTTTCCATTTTCCCTGATAGAGTGTAAGCCCAAAGAGCTGGGACTTGTTCACTGCTATATCCCAGCTCCTAGCACAGTGCCCAGTACAGAGTGAATGCTCAAAAAAATATTTGTCAAATGAAGGAATTCAATAAGGTTTTATTCTCATTGTATTCATATGTATATTTATTTTCTATTAAAGGCAAGTGATACTAGACTTTTAATTCGAGGTAAATGGTCTACTTTTTAAATGAGTTAGTGTGTCAGGAAAAGAGGAATCAATTTAAAGAAAGATATTAAGTAAGCGGAAGCATAAGTGATCCACAGATGTGATACGACTCATGAGAGTGATGCGAACGACTGGCATTTGGGAAACACTGGTCTAGAAGCAGATCAGGAAACAAAGAAAGAAGCACAAGCCTAAAAGTAAGGGGAATATCATCTGGTCATCCAAATCAGGATGCTGAATGATAAACTTTGCCTACCTGCAACTGCAGTCTCTTGCAGTGTTGAGGTACAATTCATCTGGAATTTACTGAACCTCAGCTATGAGCTCAGTGTGATGGGGGGTAAGTGAGATATAGAATCCAATCCCATTTTCAAAGGTGAACCTCGGAGATAGCCATGGGCACTTGACAGTAGAAATCAAAATGTGATCAATGCTATACGAAAGGTCCAAAGAAACCACAGAAGGGTAGCATTTGTTTCTCTGGAGGTAATCAGGAAACCCTTCTCTGAAGAGGAGAATTTTGCATGGGGCCTTGAAGAATGGGTAAGATTTCAATAGGCAGAAATGGAGGCCAAGGCATTCTGGACAGAGGGAACACCAGGCAAAATAGCAGCAAATAATATAGGGAAATGAGCTCACAGGGCACAGTGAAAAAAATATCTATGGAGGGCTGCTTGGAGAGGCCTGACCAGGCGGGGCTTGGGTCAGTGGTGCTGGCCAGGGTTTGCTGTTGAGGCCGGGTCTCCGCCACCGGGCCTGGGAAGATGGTGTTGGGTGGTTGCCCGGTGAGTGAGTTACTTCTCTGCGGCCAGGTGGCTTTGCTGACGGGGAATCTCCTTCTGCTGCATTGTGTCTCTCGGAGCCACTGGCACAGCACTACCGCCGAGCCCGAGCCCACATCCGCTGGCGCCACCCACCCGGAGGGCGCCCCCTGCTCTGCGAGCTGGGACTGTGGCGACCCCACTCTCCAGTCATCCTTTGCTCTTACCTACCCGATGAATGTATAGAGTGTGAAGACCCAGCGGACCATGTTGGAAATGCAACGGCATCCCAGGAACTTGGTTATGGCTGTCTCAAGTTTGGTGGTTCGATGTGGAACACGCCTCTGTCCAGTGCCGCGCCCTGGACGGAATCGAATGTGCCAGTCCTAGGCCCTTCCTACGCGAGAATAAGCCTTGTGTAAAGTGTACTGGACAGCACTTCCTAAGCATGTGGCTCTCCTCCTTCTTCCTGGGGTGTTTTGGAGTAGATCGATTCCGTCTGGGACACGCTGGCACAGCAGTAGGGAAGCTCTTGACACTTGGAGGACTTGGGATTTGGTGGTTTGTTGACCTTATTTTGCTCATTACTGGAGGGCTGACGCCAAGCGACAGCAGCAGTGAGTGCACCGTTTACTAAAAAGAACTGCTGCCGTGGCCCAGAGAGGCAGTTCTCCTGAATTCATCTCCACAGGCTCAGAACTCTTCCTTGTTATCAGACCTGGCCATTACCTTCCTCTTTGGAGGGAATGGCTTTGGCGAGGGAGGTTTCTTTGGACTGTGGATTTTCAACCCAAACTTTACCTTGCAGACTAGAAATGACAAGCAAACAGTATTGTGGTTATCAAGTTTGTACCTTGCCTCATGTACAAAAAATACAAAGGATAGTGATTAACTTATAAGCTGCAGAAGGGTTTCCATACTCTTTATTTCTGTGCGCTGCTGTATAATCAATCCTTTGGAGCAAGTGGACCCAACAGGATAAGTAAAGTGAATATTTTTAACCTTGTGCCTTTTGTGACCCTGAGTCCTCATGCGGTGGAGATAGGAAGCTGAACCAATGAAAATCTTCAGGAGAAGTAGGAACGGTGATGGATTTTAATACACACTGAAATTCTGACTTTCTGAATTTAAATTGCAGAATAAATGTGGCCAACCTGGTATGCTCATTTGGGTGTTTTCAGTAGGTAGAGTGAAACTCAAAACTATATTTGTTGTGCTTAAAGCTAAGCATTTGAACTGAGGCTGTTAATAAACCCTATTGTTTCATCATTATTATGTCTGAGAGGGAATATATCCAGTACAGTAATTTCCTCTTTCCAATTATGTTTTTGTTTTTTTTTTTGCGGTACGCGGGCCTCTCACTGTTGTGGCCTCTCCCATTGCGGAGCAACAGGCTCCGGATGCGCAGGCTCAGCGTCCATGGCTCACGGGCCCAGCCGCTCCGCAGCATGTGGGATCCTCCCGGACCGGGGCACAAACCCGTGTCCCCTGCATTGGCAGGCGGACTCTCAACCACTGCGCCACCAGGGAAGCCCTCCAATTATGTTTTGGATAGCTAAACATGTCTGAGTTCAGCTATCCTCTTGGCAGACTTTTCCTATCAAAAAAGTAGTATTTACCAGTTTAGAGAGCCCATGCTGTAGACTGGTAAAAAAGAAAAAAAGATTTCATACAAGTAACTATAAATCTGTTCTTCATGATTAGGTAAGAAAATATGAGGGGCCTCGTGCCCTTGGAAAGAAAAGCAGACTCTTCCTTAACGGAAGAGTTAGGTAGAGTTAGGATGTGATTTGGGGGGCAAAGAGAAACTGAACACATTCTGTCAAAATAAGCATGGTACCAGAATCTCTCAGTGTGGGCTACAGCAGTCAGTCATAGGGAAAGACACAGCCAAGGTTTTGAGTTCCCAAATCACAGGGAATAAAAGAAAATGTTCTGAATTATAAGTGGTTTTTAAAACTTAGTTCCCATCCCTTGCAACCTGAGTTGAAAAGAACTGTGAAATATAAGGTAAAAACAGGGTTTGGAAGGTAAATCAAACTAAGAGTCTGCTATTTGGGCAAATTATAAATTCTAGAAACAATCAAGGTAGAACTGCTCAAAGTTTAGTCTCATAATAATTGACATAAAGACCAAGAAGACCAAGAATCCCAGTTAAAATAACTCTGAATATGCTCTGTCATTATGAAGCAGTTTTCCTAAGAGTTTCAGCTTTATTATCCCTGATTAATATGATCACTGTTCTTATGGTATTAAATGGTGGCAATTATGTAAAAGTTAAAACAGATTTTTCTATTTTGTCCTGAAAGTTCTGTACCACATTGACCTTAACCTTCTTTATAACAATAATAATTGATAGATTCTTACTTATAATCTCTACACTCTAAGGCAGTATATTTTAAATTGTTGTGGGTCATGAAGAAACTGGACCTTCTCCCCAGAAAAATGCACAGAAACATAAAATTTTGCATAGAACTTAAGAGGGTTCAAGGATGCCCCTTTTTAAAAAGAAAAAGAAAAAAAAACTTCTAAGAAAAATCTGGGAAAAAAACTAAAATTGAAATCTTACCCCAAATAAGATAATTCTTTAAAACCACAAATCCTGCTTCATCTCACAAGTTTAAAAAAAAAAAAAAAATCTCCTTAAGGATATTCACAAACCCCATCAAAAGCTATTTTCTTTTAAAAATAAAAAAATAAACTGTGGCAGCTTTCAGACTCAAAATCATTAATTGTTAATGTTTCCAGGAGGAAGAGCTTGGGTAAAGAGGTAAAAGTCTGTAAGTTATTAAATTTTCTATTTTATAGATGAAGCCCTTCTCACAGAAAAGGTGATGGGGATCAAAGTTGTTTCCACTGCTAGGCAACAGCCTAAGAATCTTTATATTCCTCTGTGATGATCCACATTTGTCAGTTTCAGTGTGGCTTCTAGATGATGCCCGTCCTCTGTATTCACAAACCCTGGCCAAATGTGATACAACCTGAAAAACTATTTGAATAAAGGAATATTTTTTTAAATGTGAAAAAAAATATCTATGGACTTCAGTGGAAAACCCATGTAGCACTTGCAATCAGCCTGCTTTCATGTCTCTTTGTATAACTGATGGCAGATGCACCATCCAAAAGGCATTTCAGGTGATTGTGTCCGTGTCCTCACAGAGAAGAGCTTCAGGAAGACATCTCTACTTCCAAATAACCAACCTCAGATCCACTCTTTATTTCTGAAAAGAAAATACCCGGGAAACCCCATCCTGTCATTTCCATTGTAATTGCACGGGCAGTGATCAACCTAGATTGGCATTAAAGGGATGCCTGTCCTTGATAAAAACTCCAGAGAATGGGGGCATTACTTGGCAGAACCCTGAGAAGCTCTGTGGACCAGGAGCTGCTCTTCATCAGTGCCAGGAATCCAGATAAATCTACCCTTGGAACTATCCGGAGTGCACCCCAAGCAGAAGGCTCTTAATGAAGTCCTGCATCTCAAGAGGAAAAGAATCCTTGAAAAGAGATGTCTTCTGGTAGCCAAATGCAGGAGCCTTCCTGCTTCCTCTCCCCAGCAACCCCCTGATGGGTAATTAATGTCTTTTGCATGGCTTTATCCTGCTACTTTGCAATACCACGCCCCCCATGTGTCAAGCCCATGACCTTGGTGACATTTTTTAAAGTTAGTATGATTTAATGTGGCACTTTATCTTCCCAATGTGCTTCAGAGTTAGCATCCTATGTAATTTTATCAGAGGTCTTTGTCTTGAGTTACAGCATGGAACAGAAGATTCTAGGGAGGACGTTATATTAAATAATGCATAGAGAAATGGACCATTCTTCCTAGTGGTTCAGGGGCTCATGCTGGTTCCTAGCTCTTCCCACATGCTAATACCTCATTTTGAGAAAACTTCCACTTCGAAGAATACTACAGGAGAGAAATCTCTCTTTCTCCCTCTATCTCTGTCTCTCTCTCTGTGTGTGTCTGTTTCTCTCTCATTTAAAAAGCAACCCATGAATTGAACCTCTCTCTTAATCTCCCTTTGTCATTAACATCACATTTTAAACCAAAGTACCCTTCACAGAATGTTAATGGCTGTTATACAACCTTAATTTGGAGTCAAATAAACTTTACGGAAAACTGAGTTAAACCAACCTAAGTAGGTCTATTTACCGAGGTCATAGAATGAAGCCTTTAATAGGTGGCTCTGCAGTATTAATCTTCAAGAAGGCTGTGTAATTTGCAGCATTTCCCAGAATGAGTGTTTCCATGGAACCCTTTTTTGATGGAGTATCTGGAGAGAAACGGGTTCATCAGCTAAGTGTTAAACTAACAAAAAGAGGCCTATGTCGGCAACAGATGCTCAGATTTCCCCCTGAAATTCCAACTCCCTGCACAGCTACGATTGTTGCCTGAAAAACCACTAGGTAGGCCAAGTCGTGGGAGTTGTGTTGAACTGGGAAGAGAGGTGGGAATATTCCGTGCAGTTTTCAATCTAGCTTCCCTCCAATCTTCTCATCTGTGTAATGGGGTAATAAATATGTACCTTGAAGAATTGCTAATAGACTTGTCGAGATGTCTAATTTGGAATAATGTCAGTAAAAACACTCAGCTAAGTAGCAGATGCAAAGGATACATTCAGTAAATAGTCGCTGGTATGTCAATGTCCTCTAGGGGCTGCTTCTCAAATTTTACTATCTATGCAATCTCACAGGAGCTTGTTACAATGCAGATCCTGATTTGGGTCTGGGATGGGGACTGAGATTCTCTGAACTTATTCTCCTAGTTTGAGGAGTGTACTTGGAGAAGCAAGCATCTCAGAGATACAAAAGGAAGTGAACAGTCTCAACTTTTAAAGAGTTATAATATATAGAGAGAACCTAGACATGCAGTCAGCTAGCTAAATGGCAAGCAGAGTGCTGGTACAAACAGTCCACTTTGGAGGGCGGTGTTACTCTTGCTCACTCAGGATTGATGGGGGAGTTTTCCCTTTGAACTGACTTTGAATGATGAGTAGACTTTGAGCAGACCCAGCGTCCCGGGTTCTGGCTGTGCCAGGAAGGCAGCACACTCCCATAAGTGGGAAAGCATACGGGAAACTTAGGAGATGCTCAGGGAGCGTAGAGCAAAAGACACGGTTTGGAGGAGGAGGTAGGTATAAAGTGGACCACTGACCTGGATGTCTGAGTCTCAGGTATCAATAAAATACAATCTAGGAGAGTTTTAAGCAAATGTATGAGTTTCCCAGGGCTGCCCTAACAAAGTACCACAAACTGCATGGCTTAAAACAACAGAAATTTATTATCTCATAGTTCTGAAGTCTAGAAGTGTGAGACCAAAGTGTCAACAGGGCCAGGCTCCCTCTGAAACCTGAAGGGGAACCATTCCTGGCCTCTTCCTGGCTCCTGGAGGTTTGCTGGCAATCCTTGGCATTCCCTGGCTTAGTCATCACATGGCGTTCTCCCTGTGTCTCTGTCTTCACGTGGCCATCTTCTTGTAAGGGTACGAATCATACTGGATCAGGGGCCCATCCTACTCCAGCATGGCATCATTTTAATTAATTACATCTGCAGTGACCCTATTTCCAAATCAGGTCACAGTCTGAGGTACTGGGAATTAAGAATTCAGCATATCTTTTATGGAGGACTCAATTCAACACATAATAGCCAATATGTATGCACCCATTGGGCCCCAGAAGTCTCCTCTGCCCTGTAGGATAAACTTCAGAAATGACTTTTTCCCACTGGGAAAAAATGAAGGATCAGAGTGCTGAAGACCTCTGCCTTCTCTATCTACACCCCTTCTCAAGTATGAAAGATCGTCAGGACATCCTAGTGGTCACTGAACTAAGCTGGAAGTTCAGGACACTGAGGCTGGGGAAATCAGGGTAGCATTAGAATTCCCACTGAAGCCTTCTTTCCTCTTTTCTGCCGACTTCTATAGGAATGTTATGTCGTTCCCAAGGAGCTCCTGGGAGTGTGAGCCCCAGAAGCACCATCCCTAATGTGTTCACACAGCAGAGTTCAATAAAATAATGGCGTACAAAGTCTTCCTAAACTCTGTAAGAAGCAATGGCCTTCCATTTTTTTCCCTTTGCTCTTGTCCGATAGAAGACTAATGTAAACACTGTCCACAATGTGAATTTCGCAGGTAGGTGAAAGGCGGCACTGAGCTACTTATTTTATCAAATTTAATTGTCCTCTTGGAAAAATGGGAACTTTTTTAAAAAAGAAGTGGCTTTCTCTCTTTCAATTATATATTCTCTGGCTAGATAGATGAATTCATTGTCACCTAGGTACACAACATCCAAATAACACTGCCTCTTAATGTCTTCAAGGTAGCAGCATGAAAGGAGCATTTCACGCAAAACCCCTGCCAGTATGACCAGGAACAGTAATAAGTTTTTCAAGCCCGTTCTGTCAGACCAATTGTCCATCCCAGATTTATCCCGAGCATCCTTTCTCTGTTAAAATGAAGAAGAACGTTGGCCATATTATGTGGGCAGAAGAAAGGAAGATGTGGAAATAAAAGGATGTGAAAGGAATATCTGTTTTCAAGGCAGCTGAGAACGAGTTGCAGTCTTGGTGTAGCCGCTGTCCCCATTTGAAGAAAATAAGCCCACGTGGCTACTTGGAGGTGGTAGTTAATTTTAAACCATATTTAAAGACTACTGAGAAACACATTGGCCCCAATTCAGACCACGGTCAGTTGTCTCTTGGTCCCACTGACTAGAATGATGCAAACACCAGGCCCCAGACATATTAGGCACAGACCAGCAAGGTTTGACACCCTTATGTTCTCAGTCCTGTCCTAAGCAATTTAGTACATTGGCCAAGAAGGCATAAACCTTGGAAACTGTAATATGGCATGCTAAGAGGAAATAAACGATCTTCTGCAGGCCAGGCTTAATTTTGCAAACTCCATTTCCTGGAGATAATTGGCCACTGGACACTTAGAGGAGGATTAGTCGGCTGGAGGTTTCACCTCCTACCCTGAAATCTTCCCCAGTCCTTCCAGCCTGAATTAATCTTCCCTCCTTTGTGCTCTTTTAGCACTTGATCTGTACCTCAGTGTAGCTCTTATCACAGTCTCTGTTGGCATTACCACTATTTCTGTGTGTCTTATCTCCCCTACTAGACTCTAGGCTGTCTAAGGGACAAGACTCAGTCCTAGTCATTTTTGTATTTCTAGCATCTAGGACAGGGCAAGTATGCCCTCATTAGATATTTATTGAAAAACTGAAGGATGGAGGGGAAGGAAGGATTTTGTGGTTTTCTCCATCATTATCAAATGTCACTTTGTCCTATCACACATGATTTCAATCAAATACTTTGGAGGAGAGTTCTGGAACTCTTAAGAGATTCTGAAACTTAAAAGGAATAAGAGACTTTCAAGGGAGTTTACGGATGGGTTTTTTTGGAGATTAAATGAGTTAACAAGCAAATGCATACAGAAAACTTGCTAAAAGTAGCCCTACTTCTTTTGGATGGTCTGGGAATGGGCAGGGATGGAGGCAGACTTTGTACCCCTCAGAGTTTGGGAGGTTGCAAGTAACAGAAATTGCCTTTGAGTAACAAGTGAAGTGATTTCTTGGAAGGATTTAGGGAAGTTCACATAATGAAAGGGGAATGCTGAGGAACTGGGCTGCAAAAAATACAGGAAACGAGGCAGCTCAGTACGTATATATGATTGAAACTAAGGAATGGCTTCATTTCATAGTCAAATCTGTGCATTGCTATAGGAATGATTCAGCTCAGCCCCTCATCCCCTTCTTACACAATGCCACTCAAGGTCCAAAATCCAAAAACATAATCTAGTTGTCTAAGCTGGGCCACACACCCACCCCTCTTGGCTCAGGAATGTTTCTTTTGGAGAACAGATGCCATCCCCCAAGAGATGTGATTCTCCAAAAGAAACCAAGGTGCTATTAATAAGAGAAAGGAGAATGAATGCTTGGTAATCAAAGCACAGCTAATGTCCACTACCGTTTACCTTGGAAATTATACAAGTCAGAAAACTATTTAAAGGAATGAAACTCCGTTATAGCTAATGGGAAAGATGAGACACTAGCAAATTTTTATTTATTAAGTAGATTAGACTTGAAATTCAAGTGCGGTACATTTGGACAAGTGCTTTCAAATAGTTTATTCATCATTCGTGTTGCCCACATATTTCAGGAGTTTTTTACCTGTTAAATTGCTTAGAAACCCATCTTTTTTATAGAAAGATAAAAGGACCAATGTTGGAAGAAGTCATCAAATAAAGACTAAATCAGAAATTCGAGTTGGTGGAAACATTAAGGTAACTGAATGTCTGCCAACACTTTTCTACTTTCTCATGTCGGTATGGGACCAAGTTACAGATAGGCGGAAAGATGAACAAACTGAGCTTATTTAGTGAAATAGAACTCTAGGAATTGCATTATTGTCCATTTCCAGTTTCTTTAATAACACATGAAAATTACGTTTTTTCAACAGATACTCATTGTGCATCTCCTACTAATACTCTAATAGTAAAAGCTAATAGTCTAAGCCTTTTAAGTGCTTCTGTGTATCAGACACTCTACTAAGATCTTTATATGCATTTCTCATTTAATATTTATAAGAAGTCAATGAGAGGAGGTACCCTCAGTATTAGGAAAATAGGAGTCAGAGAAATTAGGTAACTTGCCCAAGGTTGTTAAATCATATGATTTTACATAAACATACTCGTATGTTTAACTTACATGTTAAACATATGAGTACGTTTATGTAAAATCATATGATCCAACAATTCCGCTCCTCGGTGTATACCTAAGGGAAGTGAAAGCATACATCCAAACAAAAATCTGTATAAGAATGTTCCTAGCAGCGTTATTTTTAACAGTCCCAAAGTGGAAACAACCCAGATGTCCATCAGCTAATGAATGGATAAGCAAGATGTGGTAGGTATATCCATACAACGGACTATTATTCAGCAATATAAAAGGAATGTTCAACAACATGGATGAACTTTGAAAACATTATGCTAAGTGGGACTTCCCTGGCAGTGCAGTGATCAAGACTCCGTGCTTCCACTGCAGGGGGCACAGGTTCGATCCCTGGTCGGGAAAGTAAGATGCTGCATGCAGTGTGGCACAGCCAAAAAAGAAAAATTATGCTAAGTAAAAAACCCAGTCACAGGGCTTCCCTGGTGGCGCAGTGGTTGAGAGTCCGCCTGCCGATGCAGGGGACACGGGCTCATGCCCCGGTCCGGGAAGATCCCACATGCCATGGAGTGGCTGGGTCCGTGAGCCGTGGCCGCTGAGCCTGCGCGTCTGGAGCCTGTGCTCCGCAACGGGAGAGGCCACAGCGGTGAGAGGCCCGCGTACCACAAAAAAAAAACACAAAAAAAAACCCAGTCACAAAATGCTACATATTGTATGATGCTATTTATATGAAATATCTAGAATATGCAAATTTATGGAAACAAATTATATTAGTAGTTTCCAGGGGTAAGGAATGGGAGAATGGAGTATGACTGCCAAATGGATAAGAGACTTCTTTGGGGGTGATGAACATGTTCTGAAATTAGACAGTGGTGTAGGTTGCTCTGTGACTGTACTAAACTCTATAAATATACAAAAAAACACTGAATTGCACACTTTAAAAGGATGAATTTTGTGGTATTATATTGTGGTTAATTATATTTCAATAAAGCTGTTGCTTAACCCTAAAAACCATGGTCAGTCATTATCCCCCTGTGATGGTAAGTTTGTGGAGTGACTTGTAGTTCCCCAGACTTGCTGTTTTCATACATTTCTATACCTATCCAGTCACTTTACCATTCGTCTACAAACTTCTTCTCACTTTCCTTTCCCCGTTCTAACCCCTTTCCTGCCATGTAAATTTTCTGTTTCTCTTTCGTGAGTTGGCTTAGATTTCATCTCTACTAGGAAATCTCCCTGAATCCCTAGTTCAACCTTGAGCTGCATTTATCTGAAGGTTCCAGTGAACGTTATACATGTCTTCTTTCCAGCAAAGATCATATTCCATGGTAATTATCTGTTTATGTATCTGTGTCCCCACTAGTGTATAAGCTCCTTGAGACATTGTCTTTGTGTTTTGAGGTATGGTACGATGTCTGGCACATAATGGGTACTTAGAAATGTTTACTGAATGAATAAATGAATGAATGCTTAAAGATAGAAAATTTAATGTTTCCACATTGAAGGATTCTATGATATCAGGATATTGTCTGATCTCAGAAAGTGTCTTAGACTTAAACCTTAAATACTTTTGTGTGATGAATTCAGATTACCTGTAGAAATCAATGCTACAGTAAATAAATATTTGCCTTCTAAATGTGAGAAGCTAACTCAGTCCTTACATCTCCCAGGATAAGCTGAGCTCCCTAGGATGAACAAGTAATTTTTTCTACTTCATGGAATACTCTTGTACAATTAACCAGCTATGTTGCAGGATCCTAAAACATTTCACTGGAGAATTTAGCCTTGGTTGTCAATAAGCCCAAGATATTTTAAGCTTTGAACCTTGAGTCTCTTGTGGTGGGAAATAGAGCCTCTGGTGAAAAAATTTTATCCAGATTACTGTCCTTCCAAAACAATATCTCGATGCTCTGCTACTTAAGCAGAGCATCTGAACAAAGTTATCACATAGACCACATAGACAAATGGATTAAGAATATACAATGAATTTTGATCAATAAGACTTTTGGACTCAAATCCCAATATATAAGCAGCTGGTGGCATCTGAGAGATGAGAAGTCACCATCCATGAACAAAACAGACCCTCAAAAAATTGCCTTCATGGAGTTTACATTATAGAAGTGGAAGAAATGTAAGGGGAAATAATTTCAAGCAGAGAGAATAATTAAGGTAAAGGTGATAAGATGTTTGGTAAACTGAAGGAGACCAGGGTGACTGGGACATAATGAAAGCAGTGTGATCATTAATATTATTCCCCATGGCAAACAGACTTATTGGTCACAATTCTTTATCCACTTCCCCAAACTAGTTTTTGCAAAGCCACCTTTTGTCACCATGGTCACATAGAGACAGATTATATTTCACTACCCATTGATGTTGAGTTTGGCAGGTGACTTGCTTTGGCCAATGGAAGGTGGGCAGAATGGTATGTCATTTTCCAGATGAGACCTTAACAGGCATAGCGTGTTGCTGCTTACCTTCCTGTGCCTCTGCCATCAGCAAGAAAAGGCCTCCAGGTGGATGTGCCCCCCTCCATCCTTAGCACCAGAATTAACATGAATACGCCAAGCAGAGCTACTCCAGCCAACCTAGGGACACAAAGGCAGGAGGTTGTTATAAGCCTCTGAGTTTGGGCATGATTTATTATGCAGACTTATCATGGCAATAGTTTACCCATACAGTCTTCAATACTAATCTTACACACTATTAGTATACCTTTCTTTCTATTTTTCACTTTTTTAAACATTATTTATTGTTTATATAATCTACAGTTCCCAAAACATTTCTGAAAATGGCAGGTCATTTGTAAGCCATAAATAAAACAAACATGAGCCTAACTATTTTACTGGAAAGAATAAACCTCACCTGACCAGACTCCTAATTTATTCTAGCCATTGTTTAGTAGAAGGAAACAAAGGCCTTTTCTCTTTTCCCCATTTCTGTTTCCACCTCTACACCAGGACATCTATTCTTTAGTTCCATAGTTTGAAGGTTTTCCATTACTTAAAAAAATATACAACTCTGTAGCTTGTAGTGTATATTTTGGCATCTTTGTATGTTAATACTAGTCACTCAATAGATGGGTGATTCCTCAACAAAGTAAAATCCACCAAATGAAGTGTGAAGTTATTTTTATAAATATATGCTGTTTATGGCTCATTTTCACAATTTACAGTTCCTTGGTGAAATTTTCCTAAAAGGGGTCAAGCTTTCATAACTTTGTATTCCAAACTTGAACCTAACAGGAGTACAAAGAGAAAATTAAGCTCATCAGCTGTGATGAGAACTATCATAGGACTTCCTTGTCTTGAATCTAAATATTAAAAATTTTCTCAAAATGTATCAGTCACTCAGCAAGAAGTTCTTGGGTGTAGGTCCACAAAACACGTCAAGCCATACAGAGGCAAGGGGTTCGGGATGGGCAAATGGGTGAAGGCATTCAAAAGGTGCAAACTTCCAACTATAAGATGAATAAGTCCTGGGGATATAATGAACAGCGTGGTGACCATAGTTAACAATACCGTATTCTGTATTTGAAAGTTGCTAAGATCATAAAAGCTTTCATCACAAGAAAAAAATTGTGACTATATGTGATCATGGATGTTAACTAAACTTATTATGGTAATAATTTCGCAATATATACATAAATCAAATCATTATGTTGTATACCTAAAAATAATACAATGTTATATGTCAATTACATCTCAATTAAAAGAAAAAGGGTGAGATTCCTGCCTTACGTAAATGTACCCTGAGAAATGACTCTAACAGTTGAAACTGCTGGGAGCTGTCTTAATTCGGGTTCCCCACAAGGCAGACCTTGTGACAAAGACTTGGGAACAGGGAGCTCCTGTGTGAGGTGATCCCAAGAGGCACAAGCAAAAAAGTGAAGAAAGTGAGACAGAGAAGGGAGAAAAGCCAAAAGAATTTGCATTAGTGAGCAGGTTACCACCATGGGCACCTGGGATCCAATCCTGCTGGCATCCTCTGAGAAACTGTGTGGAACACACCCAAGACTCCTAAAACCAGGGGCCAGGGAGGCTGGGACTTTTATCCCCAAGTGTTTACAGGCTGCATTCAAGAGAGTTAACCCCGCACACACTTCCAACTGCCCTTCCCTGCAGCAGAACAGGCTTCCTCAGGCCAAGGGAAGCCCTCAGACAGAGAAGAGAGCGTAAGATGGGAGCTTTATCAACATCTCCAGCAGCTGCCTGAACTCAGGTGGGCCAAGGAAATACGGTACAGGGCATCACCTGTGTCTGTGACATGGCACACAGCTATTCATTCCATCAGATCTAATGATAGTATTTAGTGAGAACTTACGCTGTACCAGGCGCAGTGCTAATACGCTTTTTATGTATATCATATCATTTAATCCTTGCAGCAACCCTAAGAAGTAGATACTGGGATTAGCATCCTCTGCAGACAAAGAAATTGAGAGATTTGCTAAGGTGGCAAAGCAAGTAAATGGTGGAGGTTTGAACATGGGTAGTCAGACTCTAGGGGTCTAAACAACACTTTACTCATGAAGGGCTAAGTGCAGAAAACAGAAGCACGGGTAACTCACAGATGGGGAAAATAGTGAGTCATGTAATCCTCAGAAAAGGCTTCATTGTGGAAATGTACTTGAGTAGTACTTTAAGTGGGAAAGTGCAGAAAAAGAAACAAGCCTGTGCATGATAAGGATGGGGGAAGAGGAAGACGGAAGGGAGATGTAACATAAGGAGCATGAATTCAGCAAAATATCCTCATTGGAGAGTACACAGAGCTGGTCCTTGTTATGGAGTAAGGCACGTATAATATTGCATGTAATTCTATGTTTATTATCATCTGAATCTTCATCTCATAATCTGAGATAAAGGTGTATGCCCTCTAGGTTAGGCATGCACAGTCAGCTGGATAAAGGATGTCTAGGTAATGTCATCTACAGTTCTGATACAAGAGCCCTTTATTCAGTATTTGCCAAGGACAGGGAGCTAATACATACTCTACACACTCATTGGCTGATGACAATAAAAACGATTGCTTAGTGTGATGATGTGCACATGATAGGTACTCAGTATCAGGCCATGCATGCCCATATAACTTGAATATCGAAAACAGGCATAAGAAAAATGAAAAATTTGGGGAAAGTAAAAAATCATCATTTAGAGCAGCCCTTCTCAAACATTAAGTCCCAAGACCCCTCTACATTCTTAAAAATGATTGAAGGGCTTCCCTGGTGGCACAGTGGTTGGGAGTCCGCCTGCCGATGCAGGGGACATGGGTTCTTGCCCCAGTCCGGGAAGATCCCACATGCCGCGGAGCGGCTGGGCCCGTGAGCCATGGCCGCTGAGCCTGCACATCCGGAGCCTGTGCTCCGCAACGGGAGAGGCCACAGCAGTGAGAGGCCCGTGTACGGCAAAAAAAAAAAAAATGATTGAAGACCACAAAGAACTTTTCATTTGTTTACAATATGTCTATGAATATTTAGAAGATTACCGTATTAGAAATCAAAGCTAAGAAATGTATAAAATATAAAAATATGCAAATACACGTTTTATTAGCCATCAGAACAATGGCTACATCCCACAACAGTTTTCCTTCTGGAAAACTCCACCGTATACCTGCAAGAGAATGAGATTGGAAATGACAAATAGTATCTTAGTATTATTGTGAAAATAGTTTTGATTTCATGACCCCTCTGGAAGGGTTTCAGATATCCTCAGGGGTCTTTGAACCACAGTTTGAAGAGTCCTGATCTACAATTTTCAGAAACATTAAGTATTTCCAAGGAGCTAAGTAAAAATATTGAACATGAAATTACTTGCAAGACTTATTTGCAGCATATATTCACATGGTTTAGACCTTGATTTCTAACTATCAGGGGAAGAAGTTGGATTTAGCTTCTGCTCTCTTCCCTTTAAGCATTCTATGACTCAAGAAGAAAACAACATAGCAGAAGCATTTTTGGTTTTGTTTTGTTTGAAATCTTTCCAATGACTAAATACTGTTTTCCTTTTGAAGACTTTTTGGACCCTTCAATGAATAGCTTGGTATCACTGGCCTCATTGAAAAATTCAAAGTCTTTCTGGTAGAATCCTTGCTAGACATTGTATACAATGGTCTTTCAGGGAAGATTGCTCCAAATTGGGGTGAGTTATTTGGAGACAGAAGTTCAGGAGGCTGGCTTGGATAAGCAGGATAGAATTAAGCAGGACATATAGAATAGGACTGCCTGGGGCCACAAACATGTATGTAGACTAGGATGGGCGATGGGAGGAAGCCACCTTATGCCTTCCCCTGGGCAGTGTGAAGGACAAAGTCTCATTCTTTTTTTTTTTTTTTTTTTGCGGTACGCGGGCCTCTCACTGTTGTGGCCTCTCCCGTTGCGGAGCACAGGCTCCGGATGCGCAGGCTCAGTGGCCATGGCTCACGGGCCCAGCCGCTCTGCGGCATGTGGGATCTTCCCGGACTGGGGCACGAACCCATGTCCCCTGCATCGGCAGGCGGACTCTCAACCACTGCGCCACCAGGGAAGCCCCAAAGTCTCATTCTTGATGTTAGCTTCAAAGGCACCAAGTCAGTCCCTAAGAGTTCTTTTCCAGGGATGGTGTGGGGTGGCCCTGAGGGTCTCTGTTCATCCCCACCAGAACCAAATATGCAAGAAAGCCATTTCCTTTGAGCCAATTCCCCAGATAATCATTTTGCTGAAAGATAGATTTTTCCCTCCTAAAATATTTCCAATGTATTAGCTGCACTGGACCAAGCCCTGTAACACACACACACACACACACACACACACACACACACACACACACACACACACACACACACACACACACACACACACACACACACACACACACACACACACACACACACACACACACACACACACACACACACACACACACACACACACACACACACACACACACACACACACACACCATCTATACCAGCCTTCCAGTTGAGCATGGTAAAAGGCTCCTTGACAGTTTCAGGTTAACTAATTATTTGGCAAATTGGTTTTTCAGCCAATTACTTTTTTTAAATTTTATTTTATTTATTTTTTTATACAGCAGGTTCTTACTAGTCATCAATTTTATACACATCACTGTATACATGTCAATCCCAATCGCCCAATTCATCACACCACCACCACCACAGCCAATTAACTTTTAACAAGCTAGTTTCTCGTGCATCAACCATTCTGAAAATTTTACCCAGCTCCTCCCCACTACAGGTGAATAGGGAACTGGCTCAGATGAACCCCTGGGAATAGCTGAGGAGACATCCTGTCTGCTGGAAAGCATAACATATGCCTGGGAGAGGCAAGGTGAAGAACGCTCCATTGTGCAAGAAGAGTCTCTCTGGAGAGACCAGTTGTATTAGGCTAGAACGGGTGGATATGGAAGCCAGCTCATTCCTTTTGGACTATGCTCGGCCTCAGTCTCCTCATCTGTAGAATAGGGATAATAATGATTATACCTCTCAGGTCCCTGGTAAAGGGTAAAGGAAATATGGTACTTCCAAGCACAGAGTGCAGTGGCTGGCACAAAGGCAGGGATCTATACCTGCTAGCTGTTATTGTTATGATTATCACCATTAATGATAGAAGTGACTATGGCAATCCTGTTTCCATTTTCTAAAAGAAAACAGTACCTCAAAGTACACAGTTTCTCACCTCTAGGCCTGGAGCCCGCCCTTCCCCAGCTCTCTAGCCACTATACCCTCTTCACCCTCCAGGCTTCACTTAAACATCACCTCCCCCAGGAAGCCTTCTCTGGTTGCCTAGATTAGCTTAGGGCCCCTATAAACCCCTGGACTTAAACCCCTCATCGCCATTTATTGAAATGGATTGTTCAGTTATCTGCCTCTTGTTAGAACAAAGACTGAGCGCAGAGACCATCTCCATATTGTTTACTCTGATATCCGTAATCTCTGGCAGTGTTTCCATGTAGGATTTGGCTGGATGAATAAATGAATGAGTGGAGGATAGGCTGGAAGTGTGATCCCGCAGCCTGGTCCTGACAGGCTGGGACAAAGGCAGCACCCAGCTGCACAGGTCTGGCTCAGACACGCAGGGTCGATGGGGAATGCCTGAGAAGGCCTGGAGGGTCGGGCTCTTTGTTGAGTTTCTCCAGCAGGCCCCCAGGCCCCTGAGGTTTCCTTCCATTTTGGGCTTCTAGTCCTCTGGCTCTTTCAGCCTCCAGGTATGGCCTCTCTGGGCCACCAGAGAGTTTCTTCCTCACAGGAATTTCACCGTAGTGGAAGGTCCCCCGATCTAGGAGCAGAGAGCTTGCGTCGTGATTCTTGCTGTATGTGACTTTGATCCAGTGCCTGCACCTCTCTGAGTCTTGGTTTCCTCAGACACAACAGGTGAGGCATCTCTTTCTACTCTTCTGCAAGGTAAGAGCAGGGTCAGCTTCCAGACAAATATCTCTTCTTAGGAATTTAATGAGATCTATCCCTGCTCTTTCTACTCTTTCTTCTTCCCTGCATCCCTTCCCTCCATCCCTCCTTTCTTCTTCATTTAAGAAATACGTATGGGGTCTTTACTGGGAACCAGATTTGCCCTGGTGCTCAGTCACAGAGATGTAGCAAAAATAAACAGGATCCCTGTTTTCACGCTACTTAGAGCGCCTGGGGGAGAGGCAGGCAAAACACAGGTTCACAAATAAGAAGGGAAATTTCACACAGACAGTAGAACAAACAACAAGATAAATTAAGCAACGAAATGGGATAATGTGAAAGATAATGATGAGGGGTGGGGCATGCACTTTGGATGGTCACGGGAGGCTTCTCAGAGGTGGTGACATTTTCACTGAAACCCAAATGAAGAGATGAAGCTGACTGTGGACAACATGGAGGCCAGTTCAGAGGCCCCGGTGGGTGAAGGTAGTTGTGTCCAGGAAGAAAAAGTGGCAAGTGGGCCCGATGACAGCAAAGAAGTGGGCAAGACCCAGATGATGTCCGTCCTCGTAGGCCATGATGAGGGCTTTGGATATGGCCCTGAGCAGGAGGGGAAGCCTTGAAGGAGAGCTTTATGCAGGGGAGTGACATGCTCCTATTTATGTTTCTAAGAGATTTCTGGTTGCTGTGCAGAAAATGAATTCTTACCTGTCATGTTCCAGATGCAACTTGAAAAAAGTACGATTAATCCCCTGACACTGGCAAAGCATTGGAAACATGGGTGACATTATATCTGCTAACAACGCAGAGCACTTTTTTCATGCTGAGCTGATAAATATATTGAACAAACTGTGTTTAGTTAACTGAGATGAACAGTGTTTCCTTGTGCCTCAGGCTTTTATTTTTCCAAAAAGCATTTGTGTACTTGTGGTAATATTCAATATTAACAACCGAAGAATTGGAAATTTACAATTCCATAGCCGCTTGACAGGGCAATAGCTTTTCAGTGGTTTAAAGGAGATTGCATTTTGTTCTATGTGTATAAACTATTTTATTATAATCTGGCAGATATATTGAATGTCCTACCCAGCAAGGGTTCTGTTAGTTTCCCTATCCTGAACATTCAATGAGGCCATTATTATGTGAAGAATGAAATGCCAGCAGGCAGCAGCAGAAAATGACCAAATAACTGCTTGATAGGGTGACTTTTTGACAGAGCAATATAGTAATATTAACACGTCATATTTCTAGGTCTCGGAATTCTGCTTTTTGAAAGCATTTGGATTTTTAAAATCAACTTTAGTAATTAGACTTAACACCTTGAATTTTGAGCATTGGAAACTGTTTGCAGTTCACCTAGTAGCAGTAGCTGTAATTGCCCATTGCATGCAAGCACTACAATAAATGCAATGTATTATATTATCTCATAATGTGAGTGGGCCCCATCCAATCAGTTGAAGGTCTGATGAGCAAAACCTGAGGTTTCTTGTGAAAAGAGGAATTGTGTCTTCGGACTGCAACGCAGAAATTCTAGTTGTCCAGGCTTTTGGACTCTCATCGGTAGCATCAACTCTTACCCGATCGCCAGCCTGCTGGCTTGCCCTGTGCATTTCAGACTTGCCAGACCCCATAATCACATGAGTAATTCCTTAAATCCTTTAAAATATCTATCCTATTAGTCCCTGGAGAACCCGGACTAATACACTCCTTTCCCCAGCAGCTCTGCTTCTAGAAATTTATCCAAAGAAAGCAATCATACAGATATCCAAAAATACACGTTCAAGGCATTGTTTTAATGGTTACAGATGAGAAACAATCAAAATTTCCACCGCTGGGGGATCATTAAGAAAACCGTTGTGTGGGCTTCCCTGGTGGCGCAGTGGTTGAGAATCTGCCTGCTAATGCAGGGGACATGGGTTCGAGCCCTGGTCTGGGAGGATCCCACATGCCACGGAGCAACTAGGCCCGTGAGCCACAACTACTGAGCCTGCGCGTCTGGAGCCTGTGCTCCGCAACAAGAGAGGCCGCGATAGTGAGAGGCCTGCGCACCACGATGAAGAGTGGCGCCCACTTGCCACAACTAGAGAAAGCCCTCACACAGAAATGAAGACCCAACACAGCAAAAATAAATAAATTAATTAATAAACTCCTACCCCCAAAATCTTCTTTTTTTTTTTTTTTAAAGTTATATTTATTTATTTATTTATTTATGGCTGTGTTGGGTCTTCATTTCTGTGCGAGGGCTTTCCCTAGCTGTGGCAAGTGGGGGCCACTCTTCACCACAGTGCGCAGGGCCTCTCACTGTCACGGCCTCTCTCGTTGTGGAGCAGAGGCTTCGGACGCGGAGGCTCAGTAGTTGTGGCTCACGGGCCCAGCCGCCCCGCGGCATGCGGGATCCTCCCGGACCAGTGCTCGAACCCGTGTCCCCTGCATCTGCAGGCGGGATCCCAACCACTGCGCCACCAGGGAAGCCCCCCAAAATCTTCTTTAAAAAAAAAAAAAAGGAAACCGTTGTGCAATGTGTGCTAATACAGAACATTCTACACAATATAATTTATACATCCTGTAGGTATATTATATGACTGTTAAGAATAAGCTAAATCTTCCTAAAAAATAAGGTATTTACTGGTCATATTATTAGGTAATAAACAGCAGATTAAAGAACCTGTTTGATTTCCATTTTTTAAGTTGTTAATACTGAATGAAATTATGAGGAACCTTACATTTTCCTCCTTTAATCATTTCTGTATTGACTGAATTTTTATACATAGCCTATTTTGACTGTTAGTCAATCAAATCAATTTGACCTAAATTCTAAACAAAACTTCAGCTCAGATAGATTTCTGTGGCCCTCTCCCATGCGACCTGTGTGTGTTCTGAATGTCATAAATATCTTGTAATCACACCCTTTAAATTGTTTATTCGTGAAGCATTTCTATACTAACAAAATAAAATGGACAGAGATAGGCAGTTGTCTGGACATTCAAGTGTAAAAAAAACCTCTGGGACTTGTTTGTTTCATAATTCACTTGAGTACAGCACCACAGTCCAGGGAAGGCAAACAAGAGGGGAAAAAAAAGATTTTCCCTGAAATATAAGATAATGACCTCATTATCTATTTTAATTTGACAATGTAGGGGCAGTCTGAGTTCCCTATGACTCAAATTCTATTTGAAGAAACTAAAATTAATAAATCACAGCTTACTGAGAATGGCAGTGCCTCTTTGCAAGTCATTATATGGGTTTCATAGGGTTTTTCTTCTTTCAGTCCTACTCCAGGCCATGCCCTGGCTTCCACTGATCCATTCCTTTTTTATCACCTTGGAGTCTTCCTTTGTACTTTGAAATGTTTATCTATATAAATTGAAACTTGCGGGGGGAGGGATGAAATTTGAAAAGATCCTTCTAGCATAACATACTTTCAGTAAATTGGTTAAATATCTTTGTGGCCCATGGAGATGACATGCACACACTGAGGGAAGAGCTGGTCACTTTCCAGCCTTGTCCTCATATGAACAAGCACAGTGAATTGTGTAGAAAAGAGTAGTGTTTGCAGTAATCCTGATTGCATTTTCCAATGTCTAGCTCAGTTCCCCCTGCCTGATATTTATTATTACTCTCCCTAAGAAAACAACTATCTTCCCTAACAGTGCAGTGAAGAGCCCAAAAGTAATGGAAAGTTCCTCCCACGGGAACAGTAAGCCTTAGTACATTTAATACATAATCACACCAGGGAGAAATACCCTCGTGTTTAAGAGCGGAAATGCATACAGCATTTTGTCTTTCCCTTAGTTTTGATTTCTTCTTCTAGTAAAATATTTTTAGTGAATACCTGATGTGCTTTTGTTGCAAGTCTTGGAGATGAAGCTGGTTTTGACTCAACCAAGGTTAGGGCAAAAATATCTGGAAAAATGATTCTGGCTGCCTAGACAATGCCATTTACCTGAAAATAAGGGAGCTGGAAGTCAGCTCTCAGGTCTAGCAGACAGGAGTGTAGGTACCACCTCCAGGTCCACTGACCTTCCTGGGAACAAACAGCATCATTAAAATCCCTGAGGTGCTCCTAGAAGGATATTTGTGAACTGGATTGTTTTCTATTTCTGCTGTTTCTTTGATGTTGGCTAGAGCCTAGTAATGACCCCTTTTGTCAACAGAGGCATTCCAGGTAAACGGATCCTTATCAACTTATGGTCAGTGAGTCCTGTATCTCAGACAAAGTCTCTCCAGTCTTCTTTGCAAGATGAGGACTTCAAACTTGTGTCCAGCTTTAGCAACCTGAGGACAGATGCTGGAGCCTTCTCTCAGCTCTCACTGCAACCAGCATATTTCCCAAGACTCTTCTCAGTCCTCACCTTGTCCCCATCTTCTGCCTTGTCCACTCCAAGTAGATCCTATACCTGAGGCTCTGTGAAGTGAGACACTCCCCAGATTTTGACCACAGCATATAAATATGCCTTATGAGGTGCTGGTGGCATAAAGGAGAACCTTGCTCTAATCAATGTGTGAGTCTTCAGAAACAGTTTGAAATTGCCCATGAGCCTGGGGAGCATGGGCCCCATACATTCAGACATTCAGTCCATGACCACTCTCCTGTTGAGAAACAGACAGAAGTGGAGAGATTGAGAGAGAGCCGGGCTTCCCTGGTGGTGCAGTGGTTGAGAGTCCGCCTGCCGATGCAGGGCACAAGGGTTCGTGCCCCGGTCCGGGAGGATCCCACATGCCGTGGAGCGGCTGGGCCCGTGAGCCATGGCCGCTGAGCCTGCGCGTCCGGAGCCTGTGCTCTGCAACGGGAGAGGCCACAACAGTGAGAGGCCTGCGTACCGCAAAAAAAAAAAAAGAGAGAGAGCCAACTATAAGAAGTCTCTCAGAAAAGGCAGCCGTGGTGTGGGAAGTCAGTAAATATGTAAGTGATAAAAACAATGAATAGCATTATATTTTTTTCATGTGGGAGGCTAAGAGTAAAAACTTTGGGGTTGGATAGACTCTTTTCAAGGCCCTTGCTTCAAAAGGTTGTATTACCACTCTGTTCCTCACTTTCCTCACTGCTAAAAGAGGGGAAATAGTACCCACTTTATCAAGTTTGAAGGTTTAAGTGAGATAATACGTGAAAACCTTTGGCATGGTCCCTGGCCTAGTATGTGCTCAATAATGTTGGTGCTTAGCACCCAGTGGTAGGAGAGGTGGTCTCACTGTCACTATCCTAAGTAGTGTCGCCAAATGCCATGTTTCAGGTTCAGTAAGAAAACCAGGGGAAATGACCGTCAGAGGGGACTTGTCCTTTTCAACCTCCTATACATAATCTCTACTCACATCATTCACAGCTCATTGCCTTCCCATCTTAGCTTCTCTGATGCCTGGCACGCAGGGCGCAATAAATCCCTCCTGAATGAATGAAGGACCTGAGCATAGTGGAGTTTGCCTTCTCTGTGCCGACTGGGTGATCTTTGATGATTCTTTTAAGATGTCTGAGCTCCAGCTTCCTCGTCTCTCAAATGGAGAAGGTTGCTGGGGGGAAAAAAATGAGATGTAGTGTGTGAAAGTGTGTGTAAACTCCCAGGATCTTGTAGTGATTTACGTTGTGAATCATACAGGCTGAGCGAGTAGGGGTGTCTGTGAGTGTGTAAATGCACATGCAAATGCACTTGTTATACACACACACACACACACACACACACATGACTAGCAAAGGAAAAGTCAATCTAAAACCAGACAAATGCCAGTATTTCCTAATGGGAAGAGAGAAAGAACTGGAGCAAGAGGGTTAGAGTCTTTATCAACTGGGATCAAAAAGGATTGAAACAGGGGCTGTAGAAAATTATCTGGGGAAGAGAAACGTGCTCAGCGTCACAACTGGCCAGTTGCCCTCTGGTCCCCGCCTTGGCCACTTGAATCCTGGCCGTCAGAAATTCAGTGGCAGCAGCTTGCTCCCCAACACCCTAATGCTTCCAACATTAACTCCTGGGTGGGATCACCACCCTTGGGATGTGTCATTACTGTCTTGCACTGAACCACCCCCAGGTGTGCTATTAGGAGCTTTAGTCCAATTTCCTTCCACACCCGGTGAAAGGTATTGTCAACACCTTCAAAAGTCTTACTACCAGATGCCCTTCATGGTACAGTGCTATCTGAAGATGAATTTGTGCTGCCTTTACCCACCTTCTATAAAGAATCACGGACACTATGATGATCACAGTTTCAGTACGTGAAGCAGTCAGGTTCGTTCGCCCTCTACTTGCTTCTAAAGGAAATGTTAGAATAACCCAGGACAAAATTTGGAAACTAGGAGGCTTTTAATGACTTCCTGTTGGTCGGCCTAAAGGGATTCAACTCCATCATTGCTAGGTACCTTGTAGGATGCCTAATTCACGTGCCTCGAGGTGGAAGCAGAGCGAATGTTGGTTTAGAATCTTATTCAGTGTAAACTATCCGTCTACCATTAGATTAGATGGCATGGGAAAGCTGGCTTAGTCGTTTTTATACAAACATTTGTCTGGAAATCTAAGGATGCTATAACTTTTTTTTTAACATCTTTATTGGAGTATAATTACTTTACAATGGTGTGTCAGTTTCTGCTTTATAACAAAGTGAATCAGTTGTACATATACATATGTCCCAATATCTCTTCCCTCTTGCGTCTCCCTCCCTCCCACCCTCCCTATCCCACCCCTCTAAGTGGTCAAAAAGCACCGAGCTGATCTCCCTGTGCTATGTGGCTGCTTCCCACTAACTATCTATTTTACGTTTGGTAGTGTATAGAAGCACAGAGGCAGGTATATGCCGTAGTTACTAGTATAGGTCCTCCTAACCTGCTTGCATTCAGACTCACCTCTGCCCTCCACTACCACATGACCTCCAGCAAGCTCACTACCCACCTCAACCCTCAGTTTCCTCATCTGTATAATGGTGACAGATAGTACCTACTTGAGATAGTTGTTATGAGCATTGAGATATGAGCCAGTAAAGAAGCTAACACAATGCCTGGAGGTTGAAAAATGGTGGTGGTGTTGTCATAAATATTTTTATTAATAAAGCAACACCAACTTGCTTAATATTTTTTCAAGCCATAAAAACAGAACTAAAAACTATGGGTGCCCAGCAGTTCCTTTAGTTTAATTGAAGCAGGAGTGAAATGCTTAAAAGGCTGTGTTTAAGTGTTGGTAAAATTTTAAAAAGAAGAAAGAAGAACCTACTCTCACATGGAGGGTTTTTTTGTGGATTGACACAATGCAGTAAAACCCAACAAAATTCAATTACCCCTTGATTGAGTCAGGCCAGCTGAGGAGGGAATTATACATTTGAAATCAACAAATTGGATTTCATCCTTTTGGAGGCTCAGCAATTGCTGCCTGACTAGTCCTTCAGAAGATCAGAGGTGGCCTCGTCAGTTTCCAGATTCCATCAACTGACACACTCTGTCTGTACAAACAGTTTTTCCCTTGTTTAGGTTCTAAATGAATGATATTTGCTTCCAAAGTTATTATAGCTGCTAAACACATGCTGACTCTAAAATCTCTCCCTCTAAAATAAAGCATATATATTTATGCATATGTATGTAACTGTTACCTAAAAGAACCTTTCTGGTAAAATATATTTAGTAATAGATGCCAACCCATAGCATTCAAAATGTTCAGTGGTATGAATTATTACGGTCAGACCATTTTGAGCTGATGTGCTCTTCCTTTATAAACGATTCCTATTCCCTTCCATGGAATAGACACCAGCATAGAGCTTTCACTTCTGTTTTCCCTCTTGCTCCTGATTTTACCCCACGTGGCTTGAGAGCTAAATACCAAGCTATAGATCACTGGTATTAATAAGCACGGCAAATTTGTTAGTGATTATTTTTTTTGCCTTGTGCCAATAAGCACCATTAACATTTACTGTAAATCAATGCAGTAAGTTAGCAACGAGGAAAATGTTGATATTCAGCTGACTGCATAGAAAAAAATTATTTTATTCTCCCCCTTCCTGCTGCTCTCAGAGTACACAAAAATTGCAGACCCAGTCTGTACGTGTGAGCTGAGGGAACTGGCGTTTGGAAGCGTTGCTGATCCTAACATCTGGAAAGCAAGTGTGCATACTTCTGAATAGTTGCCACAGGTGACGTGGTCCTGCCTGCTATTTTTGTTTTACATGTTGTTTATTATAAGAAAATCTTTCCAATCTTGGTCTTCAGATAAAGATCCACTCCTAGGTATTTATCCAGAGAAAACAAAAACACTATGTAGAAAGGATATATGCACCCCTGTATTCACTGCATCATTATTTACAATAGCCAAGATATGGAAGCAACCTAAGTGCCCATTAATAGATGAAAGGACAAAGATATATATATATATATATATATATATATATATATATATATATAGAGAGAGAGAGAGAGAGAGAGAGAGAGAGAGAGAGAGAGAGAGAGAGAGAAAGAGGAATATTAGCCATGAAGAAGAATGAAATCTTGCCATTTTCGACAACATGGATGAACCTAAAGGGTATTATGCTTAGTGGAATAAGTCAGACAGAGAAAGACAAATACTGTGTGATTTCACTTATATGTGGAATCTAAAAAACAAAACAAATGATCAAACATAACAAAACAGAAACAGAGTTATAGATACAGAGAACAAATAGGTGATTGCCAGAGGGAGGAGACTGGAGGGAGGAGAGAAATAGTTGAGGGACATTAAGAGGTACAAACTTCCAGTTGCAAAATAAGTGAGTGACAGGTATGAAATGTACAGTGTGGGGAATATAGTCAATAACTATGTAATATCTTTGTGTTGTAATATCATAACTAGACTTATCGTGGTGATCATTTTGAAATGTTTAGAAATATCAAATCACTGTGTTGTGCAACGGGAACTGACATAGTGTTGTAGGTCAATTATACTTCAAAAACAAACAAACTCAGAAAAAAAATCAGATTTGTGGGTACTGGGAGGGGTGGAGGTTGGGGGGAGGGGGAATTGGATGAAGACATTCAAAAGGTACAAAATTTCCAGTTATAAGATAAATAAGTACTAGGGATGTAATGTACAACATGATAAATATAACATACTATATGTTATAAGAGAATAAATCCTAAAAGTTGTCATCACTAGGAAAAATTTTAAAAGTTATAAAGACCCAAGTCTATAACCTGACCCACAAGACCCTGCAGTGAGAGTCTCTGGCTACTTTTCCATCTCATCCTCCATCACTCATCACCTTTCCTGCCATATTTCAGTCATATTTCATCTGTTCCCATGTGCTGTGCTCCTTGCCTTTGCAGGATCTTGATACATGCCCTTTCATTTCTATTTTTTAACAGCTTTATTGAAATATAATTCACATACCATACAATTCATTCACTTAAAATGTACTATTGGATGGATTTTAATATATTCACAGAGTGTACGTCCATCACCACCATCAATTCTAAAGTATTTTCATTACCCCAAAAAGAAATCCTGTACCACTAAGCCATCATCCCCAATCCTCCCCCATCAGCCCTAGGCAAACACTAACCTACTTTTTGTCTCCATAAATTTGTCTATTCTGAACATTTCCTATACATGGAATCATACAATGTGTGGCCCTTTGTGATGGGCTTCTTTCACTTAGCATAATGTTTTCAAGGATCATCTATGCTGTAACTTGGATCAGTACTTCATTCCTTCGTATTGACAAATAATATTCCACCCTGTGGCTATACCACATTTCGTTTATCCATTCATCAGCTGACAGATGTTTGGGTTGTTTCCACTTTTTGGCTGTTATGAATAATGCTGATATGAACATTCTAGTACAAGTTTAGTGCAGACAAATGTTATCATTTCTGTTGGATATGTATCTAGGAGTGGAATTGTCAGACCATGTGATAACTCTTATGTTTAACCACTTGTAGAACTGCCAGACTGTTTTTCCAAAGTGGCTGTACCATTCACATTTCCACCAACAATGTATGAAAGTTCCCAGCTTTCTAATTGGAACTTACTATTCCAATCCTATCTTGTTATTCCAATCTAATCTCACTAACTCTTCTTATTCCAATTTTATAACCATTTTGATTGTAGCCATCCTAGCAGGTGTGAAGTTGTATTTCATTGTGCTTTTTTCTCAGCTTTTGATATGGACAATTTCTACTCACTTTTTAAGCTGCAGCTTAAAAATCACTTCCACAGGGAATCTTACCCTGACCACCCCACCCCCAGACTAGCCTAGGGCTCCTCTCAGAAAAGCTATCTTTTCCCTCTAAACTTGAAGTTCAACATGAGCAGGGACCAGCCCATCTATCTTTGTTCCCTACGTTATCCCCAGAATCTAGACATTGTGTGAACTACAGAGCTTCTTGTTAAAAATATAGGTTGAGTGTTTCTTTTTTGGCTGAGTAATATTCCATTGTATATATGTGCCACATCGTCTTTATCCATTCATCTGTCAGTGGACATTTAGGTTACGTCCATGTCCTGGCTATTGTAAATAGTGGTGCAGTGAACATTGTGGTACATGACTCTTTCTGAATTATGGTTTTCTCAGGGTATATGCCCAATAGTGGGATTGCTGGGTCGTATGGTAGTTCTATTTTTAGTTTTTTAAGGAACCTCCATACTGTTCTCCATAGTGGCTGTATCAATTTACATTCCCACCAACAGTGCAAGAGGGTTCCCTCTGTCATACAGAGTGAAGTAAGTCAGAAAGAGAAAAACTTTCTCTGTATGCTAACACATATATATGGAATCTAAAAAAAAAAAAAAAAAAAGTTCTGATGAACCTAGGTCCAGGACAGTAGTAAAGACACAGATGTAGAGAATGGACTTGAGGACACAAGGAGGGGGAAGGATAAGCTGGGACGAAGTAAGAGAATAACACTGACATATATCCACTACCAAATGTAAAATAGATAACTAGTGGGAAGCAGCCACATAGCACAGGGAGATCAGCTCAGTGCTTTGTGACCACCTAGAGGGGTGGGATAGGGAGGGAGGGGATATGGGGATATATGTATGCATGTAGCTGATTCACTTTGTTATACAGCAGAAACTAACACAACACTGTAAAGCAATTATACTCCAATGAAATGTTAAAAAAAATATGTTGAGTGGATGACGTATACAAGATAGTGAGAAAAAAAGTGTTCATTATTTGAAAATCACCTCTATCAGAATAATTGGCATGATTACCTTTTCAATCTATTTCATTTTTCATTCTCACAGACTCAGCTATTGAGAAATATCTTAGTATCTCTGGCAAGGGGAGGAAGGGTCTCTACAGCATAACCATGATGAATGCTTCTATTTTCCTGAATTTTACTGAAGCTGTACACTTTTCTGGTTGACAAGAAACAAGAGGATCTTCAGTATAAATAAGCAAAATCAAGCTGACTATGTAAACAGTTTTCTCAAGTCAAGCAATAAGTGAAAAAGAATAGGTTTCTGAGAAATAAGGAACTTAGGGGGACTGGAGTTTTCTGCTTTGGTTGTCAGCTAAGCTACACCCCTAGAGATTTCAGTTCAGTAGGTCTGGGTCAGACCCTGGAATATACATTTTTAACAAGACCCATAGTTATGGTGCTAGTTGTCCATGGGCTCCACTTTTTTAAAAACTCATCCTAGTTTTAATATTCTCATTATTTAATAGAAACAGATTAACGTAGAAATTAAAAAGTTCCTGGCCCTATTTACTAGCTTTGTGGTTTAGCACAAATTACTTAATCTTTTCTAAGCCTGTTTCTTCATGTGTAAAGGGAGAAGGGGCAATAAAATGCCTACATCATAGGGCTGCTGTGAGCATTAAATGAAACAATACATATAAAACACAATATCTAGCACATAAATACTCCAGTATGTTAGTTGCTATTAGTATTACTATTTTATCATTTTGTCATTATCCAAATTGTAAGAGAATGTACACAAAAAATATATTTTAAAGGAATCAAGTTTTGCTTAGTTAGAGAAATACTTCTTAAGCATAAGTTGGGAATTTATTGTGTTCGTCAATGGTTTTATCATCGTTGGTTTTGTAGATAATTTTCCAGGTGTTCCTTTACTGATATCACTAAGCCTCATTCATGTCTATTTCCAAGTGCCTCCCTAATACTCAAGGGATAATTTAGTCTTCTGAAGAAGCAGAATTTTGGCTCCTATATTGAATTACAGATCACCACCCAGTTCACAGCATGAGCTATGTACTAGATATAACACATCTTCCTTAGGTATCATTTATTGAGCAGAATGTACCGCCTTCCAAAATCTTATTTTTCTCTATTAAGTAATATATTGGGCCTGGATGCTGTCCTGACAGAACTTATTCTCTAAAATAGAAGTTCTCAAGGTTCAGTCAAACTAGGGCGTATCAGTCATCTTACAGAATCAAGAATGTTTGTTCACTTATCCAAATCCTGTTTACTGAGTGTCTAACAAGTGTCAGGTATTCAGGATTTACAGAGAAGAAGAAAGTCAAGATCCCAAATCAAGTGGAGACAGAAAAAAAAAAAAGTAATTAAATACATTACCAAGGAAGTGTGGTTGGTGATGGGCGCTATGAATGACATTGAACAGGGAGATGTGATAGAAATGTCTAAGGGAAAAGAACTATTTTAGATTAATAGTCAGGAAAAGACTTTCCCAGGAGATGACATTTTGAGCTGTCACCTGAATGCCACGAAGGAACCAGCCATGGGCAATGTCAGGAGACGGAGTGATTGAGGAAAAGGGAACAGTCAGTGAAAAGACCCTAAGCCAGGACCTGGTGGGTCACGTTTAGGAGTTAGGGTGTGAGTCCAAGTATAATGAGAAACCACTGGAGAACTTAAGGGGGAGGATGTCGTAGTCTAACCCATCATCATTTCAGGATCACTTTCCCCTTCCCTCCTCCCCTCTCTCTAAAGTGACTAGCTACTGTGAAACCTAATGGAATGATGTTTCACTGCAGTATCTGCTTCCACGAGTCCAGCTACAATCTCTGTAATTTCTCTAATGAACTTGTCACAGAGGCATGCCATGAAGGTCCCAAATCACATCTCACTTATGGCATCGAGTTTTCTCTCCATAGCGTTTTAACAATTCTCCTCTCTGGTATCTCTGGTACTTTAGGTTACACCAAGTGACGTTTGAGGTGCCCACCTGTGAGGGGAAGGAGCGGCAGAAGGTGGCCCTGATTGGCGACTCCTCATCTTCGGCAGAGTTCTTCGTCACCGTGGCTGTCTTTGCCTTCCTCTACTCCTTGGCCGCCACTGTCGTTTACATCTTCTTCCAGAACAAGTATCGAGAAAACAACCGGGGTCCACTCATCGTAAGTCGTTTGCTTTATGAAATAACTTTTTCTGTCCCTTCTAATTTCTTTTTTCCAGTGCTTAAAGGCTTTGGAGTTACCTGAGCCCTCAGGGCAGGTATTTGAAAGGCAATCACATTCTTTTTCATCCAAATCTCTTAGATCTAAAACGAAAACATGATGCCTGTCATTCTTTTGTGCGCCTGCGCTGGAGAAGTATTGTAAGAGTTGCTAGAAACTCCTCTGCAATAAATGCTTGGAAATCTCATGAGATCAAGGAAAGAGTAGTGAGGCTTGCTGCAGATTTATTTATAATTCCAGTATTATGGAGGTAGTCGACCATTTTTTCTCACTGGTTGTTTAGACAGTGTGACTTGTACTTATTGAAATGTGTTATTCCTTTGGTATATGATAGACTGCTCATAGAATGGTTTAGTTTGAAGATGGAGTTCTCTGTCTCTGAATCTCTCTCTCTCACTCTCTCTCTCTCTTTCTACCTCTATCTTATCTCTTTCCACCACCAACCCTCCCCCACTTTCTTTTTCCTTACACAGTGGTTCAAGGACTCACCTGAGTGAAACCAGTCTAGCTCAGCATGTCCAAATAGGGACACACAGACACCTAGGGGAACACAACAACTCTCAGAGGGGTGCATAAGCATGGATAACTTTAAGGAAATACATTTAAAATTTTTCAGCTTTCTTATGTACATTTGCCTAAAACTTATCTTACTGAGAATGCCCTGCTTCTGAAAATATGTTACTGCTTCTTTCTTAATCACCTATTCCCCTTTTATAAAATAAAAGCATCCTTCTTTTCCATCCCCATACACGGGATATTGCTAGGTTGCGAAGCCTTGGAGGCACTAAAACAAAGGACCATTTGAAATATCGGTGTTGGTAAAGTGAGTTATTCAAATGGCTGGGTAGTGTATCCTTTTGCATCTAAGGAGGTTTCCAATTTTTTCCTTTCAATAAAATAGAAATTCCTAATCTACGTCAGCTGATAGATCATTAAAAAGTAATTTTTGATGACAGATCACTCTGTGGTCTGGGACATATTACTCAGAAGGAATTCAGAGAAATTAATGGCATCACTGTAACAAAACCCCATCCATTCTCATCTACTCATTTCTGTGAGCGAACCTTCTCAACACATCTGTACAACGAGAAATGGAAATAGAATTTATGCTGAATGAAGTCCCATGTTAGAAGTAAGTAATATTTGTCCCTCGAAAGTACATCAGCTAATTGAAGAAAAAACAGTCCCATCCATTTCTAATAAAAATTTTACTTTTAAGATTTAATAATTATTAACATTTATAATATATTTATGTTGTTTTGGACAGTTGTGCATTAATAACATTTTTAATGATTACCCAACTCAAAAGAAAAAATTTTGATACTTAAAGCATTAAGGTCATGGGTAATCAAAGAGTAATTTTAATTTATATACATATTTTTGTTGCAAAGAAATGTAACAGGGTGATCGATAAAATGCTTTCCAGTATAAAAAATGTTATATGAGGCTATCATTCGGTGGGGGAAGTATAATGGAAATACAAGTTCAAGGAGAACAAAAAAAACATGTAAAGTTTCTGACTGTTAATGAGGAATTTGTTTAATAATTTTTAAATGGGTAATAGAGAGTATCAAATAACAATTCCATTGAATTCATCTAAAAATTGATACAATGGGATATATTTTTAAATATCAATACTTATGCCCAACATTACACTCTTGCAACTGTTTAGACTTTTAATAAAAACAAAATTATATGTCAACTTTATACGAATAGGCACACAGTTTTTACAAATTCTTTTAGGGAGTATGTGAGTGAAATAAATTTTACAGATCTCTAGTCTAATCTATATATTATGGAGACCAGAAACTTAAAATCAACATGTTTTGAAGGGTAGCTGGGAGAAACCCTTATTTGTAAAACGTCATGATTAAGTTTGAAGGGACTGAGATCTGTTTTATAGCACTTCAGTATGTTATTGTGCAAAAAGAAAAGTCAATCAGCAGAACTTGAACCTTTGGACAGATGTCTTTTTTTAAATTTTCCCTCCCAAATTGGAGCTACTGGTCTTAATGGTTTTAAAATATCTTTAACAGTGTCACCTACCTTGGGGTTAACCCTCGCATGATGTGCAGATAGATACATCAAAGAGGTTGAGATACATGTGTGTGTGTGTGTGTGTGTGTGTGTGTGTATACTATAAAACTGACATGTGTACATCCATTCCTGGATATATGTAGACACTGTCATAGAATTATAAAGTCTGAGGAAATACTCTTGACTTCCAGAGAGAAGAAACTGACTCAGTTAGTTTGCCTATACAGTGGGAAAAGCTCTATTTTGTTATATAAAACTACATTCTCCTCATAAGAAGTAATCTTGTGAGGCCATGCTATTTCATCTCTGTGTAAATAGTCTTTCCAATCAAGCAGGATATAATGAAATCCTGAATTGTGTACTACACTAGGTAGGTTTTGTTTTATTACATCGTGGAAGAAGGGGAGGAGCGGGGAGTTAATTCTAGTAATAAAAAGGGAAAGGCTCCTAGGTGAGACTTCAGTGATATTAAAAAACTGGGGGCTTCCCTGGTGGCGCAGTGGTTGAGAGTCCGCTTGCCGATGCAGGGGACACGGGTTTGTGCCCCGGTCCGGGAGGATCCCACATGCCGCGGAGCGGCTGGGCCCGTGAGCCATGGCCGCTGGGCCTGCGCGTCTGGAGCCTGTGCTGAGCAACGGGAGAGGCCACAACAGTGAGAGGCCCACGTACCGCAAAAAAATAAAAATAAAAAACTGATGTGCTCATTACTTAGCAGATAAAAGTTAATTTAAAAGAGAGCCCAAATCCTAAGAGTCACAGAGACAGAATGAATGTAGAGGATCAGTATGACGCCATTGCAGCTGCAAATGACAAGCCTTTCCAGTTCTAATCCCACAACAGTGGGGCCGTGACTGGGGAAGGAGGGGTGGGCTATGGTACCCACCCTTAACTGTGAGTTAGCAGGTTAAGGCCAATCCACAGTGTGAGCAAGATCTCAAGAAGGTGGTTCATACCTAAGAAAACCTTCAAATACTAAACTAACAGTAATTGTACTTTTTTAAAGCCAAGCCTATTTATTCAGAAAGATGACTACTGATCATTACTTGTTCTCTCTGTTCCTGTCACTAACTATTCTTTTGTTATTGTTGCTTTGTTTTTTTTACAAAACCCACATTTTCCCCTTTATTCTGTAGTTCGGGATTCTCTATAATCCTCTAGGACATGACAGGATTCATCATGCACAGATAAGATCAATGTGGAGGAAAGTGATGAGAATGGTGATGGTGTTGATAATAGTAACAACAAAAATACCGGCTGGTATTGATAGAGTTTCTTACTCTGTGTGGAGTTGATTTAATACTCACAACAACCGTAGCTTGTATTGTTATACACTTTTATAGGTGAGGAAAGGGAGGCTCGAAGTTACCCAATTAACTCTCCCAGGTCACATTACTAATAGTCAGAGGGTAGAGTTTGAACCCAGGTCTCTCCAAATCCAGGTCCCAAATTCATAACTACCATGCAAGAGGGTCCAAAATACTGATAGGCAATGTGCTACAAATTTGGAGGGGCATAGGTGGGTAGGACAAATTGGTTTATACACCTGGACAGCTCCTGTTATTTTCTTGCTCAGGATATAGAGAAACCAAACCCTAGAACCCCTAGACTTTTCTGCTTATTTGACTGTCATAGAGGGTTTTTTAAAATTTGCCTTCAGAATCCATTTGGAGTTATAGAATGGCTGCCGTGAATCTATGATGCTAGGATAACTAGAGGGTTCTGCTGTTTATCTCTGTTGCACATGAAGGATGTCAGTGATAGAAAACAGGCTTTAAACATGCCCAAGATCAATGGCGATTATAAATCAGAGATTACCAGGACTGATTACTATATATTTGTAAGCAGTCGTGAGCAATTTCAGGCAGACTGGAGCCAATGGCTATTATCAATGACTATTTTTTAAGGTATCTTTCTCTACTGAATATGCTTGACAAGATTGCCCACCTTTAAGTGAAAATGAGAATCTGCATGTCTTTAGAAGTAACATAATTGTTAATGATGCTGAATGACACAGTAGTGAGAAAATCAGGCCAACAGAATCAGCCAGCTACTGTACGTCACCGCAGTGAGTGCCTTCTTGTACAGATGAATAAATATCTTTCTCAGAAAGCAGAATTGGCCACCTGAATGGTACATGATTGTGGAATTGAAATGTCACCTCTGGTTATATCATTCTGTCAAGTTCCTTAGAGTACAGTTTTAAAGCCAAATCTCCTTCCTAGATTTCTGAGACAGGATGTTCTGAACCATTTTCAGATCTCATGTCAAATAGTGACGATGTGAGGCTTTAGGGGTTTTTTTTTTCATTAATGTAAAGTAGTTTAAAAAAATAACTTATCTTACCAAGCTGACAAAGTGCTCTCAGAATGAGTATCTAATAAACACCATCCCACATTTTGGTGAATCCTTCTCACAAGAGATTTGGTTTAAAGTAACTACTCTAAATGTCAAGTAGAATCAATATTCACATTAAGATTTTGTGGGAAAGGAAGGGGCTGTGTTGTTGAAGCTCTCCATTTCCCATAAAGGAGACCAGGTTGACCAGAGGCAGTTTATGGGACTAGAAGTGTTTACCCATTGCAGTCATGCGGTGGTCCCATGGCTCACATTTGTTTTATGCCCGATGCATTCCTAATATTTTCATATTTCCCATCCAGCCTCAAAACAATCCTGAGAGAGACGTGGAGCGATTACAATCAGCCTCATTCTACAGATTCACTGTGACTCCTCTTTGTCAAGCACCAGGCATGGGAAAATGAATCCCTGGGAGATTAGGGACCTTGCCTGTGGTCAAAGAAGTTAATGGCAGAACAAGGACTCAGACTCTTAGGCCAGTGATCTTGAGGGTAGTGGCTAAACTTTGGGGTCCTGGAATTTAATCCCCCCTGTATGACCTGTTATTTAACAGTTGGAAGCCTACAACTTTATCTATAGAATGAAGCTAATAATAATACACATGTCACAAGGCTGCTGTAAGAAAAGGAAGAGTTAATGCCTACAAAGCGCTTTGCACAGGGAGAGGCACACCAGCAAGTGATGGATTAATGGTATCTAATTGTAGCCCTGTTGTTATCCTCATGTTAATTTTTCTCCTGCCCATTACTAGGTAGTACCTTAGCCCCCTAAAGAGGAATTGCAGGTGCCTTCCTTTAATTGCCTGCAGCCCTCACAGTACTACTCTCCTCCAGTCCCCTTATCCCAGGCACTTTCTTCCCTCGACCCCCACCCGCTGCCAAGTCCCACACGATCAGGCTTGACTCAGGACTACTTCTCAGATCGCAGTTGCTAGGTTGAGCCTTCCAGTTAACCTTTCCGTTTCTGGAACCCTGTGAGATGATTGGAAGGTGGATTTTTAACCCCCTAACAAAATAAGGCTCCCCATTGTCAAGTAGGGGCTGAGGCCATCACTGAGAGGAGAGTAGCAGGCAGGCACAGAGCTGGATGCTCAGAGAATCCAACGCATGCTCCTACTCTCAACTGCATCTTTCTTGGCTGTCATTAGAGATGGAAATCAGAATTGCAGTCTCTGAGCTATTCAGAAATTGCTGAGAAGCCCATCTCTCACCTCTCTTCTCTCTCCTCCCCTTCCTCACCCTTTTTCCCTCTTTTCTTCTCTCTCTTCCCTCTCTCTTCTCTCATCATGTTAGTTATACTTCATGTCTAAGTGTATTTCACTTAAATTGTATCTTCAACAGGCCAAGCAATGTGTGTATATGGGTGAACTAAAAGCATCCAGCCTGTTGAGGAAAATTATTTAATAATTATGACTCTCCTACAAATGACCTGCTAGAGGTTATGTAGATGGACTTTGGTGACCTACCTGGAGGAGGAAGTGAACCTCCACCCGGAAGCCAAGGCACTCCCTCCCCAGGTGGGCTGGGCTAATAGTAAAGACAACTTCACAGCATGTGGTGGATGATGAGAGGATAAACGGAGGAGATTATTTTGAAATTCTGCCCCAAGTATAATGTGTTTGGTGCAAAAAAAGAATAACATCATATGAAGCCTCCCAAATGTGTATCTTGTTAGGGGTAGGCACACCTGTCAGAATCTGACATTCTGGCTTGTGTGTGTGTGGGTCTGTGTGTGTGGGTCTGTGTGTGTGGGTCTGTGTGTGTGTAGTTTCCACTTCCAAGAAGTGTTGGCAGTACAAAAGGGCATGGACCAGGGCTTCCCTGGTGGCGCAGTGGTTGAGAGTCCGCCTGCCGATGCAGGGGACACGGGTTCGTGCCCTGGTCTGGGAAGATCCCACATGCCGCGGAGCGGCTGGGCCCGTGAGCCATGGTTGCTGAGCCTGCACGTCCCAAGCCTGTGTTCTGCAACGGGAGAGGCCACAACAGTGAGAGGCCCGCGTACCGCAAAAAAAAAAAAAAAGGGCATGGACCTAAAAAGAAACGAAATTGAGTTTTCTGTAGTGAGGTGGATGGACCTAGAGTCTGTCATACAGAGTGAAGTAAGTCAGAAAGAGAAAAACAAATACCGCATGCTAACACATATATATGGAATCTAAAAAAAAACAAAAAAGTTTCTAAAGTACCTAGGGGCAGGACAGGAATAAAGACGCAGACATAGAGAATGGAATTGAGGATGCGGGGAGGGGGAAAGGTAAGCTGGGACGAAGTGAGAGACTGGCATGGACATATATACACTACCAAATATAAAATAGATAGATAGTGGGAAGCAGCCGCATAGCACAGGGAGATCAACTCGGTGCTGTGTGACCACCTAGAGGGATGAGATAGGGAGGGAGGGAGGGAGACGCAAGACGGACGAGATATGGGGATATATGTATATGAATAGCTGATTCACTTTGTTATACAGCAGAAACTAACACACCATTGTAAAGCAATTATACTCCAATAAAGATGTTAAAAAAAAAGAAAAGGGCATGGACCTAACCTTACGTGAACTGTTAATCTAAACTACTATATATTTTGCATCAACAAATACATCGTTCCAGAATCGGCACCACAGATGAAGGCAAATAAATTAATCCACTTTAAATGTTCCCAGCACAACGTCTACACGTTTGATCAGATTTTACATCCTCAGCTCTTTTCCAGCTTTCTTATGATTAGCAGGTTCTTAATTACAGTTTAGATGAGGGTTAATTCCCACTGTATTTGGTACCACATTTCTCCAATTCACTAGTTAAACAAAGAGATGGGCTGTAGTCCGATAGCCTTAATAAAAGCAGTGAACTGCTTATGGAATTAGTGTGATTCTTCAGGGGCCCAGAGCTCTTCCTGTCCTGTGTTGGAGCCAGTGCCTTCAGAGGGCTAGCAGAGAATGTTTATCCAAACTCCATCCATTTTTGTCAGATTTCCTCTCATTCCAGGGAACTCATCATTCAATTAGAAAAACCAGAACCTAGTGGAAATTTGGCAAAGCCCCAAATGTGTTTCCTTTTTGATTACAAGACAAAGCTCTTCCTTGGATTCAAGAGTAATGATCAAGGCTGTCTAAGTCCTGCTGGGTCCCAGGCCCTGTGCTAGGCACCAAGGACACACTGCAGAGTAAGACCTAGCTGCTGGCCTCAAATTCCCTGCTTTATTCCTATTACCCTTGAAGGCCAAATCTGTCATGGGAAGACAGTAGGTTACCAGTGGTTAAGAATTCAGGCTCTGTACCCATACTGCTTGTGTCCAAATCTCAGCACCACTGTCTGTCACCTGTGTGACTTTGGGTGGGTTATAGAACCTCTCTGTACTTGGGTTTCTTCACCTGTGAAATAGAGATAACAATGGTTCTCAACCTGTAAAATCGTCGATCAGATTAAATGAGTTATTGCACACAAAGCAATTAGAACAGGAGCAAGTGCTCCTGAATGCAAGCCATTATTTTCCATCATGTAGTCTGGTGTCCATACTGTGCTGTCCATGCAGCTAAAGTTTATTACATTTCAGTGGACTGACTGGCTAAAAAACAAAGTGGATAAATTCGAACTCCACTGACTCTCATCTTGAGAAATGCTTTGGAAGGCTTCTTTTTACACTGTTGACATCAAACAGCCATATATTATTTTTGTTGTTTTCTAGAGCTTCCAAATTCAGTATAAGCTGCTGTCATTAGGGACAGGTGCAGTCAGCCCTAAGATGGGGTCACTCTGTCCCCATCACTCAGTTCCCCTCCCTTCAGCTCTCCCACTCCCATCCTGGCACTCAGATCTCATATTTTAGGGAAAGAGGGGAAAGAACATAGTTCCATTAAATAAGCCAGGCTCCAGAGAACAGGAGCTTGAATCCTTTGTCAGTTGGCAAGTCTGAAAATAGCAGAGTGTGAAGAGCAAAGTGGTGTAACAGGTAGAAATTGGAAAATTTGATTGTTTGGGGGCATCCAACTGAGAAACTAGATTCAGACTTTTACCCTCCTCCTATCATATTTTGAAAGTGGTGAAATATCGCCCACCTCACCCCGCCCCCATGATGGCAAAAATATCCTTACTCTTTGCTAAGTTTATTTCTTTGATTCCAGAACAAGCAGACACTCACACATGCAGCTTGGATTCACTGGGGCTTTCAGCAGTTCAGTGATGTCTTGCACTAATACCCATGGTTCATTAAACTTTCAAATAATTGGCACAAAGTCCAGAGCTTGGATATTTTGCAGCCCTCTTAGCTCTTTCTCCCAGCTGGGCATCTTCATTTCCATTGCTTATTAGCAGGACTCTAATCAAAGCCACAGAGCCATGCAAGGGAGAGCTTCAAACCTTGCCCAGGGAACAGAAGAGAATGTGACTCAAGGTAAAACTGGCTTGGATCCCTTATGAGGGACATGGTTAAGTGAAAATACTTGAGAGCTTGGCCAAGCTGTGATCTCCCCTTCACTCAAACACCTAGTTATCTGAGACCTGCAACTTGGAATCTGTCTCTAAGTTATTCTGAAATGTCTAAGAAAGATCTAATTGATTCATATACTGCCTCAAGAACACCTAAGCCTGAATTGCAGTGACTGTTATTTATAGCTTTGTGGGTCCACTACTGAATTGACTAGCTAGCCACCCCTGTAGGCAGAAAAGTATGTAGATATTGACAACCTAGAAATTACAAGACCAAAAAAAAAAAAATAAAGGAAATTATTACAATGGAAAAAGAACTTAGAAAAATTGCAGTTGAGGCTAAGGAAAAGAAGGCTAAGATGCCACTGTTTGAGCTGCCATTTACTCTTGAGCACTTTCCACAGGCCAGAAATTAAATTATATAGTAGTTACCTCATTTAATTCTCCAAACATCTTTAAGGTGGGTATTATTGTGCCCATTTTACAGATGCTGGATCAGATTTACAGAGGTTAAGTAACTTGTACTGTGATGCACAGAGAGTGAGGCTTCAGAGACACACTCTTCATCATGGTACTCTGCTACCACCCCATTTTTATCTGGAACTATGAAAATGAAATCCAAGAATGTCTATCAGCCTATTCAGCATCCCCTATGTGCAAGACATATGGGGCCTGCAGTGGCATGAAATATACAAACCCTCACTGTGCTGCAACTGACAGTCAAGTCAATAAGGCAGGACAAAGACACATCATGATAAAAGCACAAGAGAAGTGTGTTTTACTAGTGCTGGTGATAGAGACATCATGTAAGAGTCAATGGGAAACAGCAAGTGCCATTTATTGGCTTGAGTGGTCAAAGAAGGTTTATGGAGTCTGTGAGACTTGACAAAGAGTAGAGACCAGCTGGATGGAGGGGAGGGCTTTTTGACTAGGGGAATGGCTTGAGCAAGAATGTAGGGGGAGGGCTTCCCTGGTGGCGCAGTGGTTGAGAGTCCGCCTGCCGATGCGGGGGACACGGGTTCGTGCCCTGGTCCGGGAAGATCCCACATGCCACGGAGCAGTTGGGCCCGTGAGCCATGGCCGCTGAGCCTGCACATCCAGAGCCTGTGCGTCCAGAGCCTGTGCTCCGCAACGGGAGAGGCCACAATAGTGAGAGGCTCGCGTACCACACAAAAAAAAAAAAAAAAAAAAGAATGTAGGGGGAAATAATATAATAGTGGACATATTTGTTGGCCTGCCACCTTCCTTCGTAGACTCATATGGTCCTGCTGAACTATCAGTCATGGTGCCTCACCCAATAACATAAAATGGTCAGGTGACTCAAGCCAGGCAGTCAGAGTCTCCTCTGGGATTTATCTATGGAGTGAAGTTCTTCCTCTGGAATTGTGAGGCTAGGAAGATGTGAGTTTAGTTGATAGTGGTCACACTGCCCACGATGTGGAAGGAATCTGTGAAAAGAATAAAGCTGAGCAGAGATAAGCAGATCCTAGATATGGAGAGAAAGAAAGGTAGAGAGAGACAGAGTGACTTGACCAAAAACAAAAATGAGCACCTGGATTTAGCCATACCTGAAGCCAGACACACTCTAGACTATCCATTTTTGTAAGTTACTGAATTTCCCTTTGTGCTTGCTAGTTTGGGGTTTCTCATACTTCCCAAACGAAATAATCTTGACCTATACATAATTTCTGCCTCCTCTATAAAAAAAGTCATAAGAACCCATACGTCAAAAGATATTTGCTAAGATTAAATAACAAACGTCTAATAGGGTGGTTAGGTGCTAAGCACATAGTAGATGCTTAAAAACAGTTTATTTATTCATAGGACCAAGAAAGAATATGATAGAATAACTCTGGCAGTACTTCAATATTCATTATTATTTAACTCTAGTTCTTTCCATTTGTAATGGCTGCATAATATTCCATTATCACGAGATAATATGAACTATTTAACCAGCCTCTCATTGTTGGATTTTGAATTTTGCATGGTTTTGAATTTTTCTCTCTCTTCAGCAATGCTGTGATGATCAGCCTTGTGCTTCAATCCTGACATGTATTTTAAATCGTTTCTTTAGGGTTAAAAACTCAGAAATTGATTGTTCTCTTGATTTTTATAGAAGTTTCTATTTTAAGTTCATATAAAATATATCCCTAACAAATTACCTCTGATCTGAATGAAAAATTTGGATTCCAGATTTTGATTCTACCATAGACCCTTCAATCTTACACTGTTGGAGAAGAGCTCTTCCAAAAACGATCTGCAAAGAGAATGTTTTCTTCTGAGGGAGAAAAAATAAAACCACTTGCTCTAAGGAGACTGCCACTGAAACATTTGCTTTGAAACTTGGGATACTAAGGGGACATCAAAAATTCAATTCAAGCCATGTTTAAGTATGCAGAAGCTCAGGCTTTAATTACTAGGGAGAATCCCCAAGACAGGCATTAACCTGCATGGCAGCGTACACCTGGCCCCAGAGGTGGGTTCTGCATACCTTTAGCTTTGGCAATCTCCTTTCTCACTGAGGCTCAGTAAGTGAAATTCAAGATCGTTAACTCCTACTCTGGCCACAAACAGAAGAAGAAAACAAACATACAGAAGTTGCATGTGATGCTTTTTTTTTTTTTTTTTTTTTTTTTTTTTTGCGGTACGCGGGCCTCTCACCGTCGCGGCCTCTCCCGTTGCGGAGCACAGGCTCTGGACGCGCAGGCTCAGCGGCCATGGCTCACGGGCCCAGCCGCTCCACGGCATGTGGGATCCTCCCGGACCAGGGCACGAACCCGTGTCCCCTGCATCGGCAGGCGGACTCTCAACCACTGCACCACCAGGGAAGCCCCATGATGCTTTTTTAAAATAAGGAAGTGCTTTATAAGTTTCATCCTGGGGTGTCTCCCATGCCTGCAGCTCTGTGTGGGGCAAGCCCTCAGATGGCCGGGGAGTAGCAAGACCAGCAGGCATCTGTGTCCAGCCCTGCCCGGCTGCCATCAGCCTCCCATGAGCTTCTGCATAAATCTGGTGGCTTCTTTCAAACCCCCAATTAAGCTATATCCCACAGCCTTCCTTCCCTTTTTTTTTTCACTTGTTCTATAAATTGTTGATTCAGGATTGAAAAAACCAAGACCAAACTATATGGGATTCGTGTCCCTGATTAGAAGATCTGGCTGCCGAAAACCCCATTCTGAGCTTTATGAAACCCTCAGGCCTGGAGGATTGGCAAAGTTTATAGGGAATGGGCAGGGGGAGGGGCTCTGGAAAGGAGAGAATTGATTCGTGTTAGGTCATATTTGTGGAGACTCTCAATGAAGTGGTCCCCCACCTCCTGTCTTGCATTCTTCCAGCCATCACTCCAAACACAGCTGCGTTTATGCCATGGTCCATCTCTGGCTCACCTCTCCTCACTCCAGCCTTCAAGGCCCTCCTAAGCCATGACCCTTCACCTACTCTTCAAAGCCATGTCCTACCATTCCCTATATCCCAAGTTTTCACCAAACTGGATGACTCACCATTCCCTAAGCATGCTGTTTACAGGTCTACTTCTGCATAATTACTGAGCACTTGCCACCTGGAAGGTTCTCCTCTCCTCCCCTATCTCAACCTATCAAAATCTGACTCATCCTCAAAGACCCAGCTCAAACGCTATCTGCTCCCTGCAATATTTCCTCATCGTCCACGTCCTTCCTGCAGAAGATATCTGAGTTCTCCCTCCTCAAACTTCCATACCTCTGTGTGGAAATCTTTCTTTGTACAAGTACTGCTTTGTACTTGAGTTAGATGTTGTTTTGTCAGATTCCATGACTAAACATCAAATATCTGAAGGGCAAGGGCTATTTCTAACACAGCTATAGTTCCCTATAGTCAGTATGAAAGTGAAACAAATGACCTTCCAAGCTGGTCCTCAAGGATAGGGTCTGTTGTGTGCATTCCTTCAACATGTATTTGTTGAGAGTTCCTGTTGTATGCCAGGAACTGTGGTTAGCACTGGCTGCACACAGCACATGTGTATTCCAAGAGAGACACAGGAAGAACTGCCAGAAATATAGAATATGCACTGTCGAGATCTGGGTCTCTAGATACTGGAGGTATCCATTGGCACTGCTACACTTCAAGCAACAGAACCCCAGAAATCGAAATAAGCATCATTGTTATGAAGACAGTCCCTCAGCTCAGAAGAAACTGAGCTTTGCTGTTTCAACATGTTGGGCCCTAGCTCTTCTCAAATTCCGCCTGCAGCAAGCATACTACAATGTACAAGGAGTCTGCCCAACCAAAGTACCTTAAGGTATCTCTGTCATGTACTTTGTTCTGATTAGGCATTTTGTAAGGGGGAAATGGAATCAAAATATAGTACACTAGCATCCCTGTTATCTTTATTCCTCTCTGAAATGTGAAATTTGGCCTTAATTCATACTGTTCATTTAAAAGAGGTATTTATAATTGTGCTTCATCGAGGCAAATTCAAATTTATAAACTTGTGAAGCAGCCTTTCAGCCACTGGTTACTGATGCCTATCTGCTTTGTGCTTGTGAGAGATTATTTGGGAAATGTGTAATCAGAAAACTAAAGAATTACTCTTGAAGAAGAGTGATTCTCTTAAAGACTCAGATATGAATTTTCCCCACAAAGAAGTCGAGATCTGGTAATATTCTATCTTCAAAATTCAGCTCTTTTCCAAGTGCTTGTAAAATAAAAGAAACATCTTTCCTATCATGCCTAATAAAAGAAAGCTAATCCGCCAAGACTTTATACTCTTGCTGATATAAAGTAATTTGATTGCTGGGGTGAGTGGAAATTAAGTCAACTTATTTCTTTGAAACAAGTGAAATTCCCTGGAAGAAAAAATTTTCCTGGCTGGACAGGGTGACCCTGTCCACATCTCTGATCCCAGGACAGTGCCACATTTTCAGTTGTCTGCTTGTGTGTCCGTTTCCTATGCTGGAAAAAGAGCTCCTTGAAGGTAGGACTGGGTTTGTTATCTCTGAAGAACCAGCACTAACTGGGTCAAAGCAGGAATTCACTAAGTGCTTATTAATGGAATGAACTCCAAGCTCCAATGTGTGTGTATGTGGTCCTTTAACTAGAATTCTGACCCCTACATCCACTTGTCTGTCTGTTTAAGGCAACATACATCTATGTGAGAGTTCTCCATGCTACCATAGGTGCTGGGTTAGCAGAACAGCTGGCTCTTGCCATTGTAATTCAACTCAAAAGTCTTTGCAGTTGGTTTTTTTCTACCTACTGAACCAAATTACTCTAACAGGCCTGCCTCTCCATCAAAATTCCATTTCTAACTATGCCTTCTTTGTATGTGCTCTTAACTGCCTCATTGCTCTGAGATGATTCAGACTTTGCTCCTGTCTTAGGCATTGTTCTGGCAACAAAGATTAGTGCCTGCTGACTCTGATTAAAGCATCATGCGAGGCGCCATCACCTAAGCCCGTGTCTCTCCATCCTCGTTTGCCCTCTCATTTCATAGTTTCTCTCTCCAAAACAGAAATACTTTCCTTCCGCATAGCTCTTGAATTAGGGGGAGAGGTCAGATATTACATGCTATCCCATTGCTCTTGTTTAGACATACAGAATTCTTATTGGTTTGCTCAAGTGAGAAATAGGAGCCCATTTTCCCCGTCTAGAACAGCTAAGTAGAAGTGAAGGGATGGATTTAAATTAGAAAGGCTATATTAAATCAGCCTAAATCAAAGCCAGTTTCACTCCAGGAACTGTATGCATGAAAAGGTGTAATTATAACAATTTGATATTCTGCTGCCTTTATGCATATTCACCTTATGAACTGAGACCTCCAAAAGCCTCCTAGGACTGCTTCCCCATGTTTAATAAATACTGAGAATGAGATGCTTCCTGAAGGAATGAAAGGAGGGAGAATATTTTTTTTTTTTTAAGCTTAGCAGCAATGTTAAAACAAAGAAGCAGCTCTTCTGCTCAGTTTTGTGTGTGCTTTGACAGTGCTACAAATAAAATGAACCTCTGGGGGGTCAGCAAAGAAATGATGATTTGGCGATTAGGGGGACAACTAATTCCTCCAGGGGGGAAATATTATTAATTGCAACTTCTAAATAACATCAGTGGGTGGGTCTCCGTGCAGTCGCTGGGAATATTTATCTTGGGAGAAAGAAGAGTTTCAGACAATTCCCGGAGATGTGTTAACCTAAAGCCCAGAGCTACCAGCTGGATCATTTCCAGTCCATGCGTGCCATAATGGTCAACTCCATACCAGCTAGAGGACAGCTGGGAGCTAGCTCAGGCTAAGCAAGTCATCACGCCCATTCATTCTCTGTGGCTGCCAACCTCAGAACTTTGTTCTGTGAGGTTTCATCAGATGTCACATCACACTATTTTTTTTAATTTAATTTTTATTTTATATTGGAGTAGAGTTGATCTACAATATTGTGTTAGTTTCAGATGTACAGCGAAGTGATTTAGTTATACATATACATATATCCATTCATTCCCAGATTCTTTTCCCATATAGGTTATTACACCATACTGAGTAGAGTTCCCTGTGCTATACAGTAGGTCCTTGTTGATTGTCTATTTTATATATAGTAGTGTGTATATGTTACTCCCAAACTCCTAATTTATCCCTCCCCCCACCATATTTCCCCTTTGGTTACCATAAATTTGTTTTCGAAGTCTGTGAGTCTGTTTCTGTTTTGTAAATAAGTTCATTTGTATCATTTTTTTAGATTCCACATATAAGTGATATCATATGATATTTGTCTTTCTCTGTCTGACTTACCTCACTTAGTATGATAATCTCTAAGTCCACCCACGTTAGTGCAAATGGCATTATTTCATTCTTTTTTATGAGTGAGTAATACTCCATTGTGTGTATGTATGTGTGTATATGTGTGTGTGTGTGTGTGTGTGTGTGTGTGTATATATATATATATATATATATATATATATATATATATATATATATATATATATAGGGTTGGCCAATATGGACCACATCTTCTTTATCCATGCCTCTGTCGATGGACATTTAGGTTGCTTCCATGTCTTGGCTATTGTAAATAGTGCTGCATTGAACATTGGGGTGCATGTATTTTTCAAAGTGTGGTTTTCTCTGGATATATGCCCAGGAGTGGGATTGCTGGATCATATGGTACTTCTATGTTTAGTTTTTTAAGGAACATCCATACTGTTCTCCATAGTGGTTGTACCAATTTACATTCCCACCAACAGTGTAGGAGGGTTCCCTTTTCTCCATGCCCTCTCCCACATTTATTGTTTGTAGACTTTTTGGTGATGGCCATTCTGACCAGTGTGAGGTTATACCCTATTGTAGTTTTGACATTACATTATTAAGGAGGGATGTCAGGACTATTGACAGGCTGGCTTTTGTTTGACCTTTCTTCCCCATCCCCAAAATCAAAATTAATGCTGTGAACCCCTCAATTCCATTAATCTTTAAGGATGTAAAACTATAAATATAATCTTGAGTGCTGTGAGCAGCTTTGAAATCACTGCTTTCTACACCCTCTGTCTTACCCAGAGAAGTTGTCACTTGCCCAGAGTCACATAGCTTGTTCTGGAAAGCTCCGTCATTGTTCAGCACGTCCAAGTCCATGAAGATAGGCCAACGTGTGGATCAGGCCTGCCGTCCCATTCCTCATGTCAGTCTGGTTCAGGGCAGAGGCTGTGTGAAAGAAATATGTGGGTTGTACTGTGAATTTTTTTTGGCCTCATTTACATCGAAACAATATCTGACTTGGGGACAAATGCCTCAACCAAAGTTGGGACAGATTTAGCTGTATTTTGCAAAGAACATTTACTTCCAAGATGCACTAGGTCTCAAGCTACCGGGTGGGTTGCATCAGTAGGTAAAGCCATTAGTTGAATGTCAGGGCTTTTTTTATTTTCCCTCTTAGAATCTGGGTTCTTTTCTTTCCCTGCTGTGGCTGATGAAATCTAAAATATTTATGTGGCTTTATAATGACGAGTTAGCATTTAATGCAGCTGATATTTGCCCAGGTGCTTGACAATCAGTATTTATTAACAGGAAGATAACTGCTAGAAAATCTGCACTGTGACATTTAGGCAGCCAGTCCCTCTGCAGCAACATAGGGTGTTTCTGGGAACAATGTTGGTGCCGATGATTCAGAGTGAAATTCACTGGCCAAATTCTGCCTAAGGCCTCATACTTAAACACCCCCCTAACTTACTAGACTTCATTCTAAGACTCCTGAAAGGTAGCATGCTATTATGCATTCCATTCACTTATCAAGCACTTACTGAGGATTGACTAGGTGTTGAGCATGAATAATTAATAAGACTGGGCTCAAGTCTGAGTTAGGTGCTCCTCCCAGGATGCCTCGGGACTAACCTTAATGGAATGAGTGGTTCTCAATGGCGGGGCCTGGGGGTGGGGGGACTAAAGGGAGTATGAAATCCAGTAATGTTTGGAGACATTTCTGGTTGTCACTACTGGAGGGCGTGCTACTGACATCTAGTGGTAGAGGCCCAGGATGCTGTAGACATCCTAGGGTGCACAGGACACCCTAACACAATAAAGAATTATCTGGTCCAAAATGTCAGTGGTGCCGAGGTAGAGGAGCCCTGTGGTGAGCTCTGTCTGGTTTGTAATTGTTTGGTTATATGTCAGATATATCAGTCTCCCTCATCATACTGGAAGATTTTTGAGTGCAGAAACCACTTATTTTTCATTGTGTCCCAGTACCTGACACATGTAATCCAGAACTCCATACATCGTGTTGAATGAATTAATGAAGACAGTATCCTATCCCTGAGAGAGCCCATGATCTCAGAAATGGAGATTAGTAAACAGGCAATTCAGGGATAAAATGTGTCTGGTCTTCAGAGTATGGTCAGATAAGAGAGCTATTTTGTGTGACCTTGTAAGTTATCCTCCAAACAGATACACTTTTTTTTTTTTTTGCGGTACGCAGGCCTCTCACTGTTGTGGCCTCTCCCGTTGCGGAGCACAGGCTCCGGGCGCACAGGCTCAGCAGCCATGGCTCATGGGCCCAGCCGCTCCGCGGCATGTGGCATCTTCCCAGACTGGGGCACGAACCCGCGTCCCCTGTATCGGCAGGCGGACTCTCAACCACTGTGCCACCAGGGAAGCCCCAGATACACTTCTGAGAATGGAAGTGAGCACTTTCAAATATCTGAGGCAGAGTGACAGGTGAAACCCTTCTACAGCCCACACGTTACTGAAAACCCACCAGGAAGCAGGGGCTGATGCTTCACAGAATCCACCACCACACACGTGAGGGATTCGTGAGGGATTCGACTATGGAAGACGGCATGAGTTGCTGGAGAAGTTTACACTGCATGTCACACAACAAAAAGTTAATGTCAATAAATAAGTAAAACTTTGTCAGAGGCTGGGTCTTCATCCCAGGCCCCCATTTCATGCCCACCCTCTGGCAGGTGCTCTGAGGTGCAGCACCTATCTCTTCTGCTTCTTAAACTTCCCCCCACCAGCCTCTCCAGCCTTCCAGAGGGTGCTTCTTTCATGATGCCCCTGCTCCCCTTTTTATCACGAACATGCAGCTCTCTCTCAGCTTGCATCCCCAAACCCACTAGCCTCGCTCAGTCACCGAGGGGTCCTCCCTGCATGGGAACCAGTTAGAGATTGTAAATAAAAGTAACCTTTCCCGGTGTGGAGGAGGGATAATTTAGGAGGTTGGGATTAGCAGATACACACTACTATATATAAAATAGATAATCAACAAGGACCTACTGTATAGCACAGGGAACTCTGCTCAATATTTTGTAATAACTTATATGGGAAAAGAACCTGAACAAGATGTATGTATATGTATAACTGAATCACTTTGCTCTACACCTGAAACTAACACAACATTGTAAATCAACTATACTCCAATATAAAATATTAAAAAAAAAAAAAAAAGTAACCTGGGCTTCCCTGGTGGTGCAGTGGTTGAGAGTCCGCCTGCCGATGCAGGGGGCACGGGTTCGTGCCCCGGTCCGGGAGGATCCCACATGCCGCAGAGCGGCTAGGCCCGTGACCCATGGCCGCTGAGCCTGTGCGTCCGGAGCCTGTGCTCCGCAATGGGAGAGGCCACAACAGTGAGAGGCCCGCGTACCGCAAAATAAATAAATAAATAAATAAAATTTTAAAAGTTACCTTTCCCAGATGTGGTTTTCACGGCTCCAAGCTACAGTTGGGGTTTCTGCTGTACTGTGGCTACAGACAGAAGGGCAAGGTTAACCTTGGCTAGGATTGCGGGGGAAAAGCTTTAGAGAAGAGACAATGTTCAAACAGACTCTGCGGTCAGTTTACTCAAAGGAAATTGAATCATCAAGCCCATGGAAACCTGACAGAAGGTCTGGGCCTCCTGCTTTCTGGGTAGGTAAAGTTATCTTCAGCCGCAGGCATTCTTTGTTGGGGGGTCAGGAAGATCTTATGTAGAAACTTGCTAAAGAGTAAGGTAAATGACAAGTTTGGTTTGTGATTTCTCAAAGCCTAGGCTTTGGAAGAAAGATGTTGGGGCTTCAAGTTAACTTCTTATTTTGCTTTTATACTAAACTCTTTTTCAATAAGAACCAATTGTTTATAATTTTTAGGACAGTGATTGTGAAAATAAACACCTACTTTATGATGATCCAGAGTGTCATAATGTCTGAGCAAATATTAGGGACAATAAAGTTACTATCTTTAACTTCAGGTAAAATGACTTCCTTTATTCTGTAGTCCATCTGACACCCTACTGCATTAGAGAAATCCCCAACTGAGCCTGTAATGCACTGCCTCCTCCTACACTAGATTAAAAAGATTCTCCTTGACACAAAATCAACAGAGGCCATCACCCTTGTATAGACTTAGAGATTTCACAACTTTGTACATCAGTTTGATATCAGGTGGACCTTTCAGAATAAAATGTTACTGGTAGTTTGATATACTCTATTCCAGTTGGCTTTCTGTGAGGACTTGAAACAAACACCAGATGGTAATTTGTATAAAGATAAGGGAATCGGTGCTAATTTTGGGAAGTTCTTGGCCATTTCTCTCACCCAGAGTTAGGAAGGGGATTCTCAGTTGGAATGGCCTTCCAGGTTTCGAACAGCACCTGTGTCTGATTTTCTTAAAGCTGTGCTATCATTCTGCTTAACAGTATGTCAGGCCAGACCACAGTATCCCATGCATAGAAAACGTGTTAGCTAAGTCTTCTTCCCAATCATCAGTAAACATATTGACCAGGACAGAGGTGTGCCTCAGAAACCTGTGACCCGTTTGCACATTCACTCTGCCCCTAACCAATACCGTTTTTTAGAGAGTCAAACTGGATGAACTGGTTTTTAATCTCTGGTCTAAACTGCCAGGTGGCAAATCTCACCGAAAAGGCTCACTGGTGGGGAGAACTAAACATAAGGTGTAGTGATGCAAAGACTGGGTAAATCCAGGCCTGTTGGCAATGTGTAAGACAGATGGCTATGCAAATAGGATTCTCACACTCAGTTGTAAGGTAAACTGTGAACCAGGCAGCAGCAGGTGGCTGGGTAAACGCAATGCTTAAATGCTGTCTGGATGTTTACATTTAGCTCTCAGAAACTGAAATCATCCTAATTGAATTCAACAAACAGTTATTGGGAAATCGTTATGTGCAAAACATTGTGCTAGGTTCTGAGAAAGCTGAAATGTAGAGTCCTAGCTTTAGAGTTCTTTGATTCACTCTGCCAAGGGCTATAATAAGGGGAAAGCAAATGAGGGGAAAGCAATGAGGAAGAAAGAACGAACAAGGGATTGATTTCAACTGGAAAAACTTGGGAAGTTTTTTTTGAGGAGCAGGTCAAAGAGGGGAACATAGGTTGGCTTCCATGGGTAAATAGGGTGGGAAGCTTCCTCTATGAGGAGAGAAGTGGAGTGAGGGGCCAGACCGAAGAGAGCAGAAAGGAGTGTGTATGTGTGAGTGTAGGTATGTGTGAGTGAGGGTGAGTGTATGTAAAAGTGGGGGATTAGTATGACCTGAGGTTATTAGAGGTGGGATGAGCCTAATTGTGGAGCACAGATTTACCCTCTATAAAAGATCTCTGACCCTTCTTCCTCCCCCGCCCCCCCCCAAAAAATACTCCCAAGGCACGATGAATTCTAATACACTTATCTATACAATTGGAAGTTTTCAGCTAGAGAAGGATATTAGCAAACCTGTCTTTTTTTTAAAGTTTATATTAACAATTAAATAACATGCTGGTACTAGAGATGGGGGGCTGAAGAGCAGACAATTGCAGTAGTCTAAAGAGGAATCAGAAAGAGCCGAAACATAACATCATCTCTTTCTTGAGCAACTTTTCTTGAGCACCAGGCAGGAAACCAAGGGCTTCACATGCATGACTCGTTTAAAGCTCACAGAAACCCTTTGAGCTAAATGTTTTAATTCCCATTTCAAGAGAGGTCCAGGGTCAGTAATATGGCTGGTGAATGTCTGAGCCAGGAGTGAAACCAGATCTGTCTGATCCAGGGCCTGGGCTGGCAGTCACCACCCGACACTATCCCACAGGAAGGCAGGGATAGGAAGGAGATTAAGAAGGCTTCCCCGTGGACTTCCCTGGTGGCGCAGTGGTTGAGAATCCACCTGCCGATGCAGAGGACATGGGTTCGTGCCCCGGTCCGGGAGGATCCCACATGCCGCGGAGCGGCTGGGCCCGTGAGCCATGCCCGCTGAGTCTGCGCGTCTGGAGCCTGTGCTCCGCAACGGGCGAGGCCACAACAGTGAGAGGCCCGCATACCGGAAAAAAAAAAAAAAGAAGAAGAAGAAGACTTCCCTTCCCTGTGTGACATGAGAGTTTGCCTTCAGCCAAGCTGATACCTGTAGATGGAGAAGTAGGTTCAGGAAAGAGACGGACTTCTTTTTCCAACAAATTAAATTGAAGGAGTGTAGGACATCCATATGCGGCTAGTAGCGAAGAAAGGGGATGCAGATCTGAAATTCAGAGGAGGTCATGACTGTGGATGAGAGTGTGGAGAGAGGGGAGTGAAAAGAGAAGTTATGACCTTACAAACTCCCATATTTTAGGGATAAACAAGAAAAGGGCTCTCAAAGAGAACTCTTAAGAACTTAAGGTATTAGAACTGACCATCAGAAGGCCTCCCGTCTGAAAGATTTTAAAATGAATAAATGAGAGGTTTTCCTGAATCATCCCTATTCAAAGAAAACATTTAGAAATATGGTAGTACTTTTTTTTTTTTTTTTTTTTTTTGTGCGGTATGCGGGCCTCTCACTGTTGTGGCCTCCCCCATTGCGGAGCACAGGCTCCGGACGCGCAGGCTCAGTGGCCATGGCTCACAGGCCCAGCCACTCTGCGGCACATGGGATCCTCCCGGACCGGGGCACAAACCCGTGTCCCCTGCATCGCCAGGCAGACTCTCAACCACTGCGCCACCAGGGAAGCCCTGTCACTGCTTTTTGACAATGTGACCATAATCTCCTACTTCCCCTCCTCATCCTTCACCAGATCCAGTTTCCCTGGAGCAATACATGTACATTTGTTACCACATCCTTATAAAGGGTCTCTGACCATAAAAAGGTAAAGAACCACTGTTCATTTAAAGTGAATTACTCCAAGCTTTCATTTTTCTAGATTGATAAACCCACCAGGCTCTCTCCCATCTCAGAGCCCTTGTGCGTGCTCTCTTCTCTCTGCCTGAAAAGTTCTACCCAGATGTCCACGTGGCTGGTTCCCTTATTTTCTACAGGTCTTACTCAAAACCTCCCTTCTTAATAAGGTTTCCCTGGCCACCCAAGCTAGAATTTCAGCATCCACGTCCCCATCACAGCCCTTCGGTTCCTTCTTCCCTGCATTATTTTTTCTCCATAACACTCACCACTATTCAAACCACTACATACTTCACTTATTTACCTTGTTCGTTGTCTCCTCCACAAGAAAGTACACTCTACAAGGCAGGGATTTTTGTCTGCTTTTGTCCACTCCTGTATTTCTAGGGTCTAGGAGCCCACCTGACACATGGTGGAAAAGTAAATGAATGATCAATGATGTTTACTGATTTTTTGTTTCTTTTGGTGTTTTTTTAATTGTCCTGGATTATCTAGATAATTTTTCTAGTTCTCACTTGAAGTGAATAAGTAATTTCAAATTCTTTTTGAGGTTGGTTCCTTGTATTAAGCTACAAAAACAAACAAACAGAATACTTGATGTCTATCATTTTAAGGAAGAACACTCTAGTATTTCTCTTTAGTTTTGAATGCCAAGCATGGCAGGGGTGGGGTGGATTAGAGGACTGTTCCATTTAAAATTACGAAAAATGAATTAGGAATTTTCATTTGCAAGGTCTTCCCATTCATTAAATTCATAAATAGCTATTATATGACCCAATGGAGGTAGGTGCTCTCAAATAACTGAGGTGAAATTAGCCTTTGCATCCATTTTGTATTTAGAAACGAAGTTGGTGAATGCTAGAAAAAGAAAGCTCTCTATTTCACTACTTTTTTATGAGCAAAGTTAATCATAGCCTCTTTAGGACAGACTCACCGTTGTGAGAAAGTTTGCTTTGCTTGTGGAAAATATGTGTACTGATAAAACGCAGGTGGTTTAGCAAACACAACAGTATCTGTGGGAAAGATTGCATTTTTTTCCCAAATTCATGGAATTAAGTGCCTTGGGGTAACTGAAACTGTGACTCAGAAAAATACTTTAATAACTATTCTTTGCTCATAGCAATACAAATCCTAAATCAGGCATAGCCTGTGGAGAGTTAAAAGGCAGTGTCGCTCTCAGAATAAGTAGAAAGAAATACCCACAAAAGCCAGGCGCACAGTGCAGTACAGGTGCCTCAGAGGGAGGAGTTCAGCTGGGCAACTGCTGCTGAGCATCCAAGAAGCCGAAGCCAATGTCAGTCTTTTCATTAAAGTGATGTCAAAACTAGTTAGATTTAGTTAACACTCAGCCAGTCTCTGGCCCTGAAAGCCAATGGGTGGCTCTCATTCTAGTCAAGTGGGTTGGCAACCAGCATCCACAGTCTCACTTCCAGAAAGGCTGCATCTCTGCCACCAATGATCTGCTCTGGGAACTCGTTCTTGACAAGTATGTCTCCTCGTTAAACAATTCTGCCCTGTGTCTAGTTCACCTGGAAGGAATAATGCTAACAGTCAATATTTGTTGAGTAGTTAATGAAAGTCAGGCATCCTGTAATGAGCGTTTCGTGTGTGACATCTCAGTTAATCCTCAGAAAGTTTTTGGAGGTAGGTATTGCCCCACCATTTTACAGATGGGAAAACTGAGATTGAGAGGGTTTGGGGATCTTGGCTAAAGTCACACAGTGAATCAGCCATGAAGAATCCAGCACTGACTTCAAAACTATAGCAATTAATCTCTATGCCCTCCTGACCCTCTAAAGAATGAAAACTAAGGAGATGGGAAAATGGTAAAGAAGTGACCTCCAAGGGGTGTGTTTCTACCACTGTCCTGAATATGGTCAGAAAAGCAACATACTAAACCAGAAACAAGACTCATCCAGTCTCAGTTCCAAATTGACAGTTCACAAAGTGCTTCAAGGGAGCCCTAGGTTGGGAACCATTGTTTTGAAACCTTTGGGTAAGGTAGGGGCAGGGAGTTGTCACTAAAACAAAACCAAACAGACAAAAAGACCTGATGGCCATTCCAAGCCCACAACATAGCAGAGTGCACTGTATGTGCATCTGACATAGGATCATTCAATGATCAATTCAAAAACAAAAAAAGACAAAAACTAACAAAACGTGCCCACATATAAGAAAGATATATAGAAACATAAAACATTTCCAACTTGTAGGCACTTGGTCTTCCATCCAACCAAAAAGCATCAACACAGCAATATGGTCCATCTCAGTGGGAGCATCTCCCTCAACGGAAGCAATTCCAGGGCTCAGAGCTCCGTATGTTTCATACATGGCCTCCAAACACAAGCCCACAACCTTATTCATACACAACAGCTAGGACAGCCCTCAGTGTGGGAGACTTGAAAGGTTTATCAAAGATTATTTCCACTCTTGGTGATTTTTCTCATTACAAAAAAATCTTAGACTCCATCTCTAATTGTGCATGATTCAACTCATATTTCCAACACATTTTAAAAGGTTATTATTATTGCAAGTGTGGATTTCTTTTTACCTTAAACTACACACAGTTACTTTAACAGGTACCGTAATTTAGCTTTCAGATTCTCTCCAAATCATCAAAACAAGGTACCTGCAAAATGTTTATTTCCCAGGTGTTTTCCGCTAGTTTCAATACTGTTTGCCACGGGTGCATAAATGGAATGAGGGTGGTTCCTGAAATCTGGAACCAGGGTGTTATATACTTACTTCCAGAACAGGGTGCAGCTTTCTTTGTGCTCCAAAATAAAAACTCACTTTCTATTTGGCTTCATTTTTGTAATAGTGGAAAAGATTTTTTCTTTTTTTTTTTTCTTTTTTTTTTTTTTTTTTGCGGTACGCGGGCCTCTCACTGTGGTGGTCTCTCCCTTTAAGGAGCACAAGCTCCGGACGCGCAGGCTCAGTGGCCATGGCTCACGGGCCCAGCCGCTCCGCGGCATGTGGGATCTTCCCGGACCGGGGAACGAACCCGTGTCCCCTGCATCGGCAGGCGGACCCCCAACCACTGCGCCACCAGGGAAGTCCAGATTTTTTCTTTTTAAGAAAAGAATATTATGAGCGGCACTTAGCAGGGACAGCTCTGCAAACTGGTGTGAGATTATTACATCTTCAACTAATTTCTGCAAATTTGTGTGGAATCAGGGTCCTCTTTGTGACTAAGAATATCTTATGTAGAACCTTCACTTTTTTAACAGCTCATTTCTTCCTCTCATCAACAGGATACAATGTGGTATATAATGAGACCTCATTATAGCAGATTTTAATATACCATAGGTCACATTGTGTCCACATAACATAACTTCTCGACACCAGATTCTAATAATATGCAGTTTTAGCTAAGTGCCTATTATTGGACTTTCGTATGATAATGTTAGTCCTAATCCCCTGATACTCAGCTCCACAGGTTTCATTAAGCCATCAGTTTGGGAAGCCAAAAGGAAAAAAAGGAAAAAAGAGCATACGTGTTTCTTCTTTATTTGTATAACAGATTTTAGCTCTCTCTGCTTATATCTATCAAAAATAATACTGGACTAGGTGTGGCAGTAGGTATAAAAATATATTTGACACAGTTTCAATAAGACATAATCTTAGCAAAGCCATAATGGTTGAGGGCCCAGGCTCTGGAGTCAAACTGTGTATACGTCCTGGGTGACCCTGCTTGCTGGGTGACCTTGGGCAATTTCTTTCAACTCACTGTACCTCTATATTCTCAGTTGTTCACTGATGGTAATAATAGTACCTACCTTATCACTGAGAATTAAATGAGGTTAACACTCAGCACAGTGCCTGGTGGATAGAAATTACTCAGTAAATGCTGGAAGAGAGAAAATAAGAAGAAAGTAATCTTAAAATTGAAGTGGGAAAACAAGACCTACCTATATGAAAGTGAGGCAAGGTGGCGATGTGTGCAAAATAGCGGGAAAGCCCTTGAGAGCAGGAGTGGAGAGCAGTGGATTCTGGTGTGGACTGGGCCGCTTTTAGGGAGGAAGTTTCCACATAGACTAGGGCCCTGCTTCTCAAAGTTGGTCCCTGGATCAGCAGCCCTGGCATCACTTGGAAGCTTGTTAGAGGTACAGACTCTCAGACCTACGCCAGACCTACTGAACCAGAATCAGAATCCACGTCTCAACAAGATACCCAGGTGATCCGTGGCACCTAAAGTGGAGAAGCGCTGCTCTTGGACACACCTTGCTTCTCAGAGCTTTCAGGCCTGCCATTCTCTCTTATCACGCACATTGGCACTTAGAAAAGAATAGCATTGGGGAAAAGGAAGCTATCCTCCCCAAAACTCCCACTGCAAAAAAAACTGTGAGTGTTACATTCTAACAGTTATATGTTGGGAATATGATAGAACTGACAAAAATAAGTGGAATCAGCTAAATAAAGCCAGAAACATAAGTTAGGATTCCATTAATATTTATGCCTCGACAGGGTATAAATCACAAATATTTATTTCATCCAGACTGAAAACGAAAACCAAGAAAACATATGATGACTCTTTGGGGGAGTGGTTGGGCAGAAGTCCCTGGTCCCCTCAGGCTTACAAAAGACGGATTCCTGCAGAAGGCAATGACATTTCAATTCCACGCATCTGCCTGTTCATTCTCCTCAAACACACACCAAACAACAACACCGTGTTTCCATGAGTTACACTATGCACGCAGCACACATTACAGACAGACACACACTCAGATTCATCCACACCTTGCCACTTTTTCATGTTTGCCTTCCTTCTGTCCTTAGGCACCTGCTCAAATCTTGCCTGCCAGAGACACAGAATCTTCCATCTGGAATAGACTTATGAGAAATAGGCTAAGAACAGAAGGAAGAACTGATGATGAAAATAATAATACCTATCATTTATTGGGTACCTAGTTGTGCAAGGTATTGTCCCACAGATTAGCCATACGTTTTTCATTCCCGCAGTAACTCTCTAAGACAGGCCATTAACTGTCTACTATTTCAGTTAAGGAAATAAGGACCCACAAGGTCAAATAAGCTACCAAAGGCTACGCAACTGAGAACCAGCATAACTGAGACTCGAACCCAGGTCTGTCTTCTCCCCAACTGGCAGAGTGAAGCCAGCATCGATGAATCCAATAACCATCCTCTCGAGAAATGACTTCTAATTTGTAATTCAAATGTAGTATTTTCCCTCGTTTTCACTTTGTATGATGAGCGGGGAAGTGGCGAAGGAATTTTCTTAAGTCAGGCTGAATTTAAGCTGTGGATGGTGAAGTGCAGGATAATTTCCTCGTTGGTATTTTAGAAGTTCTTCATTTTAACCATCTGTTGCAGGCTGACAGATGGGTTGATATATGACAGAATAATGGGTCTTCAATTCTAGGAAGGCAGAAGGAATGCTTGAAAAATAGCAGCTCTTTTCATGAACCTAACTGTGCTAACACCGCTTGCTCACTTGCAAAAAAAAAAAAAAAAATGTCGGTGGGAGGGAAGTGTGAAATATAATCATAATCATTCCCCTAAACAGAAAGTTTCTCACAATTGCCGAAGGTCAAATCCAGTAAAATATGCCTATTCTAAAATTATACTAAAGTTTTCAAAGCCTGAAAGAGTATACGGGGGGATAGATATAAAGAAAAATAATAAAAACAAACCCCCCAAACCCTTCTTCCATCCCTTTCTTCCAGTCATGTAATTTTTTATAGGCAGCCAGTGTTAGGAGTTTCTTATATCTTTGAAATAATTTACAAAACGTGAAATTTTTGAAATTCAAATGATTTCCACTTTGGGTGACTGCCAAATGTGAAGTCTCTACCCTTTCTTCTTGCATTCAGTGGGTATAGATGAGAAGTCACGCCAGACGTTTGGCTAGGCACAGGGACACAGGTGTCTAAGACGGTTTCATCCCCAAGGAACTTACATTCCAGTGAATGAGGTCAACATATGAACAGAATTTAAATAGCACATACTGTGTGCCTTCTGAGAATGTAGCAGTGACCAACGTATCCCAGGCAGAACTTCTTCTTCAAATGGCCTTTCGTGTCTTAACACAATTATCCCAGTTCTTTTCTATCATGTATTGTAACCGGATGATATATTCACACACACGCACACACACACGGACAGGCACACTCCTGGTCGTTGCCAAATAGGTTTGAAGCTCTATCCACAAAGAACCACTGACTCGAACTTTAGACTGTATTAAGAAAATACAAAGTTTTGGCCATATGAATTTAACCTCAGCAGAGTGAATCTGTTTTTGAAAGAACATCAGAATACAGAGTGGAGGCGGGGGAAAGCAAGTCATTACAGCTGAATTCATTGTCAAATATCACTGACCATGACATAATCAGGCCATGTCTCTTGAAGGTTACAGCATCTTTACCACCTTCATAAATGCAACAATGAAAATACTCCAGTCTCCATGATTAACATTTGTATTTAATTTTAATTCTCACACCAATCCTGTAAGGTAGGCACTCCTATGCCATGTTACAGATGTCAACCCTGAAGCCCAGAGAATTCTAAGTCTGTGTATTATTTCCAGCCATGCATATCAATTCTCCCATGTCCTATCTGGAGATATCAGTAAGTGTAGAATAGTAAGTTAATAATAGGATTATGTTTTCAAAGGAGTATTTGACAGCCTGGATTTATCTCCTTAGCAGTTCCTTCCCACTCTAATATTATGTAATTCCAGAGAAGCATTTTTTTTTCAGTTTCAGGGAAGGTGACAGCAAGAGAGCACAGAGCAGGGTTCAAAAAGGAGCTGACTTGTTTCGGAAGGTGGCCCCTGAAAGGTCTGCTTGCATTTTCTGAGTCACAATTTCTCAGTGTAGCTTACTTGAAATGATTTCCTATAAAACGTATCCATTCTTAAATATAGGTTGGCGGTGGGGCAACTTAAATTTTTAGACAGTTTAAGAAATTACTTTGGGTTGCCTGATATTTTAACTCTCCATGTCTCTACTGTTTGCCATTGTATGGAGGAAAAAAAGTAGCTGTGTGTCATCTGTTTTTTTAAACGTGTGTGTGTGCCATCACATATATATGACTCCCAAGTCATATCTGTCTGTCTACCTATCTGTCTGTTCACACATTGAAAGAACATTGTAGTCCAAGGTACGTGTGAGTGAAGTTCAAATCGGGCTGCTTTTGACCTCAAGCCTCCCACCATGTCTCCTATATACTACATTTCCTCCAGATGTTTCATCTATATGCCGCCTGACATCTGGTGTTTTCTAGATATGTTTACTATGCCCAGATGTTTCACGTTAAGTAGACAAAGCTGGTTAATTGTTTAAACCTTAGTATTTTCATCTAGTTGCTTCAATGGCAGGCCCAAAAATATTTTAGAAATGCTAAATAATACATAAAAATAAAAAAGGTTGATAAGATGCTCAATAAGCATCTCTAAATCTCCAGACTTATCCTTGACTAACTCTACAAGTATGATTTTTCCCAATTATTTTTAAGACATCTAAACTGGTTTCAGCAGTTGCCTCACCTCTGGTCTAAGACTTGGGCATCTTACTTGTTTCTGTACACTCTGGTAGATGTGTCAAAACCTGTATCCAACTATTTGGAAAGAGTGTCATTTTCTACATAAGCTAGCAACTCACCTGGAAACACTAGCATCCCTGGTTGTTTCCCTAGGCTTACAAACCTGTAGAGTTCAAGGGTCCAGAAAGGCAGGAATACTCTTCTGCCAACATTTAGGTATATAAGCAGATCCATCCTAGATCTTTTTACCCCTGGGTCTCACTCTGTTCATTGCTTGGCTTTCTTAGAGGGAGAGAATTACAGGTAAGCAAGTGCAGAAAGCTGATAGCCTCAGCAGACATGTGGGCCACCAAAATTCCCAATAAACAAGCTTCCCCGCCTCCCACTCAAACTTCCCTCTTGGTCCTGACCAATGTCAACATGCATCCTTCTTGGGCATGGATTAAGCAGGTAGTAAAGAGAAGCCCAAAGCTCCCTCTACACAACAATTCATAGGCCTTCCAGATAAGTCATTTTGTAGTGTGTTTATTATTCAGCATTCAACTGGGTATAATTGTATTCGCCCTCATGCAGTTATTGTGAAGATCAAATGATCTTCTGCCATAGTGTGTTAAAAACTAGACATTCTCTAGAAGTCAAATGTCACTTTTATTAGTGTTCCAAATGAAATAATGAAATAAATCTGTGAGTGGACCCAGAAAGTTATCCCATCCAGCCACTGCTTAGCGATACTCTCTTCGAAAAACCCAAAGCTCTTCTGTGAGCTGAGCTTCTATCTTGCTGTTTGATTTCTGTGTTTCCTGATTCACAGCTTCATTCTGGTATTCCTGAAAGCTGACTTAGCAAAGTGAAAGCAGCTACACTGAGGGTGAGGGTGAGCTCATGATACGGCACAGTTGTCAAGCCAGGCACTAGTTATAAGGAAAGTATTTGACCCGTCTGTGTTTCAGTTTCCTCCTAAGAAAAGCAGGGCTAACCTCAGTACCTCGCTGTAAGGCTAATGATGTCTGTAAGTGGTTAGCAGAGTGCCTGGCATATGGGAAGCACTCTAAATGTGACAGCAGCTGTTTCCTAAGACAGCCACTAGTTTGGGACAGCTTTTGATGGACGCTCTGCCTTGTCCACCATGTTCTGTGTCCAAGAGGTGACTTGCATGGATCACATGGGGTTCTAATTGGGTTTGGCCAATTGGAAGGAAACCCTGGGTTAAATCCATTTCACCTGCCTTCCTTAATCAAGGTTGTTTTAAGACTTGCCTGTCCTCCAGGCAGAAGGAACTTGGAGTCAACTGTGTCTAGTTCCAGATGAGCTGGTCAAGAGAGGATGGGGACCAACAGCCCTTCAACTGGTCATGCGCCAGTGTCCTCTAGGTGACCTTTTGATGTCAGAGGGTCGAAAACGCCACGTGCAGAGGCCTGTAGCCTCGTTACGCCTGGGCAGAATGAGGATTCCTGCACCTTCTTCCAGTCACCTTTCCCCACGCCCCGCACGCCTCTGCCCGCCCTGCTGCTTTGTTCCTCATCCCATACATACCCCACCACCCACCAGCCCCTCGCCTTCTGGGGGGTGCGTGTGAGATTTGTTCTTCCATTCCTGTGCTTGGCTCTGTCACGGAAAAAAATCTTTTCTATGCTGCAGTCCTAGGCCTGTCGGGGTTTTGGCTTGCTGAGCATTGGGCAAAATGAACCTGGTTTGGTAGATTAAAGAATGGGAGGAAAGTGGGGTCAGGGCTTTGCTCCCACATCTCTCCCTGAATGTAGCTTCAAACTTAGGCTTAGCAAAAGACCCAAAAAAAGTTGAGGCTAATTTATACTCTAGCTAGAATTTTGACATAGTTGCCAAATTGTCACACTTTGCTCAGGTATAGAAAACTTGGCTTGAGGCCGCTTTCTGAAACTTTGATGCTAAAACTCTCAATTCTAATGACATTTATTATTTGGTCTAATTATAAATCCGGGTGCTGCTGTAAGGACAAACAGGGCCACCTGCAGTTCTGTCTGGGCGAGCCATTGATATAATCAATCAGTGCCTTGATCACATTGCCGTGCTGTTTTTATTTGGTCTAATTATAAAATATGTTTTAAAATATACAGGTTTGTATAAAACAAAAGTCATCTTTCATCCTTCCATTACCACCTGATAAGCTCCTATACAGAAATGTATAGAACCCAGTTGGGACCATTTTGTATACTCATTTATTCTTTCATTTATTTTCTCAACAAATGCTGCTGGTACCTCTTCTGCCAATACCCAACAATAAGCAAAAGAGACAAAGGCCCTGCCCTCATGGAGCTGACAGCTTACTGGGGGAAAGAGGCAAACATACACATTTTCACTCCTCACCACCATCCAATGGGACAGATACTGTTATTATCCCAGTTGACAGAGGGTTAAATTGAGGCTTCAAGTATTAATAGTTTAGCAAAGTGCCTAAGGACACAGCTAGTAAGCAGCAAAGTCAGGGTTCAACTCCAGGCCTGTAGATTACAGACTGAGCTTTTAACTCCTATGAGATACCTTAGTACAGTATACCATCCCTCTGTATAAAATGGTACTAGGTGGGGAAAGGGTTGCATTAGCTCCCCAAAATAACATATTTACTCCAAGGACATAGATCCTGACTTCAGCCATAAAGTTTGTTTATGCAAAGTGATTCATTTCTATTGTGTCATATTTAACTTAAGCAGGACCTCAATCTTTTTAACTTTCTTAATGTACTTGTTTTAAATAAAAACATGAATGTTCCTTAAAGCAGACATGAAAAGCAGTATAGAATAGTCAAGCTCACTGGTCCTGGAAGCAGACGGCCAGGCTTAGAATCCTGGCCCCCCAACTTACTAACTCATGACTCTGAGAATCTTTTTTAACCTCTTCGTGCCTCAGTTTCCTCAACTGTAAAATGGGGACAGGATTCGCATCTATTTCATAGTGCTGTTGTTAGAATTAAATGAATTAATACATGTAAACTTGGAATAATACTTCACATAATAAGTGCTCAGGAAAAGTTATTACTATTGTGATTTTAATAAGTCTATTTTCTAGAAATATAAATACAGTATCACAAAACTTTCTTTTATTCGTTTCTCAACATGGTTCCAATGCTATGGGGCCTTGGAATTTTTCAAAAGGCAAACCAGGGAGAAAATATTTTCAAATGAAGCAACTGACAAAAGATTAATCTCCAAAATTTATAAGCAGCTCATGCAGCTCAATAGCAAAAAAACCAAACAACTCAATCCAAAAATGGGCAGAAGACCTAAATAGACATTTCTCCAAAGAAGATATACAGACTGCCAACAAACGCATGAAAGAATGCTCAACATCATTAATCGTTAGAGAAATGCAAATCAAAACTACAATGAGATATCATCTCACACCAGTCAGAATGGCCATCATCAAAAAATCTAGAAACTAAATGCTGGAGAGGGTGTGGAGAAAAGGGAACACTCTCGCACTGCTGGTGGGATTGTGAATTGGTACAGCCACTATGGAGAACAGTATGGAGGTTCCTTAAAAAACTACAAATAGAACTACCATATGACCCAGCAATCCCACTACTAGGCATATACCCTGAGAAAACCATAATTCAAAAAGAGACATGGGGCCTCCCTGGTGGCGCAGTGGTTGAGAGTCCGCCTGCCGATGCAGGGGATACGGGTTCGTGCCCCGGTCCGGGAGGATCCCATATGCCGCGGAGCGGCTGGGCCCGTGAGCCATGGCCGCTGAGCCTGCGTGTCCGGAGCCTGTGCTCCGCAACAGGAGGGGCCGCGACAGTGAGAGGCCCGCATACCGCAAAAAAAAAAAAAAAAAAAAAAGAGACATGTACCAAAATGTTCATTGCAGCTCTATTCACAACAGCCCGGAGATGGAAACAACCTAAGTGTCCATCATCGGATGAATGGATAAAGAAGATGTGGCACATATATACAATGGAATATTACTCAGCCACAAAAAGAAACGAAATTGAGCCATTTGTAATGAGGTGGATAGACCTAGAGTCTGTCATACAGAGTGAAGTAAGTCAGAAAGAGAAAGACAAATACCATATGCTAACACATATATATGGAATTTAAGAAAAAAAAATGTCATGAAGAACCTAGGGGTAAAACAGGAATAAAGACACAGACCTACTAGAGAATGGACTTGAGGATATGGGGAGGGGGAAGGGTAAGCTGTGACAAAGCGAGAGAGAGGCATGGACATATATACACTACGAAACCTAAGGTAGATAGATAGTGGGAAGCAGCCGCATAGCACAGGGAGATCAGCTCGGTGCTTTGTGACTGCCTGGAGGGGTGAGATAGGGAGGGTGGGAGGGAGGGAGACGCAAGAGGGAGGGGATATGGGAACAGATGTATATGTATAACTGATTCACTTTGTTATAAAGCAGAAACTAATAAAAAAAAAAGGCAAACCAAAGAGTTGTATAAACGAATCAATTTGTTTCTAGAACTCACTTTTCTCTTCCTGTTTTATCTTTCTGTCTCTGTAGGACTTCATCGTCACTGTAGTCTTTTCTTTCTTGTGGTTGGTGGGTTCATCAGCTTGGGCAAAAGGGCTGTCTGATGTCAAGGTTGCTACGGATCCCAAAGAAGTATTGTTACTGATGTCAGCTTGCAAACAGCCGTCCAACAAATGCATGGCTGTCCACAGCCCTGTGATGTCCAGCCTAAACACTTCTGTGGTATGTTTCCCTCTATGCTTTACCTTCCAGATCTTTGTTTGCCAGTCACAGGAATCAGAAAAACATCTCAGGAGTCTTCTGGGGAATTTTTGCCTCTGAAATGAGTCCAGTCTAAAAGGTGATAGTTCACTCCACAGGCAAGATGATCCTTTGGCCTTCCAGTTTTCTACCCATAGACTTTAATGCTGCCAATTAAAGAGTTCTTAATAAGAGCCCAGCAGGTACTGGCAGCTGTTGCTTGGATGACAGTCAAGTCAGAATTCTAAGCCAGAAGCAGATATAAAATCTAAACTTTAAGTCTGAAGTCTGCCGGAAGTTACAAGGAATATTTGATGGCATAGAGGTTTCCTGGGAAGAAAACACTGTTCCAGCCACACATAGTCAGAATACACCCAGTTGATTGTCTAGAGAAAAATGCGCAGACCCAGTAGGGTACAGATAGAAATGCAAAGTATAAAAAAATACCTATAATAGTATGGTAATTTTTTTAATCTTCTCCATGCTTCTGGTTTAGTTGCTTGATAACTTTGGAAAAGCCGAACTGTATTAGTTGAACAGTCAAATATTATCATCAAGTGTATGGCTCTTACAGGGAGACAGAACACCTGACAGATAGCAAGGCCACTAAATTGGATTCTTATTTTATGAGTCTAAGAACTTGTGTTACTCCAAAGAAAGAAACTGTATCTGAGAAACAGAAGCTATAGTAGCAGCAAAAAGCAGTAGTTATCAAATAATAGAGGGCTCAGTGTTTGATAAAGGAGTGTTTGATAAAGGATCGACATTCTTTAGCCACCCTTAAAAATTAATTATCTTTGCTTCAAGGTTAACTTATGTTTCTACAACTTCCTGGAATTTAATCTGAGAAGGCATTTAAGAAGGGGAAAAGGGTGGCTAATCAGCTGCTGGTGATTTGACTGTGAATCTTGCCTTAGTAATAAGATAGTAAACATTGAAATAAACTATATATTAGGGTGTCACAGTAATTTTTATTTACTTCTGGCCACAGCTATAGATGAATACTTTGAGGTGTACATTAAAATACATTCTACTACTTCTGTAGTTTGTTTACAGGCAGTGCTTAATAAAAGTTATTATAACCCTGATCTCAGAATCTAAGAACAAAGATAAAATCATTCAGTGTGTTTGTTAGTTCTTCTAGTAAATTATGACATCCTGCACAGTCCATTTAATTCTGCTTCTGATGTCTCTAATAAGTTTAGACTAGGAGATGCAAATTTTGAATGAGAAACAATGTGACGTATGTCTTAAAAATCAAAAGAAGTGTGGATGGAAAGCAAATCACGTTGTGTGTGGAAGGGCAGGTCTGGTGCTGTTTTCGTTCTGGATCTATGTTTGTGTGCTCCAGTTCCTAGTGGCAGAAAACTCCATTTAAACTGGCTAAAGCAAAACAGTCTTTGTATCCCTCAAATCCATTCTTTGTATCCCACTGCTGGTACCAATGTCTATATGGGGTATAATGGTTGGGTCACAAGTAGCAGAAACGGATGAACCATCCATAATTTCTACTTCTGTTCCTCCAGCTTCACGGAAGCAATGCTGGTACATGTCCTCAGATAATCTAGATGTCTTCTCTCCATTCTTTCTCATGTTATGTACTGTGTTTTTCAGTCTCTCTTTCTGTTGTCCCACATCTAGGCTAGAATCAAAATCCCTACTCTGATTTCAGTTGCAACAGAATGGCAAGAACAAATTCGAGGGCTCATGTGCCCCTAAAATGTGCCAGGCAAGAGATCTGTGATACCTCTGTGATGACGATAAAGACATCACCGCTCCTTAAATAGGCCCATGGCAATGCCTTGTTTATGTACTTACTTTTAAGTTGCATTTCCCTAATTTCTAGGCTCTTCTGGAGCATCCCTTTTAGAAACAAAGAGGCATAAGGGGAAAGGGAGGGACCAAGGAATAGAAAACAGTCCTGGGCAGAGCCATCCCTCATATCTGAAAAGATTCCAAGATCATTTTTTCTACTCATATATCAACCTATACTTTCAGAGGTGTAATTTAATCAAGCTCTCCCCTTTGATGGAAAATATCCTAGTTATTGTACACATGGTTAAAACGTCCTGTATGTCCATTAGAGTTGTGTCAGGGATTACGTAATTCATTTTGATCATGCAACTATTATACTATAAGTACCTTATTTGTGTTTTGTATCTCCCTCAGCAAGGAGCCTAGAGCATGGCACAAAATTATGTTAAATAAATCTCAGTTAAGGTTAAAGGAAGAAAAAAGGATGGGATGGGGAGAGAGAAGATGGGATGGGGAGAGAGAAGAAGGAAGGGAGGGAGGGAGGTCTGGATAACCCAGTCTTCAATGAGATTGGTTAGCCGCCTAGATGCTCAGTTTTGGCTCTTGACACCTCAAGAATATGGCCTCAAAGCCCTGCTTCAGTTTATGCCTCAGCAAAAGAGTCAACTGAATACAATTCATGGAAATATTTTAGAAAGTGATTCATAGCATAGCTTAGCAATCAGTAAGCATTTACTAACGTGTCCAGCACTGTCTAGCTGCTTCACACACATCCTCTTTAATCCTCACAACTATCTCCCAAGGAAGGAATAAGTGTCGTCATTTCATAGAATTTTTTAAAATGCTGATGTTCAGAGAGGCTAACTGCCTTGTCCAGAATCATAAAGCAAAAAATTGCAGAGCCCAGGCCACTCGAATTCCAAAGCCAGAGGGGATGGCTCCAAGACTGAGATTCAGGTAGTGTGTCCTGATCCACTTGCTGCTAAAATTTTGAAGCTTGGAGCCCATGTTTCAAGCCCCCAAAGTCCCTCATCTTGACTACCTAGCCTGCCACTCCCACCCCCAGGGCACTCTGAAGCATCCCACCATCCAACAAATAAGGGATAAATTATTTTAACACTGCAAGGGACTTCTAGAAGCCTACTCCAGAGCTATGGCCTCTGCCCAAGTCCATTTTGTTTGGTCAGCATCGTGCTGGAGTGGCTATTAAATATACTTTAATGTCATCACAGCTTTGTGTCACACTATCATTGTCTGTCTCCAAAAGGAGGGCTGTTAAAACTGACTGCCTTGCTTAATTCCCAGTCAACCAGTCCGCCTTGGAAGAGGCTGCAGAACAACTGTTCTGTTTGGGCCACTTACAGAAGCAAACAGTTCTGCTTCCGTCAAACACTTAGGCCCCAGGGAAGTGACACCCGGTCCTCTGGCTCACCGAGGACACCCTTCTAGAGAGTGAGAGGAGTTTCCATTGGAAAGTCTCACATTCAGTTCTTGAGAAAACATTTCATACCTCTCTGCAACCTGAACTTTATTCAGAGTGTGGTTTGGGCATTCACTTCTGACTGTGAGAGGCACAGAAAGTACAATTATTCAAAGAAGCCCAACCTCTGTGTACACTGCCATGCGTGTGCTTGTCTGCATTCCACCTGTACCATTGCTTACTCCATACTTTTTAGGTTGACTTGTTTTATTTATATCATTTCAATAAATGGAAAAGTAGTAACTCTAGCATTAAAGTGAAGGTAACCTTATAAATTAATGCACCATCATTAAAATGAAAATACTCAACCCTGTGTCCCCTGAAGATACCTTACACACCATGAGGATTACCTCATCTGGGGAGGTAGTGATGGATTAGGTAGGCGCTCTGTCTATGGAGTTAGATGGAACAGGGCTTGTCCCAGGTCTACTACTAACCACGCCATGTGACCTTGAATAATATCCTTATCTTTGCTGAACCTCAGTTTTCACATCTTTAATATGGGTGTAATAATAGCACCTTCTTTGCCTAAATGAATGGATATACATAAAGCCTTTTATGCAGTGCCTAACATGTATTGTAGCAAGCCTTCATGAAAAGTCAGATATTCTAAATGAAACAGTGACTCCAAATGTGAAATTGGAAGAGGCCTCCACATTGAGGTGAAAAGTGACCTTTTGTGTTGTGAAGGATTTTTCTGAAACTGAGATTTTTCTGGGGTTTCTGTCCAGTCTATCAACTCACTTGCTTTGATCCTCCTTCAGGTCTTTGGATTCTTGAACTTTATTCTCTGGGCTGGAAACATCTGGTTTGTTTTCAAGGAGACCGGCTGGCATTCCTCGAGCCAGAGATATCTTTCAGACCCAGTGGAGAGACACTCCAGTAGCTATAACCAAGGCGGGTACAACCACGACAGCTATGGATCAAGCAGTGGGTACAACCAGCAGGCGAGTTTGGGGCCATCCTCGGATGAGTTTGGCCAACAGCCCGGTGGCCCTGCTTCTTTTACCAATCAGATTTAACAGGGTAGTGTTGGCATTCTTCCAAAGACAGCCTCACCACCTTCCATGTCAGTGGCAGGAGAATTTTTTAAGAGTTTCAATCAGTTATTAATTCAGGGAGTGTTGAATGTAAATAAGAGATCTGTAGTCTTCATTAAAGCAGAAAGGCCTGGGTCGTGATGAATGGTATTTAGAGATGAGATGACATGAGGAGATACATGATTCATCAAGATGGCTAATTGGAGAGTACCTTGTTATATACACAGATACTTTTATGGTCGTTTTGTATGCGTGTTGAGATAGTAGAAGCATTTTGTAGCTTAAAGTCTCTGGTATGTAATATGCATAAAGTAAGTTAAACAGCATTGAGTTTTCTTATGGTTTTTGATGTGAAAGCCATTTTAATGATTTCTCTAATACTGTTTGGTGCATCACAACGTGCATGCATTATTATTTTTTAGTTGCAGACCCTGTAGAATTGTGAGTCTCTAAGTATTGCTTTCAGACAATTACTCTGTATTCTTTTTATTTGATGAATCAGTGTTCATATGATTTAGTGCATGAATAAGCATTTTCTCACAAAATGAACATTTGAACTGTATTTATGAAAATTTTCCAGTTTGTACCACGAATCTGTTAAATGGATGTTTAAAGAAATATATTCACTACTTTGTATACTTGCAAATTTGTCTCTCTGGCTTTATCCAATTCTGAATGCATAGTAACTAAGGTTTGGGGTTTTTGTTTTTCCCTGATTAGTAGATATTCAGTGTTGTAGATGGAAATTGCCCAATATTTATTCGATTTAGTTAGCTAAATATTTACATTCTTGTAACTTTCTATGGTGTTTTGTGGCTTTTATTCTATGGACCATGAACAATGGGCCCAATAACTATGAGTGTGGATGGAGTTTTGTTTCCTTAGAATAATGGAGATGTAGGTATCAGACACCATAGTTAAGGTATTGTGCTAACATGTTAATTTATGAAGGATAGTCTGTGGAACCTAAACTATCAGCTAAACTTGTAAATCCTGTATATTTGTAAAGTTAATATGTCCTAAATCCAATTATTAAAAATTCTCAAGTCTCGGCTCAACTTACAAAGTCTGATTTGAATGTTACCCATAAATTAAAAATGACTTCCTCTCTGCATTAAATATTAAATATCTCTCATTAAATATTCCCCAGAATGTATTCATTATCAAGAAAATGTTAATCTTCGCCTCTTTGTTTTAACTCAATTGAAATGCCAGGGCCCAACAGTGAGAGCAAGCTGAGCATCTGTATTTCCAGATAAAAGTCGTTATTGATGTATAAACTCATTGTGTGATCTGTGATGTTGGAAATATTTTAGCCCAAAGCGGCTGTGTGTCTTAGATGATATGTATAAACCATTTCTGGATCCTGTTGGATAAATCTGTGTTGTGATATCTCTTTGACCTTAATAAAGTTATTGCATACAGTGCTGGCTGGATAATGGAGAATTACAGCAATAGAACCTGGTGAGCTTGAACAATGAGAGAACAAAGGATAAGTGCACAGTCTTTCCAGTCTCTCACCCTGACCTTGCTTTATGAGACCAGGGCTGTTCATTCATTGATTCCGTCATTCCAGGACCTCCTGTATCCCCACTGCTCTGCCAGGCACTGGGGATATAACAGTGAAAGCAGAAACACGCCCCACCTCAGGAAGCTTACATTCTATTGAGGAGACAGACAGTAAAATAATCATACCCCAGTTACACTGTGTGCAACAAAGACACAGGATTCCATGAGAATGCTTATCAGGGGGACTCAAGCTGCTTAGGGGAAAGTCAAGGAGCTTGAATCTGCCTCAAGACAGTGCAGAATTTTACAAGGACATGGTGGAAGGGAGAGTATCCCAGGCAGAGAGTAGGCTTGCAAAGCTCTCAGATGGCAGGAGACAGGATGGATATGTAGCGCATAATGTGTGAGGGGGGCTTTGAGAGAGGTGTCGCTGCTTATTGGGGGAGGTGGGGAGTCCCGCTTGGGCACCAAGATCAAGAATTCTGTCTTTATCCTAAAGAAGCTAAGGGAAAGCACTGAAGGATTTAAGCAGTGGAGGGACGTGATGAGATCAGCATTTTGACAAGATCTCGGTGGGTGTGGGATATAGTGGAGGACATCCTGGGGATAGGAAATAGCTTTGACCTAACACCCATTAGGCAGTGGGCTGGGAGTGGGAGAAGGAGAACAGGCATGAGTTCTCCCCACATCCACCTCTGATTTCCCAGGATAGCGGCTGGATTGGACTGCTTTCTTCAGCACTGTCCAGGGCACAGAGTGTGGCCTCTGATTCTCATGCTGTCATGAATTCTCCAAAGTGGAGAAATCCTCAGAATCAGCAGTTGTTTTTTTGTTTGTTTGTTTGTTTGTTTTGCGGTACGCAGGCCTCTCACTGTTGTGGCCTCTCCCGTTGCAGAGCACAGGCTCCAGACGCGCAGGCTCAGCGGCCATGGCTCACGGGCCCAGCCGCTCCGTGGCATGTGGGATCTTCCCGGACCGGGGCACGAACCCGTGTCCCCTGCATCGGCAGGTGGACTCTCAACCACTGCGCCACCAGGGAAGCCCCTCAGTTCATTTCTTGAGTGGAGCTGACTCTCCTCACAAAACAGCCTCTCCACCAATTAAACAATCTATTGATTCGTGTTTATTGAGTACCCGTATGCTAAGTACTATGTGCTTAATACCCAAAATATAGCAGTAAACAAAGTTGACACATTCTCCATCGACACAGGATTTAAAATCTAGTGCAGTGCTGTCCAATAGCAATTTCTACAATGATAAAGACATTCAACTTCTGTCCAATATGGTAACCTCTAGCCACATGTGGCTATTAATCACTTAAAATGGGACGAAGGAACTGAATTTTTACTTTCAATTAACTTTATTGCGTTTAGATAGCCCTAAGCCCTTGACACAGTGCCTGGTACACAATTGGCACCTAACCTGTGTTGATTAGTGAATGTCAAATGATGAATGCTTCTGTAAATGGATGGATCGATGGATGGATGGACATATATATATAAAGCAAGAATCTCTTCTAACTCATGCGACTATAAAGAAATGATTCCAAAGTGTGTTCCTTCCAAAAGTAACACTTGTTCTAAATTAGATATTTGAAAAGAGGTAATCTCAGAGTGTACGAATAAATAGGAATTCTTGCTGATCAGTGGTGTCGGTGATAGTCAGGCGGAGGTGACTGAGGTATCAGCTCATTTTTATTTTAGGTGTTATTTTTAGGTATACTCTGTGCTCTGTGATTCCTACAAAGGGCTTAGCAACTTAAAATTGCTAGTGGGATTTGCTCAAGCAGACATGCTGTGTAACAGTTTATCACCATGACAGGCACTAAGGGGTTCAAGGCAACTTGCTGATGCCCCACTTCCCAGAGTCAGAGCTCAGGAGGAAATATACTGTGTTAGGGAAATTAGAACCCTCCAAATAGATTCTTCAGTGTATTAATATCTCTGCTGGGCTCAACATTGGCTATTTCTGTTTACAACTTGCTTATCTTTACTTGTATCCGTCCAATTTCAAACATACCACTAGGAAGACATATTGCCAGCTGTTTCAAGTTTTAAAAGGACAGTTTGATCAGTACCATCTATTTAAACCCCATATACACACTATGGTGAGAATGTGGTCCAAAATAGAGTAAAAACAAAAGTGCTAAAGGAAAATCGATTTTGCGAGTATTCTGGGAATGCAAGTCTCTCCAGGTTAAATCACATTCCCTTCAGCACAGAAGCACCAGTGGAGATTTATATCATACTGTATTTTACTTCTTCAGTGCAGATTAGTCTCAAACTCTAACACCAGCCTAGAAAAAAGCTTCTATTGGGTTTGAAAATTCATGTGCTGGAGACATAAACTGAGAAAAAAAAGGCCTGAATGAAGGCTGAGCCCTGCAACTCCCTGGGGCAGGCCAGAAGTAGATAAGTAAGCTATTATATATAGAATGGATAAGCAACAAGGTCCTACTGTATAACACAGGTAACTATACTCAGTATCCCATGATAAACCATAATGGAAAAGCATATGAAAAAAAAAGAATGTATATATTTGTGTAACAATCGCTTTGCTGTACAGCACAAATCAACACAACGATGTAAATCAACCATACTTCAATATATATAAAAAAAAAAACAAGGTGAAAAAAAAAAAAGAGTAAAGGAAACGGGAGGGGACGGCCAAGATCCCCATCAGGACAATAGCAAAGGCTCAAAACACGCCCGATTATTGAGCTGAGCAGTGCTATGACTTCTCCTGCTCTCGGAAACACAGAAAGTGGCTTATTAGAAATCAGGCAGCAGGCACACAGCCTCTGAAAGGTCCACAAGGGAGAGAGAGGGGAAAACATCACTCTATCATGTCTCCCCTGGATCCTTGGTTTTATAGTTCAAGATTTATGTCTTCATTTATTCTGTGCCTGGTCCCCTAAAGGACGTAAGACAATCGCGATTCTGTATGAGAACCATGCACGGGATTTTTTGAGAAAAAAAAAATTCAGACTTTCTAACTAATTCAGATGAAGGTGGTTATAAGGGGAAAGAAAAAAACTGGGGAAATGAGGTACAGGAATAGCAAGGAAATTTTTACTCTATGCCTTTTATATGTTTGGTTTAAAGCCTGAAAATGTGATATTTATTCAAAAAATAAATTAAAAGTTTGAATGTATATCATTAAACACACTCAGATGACTTTGAAAGCAAGCCTTTTCCCCACCTAAGCTACCATCTCAGGAAAATACAAGCAAGCATTTCATCGTCAGGATGAACAATTCCTTCAGTCTTTGGAACGTCAAACCTCTTTAAGCATATTTTCTGGAGCTGAGCATTTTCGTCTGATTTCTTCACCCCGTGGGCATTAAAATCCTAAATTAAGAACCCAAGGATTAACCAAAGAAATTAGAGACCCTCTTCGTGAGTGGGGGATTCCCGACAATCACAAAGCTTAAAATCTTTTTTTTTTTTTTTTTTTTTTTTTTTTTTTTTGCTGTACGCGGGCCTCTCACTGTTGTGGCCTCTCCCGTTGCGGAGCACAGGCTCCGGACACACAGGCTCCGCGGCCATGGCTCGCGGGCCCAGCTGCTGCGCGGCATGTGGGATCTTCCGGGATAGGGGCACGAACCCGTGTCCCCTGCATCGGCAGGCGGACTCTCAACCACTGCGCCACCAGGGAAGCCCTAAAATCTTTTTATCTCTGTTAATTGATGGGATAATAAGCATCGATTCTACATACATGTGTGTTGGCTGCATCACAGAAATTACCTGGCATGTTTTATTCACGCAGGAGCCGCAGGCTGCCCCAGTGACCAGCAGAAGCAGTTTCTCCCTCTCAAGCAAGCGTCAGAAAGGTCTGCAAAATGACAGTCACCAGTGGAAAATGAAAGGCTCTCACTTTTTCTCCCATTACATTGTAAGATAATTAAAGCCCAGACCAATAAAACATCGAGCATTCTTATTCAGAAATCCAATTTTCACTACATCAGGACAGGTAGTTAAATGCTTCAAGCCATCTGCTGGCAACTTCACCATCCCAGCCCATAGCAAAGCCACGTTTTTGTTTTTGTTTTGTTTTGTTCAGGTGGTTTTGCCAACAATGACCAACCAAAGAGAGGAGAAGAGTCTGACAAGGGAGCCCCTTGCATTGTTGACGAGCTTGGGGCCCCAGTGCCTGCTGGCTTGTGGATAACAAATCCAAAAATAACTGTTTGATTAAAAACAGACGGACAAAAAAGGTATCGCGTAAAATATGTAACGTGTGAGGGTCATAATGTAGATACCAAAGTTATTAGAGAGGCTAAATAAATAAATAAGGACCCAGCTACACAGTATGTGGAGGCAACTGGGACACTCACCGGGATGCATGGAGTTCCATAAAGGCGGGTACTGTTATTGGCAAAGAAGCATCGTGAGTGAGGGTATATAAGCTGTAGGTATCAGGTCCGAAAACAGGCTCTTAGGCAAGTTACTTAAGCTCTCTGAGCTTGTTCATAATTACACTGCAAGTATTTAAATAAGCTAATGTTTCTAAAGTTACACAGGGACTTCCATTTCTGGGAAGATGGAGTAGACATATTTTCCCTAATCCTCCTACTAAGTACAACTAAAAACCCTGGACATTATACATAAAACAAACACAAGTGTAAAAGGTGGAGGAGAGAAGACAGACTGTAAGGGACTCCAGGATTCGAACCACAAGGCACTGGATTCCCTGGGGTTTCTTTTTGCCACATATATCCCAGGCTGGGTGCCACCCACCTGAAACACCAAAGGGCACAGACAATAAAAGCCCCAACAAAAGCTCACTCTCTCTGTAGCCAAAGGGGCAGGAAAAGAACAGCCCAGCAGGACAGAATACTTTTAGGAAATAACTATTCTACTGCAGCCAGGCACTGTTACAACTATGCCCTACCAGCAACCACACCAACAAAGATGAAGTGATGAACCTAGACTCCCCGCCTCAGGCTGTAAGGAGGGGTCTCAGCCACCACATCAGGTGGTATCAGAGAAGACTGAGAAAGCGGTTAGGACACTGATCCTCCAAAGGCGCTAATGAGTCCTCCCACCTGGCATGGCGTCAGTTGAGACCATGTGGGAACCCTGGACTTCTACCCCACCTGGTGGTACTGAGGTACCCTCCCCATGCCGACTAATTAACAAATTCTAGTAGCCAGCAGATCTAATCTCCCTACTAAAATGTGTGCTGTAGGGGGACACTGTTCTTTGTTTTGTTTTTTCACTGTTGTATCCTCATTACTTTTTTTTTTTTTTGTGGTACGCGGGCCTCTCACTGTTGTGGCCTCTCCCGTTGCGGAGCACAGGCTCCGGGCGCACAGGCTCAGCGGCCATGGCTCACGGGCCCAGCCGCTCCGCGGCATATGGGATCCTCCTGGACCGGGGCACGAACCCGTGCCCCCTGCATCGGCAGGCGGACTCTCAACCACTGCGCCACCAGGGAAGCCCCCTCATTACTTTTAATAGTATCAGACTTATAGTGAGGACTCAATAAATATTTTGGGGGGGAATGAATTGCAAGTTCATTTCTCTGTGTGTATTGCAAGGTCCTCAGCTATAAAGCTGAGTTAATGACACTTCTATTCCATGTTATTATGAAGATTATATGAGATAATATTCAAAAACAAAACTTTCCTAGGGTATATAAAGAACTCCTACAATACAAAAAAAAAAAAAAAAGAGAGAGAACAACCCAATTTAAAGTTGAGCAAAGAACTGGAATAGACATTTGTCCAAAGAAGATATGCAAATGCCCAATAAATACACAAAAAGATGTCTAACATCACTAATCCTTAGGGAAATGCAAACCAAAACCACAATAAGATAATGCCTCATTAGAATGGCTACTATCAAAAGAAAAAGCGAGGAGAGGGAAGAAAAATAAAGTATAGGCAAGGACGTGGAGAAACAAAAACATGTGCACTACTGGTAAGAATATAAAATGGTGCAGCTGCTATGGAAAACAGTATGGTGGCTCCTCCAAAAACTAAAAATGGAATTACCATATGCTCCAGCAATTTCACTCCTGGTTATAAACCCCAAAAGAGTTGAAAGCAAGGATTCAAACATATATTTGTACACCACAGTTATAGCAGCATTATTCATAACAGCCGAAAGGTGGAAGCCCCCTAAGTATCCACTGATGGATGGATGGGTAAACAAAAGGTGGTATGTACGTACAATGGGGAGAAGGGGAAGTGGGCAATTATTGCTGAATGGGTACCGAGTTTCATGTTGCAAGATGAAAAGAGTTCTGGAGATGGATGGCGGTGATGGCTGCACAACAATGTGGACATACTTAATGCCACTAAACTGCACACTTTAAATGATTAACATGGTAAATTTTATGTTACATCTATTTTACCATAATTTTATACATTAAAAACATAACCTTGCACCATATCAACAACACAGTAAAGACTCATTAAATGATACAGTACAGAGATGGAGTATAAAATTTATAGCAGAACCACCTTGTGTTTCTTGCCTATAATTATGTCTCACAAAAGAGGATCTAGCTATAGAAGTAGGTCTCACAGTCCTTTTTCACCAGCTTGGCAAAATCAATGAAGAAAAAGGAGAGTGTCAGGGAAGGGCCAGTGCCAGTAGCTGCAATGACACTTCCATCTGAAAGTTAGATTGCCATTGCCTGGCTACATAAGACACTGTCTCAGCAGGAAAGAACGTTTCTCGTCTCCTTTTACTGCAGAAAAAGAACAGAGCTGCCTATTGAATAACAGAATTGGATTAGGCCTTGAAAAAAAAAAAAAATCAATGCCCGTTATCCCAGTGCCTGGAGCCCAGCTCTGTAGTTTATTCAACAGAGTTTGTGACAACAAAATTGAAGAAGAACTCAGTAAACTAAATTCTTCCTATCAAGTTCCCGTTGAAAAGGAAAGGAGCATCTTTACTAATAGAACAGAAGACATATTTAGTTGGAGGAGTAAGTTCCTAAGACCGATAGGTATTCTTGCTTCGTGGGGGAAATGACAGTGCTGGAAGATGAGAGCGGAGCACCAGCGGGTCAATGGCAGTTTTCCCTGAGCTGGGGGGTGGTCCTCAATGGTGGGCAAAGGCACAGTACCATCAGTGCCTTCCTCGATAGCGGCAGCAAACAGAGGTAATCCAAGCTTCCTGAATGTCATCCTTGACCAAGTAACTCATTGACCAAGCATTTTAATAAACTTTATTAAAGTAAAATGTTGTTTAGGTATGTATACGCCCACGTGACCCCCTCCCAGATCAAGATATTAAACATTTTCATTATCCCCGAAAGTCTCCTCATGCTATTTCACAATCACTCTTCCTTTCAGAAGGTAACCACTATTTTATTTATTTTTTAATAAACAATGATCTTATTTTTTGAATGTTTTACTTTTTTATACCATTTTTAAAGGTTACTTTCCACTTACAGTTATTACTGTAATATTGGCTAAATAAATAAGTATTGGCTAAATTCCCCGCGTTGTACAGTAGTACCTCCTTGAGCCTGTCTTACACCCAATAGTTTGTACCTCCCACTCCCCCGCCCCTATATTTTAACTTCTGTCTCCATAGATTAGGTTTTTCTCATTCTTGAACTTCACCCAAATGGAATCATACAGCATGTGTGTTCTTTTTGCGTCTGGCTTCTTTATTCGGCCTGTGGCTTTGTGCGTATTTGTTGTTTGTTCTCTATTGAGTAATGAGTAATATTCCAAAGAAGATAACCCAATAGCCAGGAAGCATGGAAAAAGTCACTTAATATCATTGGTCATCAAGGAAATGCAAACGAAAAGCACACTGTGTTTCTAGAAGAAATAAAGCTTAAGAAGACTGGCTCCTCCAAGTGTTGGTGAGGATGTGGAAAAACTGGAACTCTCATACATTATGGTGCAAGTGTAAAATGAAACAATTTCTTTGGAAAAGTACTGGGCAGTTTCCAAGAAAATTAAACATCATCTACCCTCTGACCCAGCAATTCCACTCATAGATATATACCCAGAGAAATGAGTTCATATGTATACAAAAATACTGTGGAAAAATGTTCATGGCAGCTTTATTCATAATGGTCCAAAACTGGAAAAAACACAGATAGCCATCAGCTGGACAAACTGTGGTATATGCCAATGAATCGTTTTTGAGGGCCTACTGTGTGCAAAACACACTCTTGTCTTTGTCAGCTCTTCTTTCAGTGGGCATGACACCCTCTCCTCGGGGATTCCATTTCATTCTCAGGTTCCCCTAAAAGCAGGGAGGGAGTGTGGGACGCTATGGATCTCCCAGTACCAGATACCTGCCCACCTTTCCCCAGTGGATATCACATTCCAGATTCTGGACCACACAGTGTAGTCAACAGCTGTCCAATTTCATAAACATTTCCTGAGCATGATGCTAGACCCTGAGAGGCAGATACAAAGATATTAAGAAATAACCCTTGCTGAGGGGAGATTGGCTGAGAGCTTGATTCTTGGAGTCAGAAAAACCCATGCTTGGATACCAGCTCTTGTTAACTGTGTGCTCTTGGGCAAGCCCTGATCTTCTCATCTGTGTAAGGCATCGAACAACACAAATGATAATAATAATGCCACAAAAAGAGCATTCTGAGAGCTGCATGGGAAGTGCATAGCACAATGTCTGGCACTTAGGAGGTTTTAAATCAATGTTATTTATTACTATTATTGTTATAATGTTCACAGTCTAGTGAGGAGGAGAGACATCAACTAATTACAAACACAAAGCAGATGATCAGAGAAATTTGAATAGAGGTCAAATGAGCTTTGGGGATACGGAGAGAAAGAAGAGACTAATATGGGCTAGAAAATTCTGGTAAGATTTCTTATAGGATTTAAAGAGAGTTGGGTGTCAGCTTAGGAAACAAGAACTGCAGCTCTAACGATAATGATGAAATAGTGCAGTGAGAGGCAACACGATGTACTGAAAAGAGCATCAAGATCGAAACCCTCCAGCCTTAAGTTGGAATCTAGGCTCATCCATTTATTAGCCAGAGGATTTTGGACAATTCATCTAACCCCTCTAAGCTTCAATTTCCTCACTCGTAAGTGATGACAATTCCTATTTCTAATGGCTGTTGAGGATTATTTATTTATTTATTTATTTATTTATTTATCAATCACATGCCTAAGTACCAGTTACTGCACAAATTTTAACAATCACATTAACTGAGTGAGAAATTAAGGACCCACACACACTGCTCCTCTTGGGGTGAGGCTCGGGGTTCTTTTCAAAAAGGCAACATCATGACCACCCTGCCGGCATTTGCCTACTGTCATGATTCTTACAGTGGTTATAAGACACTTAGAGAGTCTAGCAGCCCTTTCAGCCAGGAAAATGCACACATACATGAAAATTTTTGCATAATCCAAGAAGTTGCGAGACTCCCCAAAACGTAATCCATGGAGTTGCTGAGCTTCCAGAGCCCCCAGTGAAGAAGTGAGCCCCTGAAAAAGGCGTAAGCCAAACCATCAAAGGAAAATGTCTTAGAACCTCACTCCTATGACCCACTATTTAACTGGGGCTCAATACGGAGCAGGGCAGTGGACCGAAGTATGAGAGCAAACCTGGTATAAAAAAAAAAACGTTCTCCTGTGATTACATTTTTTCTCACACAAATAGTTTACCAAACCTCAGCACCATTAATAATAGGCTAATCTTGCGCTGACTAAGCCTGCTGAGCCCCTTGGCTGCAGCCTTCGGGCAGGTGGTCCCGTGCTGTTGTCAATAAGTCCACATAGAGTTGTCAGCCCCCTACTTGCTATCCACACCTTTCCTCTCCCCAATCTGATAGCTACCTCAGCACACTCAAATGCCACCCTCGTATGCCAAAGGGTCAAACATTTTTTTAATGTTTTTTCCAGATGCTTTGACACTGTGTGTAAATAGCCTAAATGTTCCATGATATTGCGAAATTCAGGTATAGGAGAAAATGATATATTATCACCTGAACTGTCTGTAGATACCGCTACGCCTTTTTTGTTTTTTGGCTGCGTTGGGTCTTCGTTGCTGCGCACGGGCTTTCTCTAGTTGCAGCGAGCGGGGGCTACTCTTCGTTATGGTGCATGGGCTTCTCATTGCAGTGGTTTCTCTTGTTGCGGAGCACGGGCTCTAGGCGTGCAGGCTTCAGTAGTTGTGGCATGCAGGTTCAGTAGTTGTGGCTCACGGGCTCAGTAGTTGTGGCTCACGGGCTCAGTAGTTGTGGCGCATGGGCTTAGTTGCTCTGCGGCATGTGGGATCTTCCCAGACCAGAGCTCGAACCCGTGTCCCCTGCCTTGGCAGGCAGATTCTTAACCACTGCGCCACCAGGGAAGCCCTGCTACGCCTTTTTGATCCTAAGTTTGATTCAGTCTTGAGGAGAAGGTTATGAATAAACCTGATTCCCAGTATTTTGCTTCCATCAGCACCATCGTCATCACCATCATCACCATCATCATCATTCTTCTTGCCCATTTGTTTACCCCACCCTCCTATTCCAGTCTCTGCCCCAGGAGGTTGATTCCTCAGACCCCACCTCCCAGGCCTCCTTCCTGCTGGTTCCCTGATTGGTTTGGTCAACGGGAGGCACAGGCTGGAGATCAGAGCCCGGGGTGTCTCTTCCCCACCCCCTCCCTGATTTGCCTGATTTGTAGCCGCGGCTGTCTCCCTTCATCCACGGCTTCTGTCAAGTGGCCCCTACTCCAAGAATCCTGCTCTCTCTGGGCTCCATCATCCGATTTCCTCTTCTTGCTCCTTCAGGACAAGAGTGGTAAGTCTCCCATCACTTCTAGTCTCTGGGTGCCTTGACATACATGTTTATTTTCCTAACCGTGACCGCTGAGTGATCCCTTCATGGGTGTCTCTGATGCCATCCGAGTTAGAGTCTGTGTCCTGCCAGGATCCTGATGATACGTCATCTCTACTCTCATCTACTCTGTGTCTATTATTGATTGCTCCCTGTGTATCAGACACTGTGCTTTCCATGAGAAACATATTTCCATGAGGAAAGTATTATTTTATACATGAGAAAGTAGACTTAGCCATTTTAAAGATCTTATCCCAGGTAACACAGCTAGTAAATGGCAGAGTCAGAATTCAAACTACTCCAGAGCCTCTTTTTAACCACTGCCAACAGTTCTGCAATACAGTCCATGTCAGAATCATCTGGCGTGTTTCTTACACATCCAGATTCTCAGAAACCTACTCAGAGCTCTCCGCTGAGGAAACCAGCTGTTGGTTTTAACGTGGGCAGTGAAGCTGGCTTAGGGTCATCACCTGCTCTGAGGGAGCTAATTGCATAGGTTAACTGACAACCAATGGGACGGGCTGGCATTAAAACTCTGACCAGTATGGACAATAGTAATTAGTGAGATCAATCAAACTCTCTCTCCCTCCCATAGTTAAATGAAAAATGCTAAGGAAATTAGTCAGGAGGTAGAGAGAGGACAGAAAAGAAAACCATAAAGAGAAGCAAGCAATGAGCAAATGGAGTGGCCATATGCTGGAGCACTGACCAGTGATGCAGTAATGACAGCAGTGTCCCTGGAGCCAGGCGGAAGCCGGAACAATGACTATTCCTGGCTTTTCTTGAGATCTATCTCCTCTCACACATCAACTCACCAGTGATCTAAGTAATCGCTGGTCATGTCTTCCCTGACCCAGACTCATTTGACTGAGCTGACATCCCCCAGCTTTTACAGAACAAGCTCTAAGCAAACACAAGTGAAATAGCCTTCCTACTGGTCTTCCTGAATTTACTCTGTTCGTTTCTCTAAACCATTATTCACACTGAAGCCAGCGTGACGTCTCCAGACTGTAAATCTAAGTTTATCAGCCTCCTTGCCTAAAACTCACAAATGGTTTCCTATTCTCTTGAAGTAAAGTGAAAATTCCCTACCGTGGCCTCCCAGGTCCTGCGCCGTCCAGTCACCGTGCCTCCTCTTCATCCTCACCTGGAGCCTCCCTCCCCCTCAGCCTCTCTGGTCCAGCTACCCTGGCCTTCTTTCAGTCCCTCCCAATCACCACACTCCCTCCTGCCACTGGGTTTACCACAGGCTCTTCCATCTGCCTACAGTGTGGATCCCTTGCCCTTTCATCTACTTCCTTCCTTCCTCCTCGGCATCAAACATCACCTCCCCAGGGATGCCTCCCTCACCTCCCTGACGGACACCAACCTCATAGCATCTCCCTTGCACGGTATTGTCACAGGGGTGACTTCTTTTGTGATTAAGTGATTAATATCAGTCTTGACCAGTAAGCTCCCTGGGATCAAAGTCCATGTCTGAGTTTTCTCACTGTTGTGTCCCCAGTACCTTGTACGGTGTCTGGCCCACAGCAGACACTCAAATATTTGTTGACTATGGCATGACTGGTTTAATGTCTGCCTGCAAATAACTCTAGGGAAAGGCTCTTCTACAAGGGCCACTGTATAGTTGCCATGGAACGAATGACAATAGTAACAGAGGGCAAGTAACGGTCGCTTAGGAAGGGCCGACACACAACAGGAGACCAGAGTATGTGTGGCTGTATGCACAGTACCCAAGACCAAGCACTCCACTTGGAAGGGGAGCCCAATCCTTCTGCAGCCGCAACATCTACTTTAGCACCTACGACAATGCCCAGAAGGTCAGTGGCGCTTGGCTCTCCTTCATCGAGTTTCATTTAAGCTTGCAGGTCTATTTCCAGAGTTCAGGGCTACAACTTGGTAACCAAAATGGGGCCAGTTTGGTGCCTGTTACCCACCTCAATCCCGCTTTCAATTGAGTTGGAAAATTAAAGAGAACAAATTTGCAGCTTTATTGCAAACTGAAAAAGTGATACAATTAACACAAATGTCTTTGATTGCCTCTTGAAAAACATTTGTAAATCAAAATTGGTAATGCTTTTAAGGATATGACATATTCTTTCAAAGTATCCATGAGAGAGGGAAATGGTTTCGGATCATGCAAATGTGTGAATTTATGCCTAATAAATGAAAAATATTCTTCCTTACGTAATTCCCTTTCGGGGACCTGCTTTAGTTCAAAAAAGTTTTTGAACACTTGACAGGTGCCAGGTATTCTGCTGGGCCAGGGGTAGGAGATATGGAGAATCTGCAGAACTCTTGCTGTCAAGGGCCTCACACTCTGATGGAGGAGATCATGGCAAAAGAAAATAACACGAGCCATGTTGCAAGTGTACGTCGTGTAAAGTGTACGTAGGATAAAGTGCACATCCTTTATCCTATGAAGGAGATAATAAGGGTGCAAAGTTTTTTGAAAATTAGGGGTAGCTCATGGAGAAGACTGTAGAAGGTCCAAGATATCATAGAGTCCAGCTTCCTAACTTTACAAGTAAGAAAAATGAGGTCCCCAAAGATCACGATCTCTTGACTAGTTAGTGCCAAACCAGATCTCGAACCCAAAAGTTCCCTTTAAAGAGCGGTCAAAGATATGACCAAGTTCTACTGTTCGTACTGGCTTTCTCCAAACCACTCCAGCCACAGGGGGTTGAAGTACCAAGCAAATGTTTGCTTTTTTTTTTTTTTTTTTTTTGCGGTACGCGGGCCTCTCACTGTTGTGGCCTCTCCCGTTGCGGAGCACAGGCTCCGGACGCGCAGGCCCAGCGGCCATGGCTCACGGGCCCAGCCACTCTGCGGCATGTGGGATCCTCCCGGACAGGGGCACGAACCTGCGTCCCCTGCATCGGCAGGCGGACTCTCAACCACTGCGCCACCAGGGAAGCCTTTGTTTGCTTTTTATAAGGGAGCAGCAAGGTCCATCTCCCTGCCTCCCATCTGGTCCCTTTCCACTCTCCTTCCCGTATATCAGGTGGAATAACTTCCCCAAATGCAAATCTGATCGTGCCACCCCTTTCCTTCCCACCACCCTTAGGCTGACAGCCTGGGTCCACCCTAAGGCTCACTCCAAGTGCTCTGGTCCTGACCCTTGACTGCAGCCTCCTCTTCCACCACTGTCTCCTTCCCTCTCCATGTTCCAGCCACACTGTTCTTCCTCTGGTTCTTCAATCTTGCCATGCTTTCTCCCGCTTCCGGGGCTCAGCACACACTGTTCCCTCTGCTTGGAACACTCTTCCTCCTTCTTCACCTAATGATTCATTTGGTTGAGATAAAATACCATTACCCTGACCTGTAGACTGGGTTAGTCTTTCCCTGCTCTCTGTATGCGCTCTGCCATTGCTCTGTATTGAATCACGGGTTGAACATCTGCCTTCTGCACTAGACTCTAAGCCCCAAGAGTGTGGGAACATCTCAGTCATTCACTGATGCATCCCCACACCCTAGCACAGTATGTAGATTCTTAGGTAGGCTAAGCTGCTGGAACAAATAACACTTCAAATCCTCAGCCTTTTACAGAACAAGAAGTTATTTTTTTCTTTTTCATGTGACAGTTCAGAGTCAGGGTTCCAGGTGGGTGGCAGTTCTACTCCATGCCACCATGTAGGGACAACAGGCTGATGTGGCTTGTGGCTTCAAGATGCGGCTTCCAAAGTACTCCTGATAATTTCTGTGTTAATTGGCTGGAAACAGGAAAGGGCACGGAAGAGGCTGCATAGAAGGCGACCACTTCTCTTCTGCTTCTTTTCCATTGGAGGGCATTTGGTCATATGGTTACAAAAGGCTACACAAAAGGCTAGGATATGTGGGCCAGCCATGGCCAAGTATTATACTTCTTTACCATGTGACAAGGGGAGAAAGGATTTTGAAAGACAGATGGCAGCTCCACCAGGACGTTCAGGGCAGATTTACTGAAAATAAATTAATTTTTAAATCATTATATTGCTCTACTTTAGATGCTGATATCAATACCCAAACTCCCAGAATCATTATGTTTCTATCATTTTGTTGGCAGCATTTCAATATCCAAACAACTGGCTTCAATAAAAGGTAAGGCCTGGTGTGACAGAGATGTATGTGTTTCTTCTCTACCATGAGAGCATGCCAAGAGTTAAAAATAATAGGACACCAAAGAATGCCAACGATGTAAGAGAACTTGTAGATGAATCATCAAGCATTTATGATGTTCTTTTTATTCTTATTTTTTTGTATAAATTTATTTATTTTTGGTTGCATTGGGTCTTTGTTGCTGCGCACGGGCTTTCTGTAGTTGTGGTGAGCGGGGGCTACTCTTCCTTGCGGTGTGCGGGCTTCTCATTGCAGTGGCTTCTCTTTGTTGTGGAGCACGGGCTCTAGGCATGCGGGCTTCAATAGTTGTGGCTTGCGAGCTGTAGAGCGCAGGCTCACTACTTGTGGCACACAGGCTTTGTTGCTCCACGGCACGTGGGATCTTCCCAGACCAGGGCTCGAACCTGTGTCCCTAGCATTGGCAGGTGGATTCTTAACCACTACGCCATCAGGGAAGTCCCTGATGTTCTTTTTAAACATTTGGAAATTGAGGTCCAGTGATAGGAATTAGCTCACCCAAATTTAAAGGCCCAGCTATAATAGGAGCATGGATCCCTGACTCCTAATTCAGTGTTCATCCCACCATGGCCAGTTGGCCCTCCATGGGCAGTATCCTCAATGTGTCCAAGTCAGCATCTGACTCATAAACCTTCAGTGGTATTCAGGATGCAATCAGTCCCCAACTGCCTCTGTTGATTGAGCAAAACATAGTGTGGCAAACTCCCAAGGTGTAAACATTTGCCATCAGCATTCCATTTTATAGGTAAAGTATTTTTAGAGCCAACAATACTGTCATGGAAATAACAATATAAGAAAACATATACTCATATACTGGGATCATTATCTTATTCCAAAACATGTGGCTTCTTTATAGAGTAACAAGCACAGCTGGATTCTACTATATTGCAGTTATTTTTCCTCCTAGATGTCTGGTCTATGTCTCCAGAGGAGGTGCTTTATATTTCTATTTAAATAAATCTTCATCTTGGTGAGAATATTATTGTTACACTATCACAACACAAGAGACCTATGATTTCTGTTTCACAATTTCAGGCACTTTTGATAATGTCAATGACAAAATATCATGTCCATGACATGATAAATATCCATGACATTTCTCATATAACAGCCCCCTCTGAGAGGCTGAGGGGGGAGTGTAACTCTCTATCATCCACACTGCCCACCAATACACAGACACACACAGACACACACACACATCATTCCCGGCACCAGACTCCTTACGGTAGACAATTGGGCCACATTTATTCCCATGCCTTAAGAAAACACAGGATAGATATGGCTCATCTTGCCAGAATGTATTTTATTCAATGGTAATTTTAAGTGTTATTCACTGAAATCAAGCAGGGCTAGATCATGGAATAGAAGTCAGTACCAACCCACATTTTCACTTCTGGCTATTTGGACTTAATGCCCTTGATCTCTTGGGGGAGGTGGATAGAAATGGGTGTTGAGTACGTATTTGCCTGTAGCATCCAAAGTAGTTTTATAGTGGAAAAGTTTGAAAAGGGCTAGAGTACTGGGGAAACTATCAATCTAGCAAGAAAACAGAAGAGATCTAATTTTTAGTTCTGCCATGTACGACTGATGCATACTGGGAAAAACCATGTTTCTCCTGTAGGTCTTCATTTCTTTGTTTGAAAAAATAACTAATATTAAGAAAAGTTCTAAAATGAGGTGATTCTGACACTTTGCTGTACTGAGGTTTGTGTTTCTACTACACTAAAGTGTTAGGAACTCACTAGATGAAATGTTTCACATTTTAGGTTCCACTTTCCAGGGCAGGTGAGGAGAAAGAGGCAGGGATTGTTCTCAAGTTCAAGTCAGCTCAGTTCAGCACATGTCTATGCTAAGGCCTACAACACGCCAGGGCCTGGGAATAAATACAATGATAAATAAGATGCAGTGACTGCCCTCAGGGAACATACAGTCTAGAGCTTCACTGTCCAATATGGTAGCCACTAGCCACCTGTTGATATGGAACACTTAAAAATGTGGTTAGTTTGAATCGAATTATGCTGTAAGTGTAAAATATATGACAGATTTAAGAGACTTAGTAGGAAAAAGTGTAACATATCTGAGTAATTTGTTCATGTTGATCACATGCTGAAATGATATTTTGATAAATTGGGTTAAATAATATATTTCTAAAATAATTTTATCTGCATCATTTTACTTTTTTAATGTGGCTACTTAGAAAAAAATTCATTATAATTCGGGCTCACATTACATTTCTTTTGGACAGCACTGATCTAGAAGGTAATTGAGACAGAAAAACAGTGTTTCAGTCTGAAGGTTATGACAAGCTTATGTTTAGGGAAGTAGAGAAGCACAAAGGAGGGGCAGGTAGCCCTATCCCAGGGTTTGGGAAAGAATCCTGCAGGATACACTGCCTGAAGAGCAAGATCTAGAGGTAGCATGCATCACGGTGAGGAACCAGACTGACTGTGTGACCTTGAGCAAGCTACTTAACCTCTCTGTGCTTCAGTTTCCTCATCTATAAAGTGGAGATGATACTGGAACCCACCTCGGAGGACTGATGTAAGAATTAAATGAGTCAGGGCTTCCCTGGTGGCGCAGTGGTTGAGAGTCTGCCTGCCGATGCAGGGGACACGGGTTCGTGCCCCGGTCTGGGAAGATCCCACATGCCGCGGAGCGGCTGGGCCCGTGAGCCATGGCCGCTGGGCCTGCGCATCCGGAGCCTGTGCTCCACAATGGGAGAGGCCACAACAGTGAGAGGCCCGTGTACCACAGAAAAAAAAAAAAAAAAGAATTAAATGAGTTAAATCATATACATCCCATAAAGAAGTGGCTGGCATACAGAGCATGGGCTACATAATCGTCCATCACAATGCAAGCTCCAGGAACCAAGGAGCTGTTCTCTTAATACTGCTCACTGCTCTCTCCCCAGAACTACGACAAGGCCCAGCAATAAGTACTTGCTGGGAGCACAGAGTGTGTAAGGAACTGCAGACAGTTTAGTGTTATTAAAGCATAAAAAGTGAGGTAGGAGCTAGCAGGAAATGTGGACATGAAGTGCCTGGATTAACACCCCCCACCCCCATTCCAAAGGCAAGAGAGGCAATAAAAGACACCCAAAAAGAAACATCAATCCTTTGCATTTTTAATGGCACATCGCCCTTTACGATATGCTTTCACATATCGCCCACAACTCTGTGAGGCAGACAGGGCAGGAGTTAGGAGGCAACACGCTGAGTTTATTAAGGGAAGAACCCAGCCATAAAAAGAGGAAACCAAAAAACGCCTCACAAAGTCTCATCAGTATTGGTAGGATAAGCGGAGCTCGTTTTTATCTTTTATTTTAAATTTTTTTCTAGTTCGGTTTTTACCACGAGCATATGTTATTTTATAGTCAGGGAAAATGCATGCTGTGTTAAAATGAATGGAGGAGAAGGAAGGGAAGTGGGCTAGTCCAGATGGAGTCCCCATTTAGAGAGCAGTCAGACCTGAACTTCATCAGAGGACTGGGAAACGTCTGGTTCCGCAGCCTCCATGGAGATGCTCTTAGAAGGAGTTATTCCAAAGTGGCAGATCTTTCTATGGCCTTTGAAGGCAGACAGACTTTCGAATCTTTCCTCTGCCACCCGGCAGCAATGTGACCTTAAGATTCTTAATCTCTCCATGTGTCAGTTTCCAATATGTAAAATAGAGACACAAATAGTACCTACCTTTCTGGGTTTATGAAGCATTAAATAAGCTTATGCTTGAAAGGCATCTGACACATAGTAAGCAAGAAAGGTGTCTATCATTACTTGCAAGCTCACTCACAGCTTGGAAGCTCACCCGTTCCTTTCCAGAAGGGCACAGCCAGGAGAGGAAGAGGTTACTGTCCCCCATGAGAAGTCGCAGACCCAGCAGAACAACCCATACTAAAGCCCTGTCTGGTTATTCTGGGTTATGAATAAATAAATCAACTGGTAAAAGTTACAAAAGGGATATTTACCTCCGAAGGAATTAAGGTGTTTCTTCTAAGCACTTTGCTTCTTAAAAACAAGACTATTTATAAACAGAGTTTATTCTTTAGCCACTTAAATGCCAAGTTACGGCCATGCAGCTCCTCACCACCTCAACCCCACCTCCCAGGAAAGGGAGACATGAGCTAAAAGAAATATGCCATCTCCTTGTTTTTGATGAGCAGGAAAATCTTGGGTAATTGAGGAAAAAAATCCCAATTTTACTTTTTATTTATTTATTTATTTATTATTATTATTATTATTATTATTTTCTGCGGTACGTGGGCCTCTCACTGTTGTGGCCTCTCCCGTTGCGGAGCACAGGCTCCGGACGCGCAGGCTCAGCGGCCATGGCTCACGGGCCCAGCCGCTCCGCAGCATGTGGGATCTTCCCGGACCAGGGCACGAACCCGTGTCCCCTGCATCGGCAGGTGGACTCTCAACCACTGCGCCACCAGGGAAGCCCTATTTTTAAAATTTATTTATTTTATTTATTTATTTTTGGCTGCGTTGGGTCTTTATTGCTGCGCGCGGGCTTTCTCTATTTGCGGTGAGCGGGGGCTACTCTTCGTTGTGGTGCGCGGGCTTCTCATTGTGGTGGCTTCTCCTGTTGAGGAGCATGGGCTCTAGGCACGTGGGCTCAGTAGTTGTGGCGCGTGGGCTTCAGTAGTTGTGGCACGCGGGCTCTAGAGCACAGGCTCAGTAGTTGTGGCGCACGGGCTCAGTTGCTCCGTAGCATGTGGGATCTTCCCAGACCAGGGCTCGAACCCGTGTCCCCTGCACTGGCAGGCAGACTTCCAACCACTGCGCCATCAGGAAAGCCAAAAAATCCCAGTTTTAAATGTGGGTTTCAGGATGTGGCAGAAGTGAAGGGAAGAGGTGGATAAGGATAGGAGGGAAAAGAGCTAAAAATTGAATGCAAAGAAGCAGGGAACTTTCTGAGTGTGGGATAGTAGTCTAGATGGAGGACCAGCCACTGGACTAGCAGACAGAAGCCACAGGTCAGGATGAGACTGAGCATCAGAAACCAAAGAGGAAATCAAGGAATAAGAAGCTAAGGGTACAGATTCTGCAGATACTGATTCGACAGATATTTGTGAAGCACCTCCTAGATCCTAGGCACTGTTCTAAGTGCTCAAGTTTCCACAGAAGAGAAGACAGGCAAAACATTCCTATCTTCTTTTATTTATTTATTTATTTATTTATTTATTTATTTATTTATTTATTTATTTATTTATGGCTGTGTTGGGTCTTCGTTTCTGTGCGAGGGCTTTCTCTAGTTGCGGCAATCGGGGGCCACTCTTCATCGCGGTGCACGGGCCTCTCACTGTCGTGGCCTCTCTTGTTGCGGAGCACAAGCTCCAGACACGCAGACTCAGTAGTTGCGGCACACGGGCCTAGTTGCTCTGCGGCATGTGGGATCTTCCCAGACCAGGGCTCAAACCCGTGTCCCCCGCGTTGGCAGGCAGACTCTCAACCGCTGCGCCACCAGGGAAGCCCATTCCTATCTTCTTAAGGCTTATGTTTTCAACATGGATTCAGACTGAAGCTCTGCCACTTATTTATGTGTCCTCAGCAAGATCCTATCCCTTCTTCATCTATACAATGGTATAATCGTGGAGAGACGTACTGTGTTCATGGGTTGGAAGAGTCAACATAGTAGATATCAGTTCTCCCCAAGTTGCTCTCTAAGTTTAATGAAATATAACAAAATTCAAGTTGTTTTTAAAACAAAAACAGACAAACTTATTCTAAACTTTATGTGGGAAGGGGACTAAAATAGTCAAAAACTGTAAACATCTCAAATGTCCTTTGGTGGTGAATGTGGTACATTCATATCATGGAATACTACTCAATGAAAAGGAAAATACCATCAATACATGCAACAACTTGGATAAAATGCAAAGGAGGGGCTTCCCTGGTGGCGAAATGGTTAAGAATCCACCTGCCAATGCAGGGGACATGGGTTCAAGCCCTGGTCCAGGAAGATCCCACATGCCACAGAGCAACTAAGCCCATGTGCCACAACTACTGAGCCAGCGTGCCCAAACTACTGAAGCCCACGTGCCTAGAGCCCGTGCTCCACAGCAACAGAAGCCACGACAATGAGAAGCCCGCACACTGCAACGAAGAGTAGCTCTGGTCGCTGCAACTAGAGAAAACCTGCTCACAGCAACAGAGACCCAACACAGTCAAAAATCAGACAAATAAATAAATAAATTTATTTTTTTTAATGCAACAGAATCACAACATTGTAAAGCAACTATACCCCAATAAAAAAATAAAAACAGAAGAAAAAGAAAACTCAAGGGAATGATGCTGAGTTTAAAAAGCCATTCTCAGAGAACTTCTGTATGATTCCATTCACAGAACATTTGTTGTTTCATAACATATGAAGATGGAGAACAGATTATTGATTGCCAGGGGTTAGGGATGGGGGAGGGGGCAGGTAGAAAGATTGGCTGTAACTATAAAGGGTTACTATGAGAGAATCTTGTGTTGGTGGTAGAGTTCTGTATATTGATTGTGGTGATAGTTACACAAAGGTACACATTTGGTAACATTGCCAAGAACTACACACACACACACACACACACACACACACACACATAGGATGAGTGCATATGTAACTGGTAAAATCTGAACAAACTGTGGATGGTATCAATGTCAGTTTCTTGCTTTGGATGTTGTACTGTAATTATGCAAGATGTTTCTTGGGGGAACAGGTGCGGGAGATTGTTTTTGCATATTTATTGGCAATTTCCTGTAAGTTTATAATCATATCAAAATAAAAAGTTTAAAAACGCAATAAAAATTTAAATGGTATAATAATCCCTATGGTGGTTATGAGAAGTAAATATACAATTTATTAAAGTATCTGGCACACAATAGATGCACAGTAAATGGCAGCTCCAACTTCCTATCCCAGCCAGATTGCTGCTTACACACATGTCCTTGACTTGCTCTAGCTTGGAGCAAATAAGTGGGTACTCTTGAGTGAGGGGCAAAAAAGAGTTATCCATTTGTGGGACCAGGAAGTCTGAATGCCTCAAGCTTCGGCCTAATTGTGGGTGAAATGACACAGGGGGATGGAGAGGACACACATTTCCTCATGCAAGAGAGAGAGAGGCCAACACATTGATTAGAATGCTTTGGCAGATGTTTATATACACAATTTACCATTTAGTCGGAGTCCTGTTCAGAGATACAGTAAAAACTGAGAAGGTCCACAGTTGTTTTCCCTTCATCCATTCCTCTTAACTCTTGTCATTCCATCTAACTTTTTTAAAATTTTTTATTTTATATTGGGGTATAGTTGATTAACCATGTTGTGTATTGAACTTTAATTAAAAAAAAAAACTAAATGCTTAAAATCTTTCAATGCGCTCTCTGTACATGTGATGGAAAATCCTGATTCCTTTCCACAACCTAGGAGCCCTGTATGGTCTAGCCCCTGCCAACCTTTCTAATGAAACACCCTTTCAGCTTCTAGACTCCAGCCACAACTGTCTCCTTTCAGCTCCTCCAATGTGCCAGGCTCCTGATCTGAGCCTTCACATATGCTGTTCCCTGAGCCTGGAACACTCAACACAACCCTAATCCCAGGCTGACCCACCCCACCCTTTACATGGCAGGTCCTTCCCACCGTATTGGTCTTAGCTTAAATATTAATCTACTTATATAATAGATGCCTCCAAGACAACCTATCTCAGTACTTTTCCTCCGAGACCCACTCTGTAATTTTCTATTTCTTCTGTTTCTGTACCTTCTTTGCCTCATACAAGTTGCAAAATGCATAATATATGTGTATATGGAAAAATAAATAATTGTCAAATATGTATAAAACAAATATATGTATACACACATATCCTCTTGATTATTATTTATTACCCCACTAGATTGTAATATAGATGAGGGCAGAGGCCACATCTGGTTGTGTCACTTCTGTGTGCTGAACAGCTCAGAAAGTACCAGAAACACAGTAAGTGCTCGATACAAAAGTCACAAATATCTGACTGATCATCTTTCTTTGAATTCATGATTGTTGCACTTTACCTGGGCAGAAAGCTGTTGGATTTTGTTTTCTCTTCTTCCTATTCATTCATTCAACAGCATTTACTACATCGCAGGCATTTGTGCTGGTCACTGGGAATATAGTGATAAAAAAAGCTATGATCTCTGGCCTCATGGAGCTTGTATTCTAGTTAGAGAGAAAGATGATTAAACATGCAATAACTGTAAAGCAGGAAAAGTTCTATAATGGGGGATATATTGGGGACTGAGAGAACAGAGAGGATAAGAATTTTCTTCACTGTCCTTTGTGCACTTCTCAGAGTTCACTGTGTCCTACCCACTGGAAGGGACTGAGCTAGTACCATCCTTTCAAGGAATTTAAATCAGAGAAACCAGCTAGATCACTGTGATTGAGGCCATGATTCAAAGAGATCCCTTGTCTATCATAATATCATTCTCCTTTATCACACGGGCATGTGGTGATGCTCTATCTGACACAGCATATAAACTCCACAAGAGCAGGACTTTGTCTTATTCAATGAGGTATCCTTAATGCCAGGGACTGAGCCAAGCACGTGGTAGATGCTCTATAAATACTTGTTGAATAACTGAATGAAATTACACATCGGGAGATCAAGGCTTAGAGAGGTAAGATGTTTTCCCAAGGTCACAGGGGAAGAGGGTGATAAATCTCATCCTAATTCTACTAATTCTAATTGCTACTGTGGAACTTTTGTTCTCCATGGTTTAAAGATCAAGGATCAGACACCCCCACATCCCACTCCCAGATAGGTGGCAAAGAGCCCAAGGCCAGGATCACATTGACACAAACCTTCCAGCCCTGTTCCCTAAGTTCCCCTGGAAGGTAGAGCCTCATGTCTGGGGAAGGGTCATTTCTAACCTAGGCTACACAGTTGTACATTTCTTCTTTCACAGCTCTACACGAGGGTTCAGATCTGGAAAAAGCCATCACCACTGCCACTATGATTTTCAGAAACTTTTCTGACCCTGATGGTAAACTTGGGAAAGCTACTGCCAAAAATCTACTGCAAACCCAATTTAGGAATTTCACAGAGGTAAGAGAACTAATAGGTACCAAGAAACAGGGGGCCACGCCATAACGGCTGGCCCAAAGAGTCAACAACTCCAGCTCAAAGGCACCATTATGTTGCTTCATTCCACAAATGTTTATTGGACACCTACCCTACGCCAGGAAATGAGCTGTGCACTGGGGTTAATGCAGTGAACAAGCTAACAATCCAGCAGAGTAGGGCGATGTGCTGAAAAAGTTATTAGAAATAGTCAGAGGACCGTGAAAGAGTAGAACATGCAGTGAGAGAATAAAACAGAGCGACCATCTTGGGCTTGGTGGTCAAAAAAGAGCTCCTGGGAAATGAAGGTATAGCTAAGATCTGAAGAACGAGATCAAGAGTGAGCAGGGACCGGGGGCGGGGTGCGTGCGGGATGAGAATGATGGCATTCCCAGCAGAGGCTTTGGCATAAAGCATGTCAAAGACCTATGAGGGCCAGTAAGTAGTGGTGAGAAGAGGCAGGGAAGTAGGAAGCAGTGGAAGAGGAGGCCGGGGAGGTGAAGAGAAGCCACTTCCTACAGAGGCATAGCGTGAGGGCAGGAGGAAGCCAGGGAAGTTTCTAAATCCGGGTCGAAGAAATTACACCAGCTGCAGTAGGAGATGAGACTATGGTTGGGATGGGGTGTGAAACGAAGAAAAGGGGAACTGTGGGGAAGGAATCCAAAGAAAAGATGTTGGTTTGGACTAAGGTGGCAAATATGGGAGGCATCTGGAAGGTGCAATGAGCGGGATCTGATCACCATGAAGGCTGAAGAGTAAGGGGGACACATAATGATACCTCAGTTCTGACTGTGGGAACAAGTGGGTGGTGGTCCCATTTCCAGAGAAGAGGAAGGCTGGAGAATAAGCAGATTTGAGGTGGTGTGGGAGGTGAGGGCAGGTGATGAGTTCTGTTAGCACGTGTCAAGTTTAAGATGTCCTTGAAACTGTCAAGTGGAGAAACTCGGACAGCAACAGGATATGTGAGCAGGAAGGTCAGAATAGAGATCTATAACAGTGAAAGTGAGCAATATGAAAATGGTTACTGAACAGAAGGGAGTGACCTAAACCATCTAGAGGCATCTTTCTCAAACCTCAGCCACGTGAATACCATCTTCAATATTTTTCCCATATCTGCCTATAGCCTGTATTATAATGTACTTAGAACTTGTTAAGAAAACGCTCTACTTAAATGGAATTATTTTATAAGGAGCCTTGATCACCATTTTAAATGTAAATTCAGTGGGTAAAAGTGGAAGGTAGTAAAAAAATATAGATGACTGTTCATTTTTATTTAATATTTATTTTTGCATTGCCTAAACTTGTGTTACATTCTACCAGCAGTACATGTTCAAACTTTGGAAAATAGTAGCCTAGGGAAAATGCATAAGAAAAAAGGAGGGCCTCACACAGAACCTAAACCACCAACATTTAATGGTAGATTGAGCAAGAAAAAACTTAAAAGTAAACAATTTCTCAGGTTCTATGTGTATTCGGAGACGTTTAAAAAAGAAGTATTATAGTTCCTTTAAGATATAAATATATATGGTTTTAGCATACCACAGTTATATAAGGTGCCACCCACTGGGGGAAGCTGGGTCAAGGGTACAACTTCCCGTGAATCTATGATTGTTTCAAAAGAGTGTGTGTGAAATTGGCTTTTTTTTAAAATTCCACAAGTAAGTGATTTTTTTTATAGCCTGTTGCATAGAAACAGTGAATAGATTGGTGGTTGCCAGGAGCTAGGGGGAGGGGAAAGTGGCATGGTATAGGTCAGAGGGTGCAAATTTCCAATTTTAAGAAGAATAAGTTCTGGGGCTCTAATGCGTAGCGTGGTGACTATAGTTAGTAATATGGTACTGCATGCTTGAAGGTCATTGAGGTAGATCTTGAGCATTCTCCCCACACACACGCACACACACACACAAGTTAACTCTGTGAGGTGATGGATGTGTTACTTATCTTGATCTTGGTAATCATTCCACAACGCATGTATATTAAACCATCACACTGTACACTTTAAATATATACAATGATATTTGTCAATTATTCCGTAATAAAGTTAAAAAGGAGTGTGTGCAGCAAGATCCTTTTTGACCCACCTCCTAGAGAAATGGAAATAAAAACAAAAATAAATCAATGGGACCTAATGAAACCTAAAAGCTTTTGCACAGCAAAGGAAACCATAAACAAGACGAAAAGACAACCCTCAGAATGGGAGAAAATATTTGCATATGAAGCAACTGACAAAGGATTAATCTCCAAAATTGATAAGCAGCTCATGCAGCTCAATATCAAAAAAACAAACAACCCAATCCAAAAACGGGCAGAAGACCTAACTAGACATTTCTCCAAAGAAGATATACAGATTGCCAACAAACACATGAAAGGATGCTCAACATCACTAATCATCAGAGAAATGCAAGTCAAAACTACAATGAGGTATCACCTCACACCAGTTAGAAAGGGCATCATCAGAAAATCTACAAACAGTAAATGCTGGAGAGGGTGTGGAGAAAAGGGAACCCTCTTGCACTGTTGGTGGGAATGTAAATTGATACAGCCACTATGGAGAAGAGTATGGTGGTTCCTTAAAAAACTAAAAATAGAATTACCATATGACCCAGCAATCCCACTACTGGGCATATATCCTGAGAAAACCATAATTCAAAAAGAGTCCTGTACCACAATGTTCATTGCAGCACTATTTACAATAGCCAGGACATGGAAGCAACCTAAGTGTCCATTGACAGAGAATGGATAAAGAAGATGTGGCACATATATACAATGGAATATTACTCAGCCATAAAAAGAAATGAAATTGAGTTATTTGTAGCGAGGTGGATGGACCTAGAGACTGTCATACAGAGTGAAGTAAGTCAGAAGGAGAAAAATAAATACCGTATGCTAACACATATATATGGAATCTAAAAAAAAAATGGTTCTGAAGAACATAGGGGCAGGACAAGAATAAAGACGCAGACATAGAGCATGGGCTTGAGGACATGGAGGGGGGAAGGTTAAGCTGCAACGAAGTGAGAGAGTGGCATGGACTTATATGCTCTACGAAATGTAAAATAGACAGCTAGTGGGAAGCAGTCACATAGCACAGGGAGATCAGCTCGGTGCTTTGTGACCACCTAGAGGGGTGGGATAGGGAGGGTGGAGGGAGACACAAGAGGGAGGAGATATGGGGATACATGTATACATATAACTGATTCACATTGTTATAAAGCAGAAACTAACACACCATTGTAAAGCAATTATACTCCAGCCATCTCTGACCTTTGAGCAAACAGAGTGCTTTACCTAGTAAAGGGCTTCTCTCTCTGTCTTATCTCCAGCTCTTCCTGGAGGGAGACAGACACAGGTCCTTTCACCCTCACTGGTAGGTGTGACCTCTCGAGGAACAGCCTAGAGAAACATGAAAGGTCTAAGCCTGTAAGAGGAATGTATCATCACTCCTAAAGTGCCTTAGTCATTGCTGTGATGGGTTTTTTTGCAGCCAGCACATGGATGAGTGTTTGGGGTTAAACTAAATGCAGTGAATCAAATGACCTTAACATTTTTGATGCACTTGGGAAGATATTTCACGAGCTGTGGCTGGAACTGAAAATCCCCTCCATTTAGGTGTTTTCACATGTTTTCCTTCACTCTGTTGCTGAGGACTATGAACTTGGGTTTGATTCATGATCAGACTTAGGGCTGAACAATCTTCCAAAGCACATATTTTCTTTTAGCATATTTTATTCCATATTTCTGGATAATCTTATGCTCAGTGGAGCACATAGTGGATACCTCCAATAACAAAGGGGTTGTACTCTGAAACCATAACAGTGTCTGTATCTGTAGAGGAGTAGGGTAGCAGTTGAGTGTGGGCTCCAGAATCAGGTAGCCAATGCGCTGAATCCTGGTTCCACACTCATAGCTGCCTAGCTTGGGGCAAATCACTTCGTTCTCACTGAGTCTCTGGCATTGCCTCTGTACGGTGGGAAAATAATAGTTCATATTCAATAAGGTCACTGTGAGCACTCAGTGAGATAACCCCTGAAAAGATTTGATACAGTGCTCAACTAGTAGCACTGGTAGCAACTTGACATGTTGTTAATAACATGTTTACTATTGCGTATTATCTGTAAAACCGAGGTGGCATGATGAATTCAGTTTTTTTGCTTTTTCTTCTTTATTCTTACAGGGACAAGAAACCAAACCAAGATACAAAGACCTCCTTTCTGAACTCGACGAACATACAGAAAGTAAGCTGGATATTTGAGGATTTCATGATCTTACTGTTAAGTATCACTGTAATGTCAGATTTGCTACAAAATATATGGAGTATAAAAATTATGCAATAGGACTTCCCTGGTGGTGCAGTGGTTGAGAGTCCGCCTGCCAATGCAGGGGACACGGGTTCGTGCCCCGGTCCAGGAAGATCCCACATGCCGCAGAACGGCTGTGCCCGTGAGCCATGGCCGCTGAGCCTGTGCGTCCGGAGTCTGTGCTCTGCAAACGGGAGAGGCCACAACAGTGAGAGGCCCGCGTAACGCAAAAAAAAAAAAAAGCAATAAATAGCTTTAAATATATAGTTAGACAAATTAATGGCAAAAGACAGTATTAAATTATTGAAATTTTTTCATTTTATTTTTAATTAATTGAAGGTACTGATCATGCACCTGGGGGTGCCTAGGATGGTTCTGATTGCTAATATTCAGACCCAGTGTAACTAAAAAGTCTATGCATACTCTTCAAAAATGTTTAAATAATATAGTCTCTGGTGCTTTACAGTATGATAGATTTGATACCACTGAATATTGCATTGCTTTTGCTGCATCAGTAGTGTCTTAGAGCACTTTCCTTATAATCACTGAGTCCCTCATTCATTCACTCATTAAACAATATGTGTTGGACCTCTACTTGATGGTACTGCTGAGGATACAGTAATTAACCAGCCAATCTCTGCCTTCAGACATGCCTGCAGAAGTCCAGCAGTAGAGGTAGGCTATGAACAATTTATCAATCAATTGAATATACAGTATAATTATAATTGTGATAAGGGCTACAGGATGGTAAAAGAGCTGTTATCACCAGACCTGAGATCAAAGTCAGATAAGCTCTACTGACATTCTACAAAAGGCAAAACTATAGGGGGGGTGCGGGGAAAGAGTGGTGCTTGCCACGGCTGCAGGTGGGAAATGGAGTTGTCCACAAATAGGCACAAAGGAACTTTTAGGGGGGGTGGGAATGTTCTATAGCTTGACTGTGGTGATGGTTACATGACTGCACACATTTGTCAAACTCTTAGAACTGCACACTAAAAAGGGTGAATTTTACTGTATGTGAATTCTACCTAAATAAATATGACTTAAAACCCCCAAATCCCAATATTTTTATAATTTCTGGTCGCGATTTAACCAACAACTCCTTGAGAATATGATCTAAAGGTGGACATGTCTTAAGGACACACAGCCCCTATGGCTATACCTATGTTCCTGAGTTTACATTATACACACACACCCATCAACGCCTGAATCTTTGAGATAGACTTGCACAAAGACTTTTACTCATTATAATATTATTGTAGCTTCCTGAGTTCCCTCCCTCATCTCCTCTTTTCTTCCCAGCCCAACACGTTAAGGATCCCTTTCCAAAGGGAGACCTCTGACCCTGGTCTGGAGAAGCATTATCTCATCTTGCAGTGTTCCAAATCCACTAAGACCTGACTCCTTAGTCCTCCTTACTTTCCAAACCTTAGGCATTCTAAGTCCAAGAGTTTATGTACCATGTCACGGAAAGCCCCAGACTTTACTCTGTCACCATCTTAATAGGAGGAATGTGTGTTCAACAAGACTCAACCCATGGGCCAGGTACTGTTTTAGGGGCTTTACAAATATTAACTCCCATCATAACCCTCTGAGGTAGGTATTAGTATTATCATCTCACAGATGAGGAAACCAAACCACAGAGGTTTTGATTTTCCCAAAGTCACACAGCTGGCAGGTTGGAGAGTTCTCTGCCCTCTCTGTGGGCATTGTTAATTTTGTTTTAATATTAGACTTCTTCATAAGCAATAATATAATTCAACAAAAATAACTGTGCACATTTCAGGCACTGTGTGAGAGAGAGCGTGGTACCAGCTGGGTCCTGGAGAACCATTTGGCATTCCTCAAATAGAATCTGTGGGCTGTGCTCCCTCCAAGCCCTTTGTATTTTAGTCACATGTAGCTGAATATGGCAACTTTGGTGACCAATCGAAAGGTCAGATTCACACCTTTCAGAAAAGGAAAAAAAGAGACCCTGGCCAATGGTGTGAGGAGGAATCTTGGAGCCATTCCAACCCTTGGGGCTCCCAAAGGATTTATGAATCTCCATCCCAGATGGGAAATCACACTCCTCTGAGGGGGAAATCAATTATAGAATCTATTTTAGCCTGATGCAAAGAATGAAAACAGAGCAAAAGCTCTTGGAGCATCCGTGACAGATAAATCGACGAGCACTATGCTTAGACACTAGATCACAGGAGCCTCACCTCTTGGTTCTGGTCCCAGGACCATGAGCTCTACTCTTCAAACAAAGGTTCCATCTTGAAAATATTACTGGTCATCACAGGTGATTATGGATGCAAATCTGTCCTGGTATCCCTTGGTTGCAAAGAACAAAGCACACTGGAATCCCATACACAGATACACATATACACATATACACACACACACGAAGGAAAAAGGCACAGGTTGTATTTATCAACAAAGTACAGCAGCATATAATAAAATGAAAGGGCAGAGAATGCAACTAATGTCCAGGAAACAGAAACGGGGATAGAAAGCAAAATCAAGATTTTGCCCTTAGTGTCTCTTCAGTGAATTGGTTTCTTGGCTCTGCTTCTGTCTGCATGTGGTCTCTCCCTCATTTCTATCTCTACCTCTCTCTTTATCTGTACCTCTTGACTAGTTGTTTTTTTGGTGGTTTTTGGTTTTTGGTTTTTTACTGTATGTGAATTTTACACTGTAAATGTAAATGAATGTAAATGAAATGTACATTGTAAATGTAAATTTTACATTTACAGTGTTATTTTTTTCTGATTCTAGGCCCAAAAGCCAAACACATTGTCCCCATTGCTGGCTTCACTTCTCTCTTTAAATGCTCAACGAACACTCACTAGCATCTCAGAAGCCCAATTCCAATCCCCCAGAACGAGAACCTGATTGGCTGGATTCAAGTAGGGATCATTCCAGATCTAACTGTCTGTGTTCAGGGATGCAAGTCATGTGCCCCCTCAGCAGGGCCTGTGGGAACTGACTCTGCAACGTATATGGACAGGTTCTCAAAGAAGGAAGGGAAGAGCCAGGGAGGAAATGACTGACAGAAAATTATAAGAATCTCTAATACAAAATTCATAACTTGCATAAGAAGGGCAGTGTTATTTGCTTCTCAGGCATGGGCTCAGCAAACAGGAATTCATGGAATCATCTCCTTTGTTACTCCAGGTAAAACCTTTCTTGCATCACTCTATAAAAGGAGCAAACCTGAGCCTCCCTGGGAAGGTTTCCTGTGATTAAATATAGTTAAGATCTTCCTAGACAAGAGCTGTGAGCACCCTTGCAATTTGGTGAGCGTGACAGAAACATACCCAGTCCTGGAACCCCTAATTTTCTTTATTTTAGCCTCCAAAAATGGGTCCAAGTATGAGATCAGGAATTGTGCTTTAAATAGTCCTTTGTGAGAAAAGGGGAAAGTGCTGGAAGGAAACCAACAGGAGTCCTGCACATCAGCTGACCTTCGGCACTGGTAAAGCTAACGAGGGTTCTCAGCGGAATTCTGAGCTAAGAGAAGGAAGGCCAGTTCACTGAATCTGGTGAAAGCTGACACAGTCCACGGACAAGGAGCGAAAGTAACCCAGCAAATTGGCCTGGAAAGACTTATTGTGCCAGTCTCTTTCCTCTAATTTCAATCTGGGACACATGGATTCAGATTTCTCTTTGATCTTTTGTGGGGTACAGTTTTGAAATGACCAAATTCTGGCGTAAAGCGGGGTCTCTGCCTGGTCTCCACTACCACTCACTTGAGGACTGTGTTCCTGTCCCACGTGTTCAATACTTCATCCACAATCCTGAATGTAAGAACAGTGGACGCTGAAGTTTTTCATATTCATTTGGTGACAAAACATGAACTGTAACTAACTAGAGGCTCTTGGTGGTCTTGATTTCTCCCACTTCGCACGAATGTTCAGATGGTATGGCTGCGGGGTCTATGCCTCTGGAGGAATCGCTGGCCTGGAGAAGCAGACCAGTCCAGAGGGCTGGACTCTGGTCCCAGCTCCGCCACCACCAGCCCTGTGGCCCTGAAAAAGCCCTCCACCTTTTCTGAGTGAGCCTCATAGTTTTTCAAATATAAATGGGGGATCAGAGTGGGACCTATTTTCTTAGACAAGTCACTGTGAGACTTAAGGAATCCTATAAATACTTCAGGAATGCAAAGTGGGCCTGTGTACATGTCTCATATCCATTCTGATTTGTCTAATTCTGGACAAATGGTCATTATCATTACTCTTGCTCATGGCTGCCCCTAATAGAGCATTTACTACACTCAGGTTTTGCCAGATGGTCCTTTGCTTAATTCCCTAAACAACCTTAAGAGATTGGTATTATGATCTCTATTCCACCAAAGAGAATGAAATTTAGAGAGGTCGAGTGACTTACCAGGGTCACAGAGCAATAAGTGGAAGATAAAACCCGGGCTTCCAACCCACATCTATCTCGTGCCACAGTCTGGCTCCTTTCTGTGAGGACACGTGTGGCTATAAAACTCCCCAAAGGAGAGCATTGCCATGACTTACAGCTTATACCTGATTATAATTAGCTGTTTTCCAAAACAAGGAGGAGGAAGAGAGAAAGAGGAAGAGCAAGCAGCCGCATCTCACACGTCCAGAACCCAAAGGGAATCAAGAAGCATTAAGGGAGGGCTTCCCTGGTGGCACAGTGGTAGAGAGTCCGCCTGCTGATGCAGGGGACACGGGTTCGTGCCCCGGTCCAGGAGAATCCCACATGCCACGGAGCGGCTGGACCCATGAGCCATGGCCGCTGAGCCTGCGCATCCGGAGCCTGTGCTCCCAACGGGAGAGGCCACAACGGTGAGAGGCCCGCGTACCGCAAAAAAAAAAAAAAAAAAGTAAGTGCCCTGCCAGTCTTGTATAGTATCCTCAACACCTAGAACAGCACCTAGAATATAGAGGGTGCTTGATGAGTATGAAACAAACAAAAAAATGAATGAATGAATGAGTCCTTCTCAAACAGAAGAGGTGGAAAACGGGAACATGAAGTTATTTGCTTGGACACAGCTTAATGTCTTGCTGAAAAAAAAGAAAACATGGTGTGCTTTAATGGTAGATGAGCACACTGGGTCTGATGACAAAGATTGTGCTAGCTTTAAAAATCGGTAAGAATGAAGATTTATACTCAGTTTAAGATTGCTTTTGCTTTAGCTTAGCAAATCAGCCGTGCACAGTATATTGTCAAGATCAAAGACACAGAGAGTGAAACATCCCCATTGTCTAGGGGCCAATAAAGCCCACACAGAGTGGACAATCCATCAAGACAGTGGAGCTCAGAACCCAGAACCGCTGTCCAGCTGTGATTATCTGGGCGCAGAGCCTCAAGTGCACTTCCAGCTCCTTCTGTGTCTTATCTATTATGGGACCTCAGCCAGGTCCAAAGGCACATTTTTATTTATAAGATGAAGCTTTTTCAAAATGCAATGATTTGTCTTTATATTCCAAGAAATTTTACTGGCCTCATCTGCTTCTCATTATAGTTTCTTGTCCTTTTTTACCTTAAGAGTACACTTTGACCTCAAGCAGATTTGCAGCCCACAGCGGGACAGGTTAATCCTGGGAAAGCTTTGGACCCTTCACCAGGGAGAGAGATGGAGGCCTCAGGAGCAGGACCGGGTTGATCTGGTCGCAAGGCAGCCACATCTCTAGTGGCCTGTGAAAGCTGGGAACTGGCTGCTTTCTCTAAATCTCTCTCTTTGAAGGAAAGAAAGCTGGAGGTATTGGGAGCCTCTGAAGGGCTTAATGAAAATCAGTGATGAAACTAAAAGTGGGAAAAGAAGAACTTCTATTTCTCTGACACTTTGGTCTTCAAGGAAAGAGCTTCGATTCCCCCTGCAAGGCATGTGTGGAATAGTGAAGACACTAAATGGCAGAGCAACGGGCTTATGACTCATGAGCTGTCCACGCTGGATTCCCTCCACCCACCCGCTCCCTGAAATCAGAAAGGGAGGAGAGGTGAAGAATGGAAATTACTTCTAATCTCTGGGTGACCATGTGGGAATGAACTGTGGTTTCTTGACCAGGAGACCCCTTTGAAATTAAGCTCGAGGCAGGTGATCGGGCTCAGAGGAATGGGAGGCTTTTGTCAGCACCCTGAGACCACACACAAAGCCAACTTGCTTATGATGTCAGTTCTGATCTTCATTTCAACTGTCCTGAGCTGCTTCGGGGCTGATGCAAAACCTCAGAAAGAGGAGGTCATCACTCTTCCTGAGAAAGATGACCTGAGAAATCATGTCAGTTGTGCCTAGAGCATCTCAGCCTGAGAACTAAGACTCCTACTCGTGTCTGTATCCTTACGAGGATGGGTTGATTGTACTCGTTGGCATGTACACAGCACACATTCACAATCAGCATCTATGCCCATTGCTCTGGGCTGATGTCATACGAGTCTAGATTTTGAATGTCACTATGTAGCAGATGATACTGATGCCCAGCATGTATCTTCTCAGCACATCTGAGTCCCCCTGTCACCTCAGGAGACTATCTCCAGCTTGCTGACAACTTGCTACCTCAGGTACACATGCCTTTCTTCTCTGGAGCCCTGGGAGCTTGCTCTATAGCCGGCAGGGGACATATGGGCATGTGGAGAGTTAAAACCCTCAGAGGCAACTCTCAGCCAATGAGGAGGAAAGTCAATGACTAAATCCTCAAAGCCTCCCCACCCTTTGATTATGAGGCAAGTCCTTCACAGCTTCTCTGAAGGTCCCCAGGGAGACTGAGACCCAGTTGCCTCCAGTGGTAAATTACCCGTTAATATACTTTTATTACTTTTCCTCCTTTCCTTAATTCACTTTCCCAATCTCCTTACTTTTGCTTCCTAGGCTCGCCTTCCTATAAACTTCCTGCACCTAATTTCCTGTCTCATGGTCTGCTTTGTGGGGAGGGGCAGGGGTGGAATCTAAACTGAGAGAACCCCTCCCCTGACCCCTATACTGAGAACAGTTTTTCTTTTTCTTTTTTAAATTCTTATTGGAGTATAGTTGCTTTACAATGTTGTGTTAGTTTCTGCTGTACAGCAAAGTGAATCAGCTATACATATACATATATCCCCTCCTTTTTGGATTTCCTTCCCATTTAGGCCACCAGAGAGCATTGAGTAGAGTTCCTTGTGCTATACAGTAGGTTCTCATTAGTTACCTATTTTATACATAATATCAATAGTGTATATATGACGTGGATGGACCTAGAGACTGTCATACAGAGTGAAGTCAGAAAGAGAAAAACAAATATTGTATATTAACGCATATATGTGTGGAATCTGATAAAATTGGTATAAACAATCTTATTTACAAAGCAGAAACAGAGACACAGATGTAGAGAACAAACTTATGGATACCAAGGGGGAAAGGGGGGTGGTGAGATGAATTGGGAGATTGAGAACAGTTTTTCATACATCATAAGTAATCAAAAAGTACATGTGGATGTCTTGGGAAATCTTGCTAATGATAATTCCAGCTATTCCTTAGAATCCTTTGGGAGATGATTCACAGTTGGAGATCATGAGACAGAGAAGATGAAATACTCCCTTTCTTCGAAGAAGAGGGACAGCATATATATGAAGGCAGGAACATGTGTGGTAAATGCAGGGAAAGGTTATAGTTCTGTGTGCCTGGGACTTGGGTAGCTGGTAGATAAATGGTGGAGAAGGAGACAGGAAATAGGTATCTATCAATTCTCCCTCTTATTGACTCATTTTATTCCAGGTACCACAATAAAGGAGATTTCCATATAGAATTGAGCTCAACTCTAACCTAAACAGGCAAAGAAGACTTTGATCAAAGCTATTCAAATAGGGGAGACAAATTGAACTCAACTCTGAATATAAAAGGGAGAAGCGGGGGTTTAGAGGCAATGGTCAGAGTGAGGGAGCAGGTGAAAAATTAGTAAGAAGAAATTGATTAGATATCAAGAGTGGGAGGATTCTCACTAAACTTGCTAATCCTGGGCTTGGCGGCCACAGGAAAGACCTGGTCAAGAGCTGGGCTCAAAGGCACCAGGTTAAAATTTGACCAAGAAGCTGGTCAAACCCTCCCAGTGTGCTACCTCTGCTCCAACACAAAGAGTACGTGAAGCATTCAACTGTCCATCCACACTGTCAACAGATTCTTATGAAGCACTTCTGCTGGGTTCCGGGATCCAGTCGGGGAGGAAGACAGACATGGTCCTTATTCTTATGAAGCTACATGGTTTGGAGGGAAGGTAGACACAAACTGGGAATTGTGTGGTTCGGTAAACACTGTGATATGGGAAGCCTGGGAATATCCAGCAGGAACACCTAGTCCTGGTTAAGTTTTTTTTTTTTGGGTGACTTCCAGGGTGACATGACATTGTATTTAAAGCCTTAAAGGTGAGTAGGTGTTGACAAGGCAATGAGGAAAGAGAATAGCATCATTAAGAATATGGTGGGTTCAAGAAATTGAAAAAAAGCTTGAGATGGGTGACATATATACACTAATATGCATAAAATAGAAAACTAATAAAAAAATAAATAAATTTTTTTAAAAAAGAAAGAAGACTTTCCTATTCATAGTGGAAAAAAAAGTATGGTGAGCTACATTCTTTTTAATGTACACTGTATGTTTATTACATTAAAAAAGTCTATGAAGATTATAAATATGATAATGGAATTATACTTTATTTTTATAAGTAAATATTTCCTTAAATTGGCCACACATAGTTGTACACAGAACCTAGATGTCAACTCAGCTGAATATTTTATAATATTCATTCATTTACTTATTCTTTCAAAATATATTATTGAATACCTACTATGTGCCAGACATTATTATAGGTATTGGAGATAAACAAAATTCCTGCTGTCAAAGTATATATGTATTTAAGTGGAATAGGCTCAATAAATAAATGAAATAAAAAGAAGAAAAATAGGAAAAAAAAAAGCTTGAGATGAGTGGGGGAGATTTGAGGAAAATTAGTCTGGGAAGTTGGATAGAAGCCAGATTAAAAAAAAAAAAGCCTTGAGGGCCATATTAAGAAGATATGTATATGTTTACTACAGGACTTCTCAGAGCCTTTAATTAGTAGGTATCTTGGTTTGCATTCCACCAGAAGCACACTAAGAATCAGAATAGAATTAGTTTGTTTGGGAGGTGATTTCAAAGAACTCCACTAGGGGAAGTGAGGACAATCAGTAAAGGTGCATTAATGAGCAGGTTGATCCCTGTGGACAGTGGGGTCTTGGTCCCTCAGGTGAGCTCTAGGAGACAGTGTAGATCATGCCTAAGGGTTTTCCCAACCAACAGGCAAGGAAGCTGAGGAATTCTCTCCCTTATACTGTCTATCGTTGATTGATGTCTGTTTTCAAGGTCATTGACTCTCCAGTGCTTCCAGCTTGCCCTGCACCCTGGGTCAGGAGGAAAAGACAACAAATAACAGAACAAGAACCTAGGGCAAGAGCCACAGGTGCGTACAGTAAGCAGAGTGTGCAGTGCATGTGGGCACAGCATGGACAGGGGCTGCTGCAGTAGGGTGATGGGGTCTGTGAGGTTTCAAGAGGGGAGATAAGGTTTGTGCATTTTCCAAAGATATTTGACCACAACATACTTTTGTATAGAGCATCCTGAAAGACTAGTAGTTTCCACATAACACATTGTGAGCATTCCTTGTCTAGGTCAGTGGTCAACACATTTTGTCTATAAAGGGCCAGACAATAAATGTTTGGGCTTACAGGCCATATGGTCTCTGTTACAGCATCTTCACTCTGTTGTATCATGAAAGCAGCCATAGACGACATGCAAATGAATGGCCATGGCTACGGTGCAGTGAAACTTTATTTACAAAATCAGGCAGCGGGGCCAGATTTGGCCCTTGACCTATAGTTTGCTGACCCCTGGTCTAGATCATTCCTACAGCTCCATCCAGCTCGAAGATTCTAAGACATGTTTGTGGTTGTCCTGCTCAGCAGAAAGGTCTGATTGAGTGATTTTACAAAGCCTTCGCTACCTCCTTCCCATGTGGCTCCATGGTAAATGTGTCTCAGATCGTGGTGCCTAGTCTCTCTGGAACCCATTGCAACCAGCCCTCTGCAGCAGCCTCTTCATCCCATTTTGCCCACAGCTTCTCTACTAAGGAAAAGTAAGTGAGCCTAAATTTAATTATTTTGCTGGGGAAATAAAAATAGTGTTGCTCTGAGGCTGCCTGATGCCAGGAATTTTCCATGGCATGGGAAGAGAAAAAAATAAATAGCAGTTTGAAATAAACAAGTCCTACCCACACTTCAGCAGGGGCCTAGAAAAATATGAGGACTGGGGGAAGCAGGGGAGGGGGCAAGGTGGCAGGACCCCACTCCCACTTCTTTATTTTTGAAGTTGAAGACTTAGGACAATAGTCCCTCCTGATACGCCCACTTAACCTGCATTTATTGACCATCTAATGAATGTCAGGCATTCATTCCTTCATTCAATAAGCACATTTTAAATGCCTAATTTGTGCATTGATTATTAAGAATTCTCAAGAATCTTTAAGAATTTCAATGGTGACAGCAGAGCATTTAACCAAGCATGGACTCCTTTTAAGCACTGTGTGATTACACGTGTCACACCCATGAAGCCAGCCTTGGTGTTTGATGTTATAAAGATATATGTGCTGTTACAAAGAAGACTCCATTGCTCGCCCTAGCGAGGTTACTATCCAAGGAGGGAGGGAAGATGTGTGTAATAAAAGACCTGTCAGGGACTTCCCTGGTGGCGCAGTGGTTGGGTCCGCCTGCCGATGCAGGGGATGCGGGTTCGTGTCCCGGTCCTGGAAGATCCCACATGCCACGGAGCAGCTGGGCCCGTGAGCCATGGCCACTGAGCCTGCGTGTCCGGAGCCTGTGCTCTGCAACGGGAGAGGCCACGACAGTGAGAGGCCCACGTACCGCGGAAAAAAAAAAAAAAAAAAAAGACCTGTCAGTGCTTCACCCCATCATTTTCAATTTCTTTACTGCTTTTGTCCACATCATATCCCAGTGAGCAACCATATTCAACAGCCAGACCCTCCATCCCTTTGTTAATGTCTGACCACAGGCTGCTGGAGCCACTTTGCCTAAGAGCTCAGAGAACTCGAAGTCCTTCGCCAATGACTGACTTGTGTGGGAATCCATCTAATTGGCCCCTTGCCTCTGATGGGGTCAACTCTGAAGCCAGCTGAGCACTGACCCCCAGACCAACCTCCCCTGCAGCACTGAGTCATACCCTACCTTGGTTCCCTTCCCATCCTTCTTCCCGCCTCCCTACCGGTTCCTCCTGGAACACTTCCTAATGGGTCACCTTGACACAAAAATCTCATGTCCGAGTCTGCTTTGGGGGAACCCAACCTAAGACCCATGCATATGAGTTATGGGGAAGTGAGGTTCAGAATGAGAAGTGCTATGACAGAGATCCTGAGAAGGCACTTGGCACATTCAGAGGTGAGGAAAAGTGCGTCCAGCTGGAGGGCTGTGAAGGGCATAGGTGGGAGGAATCGTGGCTGAGTTGGCATCCATATTGGGTCTCAGTTAGTGGACGTTATTTCAAAAGGTTGAGATGAATGGTGAAAGCAGTTGGGAAGGGGGGTGGTCTTCTGTTTATTCTTTGTTTATCTCTCTGGGTCTTCTCTGCACTCGTTTCTCCCCTGCTCTGGGTCCAGGACAGCTGACCTGTGTGGATGGCATTAACAGGCGACCTTGCCTTCTGGCTTCTTGTTGGATTAGGCCAATGACCTCAGAGGTGCTGGGAGGGCGGAGGGGTGTGAGACTTCTCCATAGAGCCCCTCCTTCTGTTTCCGGTAACTGCTCCGTCTCTTGCCCCTTCTGGTCTGGAGGTGGTCTTGGGTAGCTGTGGGGACCGTCCCATCTCATGCTGGTTCGCCTCAACCCTGCCAACATCTATGTAAGCACGCAGTCTCTTTTTTAATCCTTCTGAGCTGCCTCATTTGAGGGTACCAACAGGAATGTGCTGGAAGCCTGACTCACCTCACACAGATATGAAGAGGATGAGGACAGTGCAGGTGAAAGGAAGAGCTCAACCAAGGGCGCAGAAGCCAGGCTCAAAGCTGTGATGAGAATAGTGAGCTGAGAGAGTAGTAGGATTTCAACTACAAAGGATGGTTACAGACAAAACGCGAACAGCCTCGAACGGTAGCCTAAGGAGTTGGGACTTGGAGCCAAATGTACAGAGGTGAGATACGCAGATAGGCATGAGGGCCTGTTTGAGAACATTGAACATTCAAATTGGTTGAAGTAAGCTTCAGCCAATTAGGGCTTCTCATCTGCAAATGAGCAAAAATAGAAATTAAAAAGAAGTGAAAAAAATCAGGGGGGTTCTATTACTGAAGTACAAGGGATGAATGAATGCTGGAAGACAGCTCAGAGTCTGCTGCAGATGCACAAACTAGATATTTGCTCTGGGGATGTTTGTAGTGTTTTTGTCTTTGTATTCACCCAATTGTTTTTCTAATACTCTTCCATTGCACTTGGTGTTTGTAACTGAAGCAACAAGTGCCATTTTATAATTCTACAAAGTGCATAATAATTAAGGGATACACCTCTTTAGGGAAAGGTGACAGGGAGGACTTGCATTGATCCCAAATAAGAAACCAATAACCTCAGTAAGAGTGAAGATCGTACAGAAATCTGAGCCAGGGAAAAATAAGACCACAAAATTCCTAAATGGCCCACACGACTTCCCAAATGAGTTAGTTAACCAAGGATGCCAATTTAAAACTCAAAACTAAAACATGGGGGTAGGGGGATATATTTTTATATATTATACTTTTTTATATATTTATATATTGCATATGTATATGTGTGTGTGTGGTGTGTATACATGTGTGTGTGTATTTATACTCCCCCGCGTTTTCTCTTCCCATATATATGTATTCTCAACCAAATAAATGTTTGTGCTAATAACAGCTTTCAACAAAACCTATCCCAATTTGCTTCCGGTTGTTTCTTATATATCTTGTCACACTAATAATATTCAACAAATTTTAGATTGTTGTCACATTACTGTGTTCTTAACAGTGACTTTCCTACTTCTTCAATTGCTCTGTCAGGCTATCAACAGATTGGGGATCAGTCTGTTGTTCAAACTGTGTATTTCTGAAAGGTAATTTTTAACCCTAGGACACAGTGCTTCAGTTGCTGAAATAGTTGCTCTAGAATCTCTTGGAAGTGCCAACTGCTTCATTAATCTCCCACATATTGTTTCACACTTTCTGATGAAATGCCACTGTCTAACTTTATCATCCAGACCTAAACACACAGAGCATAAAGCTGGGTTTACAGACAGATTTACCATCCACGATGTCAAACAAATTAAAAATGTTTAACTGTCAACGACCTGATATTGAATTGCAAACAACTCTGGCTTCATTTGGGTGAGTGGGTTGGGCTAAATGGAACCTGAAGCTTTGAAATAGAATTCACCCACCGTTTCTGCTTAGCAATTATGCCAGCTTTTTTTCCTTGGAGATTGGAGCCTGGTTATGGAAATCACATTTGTGCCTCTTCTAAATATGCAGACTCATACTCCAAACCTCTCATTTGTGATTCTATGATAAAGAAAAGAAGCTTAGAGGAAGGAAGACAACATTTGGGTTTCTGAACTTAATTTGAAGCTGACTTAACTCACTCTGAGCCACGGAAAAGAATAAGAGCAATTCCTCCTTAGCTACCAATTAGAGCAAACCTCTCTTATCACGATAGAGTTGGAGGTTCAGGGGGGTCTGGTTATTTAGATAGACCGGGTTATTAAGAGTCAATCTTTGGAGCAGGGGAGGGGCTGTTTATCCCCCGAAATTTTGGGCAAATTTTTCTCTTTCCCTACGTATCACAACAATATCTAGCATGTACTGGAAGCATGTTATATGCCAGGCACGGTGCTAAGCTCTCTATTTAACACTTTAAAAACATCGCTCTAATTTAGATATCATTTCCATTTGTACAGATTAAGAAGCAGAGGCTCAGAGATGTTAAGTCACTTTCCCAGGTCACAGAGCTTCCGGCTGGACTTCAATTTGAGCTCTGGTGAGCCTGATTCACTTACGTTTTCTTAATTTTCTTTTTAGAGTTTTGAAACATCTTTAATCCCTCTGGAATTTATTTTGGAACATGACGTGAAATGAGACATCAGTATTTTGTTTTCTACAAATGTACAAATATACATTTTCTACAAATGTAACCAATTGACCCTGCCACAACTTAAAAAAAAAGGGGGGGGGGGTTGTTTAACAATTTAATGACAAGAGGAAATGCTATGACAAAAGTTAAGTAGAAGAAAAGGAGGAACACTAAGCTATATATACAGTGTAACTACATTAACATATATATATGACCATTAATATAATGTCTATTGAACAGTTGCATGGAAATATTGATATAACCCTGGATGCTGTTGAAGAGTCTGAGGTCTGGCTTCAGACTGCCTGGGTGGGTCTAAATCCCACATCTACCTCTTACTCCCTCTGGGTGGCCTCCTGCAAATTACTTAACCTCTCTGTGCCCCGTCTCTCATCTATAAAATGTGGGTAGTAATATTACTCATCTCCTGAAGTGACTGAAAGGGTTAAAATAAGTTGATCCACGTAAACATTTAGCATAGTGCTGGGCACCTAAAAAATACTGCACATATAAATATGCCAAATCTTATGTTTATAGTTGTTATAACTGAATGGTGTCATCATATGCATTTTAATTTTTTTCAAATTGTCTACAATGACTTCTTTTGGTTGTTTTGCATGTTATACTCAGAAAAAAATGATAATTTTTTTTAAAAGCCTGGGTCTTCAGCATTCCACGAATGCCAAAATACTCTGAAAGCAAAAAAGTACGCCCCTTACAAACTTCCTTTTGAGATGCACCCTCACTGGGAGAAACCTCTTGTCCCCCCCAGCACAAAACAAGTTCCTTATTTCCATAAGCTGATAACACAGGGAACTTGGGCTCCAGGATTCAGTTAAAAAAAAAAATCCTTAAATAACAAATAGGAGGTATTTGGCATTATGAAAACAAGAAGCAATAAATGTAAATAACTCCCAGGTAAATTATCTCTTCAAGTCCTTAAGGTGTTGTGAGATTCGGGTATATGTTATATTACATTGTAATTTATCATTGGATCTAGAAGTCTGTTCTGTAATAGGTCTAGTAACAGGGGTAGGAATTAATCCTCCATTCGCACCTCATTACGTTGCTGGGAATATCACCAAACTGGAGTCCACGTGAGACAGACTTTCGTGTAAGGGGGCCAGACATAGTAATCTAATGCAAGTACTTTCTGACACTTAGGGAAATGCTAAGGTAGAAAGCTGATTATTCAATATAATGCAGTTCTCTGGCTAAACTTCCCCAGGCTTCAGATGAAGCTAATGAAGCAGAGGTTTGTCTGTGTTTCTTCCGAGATGATTGATGAACACATCAGCTGCAAGTAAGTGGGAAAACAATTGGGAGAAAAGCTGAATATGTTTCCTCCAGCAGTGAGTCTGTCATGGCTCTGTAACTCCTTCTGTTCAGAAATTCAATGTACAGAAGAAAAGGCTAGGCAACTAGTCCTGGCAACCTGTTACTCTTCTGGGAAATGGTGGTCAAACATTTCCTTCTAAGTAGTTAAATCCCTTCTCCCACTAGGGCCTTAGAAGCCTGAGAATGTTAAACAGTAGCTGTGTGACTTTGAGCTTGTTTCTTGACCTCTCTGAACTTCATTTTCATCTGTCCAGTAAGAGTACTTACCTGCAGTAATTTTGTGAGGACTCCAGACAATTCATTTAAAGTGCTTATATTAGAACCTGACACCTAATGAGTGCACAGTAGCTGTCTGTATAATTCCTGGGGTTCTGATTTCAAGAGCCTTAGAAGGGTCTCTAGGTCACCTGTTCCCCCAACTAATTTTCTCATGTTTGAACCCCTTTAGGTGGAGAATTGGCTTTTATTCCACTATCATAGGTCAGGCTTAACCACAAATATCTAGGAGGGGTAGCAATTTACTTAACTTTACGCTAAGATAGAAATGATCCATATCAGAGTCTGACAGATTCTGAAGGGCTAGAAGGGAGACGGAAAACATAATGACTCATTAAGCATTTTTTTTAGCAACAACTACGTGCTGGGTTCACGCTGGTCCTGGGAGACGGAGGCCAGAAAAGGCTATGGACATTGAACGTGTTCTTCTCTCTCCTGGCTCACTCCTGCTTCTCATCCTTCCTGCCTTCTTGGCTTGGTGCACTTCTTAGGTAACGTAGGCACTCAGGTTCTGCAGTACAGACTCCAACACTTCAACTCCTACAGCAGAATCCTCCCTAGAACGTGACAGTCTTAGCCCCATGCTCAGATGTAAGACACTGCTATTTCTTTGTTTTAATCAAACTCAGTTTAAATCAGTTTCCAAGCCTGACCCCCTCCAGGCTGGGTAGAACTTCCATCTCCATCACCATTGAGCGTTTACCTCTCTGGGAGTCACTTTAGAATCCAGGAGATTTTCGTGGTACCCAGGAGATAGAGAAAGGGCACCAAACTTCCCAACCCCATGGCCCCCATGAACCTCCTCATGGGCCATGCTGGCAGCGGTCCCTCCCACTCTCGGAGGCTCTCAGCTTCTGTGGGAACACAACTCCTATGAAAGCGGAGAGCCTGGGTGTCTTCAGTTCAGCCACCCCATTGATGTCTGGCTGCCCTGGGAGGTACTGCCACTCTGCAATGTAAGCATCCTGACATTTCTCACCCTCCGACTCTGGTCTCTTCTTGAGTTCAGACAGCTTCTTCTATCCCAGGGCTCTGCAAACTTTTTCTGCAAAGGGCCAGATAGTAAATACTTCAGGCTTCACAGGCCATGCCGTCTCGGTCACAGCCACTCAGCTCTGTTGTAGCACTAAAGCAGCCCTAGACAAGGCATAAATGGATGAAGGGGGCTTCATCCCCATGACCCTTTACTTATGGACTCTCAAATTTCATTTTCACAAAATGTTCTTATGTCACAAAATTTTATTCTTCATTTGATTTTTTAGAACTGGATTTTGAGAAACCATTCTTAGTGTTCAGGACACTGAAAAGAAACAGACAGCGGGGCCAGCTTTGGCACACGACAAGTAACTGGCCAATCCCTGCTCCGGCCTCTTGTCCTCAAAGAAACTTAACATAATCTCTTCAGTGAATGTGGACTTTTGGAAAACAAAAGGCATTTCTTCATTCATTCATTTGTTTAGCAAAGCTTTGTAGGGTGACCAGCTGTCCCAGATTGCCTGGAACTCAGGAGGTTCTCAGGATGTGGCATTTTCAGAACTACAACTTGGAAAATTCCGGGCCAACTGGGACAGTTGATCACCCAACCTATTAAACGCCAGGCAATGACGTGTCCAGAGCGCAGAAAACAGTCTTTGTCTTTATGAGGCTGGGATGCTCTTCAGGAAGACAAGTGCCTTCGCCCACAACTCCTGTTCTTGCCTTTGTGTCCACACTGTCCCCCACCCCAGGGCAGAGGATGCAAAAAGGCCTGTGAAAGGAGACCAAGGGAAAATGCTTGGGGAAAAAGCCCAAATTATCAATTCAACAGATTTTCCTAAACACAGCGAAGTAGATAGTGTTGAAAAACAAAATTCAACTGAGTAAATTTTCAGGATCTTGTTGACTTTATTCAGTGATTCATAAATCAAGCAGCATCCAGTCTAGTAGAGAGAAAGGCAAGAGATTTTACAGGCAGAAGAGAGCGGGTACAGGGAAGTTATACTAGGCAGAAAGTAGACGGGTTATGGCAAGGTTATTTTCCCTTAGGGGATGGTAGGGGTCTATCAGGCACATGACCTAACTGAAGCTGATCGGGCAATTCCTGATTGGCTGGTTTAAGATTCCATTTCTGAGAGAGCCGAAACTGATTTAAGTCTTGATTTGGTGAGTAGGGACTCAGCACAAGTAACTCCATTTGGGGCCTCTTGTCTTTAACAGTAGTGTTGGTTCCAAGGCTCAAAGAAAGAGTGGAAAGGGTAGACAGGGGAAAGTTCTCTCTAATGCAATGTGAGTGAACCAACACCTAACCACACCCCTACCCATGTTGCAGGATGAAACCCAGGTTGGGCCATCTAGGCCTAGGAAGCCGAGCAAGGCCTCCCAGAGTGGCTCAAACCTCTTTCACACCTAGAGACTCCTCTTGTACTAGAAAATGGAAACATCCCAAAACCACATTATAAAAATTGTGGGCTATCTTACTTGTTCAATCCTATTGGTCCAACCCTGTGCTGTATTTAGACACTCAATTGGACTTCATGAGAAAAGTCTAAACTTGAGGCCCTTTGGAAATGTGAGGTCCAGGCAAAAAAGCTCTCTTCTTCTCCCTCACCCACACCCCCAAACCCATTTTCCTCCATGATAGGGTTTGGTAAAGTAATACAGCCTCACCAGAGCCCCTGTGAGGCTGTTCAGGCCTTTATTTAATTAGGAAAGTTTCCCACTCTGGGACCACATGCCCGAGTGGTGAGTGATACACAGACTGGATCTCCCTATTGGGCCCCCTTTATCAGGCAGCTTTGTGCAGTGTACAACCTGTGCCACCATACAAAGCCACCCTGAGACAACTGTCTGACCCTTCAGGAAAGAAATCAGACCATTTGTCTGAAGTTGAAGGGGTAAAAGAAAGGGTGAATCAGTTGCATCAGACATCTTCGGCCCCTTTGTGCCGTGCGTTCAGGGCAACTGGGATCCAAACTACTTGTCTCTGACTCCAGAGCAGTAACTTGCTCCTTAAGGAAGTGATTTCTGCCTTCCAGTCACTTGTGTTTTTGACAACTGGCTGTTTCTTTCCTATTGTCTCTCCCTGTAGTTCTACTTGCAGAATGTGCCCGCAAAGGATGGGCTGAATCATGGGCTGGGAAAGCTTTGAAAGCCAGCCAGGTGGAAACTTGAAGACAAAAGGTCTTCAAGCAGATATTATTTGCAGTCTTGGGTTAAGCAGCTGCTGGGGGTAGGGGAGGACAATAAGAAGTGCACCCTAAATTAAGCTTCAAAGTGGGGGGCTTCTTTAGCTTGGCGGGGGGCGGTGTGGGAAAGGAGGCCCTAGGACAAGGGCTTTTATACATCTGCCACTCCCCTCCCCCAGCTGAGAATTGTTAATCAGGTACTGGGTGGTAAAGTCCCCTGAATGCAGGGCCTGACAACGCTGCCTAACAGCTGGTAGTCAGGTTGCCATGTCAACAGGAAGAGACCCTATTGGGGTTTTTATTTACTCATCACCAAGTTCTCTAAGTAGCTCCTAGCTATGGGAGAAGCTAAGAAAGCTGATCTCTGACTCGCAGACTGTTTTCCTAGGCAATGGAATTATTTTGACCCCAGTGGGGAAGACTGGGGTCCTGCAAAGGCACCCAGAGTATGGGAAGGAGGGGTGGGAGAGTGAGAGGGATGGAGCCTTCCCATGAAGCCTCCTGTTTTACTGACAGGGAGATTCACATTTATGGGGTGTCTATCATGTGACTGAAATTCTGCTAGAAGCTACACAGATTAGATTTTATTTCATTCTCACAGCTATCATATAGGGTTGCTATTAGTGTTCCCATTTTACAGATGAGTAAAGAGAGGCTAAAGGGCCAAACAGCAGAGCAATGTTTAACTGAGGATAGGTCGACAAGATGGACTATTATGCAGCCATTTAAAAATCATCTTTTTGAAGATATTTCTTGACACATTCTCAAAAGTACACAATATAGCATGTCCATATGATAAAATACACATGATGAACAAATATCCACAGGAAAAAAAGTATGGATAATAATACTGTGGAAATCACCAAAAACCACCCAACTGAGAGCAGGCAAAGACTATGTATTCAGAGCTTGCTACACAAGGGAGTTGGCCACCATCACTTGCATGTGGCAGAGACTGAAAGGCAGGCAGAGGAATGAAAAAGCTTTGTAGTAGAAAAAAGGAGAGGCTTCAGGCGTGACCAGATAGGAGGCTGTTGGCACGGGGAAGCTGGAGAAGGGCTGTCTAGGAGCGGGGCGTCCTGTGTGATTTGTTAGGGGAGCATATTTGGCTTTCTCTGATTGGTCCTAAGATCCAACTATATGCTGCCTACAAGAGATGCACTTTAAATATAAACACACAAATAGGTTAAAATAGATGGAAAAATACATACAGTGCTAACAATAACATAAAAAGGCTAGAGTAGCCATATTAATAAAAGATGAAAAAGACTTCAAGATAAAGAATATTACCAAAGATAAAGAGGTATGCTTCATAATGATCAAAGGAATTTGATTTATTCAATTCATCAGGAAGACATAATAATCATAAGTATGTTAACACCAGAACTTCATAATAAATGAAGCAAAAAGAATGCCAGATTCCCTGCATGTACAGTTTTTCTGTGGCCTCGCTGTGAGCTGAGTATATTTCCCTACACCTTGACTTTGGCCATATGACTTGCTTTGCCCAATGGCATGAAGGTGGAAGAGGCAATGTGCCAATTCCAACCCCAGACGTGAAGAGGCATAGCAGACTTTTGCTTACTTTCTTGTGTGTCTGCATTACCCAGGAGAGGAAAGTGCCCCAGCCGGCCCACTGGTCCTAATATGATGACAGACACATAATGAAGAATTACCTGACTGACCAGCAGACTTGCAGCTTAGACCCACCCAGCCTAACCCAGAATTAGGGAGTATTATGAACAACTTTACATCAACAAATACGGTAACTAGATTTAGAGACAACCCCCTCCAAAAGATAACAAATTCCCATTGTCTAGGACATTGAAACGGTCTACTGCAAAGAGGGATGTTTATGGAGAACACTGAGAGGCATCACCAAGGCTTCTCAGAACAATGTTTTTATATATGAATCCCAATTCAGGAGACCCTCTAAATTGGCCACACTGTGCTGGCTCAGGAAAAGTGAGAAAAAGGATGGACTATAAGCACGTTTCCAAGTGAGTTAGGTGCTTCTTTTCTTTCCGAAAATTAAATACAGCTGCAGGAGTCCCTTCATTGTAAGTGGGGTGATCAGTGACAATCCATCCATAAAGTTCAATCATCCAACCTCTAGATAACATATTTGGATGACGGTGCAAGGTTCTGGTAACATATACAAAAAGGTCAGCGTGCCATGGAACTTACAATATTCATGAGAAGTTGTATTTATTGTGTTTATTTTGCAACAATAAAAATACAGTCTATTGACTGCATTGCTACTACATATCAAGTGTGATGCTAAAAAATTTTCTAAACATTGGCTTGAAAGAACCCCTATGAAGTTGATAGCATAAACTCCATTTTATAAGCCAGGAAACTTAGGGTAATATGTCCAAAGTCACATCATGATTTAGGCCAGGTCTGATGAGTGTCAACGGCTAGATAATATCTCAGTGGTTTAGAACACAGAGTCTGCAGCCAGCACCGGAATTGAATTCCAGCCCCACCCTTTCGTAGCATGGGGGAATCTCGGGCAAGTTACTTAATGTGTCAGCGCTTCATTTTCTTTATGTGTAAATGGAAATAAGAATGGACCCTGTTCGGGCCCAGCCTGGCCGAGGCTCTCTGCCTCAGCAGGGGAGGGTTCTTTTTTCCCTTTGGGTTCAAGGAGGCAAATAATGAAACCGGAGCTGAGATCGACACAGCACAAGCTTTATTCAGTGGCCAAAGAATGGAGAAGCGGGAACTAAGTTCACAGCTCACCTTCTCACCACGGTGGCAAGAGGGATTTAATTTTAAAGAGTGAAAACAAAGGGAGGAGGAGTGAGGCTAATGATGGAGAGGCATACGCATTAGTCTACTGGAGAAGGGCCAGGGCTTTTTTCTAGGGAGTGGGGTGCCACCCCCTTTTTATCCACTTTTGGTCCTTAATGTCTGGTCAGGGCCACCGGTAGGTGTGTCATTTAACATGCTAATATAGTAAAATCAGCATAATGAGACTCAGTCGTTGCCATCTTGGTCCCAGCTGGTTCCATCTGGGTTTTTTGTTTGTAGCTTCCTTTCTTATCTCTGGACCCTTTAACTTAAAGATTTATGTTAGCTCCTGCTAAAGGTGGGGTTTAGTGGGTTTTGAGCCAAGACCTGGAGCAGCTCTGGCAACTCACCTCCCCTTCAGATTCAAAAGGGAATTTAGATAATATGTTGATGAAACATGGTGAGACTTGAGCTAGAGTTTCATCTTGATTTGTGTTCCCCAGAAACAGACCCTGTGACAGAGATTTAAGTGCAAGTAGTTGAGGTGGGAAGTAGTCCCACGAATGTGGGTGCGGGAGTCAGGGAAGTGAGACAGGGAACAGGAGGCAGCCAGTGGGGGGTATGTTATGAAGCAGATCTCACTGTGGACAGTGGAGCTCAGAGCTGCTGGGGAACCATAGGACACTGTCACATGTGCCTTGGTCATCCCAGCTGCGCGGTGAGGAAGCTGGAGTGTTCACCCACAGGCTCGCTGTCCAGCACTGATTGAGGACCGCTCCTGAGAGCATTAGCTTGACGGTGCTGTTGGCTTGCTCAGGGCCAAGCGTGCTCCTACAGCCAGGAAAATACCGTCAGGCAGAGACTGCAGACACTCCTAGTCAGGATCTTTCTGTGTGTAGAGATGAGTGCGGAGGGGGACAGGTACCAAGAGCATCCACTCCAACTTTGAATGAAGAACAGGATTCTGATCTAAAAAAGAGTGGATACATGTATATGTATAACTGATTCACTTTGCTGTACACCTGAAACTAACACAACATTGTAAATCAACTATACTCCAATAAAAAAGGAACAGGATTCTGATACACAGGAAGAAGCAAAGAAAAGAGACTGGCAATTTGGTTTTTCTTTTATTTCATTAGGAGTTCAGAATATCTAGATAAACCCTGAGTCTATTTCATTTTTGAGCCAATACATGTCCTTGCTGAATATTTTTAATCAGGAGGCCTTTTCCTAGACCCCAGAGCAGAATGATCTGGTGAAGAAAAGCTGGTGATGCCTCCAGTTCACCCTTAGGTTCTTCACTCGAGGTAAAGTCAGGCAACCTGTGTTCAAATCCCCAGTGCACCCCAGACTAACCCTGGCCTAGTCACACATCCCACCAAGCCTCTGTTTCCTTATCTGTGAAATGGTAATGATGTCTGCACACCTTCTGCCTCTGAAACTGTGGGTAACGATTACTCTGATCCATTTCACCTGCCTTCACTAATCAAGGTCGTTTTAAGACTTGCATGTCCTCCAAGCTGCACGGAGCCTGAACAAGATGTTTGCCTGAGTTGTTTTCCAGAAACTTGGAGTCAGCTGTGTCTAGTTCTAGCTGAGCTGGTTAAGACTGAATAGGAGCACTGACCCTCCAACTGGGCATGCGCCTGTGTCCACTCCGTGACCTTTTGACGTCAGAGGGCTAAAAACTCCACCCTCAGATCGTGCTAAGCCCCATCCATTGCCCGTGCGGAGCTCTGTAGCCTAGTTACGCCTGCGCAGAAGGAAGATTCCTGCACCTGTTTCCAATCACCTCTCCCCACGCCCGGCATGTTCCCCACGCCTCAGCCCGCCCTGCTGCTTTGTTCCTCATCCTGTAAATACTAACCCTCCCCCCACCCCCCTTGCCTTCGTGTGAGGTGGGGGGGGGTTTCAGGTTTGTTCTGTGGTCTCCACAGTTGGTCGCCTTGCAAAAAACCTCTCTGCTACAAACCTCTGCGTCTCAGCATTTTGCCTTGCTGAGCGTCAGGCAAAACGAACCTGGTTCAGTAGGACCTCTCTGTGAGTGCAGCATTTTTTCATAAGGCCCTACGTGTGCCACATATCCTCTGGTACAGCTAGGAACTGAAAGATAACGGAGATACGGCCCTAGTTTGCAAAGATTTTACTATCTAACAGAAGACAAGCCAGGGATTATAATACAATGGAAGTGGCGTTCTAGCAAAGGCGATCGCCTAAGGCGAAGAGAACAACAGAAAGAAATGGCGTGGGAGAGAAAGAGCAAGTCTGAAGGAGGTGGGAGAGAAAGAGCAAGTCTGAAGGAGGTGACACAAAGTTGATCTTCGTGGTGGTCATGCAAATGACCCTTGCAGACAGACCTCCGCCACAGGGAGGGTAGCTGACTGAGGGCTGCAGCTGCTGCTACTCTGAACTCCATCCCAGCACTTAGACCAAGGCCACGCTCCACGGGCTGACTTTGGCTCAAGGATTCCTCAATGACTGTCCAGATGCTTCCACTCAGCCTTCGCTCCTTGTCTCCTTGCTTTCCAGTCAGACGGCTTTTCCAGCTCCCTCCCAGACTCTTTTCATTCAGGTATTTCTCCTTAAAAAAAAAAATTCTTCAGTGTTTAATTCTATCTTAGCATCTGCTTCTTGGAGGAGCCAGACTCATTGTCTGGAAGGAAAATAGGAGTAGGTTTGGCAAAGAAAGTCAAAGGAAACGGTGGGAGCACAGGCAAGGAGGCAGAAGAAGCTACAAGTACAAGAAATGGAGCCGCATACAGTACCTGAGCGGGAAGCAAGGAAGGGTGTGGAGTGGGAAATGTGTTCCCGAGCCAAATGGTACATTAGAGGGGGAAAGGGATCAGGGTCAGGTCATCAAGGACCTGTTAGGGCAGCGGTCCCCAACCTTTTTGGCACCAGGGACTGGTTTCGTGGAAGACGATGTTTCCACAGCCCGGGGTCGGGGGCGGAATGGTTCAGGCGGTAATACGAGTGATGGGGGGCGATGCGGAGAGGCAGATGAAGCTTCGCTCACTCGCCCGCCGCTCGCCTCCTGCTGTGCCGCCGGTCCGAGGCCCAGGGCGTGGGGACCCCTGTGTTAGGGGATTCAGAACCTGTCCAGGTACAATGCGGGGGACGGATTGTCGAGTTGTAGGAGAGTAACAAAATCAGGTCTGCATTGCCCGCAGGCAGCAAGGGAAGATGGACTGGCGGAGAGCAGGACTGGAAGGTCACATAGAAGACACTGCGCTGATTTAGGTGAGCGATCATGAGGGCCTCACCTGGGGAGGGTAAAATGATGGAGAAGAGAGAAAAGATAGATGCAAGGGATATGCACAAGGTGACATTGTTACAACTTGATATTCTTGGACTCTGGTGAATATGGAGGGTGGCTGAAAGTAAGGAGCTGAGGGAAATACCCAGGTTTCTAGTGGGGGCAGCCTATTATATAGAAGCCTAACAGTTCACTGGAAACAAGCCAAGAAGCACACACCTGCGTTCCTTAAGCTCCATGACATTCATTACTTGCAATTCACGTGACATTTAAAAACAAGCAAATAAGTTGTCCTTCCCCAAAAGAAACCACCCATATCCTCAAAAGCCACTGAAATCATCTCATGTGACACACGTCGCTAGAAATGTGATTTCGTCAAATCAATAATCTGGCCAACCAGTCATGTAATGAAGAGTGCCCATGGCGTTGGAGGTACATAGAACCCAGGTGGGGCTATGCCTCAACCATAAGAGGGCGATGAAGGTTAAAGAGTCCTTGGTATACAGGTAGAAACTGAAGTCAGGAGGCTTTAAGTGGGTAAGCCTGCTCTGAAAAGGAAGAGCAGGACACCAATTTATGAGTTCTCTATTGCTGCTGTAACAAAGTACCACAATCGTGGTGGCTTAAAGCAACATAAATTTATTATAACTATTAGTTCTTGAGCTCAGAGGTCCAAAATGGGCCTGACAGGGTTAAAATCAGGGTGTGGGCAGAGCTATGTTACTTCTGGAAGCTCTAGGGGAAAATGTGTCTGTCCCTTGCCTTTTCCAGCTTCTAGAACCTGCCTGATCCTTTAGCTCATGGCTGCTTCCCAGCAGGGGACTGACTCTAATCTCTCTTTTTTTTGTTGTTTTTATGGTCATCATAGTTTGTTGTTTGACTCTGATCTTCTTGCCCCCCTCTTTGACTTATAAGGACCTTTGTGATTACATTGGGCCCACTCAAATAATCCAGGAAAATCTCCCCATCTCAAGATCCTTAAATCACATCTGGAAAGACCCTTTTGCCATTAAGTAACATATCCCAGGCTCTGAGGATTAGGATGTGGGTGCCTTTGGAGACCATTATTCTGCCCTTCTGCAGCCAGGGACTAAATCCCGCTAAAACAAGACTATTTATGGAACAGACAAGCCTTGGAACAAGATGGATAACAAACTAAAGGTGGGGATAACTTCCAGGCAGCACTGTCAAGTCCAAGATATCTCAGCTGTAGTTAAAATTGCTGTCTTAGAAGAAAGGCTTTGGGTTTCTCTCCCTCTCTCTCTCTTTTCCTGCCTGTGATCTGCTTTACCAACTCAAAATTAAAAAGCTGAGACGGAGAGAGAGAGTGGCATGGACATATATACACTATCAAATGTAAAACAGACAGCTAGTGGGAAGCAGCCGCATAGCACAGGGAGATCAGCTCTCGGTCCTTTGTGTCCACCTAGAGGGGTGGGATAGGGAGGGTGGGAAAGAGACACAAGAGGGAGGGGATATGGGGATATATGTATACGTATAGCTGATTCACTTTGTTATACAGTAGAAACTAACACACCATTGTAAAGCAATTAATACTCCAATAAAGATGTTTAAAATTTTTTTAATAAATAAATAAAAAGTAAAAAGCTATTTGGGGTAGAATACAAGCCCTTTAGGCAGCTGGGATATGCATAAGAAGCATTGCAGGGCCCAGAATACTTTTGTCATTATTTTGAAGCTACTCCTCCCCAGAGGGAAACTGGCCTCTTCTGAGAAGGGCTGGTCTCCCCAACTGAAAGGGCTGTGGCCTCATGGGTTTGTTCCTGATCATGGGCTAAATCTGGGCTCGGTGTGGAGCCCCAGAAGCCCTTGAGGCTCCTAGCTCAGTCCCTCTCTGCCACTGAGAAGTCACCCCTCCATCTCTGATGACCTTCGGGCCCTACGTCAAACCCAAGATGTCACGCCCTCCTCCTGACTCACGTTCAAAATAAGCAGCCAATCACCAACAGTTTGCTTGGAAGATGTAACGTTAAGGTCCACCCTGAATTTTCTCCTCTCCCAGCCTCAAGAAGAGTGTCTGGCCCTTCGAATTTCCCTGCCTCAAGAGTTTTCTGTCATTTATGACAGCATAACTCAACAGTGAGATGATGCCAGAGATCACGGATTGTCATAGGTCAAATTCCCCAGAAGCAAACCCTGAGACAACGGTTCATTTGCAAGTGATGTACTAAGGAAGTGCTCCCAGGAGCATTGGAGGAGGGAACAGGGAAAGCAAGAATGAGAAAAGGCTATAACTAGGCTGAAGTATCGAGCAAAAGTGCAGCCTCAGCCTGATCTGTTGGGGGAGCTCTAGAGGGCAGATTACACCCCAGAGTCTGTCCTGCCGAAAGCAAGGGAGCTGAGCTTCTCTAACCCTGCACTGGTCAGTCATTGGCTATGGGTCTTCCAGGTCTGCACATCCCCTGAGATAAACAGTGCCGGGCACCGAGGATGTACTCAGGAAAATACTTGTTGAAAACATCGGTTAATTTTAGAATTATTGTAATTGGCTTTTTATTGTTGTTGCAACAATAAATAAGACATATAGTATGTGAAACACCCAGTACAGTCCCTGGTCCATCCAGGCCACCTGAGAAGGGGGTGTGCACCCTGACTCCGCGTGTGACTGGGAGCATGTGCACTGCCTGTGTGCCCAAGGCATAATCTCCAGCAAAGGGTTTGTTTTTATGCAAATATATAAAGCAGGGGCTGCCACTGCAAAACCATCACGAATATTTTTACTGTCATTTCTCTGCAGCTAAACACAGGTGTGACAATGAAGGGAAAGGGTACAAAACTAGGTATTTTACACTGGAATTGACCTGAAAAAGAAGAGGGTGACCAAAAGCGGCGGGAGAGGACAGGAAACCCTGGAAATAAGTGTGGCCTGTTTAACCTGAGACTCAATGATTGCTTGTCAATTGCCTTGAAAATGGAGTCCAGCCCTGAAATTAGACAACCTGAGTTGAAAAGGTAGCTCCCACATTTAATACGTCAGTGGCCTTGGGTGAGTGGCTTAAATTCTGTAGGTCTCAGGTCTCAGTTTAAAATGTGGGATGATAATAATTGTACCCTCTTCCCAGGGTTATTCTAAGGAATGAATGAGTCAGTGAATGAAGAAATGCCTTTACCATGCCTTGCAAAGAGTACTCAATCGTTATTTTTGTTGTTGTTGTTACTTGGCTTTTAGTGCCTTCAGGTTCATCCCTCTGTCCAAATCATCTTTTCACTCGCTTAATTAATGTTTCCTGATTGCTAAGTGCCCTGTCAGTGCACTTTTGTTTCTTTCTGCATTCTCTCACTCCTCTAATTATAAAGTGTTTGAATCTTCCCTTTGGAACTCAGGGAAGGTCTAGGAGGCTGAAACCATTTTCCTACAAGCAAAAAATGGGGGGCACAGAAAGGCCTTTGTACTTGGAAGTGCCCCGCGGGGTCCTGCACAGTTTCATTATTAGACAACCCAGGATCAGAGGAGCTAAACTACCCACACAGTCAGGCAGTAGAGCTGGAGTTTGAACCCAGGCAGGCAGGGTCTAGAGCCCTTCTGCTTCATCACAAGGGGATATGTTGCCCACACTCCTCCAGGACTTTGCCAGCGGTTTGGTTGACTTCCACTATGTGACAGCAAGTCGCCAACCAGCCTCTAAGCCTGAAGTTCAGGAACCCCTCAGCACTCAACAAACCCAGCAAATATGGAGGGCTTTCAGGGGATAACAAACTTGTGACAAATCGAACTGAATGCTGGAAGCTGCATGATTGCTTGTGATTGGCCCAGGATGAATGGCTCTGCTTGTTTTCATTTCAGAAGTATCACTTCTTGTCTGTGACACATGGCCCTAGAGAATACATATTCCTTCCCCCAGAAAATCAGTAAAAACTAATTCCCAAAATATTTCCAACAATTCTCCAACACACAGCCTCAGCCAAATGCAATTAAATGCCACCTTTCTTAAAGGTGAGTCTTTTTATCAGTGTGAGCAATAGACTCATGTTTCATTTCCAATTCCCAAACATTGAGGCAATTGATCTTGGTAAATGTAAAGATGAATGTTTCTGAAGAGTCTACATGGAGGGGGACATATCCAGGCAATTACAAGTAACATCCAATAAAGAAACATAATAAATATTTAATAAGTTGAAGGAATTACTAACATAGGAGAAGAGTTAGATCAGAACATGTATATGTATGTGTGGAGAGACAGAGACACAGACAGGGAAATTACTATTTCACTACTCTCTCAATTTATATTTTTATTAGGACAAAGTCGAGTCCAGTCCTAGCCCCAGAGTTTGTACCTGTCTTCCTAGTCCCTTCTGTTAAAACCTTAAAATTCAGGTATATGATGAGAAATAAAGATGGAACACCTGAATTTTCATGAGACACTTGGCCTTAGGAGCTGGCAATGTGTTATCAAGAAGGAAGAAATCCATTCTAGAATATCTAGGGAACAGAAATGGGGAGGCAAAATCAGGTTAGACTTGATGTTTATACCCTCTGAAGTGTACAACACAGAACTTAACTACAGGTAGGCCTTCAAAAAAGTTAAAAATTCTTTTTATATTGAGAAAATAATCTTCATCTGGAGCTTCTGCCTAAATTCTGTCATAAACCAACCCTGTATTTTTTTTTTTAAAAAGACCACTGTATCATAGTGAGGTTTTAAGAATCCAATGGGCTAATGTGTATAAGATCCTGGCTATTCTCTTAGTGAAGAAATAAGACCTTGGGCCCCCAGGGCCCCTGGGGCTCACATGTCTCTCACTTTCAAGCTCTCAGACGCCTGTCACACGATCATGCAGATATTGGATTAAAGTTCCAGCTCTGCCTCTTACCAGCTGTGTGACCTTGGGCAAGCAACTTCACCTCTCTGAGCTCAATTGCTTCACCTGTAAATGGGGATAATAGTAATGCTTCCTACTTTATGGATTTGTTAACGTTAAGAAGAGGTGTGTACATTTCTTCCCACAAGTCTGGACTAGCTAAGTGTTCCAGGTGTGTTACCTATTATTTGTTTGTTTGTTTGTTTGTTTTGTGGTACGCGGGCCTCTCACTGTTGTGGCCTCTCCCGTCGCGGAGCACAGGCTCCGGACGTGCAGGCTCAGCGGCCATGGCTCACGGGCCCAGCCGCTCCACGGCATGTGGGATCTTCCCGGACCGGGGCACGAACCCGTGTCCCCTGCATCGGCAGGTGGACTCTCAACCACTGCACCACCAGGGAAGCCCAACATGTGTATTTTATACCTAGAGCACAACCCAGTTTGGACCAACCACATATCAAGTGTTCAAGAGCCACATGTGTCTCGTGGCTATCACAGTGGACAGCTCAGCTTTTTTTTTTTTTTTTTTTTTTTAGCTTCATTGGGTCTTCGTTGCAGTGCACGGGCTTTCTCTACTTGCGGCGAGCGAGGGCTACTCTTCGTTGCGGTGCATGGGCTTCTTATTATGGTGTCTTCTCTTGTTGCGGAGCACGGGCTCTAGGCGTGCAGGCTTCAGTAGCTGTGGCTCGAAGGCTCTAGAGCACAGGCTCATTAGTTATGGTGCACGGGCTTAGTTGCTCCGTGGCATGTGAGATCTTCCCAGATGAGCGCTCGAACCCCTGTCCCCTGCATTGGCAGGTGGATTCTTAAGCACTGTGCCACCAGGGAAGCCCCTGGACAGCTCACCTTGAAGCAGTAAACTCCCTGAGGGCACAGAACACAACAGCTTTACTGCTCTATCCACAGCACCAGACTGCGTGGCTCACAGTAAAAGCCAAATAAGTATTTGGTGTTTAAACAAACAAAAAAAAAGGAATACTTGTACAGAAGAAGAAATGCAAGCCCAGAGGGAGGAAGTGATTGGCCCCAAAGATTAATTAATAGCAAACCACTGCTAGCTCCCAACTGAAGCCATACAGCCTCAGTGCCTCCCGGAAACTGTAGGCATCACTCAGGCCAATCTTCCCCTCTGGGTACATATATGCTCCCCAAGGTCAGCCCAAAGCATTTTTCTCTAAAACTTGACCTTGAAAGGCAGGAAACATTTTGTGAGAAAACTTTTCTTTCTATTCCCTTGTAAATCCTACAGATAAGTATTATGTAAGCGGCATTAACATGCGAGGCACTGACTGCTGGAGATGGTATTTTGAAGTCCTCTATACAGCTATTATATGATCAGTGGAGGTTTCCTTCAGGATTCAGCCTTCAGTTTCTCCAGGCAAAGCTGCAAAGTGAGTCAGAGTTAGCACTCCATCCCCAGGCTGGTTGTGGAGGTTAGGACCTGTGGGAGTGAGTGAGACATGGCACAGAACATGGTCAGCATAGCTCACCTCACCTTTATTTATCCTAACCTTTATAATCCTAAACTTTATTTCTCCCCTCCAAAAATCAGAATTAGGGTCGTCATAAGACAAATCTCCCTTCCTCAGAAGATTTCATTGTAAATGAAGGGAGAGTAATCACCAAAAAAAAAGAGTGGAGATGCAGAAAATACAGGCTCATTTATAAGTAGAACAAAGAGAGTTACATGATATCACAATATGATCCTATTTTCATTATAAAATTCACACTTCATCTATTTACATTATAAGAAAGAGCGCCAGAAGATTATTTTTCAAAATACTATAGTTATCATTAGGTAGTAAAAGTATGAATGATTTTTATTTTGTCTACTCTTGGGTGATCTACCATTTTGAATTTTCTTCAGTGGGTATGTATTTGTGTAAGAATGAAACAAGTGAAAATCTAAAGTAAATAAGTTTATGCACACATATATACATTCATATATGATCCCAAATGTTCCAACAATATTTAGGTGCTAATTATTATTATTATTATATATATATTTTTTTGCGGTACGCGGGCCTCTCACTGTTGTGGCCTCTCCCGTTGTGGAGCACAGGCTCCGGACCCGCAGACTCAGCGGCCATGGCTCACGGGCACAGCCGCTCCGCGGCATGTGAGATCTTCCCGGACCGGGGCATGAACCCGTGTCCCCTGCATCGGCAGGCGGACTCTCAACCACTGCACCACCAGGGAAGCCCGGTGCTAATTATTTTTGAAGGTTCCCATGAAACCCAGTTTTTAGCTTTTAAGTAAACGACTTTGCCCCTCTCATGCTCACATTAGGCCTAGAGACAGAAAGCCAACTCTCAGTGCCATCAAAGGACCTTAAGAATGTAGCCTCCCTCAGGGTGCAAACAAACCAGCACACACCTACAGGCTGCCTGGGTGTGAGAGGCCTTTTCAAGGACCAGGATGTGGGGGTCGTAGGGTGGTTCTGAGATCTGGCACAGCTATCAGCAAGCTTGCAAGTCAGGAATTCAAGTTCGTTAACTACGAAACAGGGGAGCCTCCCATCTTTCTTCTGATTTGGTGATGATTAATTCAAAGAACCACTGCCCCCTCTCTGCTGAGAGAAGAGCTCAGGTTGGAGATCAAGGCGCACAGAGAAGGAGTGGGGTTTTTTGTTTTTTATTTATCTATTTTTGGCTGTGTTGGGTCTTCGTTGCTGCGCTTGGGCTTTCTTTAGTTGCGGCGAATGGGGGCTACTCTTCATTGTGGTGCACAGGCTTCTCACTGTGGTGGCTTCTCTTGTTGCAGAGCACGGACTCTAGACACGCGGGCTCAGTAGTTGTGGCACGTGGTCTCAGTAGTTGTGGCTTGCAGGCTCTAGAGCGCAGGCTCAGTAGCTGTGGTGCACAGGCTTAGTTGCTCCGCGGCATGTGGGATCCTCCCGGACCAGGGCTCGAATCCATGTACCCTGCATTGGCAGGCGGACTCTTAACCACTGCGCCACCAGGGAAGCCCAGAGAAGGAGTGTTTTGAAACATGCTCAGGGTTCCATGTCCCTTACCTGGAGACTACCTCCCCAGACAGAACTCTGAGACCAGTGGTTCTCAAGCAGGTAGATTGTGCCCCGTGGGAGCCATTTGACAATGTCTGAAGACACTGAGTTGTCACTACCACTGGTGGGTGGTGGATATTGCTGACATTTAGTGGGTGAGGCCAGGGCTGCTGCTAAACATCCTAGAATGCACAGGAAAGCCCCCAACAACGAAGAATTATCCAGCCCCTAATGTCAATGGTGCCACAATTGAGAAACCCTCTCTTAGACAACGAAGGACATTATTTGAATGGTTTGAAGGAAAGCATGAGTTTTTGCTGAAATGCGTCAAAGCAGCAATGGCTGTATCCTCTGTGGCCTGCTGGCCAAAGAAGGATTTGGGCTTGTCTATTTTTAGGAATTATTGGAATGTTCTGAGTATCTTTTTTTTTTTTTTTTTTGGCGGTACGCAGGCCTCTCACTGCTGTGGCCTCTCTTGTTGTGCAGCACAGGCTCTGGATGCACAGGCTCAGCGGCCATGGCTCACGGGCCCAGCCGCTCTGCAGCATGTGGGATCTTCCCGGACCGGGGCACGAACCTGTGTCCCCTGCATCAGCAGGCAGACTCTCAACCACTGCGCCACCAGTGAAGCCCCTGAGTATCTTGATTGTATCACTATCAGTGAGCACTGGCCTTAAGAAGGACAGGCATGGAAAATGGACTTAATTCCACATGCCAGCCCCAGTCTAGTGGCAGGGACTGCCATGTTGGGTTCTCCGGAAGCAAACCCTGAAACCTTGAGAGTCTGGAGTATGAGGTGTTCATTAGGGATCAACACCTATGAAGAGAAGGGGAAAGAAGCAGTACTGGGTACAGGGAGAAAACAAAGCACAAAGCAAGGCTGGCAAAGCATCAGCCAACTTCAGGTTGTAGATGAGCAGGGCTCTGGAGCTGGCATTTTCCATCAGAGTTGTTCAACAGTGCCCTGGAATGGCTGGGCCTTTGTGACCACCGTTCCCCACACCCCACGCCCCAGCCTCAGCCACCTACCTGGCTCAGTCATTAGGTGAAGGCTGCCCTGGGAAGCCTTCCAGGCAGGGGACACTCTGCAGCTGAAGCTGACCTCAAAGATGCTAACAGCTAGAGCGTCTGCTGACCATACTCCTTGCAGCTGGACAGCAAATATTTCCTTGAAAGGGCATCTGGATGCCGCAAAAAGGCGGTGCTGCAATCCATTAGCAATGTCTGTCATGGTCCATGTGCAGAACAGCAGCATCTGTGCCAGATATTTGGCAACCCTGCATTAGTAACAGGGACAATGGGTAAGGCCTATAATTGCAATATCATGATGATAGCCCAAAATAGACTGGATCTGAAAGAAAACCCAAAAGCGTACAAGTCAAAAGGGGAATGCAACCTGCCTGCTGTGTGGTTAACTATCAATTTGCCCAGATTGAAAATGGAAACATTCCTCTGGTTTCTGATAAGCAATCTCACCTTCCTTTGTTTATTCCATATTCACTTATTAAGTACCCACTATGTGCCATGCATGGAGCTTGATGCTGGAACACAACAGTGGAGAGCAAGCCATAAGTAATGGATGATTTTAACCCCTATGTCATCAGGCTTGCACTTCTTGCCTCCTGGATTTGGCTTTAGCCAGTTAATTGTTTGTGCCATCAGCCCATGGGTTTCTTCAGTCTCTATAGCCTGAGCTAGGAGAGCCCAGAACTATAATAACAGAGCCTTTGGGATTCTACCTGACCCTCTCTGCCAAGCCTCCACTAGCTTTTGACCTCAGAAGGCAGCCAAGAAGAAGGTTTATTGCCATAGTTATGTTAGTTCTTGGAGTAGATGAAAACAACCCAGTTTTGTCTGGGAAGGCGAGAGTGAATGCGCTGTTAGGGAAGAGTTTGAGGATCCAGTGTATTGTGTGATGATCTAGAAAGCTCGCAAAGCTAAGAACAGTCACAGTGCTACTGGCTAGTAATTATTATTATAATAAATAGATGACTTTTCTCAAACACTGTGCATTAGATATTTTATTGATCATTTAATATAAATTGAATAGAGACTTTCATATTGACTTATTCTAAAAGGATGAGTGAGAGAGATAACTAGTAGTCTTTGTCCTTGAGCCTTACCTACAATCAGGCAGGTTGGTGAATGTTAAGATACCTCGTAACATTAAATAGGAGCTGTTTAAATCTAACGTTATTTTTCACTACAATAAACACAAATTTGTTTTCGATCCAATGGAGAGTCTGGACTGGCCCTGTAACTGTGTGTACTAGTAAGCAATGTTTGCAATACATCAAGAACACAATAAAAGTGACAATTTTTCCTATTTAAAGACTTCCAGAGAGTTAAGATAATGAGCTAACACAATGAGATGCTGTTAATTACATTCTTATGTAATTTTAATACAAAAGGGATCATTTTGCTTTTTCCAACTGAAGGTAGATCATTTATTACAGATGAAGGAGTGTAATTTTGGAGCTGGATAGAATTTAAGGTAACAATGATAAGTGGAAACTATTATGCAGATATTCTGATCCATAGCAGCTTGTTTATCAGGCTGTGAAAATATGCCCGTTTCATCCAAGGGGGTGTCTTAACGAGGGAAGAACTCATGTTTTTGAATTGTTGAGTTTAGATTTCACACTGTCAACTAGATTTCTTCTTTGCTTCAACAAAATATTTCTAATAATTATTGTTATCCCACAAAGGAAATAGCTGTCTGGTAAGTAGTGAGTACCCTGTCATGAAGATGGTTAAGCAGACCCAGGACCAAGAATGGAAATACTGTAGGGAAAACTTTTCTCAAGTAGTCTCTCAGATAAGGATTTGACTGGGAATATTTCAAAAGTTATTTATTTAATAAATGTTGGGCCCGTCTCTTGGGCCAGGGGCTATGGAATGGAACTTTGGGTAGGACACAGCCCCCTATCTTCAAGCAAAATACAGTCCAGTATTTTTAACTCTGAGGTTCTACAACTTCTCTTAGTGCAAGTTATATCAGATCTCTTTTTTCCACCTGTTAAATATTTTCTTTGGTCTCCGTTTTTGTTTTTGTTTTTTTAACAACACTTAATTGTTGACTCTTTGAAATAGAGAGAAACATAAAAGACAGCATCCCACCTCCTTTCTGGTCTCAGTTAGCTGTTGCTATGTAACAAACCAGTGGCTTTGAACAAGTCTCATTTATTGTTGTAGTTCACACGCTTGAGGGTCAGCTAAAGGTTAGGTTATCTAGGCTGGCCGTAGCTGGGCAGTTCTGCTCACTTGAGCTGGACTCATTCATCTGTAGATTGGCTGGCGTTCTTGCTTGAGGCTGGGCTCACCTGGGTGGGGCAGCTCCAGGTGGTGTGTAGTTAAGGCATGGAGGAAGTAATTGAAAGTCTGCCAAGACTTTCTCCCCTTCAGAACAGAAGAGAACCGCAGGACCAGCACAAGAGAGCCTCATTGCATGGACCTGAGAGGGAAGATCTCACTTTTGGAGCTCAAGCTCACTGGACACCCCCTTCTCCCACCAGAGAGAATAGGACATTAACCAATATAGAGGTGCCATGTCTCCCTGACCCCCATAGACCTGCAGAAGCACTGAGAGAGTCTGGGAGAAGGTCCTCTGTCCCTGCAACTGAGAGGCCAAGGGAAGCCCCACTGTCACGAGAGGTCTGAATGCCTGCTTCTGCTGTACCATCAGCCCCCCCAGGAGAGACAGCAGTGGCTCCACCAGTGCCTCAGAAAAGCCCATAGCAACTCGACCTCAGCCCCAAAGCAGACAGACAAAAATGACAAGAAGCCCAAGGGGCCCAAGAGCCTATGGGAACCAGGAACCTTGAGGAATAAAATATAAAATATTCAGAACAGACCTCTACTAAAATGGACACCTTCAACAAAAAGAGATAATAAGATGACTTAGATTCCATGAATAATGTGCACGTGTGCACACCTCCCTTACACACGCACGTGCGCACACACACACACACACACACACCTTCCTGGAACTGAAAACATGATTTTAAAACTTAGAAAGTCATCAGGTGAGCTGAAACTGAGTGGTCACTGGTGAGACCCAAATCAGCGACGAAGATCAAGAGAAAGAAATCTCTGAAACAACAGAGCAATAATTCAGTGTGTTAGAAATCATCAGCGGAAAAGATAAAGAGATTACCTGCTAAATCCTGGAGACCTAACAGGAGAATAATCAATTTCACAAGGAGAAAAAGAAGCAGATGGAAGAGCAACAATAATTATACAAATCAAGGAAGAAAATATACCAAGTTGTAGAACTGATCCTAGTTTCAAGTTGATTTGAAAGAAAAGCGTCGGACTTCTTATAAAACTTCACAATAAGGTATTAAAAAAAGAAATGAATGTCCTAAATTCTCACCACCAGATAAATTCTACTTACATTATTAAAAAATAAAAATAGCGCATGTATAACTTTAGAAAATTCAGTGGTTCATAAAACCATGAAAAGTAAAATCCTTCACCCTCTGCATTTCCCTCCCCCAGAATTTCTCTAAAAAATTAATCACTATTTAGAGTTCTCTGTGATTTCTCACTGCCCCCTAAAGTTTATGCATGTACCAACATATGTATCTATACAGATGCTGATTTTTATTTATGTATATTAATAAGGGTTCTGTAGTTTGCCAAACTTTATCACTTAATGTATCTTCCATATCAATATATGCCTAATTCTTTTTAATAGTCACATCGTACATTCGATAATAAGAATGTGAACTCAGTGTGATTTTCCAACTAATCCCTTATGAATAGACACTTTGATATTATTCCAGTTGTTTTTCTCTTACACCCAATGCTACCATCAGCTACCATCTAAAAAAAAAACTTTTTGTAGATCTTTTGTAAGGATATCTACAGGGAAATTCCAATCAGTAAAACTACCAGGTCAGAGGCATCTGCACTTTTATTGATTAAAGGCCTTAAAACAATTTCGGCACACTGTAGGTACTCAATTTTTTTTTTAATTTATTTTTTATTTTTTATTTTTTTGCGGTACACGGGCCTCTCACTGTTCTGGCCTCTCGCGTTGTGGAGCACAGGCTCCGGACGCACAGGCCCAGCAGCCACGGCTCACGGGCCCAGCCGCTCCGCGGCACGTGGGATCCTTCTGGACCGGGGCACGAACCCATGTCCCCTGCATCGGCAGGCGGACTCTCAACCACTGCGCCACCAGGGACGCCCCCAAATATTTTTTAAATAAAGTAAAATAGTCTTATTGTTCACCAGAAAGAGTATATTGATTTATATGCCTCATATTAAAGACTTTTTAAAATTTATTTCATTTATTTATTTTTGGCTGCATTGGGTCTTCATTGCTGCGCGCGGGCTTTCTCTAGTCATGGTGAGCAGGGCCTACTCTTCGTTGTGGCGGGCAGGCTTCTCATTGTGGTGGCTTCTCTTGTTGCAGAGCACGGGCTCTAGGCATGTGGGCTTCAATAGTTGTGACACGCAAACTCAGTAGTTGTGACTCACGGGCTCTAGAGCACAGGCTCAGTAGTTGTGGCGCACAGGCTTAGTTTCTCCATGGCATGTGGTATCTTCCCGGACCAGGGCTCAAACCCATGTCCCCTGCATTGGCAGGCGGATCCTTAACCACTGCGCCACCAGGAAAACCCTACACTTTCAAAATTATTATAGTTTGTTGAATGATAACCCCCAAAAAGATTTGTCTGCATCCTAATCCTCAGAACCTTTGAAGATGACCTTATTTGAAAAAGACTTTCCAGATGTGAGTAAGTTGAGGATGTTGAGATGAGGAGATCAACCTGGATTATCCGGTGGGCCCTGTATCCAATAACTAATGTCCTTTATAAGAGTGAGGCAGAGGGAAATTTGACAGGCACCTAGAAGAGAAAGCAAAGTAACGCCGAGTCAGAGAGGAGAGGGATGCAGTCACAAACCCAGGAAGGCCATGGCAGGCCCCAGAAGCTGGAAGAGGCAAGGAATGGATGTTCCCCTAGAGCCTCCAGAGGGAATGTGGCCCTGCCAACACTTCAATTTTAGAATTTTAGCTTGCATCACTTCTCTGCCTTTTGGCTAAGATCAAGTGTAGAATTTTAGCTTCCAGAACTGTGAGAGAATAAATTTCTATTGTTTCAAGCCACAGTTTATTGGCGATTTGTTATGGCAGCCTCAGCAAACTAATACAATCATTATTAAACTGGAGGAGAAAAGAACCCCTAGAGTTTGGAGGCAAATGGATTCTGACTCAGTAGAGAGGTCAGATTCCAGAGCCGTGCCCCTGAAAGCAGCCCTCTTTAGCTTCCTCCCAAGCAACTCCTTTACTGTTGTCAGACTTTCTTCCTTGGCCGTGTCTGAAACTGAGACTCAAAACAGTTCAACAGAAGAAAGTAAACACTCAACTTACCGATTTTTCTTGATTTGGCACAGGCAGATTAAGTACTAATTGATCCAATCCAGACTTTGAAAAGGAAGTTTATAAAAGCTTGCTTTTTTTTTTTTTTCTCAAAAGCTCAGGTGTTGGCAGATGGAGACTCACATATCTATATCCATCTTAGCATAACTGATCCAGTGAGAGCCTTGCTGGAGAGGGGAGAGCATTTTCCCAGAGAATCCTTAGTCTCTCCCCTGGTGAAGATTTGTCCTGCCATCTGGAACAAGGCAGTATATTCCTTTCACAGAAGTTGAGAAGCTAATTATCAACCAATTCCAACATAGACTGGCTTGGAAACATGCAGTGACCATCTCTATTCCAAGTCACTGCTCTCTGAGCGGCCAATTTTGACTTAATGAAACTAATCTTATTTTACTCTTAAATAGTGCTTACAGTTCAGAAAGTGCTGCCAAGTGTAGAATCTCAACCGTTTTATGCTGTTTCTCACAACAGAACTATGAGATAGAAATGGGGCAGGAATGACAGTATGTATTTTCCAGAAGAAGAAAAGTGAATTTCTGCGAGGCAGTATGACTTGCCCAAGCTCCAAACTTCAAATCCACTGATGTCCTCCACACCAGCACCTCCTGAGGATCGACCCATGTGAGCTACGTACATAAAATAGGAGCCTGTTTATTTTCAGGTGCTCTCCTGTTGGGAAGTGATGTGTTCCTAGACTGAAAAGAAATCTGTATGTACACGTGCAAAGGGGCATAAATATCAAGGTTGATATTTATGACCATCCAAGTCCCCATTTTCCTCTGACTCAAATATATTTTAGTTCTTTGCTCATGGTTAGTTTTACTTTGAATAAGATTTGTTTAAAAAAAAATTATCCCGGGGCTTCCCTGGTGGTGCAGTGGTTGAGAGTCCACCTGCCGATGCAGGGAACATGGGTTCGTGCCCCGGTCCGGGAGGATCCCACATGCTGCGGAGCGGCTGGTCCTGTGAGCCATGGCCGCTGAGCCTGCATGTCCGGAGCCTGTGCTGCACAAGGGGAGAGGCCACAATGGTGAGAAGCCAGCGTACCGCAAAAAAAAAAAAAAAAAATTATCCCAACTTGAATTCTTTTTGGGGTTAAATTTGTTTTAAAAAAATTATCCCAGCTTGAACTCTATTTTGGGTTAAGTGTGGATTTATCCTCTACCATCAACAATCCTTCAGGTCTCTGCTATTGTGTCTTCTACAACCAAGGATTATCATCAGAGAGCTCCTAGGTATTTAAGAACTACTTGTCTAAGTACATAGCCCTCAAGACTGGATGCCAACGTTTCTTTGGCAAGTCATTAATAAGTAAAAGTTTTCAGGTGGTCCTTCTCCAGAGCGCTATAAAAACAAAATTAAAAGCAAGGTCAATGGTGCTTTTTAAAAATGCTGAGAGGGCTTCCCTGGTGGCTCAGTGGTTGAGAGTCCGCCTACCGATGCAGGGGACACGGGTTCGTGCACCAGTCCGGGAGGATCCCACATGCTGCGGAGCGGCTGGGCCCGTGAGCCATGGCCGCTGAGCCTGCACATCCAGAGCCTGTGCTCCGCAGCGGGAGAGGCCACAACAGTGAGAGACCCACGTACTGCAAAAAAAAAAAAAAAAAAAAATCTGAGAAAAATTCTGCATTTTTTTATGACTTCCAAAAACCAAAAAAGTTCTTTTCTAAAGATAATTCCCATTTCTGCTCCATGGCTCATAAGAGTAACAAGTAATGTGAATTAAAGGCAAGAGATCTGAATTCATATATTCAAAGATATTTATTCACCAAATATTCATGGAGTCCCCACTAGGTGTCAAGCATATGCTGGGGCTACAGCAGTGAGGAAAACAAAGTATCCAGTCATAACAAGCATACCTTCCACTGGGCAAAGTCAGGCAATGAACATGTATCAACTGAGTCGCTAGTTTGCAGCAAAACATATTCGGAGACTCAAGGTTGACCATACCTGCTGCCCTCAGTCAGCACTGAACTGGAAGATTACAGAAGGCTATAAACACAAACAAAGCAGCCGGCCTCACATCTACAATTTAATTTTAGATAGCCAAGGGTAAAGCGCCTGATGATAGTGACAGACACTAAAAAAGCAATCAGAGACCCAGGAAGACACTACCCTTGCATAGGAATTTTTAAGGATGTAGACTCCTCAGAAGGCTGGGCCTCTGGGATCAAGTATATGTTTGCCAAGGACCCCTCCCGGTGCCTGGGGGTTCTTCCACTTTCTTACATCTGTTCTGCTATTCATACACGTTCCCAGAGAGCAGGGGGAGAAGGACCCAAAACACAGAGAAAGTGAATTATAATGAAGTTACAAAGCATTTATTCGTCCCACAAAGAGTTTACTGAACGTTTGTTGTATAGCCAGTCTAGTGACGAGTTGCTCATCTTCTCAAGTTTTGCTTTGTTACCAAAAGAAAAATTAGAAGCAAAAGTTGAAGCAGCATGTGATTTCACATGCATTAAATGTTGCCCCTTTAGCACGAGAGAGCACTTTTGTGGTGAAGGAGCAGTTCTTTCTCTTGACTGTGGTTGTGGTTATATAAATCTATATAGGTGATTAAATGTCACAGAACTAGGGCTTCCCTGGTGGCGCAGTGGTTGAGAGTCTGCCTGCCGATGCAGGGGACACGGGTTTGTGCCCCAGTCCGGGAGGATCCCACATGTCGTGGAGCGGCTGGGCCCGTGAGCCATGGCTGCTGAGCCTGCGCGTCCGGAGCCTGTGGTCTGCAACGGGAGAGGCCACAGCAGTGAGAGGCCCGTGTACCACCAAAAAAAAAAAAAGTCACAGAACTAAACACAGAGAATATAAAAAAATAAGTGCATGTAAAAACTGGTCAAGTCAAAGCAAAGGCTGTAGTCCAGTTAATTGTATTGTAGAAATGTCAATGTCCAGGTTTTGGTGCTGTGGTTATGAAAGATGTTGCCTTTGGGGGAAGCTAGGTGATGAATACACAATCCTCTCTGTACCATTTTTTGCAATTTCTTGTAAGCCTATAATTATTATAAAATCAAAAGTTTTAAAAAAAAGAATACACCAAGCTTTTTTTTTTTTTGCACCACCAGGGAAGCCCCCACCAAGCTATTTTTTTAAATTGTCCCTAAAGTGGTGTGCTTTTTACGGTGTCTGAGTTTAATCAGTCAATCCTTCATAGAAACAATAATGAAATAAGAATAATATAAGAGAAAATAAAGAGGGTAAATAGGGTCTGATATAGTAGGAAGTCAACCAATTGTTATTTCTTAGGTGACTAGGATATAATTAATAAATAAAATAATAATAACAGTAATATTAGTTGACTTCTTTCTTATTTACTATATGTTAGACTCTGTTTTTATATATTAATTCATTTAATCTATTCAAAATCCTTGTGAGGAAACTGGGGCACAGAAATGTTAAGTAACTTGCTAAGGCCACGCCATGTGTAAGTGGCAGACCTAGATTTGAACCCAGGGAGTCCAGCTACAGAGCTCTAACCACTAACTACCTAGGGTAGGGGGACATGCCTTCTTTCACTTTGATTGGACTCCATGAATAAAGACTCCATAAATAAAGCAATGCCTTATGCATCATATTCTGGGTTCCCCAGAACATTTGATAAATGATGGAATGTCCCAACACAAACAGCTAACCTTATTTTTATTTTAAAACGTTTCTCTTCTCTAAGTGTCATGTGACACTTCAATGTGCTGAGTCACCTCTCAAAAATCCATTAATTGAAAGGTGATTCTTCTTCCAGGGCCCCTGGTCTAGGGTGGACAATGCACTTCCCTCACAGACCCGTCCCTCCACCAAAAAAATCTATACCATTACTCAATAGTGCACATTGGAACTTGAAAACTAATTGCTGAGTCTGACACTTAATCCTGTTTGCATGACTGGAGTTCAGTCCCTGTGAAAGTCATTCTGACTGTTGATGTGAGTGGACCTGATGTTTTCCTCACAATGACACACTCAGGAAGCCTAATCACTACACAAGCAGCAAGCCTGGGGACTCTTACAGGAAGAGGAAATGTATAGTGAATCATCAGGCCAAATGAGGACCTTAATATTCTTCAAGCCTACCTCTGTCTCTTCTCTGATGACAAAACCTTAGAGTCGTTAAAAAACACGTACCACATCGTCAATACAGTAGTATTCACTCTGGAGGTTTTTCAAGTGTCCTTTGTTGCTAAAATAATTTAGAGCCTCACACTTTCTCCTACTGTGATGTCAAAAGAACTCACCTTGGGTAACTAACTTCATTCTAAACATCACCTCTTAATGAGAGGCAGCCTAGGTATGAGTCCAGTTCTACAAACCCTGAGTAACTTCACATAAGTTTCCCAAACTCTGTGCCTGAGTTTCCTCATCTGTAGAGTAGAAATGATGATAATGTGGTCTACCTTGAAGACTAAAGGTAAAGATTAACTATATCAATGTATAAAATGTACCTAGAACAGGAACTGGCACAAGTGCTAGATGTATATTTGCTATTATTATAACTCTTTAATCTCATGAGAACTATTGTTGTAATGATTTGACAATTTCAATTGTAATAAATTAGAACTTAACACATCATCTCTATTACATCAAAACCTGGAGCTTTCTAGGGACCTCCCTGGTGGTCCAGTGGTTAAGACTTCGTGCTTCCACTGCAGGGGGCGCAGGTTCGATCCTGTCAGGGAACTAAGATCCCACATGCTGCATGGTGTGGCAAAAAAAAAAAAATTTTTTTAATTGTAAAAAAAAAAAAACCTGGGGCTTTCTACTTACCAGGGCCGTCTCTGTACAAGGATGACACCTCCACAATGAGGTTATATTGCTTCACAGTCTCGTGGTCTGGCTCTGTGATGGGCTCAATCATTCCAGAGAGAGGGTGAATCCAGAATCTTTGTATAACCTGGATGTCACCATTGGTTATCTTGTACATCACACAGTTTGGTGGGTTGTCTTCATCAATGGTTGTCACTCTTCCAACTTTGTAGAAAGCTGCCAATAATGTTTCTTAAGGTTCATTCCTGTCATGCAGTTACACCATTTTAAAAAGCTTAACATGTCTTTGCCTTGCAAATAGTATCATAGTTTCTCAGAGGGTCAACCTGCATCCTTGTGGACAATGCAGTGTGTCTGAAAAGCACAACTCTACAGGATGGAAGATGGATTTATAGACGGTCCACTTTCAGCCACACGGCATGGGTCAAATGATATGAGTTAACACTAACTTTATAAAAATAAGAAGTAGCTTCCATGTAGTGCACGTTTGTTTTCTTCCAGGCATTATGCTAAGATTAGCATCAGATAATGGCTCACCACACAGATTCTGAAACCAGACTGCCTAGGTTCTGAAACTCAGCTCTACCACTCATTAGCTGTAACGCATCAGAAAATTCTATAATCTCTCTGGGCCTCATATTCTTTATCTGCAAACTAGGAATAATGACAGTATCTACCACATAGAGTTGCTGTGAGGATTAAATGAGGTAAAATACGTAAGACATAGAGTAGTGTCTGGTATAGTGTAAGTGTTATATAAGAATTAGCTATTATTTATACACATTATCTCATTAAATCTTCTCAACAGCCTTATGATGTATGTGCTATCACTGTCCCCACTTTATAGATAAGGAAACTACAGCCCAGTGGTACTAACTTGCCCAAGATCACAGAGCTACTAAAGGTAGAGTCAGGATTCAAATCTGTGCTTGCTGAATCTACAGCCCACATTTTAAAATTGACTTGCTATAAGTTCAGTGTGCAGTTCTCCCAAATAATCTTCTAGAAAAAACACAGGTGCGGTAGATGGGTTGCATTAATAGGCTCAGATTCTTTACCCTTCTTACGTTCATGCTCTTCTCTGTGTAACCTTATAGTGCCCTCCCACGTGGCTTGTTTTGGCCAATGGGACATGAGCAAACCTGCCGCCAGCAGAGGCCTGAAGAGCCCTTGTGTGACTAGGCTTGCTTCATTCCTGCACCTCTTCCTCTGCCCTGAGACCTGCTCAGACTAGCCTGTTGGAGGATGAGAGGAGCCAGATCATCCAGCCACACCCACTGAAGCCAGGCTAGATCCACAAAAAGCCAGCAAATCCCCACAATTCCAAGCAAGCACAGTCCAGCCAATTCTTAGACTCATGGGCTAAATAAATGTTTGCTGTTGCATTACTCTAATTTTTTGTGGGTTTCATTACATGGCGTACTTATAGATAACTGACACAACAGAGTTACCGCTCATTCATTTTCTGCCTGGATAATAAACTCCAGGGAAGATACCTGACCTTCTCCATTTAGTGAAATTCCACCACACAATGACTAGGCTCACCAACATGCATTATCTAGGACAGCTGTCCCCAACATTTTTGGCACCAGGGACCGGTTTTGTTGGAAGACAATTTTTCCAGGGAATAGGGTGGGGAGGCAGGGAGGGGGTGGGGGAGGATGGTGCAGGCGGTAGTGCAAGCGATGGGGGGCGATGGGGAGCAGCAAATGAAGCCTTGCTCGTTCACCTCCTGCTGTGCGGCCCGGGGTGGGGGTGGGGGTGGTTAGGGACCCCTGATCTAGGGCGTCTGGGTTACTGATAACCAAGAATGAAAATTAGGGAAAAGACATCATTTCATGTGCTGTCCCCACCCCCTTCAACCTACGGGGGTTCTTTCTCTGTTTGCATTCTTCCTTTACCAAGATTCATCAGTCTCTGAAAATGTATCATTAAGCAGGCAATGAACACAACCCAGAATACCAAGAACAGAGAAAACGCATTTGTGAAAAGGGACTTACTATTTCGTTATGGCAAATCCAGAATCTAAAAAGTCCAACCTATTGGTTGTGTGAAAGCATCACTAGTAAGAGAAAGGTGTCATAACTGATTTAGGACCACATAAAAAATAGATTAAGGGTAAACTTGCCATCTCTAGCATACACTCCTGAGCAAAGATAGTGCCGTTTTCACATTTAACACCTGGCAAAGTAAAATGGGAAGCTTATTTTTCTGTAGGTGTAAAATTAACCTTTCAATAAAACTAAAAGCTATCTTGAGCATCTCTAGCTAAGTTTAAAATAGAGTAATTATGAAACTGTAAGTCTGCCAAACTTCCTCATCAAAAAAAACATTGGAAATGAAATATGTTTTCCTTTGTGACGTACAACCCAGCGTGACTTAATTTTCATGTTTCCCCCTCAGTCATTTCTGATAAAGGAATTTCTTTGCCTATGCCTCCCTCCCTCCAGAAGCCTTTTGTCAATGAGAGATTCAGGTATTCATTACATACCATCAGAAATTTTTTTTTTACTTTAAAGATGATAGACTCCCATAATTTTTTTAAGATGAAAAACCTCATGTAGTCCTCAAGGCACACTCAAATCCTCTGTGCTAATCAACACAGCATGAAAAAAGACCTCCACGGTAATAGATTTTTAATATCCTCAAGGTCTGTAGGCTAAATGTTTGATATTCTGAGGAGAGCTTGTTTTCCAAGTAGTATTAACTTTCCAATTTCCTCCTTTAAAGCAAATTGCCACCAAGTTGTGAAGATTTTGTCTTCTCTGATGGGCATCGCCTCAAAACACTAACCCTTCCCTAATTTTATTTACTATGGTAGGGAAAATCAAGGGATGATTTTAAAAAATCAAGGAAAAGGTTCTAGGACGTTGTAGAACGTTGAGTGTAACATTCACTCAATGAATGTTAGTGGTTATTTTAATTATTGTTGTTATTGTTGTTATTATTACTATTATTGTTATTGGCAGTGCTGTCATGGCTACTGTTAGTATGTATCATGTAATTTCAGTACCTAAAATGATCAGTTAATCCTCATCGCAACTCCATGACATAATTCTTACAAGCTCCATTCTACAGATGCGAACTCGAAGGCACACAAAGATTGTGGGAATAGCTTAAGGTCATTTAACTGACAGTGGCAGAGATAGAATTGGAATCCAGTTCTTTTTGACTCCAGTTTTGTTTGACCCCAACCGTTATGGTATTTCTGCTACATCATGTCACTTTCTTATGAAGACCTAGACGTCTTCTCTCTGCTACAGCGGGTCAGTAGCCAGCTATTTAGAGATTAGTACACATTAGAATGACTCACTTATCTCTTTGTATGAATTCTCAGCACTTGTTTTCAGACTTCTGGTGACAGTCATCCAAATCCATCCAAAAATAAGCAGGCTGGAATACTAAACAGAGAACTGGACCAGAAATGATTGCATTTAGCTGTCATCTCTGCCACTCACTAGCTGTGTGACCCAAGTCTCTCTCCAGCCCCAATTTTCTCATAATAAAATAAACAGGTTGAATCTTTCCAGCCCTCCCAAATTGGTGATGCTGTAATTAAAAATTCTAAATCCTTCTCCTCAGCTATCAATAAGGCATTAAATTTTCCTTAAGAAAACGTAGAAGTGTTCAACACATTTAGAAAGTTTTGCCTTCAAAATATAAAACTACATTTCAGGACAACTTTGGATAGTTGGAAAAGAAACTGACATAAAACAGTTGATTCCCATAAAACACTATTTTTTTTAATGTCAGTCTTAAAAGGTAAAACTATAGAGATGTTAAACAAGCAGAGGTTTCCAGAGGTTAGGGGAAAGGGAAGAGTGAATAGGCAGAGCATGGAAGACCGTTGGGGCAGAGAAACAATTGTGTGATACCAAAATGGTGGATACATGTCATTATACTTTTGTCAAACCCATGGAATGTACAACACCAAGAGTGAGCTCTAATGTAAACTCTGGACTTTGGGTGATAAGGATGTGTTAATGCAGGTTCCTCAATTGTAGTAAATGTTCCACTCTGGTGGGGGATGCTGAGAGTGGAGGAGGCTCTGCATGTGTGGGAAATCTCTTTCCCTTCTGCTCAATTTTGCAGTAAACCTAAACTGCACTAAAATGTAGTCTATTTATTTTAATGCAAGTCTCTATTTTAAAATCTACATTGATTGTCATTAACTTTGGAGGGTCATGGAATCCCTTTGATAATCTCATGAAGACTATGGGTCATTTCCCTTAGGGACCCTCAAAGCCAATGCTCAGGCCCTCTGGTCCAGATTTACAATTTATAAGCTAGGAGATAACGCTCCATTAACTCTAGAACCCCCTAGAGCTAGAAGAGCACCACAGAACTGGGAGAATGCAAAGGGAGGAAAGAAATTACAGTAATGAGGCTCCCTCATTACTCAGAAATCAATTCTGAGCACTTCTGAAAGAATAGCAAACGTCTATGGGGGGAAAACCAGGATCCTGTTTACAATAATTCTATTTACATGCAATTTTTCTGAAATAGTCTGGTCATATACTGTAAGATTCAACTATGTTATGTTCTAGAACTAGGATATAGTTATTTATTTTACAGAGAGGTTAAGAACTTGTCCAAAACAGCATGGTGAGGCAAACAAATAACTGAAATCCAAATAAGTGGGTTTTTTATTTCCTAGTCTTGCCTCAGAACAACTGTCTAAAGAATGTATTTGTCTGCCAAGGAAATAAGCTGGTTTGAAGTAGTGTGGGTTTCACCCAGTGATATGCTGGCAAATGTTTAACAACCAGCTCTCTGGGGGAAAAAATAAAAAGAGTGTGTGAATGTGTGTTTGTAAGTGTGTATGTGAAAATATATCCACATAAATACATAAGTTTATTAAAAATTTTACTGATATAAAAGATGTATAGAATACATTTTAAAAATAATAACAAAATATACAATACTATTTATTGTAAATTCCCATATAGAAAATTGATTCTTTTTTTTTTAAATGATAAACCTAATTTTTTTTTCTTTTTTTTTTTTTTTTTTTGGCTGCATTGGGTCTCTGTTGCTGCGTGTAGGCTTTTCTCTAGTTGTGGCAAGTGGGGGCTACTCTTCGTTGCGCTGCGCGGGCTTCTCGTTGCGGTGGCTTCTCTTGTTGTGGAGCACAGGCTCTAGGCATGTGGGCTTCAGTAGTTGGGGCACATGGGTTCAGTAGTTGTGGCTTATGAGCTCTAGAGGGCAGGCTCAGTAGTTGTGGTGTACGGGCTTAGTTGCTCTGCGGCATGTGGGATCTTCCCAGACCAGGGCTCGAACCTGTGTCCCCTGCATTGGCAGGAGGATTCTTAACCACTGTGCCACCAGGGAAGCCCTACAATTGATTCTTATGGAATGCTTTAATTGATTTTTGCCAAGCTCTCCTTTCCATAGCCATTGCAATTGACAAATGAAGGTAGTTCCAACATGAATGTTACTTGATGTTTTCCTTTGTTTCACTTCCACCTTACTCTTTACAATGTCTAGAGCTTCACTAGTTCATCAGTGAAGGGCATGACTTCTTTGTTGAACTGGATAATAGTTACTGATTTCTAGAAGAATATTTCCACAGTTTTTATGGTACTCACAATAATAGCTGCAGATACACCAGATGTAAGTTTAATCTGCATTGATAACATTTTCTCTATCACTTTCTTAAGTCTAGAAAATCAAAAAATTAATGAATCAAGCCCTGATATGTAGTATTTGCCTATTTCCCTGGTGTAAATACTCCCACCACTGTCAACTTTAAGCTATCAACATAATGACACTAAGTTGGGAAGAGAGTTGCAGTAGCACACCATTATATATACAGAATTTCCCCCATGCACATCCAACAGGTGTAAATAACATCTAGAGTATAATAGTAACATAATAGTAACATAATTAAGAAGTTCTGAGTTTTGAGCATTTACTAATTTTGTTTTTAATATAATTTATGTAACTAAGTGTATATAATTTTATTTTTAATGATAGTTATTAATAATCAGGTCATAGAATTCCTGAAAATTCCCTTGAAGAATTCAAACAAAGCCTGGAGGACCCACTGTACAGGGATGCTGTGCAAGGGATGGGTTCCTCTCTTGGATGACAGAAAATAGTAATTACCTCTGCCATCCCTTCCAAATCTAATGTTCCTTGGTTTATGCTGGCAAATTATCTTTGACAAAGGAGGCAAGAATATATAATAGAGAAAAGACAGCCTCTTCAATAAATGGTGCTGGGAAAACTGGACAGCTACATGTAAAAGAATGAAATTAGAACACTTCCTAACACCATACACAAAAATAAACTCAAAATGGATTAAAGACCTAAATGTAAGGCCAGGCACTATAAAACTCTTAGAGGAAAACATAGGCAGAACACCCTATGACATAAATCACAGCAAGATCCTTTTTGACCCACCTCCTAGAATAATGGAAACCAAAACAAAACTAAACAAATGGGACCTAATGAAACTTAAAAGCTTTTGCACAACAAAGGAAACCATAAACAAGACGAAAAGACAACCCTCAGAATGGGAGAAAATATTTGCAAATGAAGCAACTGACAAAGCATTAATCTCCAAAATATACAAGCAGCTCATGCAGGTCAGTAACAAAAAAACAACCCAATCCAAAAATGGGCAGAAGACCTGTATAGACATTTCTCCAAAGAAGACTTACAGATGGCCAAGAAGCACATGAAAAGCTGCTCAACATCACTAATTATTAGAAAAATGCAAATCAAAACTACAATGAGGTATCACCTCACACCACTCAGAATGACCATCATCAAAAAATCTACAAACAATAAATGCTGGAGAGGGTGTGGAGAAAAGGGAACCCTCGTGCACTGTTGGTGGGAATGTAAATTGATACAGCTGCTATGGAGAACAGTATGGAGGTTCCTTAAAAAACTAAAAATAGAACTACCACATGACCCAGCAATCCCACTACTGGGCATATACCCTGAGAAAACCATAATTCAAAAAGAGTCATGTACCACAATGTTCATTGCAGCTGTATTTACAGTAGCCAGGACATGGAAGCAACCTAAGGTCCATCGAGAGATGAATGGATAAAGAAGATGTGGCACATATATACAATGGAATATTAGCCATAAAAAGAAATGAAATTGAGTTATTTGTAGTGAGATAGATGGCCCTAGAGTCAGTCATACAGAGTGAAGTAAGTCAGGAAGAGGAAAACAAATACCGTATGCTAACGCATATATATGGAATCTAGAAAAATGGTACTGATGAACCTAGTGATAGGGCAGGAATAAAATGCAGACGTTGAGAACGGATTTGAGGACACGGGGGGAAGGGGAGGCTGGGACGTAGTGAGAGAGTAGCATTCACATACATATACTACCAAATGTAAAATGGATGGCTGGTGGGAAGCTGCTGCACAGCACGGGGAGATCAGCTTGGTGCTTTGTGACCATCTAGAGGGGTGGGATAGGGAGGGTGGGAGGGAGGGGTTATGGGGATATATGTGTGCATAGCTGATTCACTTTGTTGTACGGCAGAAACTAACACAACATTGTGAAGCAATAATACTCCAATAAAGATGTATTAAAAAAAAGAAAATACAAGTATTACCTCTTGCCATCCCTTCCAAATCTAATGTTCCTTGGTTTATGCTGGCAAATATGTCCTAATTCACATATAATTCATGGCTGAGATACAATGCTGACCAAGGTCTTGACTCTGGACCTGAAACGTAATCTCGGATGTTCTCAGAATTTAAATTACATGGATGATGACCCCATTGTCCCTACCTTCTTACAATTAGACCTAATTCAGAGGCAAGAGGAAAGAGAAACAAAACAAAATTAATATCGTGTATTTTTCCATTACAAAAATCCTTGATCTGGCATCAAATTTAAGGGAGCCTTTGGGGAACCATCAGGATAATACACTCAGGGCATTACTCATGAGAATGAACTTCTCTGAAGGTCTGGAGCTCCTCATCTGCTTGTGCTTTGTCAACCCACATGCTCTTTACCACCAGTCACTCATCTGCGATTTGTTTCCTTGTGTATGCTTTAACACCACAGAAGCCAGGGACCTCTTACCTCCTGATGTTTCCAGAATAGAGAATGAATAGTGCGCAGATTTGAATACAGGGCTGAGATCGTTGGCAGGAGCCGCTTCTACAATGATCGTCACAGTTACTGAAAAATTAAACAGTAAGTAAATGCTTTGTGGTGGTGGTGGTTTTATTCTACATACTAGTTAAATGTGCCCCGGGGAACAGGCTTAGGGGAGGATTTTGCTCCCAAATGATCCCTGTTCCCAGACTCTGCGTTCTCAAGGGACATAAATGAATTCTAGTGCTAATCAAAGCAATTAGTCAAAGATATATAATGTACTGCATGCTATATTTTATTTTATAGAACAGTGATATACATCCGTATATATCATATACATATCATATATAAATGTATAATTATATATTTTACACAAGAGAGTTTATTATATTTTTCATGGGTCTAATCTCTTCCATTAGAGTTTGGGTGTCACTTTCAACCCAGCATATGACTTTCTACATTCTGCTTTTAATATATGCTAGGAGGTGAAATGGAAAGAGACTCAGAAAACCCATGTCCAAGGATTGGTTATGACATATGCTTAGTGGCCTTGAACTAGCTTAACTTCTCAGATGCCCAGATTCTTCATCAGTAAAATGGAATAACATCCGTTTCAATCTTCTATTTCATAGTGTGTAAAAAATGAGATCATTCCCAAGAAGGTTTTTTTCCCTATAAAATGTTAGTGAAATGTAGTTATTATATCTTTTTCTTCTCAGCCAGATGTTTGCATATTGCAGGTTATAGAAAAGGAATACTATTTTTCATACCAACAAGCTCAAACTAACCTATCAGAAAGTTATTAAAAAGAAGAAATTTGTCAAACACAAAAGCAAGCAAATTTCAAACAGGGAAACTCTTAACATTTTAAATAAAATAATAATTAACATTTACTATGCAAGGCACTGACTCGGCATTAGTATTACTGTCTCCATTTTACAGACAGGAAAACTGAGGTTCACAGAGTCAAGTTCTTTGCCAAAGGTCACAAAGCTAGTAAGTCACTGAGCAGGTATTGGATCAAGTTGAGTCTGCCAACATCTCCCCAAATGTCTCTTCTAACATGCTAATATATCAAATGCAAAACGCCCAGTTAAACAAATATTAAAAGGTTTCCTTATGGCAAACCTTCGTAGGATTTCTGGTATGTCATTCTGTATTTTGGATCTCCATCTATCCATTGCTTCCCAAATTTATTTGACCATGGAATTTTTCCTCTAGTTGATCATCTTGTAACCATGTTCTGAAGAACGCTTGTATATTGTCTCTCTTGGAAGTCTATGCCATATGTGTCAAACAAGAAAATTTAATCTGGGGCCCATAGAACCTTGACTTCAGAGAATCTGTAGCATTCTTTATTTTGGTATATAGTTATTTATTTTGGTATATATTATGTGTATTTTTCTAGGTATAGGGGCTGTAGTTTTCATCAGCATCTCAAAGGTATGCATGACCACAAAGAAAGGGTAAGAAGCACTGTTGCATAGAGACAGGTGATTTATGTGAAAGCCTCTATATTTCCCTCGATAAACTCCATTTATGTGCTACAAGAGCAGATGCCATTTATATAGCTTTGCCATACTATGATTTTTATTGTCTCCATAAAGACTCAAAATTGTGCTAATTTGTTGGCCTATAAAAATAGACTGAACCACATGTGGGGTGTTACAAGCATTCTTTATGAGCAGTTGCTGTGAATATGTTGGGGTGTGAGGACAAGAGAGGACGTGGATTTAATAGCATGAGAGATCTTTTTTTCTTTTTGTATTGGAAAAAGGCTCCAATCTGGTGAAAGGGGCAGATTCTTTTTTGATTAGTTAGGCCATCAGGATGAGTAGCTACAAGAAAAAGCATTCTTCCTAAAAGGTCTGTTGGACAATGTTACAGGCTTTTGCATGAACCAAAGAAACTCCACCAGTGGGGAGTAGAGAAAACACAAGAAAACTTCTGGGCATATTGTCATCCTGTGTCCCTGTCCCCTACAGATCATTTATCCACACAGTTGGGTCATGTAAGACTATAAATCACATTGGTAAACTGAGTCCTGTTAAAACTCTTGTATCAGGGAGTCAAGAGGGATTTAAAGAGTTCTAGATCTGTGGCTGAAAGTTCAGCAGGAAGTTCCTTCTGGCTGCAAATACATGTATGCTACCATCATTCCACCTGCCTAATTCCATGACACAGTACTCTTTCCCATGGCTTTCAGATGCAACCTCAGAATCCTTCTCAACTCAATGATCCTAGGTGACCACCACCAATGGATTAGAGTTGGCGCAAGAGATAAAACCGAAACATCACCTCTATTCTAGGCTCTCCCTTACCAAGCATCAACATTCTACTACTAACCCTGTGTTCTCCACAGGGTTAGTAGTAGAATGTAGAAGTGAGAAATACTCACTTCTTCTTGGACGTCCTTGATGCCAACCACCTCCTGGATCACTTATTATGATACTTTCCACATAAAATAGACACTGGGCATTAATAATAGATGTATCCAGAAATTTTTGTGAAATCCTATTTTTACAACTACCTCTATAGTTACAAATTCACTCTTAAAATATGATAATATGTAGTTGAACACATAAATGACCCCTTGGGGCACTTTATGTGTGTTCTCATTTGTACAACAATAAGCAGAGAGAAGCAGGTGTCAGGGGTTGGCTAAGCTCACTCACCAGCTAGGCACTCTGCTCTGCTTCCAAAGCACACAGTTTAAATCTGTGCCTGAGGGTGTGTTGCAATTAGCAAAACCATGACTGTTAAATCCACAAGTGTCAAGGGACTCATGACCGTGCAATCTGGGAGGACTTAATCTCAGCATACGAAAGGCCTGTTCTAACACAGGCTGGAATGGAATCGTTATGAGAAGGCCAAATGGCAGAGAGAGGTGACCACTCTTTGCTCTTTCATGAAGGGAATGAGCCATGGAACTTGGCATTGTCCCACAGTTTGCATTAAAACTGGCTCTACCTATACTATGTAAAATAATTCAAATAAAATACCAAAAAAATGCATCCTATCACCCATATGTTTGGACTACATTTTACCCAATACCTGGCTCTTTCCAAATAAGAGATATTTGGCATTACTAAATGCTATAAACTGAATATTTGTGTTCCTCCAAAATTCATATGTTGAAACCTCTTCTCCCACTGTGATGGTATTAGGACAGAGGGGTTCTTTAGGAGGTAATTAGGTCATAAGGGTGGAACCCTCATGAATGGGATTAGCATTCTTATAAAAGAGATCCCAGAGAGTCCCTCTTGCCCCTTCTGCCATGTGAAGTTACAGTGAGAAGACAAACATCTAAGAACAGGAAGCAGGCCCTCAACAGATACCATGTCTGGCAGTGCCTTGATATGGACTTGCCAGTCTCCAGAACTGTGAGAAAAAAATTCTGTTGTTTATAAGCCACCCAGTCTATAGTATTTTATTATAATAGCCTGAAATGGACTAAGACACTAGACATAAAGTCATTTAAGGACATAAGGATTGGGCTCTACACATCCCCAACTCATCCCACTTTTAGCTCCAACGATCTCTAGGATCTCTAGCCAGAGCTGCATTTAGGAATTGTGTTTTGCTTAAGGGGCTGCTAAGAGATGAAAAAGACTTGCCAGATCTAATGATAACTTCCAACACGAATCTATCTAAGTCTCCCCTTCTTCCTTTGTCTAACCTAATAAAAACTGTCCCAAATATAAAGAATTTTTACACTTTAAAATCTCAAGTGAAAAGTCTAAAGAAAAGGCACTTACTGTTCTATGAAGTTGATCGAGCTTACCTGTATGGGAGGGACGTAAGTCATCAAATACTGAAATTGTCATTGCATACATATGGCCAGTTGCAACCATCTCTGGGTCCTCATAATCTGATTCTTTGGCAACCTGGTAGAACAACATTATTTCAGGAAAAAGGACTGACTTTTTTGTTAAGTGTACATGTTTTAAGTAGTAAGTCATTCTGGAAAACACAAGTGTATGGCCTTTTGCATTTAATAACGATAGCATTAGAATATGCCTGAGACTGGTTGAAGTTGACACACAAAGGTAAGCATTTGGCAGAACAAAGGGACATCTTTGATCTCCTTCCAGAGCAACTGATTTTTGGACAAAGCATCCTGGCATAGTAGAAGGAAAGCATGGGTCATATCCTGTCTTCATTGCATGCTAATTGTATGACCTTGGGCAAAATATTTAAAAAGAGAAAATATTTTGAAAGTACTTTGGAAGTAATAGAGCACATAACAAATGTAGTAACTCCTATTGCGACAAGTCAGTCACCATTTAAAAAATGTCTACTGAGTTGCTTCATTTGCAAATATTTTCTCCCATTCTGAGGGTTGTCTTTTGGTCTTGTTTATGGTTTCCTTTGCTGTGCAAAAGCCTTGAAGTTTCATTAGGTCCCATTTGTTTATTTTTGTTTTTATTTCTATTTCTCTAGAAGGTGGGTCAAAAAGGATCTTGCTGTGATTTATGACATAGAGTGTTCTGCCTATGTTTTCCTCTAAGAGTTTGATAGTGTCTGGCCTTACATTTAGGTCTTTAATCCATTTTGAGCTTATTTTTGTGTATGGTGTTAGGGAGTGATCTAATCTCATACTTTTACATGTCCCTGTCCAGTTTTCCCAGCACCACTTATTGAAGAGGCTGTCCTTTCTCCACTGTATATTCCTGCCTCCTTTATCAAAGATAAAGTGACCATATGTGTGCGGGTTTATCTCTGGGCTTTCTATCCTGTTCCATTGATCTATCTTTCTGTTTTTGTGCCAGTACCATACTGTCTTGATTACTGTAGCTTTGTAGTATAGTCTGAAGTCAGGGAGCCTAATTCCTCCAGCTCCATTTTTCATTCTCAAGATTGCTTTGGCTATTCGGGGTCTTTTGTGTTTCCATACAAATTGTGAAATTTTTTGTTCTAGTTCTGTGAAAAATGCCAGTGGTAGTTTGATAGGGATTGCATTGAATCTGTAGATTGCTTTGGGTAGTAGAGTCACACCAGTCAGAATGGCCATCATCAAAAAATCTAGGAACAGTAAATGCTGGAGAGGGTGTGGAGAAAAGGGAACACTCTTGCAGTGCTGGTGGGAATGTGAATTGGTACAGCCACTATGGAGAACAGTATGGAGGTTCCTTAAAAAACTACAAATAGAACTACCATATGACCCAGCAATCCCACTACTGGGCATATACCCTGAGAAAACGATAATTCAAAAAGAGTCATGTACCAAAATGTTCATTGCCACTCTACTTACAATAGCCCAGAGATGGAAACAACCTAAGTGTCCATCATCGGATGAATGGATAAAGAAGATGTGGCACATATATACAATGGACTATTACTCAGCCATAAAAAGAAACGAAATTGAACTATTTGTAATGAGGTAGATAGACCTAGAGTCTGTCATACAGAGTGAAGTAAGTCAGAAAGAGAAAGACAAATACCGTATGCTAACACATATATATGGAATTTAAGAAAAAAAATGTCATGAAGAACCTAGGGGTAAGACAGGAATAAAGACACAGACCTACTAGAGAATGGACTTGAGGATATAGGGATGGGGAAGGGTAAGCTGTGACAAAGCGAGAGAGTGGCATGGACATATATACACTACTAAACGTAAGGTAGATAGATAGTGGGAAGCAGCTGCATAGCACAGGGAGATCAGCTCTGTGCTTTGTGACCGCCTGGAGGGCTGGGATAGGGAGGGTGGGAGAGAGGGAGATGCATGAGGGAAGAGATATGGGAACACATGTATATGTATAACTGATTCACTTTGTTATAAAGCAGAAACTAACACACCATTGTAAAGCAATTATACTCCAATAAAGATGTAAAAAGAAAAAAAATATATATATACTGAGTACTAATTAAGTGCCAAGTGCAGGTGTAGGTATTAGGGAAATAGCAATAAACAATATGATCCCACAGCAGAGACTTGAAGACAATCCTAATATAATAGTATTGGCATGAATCTTAATTGGCATTAATTGGAATGGGTCAACATGACATCAAGTATCCAGGTGTTTGGGAACAACTACATTTTTAAATTTAGTATCTCATTCATTAAATCATTCATTCATTCATTGAAGTATACTGAGTACCCACTACACACCAAGCACTATGGGAGGTATTAGAACACAGAAATAAACTACTCAGAAACATGTAAAGCTATAGTCTAATGAGAAGAGGCAAACAATTAAATAGGAAGTTATAACAGAGTGCAGTAGATGTTTTGATAGCAGAAGTTGAACTTATAATGTAAGCTCATAGCAGGGAGAACTAAGCCACTTATGATAGTAAAAGAAAGCTTGTAGGAATAAGTGATATTTAAGACCCAAAGAATAATTATTAAAATGTAGAAATTAATTAGAGGTGGGCGATGGATGGAGGGAGCTGTTCAGAAGCAGAGCAAACATATGCAAAGGCCAAAATTTTAGTTAGCATCATGTTTACAAAACTTCCATCTTTTTTTTTTTTTTTTGCGGTATGCGGGCCTCTCACTGTTGTGGCCTCTCCCGTTGCGGAGCACAGGCTCCAGACATGCAGGCTCAGTGGCCATGGCTCACGGGCCCAGCCGCTCCGCGGCATGTGGGATCTTCCTGGACGGGGACACAAACCCATGTCCCCTGCATCAGCAGGCGGACTCTCAACCACTGCGCCACCAGGGAAGCCCAAAACTTCCATCTTTATCCAAACTGCATTTTTTTTTTTTAGTAAAAGGCGAAAGATTTATTTGATCTGAAGAGAAACCAGAGTATCAAACTCCATTTTTAAAATGACAGTTTTCCATTGCATTTCAAAATGAACATCAACCCAGGAAACCTCTTGGCTCAGTGCCTAAGCTTCCAAATTCACAACATATATAAATGCTCAGCTTGTAACTTGTGGAGTTTTCCAGAAAATTTAGGGTTTGGACCAAAAAATGAGAGAGGTCATCAATGGCTTTCTCAGCCATGTCTTCTGACTGAGGGAGAGTATTTGGTGATGTTTTAGTTAAGGAACAATTAAGCCAACCTAACAGGGATTGGTACTTTGAAAAAAAGACCTGTGGAAATTAGAAGGAGGATTCTCCCAAAGCAGAATTCCATCTTGTGAAGGGGGAAAAAAAAAAAAAGCTTACTGTGTCCATCCTCTGCTAATGGTGAAGGTTTACAATTTCAAGAGGGAGCTGATCTACCACTCCCAGTGCCAGGAGAATCAGCCATCATCACACGTACAGGCAGACTTATCTTTAAGGAAATCAGCGTGATTTTTAGCCTCTGATTCATTTCCCCAGCTAAATAGGAAGTAAATTATATTGTACTCATGACAAGAAGGAGAAAATGATGGCCGGCAACAAATAATGAAGGAATTGCCCAAACGTCTTCCAGCAAGACAGCAGAGAAGGCCAGATTCCTCTCTGCTGGGTCCCAGCTCCTTTTGCAGAGTCTACCAACAGTAACTACACGGTGGCCATGAAATGACTCCAACTCCTTGGGGAAAAAAAAATCCCTGGAGATGCACCACCTGCTGCTCACCTGGATGAAATTTCCAGCAGTTGGCACTTGCTCAAAGAGTTGTCCAGAACCAATTGGCCCCAAGCTAGAAGCATAATGGATCATATCAGGAGGTTCATCAAGGTCATGACACAAGAGTCTTGCAACTACTGTATCTTTTGCAATCATCTCTTTGCCTGTGTACCTGTGTTATCTTGCAAGGACAAAAAACTCTTTAGGTGGATAGTCTTAAAAGGTAATGGTTTTCCCCTAAATATCCACTAGTTTGGGTAATGCACATGTGTGACAGCCCTACTTATCCTGGGACAGACAGTTCAGCTATGAAGCATCCTCTGGGAGCCATTTCCCAAAGGGTGCTATGAATTTGGTCTGACTTTGTTCCTTTTCTGGGAGTATTTCCTTTGTATACCCAGCTGGGTACTTGTTTGGAAGTCTATCAAGGACATCACCTCAATAGAGCAGGCGTAGGTGGGAATCAGATCATTCTCAAAGATTGTTCCAATCTACAGCATCTGCATGTTGTGGTCAAGAGGGACAATCTTAACCTAGAGGTCATAGTGGACTTACTTCCATCTCTGTATAGTCACCCGTTTCTTCACTGGGATCCCTCGGCCCCAAATGCTCACTTTTAAGCCTCCAACCTCTAAATCCTAGTCATTCTTCAAAGACTCACATAGATCTCACCCCTTGAGGAAGCTCCCCTGAATACTCTAGTCCCACATGTTCTTCTTTTAATATAAAATCATCTTGTATTTTTTACTGTCTTTTTACATGTATTCATCGTATCATCCTGACAAGATACAACCTCCTTACAGCAAAGGAGCAAAGCAAATACTCCTGTCACTTCCAGGGGCTATAGCACTGGGGTCAGCATGTAGCAGGTGTTTGGTTAATTAACTCTCATCCCGGGGAAGGGGGTTGGAGAAGAAGGAGAAAGAAAAGGAAAAGGAAGGTATCATTTACTGAGTGTCTGCCAACTCCTATACAGAACAGATTCCAAGCATTGTATTTGATCCTTAAACCAATACTATGAGGTAGATGCAGTTATCATCTCGACTCCAAAGGCAGAGTAAGTGGGGCCCAAACAAAACCACATGGCTTGTAATTAGCAGAAGCTAGGTTTTAGTTCTCATTAGATAATCAGGAATAAAGCTTAGGAAACAGGGCCTGGGGTGGGGTGGGACAGCTGTCCTATGTGTGGTTGAGAGATTGGTTGGAGGGGGGAGGGGAGACACAGAAAAGTGACAGAAATGTAGGTTCGGAGACTGAGCTTCAAATAATAAAAATGGGCTTCCCTGGTGGCGCAGTGGTTGAGAGTCCACCTGCCGATGCAGGGGATGCGGGTTCGTGCCCCGGTCCGGGAAGATCCCACATGCCGTGGAGTGGCTAGGCCTGTGAGCCATGGCCGCTGAGCCTGCGCGTCCAGAGCCTGTGCTCCGCAACGGGAGAGGCCACAACAGTGAGAGGCCCACATACCGCAAAAAAAAAATAAAACAAATAATAAAAATAGCCAGACTGACAGAAATACAACCTCATAATCCCTTATCCAAATTCCAAAATCCAAAAGCCCGGAACTCAGCATTTTCTCACAATTTATTGAGATCATCAAAGCCTGACCTAACCTGACCTGCCAGATCTTTTTTTGTCCCACTTAGTGTGACTGTTTCTATGTACCACTGCAGTGCTATTCATTGATTTGAATAGTGGGTACTTGCAAAATATATGATAGACACACCATATTACCTTTCTAAAATTCAAAAAAATCTTTATCTTGAAACATAGCCAGTGCCTGAGTTTCCAAATAAGGGATTATGAAACTGTGATAAATAACATTTATGAAATTCACACCACATGCTCAGCACTGTGCTGAGAATGTTTTTATAAATTATCCCATTTATTCTTCACAACCACCCTAAAGAGTAAGTATTATTGTTATCCCATTTTATAAAGAAAGAAACTGAAGATCATAGGGTTTCAGTAAATTACCCAAGATCACAGAGCTCATGTGTGATAGAACCAGGATGCCAAGCCAGGTCTGTGACTCCAAAACTTAAGCTATCAACAACTTACTGTCAGATCCAGGAAACCTAGATTTCAACAGGTTATTTCTGAGGACCAGAATATGAGATTAAACAAGAGTCATTGTGATCACCAACCACATAGCCAGTTGAGCCAATAAACATAGCAACGCCTCTGCTTTCCACTCACTTAAAATTTTTAACCCTGACCACCCATCTCAGCTCACCTAATCAGAAACTGATCACAGGAAGATGCATTGTCATTAATGCCGTGGATATAGCTCTCTCCACATCAAGGCAAGAAGCAGTAACCACGGTCCCACGCTCTGTAACAAAACAGCACATCTTGCTGCAAACTGGCCCAGGCTGTCACTCTCAAAATTACTTTATTATATAGTGATGGACAAAAATAAAGTGTGAATTATGCCCTATTCATTAGAATTAAGGATCTGACTCAAAATGTAGACACAAAATACCCTCATTAATCATATTCTATTAGCAAGTAGCAAAACAGAAAAAGATTGTTGGCTTAGTGGAACAGGGAAGACTTTCTAGAAGGGGTGGTCCTTATTTTAGGCCTTAAAGGATATGTAGGATAAGGAAATGGCGAGTAGAGATCATTCCCAGCAGAGAGAACATCGTACATGAAAACACAGTAATGAGGTCATAACTTATCAGACTTCCTTCCACCCAATCAATCCATCCATTCACTCAATTTCAACAAGCGTTTGTGGAGTGCCAGCTATGTGTCAGAAACTGTCTTGAGCACTGTATGAACCACAATGAAATCCCTGCCTTTATGGAATTAACAATCTGGGCTGAGAGGCCAACACTAAACAAGTGTAAACAAGAAAAGAAATTCAAATAGTCATATTATTAAGGAAATGAAAACTGTGACGTGATTAAAAATAATGTCTAAGGGTGAGGTTCTGAAAAATGCAAGGACAGAGGTCCCAAGGCAGTCGGCTTAGTCATTTGGCTGCCGACTAATGTAAGGGACCAGGGGACACAAGGAACAGTATGAGGTTGGAGAGAGAGGCAGTGGCCAGAGAAAACACGGTCTTGGGGATGAGGTAAGAAGTCTGGATTGCATTCCAAGTGCAAAGAAAATTACAGGAGAATTTTACAGAGATCCAATTTGGCTTTTAAACAAACTCATTCTAGCTGCTCTGCTCAGAGTATTGGAGGGGGGAAGTGGGAAGGCAGAAGCCCAGTTAAGAGATCTATGCAGTAATTCAGGTTAGAGGGGATGATGGCTGCCTTCACTGGGATGCCCTCCCAGGAGCAGAACCTGGGATGAGAATTTGAGTGCAAATAGTTCATGTGGGAGGAGAGCCAGGGCACTGTGGCACGGAGAAGTGAGACAGTAAAGGAAAGGCTGCTGATTAAAAAAAATGCGTTCAGGGCTTCCCTGGTGGCGCAGTGGTGGAGAGTCCGCCTGCCGATGCAGGGGACACGGGTTCGTGCCCCGGTCTGGGAAGATCCCACATGCCGCGGAGCGGCTGGGCCTGTGAGCCGTGGCCACTGAGCCTGTGCGTCCGGAGCCTGTGCTCTGCAGTGGGAGAGGCCACAACAGTGAGAGGCCCGCGTACTGCAAAAAAAAAAAAAAAAAGGAATTCATTATCAAACAAGTTATTGCTCTGAGCAACTAGAGCTTAATACCCCTGGGGAACTCTGGAAGCCAGCACAAAACACGTGCTCAGAATCGTCCCTCCAAGGGCAAGGAGCTGGAGTATTTATACACCCATTCTCTTCAGTGATTGGTTGAGAGCTTGTGGGGAAGGGTAGTATTTTCCCAACATTTCTAACCTGCTCTTTATGGAGAAGGGGCAGGGCAGAGGTCAGACCCCAAATCATCGCTCAAGCAAAGAAACACAGATACTTACTGGCAGTTGGAAGTCAGGCCACCAAAATGCTAAGGCCTGAAGACACAGACAGCACCTGCTACAATGGCTTAAACCTACAGATGTGCTGAAGATGAGCACCTGTCTTCTCTGCTCAGCCCCGGAAGAAGCCTTACATTCCACATAATCTGATCCACACCCCACCCCAGCCTCAGCCACAGCTGATTGGACAAGAAGTGAATTACTGACTCTGGAAAGTTCAAACCGATTCTCTCTCACAAAAACTTGAACGCAGAGCAGAGAGAAGAATGATCTAGGTCTGAAAAGATGAACTAGAAGGTCAGTAGAGTGGAAGAGCTAAGGTCTTCATTCTGAAGCAGCCATGAAGAGCCACAGGTTAGCTCATGAGTGGACAAAAACTAGGTTTTGCCAAAAGTTATGCAACAGATGCATATTAAGCATCTACCATTTGCTTCTTGTAGGGGTTCTGAAAATGAAGACAATCTGGTATCTACCCTCAAGGAACTCAGTCTTGCAGAGGAGACATAATATAGATGATAAGAGTAGGAAATAAGAGAGAGAATTTGAGCAATCTCAACCTACCTTTGTCAACTGCAAAGTAAGCATTCCATGGATCTAGTTCAAAGGTTAAGTCTCCCAAGTAATCTTCATCGGTTGCCTGGCATACTCCAACTGTTTCCCCAGTTGGAATTTCCTCATCCAGTGTGATGTCGACTTTATTGTGCAGAGTTGAGTTTACAGAGGTAACACTCAAAATAGCATTTTCCATATTGAATAATCTTGTTTTAAAAGAGAAGACAATTAGAGTGGCATTTGTTTGGTGTGTATTGTTCTCCACCTCTTATGGTGGTGGAGGGGTAGGGGCTAGAGGTAGTAATGATGAAAATGGAAACTATGGACCATGGTATTGACCCATTTACTGAGCACTTGCCTAGAGTCTAGACACAACGCTAACCACTTTTCATGTGTTTTCTCATTTATTCCTCACAGCAGCCCCAGGAAGTTGGTACCATTTTACAGATGTGGAAAGAGATTTTAAGAAATTAAGTAACTCTAAGAAGTAAATACCAAGGTGGCTGAGAGAGGATTTGACCCCTAGCCTATCTGGCTCTAGAGACTGTATGCTTAACCATTGTGCTCTTAGCCCTATATTGTAAGAACCAGTTTCTTAAAAATGCTGTCCCCTCTATATGGTTATAAACTCCCTGGTGATAATTATCACCAGAATTTTCCTTGAGGGCAGTAAGAGAGAATCCAGCCCATCAGATACTAAGAACATATTACACTAATAACACCTAATTCTGTTGCAATTTCAATATATTTTATACTTTAAAAAACTACTTTGTGGGGCTTCCCTGGTGGCGCAGCGGTTGAGAATCTGCCTGCTAATGCAGGGGACACGGGTTCGAGCCCTGGTCCGGGAAGATCCCACATGCCACGGAGCAACTAGGCCCGTGAGCCACGACTACTGAGCCTGCACGTCTGGAGCCTGTGCTCCGCAACAAGAGGCCGTGATAGTGAGAGGCCCGCACACCGCAATGAAGAGTGGCCCCCGCTTGCCACAACTAGAGAAAGCCCTAGCACAGAAACGAAGACCCAACACAACCAAAATAAATTAATTAATTAATAAACTCCTACCCCCAACATCTTAAAAAAAAACAAACAAACTACTTTGCTTTCAGTTATTAAGAAAGCCTTTTCTTTGGAATCTTAAGAGATTGTTTACATCTGACTTGTTTATTTTCCTTCTCAGCAAAAAAAAAAAAAAAAAAGAAAAAAGAAACCATTTCATTCTAATGGAAATTTTACTAATGAATTTCAGAGACTACATTTTCATATTCAATTTTCAAGGCCAAATTAGAAGAATACGTTTTATTTCCTTACCTGCAGGTAAGAATGAGGTTCTTATTGTTGACACTGACAAGGAAAATCTTTAGATAGCAGTAAACAGTCCTCTGGGATCAATCACTTTAATAACTAGTGAGAAACTGAAAGGGCAGCCACAGGAAAGACAGCTAAGATTTTATAGTAACTGACAGACTTTCACAGAAATAGAATCTATTGGGCTTTAACTGACCAGTGAAAACAATTGATTCATTTAGTTAAAATGTCAGTCAAACAAGTTGTTTTTTGTTTTGTTTTGTTTTTTAATTAATTTATTTATTTATGGCTGTGTTGGGTCTTCGTTTCTGTGCGAGGGCTTTCTCTAGTTGCGGCAAGCAGGGGCCACTCTTCATCGCAGTGCAGGGGCCTCTCACTATTGCGGCCTCTCTTGTTGCGGAGCACAGGCTCCAGACGCACAGGCTCAGTAGTCGTGGCGCACGGGCCTAGTTGCTCCGCAGTATGTGGGATCTTCCCAGACCGGGGCTCGAACCCGTGTCCCCTGCATTGGCAGGCAGATTCTCAACCACTGCGCCACCAGGGAAGCCCAAACAAGTTGTTTTAACAGTTGGAAACAGCTAACACTTTGTTAGGAACCATATTAGTCAAATCCATTGAAAAGACAGGCAGAAACTTAGAAAAGTCTGTTAATCCCCATCAATCATACAAAATCGAAGGGAATTCCTTAGAGTGGTAGAGCAAACAAAGCTATGGGTATGGGTTCTTACCTTTAAACATTGACTTTTCAATATGGAAAACTGATTGACAAATGCCAAGGAGAAGGTGTTAAAAACACTTCGAAGTAACGTAATGACAATGGGGAAATATTAGGCTGGTTAGATGATTAAAGGGTTTTTATCTCAGCAGAGATATTTATGGGTTTGAAGAATGAAAGTGCAGAATATATCCTGATGGAAAGATGAATGTTCACACCCATAAACTGTGTCCTAGAGTCACCAATGGTCCCAATTTGCCCAGGACTATCCAGTCTAGCACTGAAAGTCCCACACACATCAGAGAAACTTCCCAGGCAAACCAGGACGGTTGGTCACCTTTCCAGAAAAAAAAAAATCTATTTTAACTTGAAATATACTTACAATCGAGATCAGAATTAATGTTTTCCTTCTATTTATCCTAAAAATCAAATCAGTTCTCAATTTTCCTCTTATTTTAAAACCTCTCTTACAAAAAGATGATTATTTAGGAGACAACTCTTGACAAAAATCATAAAGCCAGTCCACTTTTGAGAATAAAGACATTTCTTTCATAATTCTGGGAAGTCTTAACCACAAGAAGAGAAGGAATAAGGTGTGGGCAGGATTACATTTGGTCTAGCTGGATGCTGAAGAGTAGACTGCAAAGGAATAAGGAAGAAATGAGCCTTGCTAACTCTTTCATATGGATTTGAACAAGTGCTTTCACGGCCCCTATATCTCCTTTAAAGAGAGGGAATTGATAAGATTCCCTTGCCAATGAGGCATTCCAAAATTTCCTTTCCTCTCACTTATAGGTCTGCTCAGTGACCCTGGAAACTCTGGAGTTAGGAAAATTAAGGAGTAGTGTGCTCTCTGTAAAGTTTTAGTGAAAATCCACTGCAAAATTTTAGCCAAAGAATTATTTATTCAAATTCTTCAAACAGAGCTTCAGTCTTTCAGTGCCAGCTCCTCTGGTTTCAAAGATGCTGACAAAAAGGAAAGCTTTAGTTTTCACTTATCAAGAAAAAAAGTTAATTTCTTAAACTCTCATTAATAAGTTTTACTCCAATTTGTTAACAAATTTAAGATTTGTAAATATCTTGAATACACATAATCATTTTTCCATGATTATGCCAGGCCAACAAAAGAAAAAAAGAAAACTGTTACGGACATTATCCATTATTTCCAGAGCTATTTATGCGATCAGATAAACATGGGGGCAGAGGGTTTTGAGCGTAAGGGGAAATGGATAAAGATTTTGGCAATTTCTACCTCCCAAATATATAATGATAATACAAATTTAGGAGTGTTCTTCTCCTGCTGACTTCAGTCACATCCCATTTTTGAACCCTCAATCTGTTTTACTGAAGATGCTAAGACAGGATATATCCCATCCTCAACTTTCATAATCAGGAAGAATGTCATTAAGAGATTCAGGAGCAAGCTAATTGGAATGGTTTAAAGGTCCATTTTGTTCTCCTGTAGAGCACGTTGATGCAGAACATGAGACTGAAAAGGGTGGTCATAAAAAACATTATAAAAATAGAAATAATAACTATGAACCAATCCCCTTCGGCAGATATGGAGGAAATAAGAAGAAATTGTCAGTCCATTCACTTTTCAAAGCTGCTGGATTACATTGTAAATGAATTCTGTGTCCCAGCCATCTAGAGGGAAGTCCCCACCGCCTTCTATGGCAGGTCATAAACGCCATCACTGAAATCACCTTGATGCTTAGATCTGAAGAAAGTGGATGATTCAGAGAAAGGCCAAAATAGCCACATCTATACCTAAACCATAATTGTGCAATTACAGTTTAGATGATGATTTCATATCCAAGGCAATGCCAAAAGCATCCTCATTTGGGAGCACATTAAGGCCAGATGGGGTGAAATACTCTTGAAAAGGGAAATATGAACCAAAGGGCAGGCATTTTGAGTAAATGAAAAGCCAGTAGCAGTATTTACCTTCTAGCTTCGCTCTCAAAATCAAAAACTGCTGATGTAGAAATTGTTCCAGTGCTGTCGCTTGTGAAGCCAGAGCCCTCCGGGGAAAGGAAGTACTGTTTATTGGACAGGAAAGAGAAAGGAAAATATTGCAGAGACGTTGACATAGCTAGGTTACAGCTAGGTTACGCCCACCTCCAAGAACCAGGACTGAAATCTCTTTGCGCTCTGGGCCACCCCCCTCCCTCCTCTCCACCCCACATGAGAAGATCCTCCTTAAATGTTTGCCAGTGATGATGATGATGATGAAATTGTACTCCATTCAACTGACTTCAAGCCAGATCATTTGCCCTTAAATATTAAAAATAGATTTTCCTAATACAATACATTCCCTATGTTATCTGAACATTTTTCACACTCCAACCAAAGCTAAAATTAAAAAGGAGTTACATTTAGAAAAACATGATGACTGTCTAATGAGAACTTAGAGATTATTTTGTGTTCATTTGGTGGAGCTGAAGGTACACTTTTTGTGGGGGGGGGACTTGGGGGACAGAGAGCTGTGGAAGGGGAAAATGGAAATATTGGGATGTCTGTTCATCTCATTTTATGTGTGTAGGTACAGGCAATCCTTTATGAAGTTGTTTTTTTCTTTGACTTTCATTTATACTATCTTCTAGTTTTCTGTTAAATGCTTCAAAAACATTGTCTTTTTTTTTTTTTTTTTTTTTGCGGTACGCGGGCCTCTCACTGTTGTGGCCTCTCCCGTTGCGGAGCACAGGCTCCGGATGTGCAGGCTCAGCGGTCATGGCTCACGGGCCCAGCCGCTCCGCGGTATATGGGATCCTCCCGGACCGGGGCACGAACCCGTGACCCCTGCATCAGCAGGTGGACTCTCAACCACTGTGCCACCAGGGAAGCCCTACATTGTCTTTTAATGATCACAACTCTGCCATAGATACTGATATTATTCCCCATTTCACAGATAGGAATTCTGAGGCTTAGAAAATTCAAGTGGCTTGCCTCCAGTCTGAGAGCTGAGCTTTTCATAATGCCTCTTTGCTCACCACGCTGCATCCCCAAGACAAATGCTTTCTTTGTTTTGTTTTGTTTTTGTTTTTTGCCAACGAGGGTAGATGTGGTCAAGGTTTCTAGAATAGGTAAGAATCAAACGAGTAGAAAAGGCTGGGGCAAAAAAAAAATCCATGGGAGGATTAATATGAGTAGTTAATTATACCAAGCACTACTGGTTTAATAATTGTGTAGACCCAGAGATAATTTAATAGAGAAGACTAAACCCAGAAGGATTGCAAAGCTGCCTAAAAATCATTTGGAGACATTTGTGACCTTTTAATTTATGGATTTTCTGATGAATCACAGTGTTCTGATTAATTTAAATTCATACCATCTATTTCTACGCATAAAAATAAGATGGAATTGAGTTCTGCTTTTTCTGTAGAACAATGTTGTAGAAATCAGCATTCAGGAACTGCAGGAAAATCAATACTTACTTTTGGGCAAACAGAGGAATAATGATGCCCATTTCATGGTGGAAGGATGAAGGATGGCTGGTAGTTATATTACTTGAGAGTGCTCAAAAGCACTGGTTATATGTAAAATACATGATTATTTAAAAGACACCCGCATTTATGTGTGTAACCACTCAAGAATTGACAGTTCTCAATTCAACTTCTACATTACAGGGTTGTCCACCATTATTTGGGAACAATATATAGTGGGAAGCTGTATTTTTATGAGGTTTAATTTTTCATAAAATGAAATGGTCTTTAAAAAAATTGATGGCACTTTTATGAACAGCTCCTGCCATTGTTCTGAGAAGGTTGGAACTGACGGTTGCTAGGCAGCCAGGGCCATCACTGGGAAAGCCACCGAAATGAATGATCCCCAGGACAGGAAGTTAGTCCAAGGGATGAGAAATTAACTCCCTGTGGGACCAGGCACCTTAGATTCATTTTTACCCATTTTATCTATAACAACACCATCAACTAGTAGAGAAGTATCTCAGCCATAAGAATGACAATGACAGTCTCATCCCAGGTTCAGAATTAGGACAACATCTCATGGGGGGAAGTATGGCAAGGGGAGCTTTATGTCCTTCTGGATGGACTTACCTTCAAAATCCAGTTTATTCCCTTCTCTGAAAGGCTTGTTCATGACTATTTGCTCTCAGAGAGGCTCAGGAATTAGAAATGTCAGAGCCCAAACTGCAGGCCAAGCCCAGCAAAGAGAGTTAGGGCCTCCATGCTTCAGGAGCAGTGACAGGATTCTTCTGGATTTTTCTGTGTTAATAAAAACAAATGGGGGGCTTCCCTGGTGGTGCAGTGGTTAAGAATCCGTCTGCCAGTGCAGCAGACACAGGTTCGAGCCCTGGTCCAGGAAGATCCCACATGCCATGGAGCAAATAAGCCCGTGTGCTACAGCTACTGAGCCTGCGCTCTAGAGCCTGCGCACCACAGCCACTGAAGCCCACGTGCCTAGAGCCTATGCTCTGCAACGAGAGACCACCGCAGTGAGAAGCCCGCGCACTGCAACAAAGAGTAGCCCCCGCTCGTTGCAACTAGAGAAAGCTCACGTGCTGCAACAAAGACCCAACACAGCCAAAAATAATAAATAAACTAAATAAATAAATTTTTTTAAAATGTGATGGCTACCCGTTACTGTGACCCAGATTCTGTGCTAAACATTTTGTCCTGAACTATCTCATTTAATCCTTAAGATGATGCTAACAGATTGGTACTCTTCTAAGCCCCATCTTACAGGTGAGGAAGCTGAGGCTTACAAAGGTCAAGGAAATGGTCCAAGAACATATAACGTGTCAGTGGTTAAGCTGAACCTCAAACCCAGGTCTTTCTGACTCCAGAACCATTATGTGATACTGGCCATCTCATGGGAGACTGTCTCCACGGGGGAAAGGCAGTATATATTTCTATTTTTATTTTATTTATTATTATTATTTTTTTGTGGTACGCGGGCCTCTCACCGCTGTGGCCTCTCCCGTTGCGGAGCACAGGCTCCCGACGTGGAGGCCCAGTGGCCATGGCTCATGGGCCCAGCCGCTCCGCTGCATGTGGGATCCTCCCGGACCGGGGCACGAACCCATGTCCCCTGCCTCGGCAGGCAGACTCTCAACCACTGTGCCACCAGGGAAGCCCTATTTCTATTTTTAAAACATTACATTTAAACTTGTTTTTAAATGTTTAGGGTGGAGATTAGAGAATCTACGTGGGTGAAGACAGAGTGACAGTAACTCAATGTTACTGTTTACAGAGAACAGTAAGTAGAGGGAAAGGAAGAGAAGGCAAGGGAAGACTAAGATGAAGCCCAGAAAATCTTTTAACATTTGAAGGTCCAACAGAGGAGGATGAACCAGGAAAGAAAATAAGAGTAGGCAGAAAGATAAGAGAAAAACCCAGAGAGTTTATTATGCATGAAGAACCCTAACAGTATCTACTATTATTGAGTACACTCTGTCAAGCACTGTTCTAAGCCCTCTGCATGTAGGACCTTATTTAATCGTCATAAGAGCCCCAAGGTATATCCTATTATTAACGTCATTACACATAAACTGAGACACAGAGTGGTTAGGGGCTTTGCTGAAGTTCACAAAGCCAGAAAGTGGCAAAGCCTTAAACTTAGTAGTTTGTCCCAAGGTAATATTTTCTTGAAGGAAATTAGTACAGAAGTACGATCTAAATGTTTTCATAACAAGACATTCTGTGATGTTTTTAAAGCACAAATACTGGCTAATCACAGATCACCTACAAAACCTTTTTATAGGAGAGATACATTCTCAAGAAAATATTTTCAAACTATAAACGAATATGATTCTAGACTAAACATTAATTATGTTAGTATAACCTTGCATTTCAGTCCTATAAGAGCACTCTGTTACATTCACTTTATAAACAATAGGAATAGTTTGCTACCTATACACTTACACTGGAATATTAGAGCCCTCATTCTCTCTAGAACAAAGCCTTATTAACCATATCTAACACATTGTCCCAGTGGCTAGCTAAAGTTACAGATCTTTAATGAAGTGCTGATCATGGTATCTTTGCTGGTTGAACCTAGACTCTGCCCCAGAAGCCTTCTCTATCCATCAGAGAGGGTATGCAAGTTGAAACAGATTTGCCATCCCTGACCGAGCCAGATGTTCCCAGTGGACTTGCCCAGGTATTTATTATACACCTGGTAGCAGTTACAGCATCTGAAAAGCTAACTTTACAAACCATCTTGCAATGTTCGTCGGCCTGTGGCTCAAGGACCACCTACACATTAAGAACCTTCATCCGCGAGTCCATTGTTAAAGCTGGGATTCAGTGGGAATTCATTACACTGTTCTCTCTACTTTTATATATGGACGAAATTTCCATAAATGTTTATTAGATACACAGACCTACTTGATTCAGAATACCTGGGGCAGGGAGGCCTGGGAATGTAAATTTTTAGCAGGCTGACAAGAGTGACTTTTAGGTACCCTAAAATTGGTTCTTTTAGAGTGATTCTCAACCTTGGCTGTACAGCAGATTCACTTGGGGAACTTTAAACACGCCAATGTTCAGACCACATCCCAGATGAATGAAATCAGAATCTCTGGGCGGGGGCAGGGGGTTGTCATCTGGGCATCAGTATTCTTGTGTGTGTGTGTGGTACGCGGGCCTCTCACTGTTGTGGCCTCTCCCGTTGCGGAGCACAGGCTCCGGATGCACAGGCTCAGCGGCCATGGCTCACGGGCCCAGCCGCTCCGCGGCACGTGGGATCTTCCCAGACAGGGGCACGAACCCGCGTCCCCTGCAGTGGCAGGCGGACTCTCAACCACTGCGCCACCAGGGAAGCCCTGGGCATCAGTATTTTTCAAAACTCTTTGGATATCTTCACAGTGCAGTCACGTCTGAGATCTATTGATACAGCACATCCTACCTCTTCTCACACATCAGTAGTCTATTTAGGTCCCACAATTTTCATGCACTGAAAGGTACAAAGGTATCCAAGGGGATCTGGGAAGAGCATGGATATTGTCTCATACTGTCTCTAGAACTTCCTTTGTTACAGCAGCTGAAAACAGTTGTTGGGCCAACTTGTACTAGAAAGCAGAGTTAGTTACCACACACACTCTTTCACAGGTTTCCACCAGATGGGTTAACTCTGCATGATTTAAAGAATGGTTTATATAGATGCTCCTAGAGCCCAGTGGCCTTAAATTTTAGCCTCTGTCTTAGGGATTCCCCAGCAACTGATCCAGAGGTGATGATTTCTGTGCAAGAGATTTATTCATTAAGTACTCCAGGAAGACTAAGGTGGAAGTTGGGGAAACAGGACAGAGAAGGGGAGGAAGCCAAGCAAATGGCTACCTCCAAAGCCCACAGAAGCAGTTTCAGCCTGATGCCACAGGGAAGCTGTGGAGGGGACCTCATGCCTCTGAGTTTTCCCCACTCAAAGAAAAGGAGATGGGGCTTTCCTACCCTTGCACCCCTCATTCAGTGGTTAAGGGCTACCCCAGAGAGATGGAAATTCCCAGGTGCTTCCTGCCCTTGGAAGTGCAAGAAAAGTCCAAGGACCGTCCTCCTCTTGCTGAAGGAAGCAAAAACACATTGAAGTTGGCGGAAGGAAGCGGGGAGCATCACACAGAAAAGGTACAAAGGTATCCAAGGAGATCTGGAAAGAGTATGGATATTATCCCCTACAGTCTCTAAAACGTCCTCTGTTACAAGCAGCTGAAAACAGTTGTTCGCCTGACTCAGGCTAGAGAGCAGAGATATTAAGAAACCCATCACCTTCCACGGAACAGTTCATTGTCCCATATTCTTTGATAATTCTGATAGCAAGTAGGATTCATTTCAACTCTGAATTGATTGGTAAGGGCTACCCAGAGCCTTTTACTGAGAAAGACCACGAGCTCCGGTTGGAAAAGTGTCACGTTCGATTAGTGATGCCTGCCACACGCAAATGAGAAGGCAATCACAGTAGGTAGTCTCAGAGAACTTTGATATCTAAGATATCGCTAGATTGCCTGGACAAGTTTTTAAAAACACTGATGCCTGGATCCCACCTCCAGCGATTCTGATTTAGTCAGGAGGGAACCTGGCATCTGTGTTTTATTAAAGCATCCCAAGTGACTATATTATTGCCGCAAAGGTAAAGAACCACAGTAATATTCAGATAAATCGACATGCTGCTTCCTAGTTGTCCCAGGAAATGTTTTCAGGCATACTTTAAAAGAACGAAATAAATCCTCCAAAACCCAAATATTTTATTTATAATTCCTTTCTCAGTCTCATAAAAATGTCTTTTCAAACATGAACAGCAGAACACTTTTGTTTGTTTCGTCTTTTCTTGAAACTTCAATACAATGTAGACTTTGAATAGGCTAGTCATGGCCAAATCTTCAATTGCCTTGTATGAATAGACTTAAATTACTGATTTCTATTCACACATTCTTCAAATACTTACACTTTGATATGCATCTCTGAAAGGCAATGGTCTTTACCTATTGAAAACATTGCTTGAATATATATACTTGCAATTTGTAAGGCAAAAAAATAACTTGTCTGATGTGAGTCAATGTAATTGTTTGTTACAAGATCATTTAGCAAGAGCAGGACTACTGGCTAAAGTATGTTACAAGCTTGCATGCCATCTTGTGGAGGATGGTGCAAGTGATGTAATTACAAAGTAAATACTCCAAAAAAATATTTATTAAAAATATGACTGTGGTTTTCTCCAAACATTTGCCTTTCGTGTGGAGAATTAAAGATTTTTTTTCTAGGTAATTAAAGCTTTTCTTAAAATCACTTTTTTCCCCAATTATATACTATTCTAAGCAAAATTTTTCTTTAGCTTGAATAACCCAGATAATTATCTCAATTCTCAAATTCATTTAGGGAGTATATGCCAAAATGATATATTTCATCACATGCCAGAACTTGACAAGTATGTCATATTGTAGGATTTAACCCTTTCCCCCCTTTCTCTTGGTGTCACAAAGAGATGAAATTTTAAGGTGAGGTTAGAGTAGAAGACCACGCCATTGGAGCAACTCAGAAATAAATCTTTTGGATACATACCCAGAAGTGAGATTGCTAAATCATGTGTAGTTTACTTTTAATTTTTTGAGGAACCTCCATACTGTTTTACATAGTGGCTGAACCATTGTGCAGCCCCATCAACAGTGTACAAGCTTTCCAATTTCTCCACATCCTTACCAGTACTTGCTGTCTTTGTTTTAGTTTGTTTGGTGGTTGTTGTTGTTTTTTATAACAGCCATACTGACCCTTATAAGATGATAACTCGTGTTTTTGATTTGCATTTCCCTGATGGTTAGTGACATTGAGCATTTTTTATAGACTTCTGGCCATTGTATGTCTTTGGAAAAATGTCTGTTCAAGTCCTTAGCCCATTTTTAAATTGGGTCATTAGGGGGGTTTTTACTATTGAGTTGTAGGAATGGCCCCCACACACAACTGAAACTTAAAAAATTGAAAGTGTAGGGCTTCCCTGGTGGCACAGTAGTTGAGAGTCCGCCTGCTGATTCAGGGGACACGGGTTCGTGCCCCGGTCCGGGAAGATCCCACATGCCGCGGAGCGGCTGGGCCCGTGAGCCATGGCCGCTGGGCCTGCGCATCCGGAGCCTGTGCTCCGCAACGGGAAAGGCCACAACAGTGAGAGGCCCGTGTAACGCAAAAAAAGAAAAAAAAAAAAATTGAAAGTGTAGATGCTATCCAAAGGAAACATGGGCCTTTTCCCTAAAATGATTATACTTAAAAACAGGCCATTAAAACCAGAATTGCCACCCCAAATTATAAAGCAAAATTTACATATTATGGTTTCTAACTCAATAGACTGATCCTTTTCTCCCTTTAATGTTTGTTTTTACAGCTGAGTTATAACATAGGAGTATATAATTAAAATCCTCAGGTCCGTAATTATAAGCTCTACTGCAGTGTAACTGTTGAGTCTTTTGATGATTCCATCAGTAATTATGCCTCTTAGAAGATCCAAATATCACTTTACCATAAAAATCTGATCATCGTCAGCTTTCAGTCAATATGCTTGACTGAACGGAAAATATTATTTATTTCCATATAAAATGTGGGCTGCAATGATTCATTGTACATATTTTATCAAAGAGGGAAAAATAATAGAAACAGATTTATTTTTGTCATTAAATGGTATATCTTTTATCTTTAAAGGGCTACCATGAAACTTCCAGAAATTATTCTTTATTGGAATTAAAAAAAAATCTTTCCAGCAAGTTATTAGTATGCTGGTTTAGTTAGCTGATTATTTCCTTATCCTATTACATAATGCCCAAAAGAAAGTAAAAGTTCATTAATGAAATGATGATATATATCCAAGATCTATATTCTAAGATTTGTCACTAACTTTGGAATACCTTGTATGAGATATTTTACCTTGAAATAGAGTGATTAAATGTTATTTCATGAAAATAGTCCTATTGTATCTAATTTTCATCCTTCTCACCCTCAACCCTACTGTCATCTCTCCCACTGTCCCGCCATTTCTTGTCCTCAAAGCCAGGGCTTATGTTTACAAGCTGCTAATTAACTGTTTTGATAGACACAGTAAGGCACAACATAGTACTCTGAAAACTAACTTTGAGGGAATAAGTTTATTTCACCATGAAGAAAGGAAAAGACAGAATACATGTTGAGCAAGATACCTCTCTCCCTGCTACTATCTGGTTCATGATAGTCAGAGGCATCTATACTTCCCCCAGGAAGTAGGATTCTTAAAGCAAAATTGAATTGAGACAATGTACATGGATTTCTAAAACTGCCTCTCTATGTAATAGATAATAGAGAAAGCCACATGCAACCCCCTTACCACCACTACTCCCACAACCATGGAACCAGGAAGGTTAAGATGGTCACATGGGGGGGGTTGGTAATATGGATGGGGTGTGACATGGAGAGTTGGGGTACAGTAGAGACCCAGGGAAGCATTGGAAAGACCTCTGTGGGGAGGAGTAGGGTCAGCTTCAAGTCACCCAGGGATTTCAGTACTATGGGGTGGGAAAGAAGGGGGATCTTCTATCTGCAGCCATTTTTTAATCATCCCTAGATGGACCCCAGATATTGCTGAATTGCCCTTTCTGGAAATTCCCTAGCTGCCTTCTCCCCACTTTCTGTTTGAAATTAATATAGCTACTCCAGCTTTCCAGGAATTGCTGTTAACATGGTATTTCTTTTTCTACCCCTTTACTTTGAGCCTATTGATGTTTTTATATTTAAAGTATGTTTCTTACAGACATTATATAGTTGGGCCTTGTTTTTGTTTCTGTTTTTGTCTTCATCTGACAATCTCTGTCTTTGAATTGATGCATTTGGACCATTTGTATTAGTTGAATTCATATCTACCACATATATAACTTTTTTTTTTTTAAGAAGATGTTGGAGGTAGGAGTTTATCGATTTATTTATTTATTTTTGCTGTGTTGGGTCTTCGTTTCTGTGCGAGGGCTTTCTCTAGTTGTGGCAAGCGGGGGCCACTCTTCATCGCGGTGCGCGGGCCTCTCACTGTCGCGGCCTCTCTTGTTGCGGAGCACAGGCTCCAGACGCGCAGGCTCAGCAGTTGTGGCTCACGGGCCTAGTTGCTCCGCGGCATGTGGGATCCTCCCAGATCAGGGCTCGAACCATGTCCCCTGCATTGGCAGGCAGATTCTCAACCACTGTGCCACCAGGGAAGCCCTGTAACTGTTTTCTCTTCATTGCAATTGTCCTTTGTTTTTTCCCTCTTTGTTTTAACTGAACATTTTATATGATTCCATTTTGTCTTCTTTATTAGCATATCAGTTTCACTTCTTAATTTTTTGTTATTGCCTCAATTTCTAATGTACATTTTTAACTAACCTAAACGTCGCTTCACATAACACTATATTGCTTTCTAGAGACTGCAACAATAACAGTCTAGGTAGCTTATACCAGGGTATATTCCCAATTCCTCTCTCCTGCTGCTTGTGATACTGCTTTCATTTCACTTAACAATATGCTAAAATCTTCTACTACATTGTTACTATTAAATAAAATTTTCTTTTAGTGAACTAAAAATAGAAAATTATTTTACCTTTATTTCTTTCTTCTCTCATACTTTTCCTTTCTTTATGTAGAGACAAGTATTTTACCTATATTATTTTCCTTCTTACTGATGAACTTCCTTTGACATTTCTTGCAGGCCAAGTATGCTGGTAATCAATTTCCTCACTTTGTGTTTGACTGAAAAAGTCTTTATTCCTCCTTAGCTTTTGAAGGACAATTTCACTGGATATAGACTTCTTGTTGATTTCTTTTTTTCCTTTGAGCATTTAAAATATTTCACTCCACTCTCTTTTTGCTTGCACAGTTTCTAACAAGTCTGCTCTATTTCTTATCTTTGTTCCTCTACAGGTATGGTGTTCATTTTCCTGTGGCTTCTATCAAGATTTTCTCTTTGTCTTTGGGTTTCTGAACTTTGAATATGATTTGCCTAAGGGCATATGTGTATGTGTGTGTATCCAGATGAGATAAGGTTCAAGAAAATTCTTTTCTCCAAGAGAGTAGCCTTTGTTAGGAGAAAGCTCTGCGTTTATTTCACATTGATTCTTTTCTCTCTCTCGCTCTCCCCAAGCCACAGGTGATATTTTTTTGAATCTTCACTGTGAAAACCTAATTAATGGAGTTCCTGGTGGTAAAAACTATGAAAGTGTGGGGTCCGCCTAAGACTGTGGCACCCAGCACTTTGTCTCATGGTAGTCCACCTTCAGCCTCCAGCAATTCATCAGAATTACCATAAGTCTTTATACCTGCTCATGGCTCTAGCAGTTTCTGCTCCAAGTAAGCAGAAATTGGCTGTGACTCTTGGGATTCACCAGTCTATCCACATTTTGGAGTGCTGGTTCCTCCTGATGGGTCCAAGAAAAGTCTTTGATTTTCAGCTTGTTCAGGGTAAGAGGTCTTACTTTTTCTGTCTCTAAGAACAATCCATGAACCAGAGTTTCAGGGATCTTTGAACATGTACAGTAGCAATGGTGGTACAGCATGAAAAATCTTAGTCCTGGAACGTAGTGAGTCTAGATATATAAAAATCCACTCGTGTTACATTAATTATTGTGGGCCAGGTCTTCATCTAGAATTTCATCTTTCATCATTATAACAACCCCAGAGATATGTCATGTTTTATCAATCTTACAGCAGCATCTAGTATCATCTTTCTACCCTGTGGCATTCTCGATAGGCATTACATGAAAAGTTAACAGGTGTTACATTTCATTTAAAAAGTGCTATGGACTAATAATTATAACAAATCAGATTAAACAAACATCTCTCTATTAGAGAACTCCTCAGGGAATTTAATATGCTGGGTATTGCGAATTCAGAGGAGATAAGTAGACATCATTTCCCTAAATCATTTGATCATAGGATGTTTTATTTTTCTCTTGGAGCATCTGGTGGGACTTGTGTTTGGTGGAATACACTTTGGTATGGTTTTGGTAGTATGAGAAGAAACACACTGGCTTCAGAGCAAAAGGATCATGGGTTTGAATTTCAACTACACTAATTATTTTTTAGGCAAATTGCTTAATCCTATTAGCCTAATGGTGCTCATCTATAAATTAAAGGCATAATACATTAGCTTATTGATCCATTACTTAATATCATAATAGACAGTAGCATCTGCTTCAGGGATTAACATAGGGATTCAATGATATAAGGTATATGCCTGTCACCTGATAAACACTTAACAGTTATTAATGTCATTATTATTATCATCATACACCAGACTCCAAAAGGGTGGTAATCTCTTTCCCAGATTAGAACCAGTTTTTCTCTGAACCGATGTGAAGTCAAATGCAAATGAAAGTTGTTGCCCAGTCATGAAGACTTGAATAACACATCTGGTCTGATCTCCTGTGTTAGAAGGATGTGTGTAGGAGTGGATCTAAGTGTAAGTTTCCACGGCCTATATCAACACTGAAATGTCATTCCATGTTTGGTAAGATTCACAAAGAACATTGCATGAGACTTCCAAATATGGCCCAGCAACCAATTCTCTTCTGAGAAAAGTATAGGGTCAGGGCCAAAAGCATTTAATCTCTATGACCAAGCATTTGGGAGTCTTTCATTTGAAATGAATTACTTGCATTAATTGGCTAGTAAGTCACTGTGATTGCATATTAAAGTCACAGCTAAGCCCTATTGGACTGTGATGTGTTTTCCACACTAAAATGTCAATATGGTGGGTGACCTGCCATGCAGAACACCAGGGAAGCAATTGCAATATATCTGGTGCCCATGTGGCTGGAGTTGCTCAGTGCTGGACTCAACACTATAATCTTGAATAGGTTGATTTGGAGCAATATGCATGATTAGGTGGCTTAATTGCATGTTGTAAAGGAAGCTGTGACCTTTCCAGTCCCATCCTGGATGGATATTGTGCTCGTGGGAGGAGGATAAGACAAATGTGTGGGAGGGCACTTGACAACAGCAGTGTTCATTCGTATAATTACTTGAGTGTATTCAATACCTTAAAAAACCATATGGACAATGCCTCAGATATTAGTGGCCATCTGTTGTTTAAAAAAATTTTTGTAAAAGTCAAGTTGCCTTGGATAAGGACCCAGTAGCATTACCAGTAAATTGTAAATGTTGAAAGTACTGCATCAGCATGAACAATTCTCTAATTTTTCACCAATTTAGAAAAGTCATACAACATTAAAAATTTAAGCCCATGATATTCTTGTCTATCAATCCATTAGCTAAAACTGTTACAGCCTAATAATGTCATAACGATTCCATATGACATCAAAAATTAAGACAGTAATATAAATCCTGTCATTTGCAAGATATTTTACAGTTGAAAAACTACTTTTAAGTCCATTATAACATGAGAGAAAGCAGTATGAGAGAAGACAAAGCAGATATCATTTTCCCAATTTTACAGCTGAAGCAGAGAAGCAGGCGTGTAAAAGACTTAGAGCAGTAAAGTTGGGACTTAAATCCAAGCCTCTTGGCACAAAATCCACAGTTTCATCCCCCTCCCATGGTATCTATACCTAGAGGACACCTATTCTAAATAAGCTCATTCTTGGGGCATTATCAAGCCTGAGGACCAGACCTAGTGCTTTGAAATACAAGTTAATTCTGCCAGGAAGTTGTACTGTTTCACAACAGTATGTGTAGCCAAAATCCCCAAGAATGAGATGAAATGCTTGGCATCTTTTGACCAAAGTTACCTAAGGATTAGGCTGGGCCTGCCTGTGCACAGTGAAATGCACCAGAAGGGAAGAAATTACTCAGACAACCTAGGCTTCTTTCATTTTCACCTGAAATGTCCTCATAATTGAGGCAAAAGTTATGTTTGGAACGTGAATTGTGGGCATAATTGATCTGGTTATCTCCATGGCTCTATCTGTGAACACAGCCACACATAAAACCACCAGGCACTGATAGTCTTTGCCCCAAAGCATAAATTACCTCGAAAACAGCATCCTCTGGATGCTTGGCCGCTGCTCTGTAAATGACTGTGCCAGGGGCAGTGTCTTCTAGGATATCAATCTCATTAACTGCCAGAAAATGTAAAATAGACGTCCTTGAATGAGTGTCACCATCATAAGCCCAGAAACTCCTCATTCAATCCTGGATCTTAGATAAAACAATGCATTGTGCTTGCTCTGTACAGATGTTTTTATAGGGTGATTCCCATTAATCATAATAATAATAGACATCATTTATCAAGTGTCTATCATGTATCAGGTATAGAGCAAAGAGGTATATAAATTTAAATAATAACAATATCAAACATTTCCTGAGTGCTTATAACTGCTAAGCACTCAAAACCATTGGTGACTATTCTTTCCATTTTACTGAGGATTAGAAAGAGTAAGTAACTCAAGGTTACACAACTAATACATTATTGGGTACTATTATTGTCTGATTATTAATGTCTGTCCTTTCCTTAAGTTTGCCTTCTTTCTGTCCATTTTTAAAACATTGGGGACCATAAACTTACATATTTACTAGTCAAACCACTCTTCAGGGATCAGGAACACTGGGGCAGAGGGAGACCCCTCAGTGCTGGAGGAAAGGACCCACCCCCAGAGAAGCTGCTGCACCATTTTGCCAAGGGGACAGGATTTGTGGAGCAAAGGCATCCACAGCCTGCTTGGACTCTAGTCAGGACACTGGCTGGGCCATCCCATAAGCAAAGGTGCATGGCATGTCCACCAGCAACCTGGCACCAGGCTCACTGATTTAGAAGTCAGAAGAGTATGAGTTCACCTTGGATCTGCCCTTGAGGAGTTTATCCTCTGCTTGGAAAAGGGAATGGAAGGAAACGAACACGTATCCAACACCTCCTGTGTTCCTGGCACTAGGGTTGGCCTGTGAACACACTCTCTCAGGTGACTTTCATCAAGAAGGGACTAATATCTCAGTTTAACTACTGGGGACACTGAGGCTCAGGCAGGATGAGTAACTGTCCCTAGTCAGTGACCATCCCAACATCTAAGCCTCAAATGCTTACACTTTTAATAAAGAACGTGGATCATCCACACGTAGGTGTTAAATATTTGACTACCTAGAAAAAGGCAGAGTTGAGAATAAATGAGACGAGAGTGAGACAAAGAGATTCATATGTGGTGAAAATCAAATAGAAAGGGACGGGGAGAGAGAAAAAGAGGGAGAGGGAGAGAGAGAGAGAGAGAGCACAAAAAGGACTTGATCCCTGCCTTCATGAAGCATCTAACTCAATGACATAGACATGCTGTTCATTAAATCATCACACAAATAAAGGAATAATTTTAGTACATAATAAACAGATAAATGAATAATTCTTAACAGTGAGCAAGTTACTTCACCTTTCTAAGCCTGGTGACTCATCTATACAATGGAATGCAAATAGCACATACCTCCAGTGCTCTCAGCATTAAATAAACTAATCCATCTGTTGCTCTTAGCATAGTGCCTGCTACATAGTGCCCAGTGAGTGGCAGTCAAGTATCATTATTTGTTATCATTATTCTCTTTATCACTCTTATAACTGTGTCCTATTAGAGGACACAGGGCATGATGCCGACATACATATGTCCACAGTGTCCTTCCTTCCCCAAGAGAAGAGCTCTGTACCTTGGTCTCTTTGAGCAAGGGATCCGATGAAGATGGGTGTCTCATTCACAACTGCAATCTGGATTAAAATGGTCTGTGAGGCTGTTGCCCCTTGATCGTCTATGGAATAAATTATCAGAGGCTAGAGAGCCACCATCTCAAAGTCCAGCTTGGGTACTCCAGTGGTGAATAATGAAAAATTTTTTTAAATGCAGAATAATGGAATGAATTACTGGTTTCCTAAAGATGTAGATAGAATATTTTAGATCTATAATTCTCACTATGAATCAGCACTTTAAAAAAAAGGAATAAAAACCTTGTATTTAAAAAGTGGAAGCAGGGACTTCCCTGGTGGTCCAGTGGTTAAGACTCTGTGCTCCCAATGCAGGGGGCCTGGGTTCAATCCCTGGTCAGGGAACTAGATCCCGCATGTCTGCATGCTGCAACTAAAGATGCCCCATGCCGCAGCTAAGACCCGGCACAGCCAAATAAATAAATATTGAAAATAAAATAAAAATAAAAAATGGAAGCAAGGGGATCTGGTTTCTTAAAAACCTCCATGAACAGAGCATTCACGCATGTTGTATCAAATGGTTTCCCCTTCATCCAGCCCACTTTTCCATGTTATTCTTCCAAATGACAAAGCTGATCACATCCCTTCGCCTACTCTAATTTGTCACAGTTTATCCTAAGCACTTTACAAATAGCTCATTCTATCCTTGCTATGGATACTATTATTGGGTGTATTTTACAGATGTAGAAATTGAGGCTTGTAGAAGTTAAGCAACTCAGCCAAGTTTTCGCAGACAGAAATATAATAGCTCTGGACTCCATCTGACATCACGCTTATGCTCCTACTCCTAATCATTAGCCTAAACTGCCTAGCACCTCAAAAATGGATAGAAAGGAGCATAAGAGTCTTTTTCCTCCCCCATTCAGTCACCCCAAATCTCTTACTCTGTGTTTTCCATGATTGTTTCACACTGGTTTTCAGGGGTTTTAAAATAAATTTATTTATTTATTTATTTAATTTTGGATGCATTGGGTCTTCGTTGCTGCGTGCAGGCTTTCTCTAGCTGCAGCCAGCCGGGGCTACTGTTCATTGCAGTGCACGGCCTTCTCATTGCGGTGGCTTCTCTTGTTGCAGAGCATGGGCTCTAGGCATGCGGGCTTCAGTAGTTGTGGCACACAGGTTCAATAGTTGTGGCTCACAGGCTTAGTTGCTTCACGGCATGTGGGATCTTCCCGGACCAGGGCTTGAACCCATGTTCCCTGCATTGGCAGGAGGATTCTTAACCACTGTGCCACCCAGGAAATCCCTCACACTGGTTTTTGAACTGCTCTCTTCAGGGATCCCCTGAGGTTGAACAACAAGAGAACTGGGTTCAAGTCCACGTCCACTATGAAATGGCTCCAAGACTTTGGCCATGACCCTTCAGGTCTCTAATTTGGATTTCTTCACCCTCACGTGAAAGCCTTGTATGTTCTGTTGCTAATGTCCTTTCCATGTCTGGTCTGATATGGGTGGGTTGGGAAATTCTTGTTTCTAAAGCTTTTCTCACTGGTAAAGTTACAGAAAATAAAGATTTTATTGAGTAGTAAAACCCACTGAAAGTTTGGCCACTTGTCTTTGGATGTTCTATGTCAAACCATGAACCCCTTGTCCATAATGATGATGGATTTTATTGAGCACTTTCTATGTGCCAGGCATTGCTCTCAGCTTTTGACATCATTTAAACATCAAAACAAACTCACAAGGAAGATAACATTATTACTCCCATTTCACAGAAGAGGCATCTGAAGTTTGGACTATATAATACGGCTAGGAAAGTCACACTGCTGGAAGAGGCAGTACTTGGACCTGACCCCTGCCAGTCTATCCCAGGTCTCTTGCACTGACCCACACCACCTCTGGCAGTTACCCCTGAGTGTTTTCCTCCCACTATCATGAGAAGTCAGTAATATATTCCTATTTGACAGCACTCCTCTACCAAACACTTATCACAGGCTGGACACTTCATCTCTTAGATTCTCACAATTATCCCATGGAGCAAATGCTGTCAGCGACCTCGTTCTACCAATCAGGAAACTGAGGCCCAGAAATTAGATGACCAAAGTAACACAGCTAGGAACTGACAGAGCTAAGATTTAAAGCCAGCTTTAAAAAGTCTTCCTGACTGTACAACCCGTTTTCTTTTTCTCAAACTCTGATGCTTCCTGAGAAGTTAATTTAATACTTTAGCCTGATTTGAAGATACATAGGATTTTCAAGCTACAATTGAGCACAGTCTTGTTCTCAAGGACTCTTGCCCAAGAAACACAGCCCTCAACTCAGGACGGCCCTAATGGTGTGGTTCCCTCTGCTTCGGGAGCCCACGGGGGCAGCAGCTGTGTCCTTCTTACTCCCTAGCTCCTTCCACAGTATCAGGCTTTTCAACAAATACTTGCTAACTTTTTAAAAATGCAAATGCTATTCGTTACACTTTACAATGGAAGAAGACAGGAAGATGGTGTAACTCTTCCTCTGGTTGATTACTCCTGTCCAAGGAGCAGAAGGTGCACACCCAAAGGGTAACTTGAATTCCTTTTGCTGGACTGCCTGTGCAACCCCATTAGGATTACCCAATGACAGGTAGCAATGTGAAGATTACATAACCGGAGCGTACCTTGTCTCATTTCATTGATGTATCTATATAATCAGGTCACTTCAAGCTTTGTTATTGTTTCTTCAGGAGACTAGTTTGGCTTTGGATTCTTTTTTTTCTTTCTTTCTTTTTTTTTTTTTTTTTTGGTTTGACTGCCTGCCCAGTCACCCCTCCCAAGTCTTTTGCAAACCAAACAAGCATATATCCTGCAAGGAAGGAAGTTCACCAAAGGCTAATGATATGCTAAACCTCACATAAAACAGTATATCCCCTTTTATAGAGTGATGTTGTAAAAACATATTAACTCATTTAGTTGTGCCTTTATCTGTAGATTTATTTCCATGCTATGAAACTGTCTCATGATTGAAATGTTTCTAAAGCTATCTAGAGCTGGTATATGACATAATTATGGTAATGTGACAATCCTTCTTTGTTCTCTGTAATTTAACTACACGAGCACTGAATATTGAAGTATAATTTATTTATTATAGTAACATGTACGGTGTTCATTGCTCCTTATGGCCAAGCACTAAATGGCATTTTACATATGTTATCTCATGGGATCTTCTTACCAATCCCTGAGTGAGGTGGTATTATTATTATTAATCTCTTTATACAGAAAAGAAAACCTAAGTGCAGAAAAGTGATTTTCCCGAGGTCACATTGCTACTAACTGGAGGGGCTGTGATTCAAGCTTAGGTTTCCTGGACCACAAAACCCATGCTTAGAACAGCTATGATTCACTTTTTCACCAAAAACAAAACAAAACAATAAGCAAACTACTGAACAATCTTTGCATCTTTTGAGGTTTAGACTTATAACAAAAATCAAATTAAGAACAAGCATTACGGCTTCCCTGGTGACGCAGTGGTCGAGACTCCGCCTGCCGATTCAGGGGACACGGGTTCGTGCCCCGGTCCGGGAAGATCCCACGTGCTGCGGAGCGGCTGGGCCCATGAGCCATGGCCGCTGATCCTGCGTGTCTGGAGCCTGTGCTCCGCAACGGGAGAGGCCACAACAGTGAGAGGCCTGCGTACCGCAAAAAAAAAAAAAAATAATAATAATAATAAAATAAATAAAGAACAAGCATTAGATAGCATTTTGCACCTAACTGAGGTTGGAAGCAAATGTAAAATCTGACAGTACCCAGGTTTGGCAAGGATATTCAATTAGGCACCTAGTGGATATCCTTTGCCTCCCTCTAGTCTGTTCTCCTTACAGCAGCTAGAGTAGTCTTTTTAAAATGTAAGCAAGTCATATATCTTTTCTGCAAAATTCCCCGAAGTTTTCTTAGATGTGGGATGTGGATTTAATGTCCTTACTTCTTTACCCTTCCCTATCTTCAAGTCCTTTGCCATGTGATTTTACAGTTCCTTCTATTAGAAGCAGTGTCTATATCTCCACACCATGGCATGGACATGCGACTTGCTTTAACCCATGGGATGTGAGCAGACATAGGTCTTGAAATGTACATTTGGGCTTGGGCATGTCCTCGGTGTTAAAGGACAGTGAGAGGCAGGAGAAACAGAGCCTGAACCCAACATATAGCCTGGAGACAAACCAGGCTAGATCAGCTAACCACAGGCCAACCCACAGATACATGAGCCAGAAACAAATGCTTACTGTTGTGTGCCACTGAGTTTTTTTTTTTTTTGAGGTACGCGGGCCTCTCACTTTTGTGGCCTCTCCCGTTGCGGAGCACAGCCTCCGGACACGCAGACTCAGCGGCCATGGCTCACGGGCCTAGCTGCTCCGCAGCATGTGGGATCTTCCCGGACCGGGGCACAAACCCTTGTCCCCTGCATCGGCAGGCGGACTCTCAACCACTGCGCCACCAGGGAAGCCCTGCCACTGAGTTTTGAGGTGGTTTGTTACACAGCATTGTTGCAGCTGTAGTTAAATGATGCCCCACCTTACTGAGAATACATCTAAAATCCTAGCCATTCCCCATAAGACGTACAATCCTTCCTATGTGACCACTCCCCTTGCCATTCCCCCTTGCTCACTCCCCTCAGCCACAGTGACTGCTTGCTGTTTTTTGAAAGCATCTTACTGTGCTTTACAGAGTATTTTATATCACTTGATCCTCCTAACAACCCAATGAAATTATGAAGGAATACAGTACCATTATCCCACTTTGCAGATGTGACAACTGTAGATACAAACCTTGCACAAGGTGCTACAGCTATTTAATGATAGCATTGGGGCCAGCAATCTGTCCACTAACCTTTGCATTACCCCACAGGATTTTATCTATTTTCCTTTTAGGATATTTTAACAGCATGTAAACAACTATATTCTAAACAATGAATTTTAAAAATTAAGATGAGGATGCACTGTGTCTCCATATACAAATTGAGACTGGTGCAACCACTTAACTAATTGTGCAGTAACCTCGGGGGTCACCAGCATCTCCCCTAACACTGTCTGACAGTGTGTATTTCCTCACATCTTTATAACACTAGGCATTATCAAATTTTATTAACTTTGCCAGTCTGTTAGGCATAAAGGTATCTTTATTAAGCTCAAAACTGTTTATATTCATTCTGAATTTACTTACAATTTTCGGTGATCTTTTTTAGTTTCTACAGGAGAAAGTCTAATCCACTTAGCAAAGCTTTCATTCACTCACTGAAATTTGACTGAGCACCTACTATGTGTCAGGTACTATGATAGGCACTGGGCACACAAGGAGCAATTAAGACCAGGCACTTGTCCTCAAGAAACCCACCATCTAGCTGAGGAGATAAATACCTGCGCAGTGAACAATAATGCCGTGTAATAAGAGGAGTGATAAAACCTGTGGTGGACATTTGTTGTCTACCACCTAATCTTTTCTCATCCTTGCTTCAACGGTCCAAATTTGCATTGCAATTCCACCTCTTTCTCTACTGGTCTTAGTGGGGCTGTGCTCCCAACCAAGGTGAAAGGCAGTAACCCAACTTTAAGTCAATCATTGCATCTTATTCCACTGGCCTTAGTGGTTGGTTCAGAGTGAATGCATGACCCAAACCAATCCAATCAGATTGAATCTCAGGACTTTTTAATGGAATGCTGGGAAATGACCCTGGAAGATGTAGCCCTGGGATTTGTTGGTAGCCATCTTGCAGCCATGTGGAGGGAGTCTTCCTGAGAGTGTAACCATATAGAGAAAACCAGAGGGAAACCAAGTCCTCTTCACATTGTTTGAATCATGGATCAAGCTGCACCTAAAGTAATATTAGATCTACTTTCTTAAAGAGTTCATATTTTAAAGAAGTTCTTTTTTTTTTGCGGTACGCAGCCCTCTCACTGTTGTGGCCTCTCCCGTTGCGGACGCGCAGGCTCAGCAGCCATGGCTCACAGGCCCAGCCTCTCCGTGGCATGTGGGATCTTCCCGGACCGGGGCACGAACCCACGTCCCCTGCATTGGCAGGCGGACTCCCAACCACTGCGCCACCAGGGAAGCCCCAAAGAAGTTCTTTTTTGTCTTAAGTCATTTTGGGTTGGGTTCCTGTTATTATCAATTGGAAAAATGCTAACTGATGCACAGAGGAAAAGAAGCTAACACTGGCTGTGGATTTCAAGGATGGCTAACTGGAGAAGGGGAAGCCTGGTTGAATCTTAAACTGTGGGAGGCAAAGGAGAACAAGACAATTCAAGCCAAGGAGACAGTGTATTAGGGAAACTGCTTGCTTGGAGGTAAGGCTTGAGATGCACAGGCCTCTTCAAGATGTGATTCCACCTACCTTTGCATGACTCACCTCTGGCCATTTCCTCCCTCACACTCTTCGAGTCATACTAATACTTGGTCTTTAAGAAATGTCATATTTTTATACTTCTAGGCTTTCGCTAATGCTGTTTCCTCTGATGTAATGCCCTTTCCCTTGAGTCCTCTAGAAGGAATGTTAGCTCCTTGACAAAGGTTATCCCAAGCTTTCTCAGTTTGGATTTCTCCTGAGTTATGACTGCTCTTTGTGTCAACGTCTGTCTAGCCCACATCACCATTATAGTAGCATAACTAACACTGATAGAGAACTGACTGACTACCAAGCACTATTCAAGCACTTTATGTATTTAATAGTGCCTATGACGCACCTGTTGTTTTCATCCATATTTCATAAATGACAAACCCATATTTTATAGATGACAAAAATCAGAACAGACAAGTTAATTCATTTTTCCCAGAGTGATACATACAAAACCAGGGTCTGAACCCAGGCAGTTTGGCTCCACAGTCCATACTCTTACCCACTATCTCATGCTGCCTCTCCTGATTCACTACAACTGGTCATTTAGCTATCCGTTCACCCTCTCGGTTTCAGAGCCTCTTAAAGCCAGGAGCCAATGCAGATGCCCCTACATAATAAGTAAGGCTCTTTGGTGGAAATCACACATTTCTCTTTAGGACTCTACTACCCCCCAGCACAGCAAACAACATGTGCTTCATGTTCATATGGTTCCCCTTGCTCCTGAGTCCCATGGGGGGTGATGCAGAGGGGTCCATGTGAATGGTATGAGTGCAGTGACTTTGCATCATATTTGAGGAAGCTTGAGCTTAGGAAACCCAAATCTTGTAAAATGAGCAGTAAGCCTGCCTGAACTTTGCCCCAGAGGGGTAAATTAGCTTTATTATACTGGATGCTAAACAAGACTTTCTAACATGGCTCACAGACACTGTACGATCTACCCACCGCTACCGCCACCTCCTTTACAGTCTAGTCTCTCTTTCTACTCCCCTTTAGCTCCTGGCATTTGGGCCTCCTCTCAGTCCCTTCTCTTCACTATATTCTTTCTTGCCACAAGGTCTTTGCACTTGCTGTTCTCGCTACTTGGAGTTCTCCTCTCTCTCTCTCTGTGTTTAATTCCTATTCATTCTGAAGATTGCTTCTCATGTAGTTCTTCCTCAGGGAAGCCTGACTAAATCACATGTCCCATTTAAGTGCTCACACAGACCCGTGGGCCTCTTTTCCATGCCTCCTATTACACTTATAATGTTATACTTCTGTGAGTATTTACTTGACTAGTATATTTCCCTATGAAGCAGTAAACACCATGAGGGCAAGGATAGTGCTCCATGAGAGCCCCACTGCCTTGCCCTGTGTCTGAGGAGGTCCTCAGTAGACACCTGCAAAATAAGTGCATCTTGATGCCCACAAGGATTTTTCCAGCAACTGATACATAATGGGGTCCCAAAGCAGCCATTACCTTCGCTCACAAGATGTATAGGAATGCAAGGGACCCTGGAGAACTATCTCCTAGGCAGGTTGGTCTTTTTCTTTCTTTTTCTTTTTTTTTTTTGGTTTCCAAACTTGTTTATAAATGTGTACAGATGCTAAGTGTCCTGCCCCCATTCCATCCATACCCACCTCTACATGCAGAAGGCTACTTACTGAGAGCATTTCCAGCTCTGCCAGGGTGGCAACGTGGCCTGTGCTCAGGGAGAGCCAGAGTGCCAGAGAGTTCATGGCCCTGGATGCATCCCTCCACTGGTGGCCAACAGGGACCTGATGCTTAAACAGCTCAACCTCTTCACCCTGGGTAACTCGAGATGTGCTTCTGCATTGGATGCTTGAGTCCCAGTGGGATTGAGCTCTGGTTGCCCTCACGGCTTACATGCTTGATGACGCGCCTTTTTATTAGCTGCCTTCCACCTCTCATTTCGTTATCCCCCTACTGGAGCTTTCTGGGATCACCTCCCAAATAAATCTACTTGCACTGGAACCCTTCTCTTGGGTTCTGCTTGCAGAAGAATCCAAATTAAGAGCGTGTGATATAACCATTTTAAAAAATGTACAACAAAGCATAAAGATTATTGCAGTGGCCATCCACAGTAAGAAAAGAGCAGGAGGGGACAACACAGAGGGGACCAGGAGGATGCTGTGCATACGCTAGTCTTGTATCACCTTTGAGAAACTCTCTTCACGTTCTCTGTTCCAATTATCCTGACCTGCTTTCCATTTCTCTTGATCATCTCTGGACAATTATATAAATTGTTTCGAAAATACTTTTTGCTTCCCCAAATTCTACCCATTCATTTGTTCCCTCTTAGATACCACTTCCTTCAGAAAGCCTGCCCTGAGCTGCCCAGATTGGATTAGATACTTCTCAATGTTTCCATGTCACGCCATCTTGTTGGACACATTGTGTTATAATTTCCTTTCACTTGTGTGACTCCCCAGGAAACCACAAACTAACTGCAAGGAATGTGTCTATTTTTGACACTAAATAAGAATACCTGATATGTATTTGTTGAATGAATAATAAATGATATTAATGACCATTTATAGGACATTCTTTCATATGAATTTTTTTTCATTTAATCCTCACAATAGCTCTGGAGCAAGGAGTAGTATTATTATCACTTCCATGTCACACATAAGAAAACTAAGGCACAGAAAGTCCAACTGGCCTAAAATTACACAGCTAATAAGTGGTAGAGTCAGGATTTGAACCCCAAACTTGATGGATGCAAATCACATATTCTTTTTTTTTTTAATTAAAAAGTACTTTATTGCTAAAAAATGCAAACTATCGTCTAACAACACAGAAGGTTTACAAACCTCCAATTTATAAAAAATGCAATATCTGAGAAGGGCGGTAAAACGAAGCACGATAAAATGAGGTGTACCTGTGGTGGAATCATACAATATGTGGTCTTTTGTGACTGGACTCTTTTACCTTACATAATATGTGTGAGGTTCATCCATGTTGTAGCATGTGTCAGGACTTCATTTCTTTTTGTGGCTAAGTAATAGTCCATTTGATGGGCATACCACATATCCATTCACCACTTGATGGGCATTTGGGTTGTTTCTGCTTTTTGACTGTTATGAATAATGCTGTATAAACATTCATGTGCAGGTCTTTCTAACATCTCTTTTTAAAATTGTAACTTGTACACCCTCCCCCGACCCTGACCCTGCTCTACATTTTTTTTTGCATCTCTTTTTTTTTTTTTTGGTTATACATTATTTTATTTATTTATTTATTTTTATTTTTTGCTTTATAACAAATTAAATCAGTTATACATATACATATGTTCCCATATCCCCTCCCTTTTGCGTCTCCCTCCCACCCTCCCTATCCCACCCCTCCAGGCGGTCACAAAGCACCGAGCTGATCTCCCTGTGCTATGCGGCTGCTTCCCACTAGCTATCTACCTTACGTTTGGTAGTGTATATATGTCCATGCTGCTCTTTCACTTTGTCACAGCTTACCCTTCCCCCTCCCCATATCCTCAAGTCCATTCTCTAGTAGGTCTGTGTCTTTATTCCTGTCTTACCCCTATGTTCTTCATGACATTTTTTTTCTTAAATTCCATATATATGTGTCAGCATACAGTATTTGTCTTTCTCTTTCTGACTTACTTCACTCTGTATGACAGACTCTAGGTCCATCCACCTCATTACAAATAGCTCAATTTCATTTCTTTTTATGGCTGAGTAATATTCCATTGTATATATGTGCCACATCTTCTTTACCCATTCATCCGATGATGGACACTTAGGTTGTTTCCATCTCCAGGCTATTGTAAATAGGGCTGCTATGAACATTTTGGTACATGTCTCTTTTTGAATTATGGTTTTCTCAGGGTATATGCCCAGTAGTGGGATTGCTGGGTACATATTCTTAAATGATAGAGATGAGTTCATGATTCAGAGTGAAGTCCTTTGGGGTAAAAATTGGGAAAGGTAAAAGTCCTCAGAATTTCAAATTTTGAGAAGACCCTCACCAAACTACTACTAGTTCTGGAGAGAAAAGAGAGGGACCACATCAGAAATGGACTTTTGAACCAAGCAGACCTTGACTTACATCCCAGGTCTGTCTCTTACTGGTCACGTGACCACTTGGGCAAGCAATTCACCTTCTCTGAAGCTGGAAGTCAACTGCTGTTTGATTAGAAGCCTCTTTGGCTGAACTAAGCCAGGGAGCAGATCAGTGTATTTAAGAGATAAGTGATTTAGATTATTGGCCGTTATTTTAACAAAGGTTTGCCATTTACTCTCATGGGAAACGTAGGATTTCTTTTTACATCAACTCATTATAAGTTTTATTAGACATGATGCATGAAATGTGAGGAAAAATAGTTTCCTAAATGACATTATTCCATACAACTTCTCTCTAACCCTGTAGTGCCAGGAAATTACTCAGTGCTGGAAGTCATAATACATTCAGAGACAAAAGCCATTATACTCCCTACTGGGCTGGCCTACTTCAACTCTGTTTTTCTATCTTTCCTTCTTTCCCTCTCTTTTATTTGTTCTCTGCTGCCCTTGAATTTCAGCTGGGCCTCTTCTTTACGGTGAAGATTTTAGCTAAGGTAGACTAAGGCTAGACTCTCAAAAGCTTTTTGGAAAGAGGAGAGAATAAGACAGTGCCTTGAATTCAGGTCCTGTTGCCTCTCCACTCTCAAATTAAAATTCTGTTCCAATTTAGTTGGTCAAGCAATTATCAAGTGCTAGACCAGGTATTGTTGTATCATTCTTTTTTGAAATGAACAACAAAACTTAAAAGACATTGCAGTGGTCATTCGCAGTAAGAGAATATGTATATAAATGCTCTCATACAATGATGAATAGGGCCTTTTACCTGCTTCTTCTCTCCTACGCCAGGCACTCCCAGCCTAATAGCAGGTGTGATGTCTCCAGGAAGAGGAAGGAAGCCGTTTCAGTGCCTTGCCCATGTTCCTTTTTCCCTTCAGCTCTTATCATTTCAGTGCACTCAAGCCCAGTTCTGTGTGCCAGCCCCTGCACCTTGTCTGATGGCGCCCTCTAACTCTGAAGTGCTGGAGAATTAATGCTTCTCTCTCTCTTTTTCTTTTTTATTTCTTTTGTCTCCATCCAAGGAGACTTTCTTGACTCAGTTATTTCATGAATCTATTTCTAAATATGTTTGCAAGGTTTTCTCCAGTCACCATCCTCTTTCGTATATCAGCAAATTCTCTTCTGCTTCCAAATGTGTCCTTCAGGTCACAATTAAGAAATGATCTGAAAATTTCAGAACCATGAAATTTGTAAATGGAAAACTTTAAACTTCTGCTCATCGCTTTTCCTCTGGAACAGCATTTCAAAGTCTTATTCAGAATTTTTTTCTCCATAGCTGAAATTTGCACTCCATGAGGGATATATGTGTATGCTGAGGTGGGGGGATTGTGGTTACTTAGCAAAGTATGGTGCTTGAGGGTTGTGATAGAATAATGGCCTCACCCAAAGATGCCCACTTCCTATTCCCCAGAGCCTCTGAATATGTCACCTTACATGGCAAAAGGGACCTTGCCAGCGTGATTAAGTTAGGGATCTTGAGATAGGGAGATGATCCTGGGTTATCTGGATGAGACCAATGTAGTCACAGGGGTCCTTAAAAGTGGAAGAAGGAGGCAGAAAAAGAGAATCAGAAGGAGGTATGATGAATGTCAGAAAGATGCAAAGTTGCTCGCTTTAACATGGAGGAAGGGAGTGACTAGCCGAGGAAGGGGGTGGCCTCTAGACACTGGAAAAGGTAAGGAACTGGGTACAGCCCTAGAGATTCCAGAAAATGTAGCTGTGCCAATACTTTGATGTTAGTCCAGTGAGACCTGTGTCAGACTGCTAACTGCAGAACTGTGAGGTCATAAATCTATGCTGTCTTAAGGCACCACCAAGTTTGTGGTAATCTGTTACAGCAGCAAAAGAAAACTAATACAGGGGCTATTTAGATTATGTTAGAAAATATTGATATGCACATTTCACATGATTGAGCAACTCGGAGCGGAGGTGACAGTGTGCTAAAGCTGAAATCAGGTAACACCATGTTTTTTCTCAAAATCCTTTAATAGCTTTTCATCTCGCACAGAGTGAAAGCCAAGTTCATATGCTGGCCTCCAAGCCCCACATGATAGATGTCTCCATTTATTTATATGGCCTCATATTCCTCTACGCTTGCCTTCACTCCCTTCTGCTCAAGCCACACAAGCCTTTCTGTTCCTTAGACATATCAATCAGGTCCTGCCTCAGGGCCTTTGCCTTGACCATACTCCCTGTCCAAAAGCATCTTCCCTGGATAGCCACATTTCCCGTTTACTCACTTCCTTTAGGACTCTGATATGATGGGGCCAAGAACAGTGTCTGGCCATAGTAGGCCCTTAATAAATATTTGTTGAATGAATAAATGAATAAAATGATTCCTTTTTGCTAACTGAAGTAGCTCAATTAGATACTATTGACCTACTCATCAAGACCTTATTATTTCGTGACACTCTATGCATTAGAAAATTTACAATTACATGTCATTTCATTGGTTCAGATTTTCTATTCAATTCTACAGGTTGGGCCATGTCAACAGTGCATTTCTGCATTTGACGATGCCTCTTTGCCATCACATTAAAGAATGAATTGATTTTAGGTTTTCTTCAATATATTTTAATGTGCTGAGAAATTTGGGAATACTAAGTTTCCCACTAAAGGTGTATTCTGAAAAACAGCTCAATACCTTGAATATATAATAATTTCTAGGAAAGAGGACAATTATTTTAGGAGCATATCAACGCATCCATCAAACTGTTATTTAAATAAGTAGAGTTGGCATTTTATTATGCATTTCCAGTCAGAATAATTACAAAATGAATGCTCCATTTTGTGAAATTATATCAGTAACCCAAAATAAAAAGTATAAAAATAGTGGTAGGCCCATAGCTGGATCATAGGAAGAAATTGTGAAAAATTACTGAAAGCTATTTTAAAATCCTGGCATGTGACTTCATAGAATGATGGAGATTGAAGAGCCTACATATTTGTACCCAAGGACAAGAGAAGATGTGAAAAACAACTGGTTGAATTCTTTTAGTGGAAATTGTAATATAATGTCCAACACCTGGGCGTAGGACATAAGGGAGTAGTGGGGACTGTGGTGAAACTGAAAGCTTGTTTCAGGGCAGCCACTACTCAACTCATATGGGAATGTAGGCTGAGTTGCCAGATCTTATTTTTTGTGAGGATCCTAAAATGGAGATTTTTATGTAAAATCTTCTAATATTCAAAACATGCTGGACACCAAATGCATCTGAGAGTCTATAGTTTGTGACCCCAGGTTTAAGATAAAAATCTTCACCCAAACACACAAAAATAGCAAAACAGAACAAATTAATAAAGTCTTTCTTAGACTTCATTAGATCCTTACTTTACTAAATGTGCCACCTGCTGAGTTGATGTGATTAATTCTTCTGTAATTTCAGTTTCAAAAGGAGAGATGCATATATAAGACAGGAGTAATGGATTCAAGTAGAGTATTCTATACCTTAAGAAAAATTCCGTTTACAGAATTTTGAGGACTATAGAACAGCTCTGTCTATATGTAATTTAAAATTTTCTAGTAACCACTTTGTTAAAAGTTTTTTTATTAAGGTGAAATTAATTTTGATACTATATTTTATTTAACTCAATGGATTCAAAATATCATCACTAAAATATATAATCAGTATTTTTAAATATTAATAAGATATTTTATATTCTTTTATTCACTTTAAGTCTTCAAAATCCAGTGTGTATTTTATACTTAAACTGCATCGCAGTTCAGACTGGTCATATTCAAGTGGTTAATGACCGTGAGTGGATGGTGGTTACCATATAGAGCAGCACAGCTATAGAAGTTCATTGTTGTTTTTCCAAATATTATTATTCATTTTTATTGGAAGTATCAAGTCTAATTATGGCTAACTAAGAAGCTGGAAATTATCTTAGAGAATTTTTTCAGTTTTAAGACACCTATCATTTATTCTTAGAATTTTAACATATTTTGCATGACTTTTTGTTGGCAATAATAACAGTTTGGCTTTTATCCTGTTCCAGAGGCAACTGATTCTAAAGCAAATAGCTAAATTCATCAATTGAGTTTTTTTTTATGAAATCAACCCATGCAACAGTGAGGGGAAAAAAATCACTTATACAAATGTCTTGGTATTATGCATTCAAAATTTGGATAATTAATTTTTAAATTCTTGGGTTTGATTTTTTAGTTTAATGTAATACATACTCATTTTTAAAAAAATCAAACAACGCCACAACTACTGAAGCCCACGCACCTAGAGCCCATGCTCTGCAACAAGAGAAGCCACCGCAATGAGAAGCCCGCGCACCGCAACGAAGAGTAGCCCTCACTCGCCGCAACTAGAGAAAGCCCGCGCGCAGCAACAAAGACCCAGTGCAGCCAAAAATAAATAAATAGATGTATTTTTAAAATTTATATTTTAAAAAAATTATAAGATATGAGTCTAAAGTTATAGATACCAACCTGGGGCAGCAACCAACACAAAAAGCAAATGAAAACAAGGCATCAATGCTTGAAAAGCCACTTGCTTCAGCCCGAGCCTTCACTGATCACTAGAGAGTGGCACCTCTTGGTAAGGCGTCCTCTGGTGAAACATTCTGTCTCTAGGCGCCCAGTATACACTTCCTCGTGGCACAATTCTTGCTAAGTGATCTGCAAAGTGACACCCTCTTCCCTCAAATGGGCAAAAGCTCCAGTAAGAAGATTTTCTTGAGCAAAGAGAAAAAATCCCCAATTTATTTTCCCCTACATGCAAAGGCCTCCCAAACCCTGGTAAATCTGGGGTGGCCAGAATTAGTGAGTACTCTTCATTCATTTTCAAAAGTATTCAGTTTTTAAATGACTTCACTAAGACACATTGTCCTGCCTTGTTCTATGTGTTTATCACTCCAAGATTTGGCATAAGACTGAATGGAGAGTTTACATACGAAGATCTCTGGGGCCAGCAAATAGGTGACCCACAGGCTAAATAGGACCTGCGGGCCACATTTTTAAATGCATGAAGAGCCTTCACAATTTGAACTCCAAGAGCATTTGATTGGTCCAGCACTCTACAGTTTACCGAAGTTGCTGCCCCTCCCTGTTACACCCCGCAGCTTCTCACATTTACCTGCCTCGGCCCATGAGCACTCATGTTTGCAACCCCAGACTCAGTGGTTTCAATCAATTGCTATCTGAATAGGAGTCAAATGTTGTTACGGTTACCTAAATAGGATTACGTGATCTCAGATATGCTCAATAGAAGGATGATGTTAAGAACAAGGGAGATTGTGTTTTGACCAGGCTTTGCCCTGCTCTGGCTTTTTAAAGGGACATTTACAAATGTCTAGGGAATGATTGTATGGGTTTTACTCCAAGCCATATCCCATGAAGGACGGTGGAAAAGAAAAGTAGCCATATGGGGGACTCTTGAATCAGTGCACTTCTCTCTAGCGCCATTACCCACTATTTAGTTAAACCACTCCAATCTCAGACTTGAGCTACTGGAACAAGCTAACTTCCCAGTCTAGTATCTCCCTCTGTCTTCTCACCACACCCCACATCCAGTTCATTTCAGCATGCTACCTCCTAATTATTTCCAGACTCGCTACACGTCTATCTCACTCCACGCCTAACCACCAGCATCTCCATCCTTGACCGATTACCTCTTCAGCCACCATACTTCCTCTCCAATGCATTTTCCAAGTGGCACACAGCAATCGTTTTTAAAACATGAACGTTAACGTTGCCTTCCTTTGTCACCTGTGTTCTCACTACCTTGGTCTCCTTCCTGTCCTCAAACATGACCTAGTTCCCACCTACCTCAGAACTTTTGCTCTGGTAGTTTTCCATCTGTGGAATACTTTTCTTTGGAGCACAGATCTGACCATAGTTTGTGTCCTTTTTCAATGCGGCATGTCTTACCTCAAATATCACTCCTTGGAGAGGCCTTTTTGATCACTCTGGCAGAAGCATTCACTTTCTGTCACTTTCTACAGTGTTCTCCTAGTTTTTTCCTAGCATTCCTTATCAGTGTCTGAAACATTGTATCAATTTATTAATAAGTTTGGTATCTGTGGCCTCCACTAGAGTGTCAGTCCTGGACAGGGATTCCAGTTGGTTTGTCCAGCGCTGGATCCTCACTGCCCGGAACAAATATGTATTGACTAGCTCCTGTAACCAAGCAGGACCCCATGAGGCTTTCCCAGAATAGAACCCCACCTGCCTTTTGTCTGTAGAAAAACTTTAGTCAGAGGATAAATTTAATCAGAGAAGTGAGAAAATGGGGAAAGAAAGGAACACAGTCAAGCAAGACAACATAATAATACTTTGGCCATTAAACAAAGTCAAGGACCTTTAGTTCTTCCCCAAGGTCTATAGATAATATTCTGAGCCATGTCCTTTGAGCTATTCTGCAGGTACTGAAACCCGCCCCCCAGGTGGAAGTAGTTAATTGTATGCTGCCCACAAGCACGTTGACCCCAGAGCACTCACCGCAACTGGAGAAAGCCCGTGCACAGCAACGAAGACCCAAAAACAAATAAATAAATTTATTTTTAGAAATTTAAAAAATAAAAACGCTGTTTACCCTCATATCCTTCTCCTTAGCCCTTCCTATTTCATTGTCTCTCTTCTATACAGTAGATTTTTCTCACCTATTGTATGAAGAAACTGTGATGTATATTTTCATGTAATTTGATTTTTGGAATTCTGTCACCTTATGTGGTGAGTTCTTCCAAAATATATTTTTCTTCCAATTAAAAAAAATTCATAAAGACAGAAATGTTATTAGGAGTTATTGTTTAGTGGGCATAGAGTTTCAGTTTTGCAAGATAAAAAAAGTTCTGGAGACAGTGGTGGTGATGGTTGCACAATAGTGTGAACATACTTCCTGCCACTGAGCTGTACACTTCAAATGGTAAATTTTATATGATGTCTATTTCACCACAATTTAAAATTTTTTTATCTTATATTTTAAAAATTTTAATGATTGAAAAACCCTAATAGGGATTTCCCTGTCAGTTCAGTAGTTAAGTCTACAAGCTACCACAGGGATTCCAGTTGTCTTGCTCAGTGCTGGATCCTCACTGCCCAGAATAAATATGTATTGACTAGCTCCTGCAGGGGGCATGGGTTTGATCCCTGGTCAAGGAATTAAGATTCTGCATGCCGAGCTGCACGGCCAAAACAAAACAAAACAAAAACTCTAATTACTTTCCATTATTCTGAAGAGCCAGACCAAACTCTTTCAGTTGTTCTGTAGGATCCAGCAGGTTTGGCCCTGCCTAGCTCTCCAGCTCATCAGATACATCCATCTCTTTGCTGCAGCCACCCTGACTATCTGGTAGATTTTCACAGACATCAGACTCCTACCACCTCAGGGCTTTGGTACCTGCTGATTCATCTGCCTGGAGCAGCCAGATCCTCACGCAAGTAACTCTTTTATCTTGTTGAGCTCTCTGGCCCAATGAGCTTATCAGGCCGAACTACTGCATTAAAATCTTCATTTTAATAAGATCCCCAGGTAATTTCTGTGCACATGAAAGTCTGAGAAGCCAACTCCAGATGACTGATGAGCGCAAACACAGCAAACAGAGTAATCCCTGTATCTCCCAACACTTTTCTAGAGTTTTCCTTCTTAGCTTCTAGTTAAGCTCAGACTGAAAAACTCAAAGCACCAGAGAAGGATGGGACTAAATCCTAGTGTCTGCTGCCACCTTGTGGTGGGAAGTTCAAACCCAGCCAGAATTTGCTCTTCTCCGGGAAATAAACAGCAAATGTTAGAAGGGAGCGCTGGACTCAACTTTCTCAGCCACGTGTGTTGAGAGGTCACTACAAAATACGAGATATAATAAAATCGCCCTTGGAAGTGAACTGTGAGAAGGCCAAATAAAAACCTGACAGAGAGAGTATTCATCAGCTCTACTTGAAAAATCTAACAGAAGCTGGGATCATTGGAATTCCTATTGGTTCTGGTTCTGCCCTCTTCGGAATTCAAACATGCACACCTGACTGTGATAATCAATTGGTGTGTGATTATTTTATTACCAACCCAAATGGCAGTGGTTAGACAATCAGGTCACCTGTTCTGCCTCTGCCTTGCCCAGAAGTTCACAACAGGAAAGGGAATTTCCCACCGCTCTGTCAAATGCATCACTGGTGACCTCTGTGAAGTGGTAAACAGGGCTGGTCCAACAAATGATGTCTCTAACACCTTAAAGGGAATCAGGAAGCAATTCCAAAAATTTCCTACGTACTTTACCCCAAACAGCCCAGAAGTTAAAAGCGCCTCAGTCACTCACTGCATAATTTTGTTTTGAAGTTTGTGAGCTCAAGAGCTAAAGAAATCCAAAACAGGTGAAGTTGATAGCAATGGACCATCCTCACCTATATACACCAGAGCCCATTAAGGTTGCTTACGGAAGAGTTGGCCGGTACCGAAGATTTCAGCAACCCAGAAAGAGGAATGGCTCATTCAAAAGGAAAGGGATTGAAAGGTAGGAATCTGGGACTCATTTTCTTCTCTCTTGAGTGAGATTCTTTGGATTTTGCATTGACCAATATTCACCGTGATGATTAGAAAAGGTAGCATCTCTTTTGAAGCATTGCGTTCAGAAATGAAGGCTCTGTATGGATTAGAGGAAGAGGAGACAGCATTTATACACTGGATCAGAGAACCTAGTGCCACAATGGAAGCTTCATTTTGTGATTAGAAAAGTCTTCATTGTAATGGGGAAAACCTTTCCTTTCCACGTGAATTTGAGTTTTAATGTTGCATATTATACTAAAATAAGCAGATAGTTAATATTTCAGTCTCACAATTTTAGACAGCAAATACTATTATTTTGAAAATTCAGTAGTGCATTTTTCAAGATGAGTTCATGAGCAATGCTCTTTCTGTTCCCTTTTCCAGCAATTTTGGCTGCTGCAATACATACTAATTGTATTTCACCCATGTGCATGCTCTTTAATGTAACCTTAAAACTGTCTTATACCTAATTTTTCTTGCCAATGGCAAAACCATGAAGACAAGCATGAAATACTCCAAAAATAATACATTTTAATTTGGAAAGTCAGCGAGATGAATTATTTTCCAATTTTGAGGGCAGGGTGTCTTCTTTCTTACCAGGTTCATGAGCAGTAGCTTAGATAGGTAGAAATGAGGTGTTTTCATGAGACCTGAAGCATCAGACTTCTGAACTTCCACAGGCAAAATGAAATTTTGAAGAGATTTCCACTTTCAGTAAGAAACGGGGGTTAAAAGGAGAGGTAATACAACCAAATAAATTCACAACCAACCAAGATACTTAAAAGCTTAGGAAAGAAAGGATTCTTTCCATAACAGCAATGGCAGCAGGTCTATTCCTAGGCTCTGGAGCAAAATTACATTTGTTAATTATTTTATAAATAGACTGGGAATAAGGGTGGAGGGATGGTAATGGGAGAGGCATTCTAGAGATTCAGAAACTGCTTAGGGCAGGGCTTTTTATTTGAGGGGTTGCATGGATGGCCTTGGGGGTTCCTGAACCTCCTGAATTGTATTTCCATGTGTATGTGTATTTATGGTAGTAGAAACAGATGGCTTTATTAAAAGATTCTCAGAAGGGTCCATGGGAAATTAGTCTTGGCCTGCAAATGACCTTTGGGCAAATTAGAATATGGTACCCCTTCCTTAGGACACTTGACTGCCCTCTGCTGGAAAGTTATTGTATTATAGTAACTATGCTCAACTATAATGAATGTGAATAATACCACCTCGTGAGTGTGTGTGTGTGTGTGTGTGTGTGTGTGTACGTACAACTGACAGAACTCAACGTCCTTGGTCCCACAAAGGAGGCTGCTAGCCTATGAGGGCTCCCTTCTTTTGACCTCTTAGCTTGCACTCCCTTCTTGCCTTTGAAATTTTTTCCACACAGATCTGTTCCACATGGTAATAAAAGCTATTTATTGAATGTATTATCAGGTTCCAAGCACATAAATTATTTTATTTGTACATTCCTGAGAACAACATACCTATTTTCAAATGAGAAAACTGAAGCTTATAGATGTTAAATAACATGGCCAAGATCACACAGTTAGGAAGTATGGTGCTGGTTTGAACCAAACCATTTAACTCCAGTGCTTGGGCTGAACTATTTAGTGGGCTGAACTACTTCTCCTGCATAAGGACAGAGAAGCTGAATGATTTAGGTTCAATTGAGAATAGTGTTTTTCTGGAGGTTGGTATTTTGCTACTGGTAGGACTTGACATAGTTTAAGTAGTATATGAAAAATGTTTTTAATAGTTATGAATTTATTTATATCCTCATTAGAAATATGTATTACATGTATTATAAATATAATGTAACATAATATAATATAAAACCTGGGATTTCACCCAGAGAAATGAATTTATGCTCACACAAAAACTTGTACACACGTTTATAGTAGCTTTATTCATAATGGCCCCAAATTGGAAACTACCCAAATGTCTTCCAATGAGTGAATGGTTAGACAAAGTTTGGTACATCCACATCATGGAATGTTACTCAGCAATAAAGAGGAATAGAATATTGATAAGCACAACAATCTGAATGAATCTCTGGAGAATTATGCTGAATGAAAAAAGTAAACCCCAGAAGATTTTACAGTTGACTCTTGAACAAAGGATGGGTTAGGGATGCCAGCCATCTGCACAGTCAAAAATCCATGTATAACCTAGAGTCAGTCCTCCATATCTGCAGTTCCTTGGTATCTAAGGTTCCACATCCACAGACTCAACTGACCATGGATCATGTAGTACTTACTACTGAAAAAAATTTGCATGTAAGTAGAACTGCACAGTTCAGACCCATGCGTTCCAGGGTCAACCATATGCTGTATGGTTCCATTTATAGTACCTTCTTGAAAGGACATAGATTATACACATGGAGGACAGCTTAGTGATTGCCAGGGTTTAAGGAAAAGGTAGGGGTGAGTGGGAAGTGGGTGTGGCTATAAAACATGAAGGATCCTGGTGGTGATGGAAATCTTCGGTATCTTGACAGTATCAGTGTCAATATCCTGGTTGTGCCAATGTATTTTAGTTTTGCAGGAGTTTGCCATTGGGGGAAACTGGGTAAAGAGTACACAGAGAATCTCCCTGTATTATTTATTACAAATGCATGTGAAACTACAATTATCTCGAAATAAAAAGTTTAATTTTTTTAAATCCCTGGGATTTTATGGATATTGTTGCTTTGGAGGAAACTAACAAAAACCAGTTAATTGAGGAAGAATATTAGGTAAATCAGGGTATCATGGAATGGATGATATTTACCTAGCACAGAGGATAACAACACAGACTTTGGGGTCAGATTGTCTGGGCATAAGTTATTTAATCTTATTTAATCTTTCCAACTTTTAATTTTCTCATTTGTGAAATGGAGAGGACAGTAGGAGGATTAAATTGTGTAATACATATGAAGGAACTTAGATGAGTGTTTAGCACATAGAATTCTATTAAGAAGTGTTACCTATTTACTAAAATATGCAAAAATTACTAAAATATGCAAAAATGATGAAGATGCTATATGACTATTTGGAATTTTGGAAATAATGCATTTAGAATTATTCTCTCTAAATGAGTATTCTATGTAAATGCAGTGTTTATAGGACCTTGGAGACTATATTCTTTATTGACTACCCTAGCAGACTCTTTCATCTCTCATCACTGTAGCCTGGGAACCACTAAATCCAGCAAAAACTATCTCAAATCATTACTGAAATAAGTTCTCCAATTTGCCAATATGAGGTAATATAATTTAACAATCACAAACCAAGATTAAAATCTGTCTTCTATGCTTGGTCAATTAAGTTAATCTCTCTATGTCTCAGTTTACTCATTAGTAAAATGAAGATAATAAGATAACCTACCTGCTGTGAGGATTAAATGAGATGGTGGCCAGAATGCACTTCTAGAGTTTGGCAACAAAACTCCAAGTAGTTGCTTTGGCTTTATTCTTCTGTGATTTGGGTCTTCAAACTTATTTTTTGCACCTGTATAATTTTTTTCACATTTGCAGTGGATTTTAATGATTTAAATGATACCTTTTTTTTTTAACTTTTCAATTTCCTTGATACAAATTATTTTTCTTTTGTTCAGACGGCATAGAGCTGTGTCTACCAACTTAGTAAAACAAAATGTATTGGTCCCCAAAGAGGAATCATCCAATGAGAGTGACATGGACTTTCATGAAAGCCAGCAAAATCAGAAAAGAGATTTGGTCAAGAAAGTGAAGACTTTTTGGGGGAGGACGCTGTCACACAAGTACAGAAGCAAGCCAGCAAGTGTCAGCAGAGAGGGCTCCACTAACCCTAAGGAAACCCTCCTTTCAAATATGCAGAGCCTTCTTCCTAGAATTGTCAAGGAGCTTCCATCGCCCAAGTTGTTTACCAAACCAAGAATGAGAAAGCTCTCACAGGATGGTAAGCAAAGGCAACATATGGTTAAGTGTCAAGGCCAAGAGGAAAAATGACATTAGGATGGCTTTTCTTGCTACCCCAAGTATGGCATCTCCTGGGAGCTGATCTGAAATGCAGAAGCTCAGGCCCCACCCAGGTCTACTGAGTCAGAATCTGCATTTTAGAAAGACCCCCAGGTGACTCAGATGTACATGCAATTTGAAAAGCTCTGAATTAGATCACCTTTGAGGTCCCTCCCAGTCCAATTAATCAGTGGTTCTCATCAGTCTAAAGCTACTTTTCATTTAAATACAGATGCATACATAGGCATATGTATGTGTATATGCATATACACATACACATATATTAGAAAATCAGACCAAAGTGGGATTTTGTTTTGTTTTGTTTCTGGAGAAAGGAGTGAGGCAGACTTTCAAATGGCTTCTTCTAACAGAAGAGGGTGTGGTGAGAATTCTATTTTTAAAATCTATGATCGGTAAGTCAGAAAGGAAGTTTTATTTTGTTGTGTCTACTTCCCATGTACCTTGTGAAGAATCAGCGTTTGAACGGTTAACTTTGTCATTTTTGCAACGTGGTGATGCTGTTTTGGGGGGGCCCTAATGAGAGATGACTAACAATACTACTACTATTTGCATTCTCCTCTGTAGCTTTTTAAAATTAATAGACCTTATTTTTTAGAGCAGTTTTAGGTTTACTGGAAAATTGGGCAGAAAATACAGAAAGTTAGCTCCCATATACCTCTTTCTCCTTGCCCTACCCTCATAGTTTCCTCTGTTATTAACATCTTGCCTTAGCATGGTACATTTGTTACAATTGATGAGCCAATATTAATATATTACTATTAAGTATAGTCCATAGTTTACATTAGGGTTCACTCTTTGCCCTGCACACTTCTATGGGTTTGAAAAACCCACCATGTAATGTGTCTCTCATTATAATATCATACAGAAGAGCTTCACTGCCATGAATATCCTTTGTAGGTTTCTAATACCCTTTATAGCACAGCATCCAGAAACATATAAAATCCTTATGTATATGTAGGAAATTCAAACATACCTTCAAATTTCACATGGTTATAAGGCTGCAAGCCTAGTGGATACTTTTTCCAGAAAAAAAACCCCCAAAAAACAAAAATGATGGCTTCCAGCTGACTGATTGCCCTTTCAAACAAACTCTCTCTTCTGGAAAAAGCAGTCACTATTACAAGGATCCAAGCATGTAGCAATTACCTTATATGGATTGACCTGCCTATTTCTGTTAAAAATAGCAAAGAGGACATGCTGGGCTTCCCTGGTGGCACAGTGGTTGAGAGTCCGCCTGCCGATGCAGGGGACACGGGTTCGTGCCCCGGTCCGGGAAGATCCCACATGCCGCGGAGCGGCTGGGCCCGTGAGCCATGGCCGCTGAGCCTGCGCGTCCAGAGCCTGTGCTCCGCAACGGGAGAGGCCACAACAGTGAGAGGCCTGTGTACCTCAGAAAAAAAAAAAAAAGAGAGGACATGCTTATATACTGATGGGGCTGGAGTTGGAGAGTCCAGCAGAAAACAGAGGACCAAAATCTTCCCCCTCATCCCATGCATTGGCTTATTTTCATCTTAGTTGGAATAACAAATCTCTACACTAAGATTTTTCCAAGAAACTTGCCCATCCTTCAGGCTTCCACTCAAACATTCTGACCCTCAGCTGTGACCAAAAGACAGTTGCTCATCCCTGGTGACCCTCATTACACTTTTTCAACAAAAATTTAGTAAATAATTATTATATGCCAGCCCCACTATTAGAGATAGAGTAGCAGGTAGAACTGCTAGTAGCAGATAGATAGACCATGTGGTGGTCCCTACCCTCCTGGAGTTACAGCACAGAGGGACATTCCAGCATTATGCAGATAACTACCTCTGATGCAAAGTAGAAGCAGAAGGCACTATGGGTACACATCATGGATGCTAATTTAGGGGAGGGGGCTCGGGAAAGGCCCCTCTGAGGAAGGAACAGCTCAGATGAGATCTGAGGGACAACTAGAGTTAGATAAGGAAAGAGTGGTGAGAACAGTTTCCCAGGAAGAGGGGAGAGCACTTTCAGGTTCCAACATCAAGAGAGCCCTGGGCGTAATTAAGAACTTAAAGTAATCCAGCCGGGGAGAGGCTGGCGAATAAGGTGGTAAGGGTGTCTGTAAGCCATGTTAAGAAATTTTAACTTTCCCTAAGGGTGATAAGAAGCCATCAAATACTTTCAAGCTGGTGATTTATATAATCTGATTGGCATTTTTTAAAGTTAGCTGAGACTGCAGGGTAGAGACTGGATGGAAGGAGAGCAAGAAGAGATGCAGAAGGAATAATAAACAGGCTCTTACATTCGTTCAGGCAAGGGATGATAATAGCTTGGACGAGTCGTGGCAGTGGGGATGGTGAGATTAAGGGAGAAATATTCATAGGTAGAAGTTGCAAGATTTGGGGGTGAGTGGCATGGGAGAAGGAAGGGTCCCTGGGTTGAGCATCTGCTTTGAAAGTGGAGCCACCAGTCACTGAGACGAGGAACCACGGCTCCCAGAGGTGGTTATCAATGGACCTAAAGCAGGTAAGTTGATTTTAGGTGCTGCGCACAGCTTGAAGACACTGAAACAGAACAAGCTGCAAAACCCTTTTTCCAAATGACCCTGTCGATCCCTTTGACTACAACAAGGAAAAAGCCTCATTTCCTGCCCTTTTCTGTTTTAGTAGTAAAAAAGAGAGTAACCTCGAGTTTAGTGCCTTCGGCAGGCAATAACATGGTTTTGGTTTTACCATACTAGTCTCAGTGCCTATATTTATGACATTGGTTTTTGATTTATGGTAGTGTTTTAAGTTTCCTTTATAAGTACACTTATTGTGTTACGAATTGAATTGATAGAGAAAAATATTAAGGGCTCTAGCGTTCACGGGGCTCCTGGAATGTGGGAAAAACTATTGAGATGGTATGTGAATGACTGAGACTTGTGCCACTTTGTTGCAGAGTAGATTTAAACTTGGCTTTTGTCAAGAGCAAATACTCAAGGGACTGTCTTACACATTAGAGGGTTACTTTTCCAGATTCCACAAGAGTTACAGGGAAAGGCAACAGAGGTCAAAACTGAAGTCTCAAAGACAGGAAACCACCTTGTTAAGATGGGTTGGTGACCACTGAGGTCATGACCACAAGAAAAGGCACATGTTCAGGAGAAAGTGTAAGCTTCAGCAAAACAAATCCATTTTTAATTTTTAACCCCAAAGAAACAAGCCACTGAGACAGCATGTGATGCTGGCTTTTCAGGAGAGTTTCTAATAGGGAGCATATGTTTATTACTGTGATCCTTCAAGATTGTCTGTTTTTTTCTTCCCCTTCCCTCTAAGCAACTATACAATGTTGTAAAAGCAGAGACAAAGGAGATAACCCAAGGAAGTACACTCCTCCGAGCCAGGAGAACCACCAAGCGGTTATCTGTGACATCCCTTCCCTCAGGACTGCAGAAGGTAAAATGCTAAAACAAACTCGCCTCTAAAGACTTATCAGTAAGTCAGGGTTTAGGGATGTTGTAAAAACCAAGTTCTCTCCCAATGCAAGTCCCTCATCATAAAGCATTTAAAGCTGCTACTTGTGTGTCTCCACTCCCAGAATTTAGGGCACAGAATGTGGACTTTCGAGTTCTGATTCCTCTAGTTCTGAGCTCAAACTGTCCAGCTTCTGCTACACTCTGGGCAACAGTGGAGTTTACAGCTTTATATTGACTTTGTCAGCTGTTCAAATATCAAGACTCATTAGTATATTAGCACCTGGCCTATCATGCGTACATGTGGAGAGGAATTCTCTAGACCAACCCAATAGAATTTCTGCAAGGATGCAAGTGTACATTTGTCCAAAATAGTAGCCATTAACACGTGTGGCTTTTTCAGGCTTTGCAATATGGCCAGTGCAACTGAGGAGCTGAATTTTAAATTTTATTTCATTGTAATTGAAATTAGAATACAAATAGCCATATGTATAGTATAGACAGTACAGCACTAGGTGATCCAGGACTCTCCAACCCAAAGCTTGTACTTACCTGTACTTATCAAGTTTTAGCCTAAATTGCCCAGGCTGTTTTTTTTTTTTTACAACTTTATTGGAGTATAATTGCTTCACAATGGTGTGTTAGTTTCTGCTTTATAACAAAGTGAATCAGTTATACATATACATCTGTTCCCATATCCCTTCCCTCTTGCGTCTCCCTCCCTCCCACCCTCCCTATCCCACCCCTCCAGGCAGTCACAGACTATTTTTTTAATAGAACCCTGAAATACTATCATTACTTTAGATATAATAAGCATTTACTTAAAGCTGACTATGTTCCAGGCCCTGTTCTCAGTGCTTTAAAAATACCAACTCAGTTAATCCTTAACGACAGCCCTATAAGGTAGAGAGCAGTAGGTTACTACAGTATGTAGGATATTATTTTAGGGGTGGCAACGAGAGGTTAAGTAATTGGCCCAGGTAATTGGAAGAGCCAGGCTTCAAACAGCAGAAGACCTGGCTCTGGAGTGCTTAGTCCTAATTACTATGCTAGGTACTAATCCTACTGTCCAATATGGTAGTCAATAGCCACGTGAGACTATTTACATTAATTAAAATTAAATAAAAGTCCATTCCCTTCGCTGCACTAGCTACCTTTCGAGTGCTCAGTAAACATATATGGCCAGTGTCTGTTGTGCTGGACAGCACAGATAAGAACATTTCCTTTTTTTTTTTTTTTCTGCGGTACGCAGGCCTCTCACTGTTGTGGCCTCTCCCGTTGCGGAGCACAGGCTCCGGACGCGCAGGCTCAGCGGCCATGGCTCACGGGCCCAGCCGCTCCACGGCATGTGGGATCTTTCCGGACCAGGGCACGAACCCGTGTCCCCTGCATCGGCAGGCAGACTCTCAACGACTGCGCCACCAGGGAAGCCCGAACATTTCCATTTTTGTGGCAAGTTCTGTCGAACAGTGCTGCTCTAGAGCGTCACTGCCAGAGTGCACCAATATTAGTTTTGAATTATACCTCTTTTGTGCTAAGTTTGCACTTATCGTATTCCTATTATGTGCTGGGCAGTTTGGGGTGGCTATAAAGGTGATCCAAGGTCATGGTCCTGTTTGTGTGGAACTTATAGTTTGATAGAGGAGATGGACATTAAACTATGGCACTGTTAGCTCTCAGAATGTTCTCAAAAGTATATTTGAATTAATGGCCCACATTTCAAAATTAGAAAAATTCAAACAGAAATCTGGATTTTCAACTTCCTTTTGGAAAATAGGAGGATTTGGCAACACTGGGCCCATAATTCCTGGGGCAACAGCAGCAGGCGCAGAGGCCTGCCCCCTTTGCAGGAGGGCGTGTTCTCTCCAGTTCACACCAGCCCCAACTGAGCCTGTTTTGCAAACCCTGCCTGACCCTTCAAGGCATTTGACTTTTTAATAGTGGTATTCAACAAACACAGAAATAACTTAAGTAATTACCAAGTGCTTAATAGAAAAAAAAAGCCCCCAAAACACTTGGTTTTACGAGAGAGGAAAAAGAGGAGTCGTACTCTGGACAGACTGGGGAAGATTCTGCCAGTGACACTTGAGCCTAGGCGAGCTGGCAGGGCAGAGTGGAGGTTCCGCAGACTCATTTGTAAACTCAGGCAAAGGGCAAGACCCAGATGTGGTCCCGCATCCTACTTTGTGTAGGCCTCACAATAGTCCTGATGCTAATTACTAAGCACAAGTGGAAGGAAGAGTGAACCCAATAAGACTAAAAAGGGCATATTAGCCAGGAGCCATGACCTAGGAATGATTTCCAGTAGCACAGGTACTTGTAACCAGCAAGCCAGGGACCAGGGGAAGAGTATCAGGCATGCAGCGAAAAGAACCCAGAGCTTTCTTTTTATGTTTGGAGACGTGTCTGTCATGAAAATAAGGAAACCTGCAGAAACGAGACCAAATTAACAACTGGATCCAGTGATAATGAGCTTTCTGGGGCACTGGTCTACAACAGCCCCACACTCTGTGCTCAGCGGCTGCAGAAGCAATTTCTTCTTCTTCCCCTTACAAATGACCTGCTTTTTTCCTGACACTGTATTTCCTCTTAGAACCAGACAATCTCATTTCTCTGCACCCTATAGATCTCTTCAAAGCGAGCTCTGGGCACAAAGGAGATACATGGGGGGTGGAGAATAATATGAATACGACCTCCAACTCGACGTTGTTATGTGGCAAATGTTCAGTTTATAAGAGAATGTCCCAAAGGTGAGAATGTTCATTTAAGCACCGTCACAGATATCATGTTGGCACTTCTTAATCTGATGTATTTTTGCATTTTTATGATAGGTTCCGTATTCCTCAAAAAAGAGACCACTTTCCAGCATTTTAAAAAAAGAAACAGAGCGCGGAAATCATCCTCCGAAAATCAGATTTGACGGTAGGAAAGCTTCAAATGCAGGTAGTGGACAAAGGCTTTTACTTTGGTGTTTCAAAAGCATCAGAGGGCCAGGCTTAACTGAATGCACAGCCCTGCTAGACAGCGCGGATGTGGGATGAAACTAATGATTAGCATGAAGGAATGTTAGTGGGGGGCATTCAAGAGTGGCTACAGGATTGCTGAGGGCACCGAGGATGGTGCTGTGTGCCTAATAAATATTAAGTGAATTCAATTAAAATGAAGGCACACACATGGGCTTCTTTTGAGAAGAAATGAGATCCTCTTGGCCACTGGGTGGTAAATGCATGTTTTCAAGCTCTGTTTGCTATGACTTGAATTAGATTAATACTTTGGGACTTGTAAACATCCAATTCCTGAACTTCTCTCTCAGGAAAAACAGGCCTCCTTTGGGTGTGGACAAGGCTTTCTAGCACATGGTTTCATTTTTCTGTATCTGGCTGTCATAGGTGGATGACCTCATAGAAGCAGTGACAGATAAATCCATGAAGCTATTGGCCCAAAGACACGCTGAGCTTCAACAGTGTGTGCTTCTAGGGGATGAAATCCTTCAGTCTTCCAAGCAGTTCCAGAGGCTCTCCAAGAGAACCATGAGCAAGTATAAATTGAAAAACGTGTGTTTCCCATGTACCTGGTGCTGCTTCTGATTTTGTTTATGACTGCACAAAAGTTATGTTCATAGGGGTTCTTATCTTTTGGTACATAATCCTGAATAAGATTTTCTTAATCAGTGGTGGCAGCGGGGGGGTTAAGGGGCGTGGGGTGGGTGGTAAAAATATTCTGCCCAGCAGTCCTTAAAAAAAGATCCTTTGGGAAAAATTGATTTTTAATTCTGAGTCAATATAAGCAAATTTTTGCTTCATAATTCTTACTAATAATGGAAAATAGAAATATTTATCAGGGCATAGCAATTCTGCAAAGAAATTTCTCCCATGAAATTTGCCAGATGAAATTAGAGGAAGCACTTAAAAGTATTTTGACACTTTCACTGTGACTACTATTGAGCTAACTTTAAACTTTCGTTTTTAAAGATACGAGTTTGTATCAAAATTACAAAAATGTAGCATTATTAAGGTATGATTCATGCAAAATGCCATGTTTCTGCACTAAAATAAATGGATAAGGATAGACCCTAACAAGTAGTAGACATGTAATTCAATACTTAAGACAATTATAAGTGATTCAGACCTGGCTTAATTTTTTAAAAAGATCATGAAATCCTTTTTGCAAGACTCTTGAAAATGACTCCTACAGAACAAAATGATAGAGAGAAAACATTTCAACAAAACATTTAAAAACCACATTGCTCAAGTATTAAGGACAGAGATCTAGAAAGTTTTGCATATCGATTTACTTTCTCTGATATCAGTGATTCTTAATATCATGGAACCTCTCCCACAATAAGCATACACCACAAACATTTTGTACATAATTTCATAAGTTCACAGCCCTCCTGAGAGCCTATTCATGGACTTCATTTTCAAAAGTGGTAACGATTTCCAGAAATTGACTAATTTTCTCAGGTACATCCTAGAAATGCCACCTTCTCACTATCTTCCACTTATTTTGTGAGCAAATCAATGTTACCAGTTAAAAACTACCTAGAATACCAATGAGCACTAACATATCTGGCTTGAAAACATTTCATTAGTCATTTTTGGATGTTGCTTCCTATCTTTTAAGTATAAAAAAGGCATTTCAATAAAAACAAATATATAATGAAGTCATCTCCCTTTGTGTGAAGAAATATGAATGAACTGTGCATTAAAATTTAAAAGCAACGTAGTTCACTGCCAAAACTTTAAATGTCTCAAGAGCACAACAAATTCTGAACACACTAAGATCATGTTGCTACTTCAGTATTCTTGGGAATGGTGAGTGATTAGTTGGTCTATGGTTTAGGATCAGTTTCCATGCTTGTTTCTTGAGCTTCTTCTACCTCTGAGAGCTTTTCATCATCTGCAGTTGAGAAAGAAACATAAAACTTTAATCAAATTTGCTTAAATTATATGTTTAATGAATACATGAAAACACTTTTATCCTTTATTAGCGAATATATTTAAAGCAAAAATGGCAAAATGGCCGCCTATGACTGTAATTGACCCACACAACTGGGTTTGGTTTTAAAAGTCCTGTTTTGGTTGTTGTTATTAGTTGAATCAAAATGCAAAATTTATGTGATAGACTTCACTTAAAAAAAAAAATCTAGGTCTTAGGCTTCTTTGCAAACAATCAGAAGATCAGAAAACACAAAAATTGGCTTTAGTCAATACAAAGAGCAAGTCCCCTGGTCCCCAAAGCACCTAGTTCATTGAGAATGCAAATGTATTTATGCATTGATTATTTCACTTGTTGCCTGCCTGGGTCCTGAATTGTTACTTTATAGCAATGTACTACAGTAAACCAAGAACAGTTCCAAATCTATCATGCTTAAATTTCTCTTTTTTTTTTTTTTTTTTTTTGCAGTACGCGGGCCTCTCACTGTTGTGGAGCACAGGCTCCAGACGCGCAGGCTCAGCGGCCATGGCTCACGGGCCCAGCCGCTCCACGGTATGTGGGATCTTCCCGGAGCGGGGCACGAACCCGTGTCCCCTGCATCAGCAGGCGGACTCTTAACCACTGCGCCACCTGGAAAGCCCCTTAAATTTCTCTTAATTTACAAACCACTAGACAGGTATTCAAATCATACCTATTCAGGCTTTTCCGCATATAATCAGAAAGGTGAACAACATGAGTACCTTCTAATGTCATCCAGCTATACTCCTGTTCTGAAACTGAAGGTGCACTCTCTTTAAAATGTATATTTTAGAAGACGTGCCTCTGATCATTTAAAAATCTTCACAGACATTCATTTTGCGACTCTTGTTACTTACTTTCCAGTGTTTGCTGAAGTTCATGGATGGTACTGAGAAGAACGTGAAACTGTTTCCTTCTCAATTCTAGCTGTGTTAATAAGAAAAAAAATTAATACACATTGATCCATAAACCTATACAGAACACAAAGGCTAACATATATCACATGCAAATACCTTATCTTCAACACTTTCTTTAATATGTGAAAGATGCTCTAATTCTTTTCCCAGAGCCTCTAGTTCCCTGAAAAAAATAAAATAGTGTTATATTTTGCTAATTGGGGGAACAGAATTCATAATTAATATCTAACTTTTTAGTTACTAAATAGTATTTATTTTAAAAATAAAAGATAAGGAGTTATAATACTCCATTATGATGAGACTCTTAAAACTAAGGGTGATTTCTTAACTTCTAAATATGCACTAATTTTCATTAAAATTAAATTTTAGGTAACTTTTAAAGTATAGAAAAACTTGATAATAGGATATCAAACCCCAAGAGTTGGTAACTTTTAACATTTTGTCATACTTATTTCAAGTCTGTTTTTTTTTTTTTTTTTTGGTAAATTGCAGATTAACTTGAAATAGCCTTTGACCTTTACCCCTGGCCCTCTGAACCGGGCCTTTTTCTCCTCCTCTACTCCCCATTCAGGCAGTCACTATATCATTCTAATCCTTTTTTACACATATATTTGTATCTCTAAATAATATACAGTATAAGTATATAATATTTGGGGAGCCCTAACTTTTATAAATGGTTATTATTCTGTATGTATTTCCGAAACTTAGGAATAATTTAAAATTCATTGTATATGTCTTCTGTTTTCCTTTCACTAATTGTTTTTGAGATCTGTGTTTAAAAAGTGTTTATCTAGTTAATTCTTTTTATTGAAGATCGGGCTCCTCCTTTTGATGATGTACTCCCACAAAAATGGAATGCATAGACTAGTATGTAAACATTTACGTATAAAGATTAGTTCCTTTAAGAGTAAAACTCTGAACTTACTTTAATGTCTCATGCCTGTCTGGATGACGCTGGATCACTTTTGCCAATGCATCATATTCTGAAAGATATAAAAATGTTTACTAAAATAAGGTTTTTTGAAACTTGTTATCAAACCAAAATGTCTAACATCACAGGTCTCTCCTATTCACTTTCTTAGTACATAAAGAAGTGGAAACACCGAAGGATGGACAGAGTATCGTCAGTTTCTCTTGATCGAATTATAATTTCAAGGATACATGACTTCAACAGTATTCCAAACAAGGATTTTACCTCCACTCTGTTTTTCCATTTACCTATGCCTGGGCAGAATACAAGAGGCTAGCATAAACGTAAGTGAACTTAAGTCATTATTGATCATCAAGTGAACTGATTCTGAAGAGGATCTTATTCCCTATTTGCCCAGCAAATAGAAGATCAGCAAGGTGTATATATCTATATATCTATATATCTATCTCCTACCATTAATTTCAGATCTTAGACAACAGAAAATTATACTTCTCACTCATTTCAAAGGTAAAGATCTCATAAACTTAGAAATGATTTATAGTTCAGGAACTTTGTTTCTGCTCCACTGAGAACTCCAAGATAAGTCATGTAACTCCTGTTAAGTTTTCCTATGAAATGATATGTGGCACATTTATTTAAAGGTCTCTTTAATCAATAAAAATACTGTAAATTGACATTAATTCTTAAGTAAGTTGGTATATCCTGCTCTAAATTGGCCACTGCAACCTGACCACATGCATTTTAGACTGAATTCACAAACCACCTTTTAAAAATAAGGAATTAGGGGTTTTCCACGGTGGCGCAGTGGTTGAGAGTCTGCCTGCCGATGCAGGGGACACGGGTTTGTGCCCCGGTCCGGGAAGATCCCACATGCCGCGGAGCGGCTGGGCCCTTGAGCCATGGCCGCTGAGCCTGCGCATCCAGAGCCTGTGCTCCGGAACGGGAGAGGCCACAACAGTGAGGGGCCCGCATACCGCAGAAAAAGAATAAAAAAAATAAAAATAAGGAATTAGGAATTAAATATCTTAATTAGCTCATTAAAAAGTAAAATTCAAGAGTCATGTACCACAGGGCTTCCCTGGTGGCGCAGTGGTTGAGAATCTGCCTGCCAATGCAGGGGACATGGGTTCGAGCCCTGGTCTGGGAAGATCCCACGTTCCGCGGAGCAACTGGGCCCGTGAGCCACAGCTGCTGAGCCTGCGTGTCTGGAAGCCTGTGCTCTGCAGCAGGAGAGGCCGCGATAGTGAGAGGCCTGTGCACCGCGATGAAAAGTGGCCCCCGCTTGCCACAACTAGAGAAAGCCCTCGTACAGAAACGAAGACCCAACATAGCCAAAAAATAAATTAATTAATTTAAAAAAAAAAAGGTTCATGTACCACAATGTTCACTGCAGCTCTATTTACAACAGCCAGGATATGGAAGCAACCTAAGTGTCCATCGACAGATGAATGGATAAAGAAGATGTGGCACATATATACAATGGAATATTACTCAGCCATAAAAAGAAAGAAAACTGAGTTATTTGTAGTGAGGTGGATGGCCCTAGAGTCTGTCATACAGAGTGAAGTAAGTCAGAAAGAGAAAAACAAATACCGTATGCTAGCACATATATATGGAATCTAAAAAAAAAAAGGTTCTGAAAAACCTAGGGTCAGGACAGGAATAAAGAGGCAGATGTAAAGAATGGATTCAAGGACACAGGGAGGGGGAAGGGTAAGCTGGGACGGAGTGAGAGACTGGCATGGACATATATACACTACCAAATGTAAAATAGGTAGCTAGTGGGAAGCAGCCACATAGCACAGGGAGATCAGCTCGGTGCTTTGTGACCACCTAGAGGGGTGGCATGGAGGGCGGGAGGCAGATGCAAGATGGTGGAGATATGGGGATATATGTATATGTATAGCTGATTCGCTTTGTTATAAAGCAGAAACTAACACACCATTGTAAAGCAATTATACTCCAATAAAGATGTTAAAGAAAAAAACAAACTTAAAAAATGCGAAAAAAAAAGTAAAAGTCATTGTTTTGGCAATCAGTGTATTAATTCGCTATAAGTGTGATTTTTTTTTTTTTTTTTCTGTACGCGGGCCTCTCACTGTTGTGGCCTCTCCTGTTGCGGAGCACAGGCTCCGGACGCGCAGGCTCAGCGGCCATGGCTCACGGGCCCAGCTGCTCCGTGGCATGTGGGATCTTCCCGGACCGGGGCACGAACCCGTGTCCCCTGCATCAGCAGGCGGACTCTCAACCACTGCGCCACCAGGGAAGCCCATAAGTGTGATTTTTAATAAAAAATTTTTTGGATTACAGTGTAAAAAAAAGAAAAAAACCCACAAAAACCCCCTAAGTCATAAAACCCCCACAACTCCAAAATAACCATTAACATTCTCTATATACTTCTAGTTTTGCATTTATATGTCACAATTGTGACTACACATTATATTTTTTTATCTTTCTTTCAATTTACATTATAGGAGGAACAATGCCCCTGCCATTAAAATTATTTTGAAATAGTTATTATGGACTAAAATAGACGCTAAATAAAAACAAGAGATCAGAACAAAACTAAGCTTTATCTTTCCTCTTATTAGAAATTTAGGCAGCTTGTAAATGTTTGCTTGCATTGTGCTTAATAAAAATTCACTGGGCTTATGGACTTCCCTGGTGGCACAGTGGTTAAGAATCCGCCTGCCAATGCAGGAGACACGGGTTCCAGCCCTGGTCCGGGAAGATCCCACATGCCCTGGTGCACCACAACCCCCGTGCGCCTAGAGCCCGTGCTCCGCAACAAGAGGAGCCACCACAAGGAGAAGCCCAGGTGCAACAGCTAAGACCCAACGCAGCCATAAATAAATTTATATATATAAAAAAATTCACTGGGCTTAAATTCTTTTCTGTTTTTTGAAAGTAGTTCCATTAAACAAACAAAAAAACCCCAAACAAAACCCTAAATAAATTACCTTTGCTCATTAACCATAACACTATTTAGGCAAAGGGATCTGAGTACAGTTAAAAAAATAAATAAATAAATAAAAATAAAAGAAATACTTGTTTAACCAATACAGTCCAACAACAACAAATTTTTTTTTCAGCATGACCTTCCTTCTCTGCTATTTTAAAGAATAATATAGTTTTAAAGAATTAAGTTTGACTCCTAATTCTTTTTTATAATTCAGGTTGATTCTAGCTGAAGGTTTCCCCTCACAATGTTAAAAACTGCATGAAAATACTAATCAGTAATAAAGTATTTGCACACTAAATCCCACAAAACCCTTACCTTGGCGATTTTTTCGTATTCGTTTTGCTTGAAGAATTTGCTTTTTGCACTCAGCAATTTTTTCATGTGCTCCAGCAATGCTACATTCTAATAAAAGGTTATTTTTTTTAAGATAGTTATAACAACATGTATAATCTTCCCGCATTTTCAATTTAAAAATATGTTTTTAAATTAAGTTTCATTGCTAATAAAATAGATGCTGGCATTTAAAAAATAGCTGTAACCCGAAGTATTACATTATCATTTTAGAATACATTCTTTCACTTAATGTTGTTATTGTTATTATTTTACCACTAACCAAAGAAAAATGTTAGCAGATATTATTTCCCTTAGACCATAAAAATTACAATTACAGATAGAAACAACAATTAAGTTTCCTTACCTATTTCTTTGTAAATTTTTTCATAATTTTCCATTTCTCTGAGATTCATATCATATACCAGCAAAGTTTTGCCCATTGAAAATTCACATTGGGACAGTGTGCTCAGCATACGTTGGTACTGGCTGTAACTAACAAAAAAAAGAGAGAAAAAGAAAAAAGATTTTTGTGGATTTCCAGTTGAAGTATTATAATGCAGGCACAGATTTGCCAAGTAAATTATACCAGGTTCTGAGAGAATAATTTTCTTTATTTAAAAAAAATTTAGAATATCTGTCCCTTATGTTTTCTTTTTCCAAATGTGGTTTACTTGAATTTATAAACTGTATCAGTTACAAATGCAAAGATGGGACTGTAGATCTTAGCAATATAAGCTTAATTCAAACAACTATTTGTTGAATTTTGTTTAAAATCCTTTTTAAAATGTTTTGATTAAGATGGTTTTTATCTTCACAATTCTGTTCCCATAATTTTTTCACTCTATACAATTATTTATCTATGTGAAAAGCTAGTTCAAATGCTGAAAAAAATTTTAAGTTAAAAAAATTATCAAAAATATAAAACCTTGCAGCAACTTTTATTAGTATGTTAAAAAGAGAAAATTTCATTTAGATATTTTGTCTTACTAAACACTTATCTGCTTTTAAAAGTGACCAAAGGAATGAGTCTGAATTTCACCTTCATTTCTTACCACTATGCCTTCTGCACATTTTAATGAACATAAAGCAGGCCAATGAAGAGAAGGCCAGAAAAGTCTACTCTGGATTAACCGAGTTGACTCCATTGGACATTTAAGGTGAGTGAAAATTTGAAATATTAACAGGACTGTATATATGGTCTAAAAAATTCACACCAGGACAGTAGTATAGAAACAACAGCAAAATGAAATACCCCTCTTCCTGAGATCCAGAGTTGCACCATTTAATGAAACTTTTCACTAGCAGATTAATTCTCCGATCATCTCCAGCACCATCTCCATCAATTAGGAGACGCTTCCGTATGACTTCGTCTGGAGGAAAGAACAATGTGAATTAAAATGACTGTCTGGCTCTTGTTAACTTTCGGGGGAAATAACCAATACCATTACTTATTCATTAATCCAAAAGAAAATTTATATATATATATATATGGAAAGTTATTAAGTGTTTGTGTCAGGCACTGTTTTAGGGGCTAGGGTTATAGCAGAAAAAAGCCTTGCCCTCACAGAACTGGCATTCTACTGCCGGATTGTTGAGTAGAGATAATTTTCAGGTACTACCAGGGAAATAAGCCAATAATTCTCGGAGAACTTTTTTTTGAAAAACCTGTTCAGACAGAAGGAAGTCTAAAGCATTCATGTCTCTGACTAGGTGTGAGGTACTGGTAAAAGGAAAAGAAAGAAAAGAAGATTTAAAAGATGTAGTGGCAGAATAGGAAAAGAGAATGAGATGGGTCAGAGAAAAAGGAATAGGTTTACCACGGGCCTCTCACTGTTGTGGCCTCTCCCGTTGTGGAGCACAGGCTCCGGATGCGCAGGCTCAGCGGCCAGGGCTCACGGGCCCAGCCGCTGCGCGGCATGTGGGATCTTCCCGGACCGGGACAGGAACCCGTGTCCCCTGCATCGGCAGGCGGACTCTCAACCACTGCGCCACCAGGGAAGCCCTGTTTTTTTTTTTTTTTAAGTGTAATTTTTAAAATAAATTTATTTTATTTATTCATTTTTGGCTGCGTTGGGTCTTCGTTGCTGCACAAGGGCTTTCTCTAGCTGTGGCGAGCGGGGGCTACTCTTGGTTGCGGCGCGCGGGCTTCTCATTGCGGTGGCTTCTCTTGTTGCGGAGCACAGGCTCTAGGCGTGTGGGCTTCAGTACTTATGGCACACGGGCTATAGCGCGCAGGTTCAGTAGTTGTGGCGCACGGGCTTAGTTGCTCCGTGGCATGTGGGATCTTCCCGGACCAGGGCTCTGAACCTATGTCCCCTGCATTGGCAGGCAGATTCTTAACCACTGCACCACCAGGTTAGTCCCCCCAAAAGTGTAATTTAGTTATTATATCTGTAATGTTTCTTTCCTTCCCCATGAGGACTTTTTTTTTAAATAAGTCTGTCTCACTTTTGTTCCAAGGAAAAGAAAAAAGAGAAAAAGGAATAGAAAAGCAGTGCAGATGATAATGATGAGTAACAGGTGGGGCCCCAAAGGGTCTGCCTGGCAGCCCTGACCTAGTGTTCTTCCTGGACAAAATAATGCTGGATCATAACAAGAGAAACGCAAATTGAAACCACAATAAGGTATCACTTTCATCTATCGTATTGACAAAGATCAAAGACCTGATAATCAGTGATGGCAAAGGTGTTGAGAAATCGCACTTAATCAGTGATGGCAAAGGTGTTGAGAAATCGCACGCACACTGATGGAATGCAAACTGGTACACTCTTTGCAGGGCAGCTGACCAATAAGACAATATTCAAAACGCACATACCTTTCTGACCCCATTATTCCAGTTCTAGGAATTCATCCTATAGATACATGTGCACCCATGCACAAAGATAAATGTAAAGGGACGTTCTTAACAGTGCTGCTTGTGGTAGAAAGATTGCAAACCTAAACATTCACCAGTAAGAGACTGGATAAATTAGGAAACATTCATTAAATGTAATAATATGCAGCCAAAAGAATAGTGTGGATGTATATACGGATATCAAAAAAATCTTAGATATGTTAAATAAAATGAAAACAAAACAGGTGCAGAGAAACACACAGTTTGCTGCCATTTGTGTAGAAAAGGGGGAGGCCATGTGTGTATATGTGCGCCCATCACATATATGTGTTTGTGTATTCAGAGAATATCTTTGGAAGAATCCACAAGAAACTGGTAACAGTGGCTGCTTCTGGTGAGAGGGATTACAGATACAGGATGAGAAGGGATTTAATTTTTATATGACTTTGTAGGATTTGTTTTTTACCATGTGCGTGCGTCTAAAAAAAATAATTTTTAACGTGTGAATAATTCCTGGAGAGCCTGCAGGATGAATACAACAAAATCTTTAAACAATAGTTCCTGTGTGTAGGCAGAAGTATTTCTGAGCGCAGGTGCAACAGAGATAAACTTTGGAAGGCAGATGGCTCCAGTTTTAAAATCTATTCTGTGACATCAGATAAACATTTTTAGAATTAGGTATTGTTCTCAGAGTCATGGCTTTGACAAATGGCTCAAGCTACAGATTCATCAAGTGTTTCAATTTTACACTTTAAAATATAAACTAATGCTTTCCTTATTTAACCACCAACAATGTTATTTGAGGAGACTAAGGACAAAACACAGTCCTTGAAGAGATTAAAATGCAGAAAATGAAATTGATTTTCTAAAATCACGAATGTTTTAACTTTGTTAAAAGTAAACATTCAGTGGGTGAGCAATCCAGTGGTCAATTGAGGCTGTTTAGTTTCTTTTTGATCTTCTTATCTCTAATCTTCCAAGCCCCCAAGGAACCCCATTTTCCTCTCAGATACCCAGGCAGCCTACTTTATTGAGGACCAGGGATTTCAAATGTAAGTGAATTCAGGGAATAGGGAGTAAGGAAATTGAGGAGTAAGTACATAAAGGGGGGAAGCTAGTACCAGAGCTGGCTTTTCAAGAGATTTTTAAAGTTTGGTGACTAACTAAAAATGTTTCAAATACATTTTGTGATCTTTTCAGCTGCATACTTAAGATCTGCGCACTTTTTATATATGTATGTAATATCCTAATTACAGAAATTTTTGAAAAATGTTTAAAGCCTTGTACAGGCCAAATAAACTTGGGAAAAAGGTTAGTCAGGGCCCATTCTATGTCTTCTTCATTCTGTTTGCTCTCCAGCCTCTCACACTGTGTCTTTACATTTCTGATACTCAATAAAGATTTTTAAGTTGGATTTGTGGTGCCTGCCTGGGACCATCTGCCCTCCAAAGAGTTTGTCTCAATAAAACACTAACAAGGACTAGCAGCAACCATCTTATTTTCAGGTCCATAGCAGAGATTTCCCTAATTGTACAAAAGACATGAATATTTGATCAATGAGCAGATGTGTCCATAGGTACCGGACTAAGTTCTGAGGACATGAAATAAAGACCTGAGCTCCTTCACTCTAGTTGGAGAAGTAACACCCATATGAATACACACACACACAGAGGAGGCTGTGATTGTTAAATGAGTGACAGACACACAGCAGGAGATTAAGAGGAGAGCTTCCCTTAGCTTGGGGGGAACAGGGAAAGAGGATTTTGAGCTGCTCTTTTGATACTTGAAAATCATCAGTCAAAAAAGCCAAAAGGCATTTTAATAGTATCTATCGAAATTTCAAATAATATGTACTCTTTGACCCAAAAATCCTAGATATACTTGCCTATATGCAATATGACATGTTCATCAACAGGGGGTTAGATAAATTTCGACATAAGAATATGATGGAATACTAAGAAGCGATAAAAAACAAAGAATGAGGAAACATCTGTGTACTGGGAAAGAGAGACCACTTAATACAACTTGTTAAAAGAGTAAGGTGAAGAATCATATTTATGGCATGTTTCTTTTCATATAGAAATGGGGGGAAATAAGAATATATATTCCTGTGTTTATATTCACATAGATATCCTGGAATGCTATACAAGAAGCTAATAAAAGGGGTTATCAAGGAATTGGGGCAGTATCAGGTGGGGAGCTGGAGGACAGGCTGGAAGATGGGGAAATATTTTTTATATTATTTGTTTTTTGAACCATATAGGTACTCAAAATCTGTTAGCTGTTGTTTGAAAAAGCAAGCTATAATTGTGGTGATGGTATCATAGGTGTTTGTATATGCCCAAATGCATCAAATTGTACACAGTATGTGTAGTTCTTTGTATATCAGTTATACCTCAATAGAAGTGTTAGAAACGAAGAAAGCAAGCTAAAGTTGTTTCCCTACTCCCCATCCCCACCCCCGGCAGGCAGGGAGAAAGCTGTGAGCTAAGGCAGAGGTGTGGAATGCAAGGCTGGATCTGGCTGTGAGTACTCTAGGACAACAGGGGGGCTGGATGTGTGTGAAGACAGATATCACCGAGACCCAAGTTCATAAAGGCAGTTAGAGGTCAGATTATGGGAGTCCACACTAGTAAATGCCATCCTGGTAGACTTGGACCTCTCTGGAAGGCAACAAGTTGGAGTTGCTGAAGATTCATGGCTGGACTTTCTAGGAGGATCAAGTTGAGGGCAGAGTGTACAAAATGGAACGCAGCTGTGAAGCATCTAGGAGGCTACCAAAGCATATGCAGTATGAGCTAAAATGCCATGAATTAAAGCAGAGATTAGAATCGCAGGTCCCGGTAGGCAAATTACGAAAGGCAGGGGCCAGGGCCAACACTGGCCGGCACGAGGAGGAGTGCAGTCTGATGAGTTCTGGTGAAACGGGGGATTCGCTGTCCAGGCATTCACGGGTCTTTCTCCTACTTCAGTCCTATCCCTCTTGTCTACAGAGCATTTCTTCACAGCCAGACCCTGGGCCAGAAGTCAAAACCTGGGTCCAACGTTCTGGTTAGTCCACAGTGTTTACTTTGTGTTTGTGACCAACTTTTAACTTCACCTGTAAAACTGGGAATAAAACTATCCACTTCATAGGACTGCTGTGAAACTTTATGGAAATAAAAGTGTACAGAGAAGCATGATGCCTGTTCATTGTAGGAAAGAAAAAAAGGGAAAAAAAAGTTATTCTTATCTTCATGTTAAATTTAATTCACAACTTAATGTTAAAAAGCGAGTACATGTTGGAGATATATCTATAGATACATCTATATACCCAGGTAGATATATATTATGCATACAAAGTTTTGTCCAGTTATGATTTCTCACAAATTTGCTTGTCTCAAACTTTGTACTGTAAGGTCATGATATTTCTAGCTTAAACTGCATAGGCAGTTGCTGCCTAGGAAATTCTCTGGGGATGAGGATGACTGAAATAACATACATAGAGTACAGAGCACAGCTCCAACAGCAACAAAATAAAACCAAAGGGTAAGTTGCCAGTTTGAAAACAGCCTCTGTTCTTTTTAAATTTAAAGATGGCCAGCTGCTGATGGTTCCCAGCGTGTGTGATACCAGCATTGTTATTTTTAATGGTACCTCCTCAATTAGCTCTAGATTGAACACACCTAAACATGTTCTGTTTACTATATACATTGACTCCATAAATTATCATGCTGAAACTCTCTGTAAGCAATCTGGATGCTAATATTAATCCTGGCGGGCCTTGGTCCACCTGTAAAAATGGTGAAGATGGCTTAGAAACGATTTCAGTGATGTTATCAACATCATTCCTCAGTTGTCCCAATTACTTTCTTAACTGACCACGAGGATCAAAACCGTCTGGGAAAAGCCTTGAAACCAAAATACCTAACATCTGCTCTGAGAGTGGTGGTTTTCCACCTAATTTTAGGCTCGTAGGAAGATTTCCTACTGGATTCAGTTATATGTGTGCCATAATTATATCTACAAAATGTCTGCCATTCAAAAGTCACTTTCAAATCAGTTATGACACATGCATGGCGATAAGCAAATATTTACTCAAAAAACTGGGATGTATTTTAGACCCTTGCCTGTCTTATACGCCACTTTCTACCTAGAAGAAATACATCAAGAAGTCCTTTTAAAGGGTTAGATTTTAATGCCCAATTTTCCATAAACAGGCTGGAAGAAATGACTGCTTTACAGTCACTAAACCAACTCTCCATGTCCAAGCCTCTGGTTGGATGACACAGCCATCTAAGGAATTTTCTCATTTTAGTGTGGAAAGGACAATCTCTCCTAAACCCAGACTAACACTGCTTTCAAAACCCCTAATTGTTATTCCCTCAAAGTGGCTATTAAAACCTTGATTACAAAACAAGTTTTCATACCTTCTTGGAGCAAATACTGAAAAAAGGAAAGAGAAGAACAATTTGGAAGATAATGGTGAGCCAAGTTCCAAAACACTTAAGGGACATGTCAAGGCTTGACAACCAGTGATAAGAACCTGTTATGTAACTTCCTCCTAGGGCTAAGCTACCATCAAGCCCACCCGCCCGACCTGCTAGACCGCACAGCTCCCGATCTCACCTGCTTTCAAGAAATAGCAATTCTGTGATCTAACAGTGAGGATCAGCACTTCCTTTCTGAAGGCAGTTTAGCAAGAAATTCTGCAGGCACACAAACACCCCACTGGCTTTTTCTTGGTGTTCCTAAACATTCTGGATCCAAACTGAAAACCACAGGAAGGGATAACTGGAGATAAGATTACACAGGAAAAAACAGCTACTAGGAAACCAATGAGGCGATATGTATTTTAATTAAGAATACATATACCCTTGACCTGTCTTCTAGAAATGATTCCCACAAGTGTACGAAGACAACTATGCATATATCTCCAGTCATACTATTTGTAAGAGTAAAAAACAGAAAAAAAAAAAAAAATGTTGGGCTTCCCTGGTGGCGCAGTGGTTGGAAGTCCGCCTGCCGATGCAGGGGACACGGGTTCGTGCCCCGATCCGGGAAGATCCCACATGCCGCAGAGTGGCTGGGCCCGTGAGCCATGGCCGCTGAGCCTGTGCGTCCGGAGCCTGTGCTCCGCAACGGGAGAGGCCACAAAAGTGAGAGGCCCGCATACCGCAAAAAAAAAAAAAAAATGTTTACAAGGAGATTAATTAAAAGACAACAACAACAGAATATCACAAAAGAATAAGGTAGAAAAAGCTCCAAAAGAACTCAAAAATGTGTCATTAATTATGGAAGTATAGTTCAAAAGAGCATGTAAACATTTGTGTAAACTTTATATGTGCATACCAGCACACCAACTAACATACACATAACGCTTTATAATATGCTAAGTTATCCTCACAAGAGCCCTATAAAGTGGATGTTACCCCTATTTACCAATGAAGGAGCTGAAAGTTACTTGTCCAAATTAAATGCCACAAGAAGGAGGAGAGCTGGGACTCGAACTCAGGAGTTTGACGCCCGCAGAGGTGTTTTTTGCCTTTTATGGCATTTAAAAACCATTCTGGAAGGGCACACAAAAAACCCCTTACACTGACTACCTCTGGGGAGTGGGATTAGCAGTGGAAGGTGAAGAGGGGAAGGTTTTCACTTGTCGCTTGGTACATTTCTTCTTGAATTTCCTAACGTGTATTATTTGTCTTCCTCACAGTATCAACCGTCGTTATCTGGATAGAGAGCTTATTGGTCATTTTGAGGTATTTTTCTTCACTTTTTCTGTATTAAAAATTCTCATCAGTGTTCTTCAATAAATCTATGATGTGTTAACAAGAAAAAAGAAAACTGGCTTGACCTATTAACTGGAGGAGAGACGAAGGCCATGTAAAAACAACGTGTGTGTAGATTCTTCTTAAGAGTCATCACTAGATCACCATCGCTTATGGGTTATTAAGCTGAATTACATATATCCCATTGTGTTGGATTCCTCCTGGTAAAATAACACCTAGCCCCTCCTTTCAAGAAGCTTAAAGTCATTAAAACAACTTTTAAGGCCAACAATATTAAGACACAAAGAAGTCAGGTGGAAAGAATAAACAGATGGTTTGATTCTTCCATGTAAATATGGATCTCTTGGGAGACACTTAGGCCCAGTCTAAATAAATTGCTGATACCAAAGTAAATTACATAAACCAAAATTAAATTAAACATTAAAAAAAGAAAAGCAAAAAAATGAATGTTGAGGGCCTTTGTTTTTCTCTAGATTTATTTAAATGTTTAGAGTATGGCCCTAATAAAGTCAAGGTTGAAACTCCAATCTTGCTTTGAGATACCTTTTATCTTGGCTAAAGAAGTATTATTTTATATTTGAACTGCTTCAGAAACCCCTGTGCTGGGACCATAGATGAGGGCAAAAAGTGGGCAAATCCATTGGCACTAGTGAACAAAAAAGCCAAGCAAACTCCTTGGCCACAAATATCTAACTTTGGATCAGCAATTGAGATTGGAATAGCGGCAGCAGCAGACATTTAGCGTTTGTACACTCTTTTTTTTTTTTTTTTTTGGTACGCGGCCCTCTCACTGTTGTGGCCTCTCCCGTTGCGGAGCACAGGCTCCGGACGCGCAGGCTCAGCGGCCATGGCTCACGGGCCCAGCCGCTCCGCAGCATGTGGGATCTTCCCGGACCGGGGCACGAACCCGTGTCCCCCGCATCGGCAGGCAGACCCCCAACCACTGCGCCACCAGAGAAGCCCTGTACACTCTTTTATTTGATGACCATACCTCTTGCTTGTTTCCTTTCACTCTGAAAAGTGTCCTCGTTTGGACAATCAATTAAATGGTCACTCAACTTCGAAGTGCTTTACATATATTAATCACGCTTTATCCTTGAAAACACCCTATAAAGTATGTATTATTATCTTCCTTTTACAGATGAGTAGTGTCACCTCTGCAGTCAGAGGAATAGATACACAATTACATTATTAGAAAAGTCATAGTGCCATTCCATTACTGTCATATTGTTCATGGCCATGTTAAAAACCACTATTTCAAGTTTTAACAAGCATATTATCCATGCATGACACTTTCTAATTTAATAAACAACAACAACAACAAAAAAACACTGTCAAAACCAACATGCTCTATGAAATGGAGTGTACGGTCACATCCCGCTCTCCAACCCCCTTCTCATCTCCCATCTGTGGCTCTGGCATATCAAGATATATACCTAATGTTCTCTGTACTGAAAAAAGTGCTTCTGAAATGCTTTCTATCAGAGTACTAACACTGTTTAACACCCTTTAAATTAACACATACAAAATACAAACTGTGAACATAGTTTAAATTAACAGTAACAACATCTAAACTGTTTTCCAGTTAGCCAGAATGCTGGGGTGGCAACAGAGAAGAGAGAATGGCTTTGCCAATAACTAGCTATATGACAGTAAGCCACTAACTTCCCAGGACTTCCACTTGTCCATCTAAAGGCAACGGTATTGGTGATAATATTTATAGTTCAGTATAGGTAACAATATAGCGTCTCTCTCCTTCCCTTTGAAGAGGGCAGTTCCTCCAATTAACCAATGTGTCCTTGTACAGGAAATAAAGTTTCTCCTCCAAGGGCTCCCAGTCCAATTGGATAGGCAAACCCAGGTGTAAGGACTACATGAAGGCACAGCACCTTGCAAGGCACTCAAACTTGGAAGAGGACATCAGCCCTCCTCTAGTCTCCAGAGACAGGTATTGGAACTTCTTCAAGACCTTTTCAGGAGGAAGATAGAAATATGGAGGCCACCCACTCCTCAGTCCTCTCGACTGTCATGTCATCATCCTAATCCAAGCCCACCTTGGAGTACTTCTCGTTGGCCTCCCTGTTTCCATTCTTGCCTTCCTAGAATCCATTCTCTATACAGCAACCCAGAATGACCCAAAAGATGTATCGTATCACTAACTCTTCTGCTTGAAACCCTCCGATCACTTCCGAGTGCCCACAGAAGAAAACCTGATCTCCTTTCCATAGCCTGCAAGGCTCTCTGACCTCCTTTTGTATCCCACCCGTCCTGGTCCACCTGGATCCAGCCCCAGTGGCCTTCCCTATCTTCCTTAAAGGGCGCAGAGCTTGTCTGCACCTCAGGCCTTTGCACTAGTTGTTGCCTCTATCTGGAATACTTTCCTTGGCTGTTCATGTGGCAGCGGACCCCTTCAGGTCTTATCGTAAACATCACTTATCAGAGGTCACACCTGAGCACCTGATTTTAACCTAACTCTCCACAGCCCTCCCCCATTACTCTCTCTTATTCCATCTAGTTCATTCTCAGAACCAAATTATGCTCTTTCTCAGAAATTATCTTACTTACTTGATTGCATGCTGTTGCTTCCCTCCCCCAAGTGAGAGTCGGGCCTTCCTCTATACAGTCTACTGTTATAACCAGCACTGTGCTTGGGAGGCATGTAATAGATATTTACATTATGTATCACTCACTCCTGCTTGATTCTTACCAAAAGCTCAGCTGAGGAAAATCAAGTTTACCAAGATTACCTAAAGAAGTTGTGGCTTGTCCTTTCCTCTATGGTCTAGATAATTCTTAAAACAAAAAAAGCCAAAAAACCTTGCTCTGAAGTAAGGCAGACCAGCAGAGTTCTTCACCTAAACCACATGGTCTATCTGCTTTGGAATGCCTTTCTAAGTTGTGATTTAGCCTTCTTTGACCTAGTAAGGCATGTGCTAAAAAACAGTTTTATGATCCTCAGTGCTAAAAACAGGTTAAGGATATGACACTGGCTTTTCTTTATGAGGACCCTAAAGAGAAGCTTATTTTTTAGTGTTTAAATTTTAAAAAAAACATTAAAAAAAATTTAAAAAAACAAAACAAAAAAACCCCACTGCTTGTCCTGGGTATCTATCTAGTGTTGCCTTCCTGCTCTCATGAACACTAGATCACAGGATGGCCTAGGTCCTGCCTCTTGGTATGGACAGCTAGGGAAACAAGTCACTTGCACCTTTAATTAACACACAGATTTGACCCCGATTACAAGGATCACCCCACTTCTAACTTCTTGTTTTTACTGGTCGTGATCTTTTTGCCTTGTTTCCTCATCCATTTATTTTAACGTTTTCTCATTATAATGAGCTGCTTTAAATATTTTCTGGAATATGCCATATAAGTAAATTAAGTATTAAGGGCTAGAGCAGAAATATACATAAGATAATATGGTTAATAGGTGAAAGATCAACTGGTTAAGAGCAGAGAATATTTGATGTGAGTCCTGAAGAATAAATGGGCAGTCACCAGCCAGAAAAGGCAGGGAGTGGCAACCTGCACAGATAAAAGAGAGGGAGAAGGCACAGTCCTCATCAAAGGAAAGTGGAGGAGAGGCAAGTAAACCAACTCTTACATTTAATAGTATTTACTGAACATTACTATGTACCCGATGCAGTGCAAAGCATTTCACAACTTTTACTGCATCTAATTCTCAAAACCAGCCTATGAGGTAGCCTGTATTATTATCCCCATTTACAAGGAATGAAAGTGAGGCTCAAAGAGGTTAATTAACCTGCACAAGGTCAGACTGCTTTTTTTTTTTTGTGGTACGTGGGCCTCTCACTGTTGTGGCCTCTCCCGTTGTGGAGCACAGGCTCCGGACGCGCAGGCTCAGCGGCCATGGCTCACGGGCCCAGCCGCTCCGCGGCATGTGGGATCTTCCCGGACCGGGGCACGAACCCATGTCCCCTGCATCGGCAGGCGGACTCTCAACCACTGCGCCACCAGGGAAGCCCGGTCAGACTGCTTTTAAGTGGCAGAGTGCGGATTCTGATGGCCTCTTTGGATGTAGGGAGCATTTGACTGCAATCAGTGCGTTTACTAGAACTCATCTTCCCTCTCCATTTCCCTTCTGACAAAACCTCTCTCCCCTGCCGTTGCCTACTTCAATGAATAGAGAAGTTTCCAATCAGAAACCAGGGGTAGTCCTCGGCCCTTCCCCTCATATCCATTCGATCTCCTGACATTTGACCTCATAAATTTCTCTCCCGCCTGTCTACTTCTCTGCAGTCCCTCTTGGTCCCAGCCTCCATCATCTCTCACTAGGACCATGGCAGCTGTAGCTCAGAGACAGGATGCACAAGGGGGAAGAGGAAGAACTCTGAGCCAGACTGCTTGATGTGGAGCTCAGGCTCTGTAACTTGCTACCTGTGCAACCTGGGGCAAGTTACTTCACCTCGTTGTGTCCCAGTGTCATCTGTAAAGTGGGGATAATAATTAGAACATGCTTGACATACTAGCATACTATATAGATGGTAGAAAGGAGAGAGGCCACTTACTTAACTCCTCACTTTCCCTTCCCCTCGTCACTTTTCACATAGTAGAGTGTGGTGGTTGTTTTTGATGCAAATCTGATAACATCCCACCAATGCTAAGAAAACTTTTAATGGTTTCCCATTGCCCTCAAAAATTTCTGGCTCATAAATTTCTAACTTCTAGCCAATACTTACCATCTTTGAGTTCTTCCAATGCTTTGTGGCCTTTGCACAAGTAGTTCTCCACCTGGCATACCAAGCCAACTACATCTAGTTATCCTTCAAAAAACGGGATTAAGAGGAACTTTTTCAGGGAGGCTTTCTGATCTCTGAGAATGGATAAGCAATCTTTGTTACATGCTTCTACAGTTCCGAACCTTGAACTTCCTCTGTAGTAACGTTTGCCACCGTGAAAACTAATTATCTCATGTGTTTTTCCCACCAGACTGTGACCTCAGAGGAGGAAAAGGTCTTGCCTGTTGGTTCTGGGCTGTTAAGCCCAAGGCCTAGCCCAGGTGGGATAAATATCTACTGAATAAATGAAACTGGAATGCAGCGAAGTTTTAACTGGACCTTGAAGAGACTTCACTTCATTACTCCTCATCATGATCACAAATTTGGGCCTATTACTCTTCCCCCCAGTGGCCTGGTCCTTCAAGGCAGAAACTCTGTCTACCTCCCACTCTTCAGAAATGGCCTCTCTATAGGCATCTAAGGTTAGTGGCCACTCTTTCTTCAAATAGACCCTGCACCCCTAGGTCGCCCCTTCCCAAATGTCAAAGGACTTCCTTACTCCTTAACTGGATACCTTCTTAGATTCTCCCTCCAGTTGCCCATCATGCTTGTCCACCTTCCCCAAGGTGTCACTCTATTTCTGCTCTCAATCTGTAGACCAGCCCCTGGGCCCCTCCTTACATGGAAGGACCTCCTAATCTGTCCTCACAACTTTCCAGAAATCCAGCCCCTGCCCCTCCCCCAACTCCATTCCAGCAGACAAACCATCCTCCCCAAGACATACACACAAACGAATCTTCTAGTGTCCTGATCTACCGTAGGTGGCCCCATCCCTATACTGGCTCCTCTTAATACCCCAGGCACAGTCCCTGGCTGTCCTCCGGCCACCCCGTCCACATCTACTCTTTTTAGATACTGTCCCCAGCTCCCTCTCGCTACCCCCAAGCCAGGGCTAGTTCTCAGGCCTCAGTGCGATCCACCCCATGGTCTGGGGGACCTTCCCAGTCTGTCCAGAGGACTCCTCCAGGTATCACTCTCTGTGCGCTGACACCCCTGGTACTATTGTCCCGGGACTCCCTTCTTTCCGACTTGGCCCGAAACCCTCGGCCCATCCCCGGAGTTCCCACTCCCTTTCAGCTCTCCAAAGGTCCTCCGGACCCCCGGCTGCAAGGCCTCCACCCCTTCCTCCCCTTCGCCGCCCCTCGGGCCCCATCACCCCCACCCAGTGCTCCCTCACCACATCCTCCGACAGCCTGGACCCCTTCCGGGTACCATCCGCCCGCGCATAGCTGCCGGCCTCCCCGGGCCCCCACGTGTGCTCCCGGCCCCTCGACGATCCTCCCAGCGCACCCTCCCCAAGCCCCGCGCGGCCTCGGGAGAGCGGGCCGCGGAGTTCGCGGGGCTCCGAGGGGGACGGGGAGGGCTCCGGGGAGAGGCCCAAGGGCTCGGGGGAAGCGGCCGGGAAAGCCCGGGTCTCCGAGGGGCCCGATCGGGGAGGCCAAGGGGCTCCCGGAAGCGGCGGGGGAGGCCGGGGGTCTCGGGGCAGGCGGCGGCGGGGGCCGGGGAGGCCGCGCGGCCCCGGGGAGCGGGCCGGAGCGGCAGGGAGCGGGCCTCACCGTCAGTCACGGCTCCCATGGCGTGCGCGGCGGCGGCGGCGGCGGCGCAAGCCGAGGCGGCGGTTGGCGGCGGCGGAGGTCAAACTCCCACAATGCAGCCGGGTAAACAGCCATGGAGGAGGAGGCGGCGGCGCCCGCGGCCGCCCGCTCCGCCGCCTGAGCCGCGCCGCGCCGCCGCCGCCGCCGCGGGACCTGCGCTCCGCGCGCTCCCCGAACTCCCCGGGGGCGGCCGCGGCCGGCGCGTGTGGGGCGAAGCCAGGCGGGCGGTGGCGGCGGCCCCGGTGCAGCCCCGGCCTCTGCCGCCCCCCCTGCCCCCCGCTGCCCCCGTCCGGCCCACGCCCAGAGGCCGCCCCGGAGGCCTCCGCCAAACGCCAGGTGAGCTCGCCCGGGCGCCGCCGGGGCGGCGGGGGCTACGCGGGGTCCAAGCCCCCCGCGCCTCCTGGGGGACGGCGACCGCGGCCCCGCCGCCCCTTTCCCGCTACCGCTGCTGGGGGTGGGCTCGCTCTCCTGGGGAGGGCGGGGGAGCGGAGGGGGCGCCCTGCCCGCCTGAGCCCGGGAGTCGGGGGAGCCCGTTCACAGAGGGGGCGCGGCGTGAGGGTCCCCGCGAAGTTGGCGCCCACGCGCGCCGGGGCGGGTCTCGCGCGCGGACACTTGCGCGGGGCGCGGCCGGCGAGCGAAAAAGGCCCCGGGTTCCAGGTGGCGCGGTTCCGGCCCCGGAGGCCGCCCCCTTCCCCTTGGGGCTCGGGCGGGTGCTGGGAAAGGGGGCGCGAGACCTTTAGCGACCTGCGGGCGGAGTTCGCGCAGCGACTGGGAGCCGGCTGCCGGGCGTCCTCCCTGGGCGCCGGAATCCCCGTCGGTGACCGGGATGGGGTGCTCTTATTTATTTTTCTGTGATTTTCAAAAACTGCCCCCATCTTAAGGGGAAGTCGAAAGTGAAGGGAGAGGGAGGTGCTTGATGAGAAACGATGCCTAGTGTGTAGAGTTACACATTTCTGGAGCACACTGCCGGCGATACTGGTATCTTTTCCCAAAAGTCACTTTGATTCAACTTCGATGGGCTTCTCGCAAATGGCAACATTTCGATGGTGAGGGGCGAGAGGAAATGAGCAACAGCAGTCCGGCTGATTTGATCTCCAGTGGGATCGATTCAGTGAGCCGCAAGAAGCGGGTCTGAGTTTTCATCCCAGGTTTGATGTTCTATTGAGTTACTTTCCAATATTTCTGCCCCCCAGGTACCTCGCTTCTTCATATTAGGGATGAAGCATTTATCGAGTATAGATTTGGTTGTTTCAGTTTCCTTAAGCAAATTGGGTTCATTCTCCCGGTTTTCTCTTAGTTGTAGAGGAAGAGCTGTATATGCAAATGTATGACAGTGAAGGGTGTATCACCTCTAGCGAGAAATCAGTATGCATGGAATTTTATTCGTATATATGAAGTCTAAACTTCAGTAATGCTCTTCAACAGTTCTCTAAAGAGTTAGCACCTTTGACTTTTAGCACAAAGGCAAAAAAAATTACCTTGAGTGAATATTTTGAGGTATAACTTACCCTCCCCCACCGCGAGAAATCTCTCCTGGTTTTGAAAAAATATTGGCCTAAATGCTGGCTGTGCATGGGTTTGGGATCCTGTTCATTTTCTTGGTTTAGAGGCAGAGAAGACACTCTAACCAAAAGATGAATTACTTTAAATCTTAAGTACTACATATTGTAAGTTGAGTTGTCAGTTGACTGTCTATCCCAAGTGGCATTCTGGAGGGGATCATTGTTGTTTAAAAGGTAATAGTCAAAAAAAAAAGTAATAGTCAAGTGGTGAAAGGGTGTTCTTTTTAAGTTACTTGTTACTTGGCTGTATCATCATAATACTGATTTGGAAACAGTATCTAGTGACTTAAAATAATCCTTAATGTTGTTGATGGGAAAGTATCACTGCTCCCTGTAACTTAAATTTTCACGAGGCAGGCTATCCATCATTCGTAGATGGAGTCCTGGCGAAACACTTATAAGTTCATTTTGTATTTTGTTGGGCAGTGCCAGGGATTTTCTGAAGTAATAAGACCAAGAGAGATTGGAAAAAACTTTAAAGTTTGAGGTATACCTGAAAATAAACATTTCTGAACATTCTTGACTCAAGTGGTGGGAAACAGCAAAATTTGAGCCTTTCTGAACTTGAAAAAAATCTGCTTTGTCAGCCGCATAACTGGCAATTGCATTGACACAGACCTTTTGTGTTGAACATTTAAGCACTCTTTTAATTGACTTTTCTCCATCTCATATATAGTGAGAGAACATCTTTTAATAAATCTTACAAGTGGTTTTCTTTTATACAGTTTATTATATATTCACATGTTCATGAATGTTAAAGTAGAAGAGACTCAGGCTCTATGCCATACTAACATTTCTTCCTTTCCTAGGGAAATCTCTGTGAGCAGAAAGAAGTAGCAGATTTTAAACTATAAGAAAACTGATTTGGACTTTGAACATGTATGACTTTAGGTTTGGTGATTTACTCAAGTCATTAGATTTGTTCTTTGAGAGTATGAGAGTCTAGTTAAGGAAGTTTCTTTGAGTATTTATTTAATATTATCCTCTGAAACTATAAAAGATGATGAGAGCTAGCTCTATGGTCTTTACCCTGGTCCTGTAAAACGGGCATTTCGTAATATGCTTTTAGAGCTAGGATTATTTTGGCTGTCTGTGGACCTCAAGGAGTCATGAGTGGGCTTCAAGAGATTCCTGCACCCCCTATAGTTGTGACCTAATCTTTTTTGTGTATGTGTATTTTTCTGGGGAGGGGTCTATAGTTTTATAGGAGAGGTCCTGGGCCCTCCTAATGAGAGATATATGTTTTTATTAAATAAAATGGGAGTTAGAAGAATTCTTAAGAGAAAAAAAATAAGAAAAAGTAGATCTTTGTGCTCAGCACTTGCCTTTTAAAGTTGTCTTAACCTAGTCATGTGGTCTTAAGGGTGCAAAAGCACTGCTATTTTGTTCCCACAGCAAACTGTTGTCTGTCAAGTTGATAAGCCATGCATACACATAAAGGGCTTGACATGCTAGCCCTAGGTGCATTGTGGCTGTTTCTCAATTATACTTAAAAATTCAGACCAAATACATTGATGGTCGATAAGCAGAGGCTTGAGCTTGACAACCAGTTCTTGGAGTGAATGGTTCATTCAGTTCCACTCTCTACTGCTTTCCAGCAAAGATTCTGGAAGAAGTGAATTGTATTTTCCTTTCTTTAAACACTGAAGGAAGAGAGGATATTATGAGTGAAGAGAGAGATGAATGAAATGCTCATGGCCATAAAAATAAACTTGCTTCCGCTATTCCTGTGGTCTTTCCCTTTCCCTCTCATTTATTCCTGGTGAGCATTCTTGCCCTTTGCTTTCAAGTTGGAGAGTGGTTAGGAACACAGGCTTTAGACTCGAACCTGGACTTGATTCCCATTTCCTGAGCCAGCCAGCCAGCCTCTCAGAGTCTAGAAAAGATGACCATTAAATGAGATAAGAAAAGCAAAAGGCTTTGCTCAGTCATAGGCCCCTAGTAAGTGCTCAAAGGTGGTAGCCCTTCTGAGGATGGTTTTATTCTCATCTGTAGAAGGACATAGCTCATATGTTCTTTCAAAGAGAAAACCTTTAATCATACTCATTCCCACATAAACCTTCTGGGACCATCCTGCTTTCAATTCAGAAAAGCCTTTCACATCTTTCTGGTTATCATGGGTAGGTACCCCAGCATCTATAGGTCCTATTAGACCTGTCTACTCTTCTTAACAATGGGGTTGCATTCTCTGTTAGGCTGGCAGGCTATGTCTAAATCCTGGGTATGTCAGAGCCAAACTAATAAGCATGCACCAAGGTTGAGAGCTGTGAACCATTCAAAAATGACTTGATTTTATGGTCTAGAAAGAGATCAGCAAACTTTCTGTAAAGGATGAGGTAGTAAATGTTTTCAACTTTGCTGGCCACCCAGGTCCCCGTCACACCTTCCAACTCTGTCAGTGCATGGAGAAAGCAGCCATAGACAAAAGTTGAGTTGGCATGGCTGCATTCCAGTAAAACTTTGTGGACACTGATGCTTGAATTTCATATAATTTTTATATGCCACGAAATATTAAAAAAATTTTTTTTCAACCATTTAAAAATGTTGTGTACAGGCAGCAGCTCACGGTGTGTACAGGCTGAGGCTGGATTTGACCCATGCATGGGCCATAGTTTGCTGACCCCCTTGCTGAGAAGACCCGGAAGTCCTATAGGTTTATGAAGTCACCAAGCAGCACTCCCTGCAGCGATTTGCCATCTCAAGTATTCAGTGCTTTTGGTATGCAGACTTTATCTAATGCCCCCATCCTCCACATTAGCATGAGACTCCAGTGCAGTTAGTTGTTATTAGTTTTGGTGTGTGGCCTTACCTTCTTAGCACACGCATTGTACTCACCAGCAAATTATTTATTGCTAAAAATGTTCTCATTTCGCCCAGTTTTCTATAGAGCTTGATGAGTGAGCCCTGTCCTGTGTCATGGTTTTGAAGGGAATCAGTGCCTTTGGAGCTGTCTTACGCCTCAAGTTCCTGTTACCCTCCCTGTGCCCTGGAAGGGAAGTAATTGATACTAGGCCTCAAGCTGCTAAGGAGCTGCTCTTACCTGTATGCAGCCTCCTCCACCCCCCTCTGCATGATGTTTGCTCAAATAAAGCACACAAAGATTCCTCTTGTGTTCTAACCCCTGGAGATTAGCTCCAGGATTGGTGTGTACAGAGCATGTAGATGTATATGTCTGTGTGTTATTTCATCCGGCCGTCACTGAAGCTCTGAGAGTCGCTTCTTCTAGTTTTCACCTTTTCTCTCTCTTGACCCTTTTCTCTTGGCCATTGTATAGGATGCAGATTTGGTGACCTACTGGTTGCTATAATTATTTTTTACTTCTCTTCCTGCCTTTTAGAATTATCTACTAATTGCTTGTTTTGCAGCAAATATGTTCTTTTTGGAGTTTAACTTTTCAAAACCACATTATGCTGGAAGTAAAACCCACTAATTGAGTATTTTAGAATTTTCCTCCTCCAAATGTAAACCTAATGCAATATCAGAGGCCTGAATTGATATTTTAGGTACTTAGTGATAAATTGCAGTTTTAAAGTTCTTGGCCATTTAATCTAAATGTTAGAAATGTAAAGTATGTTATTACGCTTAACATTTAAGGGTTTCCTTCTTTTGAAAAAGGTAAATTTGGTACATATTTTCTGGATGACACTTGGGGCAATATGAATCCAACAAAGTCATGAAATAAAATGGGAAGCCAACGTCTAGGAATTTATCTTAAAGAACCAGTCAGTCAAGGGTGCATAGATGTGTGTGCCAGACTCCTCACTGCCCTGGTTTTTGTAATAGCAAAACACAGAAAGTAATCTGAATGCCTATTAATAAAGGGTTGATTAAGTCAATTAGAGCTTATCCATACAGTGAAATAAAATACTGTGCAATCTTTAAACAGGATGATGCGAGTTGATATTTATTGACATGGGAATGATGTTCAGGAAAACAGAGGATAGCCTGAGAATATGTTTAATGTGTGATTTTTAAGGTGGATGAAAGCCCTGTGTATAGAAACCTAAAAGAAAGTATCTGGAAGGATGTACACCAAATACTAATAAGAGCTTGTTACCTCTAGGTAATAATATTGTGGATGATCTTTTCTCTTTATGCTTTTTTGTTTGTTTGTTTTAGGTAGCACGTGCTGCTTTTATAATGAGGAAAAAATGATAAAGTTATTAAAGAATACACATACTAATGGAAAACATCTCCTATATGTGGCTAAATGAGGCCTCATTCCCTCATGGTCTGTGTTGTATTGAATGAGAAGTGAAATATGCTTTCTCATATGCCTTTAAAGATGTTTTATATATTACTAATAAGCAAGAATATTTTCCAGACTCTTCTAACAGGAAAGAAAAAAATTCCATACAGGACTAAATAAATGTCAGTTTTTAGAAGAAACTCACTGAAAACACTCACAGACGCATAGGTATTGATAAAGAGAGTATGTTGTGCCTCATTTCTTGTTGTGAAGGATTCTTTTCCCCCTGTTGAAATTCTTATAAAACTGTAAGGAATTCATATGCATGGAGGGAGTATAGGCTAGTGGTTAAAAGCATGAGCTCCAACACTTTCTGTGTTGCTCTTGTCCAGTTAGAACTCAGTCTCCTCATCTGTAACATGTGGGTAATACCATGCTAAGCTGTTGTGAAGATTAAGTGATAAGTGCTTAGCAGAGTGTGCCAGATACTTAGCAGTACCTAAGGAGGAAGAAGTGGTGGAAGGGGTGAGGGCATAATAATAACAGTAATGATAGTGATAATAGTGCTGATAATGATAATATTAGCTACTAATATTTCCCCCCTTCTAGATATAGGTTTGCATGAGGGCAGAGCCTTGTTTGCTGCATTCATCGGCCTAAACCCTCTAACCAGACCAGTTACCTTGACCAAGACAGGTGTGTGGTCTAGTTTCACCCAGTCATGCTCCCTTTACCCTGGTATCACTATCAAAAAAAAGAAGAAGAAGGAAAAAAAAAAGCAGTGCTCAGGGGCTCACAGGCATAGAGCTGGTGCTCCGTAAATAGTTGTTGAATGGATGGTAATCTAAAGCAAGCATTTTCTCTAGATAGTATGGGGTGAACTTTTAAAAGAGGGTTTTGCTCATTTTTCAAGTTTATATGGAAGGCGGTTCCAGGCAGAGAAACTGTTAAAGGGAGAATCTGTTTTGAGTTCTCTAGTTTTTAAACTAAATTTTTAGACATAGCAATTTTGCTTCATTTTTCTTCTCTTAGCCAGTTACCTTCAATTCCAGCTCAATCCTGTTTGTACCTGCATCCTTGTGGTATAACTATGATAATTGGAGAAAATTTTCACTTTATTTTCACCTAAGTTAGCTGGGCTTTGGAGTATGTTCTACCTCCTGCCTAAACCTCTGTATTCTGACTGAGGTACATTTCATTGTTTCTGTGGAATTAGAAGCATTGACCTGGCTGTAAAGAGTGAGAAGTGTAACCACATCTGCCTGTGACAGTTATTTGGAAACACTGGAGTGTTGAGTTCCTTCCTAGGAAACTTTAGGAAATGCATGGAATAAAAGAATGTAGACATATTATGATAATTCATGAAGCACATCTATCAGTTATCTATTGCTGAGTAATAATAACCTGCTCCGAAGTTTTGTGGCTTAAAACAGTGATCATTTTTTTGCTTACAGTTAGGGCAGGGCAGTTCTTCCACAGGTCTTGCCTGGCCTGAGATCAAATCCTAAAAGTTAAGGAAAGTTAATCTCTGTACCAGTGCTTCTTAAACCCCTTGCTAAAGACACTTGCATGGGGCAGGGAGAGAGAGTGAGAAGTGGGAGGAAGCAGATCTTTAACAATCTCAAAAGAACAATCCATTATCTTAAAATTCGACATGAATTTTGTATTCTACTCCATGATGCATGCCTTTGTTTTACCATAAAATTAAGTCTAAATTACTTGCCAATCAAATTAAATTTTATCTCCCAAATCTCTGAGCAAATTGCATCTTCTAGACTCAAAATAATGACTAATCAGCTAAAGGTCTTCGGTTGTAAGCAACAGAAACTAAATCTGGCCACTTTAAGTGAAAAGGAAGTTGCTGGAAGGATGTGGTGTAGCTCTCAGCATTGACAATAGAGCTGAAGAACCAGACCTCAGAATGGATCAGATCCAGAGCAGCTTCAGGGATCCACGTAGCGGGACTCGGTGGAGAGTGTCCTCGGCGTGCCAGACTTCATAACTTCTCCAATTGTTTTTAACCCCTCTCTCTATTGAGTGTGTCTCTCTCAGGCTCAGACTGCGTGCTGGCAGGTGCCTTGGTTCCTGCCTCACCAAGAAAGTACCTGTTGGGGCAATTATCATTGGATAATTGTTATCCAATAACAATTATGTGGACGCAGGGCTGGTAAAACCACGGACGTCCACGGTCTAAACATTTGTGGGCCTCTGTGTGTGCGTTACTTTGTGCATTATCTATCACATTTAATACTTGCAACACTTCGCTCCCTCCCAATCCTACATGCCTCTTAAACCCCAGTTTGAGACACAATCTTGTGGTTCCACACCACTTATTTCCATTTCAGCTAATCTTACCACTGAAAGTGCAGTAACATATTTATCCATTTCTTATGTGGTAATCTTTTATAAAACAGTATGCATTTCCCTGATATTTTAGAAGAAAAGCACATGGACTGTAATATAACCATTTTTTGGTAACAGAGTCCCTGTGAAGAACATTTTTACCCAGTGCATAGTGTGATCCCTTCAGGACACAGTGAGATAAATACTGTTATTGGCCTCTGCACTAAATGTCCCAAACTGTTCTGCGTTTGTTTCTCTCTCTTCTTGAAATGTCTAGCTGCTTTCATTGTATTCTTGCTAATACCTTAAAATAAACATTTTAGACCTTCCAGCTTATAAGCTGAAGGGACAACCTATGTTTATATAGCCTTTAGAGTATAAGTTAAACCATGCTTCAATCAGCAAAATGTGCAAATACAATGTGATTTTATTCAGAGCATTTTCACATATTTTCCTGTTTTATACTCTCATCTTTTGAAGTCAGAGAAGAGCATATTTTCCCCTGTTTTTTAGCTGAGAATATGGTTTAGAAAAGGTAAGCAGTTACCCTTGCAGCATATGACTGTTGGCAGGAGAACCCCTGGGTACTTTGATTACCCATGCCTTTGCTGAGGGCAGTTCTAGAATGGTGGTTTACCAATTGCAGAAGCCCCTTATCCGGTTACTCAAGGTCCCAGGCTGAATTAGAGATGGGTGAACCTACGATTAACCTCTTACTGTGGGCACACTGGTGTGTAATGGAGGTATCTAATGGTTTCCTTGGTCATTTGCAGCCGCTTTTGTTTACTCTTGCTTTGGAGTCCCAGGATCTTTTTATTTCCCCACAGATAACCAGTCGAGAAGCCGCTGATTTACCCCACCTCTTCTTCCCATGATTAGCTGGTTTTGAAGTACCTCTTGGAGCCCTTTAGTCTGGCCTTTTTTACTTCCCCAGGATGTAATCACCACCTTTGGTGTAGTCACTTGTCCTTCCAACCCCTGGACTCTTCTTTTAAATGGTCTGCCCTGTTTTCTGCTCTTCAGGTCCGTCACTACAAGAGATTTTGAGAGGAGCACTTGACGCTTTTGTTTAATTAAGTTTCCAGACAGTGTTCTGTTAACAACAGGATTGTATGTTAGGCCTTTTCCGCCTCGGTTTTAAAGTTTCATTGTCGTCTGAACCATCAACATGATCATAATGGCAATATGGTGGTTCTTGTTTGGCCATAGAGACGTCCCAAGACTTTTCTGTAGCTTTAGAACCTCGTTTTAGCATTTAACACTAGTTTTTAAATTATCTCTCTTTTTCTAATTTGTTTCAGGCACTGATTTCTACAGCTTTTAAACATGTTCTGTTAACAACACTAGTCAAAAATCTAATTTTCTCATGGTCTCTTGCATTTCTAATTTGTATTATGGTCTCATTTTTGCAGACATTTTTAACCTTTAGGATCCTTGAACTTAATCGTGAAGAGTGCTAACAAAGTTCTGCATTGAAAAATGCATATTTTTCATTGCTTTGTATTTTATTCACTTTTTTATCCTTAAAATTTAAAATACTGAACACAAAAGGAGATTAAATATCTCCTCTTAGCTGCTCTTAAGAGGAGATATTTAAGACTCTAGTCTCTGCTCCCTGCACTCCTCACCCTGCTGATTATTATTGTTCTGGTAGTTATAACTATAAATCGAAGTTGGAAAAGAGACCATTTGCCATTACATTAGGACAGTTTAAATGGAGTCACTTGTTCAAATTTACTAGCTTCCTGAAGCTAGTAAAGATGTTTATGGTTTCTAAGATTCCTTGTTAATTTATTTCAACACAAGACAGTGAATAATACATGTTTAGCTATTATAGTGATGAGAAAGGTAGCTCCTAGAAAGCTAGTACATATTCCAGCTTTCTGTTTAGAACTGTAAATGGCACTGAATTGAAAAATCAGTTGTCATAGTAAACAGCAGTGATGATGTCATAGTAGGCAGGTTTCTGAGTGTGTCTGTTGCTTTAGCTGACTGCCAGCAACGATTAGCTTTCTTTTCCAGAGAGCTGGTGTCAAGTGTTAATCAGCTATAGACTGGAAAGTTTTTACTGGCTAACATTTGTGGTGCAAGAAACACCAGTCTGTTTTTTATCTGTAGTCTCTTAGCCATATCATTGCTTATGATATCATGCATGTGATATTGCGTGGTATTCTTACAAAAAGAAACAGTTCCATTTTTCGTCTGTATTAGGAGTGCTTCAGAGTATGAAAATAGTGAATTTTGACCTTGAAGGGTCTAAATTATCTCAGGTAAGGTTGTGATGTGTCCCAGAAAAAAATTTACACATTAAATCCAGTTTATCATTCTTGTTTTTTACATTTAGAATAGTTTCTTAATTTGAAAACATAGTTCATAAAAAGTAGTATTGAAAATGTTAAAATACACAAAAGCTAAGAAAGGTAACTTGGATTTTGAGTTTCAAGAATTACATAAACTTGGTTCTTACAGAAAGCTGAAATTCCAGAATGCTTATAAGGTTTTTGTTTAATAATTTTTCCCTGATTTGCATAAGTCAGAGGTGTTTGTAGAAAATTTGGAAAATTTCACAAATACACAGAAGGAAATAAAAGTTACTCATACTGCTACTACCTAGAGATGCCACTATTAACATTTCATGTGTGTCCACCTAGCTGCTTATAGAGTTTGCCAATAAAATATCCTTTGAAATGAACACTTAAGGGTAACAAGTGTTAGAAATGGATATACTACAGTGAGAACCAAGTTTTGTTAATTCCACTGCTTCTCAGTGTTTCCTTCAGGCTGAAGAGAGAGGCCTCCCCCCTGGGGTGGGACATGAGGGCTATCTTGCTTTTTGGCCAGCTTTCGCTGAAGTGTAGCAGAGCATCTTTTCTGCAGACTGTAGTGTATCTGCCTGTCTTTATCTTAGCAACTCTTGCTGTCAGCTCTGAATGCCTGCTGGTTGCAGACGGAGACATTTGGAGTCTTTGTTGGAGTGGCTTGTTGACATAAGCCCCATGGATTCTTATCAACCTCCTAGAAGGATTCTTTCAATCAGCTCTTGATTGATCAAAAGAATGCCCCAATATTCAGAAATATAGTAACCTCCAGGGTAGTCGTGCCAAGTGAAAGCAAGGTGGAGTGTTTAGAGACTCCCAGGTGATTTCGATTAACATCTAACCTCAAATCCAGTCGCCTTGGTAAAAAAATCCGAAGGAGCTCAGAGCAGATTATGGTATAAGCATATGCCAGTCCTTGCCATTGGAAAAGTGCTAATCTGGTCAGCTCTGTTAAAAGAGACAAGCGAGGCTGAGCAAAGCAGAATTTCTCATCCTGTTCATCTTTTGCCTAGTGCAGACGTACCCTGTGAAAGAGAGAAAGAAGGAAAGGTCACAGGCAGGTGGCTAGTAATACAAGATGGTTGGCTTTTCTTTCTGTGTGCCTTGGCTAGTGGTAAGCAGATCCTCAGGTCTCAGAAAATAGCAAAGTGAAGTGACACACAGGACAACTTCCCCAGGCAGTGATACAACTTCTGGGTATTCAGTGTGAAAATACAGTGCTGACTTTGATTCCAAAGCCCTCAGGGAGAGGAAACCCAGGGAGAAATAGGAGGAGGTGGCATCTCTTTGTAAACATTTTATTTTTCACATGTAGCAGACTCCTGCCTAGAGAATCGTTACGTGTCAGCCCCTCCACTCTGCCAGCTGTTTTTCAAGAGCGCCCTCTCATGTTCTCTTGAACTGACCAGTTTAAAAGGTGTCACTTCTGCCTGAGAAACCTAAGAGCTTACATGCAGTGCTTGGTGTGAAGGAATTGCTCTGGAAAATGAATAACCTTTGTGATAACTGCTCACATGCAAAGGAGGGAGACTACTGGTTTTACAAGTCTATGGTTTGAATTCTTAGTTCTGGCTGGAAACAGAGTCCAACTCTGATGGTTCAGGACTTTAATGAAGGGGTAATTTTCAGAGAGTGGGCAGAGTTAAGGGTGACATGGGGTTCCTGTCACCCAGAAACTAACAGCAATGAGAAGCTGTTATCACTGCTAGGTGCAAAGGAGCAAAGAGAAGAAATAGCATTCATTCCTCGAGTCCAAAGAGAGAGCTAGAGCCAAAGAGGAGGGGCTGTCTGACAGGCGTAATAGCCCTGGAGGGATTCAGCCACTGCCAGAAAATGCAGCCCAGACCAGGGAGAGAATAAAGAAGCAACACTCCCCTCCCCCACTTTCTTTCCTTCCTCTTTGATCTCCTTCCAGTGCCTTCTATTGGCCAAACCCACCTGGAAGCCTGACTGCATGAACCTAGTGATGCTACCCATAGAGGTCAGCCTCTGGGGCACAGAGCAGGGCCAGAATGGCAGAAAATTGGTCTGGGGATGGAAAAAGGATCAAACAGAAAATTACTAGCACAACCTAGTAGCATATTCATAATCCCAGTTTCATCATTTTATCTCATCATCCTCATCTCCTGAAATCCCAAAATAAACCCTCAAGTATATGAGCTATTGGTTATGACTCAGTTATATATTTTAATATAAGTAGCCTAAACAGTTACCCTACCCTTATCAGAGTTATTAAATATTCAAAGAGATAATGTGAACAATTCTCAGAAGAATTGGAAAATCACTGAAAGACCTTCTGTTGGGGCATTTTGTTGTTGGTTAAAATTAAACTAAGATTAGAAAAAAATGCATGCGAACTGTACAAGTGATTTATCCTAAAATATAAAAATAGTAATTTCAATCACACATTGGTGAGATGGGTTTTTGTTGTTAAAATTAAGCTGCAAAAAGAAAGCAGAGCTTTTTTTTTTTTTTATCCTTGCCAATTATCCCTTCAGATCTATTTCACTAAGGTAGGGTGGAGATTCTTACTCAGACAATCTAGAAATAGAAGAAGAGATTTTTAGCTGTTAAAAGAGGATATGTTTCAATCCATAACTGTTGTTTGGCTTTGAGAGATAGAAAAATAAATAAGATATTTACTCTGCTTTCCAGAAACGTATGACCAAACAGTGAAAAGAGGTTCACACCCATCTAATAATAATCAGCAATAGGAACTTTAATAGAAGCATCGGCTGTGGACTTAGAAAGAGGGAGACGTGGGCTTCCCTGGTGGCGCAGTGGTTCAGAGCCCGCCTGCCGTTGCAGGGAACACGGGTTCGTGCCCCGGTCCGGGAAGATCCCACATGCCGCGGAGCGGCTGGGCCCGTGAGCCATGGCCGCTGAGCCTGCGCGTCCGGAGCCTGTGCTCCGCAACGGAGAGGCCACAACAGTGAGAGGCCCACGTACCACAAAAAAAAAAAAAAAAAAAAAAAAAAGAGGGAGACGTGGTTTGTCTTTCCCAAAGATTCTTTCATATGGCTCATAAATATTTATCGAAAGTATACTTGCTGTGTCCTAGAAGTACAGATGATAAAAAGATACCAAATGGCCCTGACCTCAGGGAGCTGGGGTCAAAATAAGCATTTTACTACTGTTTCATCAAGGGCAGCCAATCATTTGGTGCCTTACCGTTGCCTCAGTGATGGATGACATCCAGAATCCTTACCATGTTCTACCGTGGTCCTCTGATCTGGCCCCACCTACCTCTCCAGCCTCCTCAGGTGCTCTGGCCTCTTAGTTCCTCGAATATGACATGCTTTCTCAGAGTCTCTTCTCTTGAGTTTCCCTTGCCTGGAGAGTCTGCTGCCACCCTCAGCTCTGAACACCTCTTCTGTCTCCTGGGCCCTCCTGATCCCAGTTTAAGTGCCACCTCTTCATAGAAGCCTTCCCTGACCTTCCAGACAAATTCCACGGATCTTGTTACTTTCTGTCAAACCCATATGTATTCAGGTACCCTGCTTTTACTCCTTCAAGCACCTTTCCACTTATTTGTGTAAAGTTTCGATGGCTGTCTTCCTTAGCAGAATGTACGCACCATGAGAGCAAGGTACCTGTCTGTCTGTTTCACAGTTATGTCCTTAAGTGCCAAGCATGGTGCTCAATAAAGAGTTGTAGAAGGAAGGAAAAAACTGGTTTCAAGCCCTGGCCCCTACCACTCACCAGCTCTGTGACCTTTGTTATTTCACCACTTGGAGACTCAATTTCTTATCTGTAGAATGGGGATAATGGTGATAATGGCACTTAGTATGTGCTAGGCACTCTGCTTTATTGGTCTTATCTCCTCCATTAATTCTCATCGGGAGAGGTGAACTGATTTGCTTGAGGTCACATAGTTTGTTAAGTAGAAAACAGGATTTAAATCCTGATCTAATTCCAAAAACTGATTGCTCTTTTCCAGGCCTGTGATTGTCCTGGGGGTAAATCCAGGAGGGAAGAAGGTCCTTGATACAAGGTAGTATGGATGCCCAGATTGGGAATGTTAACATGAATGAGGAAGCCAGCTGGAGATCTCTTAAACCAGTTTTAGGGAATCAGTGTGTGTGATTAACTCCCTTTAGATGGAGAGGTAATGACTTGAGCCCTGAAGAAGCTAGCTGCATCTAGAAGTGGCCTGTAGTATGAGTGCCCTGAGGCAATCACTGGGGCCAAAGAGTGAAGCGCCTTGCAAACTGAGCCAGGGAGTTGCTACTTTCTGTAAAATGCTGTAGGGAGACCTCAATGGGTTTTATTTATTGAAAATATTTTGGAAGTAGGGAGTCTCAGTTTGGAGTCCCTTTGGGGGCAGAAGTGTCCAAAGCTCTCTCAGTTTGCATCTTTGTAGCAAAGGATACATTTTAGCTGATTCTTTCATTCCACTGTAGCACCTAGTGCAACAGTGTTTGAAAAGGAAGCACCAGTGTGAGGTAAGGGACAGATGTTTATGTTCAGTTGTTTGATATAATTCTGTTATTGTTGGTTATGGTTTTTCTGTAAGAGTATGCCTAGCCCAGAGGGGTGGCACCTGTGCACAAGTTACTTCACCTCTCTAGCCTCAGTTTCTCATTTGGAAATTAGGGACAATTAAAATACCTATTTCATAGGCCTGGCGTGCTGCATCCACACAGTGTCTGGCACAAAATAAGCTTTCAGGCATTGTTAGCTGTTCTCGTTAATATTTCCTGTCCATTCTGGTCCGTGCCTCTTGAATGAATGGGCATCGTTTACTTATCAAAGACAGGTTGACTGGGGCATAGGAATTGACTTTTTTTTTTAAAAGATCATGATTTTAGGGTTTACAAAGATAGTAAAACTGGCAATGAAAAAAAGGCAATGGCACACCCTATTTGGACAGTCCTAGTGTTTCCTAGATGTGATTATGATGAAACGTAAAGCGTGAACACAGGCTAATTCTTACAGAATCCATAGTGTGGGCCGGGGCTTTGCTTTCCATGCATTCTCCCTGAGAAGTAGGTTTGATTATATCTATTTTACAGATAGGAGGTTATTATCTTTTCTAAGATGTTATAAGACAACTCTGGAAGTACACACTAAACCATGTGCTTCTCCAAACCGTTTTGTGCCTTCAGCTTTGTCAAGGCCTGACTTATCTTCCAACAACTTCAACAACTCTGCTGGGAGGGAAAAATGGGAACAGAGCTAATTTCTTTTGAATCTATAGGATTAATTGGAAGCACTAGGCATAGTGTGCTGTCTAGTGCACAGAAGAGGCTCAAGAAATGTTTACTGAATATAAATCTTAATCAGATTGAGTGAGAAAAAGATGACAGAAAATCAGCATTAGGTGCTGGCTCCAGCCTATTTTCTATTTAAAAAAAAAAGGCGGGGGGTGAGGTCACTAACTATTTTATTAGCATAGTCTGTTTACACAGACTAATGGCTGGAGTCTGAGGTGAAGAATTTTCCTGTGTGTGTTGCATGTGATTAACTCCATTCTGTGCGGTTCAGTTATCTATGGAAATCTGTTTGTTTCCCATTAGGTAACCCCTGATGCCCAGGAAGCTCCTAGCTCTGTCCTTGTGTTGGGCTGATTAGTTTAGTCTCAGTTAAGATAAACTATGTGTAACCTTAAAATATTCAGACCATAAATAGGAAAGTGTAGCTGCTGTCATTGGTCATCATCAATGTATTTCATAGATAGATCTGATATTTCTGTTTTCCTTTAACTCAGGTAATTAAGAGCTGACATAAAAGAAGTACCATATAATGGTAATGGGGGGGAGGGAGAGAAAAGAGGAGACCTTCTTGCATTTAAAAAAAAAAAAAGTTCATTCTGTTTCTCCACTGCTGCCCCCCACCCCACCCCGCCCTGCCCCGGAACTTTCTTTGCAATAGGCATTTATTGTCATATCAAACCTGAAGGTTTGGCCAGTCACATGGTAGTTTGATTACTAAGCATCCTCTTCATGATTTAGCATGTTATACCACAAAGTGAAGATACTTAATGGGATAATTGTGTTGATTTACTATGCAAGTAGTTCATACAGAAATTTAATACAAGTGTCAAACATTAAAAGACTTTGATAAGCCCCAGTTCCCAGATCTTGGTTTCTAATACCATTTCCAATAAAAGGAACGACACATGACTTAATTCTATGGCTGGGGCAGGGAATAAGCAAGATCAGCCTGGAGGGTATTCTAATGCCAGAAAGCAAGAAAGTGATGAAACAAAACACACATACACAACACACAATGAATGATGAGGTATGTCAAAGGGACACAGGAGCCTGAAAGAGTGCCCAGTGGTCACAGCTGGGATGATTTAACTAAATAATGTAGTTTTAAATTATAACCCAAGATATAAAATAAATATAAATAAAATATATAAATGTACCTATAATAAATACTAATAAAATATATATAATATGTAATATATATATATATATATATAGCAAAATAATAATGTAAAGCACATACCCCTGAGTCCATACTGATACAAATAAATGATTGAATAAGTAAAGCAAATTAGAATAGATAAATTTTCTTTGTGGAAGAATTCCAAATGATTTTTGTCGATAATCCCCTGAAAGGAAGTGTAACATAACTGCCCACCCCTTAAATGTGGGCCTTGCACAGTGACTTCCTTCCCCAGAGTACACTATGGAAAGAGGAGGGAGAACCTTTACAGGGGAGAAACCTGACAGACACTACTTCAGCCAGTTGATCAGGTTAACAACAACAGTGACAAATGTACACTTGACATGACATAACAAGGGTGGTACTTGAGCTCTGTGGTCTTCCTCCCCCAATCCAAGAATCTCATTATAATCCTGAGAAAAACATTGGACAAACAATTCAACACTTTCTACAAAATACCTCACCAGTACTCCTCAAAACTGTTGTCAAGGTTATCAAAAAAGGAAAGTCTGAGAAACTGACATGTTCTAGAGGAGGAGAAGGGAGACATGACAACTAAATGTAATGTGATGTGGATGGGATCCTGGAGTGCAAAAAGGACATTAGGCAAGAACTAAGGAAATCTGAATAAACTATGGACTTCAGTTAATAGTAATGTGTCAGTATTGGTTCATTAGTTATGACAAATATGGCACACTAAGAGGTGAACCATAGGGGAAATGGGGTGGGGTGTATAGGGACTCTGTTTAATCTTTACAACTTCTCTGTAAACTTAAAAATCATTCTAAAATTAAAAGTTTATTTTTAAAAAAAGACTGTGGCAAAGATTAATCTATAGTTCAAGTTTAATTTTCATGCTGGGAGCCTGAAGTAAATAAAACAGCCCATGGTGTTCTAGGATGATTATGGTGTAAAGTGGGGCAATTTCCTTGCTGTTGTCTTGTAAAGCCATGACAGTTTGTTTGCAGAATCAGAGAATGCAGTATTTCTAAATGTTCTCTTGTGGAATTTCCTACTGGCATGACTTTCTTCCCCCTTTGCTTCTGCCCAGTAGCAGTCCCTTGAGTGGCATTTGCTGTCCTAGTTAATCAGAGGGTAGGAGAAATGAAAAACTCTCCTCTTCCCCCTCCTACGAAGTTTCAATGGGCACTGGAAATGTAGGTCAAATTGCATCACTGTAGAAAGGAGCGAACAGGAAGGTATTTATGAAGTGCTGCCAGCCTCTCTTTAGATTCCGAGTCATGATGAACCAGTGTTGAGCCAGCTTAGGTGTGAGATACAGGGAATCGGGGAGTCATGTTTTTGATGTAGTCCCAGAATGTTACATTTCAGTCAGTGATAAAAAGATCTCTGTCTAAAGCCCTAGTGAAAATAACTTACACTGGCTTTAATTACACTGGCTTCTGGAATTCTTTTTGTCTCATTTATTATTGGCACATTGCAGCAATTTATATTAATTTAGCCAGAGAGATGTTTGAATTGTAGAAATGATTGCCATGTGTACATAAGAAAATAAATCTCATATTTGATAATCACATAAGTCTAATGATGCATTTTGCAAATTGCATATAATCATATGCTCAATGGGATCTTGATACCACAAATAGGTTGTTATATTTAAAGTATACTATTTCATGGCTCTCTATTTTTTTAATGGCAGAATCTGACAGATTTTAAAATAAGTCTTTAAATACATGCTCTTATTTTTTACATATTGTATACTACCTGCCCTTTGTAAGACATCCAGATGTTGGCTGCCAAAGTGGTCCATGTTACATTGTCCTGAACAGTATGCATCCTGACAGCAAAACCAGTTCTAAAACCTACTCCATTTTCACTCTCTCCTTGCCTCTGTCAAGATAATTGGTAGTTCATTTGTATACAAAATGGAAAATCAGATGATAAAATATATTTGCATAGGCTTGGGTATTATTTATAATCTTATAGGATGAATAAATTATTCTGTGAAATATATTTATAATCCAACATTTAGCTGTTTCTTTAACTTTTAATTTTGAAATAATTCAAGATTCACAGGAAATTGTGACGATAGTACAGAGAGGTCCTGGTTGCTCTTCACCTAGTTTCTCCCATTGATTACATCTTACCTAACTATAGCCCAGTAGCAAAGCCAGGAAATTGACATTGGTATATAAGGTATGGGTATAGTTCTGTGTTAGTTTATCTCATCTGTCAATGCATGTAACCACTACAGTAATCAAGGTGCAGAACTATTCCATCACTGCAAAAATCTCCCCTGTGCTGCCTCTTCCGAGGTACAGTCATTCCTGTTACCCTCACAGTCTCTAACTCCTGGCAACCACTAATCTGTTCTCCAGCTCTATAATTTTGTCGTTTTGGGAATGTTACATAAATGTGATCTTTTGAGATTGGCTTTTTTCACTGAGTATTTTAAAAATAATTTTATTTTAAAAAGAATATTTATGTTAAACATTTTTAAGGAATAATTATTTTTAAAAGAGTTATCATCCAGAGTTTGATTCACTAATTTTCAAACCTGTATTTTTCTAGCTTGGGTGTTGTGTACTCTGTGTTGCTATATTTGAACAGCAGCAAAAGTTGTATGTGCCGACGTAATAGCTGATCATAGCATTAACCTTATTGCCTGCCGTTAAGGATGATACGGACAAGTTAGAGGGAAAATTACCCCGGGAGAAGCCAATTTCATCAACACAGTAAATATTACAATTGATTACTGAGCAGGAGTAAGAAGTCCAAATATATACTTTAATTGTACCAAATAAAGTAACTGACCCACATTCGTGTTCCATTTCATCCTGAAAGAACTCTTTAAAGAAGAGAGACTTTTGGAACAGGATATTTAAATGAACAACAATTGACATATTTACATTAATTAGCTAATGTAAAGATCGTGTCACAGAATTGCCATATGTGGTTATTGTGAAGTATCACCATAAGAAAGCCAGTATCTTCATCATGTTAATGAGATTCTTTGGAAATGGAGTCCTGTGTGTAAATGAAGGCTGCGAACAAACAGCCTCCAAAGGAACAAATCTTCCTCAGAATCCGGTGTGTTGTTTTTGAACAAAATATTAAAAATACGCTGCAAGCTGTAGGAGGGTGCCTTAGTGTTTGGCCACAAATAATGATACCATGGCTCTAGGGAATCCCATGTGGCCAGACCTACAGAATTGTAATTGAGCAAATAGAAGGTGGGTCCCAAGGCACCATTCTGAGTTCACTGGTGGTGAAGGTGAAGGAGTGAGCCCTGCTCCTCGGCTTGCCCAGAGTTCCTGTTCCTGCACAGATTTTTACAAATGGGATACTCTTTTTTTTTTTTTTTTTTTTTTTTTTCTTTTTGCGGTATGCGGGCCTCTCACTGTTGTGGCCTCTCCCGTTGCGGAGCACAGGCTCCAGACGCGCAGGCCCAGAGGCCATGGCTCACGGGCCCAGCCGCTCCGCGGCATATGGGATCCTCCCAGACCGGGGCACGAACCCGTATCCCCTGCGTCGGCAGGCGGACTCTCAACCACTGCGCCACCAGGGAGGCCCTACAAATGGGATACTCTTGTAACTGGTGTTTGATCTCCAGTTGACTCTAGCTCCTGACATTTTAGACAGTCTTCCTCCCAGACAGGAAACTATTCTTTGTAATGAAAATCAGCCTCTATTTACTGACAACATTTTTCTTTTTTTTTTTCTTCAAGTAGCATTTGACCCTACTTAAAGTAGCTATTGGTATGGAGGAGAAGGGAAACAATCATTTATCTATCATTGAATGTATGCCAGCCACTGTACTGTGTATGTACATTTACGCATGTAATTATAGTATTGAAAAATTGCATTAATGATACTCATTAAGTGATGGGCCTGAAATAAACAGCATACTAAGTAACTCTTCATAGCAAATAAGCCATTTTTCTTGGTCAGGTATACTTAAGAGGCCTGTGGCCCAAAACACTATCTATCTATATCTATATAGATATATACGCACACACACACATTATATAGAGATAATTTAAAGAATATATATCAATTAATTAACTTGTGTATTTATACAATGTGTGAAGTGATACAGAATTTAAAGATATAAGATCTACCCCTCCTTTTAGCAGCTTTCTATCCAGATGAGGAAAATAATTTATAGGTACAAGAAAAAGCAACTAACGACGGGAGTGAAAACTACTTAACCTATCAATGCAATGTGTATAATAAGGCAAGTCATAATTAATTACTAAGTAAATCTTTCAGATTGTAAATGCTATAAATATTCAGAGGAGGAAATGATTATTGATCTCTTACCCTTGATTTTTGTCACCTGTAGCATGCAGATAATACCTACCTCATAATGAGAAATGAATAATATAGGTATGTATTTCCTATTAGTACACTTTCAATCCATTATAGCTGTGCCATTGATAATGAAAAGTATGATGATAGAGTAACAACAATAATACTGTGTTAGTGTAGGTTGACTGCTGTCACTACCCAAAACCTCAGTAGCTTAACACAATACATGTTTACGTGTCACTCAAGTCACAGCTCAGTGTGAGTTGGCAAGGAGGCTCTTGCTTCACCCAGTCATTCAAGGGTGAAATTTTGTGACTTTGCTCACCTCTAGGTGCTTGGAGCCTTCTCCATTTGACCAGTAGAGGGTATGAGAGATTGAGGATCAAGACAAGGAGGTTTGTCTGGGCCAAACCTAGAAGTGGCCCCAAACATTTCTGTTCATGTTTTAGGACTCAGTCATATGGTTACACCTTACTAGAACAAATCCTGGGAAATTTAGTCTAATTGTGTGCTCAGGAAGAGGAGAATGTGGATATAGGTGAGCACTGGCAGTCTATACAAATAATAATTAGAAAGGCTTAATAGAAGAGGAGGGATTTTTCCTGGATCTTTTAGAGAAGAAAGTGAGATTTGTAATAGGTTACTCAGCCTGCCTTTAGGTGGCCTTATTTCAAGAGGAAGGATGAAGAACTTAAAAAGCCTGCAAACATTGTTAATACAAATTGCACATTTGTCCCACTAGCCACTGCCTTTACTGTAAGCCATTTGGTAATGACCTTGGGCATGCCATCTAGCTACTATAGACCTCCACTTCCTCACTTATAAATATTCTTCATAGGGATGTGGTGAAGTTTAAACAAGACTGGGCATACAAAGTGCTTAGCACAGGGTCTGGCCCAGAGTAAACATTCAGTAAGAGTTATTATTACTGATAATGTTAATATGTATGGCCCCAGAGCTAAATACTTGCTAGCTGTTCATTTATTTGTCATCTTTCCTAAAGGACTGCTTAGAGTAGCAAAGAATGACTTGACTGAGTATGTTTATATGAATTTTAGAATTCCAAAACCCCGGTTCAGTAATAGGAGATTAGTGTTCCCCAGGCAGAATATTGGGGGAGAAACCCTCTCTGTCCCCCAAGGCTGGCATCCTCCCATTCAACTCCACAGACTTTTTATTGTTCTATGACGAGGACAACAGTAGTATTGGGCCGTGATTTACCTCTCCTCTCTTCTTCCCAGAACTTTCTCAGTGTTGAACTCTCTCCGTGAGTTTATCAGGGAAGAGTGAGGGTAAATGTCAGAACAGCTACTTTTTGCTCAGGCCTAACTGCAAGTTCTTAGCAAGGCAAGAACATCCCACCCAGGCCCATGTTAACTTGAGTGGATGGGTAGCTGTCAGAGCCTGTGGTTCCTTTAACTTAATTCTGTTCAGCAAACATTTATTAACAGCCCTGGGGATACAAGGTTGAAACGTTGCAGACCCTGCTTCTAAGAAACCGACATAGGAAGGGTGAGTTTCTTGGAAGGTAGGAAGGAAGGAATTCAAGGTGGTGAGAAGAGCAGGTGTGGAGGAATAGAGGTAGGAATTGCTGTGGGGCGGCAGTGGAAGGAACGGTACAAGCTCAGCTTGAGTGTGCAGCTGCCTCAGGTCTGCCCCTAATCGGCCTCTCCTCGCAAGCCTCAGTTTTCTCTCTTTTAAAGGAGTGGAGTAAAAGTTCTGACATCATAGACCTGGGACGATTAAGTGAGATGATATGTGTAAAGGGTTTACTATGTGTTAATAGTACTGGGCACATAGTAAGTGCTTAGTACATGTCAGCTGCTACTATTGTTATTGTTTTTGTGTGCTTCTGTAAATCGACTTGTAAACCCACTGCCTTGCCCAAGGATTTTGTGCAGGCAAATTAGAGAACTACTGGGAATTTTATTATATTTTTGGTTCTCTCTTAAGGCTACTGGTGAAAGAGTGTACTGTAGTCACAACTAATGGAAAAATGGCCTGCTGACCCCTGAGCTAAAAGGATAGAGAGCCCAGTTAATCTCAGTGAAATCTGGGAGAGTTAGGGCTTGAGATGGGAGAGCCGTGAGACTTAAATGGCAAAGGGAGGGAGGGATGGCTATGTTGAACCCTTTGGAGAGAGAAGAGGGGCTGAATGTGTGTGGATATGTAGAAGTTGTCAGAAAATGGAGCCTCCTTTTTTTTCTTTTAATTTATTTTATTTTATTTATTTATTTTTGGCTGCTTTGAGTCTTCGTTGCTGCGTGCGGGCTTTCTCTAGTTGCGGTGAGCAGGGGCTACTCTTTGTTGCGGTGTGCGGGCTTCTCATTGCGGTGGCTTCTCTTGTTGGAGAGTACGGGCTCTAGGCGCGTGTGCTTCAGTAGTTGTGGTGCACGGGCTCAGTAGTTGTGGCTCATGGGCTCTAGAGTGCAGGCTCAGTAGTTTTGGTGCACAGGCTTAGTTGCTCCGCAGCATGTGGGATCTTCCCGGACCAGGGCTCCAATCCGTGTCCCCTGCATGGGCAGGCAGATTCTTAACCACTGTGCCACCAGGGAAGCCCTGGAGGCTCCTTTTAAAATGTTAAGACTGGGCTTCCCTGGTGGCGCAGTGGTTGGGAGTCCGCCTGCCAATGCGGGGGACACGGGTTCGAGCCCTGGCCTGGGAGGATCCCACATGCCACGGAGCAACTGAGCCTGCGCTCTAGAGCCTGTGCTCTGCAACAAGGGAGACCAAGACAATGAGAAGCCCGCGTACCGCAGCGGGGAGTGGCCCCTGCTTGCCTCAACTAGAGAAGGCCCATGAGCAGCAACGGAGACCCAGTACAGCCAAAAATAAAAACAAATTAATAAATAAATTAAAAAAAATGTTAAGACTTTGCGTGAGGAGTTTCACGGAGGGTCAGGAAAGCCCATGACTGACTGCAGGTACTAAAACGTATCCCTGAAACCTAGGCCAGAGGTTCTGGAGTTCTTCCTAGTAACTGGCTTCAGCTCCCTCTTTACTGGTTATGTTTTCAAACTCTTTTTTGGTGTTCAGTGGAGTGACCCTTAGAGCAGTAGGTGCAAAAACTTGACAGTATCTGTGGGAGACTTATTCCAGTACTGCACTGTGGACCCTCCAGTCCCATGGTATCCATGGGTTCTGCATCCACGGTTTCAACCAACTACAGACTGTAAACATAGTGCCCCACCAGATGAGTGATGGTTGAATCCACAGATGTGGAACCTGTGGATAGGAGGGCCAACTTTATAGAGTTTCATTATTAAATTTGCTTTGCCAGGGAGAAAACCAGTTAGGGTGAAAGCAAGGTGGAACTTGGGTGGGAAGAGAGTGAATAAACTAGGGACACTGTCAAATCACATTTTTGGAGAATATGCCTACAGTTGACAATGTAACCTGTTTTAAAAATTTTGGTTTGTGGTTTTTCATTTGGGAGAAGAGACTTAGGAAAATGACAAAGGCTCAGTGTCACAAGCTTGGCTGTCTACAGGAGACAGGCCTGGAAGGAAAATAAGTGATGTGGCCAAGCTGCGTACTTTGGGAAGTACATGCCCACTGACAAGAGGTAGCCCACGACGCGGCATCAGCCAGTTATCCCCATGTGGGAAAGCCGGCCTCAGTGGCCAAATTTTTGGACCTTCAAAGAGAAAGTGGAAATACGGAATTTTAAGTGAATCTTTCTAACTTTTAAATATTAGCAACAAATTCCCTTTTTCTCCCCCTAAGATCACCAAGCAAACAGACAAAAAAGTGAACTATTTTAGGCCCATGTTCTTTGTTTGCAGTGAGAGTCAAAGAGTGGAGAGAAAAATGTGTAACCTGGGAGTTAGGCAGCTCAAAGGAATACGCTCCTGGTTCTGGGGCTCGTGAGGCACAGAACCTGGTAGGGGGCACGTGCTCCACACGTTTTCGTTGAATAAATAAACCGGCTGGGGTAAACTTCTCTAGAGAGATGGAGAGAGGAGTCCGCCTTCCCTCACCTCCAGCTTAGAAGATAGAATCAAGTCAAAACCTGTGTCGCCCTCCTTGTTGGGCCCACCTTTCTAGCCCTTTCTCTTCCCTTTCACAGCCTGTGCAAGCACCTGAGGTGCATTCTCACACTGCAGCTCCGTGGTTTGCCTAGAATTTAAGAAAGTTTAGGAAATAGAAAGTGTATACTGCTATGCTTAAAAACAGGACCAACTCAGTTTAGCCTGTATTTTCCTTCCTCTATCATGATTAGTGCTTAATTTTGATAGACTCAATTATGTAACAAGAAGTGATCCAGATTATGCCATAAATTGCAACAAGGGTCTCAGAGTCTTAAAAGGACATAGAAATGTTACTCCTGGAAAATAAGTCATTTTCTTTGTTAAAGTTGATACAACAGTGCCCATGTAACTGTGGGCTTTTCCCTGTTTAAAGTTAATGAGAGGATTTTTCTGAACCCTTGGGCATTCCACAGGATCTTCTTTTATATCAAATTCTGCTGATATCTGCCCTTTTATTTATTTATTTATTTATTTATTTTTCAGTACAGAAGTTTTACTGTCTTGAGCAAGATTATTTTTGTTGCGGTTATCAGAAATCAATTCCTAAAAATTCAAGCTCTGATTAGGGGGGGCCATTTACCCTTCAGGTCCAGAGGATTCTTAAAACCCTGCAGAAGGATGTGCTTGGGTCCTCTGGGAGACTATACGTGGGACAGGAAAGCCCTAGAACCCCCTGGGCAGAAACTGTTTCCCTTTCTGTCCTGTGGGGCTTCAGGGCCTCCTGGGGCTGATGTACTCTGAGCAGCATGTTCATTCGTGTCAGTCTTTGCTGACTGGCTTTTTCCTAGAGACTGAGAGCACATGGGGGAGCTTGCAGCGTAGACCAGAGTAGACCCTCTTCGTCCCAATTTCTAGTGCTCAGGAGAACCAGTTGAATGTCTCAGTTTGGGTCATGTGTCCAGCTTTCACCAAAACAAGAGAGGAGTTTGGAGTTTCATAGTACAAGCATTACTTGGCATTGGGTTATATGGTGCTTACAAAAAGGGTCACCATGGGCTAGGCAGCTACTCTAGAAGAAAGCCATCTTTTACAAGCTCCATCCTCCACCCCCCAACCAAAAATTTAAAAAAAGAGTAAATAAATTAAATTTATGCCTGTCAGGACTTTGGAGAACATTCAAATTAGGTCTTTTCTTTCTTCTTGTTTCCATCTCCTCTCCCACCTCTAATGGGTTGCCATTTAAAAAATCTTTTAAAAAATTGTGTTTGTTGAATGCTTGTTACATAGTAGGTGGTGAATGAGTAAAAGCTATCAAGTTTTATGTTTCTGTTGTTAGAAAATGTTCTCCAGTCTTCCTTTTAAATTATTTCTTTCTCTTCGCAAAACAAAATTAAGTTGCTGTTTAGGCAGTTTGGTATACTGGAAAGGGAACTAAATAGCACCAAAGGCCTCCATTCTGGTTCCAGTTTCAAACCATTTATTTTCTGGGTTATCTTGAGCAAATTACGACCTTCTCTCAGTTTGTTTCCTCACTAGTAAAATGGAGATCATAAATAACAGCTCTTTTGAGCACAGTGTTATTGTGAAGATAAAATGAAAGAATATATACAAATGTGTGATAGTTGTTTTTTTCCTACTAAAGAAAGATTTCTGACCCCTATTCTAAGTAGAAAAGTTACTATTTTTAAATGTTTATTTTTAGTAACTGCCACTACCATTTTTCTCTAAGAATAGGGTTTCTCTTAAAGCATTTTTACAGTATTCAGGCTAGTAAACGGTGAATTCTTTTAATGGCAAACACTATCTTGGGGGAGATTTCATAGCACTCTGATGACTTCCTTGGATACTTTGGAGATATAGCTGAAGTGTTCTGATGGAAAACTGAAAACTAGCTTGACTTAGAGAAGTAGGGTCAAGCACACATGATGCCGGTGTTGTTGTATCTGCATCTCCAGCCTACCTTGAAGGAATCACCGTCGTCAAAGAGGTGGTTATCTGTAACATAACATCTTTATTGGCTGCCTGTATCCTGGGAATTTGTAGCTTTCTTTGAGTGATTTTGCATAGCCGTAAAATGTTTAGAATGCAAAGAAATGAATTTTGGCTCAGGACAGACATGTTAAACAAGATAGTGGCTTTTATTGGAAATAAGGCAGAAAAGGAACACTGAAATGGAAATCAGAGAAAATTTTTAAAAGATAGAAGACTGGGAAGCAATTAGAAATCTGAGAAAGAGAAACAGCTGGCTTATAAAGATTGTAGGAATGATTACTTTACTGAATGATTACACTGCTGAGTAACATTTTGTGGGTGAATAAAACAGACTGTTTAAAAAAGGGAGAGGGGAAGGATATGATCCAGGAATAACTTAAAAGCCAATAAAGGTAATTATGAAAAAATGTTCAAACATGGAATTCAAACATAGAATTTCAGCCACTGACTTTGGAAGATGCTTTATTGGCACCTCAAACCATAGAAATATTTGCCGTCTTAGAGTACGTGATAATAAATAAAAGTTGAGCAAAGCCTTGGTGTATAGCCAGTGAGGATTATAGGAAGAGAAGTGTATTACTAGTGAATTTTTCATATGAAATCAGCCTGCCTTGTGCTTTATATACTTGGACAGCATCTGTTCCATAGCTGTCTCATTGTACATATTTGCTGTTTTCTCCCTCCTGCTGCATGTCAAACTCGAAAACCAGCTTAATTTCTAACTCTGGTTTGTTAATCTCCAATCCCTTAATTCCACAACTCAGTGCTCTTCCCCAGATTAATTTGAGTAGTACCCACATTCTACTTGAAATATGTATGAAGGCATATGTACAGAAATATGCAGATAAGGGAACGGGTAATTTCTTTGTGTTTTTTTAGGAAGATGGTTTAATTGAGTTTTTGTTTCCTGTTTGTACTATTATGAATTGCTTTTATAAACTGCTGAATGATAAAGGACAGAGAGAGCTTTCCAAATAATATTCTCACTCAGTGTGTTATGTGTGGGTTAAAATCTGTGATTCTGACAGGTTTCATAGGAGCAGGCTTTCTGAATAGCCATTTTAAAAATTAAGTGAAAACTCACTAGTGGCAGATTACACACAATGATTTTAAGCCCCAGGAGGCTGACTCTATGTACATATTGAATAGTTGTTTGTTCTTAGTTTATTGTATAAATATAGCCAATTAAGTTCATTGTAAAAAAAAATTGAATTGCATTTGTCGTCAAATTGGTAAAGTGACTCGAATATTAACACTTCGACATTTTAAACACATATAATTTTGGGACATCTGGCAACTAATGAGACTGTAGATTTCTGATTAATTTTATACATTGTTTCATCGCTTTGCCCCTTTTTTTGTAGGTCTGAACAAAATTAAGGAGGAGCTTCTACAATCACAGCAGATGAAGATCCACTGGTAAATCGATCCGGATTTTTGGCCTGCCCTCCAAAGAAAAGGTAACTGGTTCTTTCAACATAGCACAGCTGAGTAAATGCTGCAGTGCCTCTGATTATAATGGAGTTTGAGTTTTACCAAAGGATGATAATTTTTTAAATTTAAGGTATCTGAGTAAGGTCTCCAATTTTAAGCATTGGATCGTTGAATATGATCTTATTAATATGAAATGACAGTGAATTTTAGAGTACAGTATTTTTAGATGTTTGTCCAAATAAAATCTGCTAAATAACCTTCCCTCCCCCAAATTCATTAAAATTTTTGGAATACTTTGGAGATAGGAACCCACACCGCCTGCCCACCACCACCCCCCCGCCCCCCCCCGCAACCCAATCCATATTCACCTTTTCCTGTGAAGTTGTCTAAAGATGTGCTCTTGCACTTTTGTCCTGTTCCACTTTCCCAAGCTCCTGTTTTCTTCTCTCTCCAAGCAATGTAGACCCAGCTGCTGAGGGCAGGGGAGATCGTAAGGAAATTGTAAAACAGACCGGAGAACTTCAGGTGCACTTTCTGGGCCCAGTGCCTTTGCCCAGCCTGCCGGCTCTGCTCGTGAGCAGTCCCAGATCATTATAAAAATAGCAGTCACCATTGATTGAGTTCCTCACTACATACTCACTATTTTCATTTACTATTTGGGGAGGAGGGTGGTAAGTATCATATAATGTGAAAAAGAAGAAAAATTTCTGAAGGTGTTTTTATTTAAAAAAAAAAAAAGATGCCTCCTCCCATCTACTCTTGAAAGGAATGAGAGGGGCTTCCAAGTTAAGATGCAGTTTAAGATGAGTCATTGAAGGATAAAACTGAACAGAATCCAAACAGGAAAGACCAAAGGAGTTTCAGCCTCTGAAATTGATCAACTTACATATTTAGGCAACAAATGCAATGCCTCAGTCAGGTTTTAGGCATCTGTAGCAAAGATGGAAACATTTTGGACAACATGAACATGCATGTGCAAAGATAACATTTTGACTGTGACCAAACAGAAACAGGAGCTTGTAGAAGGATGTAGCAGTTTTGTTAAGATGTTTAGAAGAACAGGACTGGGCAGCTCTGAAGTCTCCACCTTCAAAACAGGCCCTTAAAATTTTCCAGCCCAAAGCTGAAAGGCCAGCAATGTAGAGGTATCTTTCAGTGATCATCAGAGTCATCACCAAGGATGGCATTCACCGTGGAATGTCTGGAAAGTGCCAGAGAAGCAAGAAGCAGGGCTTTCCTAGATGGTGGTCAGCAACTGGCAGTGGTGGGGTATGAGGGAGTGGGAGGTGAAGGTAGAGAGGAAACACATTGAACAGAAATATGCCAAAGGACCTCTTCAGTCCATAGCTGTTTACTGAGCTTCTGCTACGTGCAGAAGGATTATCCTTGAGGAGGAAAAGAGAAGAATAGGAGGTGATTTTGACAGACTATAATTATGACTTACCCTTTTTGAATACTGTTCCGATGAAAAGTCAAGTATAATAGGATACCAGGAAGCCAGTGACAAGGGGGGTAAAGAAGTATCGCAACTCAAGACTGCAGAGATCAGACATGTGGAGGAATGAAATGGACCAGGTGGAACTATGAGAAACTGTTAAATTCATGACTAATCTCAAAGGGCTTACCTTTTCAGTGCCAGCTGATCTCAGTCCCAAAATCCATTTAACAGATATTAATGGAGTGCCTACTTATATGCTGTGCTCTTCCAGGCACTGGGCATTAATTAGTAAATCAAAGGGACAAAGTCCCTGCCATTGTGGCACTTACCTTTTAATAAGAAGAAACAGATAGTAGGTAGCAAATGTAATAAGTAAGTACATTGATTTGACTTCTGTTTTAATAAAACCACTCTGGCCACTATATTGAGATAGGATATAGAGGGCAAGGGTAAAAGCAGTGAAAGCAGTTAAACTGTGGTTATTGAAATAACCCAGACCTTTCAAAATTTTAAGGGAACTGAAATCTTAACTTTAATGACTTTTCCTGATTTTTTTCAAAGTTAGCAATTTAAGAAAACAGTTTGAGTCCACCTAAATAAGTCGGTGGGATTCTGCCATGTGGTGACAGTTTGCTACCTTGGGTATAGAAGTGATAAAGGAAGTCAGAAAAAGGTGAGGATTTTGGGCCAGGCTAAGTTGGGAAAGGTCAGAGTTGACTTGAAACTCACGTGAAAGCTTGATTTTGATTAGCACATGAAGCTGAAGGAAGGGAAAAGATAATGGCATGTAACTAGTCACAGTAGCAAAAAGGTGGAAAGAACCCAAACGTCCATCACCTGATGAATGGATAAACAAACTGGTATATCCACACAGTGGAATTTTATTCAGCCATAAAGTAGAAAAAATTACAGATACATGCTCCAACGTGGGTGAACCTCGAAAACCTGGCTAACGGAAAGAAGCCAGACACAAGAGGTCACATACTGTATGGTTTCAACATTGTGAAATATCCAAAATAGGCAAATCTATTGAGAAAGAAAACAGATGTGGTTTCTAGGGGCTGTGGGAGGGATGGGAGACGGGGAGTGACTGCTTAACAGGTACAGGGTTTCCTTTCGGGGTGATGAAATGTTCTGGAACAAAATAGTGATGATGATTGCACCACATTGTAGTGTACTAAATGTCACTAAGTTGTATACTTTAAAATGGTGAATTCTATGTTATGTGAATTTTACCTCAAATAAAAAAAAAGGATGGCATGTGGAGAAGTATTTGAAGGATGTGTATTTTATGTCTTGTTTAGCTGGAGTGGAGTCTTTGTAAGGGGGCGTGATGGATGATAAAACTAGAAAAGAAGGATGTTGAGTCAGATAGTGAAAGTTGTTGGCTGCCAGGCAAGCAGTTTAGACTCTCTTCTGTTAGCAGCTGTAAAACATAGCAGTGTGTACTCCCTAAGTAAGAAGGAAACTGAAGAGAGGTTAGTGCTTTGGGAATCGCAGCCTCTGGGATTCAAAGCAAAGCAAGCGGCCTCTGGCTTTATCAATCTGTGCTATTGCTGCTCACCTTGTGGAATTTTATGATAATCTCATGGAAGTCGCAAACAAATTTAATTTAGAGTTTCTTCATCTTTTAAAGAATATGCTTATTATAGTTCCTGATTATAAATGTTTGTTATTAAAAAAATTAGGTAACTGTGAGGTGATTGATATGTCAACTAACCTTATCGTGGTAATTGTTTTGAGACATATATATATATCTCCATATCTATATATCTCTCTCAAGTATCTCAAATCATCACATTGTATACCGTAAACATATACAATCTTATGTGTCAATTATATTTCAGTAAAACTGGAAAAAATTTAAACATTATATAAACCCTAATAAAAAGCATAATAATTACATTCCTTCCTTCTCTAGTACCCATAAGTCCAGAGCTATCTAGACTATTGTCTATGAAGAGACTTATCGTCATCATCATTATTACATTTTCACAAAAACAGGCACATATGCATAGTATTTTGTATGTCACTTTAAAAAAACTTACATCTTGGCTGTCTTTCTACTTCTTTCTTTTGGATTGCTACATTACATGCTAGACTTTCATTTGTAAAACAAACAAAAAAATTGAAAAGCAAATGCCATTTACCTCTATTACGAAGAAAATGAGGTGTCATAAAATGTAAAAGTAGCTAACACTTAATGAGCCCTAAGTATTTGCCAGGCGCTCTTCTAAGCATATTAATTCACTCACTCCTTGTAACAACCTGATGAGGTAGATACTGTTTTGATCCTCCTTTTACAGAGAAGCTAACTGAGGCAGAGACAAAATGTGTCCTATTATGGTCCATGGTTAGGCAGTAGCAGAAATGGGCTCCAGGACCAGCTTCCGCTCCAACTGATGGTTGTTAGGAGGGACCTTGTGGCCAATGGTGTGAGATCACAGAGATTTTTCAAGAGAAGTCAATCTGGAATTTTGTGTGAAATTTTCCAGATTTTAATGTTGGCTTTTAAAAAAAATAGCTTTATTGAGATAAAATTTAAATGCCACAAACTTACCACTTTAATCAATTTTAGTATATTGACCATGTTGTGCAGACAACACCTCTATCTAGGTCTAAAACATTTTTATCACCCCCAAAGGAAACATAGTTTCTATTAACCAGTCGCTTTCCATCCTCCCCTCTCACCAAACCCTGGAAGCCGCTGCTCTGCTTTGTTTCTGTGAATTTGCCTATTTTGGGTATTTCACATAAATGAAATCATATAATACGTGGCCTCTTGTTCCTGGCTTCTTTTACTTAGCTTGTTTTTGAGGTTCATCCATATTGTAGCATGTATCAGTACTTCATTCCTTTGAATGGGTGAATAATACTCTATTGTGTGGCTATACCACATTTTACTTAGCTATTCTTCAGTTGATGGACACTTGGGTTGCTTCCACCTGTTGGCTTTGTGAACAATGCCATTATGAACAGTGGTATACAAGTATCTCTTGGAGTCCCTGCTTTCAGTTCTTTGAGTGTATACCTAGAAGTGGAATTGCTGGATCATATTGTAATTGTTTGTTTAACCTTTCGAAAGACTGTCAAACTGTTTTCCACAGGGGCTGCACCATTTTACATTCCCATCAACAATGTAGAAGGATTCCAATTCCTCCACATCCTTACCAACACTTGTCATTTTCTGTTTTTGTTTGTTTTTATTTCCTTACTAGCCATCCTAGTGGGTGTGGAGTGGTATCTCATTGTGGTTTTGATTTGTACTTCTCTAATGACAAATGATGTTGAGCATCTTTTCAGGTGCTTGTTGGTCATTTGTATTACCTCCTTTGGAGAAATGTCTATTGAGATCCTTTGCCCATTGCAAAAATTGGATTCTTTGTCTTTTATTGTTGCTGTCGGAGCTCTTTATACATTCTAGATATGAGTCCCTTATCAGATACTGGATTTGCAGAAATTTTCTCCATTCTCTGGGTTCTTTTCACTTCCTTTAGGGTGTCCTTTGAAGCACAAAAGTTTAATGATTTTGATGAAGTCCAATTTATCTATTTGGCCCTGTTTTGTGAGAAATACTTGGTAAGTTGGATTCCAGCCTTCTAATCATCCACCTGTGCTTGCTGCTGTGCTGCCACTTCCCCCAGAAACCATTTGGAAAAATCCTAATGTTTTGTGAAGATCCCTGTTTCCGGAAGTGGAGGCGAGAAGCTCTAGAAAGCAGCAAAGATAGATTTCCTACCAGTAGTGGTTTTGTTTTGATTCACCTTTTCGGCTCCTGAAGTTCCTTCACTTTCGAGCAGTTTGGTGGAGAGGGGGATGCAGTAGAAAGTGGAGAAGAAGATCATGGTCTCTGGGTCCTGCAGATTTTATGTCAAAAGAGAGGTTTAAATAGGCTAAAATAAAAGGTCAAAACTTTGCCGTGAGTCATAGGTGGTGCCGTTTAAAATCAGAGAGGCCATGGGAGTGAAGTAATTGTGTGTTTCTGGGAAGAAAGGTTTAGGGACCCTGAAATCTGGAGAGTCATTTGGGCTCAGGTCTCACCCTTTGTATGAGAAAATATGTGTTTAGGTTGGGGGTTGAATATAGGGAACTGTATTCATTCATAGTCATTCATTCACATGTTAGTGAAATGTAGTAAAATCTGCATGCCATCTGTCTTTACCAAGAGATGGAAGGTTTTATTTTAGAGGTGGAAAGGGGTTGCAAGCCTTTGTGGAACAGTCTGCCTTTGGGGAAGCAGTAGAAACCCAGATGGGTTCCTGGATCAGGGTGTACACAAAGAATGTGGAAAAGTTAGGTGGACTGTGTTTGCTAGATGTGTGTCTTTACTTAGGACTGGAACTTTGCTGCAGAAAGGGGGAAGAAAAAGCTGTGTTGTTCCTTCCTTCTTGTACTAACACACCTATACTGTTAGCCCTAGAGTTCAGCCCTAAGGTATTTTGCTGACCAGCTTGGGGACCTGGACACTGCATATCTTATGGTTTGTGATGAGGTGGGTTCCATGTTCCAAATGACACCCTTCTGTTGGAGTGCAAACTGTTAATCCTTGGGAGACTAAGCATATATCTCATTACCACCTTGATTTCAGGGCATATACTCTTAACCCGAGTCCAGGAAGTCCAATTTAGATTTAGATGTAGAAGTGGGGATGAGTTCCTATGAGCTTAGTGTGAGAGATCAGGAAAGATTTTGTTAAGGAAATGGAACTTGAGGGGCAACGTGACTGAACACTAGGATTTCAGCCAAGGGGTGGGGGAAGTATTACAGATGGCGTGGCCTGTATGAACAGAGGCTCGAGAGCTGGGATCTGGAGGGGGAGCATATTCAAAGCTATGAATTGGTCATTTGGGCTGGACTATAGAGTACCTGCAAGAGGGAACACTGTAGATGTGGTGGAGCTGAGCCTGGGGCCAACTGGAGAGGGCCTGGAGTGCTAGCAGAAACGTTTTCATCGAGTTCAGTGGTCAGTGCTGAGCCCCTGAAAGTGTTAGAGCAAAGGACTGACAACCTAACGCCATGCCTTACCCTGCAAGAACCATCTGCTAGCGTATCGTGGCTAGGTTAGCGTTGGGGCTTCTTATGTGACAGGCATGGCGCTGGCAACGATAGCTCTAGGGTAGGGGACTGTTGCACTATTAACTTTCTTAATATTCCTCACAAAGTAGATACTCCCATTTGACATCATATTTATTCTTTTATTTTATTTGGACTTTGTTGGGTCTTTGTTGCTGCGCGGGCCTTCTCTGGTCGCGGCGAGCAGGGTCTACTCTTCATTGCGGTGCATGGGCTTCTCACTGCGGTTGCTTCTCTTGTTGTGGAGCACGGCCCCTAGAGCTCGCAGGATTCAGTACTAGCAGTGCGTGGGCTCAGTAGTTGTGGCTCGTGGGCTCGAGAGTGCAGGCTCAGTAGTGGTGGCGCACGGGCTTAGTTGCTCCGTGGCATGTGGGATCTTCCTGGACAAGGGATCGAACCTGTGTCCACTGCATTGGCAGGCGGATTCTTAACCACTGCGCCACCAGGGAAGTCCCACATCATTTTATAAATGAGGAAACAGGCACAGAGAAGTCAAAATTTCCCCAGAGTTATACAGTAAATAAGTGGTAGAACTGGGATTCACCCTGGGCACATTGGCTCTAGAACACCTGTTCTTAACTGCTGGGCCCATAAGATGGTAATACTTACCATCACTTCAGTGAAAGCCGATTGGTACAAAGGTGACTTAGGGAATTATTTTTAACAGTGTGTTCAATCTTTGCATTTTAGTGCATCTGAGGCAGTGCGCTAGAACTATGACTACACAGTCAGCCGCTTTTTATAGCTAAATGTTAGTCCATTTAGCTATTTTTTCCATTCCTTTCCTATAACTTCATCCTCTTTTTTAAAAAAACTCTTTAACCTGAAGGCTTTAAATGAAGATTTTAAATGAAATTTGTCAATTGTTCAAAATTACAGGCCGGTATTAAATTCCTAGAAACATTTGGGCCTTTCTTCAGTTTAAAGTTACATGTTAATACCTTTTTATATGGGTATTGTTAAATTTTCTCTCTTTTCAAGCGGTTTGCTATTACTGGTGAATGATTCTTTGGGAGAATTGTACGTAGCTACACACATATGATTAAGAAAACAAACCAAAAATTCAAAGCTTTGAACTTTTGGGCAAATGACACAGTTTATAGAATGACTATGCATACAGGTTAAGCCTTTAAAAAGATAATTACCTTCATCTTTTAGTCTCCACTTTTGCAACTCTCCTTATTATTCCTAATTTCGCAGTTGATTGTCAGCAATTCTAGCCACTGTGCTGATGAGTTAAATTTCTTCCCCTCTTCTCCCCCTTCTGGAATACTGATGTATTTATAACAGGCTGTAAGGTCTTTCACTAGAGGGAGCACAGTTAAAGAGGGGCCTTGCCTGCCATACCCCTTATGCAGAAGAGAGCCCTGGCTCTGTCTCCAGAAGAAAGAAGGAAAGAGAGAGGTGTGGTCAGAGGACGGAGAGAGGATATGAACAAAGGCACAGCCAATTTTAGGAGGAGATAATGCAACCCAAGGCAACGCATTCCTAATTTAGTGGTTCCAAGTTTCTTTTTACCCAAATGACTGCAATCCTTTGGGGTTGATAATGGAGAATCTCTGTTATCAACCCTGTAATTTGCACACATAAATATACTGTAGTTGCTGGTTTTCAAATTTATTAAAATGTTGTATTGGGACTGGTTGTTCTTTCCAAATAAAAAGGCTGGTTGTGTGGGGTCTTGCATCTTAGGCAAGTTTTGGACAGTTTCAGCCATTTTACATTAAACCGAATTTAAAGATTTTGTTATTGCTGTTGCTGTTGTTTTGTTTTGTTTTGCATTTAGTGATGTCTTTGGCCTTTGAACAAAGCATTTTACAAGTGAATCTGCTGTGCAAAGAATCCTTTTTGTAAAGAGAGACCTTGTTACCCTGGCACCTACTGGGAACATCCCTAAATTTGGATGGTGAAGTAAGGCCACCTTTTAAATACATCCCTGAAAGGGATGAAATACTCAGAACTTGGCAGCGTTTCACTTCTGACGGCCTAGTTCTTAAGCCACATACAGTCTAATTGGTGGTGACAGCTTTTTCCATAAGAGCATTTTGATTAAAATTAAATTAAAAAATTAAAAAATTTCCCCTACTTCTTATTCTTCTCACATTCTCAGTGAAATTACTATGTTGTGTTTACTCTGGTGCCTAGCAGAGTGCCTGGTATGTGGTAGGCGAGCAGGAACGGTTTGATAAATTGAATCCTCATTACTCAAACCTTACAAAACATATCATTTATCTGTACAGACAGATGCTGAAGATCTTCAGAACTATAGGACATCATCAGAAGTACACCGGTAGGAGAACTGATTGATAGCATACAAGGAATGCTATTACATGAAAATAATTATAGTAAATGAATGTAAACTGTATTGTTCATGTTTTAAAATACTTTTTGGGTGCAGAGGAGGGGTGTTTAGGTTTAGAAGTCATCAGGTTCTTTATTATAGAACCAAGTGTTTGAGTTTCTGTTGTACTCTTGTTTATAGAGAGTGCCCTTTGTATAAGAACACTTTTTAAATGTTGCCCAGATTTGAGTATCAGACAACTGTACTGTCTCAGCTAGCAGTTTTGGCTTTTGTTGGTGACTCATTCAAACGGTTGAGAAACCCAAACCAACTATGGATATCAGAAACTGCATGTTCTGGAAGGGGTTAGGACTTTCTCATGGGTGAAGAGAATGTAGTAAAATGCATTCGCTGCAGCAGAAGAGAATTGGTAGGGAGATGGCCAGGAATTGCCTGTCATTCTCTTGGTGCTCACATCTTCTTCAACTTGGTAATACATTTCTTAGATGAGAATAGATCTGAATTGCTCCGTGTGATATAAGATACTTGTTTATAGTGCTTGTTTTGTGTTATTTTGTACTTTCCATGGATCTTTTTATGCAATCCTCAGAAACCTGGCTTTATCTCTGTTTTACAGATTAGGAAACTGAGGTCCAAGTAAATTAGGTAACTTGCTTACGTTACACAGTTTGTAAGTGAAAGACCCAGTATATGAACCCAGAAAAAATTCACAGGGACTGGCTCCAGAGCCCTCCCTCATTTTCCTTATCTGTAAATAGTAATACAACTCCTACCCTACACAATTGAGAATATTAATAAGAGATAATGCAAAAAGGTACCTACAGCAATGCTTGGCACCTAGTAGGTGCCCAATAATTGATAGCTGCTATTAGTAACAATTTCTCTTAATAACTATCATAATACTAAGAGGATGTTTAGTATTTTTTATTCTAAGCCCTGTCGTGTTTTCTTTATTAAACCAATCAAAAAATGGGGGGAAAAGGTATGAAACAAGAATAAGGACAGAAGTTGAAGTATTATAAATTGCCATATTGACCCCCATTGGCTTGAAGTCGTATTAGTGAATCTTGAAGTATTTTCACATGTAAAAAGGGGGAAATCAAGCAGTGTCTTGAGGAAGTAGGACTGTACTTCATGTTTGCCATTCTTCCCCTCATTTTCATTCTCACTCTCTACTCTCAGGGATCAGAAGGGCTGTACTCAATAGGCAAGCTGTCTTTTGTACCTATATAGCTGGGTGGCCCTAAGCTTTTCTTTTTAATGGCAGCTCCAAATGCCATAAAATTCAAATTTTTGTTTCCCTTAAATGTAGAATTAGAAAATTCAAAACAATTCATAAATTGTGTACTTTAATCTCGGAAAACCAAAAAGTTAGGTGTTTTTATGTATTTCTGTAATTCTACAGATTTTTCAGTGATTTGGATGAAAAATTGAAGGTCTGCATTGGTGACATCCAAGATTGAGGGCCCTGGTTAAGAGTTAGGAACCTTATTACTAAGGGAATTATGTTTTACCTATGCATTTTTTTTTCTCATTGATGCTCTTATGTAGGAAGTTAAAGCTTTAGAAATACGGTTTTTAATCCTACCAATCATTTCTACCATTTTTGTTTATTCTGTTTTTTTCTGCTTCTTAGATAAGGACAGGAAGCATCCCTAGTTTCGGGGAACTTTTGTTTGCATGCAATCCAGGAAAAAATGTACGCACTTATTTCTAAACATTTAAAAAATAAATTCATTTATATGTGTGAATATATATTTTATTTTTAATTTCTTTCACTAAAGCCTTTAAATTTTGAACCCAAAACAAGCACTTGCTACAGGAGCCCTGCATTGAGTTTAGGTTGCCATAACATTTCCTTATTTTTACTCTTCTTTTTAAACATTTTTGTGTTTCTGAGAGTTGGACTTTGTTTCTTTAGCAGAGAAGTTGGCCACCTCTATGACGCCAGATTTCTAGATAAAAAACCTGAATAATCCCGCTTTTTCCCCACCTGACACACGTGCCTCAGGAGTGCCGATATTACTGCTATGTGAAACATGATGATTAAAATCATTGTTTCATGTCTCAGGCTGCAGATTTTCACATGTTTGAAGGAAGAGTAACGATAAGAACACTTAATCGAAAGTGCTTGATGTGGTCTGCTACTGTTTCAAATATTTCAGGTGCTTTAGTTAATTAAGTAGCCCTTTATCATCTTTACCCATCACTTGAGCAAAAGCTTTGCGCGCAGTCTGTGTGTTGGTGAGGGGTGCTAAGTTTTGTGGGCCAATGCTTAATTTAGTGAACAATATCTAACAAAAAACAGTATTTTCGAGGAATGCTGTACCTAAACCTAAACCTTAGGTTCCCTCCCTGCCCAGGCAAAGACAATCATAAAGAGGGAGACCAACGGCTTGAATTAAAACTAAACTAGATTGGGGGTGGTGGTGCGGGACGAATGAATCACTTCCAGGAGCATTGGAAAGGGAAATAAAGAAATTTGGGGTAGTGTCTCCAAAACAGGTAAATGGATTCGCCTCGGTCTCTCTCTCCTCCACTCCATTTTACACTGATTTCATGGTCTCCTCTTTGCTGGACGAGCTCAAATACCCCGGGAGCACGCTGTGACCTCCCGTGGTGGGCTTAGGGCCGACACCTGGGGCTGCACCTGGGCCGCATTTCCTCGCCTGCCAGTGGTTTCCTCCACGCCAGGCTTCCGCTCGGCGGCGGTTTCCCATTCATGCTTTTGACAGCCGCGCGGCCGCCCGCGAGCGGAGATCCAAGTGCTCCCTGAACCGGCCCCTGCGCCCCAGGTCGGACCCCGGGCGGGAAGGCCCTACGGCGACGCCGCCCGCTGGTGCTCCGGGGCCAGCCGGCCGGCTTCTCCATAGGTGGCTGCGTTTCCGACTTCGCCCTGGCTCCACTCCGGGGGCTTGACGCGCAAACTTCGCCGGAGCGAGCTGAGAGGGTGGGACCGGCGAGGGGGAGGAGGCGGCGGGAGGCGCCTCCGCTTAAGGGAGCCGGCCGGGAGCCGCCGCTCGGACGGACGCGCGGACGGAAGGGAGGAGCGGGGCCGCCGGGCCCGGCCCGGGGATGCGAGCGGCCTCAGGGTGGGCAGCCCGAGGGCCGGGGGTGCGTCTTGGGCCTCCGCGGCGGGGCGCTGGGCTGGGGCGGAGGCAGCTCGGGGCGCCGGCCTCCGCGCCGGCTCTCCGCGGCGGAGGCAGGCTGGGGACCCTGCGCCGCGGTGGCGGGTCGCCGGCGCTTGTCCCCTCCCCCGAGGGGCGCCGGAGTCGAAAGCGAAAGCGAGCCCGCGCAGCGGACTTTGCGCTTGGGGCGGGGGGTGGCCCGGGAGGAGACGAACTGGGGGGCTGGGCGGCTGGGGGCGCTGTCAGCGCGCCCCACCCGGCCCGCGGGCCGCGCACGCCGCCGGAACTCCCCGGCGCCTCCTTAAAAGCGGCCCCCGCGCGACTCTTTCCCCCCTTTTTTTTGTTACATTGTAGGAGCGGAAAGAATGTCGGAGCGGGCCGCGGATGACGTCAGGGGGGAGCCGCGCCGAGCGGCGGCGGCGGCGGGCGGAGCAGCGGCCGCGGCTGCCCGGCAGCAGCAGCAGCAGCAACAGCAGGCTCCGCAGCCCCAGCGGCAGCCGCCGCCGCCGCCGTCGCGGCGCCTACGGCCGGAGGACGGCGGCCCCGGGGCCGCCTCCACCTCGGCCGCCACCGCAATGGCGACCGTCGGGGAGCGCCGGCCCCTGCCCAGTCCCGAAGCGATGCTGGGACAGTCGTGGAATCTGTGGGTCGAAGCTTCCAAACTTCCTGGGAAAGACGGTGAGTGTCCACGCCTTCCTCTTCCCCACCCCCGCTCCGCTCCCCCACACCCTCTCCCCCGTCGTCTGACCCTTCTCCCCTCCCCCGTCCCGTGACCCGCCCCCTCGGGGGGTTAGAGATGCTATCGCTCGGTTGGGGAACGCGGAGGTGCCCGCACCTTCTCCGTGCGTGCGTGAGCGTGCGTCACACTCCCGGCCACTGACCTGCCTCTCCCCTCCTCCTGTGTGTGTGTATCTCCTAGGGACGGAATTGGACGAAAGTTTCAAGGAGTTTGGGAAAAACCGCGAAGTCATGGGGCTCTGTCGCGAAGGTGAGTCCAGCCCCCTGAAGGAGTTTGTGCAAGGCTAGGGGAAGTATCCCGGCCGGCTAACCAGGGCGGGAGCTCGAGCCCACCTGACCCGCTCCGCCCCCGCACGCGAGGATGCTGTCTGAGGAAGAAGGGGGAGGACTGCGCGTTTGGAAAATCCCGTTTCCGGGGGCTTCCTGTAACGGGGAGCGTCAGGAACCCTTCAGTGGAGGCCTGGCTGGGTGCAGTTTGAGCGGCGCTCGGTGATGAGCGCTGGGGAGCAGCAGTGATTTTAACCCAGATCCCTTCAGGTCTGACCCCCTTATGGAGAAACAAGAGGAGTGGAGGAATTCTTAGCTCCCGAAAGCTTTTTCACGAATGTTTTAGGGGGCTCTGAAAAGGAAACCTTGCCACCTGAAATTTATTGCCGACAATCAAAATGAATTTTGAACTTTAAAAAAGGTGACACTTTACCTGTGCAGCCTATTTCTAGGGGATTTAAGTTACAGAGTTTCATCAAAAGGATCATCACAACTGAGGAGCTCTTGGTCGGATTTCTTTTTTCTTTTTTCTTTTTTTTGAGCTGCCAAAATCAGCGAGGCGGTGGGGGTGAAGAATTTTATGTGGTGAAACAAGCCTTTAGTGCTCTTAGCTAGTGAAATCAGAGTCTTATTATTGGTCAGTTTTTTTAATAAAACTGGTAGAAGGGTACTCTAGGGAAATAACTGTAGTTAAAAGTGTGCCTCCAAATGAAAGGTCAGGTATCTAGGAACTGTCAGACCTTTACTTCAGATTTTCTTTGTCTGTGAATAGTCACCTTTGCTGTCTAATGCCTCTGCTAGGCCCTGGCACACTGTGGTCAGAAAGGACTTCTGAAGCCCAGTCAATTTTAGGTTCAGTTCAAGCGATTCCTTCAGTAGCAGTATGGACAAGGACTTGAGTGAGCTTTGGTATCCAAAATACTGAGTTTATATTCCCAGTGCAATTTTAATTCTCAGTGTGACCATGTATTTTGGTATAGTTATTGTCAGGGGCCCAAGAATAGGTACAACTTTGGCAAGTGGAATATTTTAAAGTCCAGAGTTGGCCCATTGTTGTTCTGTCTCCACAGTTCTTGTTTTTAGTGCCTGTGTTGCCTCCACGTTCACTGTTTTGGTTTTTTTGAACTGGCCATTTGTTGGCCTCTTGGCACTAGGAGGAAGAGTAATACCAGTGGCAGCTCTCTGAGAGCTTCCAATTGGAACAGATTAGAGAGCAAATTAGTTGATTTCTGAGAATGAGAATTGCTGTTTGAGACCGAAGGAAAGAGGGAAAGCACAAGACTTGCTGGCAGTGTTGCAATAGGAAAAATCAGTTGTTAGTCCGGTTTTAGTGTTGAATTGGCAGCCCGCCTGGGCTTAAAAAAATTAAAATCACTAGGTGGTAACTCACAGGAAGCAGTTGGAGTAGAGCTTTAGAGGACCTGACCCGCTCCTGTTCTTAGTTTCTTTCTCTGGGTGTGGATGCATTTCTCATAAAGGGTTTCTAAATCTGTGTGAATACAGGGTGCTAATTATTGGTAATTCCCCTATAGAGGATGAGTAAGTGTATTAGTGTTTCACTGGGCAACTTGGTCTGGATTGAGACCCAACCAAATTTAGTTGCCTGGACCCACTTTTTGCTGTATTTATTATTTTCAGCTGGGACATAGTCATGAGTGGATTTTACCAAGAAGATCTAGGACCTCTTAATTACTTTATTTAGGCACAAAGCGTTCATAGATTATTTGGTTGTGTGTGTTTCTGACCTATCAAATTATTTGACTGTTAGAGGTGCCATTTTTTTGTAAGCTGCTCTAATCATTCAGAGGATGCTGAAGCAGCCAGGATGGCTGAACTCTGCCTGCCTGTTTTGAGTAGAGACTGAAGTTTTTCAACTCAGTCAATTCTTGATTCATTTGTGACTTTGTGGATTTTCTGGGACAGTTTAAAAATCCAAGCATAAGGATGTTCAGCACCTAGCACAGTGGGCCTTTGTTTTTCTAACAAATAGTTCATGTCAGGCTGTTTAAGAAATGAAGATACATTTTTAAACTATCAAATTATTAGACAGTTATCCTTTGTCTTTGGTTGAGATTATCTCCTACCAAGAAAACGTGTTTTGGAATTCAATTTATACTAATTCCTCTTGTCAACAAAGTTAAATTGGAAAGAAATATGTAGATAAATTGATAACATGAATGAAGCACTCAGTCAGAAACTCCTCATCTTGGAGGATATTTAGGAATATTGGCCAGACGTTTTGAATTCTCCAGTTCACAATTGTGCATCTAAGAGTTGGAAACCTGGGTATAAGATTAAGTTGCTTAATGTTGCATTTCACCTTTCAGAATTTAGCTTTCCCCTTTGTAAAAGGAGATGATAACACCTACTTCCCATGGTTGTTATAAGGGTTGACATTAAATTAGATTATGGAAAATGACTTTACACATACTAATCCTTTTCAACCCTTTTAAATGCTGGTAATCTTAGACCTGATCTCCTAATTTGCTATTTGTCAAGGTCAGAGGTTTTTAACCTGGGGCTTGAATGGGCTTCAGGGGGTCATAGTTCCCCTGAAATTGTATGCAAAATAGTATGTATGTCCACTTTCAGGACAAGTGTTCCCAGCTTCTCTTGGATTCTCAAGGATTCTTCACATATCTCTACCCCCAAAATTCAAAACTGCTAAGCTAGGATCTCTGCCCTTTTTTCTTTTTCTTTGTTTTTCTTTTTGCTCCTATAGCTTATTTTGACCAGTTTCCTCATGTGAGACTGCCCAAGGGCTAATGCTGTGGGAGAGGTCGGAACTGTACATTTAGATGGAAGTGAGATTATTTGTGGTTTAGCTAATCCCCCTGTTTTCCTAGTAGCTCAGGTAGGTAAATGTTAGGATAAAATTTCAGTTATCTTTCAGAGGTCAGCCTATTTTTTATCTGCATCCTCACATTTTTATTGCCTTGATTGTTTTATTCTGTAATTTGTAATATTATTTGATGGCACATTTGGTTTTAGTGGAAAAAGATTGATAATACATTTTTAACTTTTTCAAAGACTAAACTCAGAAGAAAATTACCTTTATTTAAAGGTGATTTTTGAAATTGTAGGTTTAACAAAGTAATGTTTAGACAAAATTAATTGGTATGAGTAACTGACTAAGGTTTCCATATTAGTACCTGAAAATGTAGGGAGCCTTAAAAAATAAAAACATTAAATGCCTTAACTTCACAGCAAGTTGAAACAAAATGTAAAGTGTTATTGTGGGAGTCAGCAGTGGAAATATGACGTTTTCTTTGGGAAGTCATTCCTAACTTCTCTTGTGCCCATTTCTTATACAACATCAAAGTACCCAGTACTTTTCCTTACTCCAAACTCTGTATCACCATTTGAAAGTGTGTGTTATGTGACGGCTCTTTTATTAGAGTGCAAGCTCCCAGAGGACAGGCTTCTTACTGACCAAGATATATTGAGCTCCTGCACATTGTTTGTGTTCAGTAAATATTTGCCCCCAAAATGAATGAACTGGGCTACTAGGAAGACTGAAGAGTTCAAATGACCAGTTTTCCATTGTGTTGTGACTCAAAAAAAGGGTACCTGTTCTGTGGTGAGATGCACTTTCTGGCCCCAGGGGAGGCCAGGGACTGTCTTTCAGCATTTCCTGTGTCTCTGTCCTGAGTTTAGCACTCCATTTACACTTTCCAGAAAGAGTGCAGACAGGACACCACCTCTCTTATCTCTGATACTTAGGCAAGGGAGTAGGATGGCAACCTAGAGGATATCCACACTTGGTGACAGTTGACCTCCCTGTCAAAATAACAGGGACATAGTTGAGCCTAGGGCAAGATGGAAGAGAGGTTGGTTGGCATCTACAGGCAGCTAGGTTAAAAAAAAAAAAAGACAGACTAGGAAGATGGGTAGCCTCAGTCAGCACGGACTGAGTCAACATAACAATACCACCTTTTTCTTTCCTAGGGGAAAAAAAATTGTTCATAGTGAGTTAACTGAAAACAAATTAGGTATTGGTGCCAAAGACGATTAAAGTAACTACGTTATAGACATAAAACTTTCTCTCTGAAGTAAAGAGCACTTCTGTTTTTCTCTAGGGTTTCTCTTATGTTTTTCCCCCCAACTTTTCCTTTGGACAATTTGAAATGTACAAAAATAGAGACAGTATTTTAATGAGCCTCCTTATATCTTTCCTACAGCTGAAACAGCTAATGAGTCCCTGCTCCATCTTGTTTCATCTCTACTGATCTCCCCACATGTCCCAGACATCATAGTTCTTTTGCTTTTCTTTTTTATGCTTGCATGGACTTAAGCGTGTCTCCTGCAAGATGGAGCCTTCCTGTACTCTGCGCCTTCTTTTGAGGCCAGCCCAGCTGCCATTTGTGATCCCCTCCATGAGTGTGTAAGGGTTCTGCAGGTGGCAGGGCTTGCCGTTGGCCGACATCTCAAGCAGAGACCGAAACTAAGCCTCAGACAGGAGTCAGTGCGATCCAAGTTCAGAATCGCATTAGCATACATTTAAGGAGCATTCGGATGATTTGATTGCAGATCACCCACACCTGACACTCCCTGGATGAGCGCTAGGGCTGCTGTAGGCATTGTCCTTGCTGACAGTTCCTGTTTGTAACTTTCTACCTGTAAAGTCGGCGCTAACCCAGGAGTGAGAGCCCCAGTAGACCTAGAGAGACACTCCTAAGGAAAGATTCTTTCCCCTGAGTGTGGCTCCTTAGCTATTTTACCGCAAACTGCACTCTAGCTGAGAATGCTTTCTACATTGTTGAATGGTTGAAATAAAAACTTTCGAAAAGAAGACGATTAGTTCATGACCTGTGGGAAAATATGTAAAATTCAGCTGTCAGAGTCCATGAGTAAAGTTTCATTGGAACATAGCCACAGCCCTTCATCTGCTGACTGTCTGTGGCTGCTTTCTCCATGCAGTGAACCGTAGAGCTGAGTTAGGTGCGACTGAGACCATACATGCCACCAAGGCCTAAATTCACCATCCGACTCTACGGAAAAAGTTTGCCATCCCTGTTTTAATGGGTTTCTTGGTTAATGAAGGGCCATTCTTTCTGCAGAATGTGATTCTACTAGAACTTTCTGTGTTGAGGGGGAGAATCTTCAAAATAGTAAAAACCACTATTAAACCCAAAGTTAATTCAACATTGGAGAAATATGTTGAGATACATGTGAGAGTATAAGGGTTTGTGTAAAAAGGTTCCTATTTTTGTCACTTTTTTCCTTCCCTGCCACTTTTCTAGGGCATATACCTGTTTCTGGGCAATGCAAATACAGAACATCAACAGAGCTGTTACCGTCCCAGCTTCCCAGAGCCTTTGACTGTGAGGATGGGGCTTGGCTTCTGTTAAGCTCCTGTATAGTATGTAAATCCTCAGGAGAAGGAATCTAGAACTTCCATGGAATTTTCTTCAAAAGGGTACCTGACACAGATTCTTGAGAATTTCTGCCCTTGAGTTGGATTAGAGAAGCTGAAGCCCTGTTGGAGGCCTTGGAACTTGACTTACAAGGCAGATTCACCAGGAAACACATCTACATTTTGATTTATAAAGAGGGCATACTGAATCCTTTGATCTCTCATCTTTGATTTTGTGCTTGCTGGGAAGTGTCACACCTGGCACAGTCCATGCTGAATTCTTCAACCCACAAGGCTTCTCAGTAAAGGAAACCATGCACGTTTCCTGTAGTAGCAAGGGGCTTCCAAGCTGAATGTACTCCATTTACAGTTTTGATTGGTTCTTGTGAACTCTGATCTCAGGAGGGAAGCATGGGGAATTTATGCCTCGTTATTGAGTATGACCTACATGTTATGCGGTCTGCTTTTTCCCTTATAACAACATCCTGCTTCCTCGTGTCCACATCTCACGATATTCCTACATGTATGTGGACAGCTCAAGTTCAGTGAGAACCTTTACTCTGTGTCAGCATAGGTTCTACCTTATGTATTCTTCACAGCTGTCGTATGATCTAGGTATTACCATTATCCCCATTTTACAGATGAGGAAACAGAGGCCCAGAGAAGTGAGATTACCTCACCAAGAACACAAAGCATGTAAGAGACCCTGGAACCCATATCTGCCTAACTCCACAGCTCACATGCTTAACCCTCTGCTGTGCTGAGCTCATTCCAGAATGTGCACCTGCTTTTCATGAGCCGGAACAGGTTGCGGTGACCTTTGTTTTCCTTATCTTTGGTTAGAAATACTGACTTTAAAAAAAAATTTTTTTTTTCTTTAAGTAAAGAGATGAAGAGCCCTTTCTTTGGTGTGCTTTACAGCAGTCTATATGCTGTATTTAGCAGTTCTTTCATAAAATCTTTTTTTGAGGGGGAGGGGAAGTATGCACAGTTTGCATTAGAAGTAATTGGCTTTTAAAAAAAAAGATTTAAATGAAAGCTAAAGTTGCAGTGGATAGCAAACACAATCATCTGGGATTTGTACCATTTAAAAAAATCCTTTAAAAAAAAGAAGTGAAATTCCACTGTTTAAATAGCATTTCAGCACAAGATTGCTTTTAATCACATTGATATTCAAAGTTTATGGCAGTATTTTTAATAAATGTGCTCCTCTGATTATTAAAGTATTTTTTCATTGAAGTTCTAAGAAGAAAAAGAAGCCTGTTAGTAGACTTAACAGTTGGAGTTACTGTACTTTTGAGAGGAAGGCAGAAGATTACATTTATATTCATCTTGTACAGCAGGGATTATTATAAATGAGCAGAAGAAGGAGAAGAATGATTTTTGCATTTCAGGCATTTATAACATAAAACTAGATGAAGTATTCTTGTTCCTCTTTGTGATAAAGGCCCTGCTAACATCAAATACTTTTTCTCTTGTATGTAAGCTTATGGCAAGGAGAAAGTAATAGTTCATTATCAATTAGACTCATAATCTTTAAAACAGAAAATATTCCCATCCCAGGTTATACAGATGTTTTCCACAATCCTGAACTCCAGTGAGGCAGTTTGAAAAAAAAACAAAAACAAAGAATGCATTTAACCAGTGGTCCCAGGCTTTTATATTTCAAACCAGAAAGTTTCTGAAATAAATTGGGGACCAAACAAAGGGTTGCTAGCATTTTATAATGTATATAATTAGACATTATAACATATAATTCTTATCATCATAAAAATGTGAGGGCCATTGTTTTAGAATAAAGGACAATCCTTTAAATTTGAAGAAAGTTTAGGTTTGGGAAGGACTCATTGCATTGTCCTTATTTTTCACATTTCCTTGTGGACTTTTTGGAGATCAGTGTGTATTTTGGTGTTTGATAATCACTGCTTTAAATCAGCTTCCCTAAGTGTCTGTCTTGTAACCCTAGTAGGTGTTAATGCAGAAAACGGGGTTCCATTTTCTAAGTTTGCAAAAGATAACTTTAAATTCAGGCTGTACTGAGAACTCCAGTTCTGGAGTTAAACAAACCTGGGTTCAAATCTCAGCTCTAGTAGGTGAGTAACTTGAGAAAGATTTACATAGCTTTGCTAAGCCTCAGTTGACTTAGCTGTGCAATGGGAATCGTAGTACAGTAGTACCTCATAGTGACTGGGAGGATGAAATGGTATAATACGGTTTCAGCCTTTTGTATAATGTCTGGCAGAGCAACTGTTCAATAAACGTTACTTGCTAATTTTATTATTTTTGTCAATCATGAAAATGCAGTGACACGAGCGTGCCTCTAATCAAGTGGTTTGCCAGGACTCTCGGGAGCAACAGGAAGTGAAATGCCAGTTTCCCTTTTGCAGGCAATTTGTAGGCAGGGAGAGGACACCTCAGTGTGCTCAGGACAACAGAGCATAGCAAACGTACCCAAGCTCCCAGCTTTCACGGACTGTAGTGAAAATGAGAAGGGGGAGTTGACATTGCTTATTTCCTCCTTTAGTCAGTCTCTAGACTTGCAGAGGGAAGCCCAGTGTGGGGATTGACTTTCCCCTGCTTGTACAGAGTTGCATTTGCTCCTCTCCTGGAAGCCTGTAGTTTGTGTTTCTTAGAATGTTTTACAAAGCTCTTTTTCTGGGCAAGAAAGATAAATTACAGCCACCAGAATAAAGTCATCCTCACTAAGTTGGGAAATGGGTCAGAAATAACTGAGGCTACTATTTTATGATTTTATGTATGTGTGGTGGTAGTCACGGGGTTTTCTGCTTGATGAGGGAATTTTAAAAATTGCCTTTTCAATTCTAGGAAATTTCCATTTAAATTTGAAGTAGTTCTCCATTTAAATGACCTTGTTCTCTTTGGAAACTATATAGACAGATATGTTTCAATGGAAAAAAATTGTTATTGAAGTTAGTACATATTCATTGTAAAGATTCTGCTAATAATTTCACTAATTTTTTCCCTACTAATGGTAGTATGTAGCCATCATTCTCTGTAATCCCACTCTAGGCCAATTCTGAGTCTTCAGTTACAGGATTTGGACTTAGGGCAATTCATACCTGATCAGGGACACCCATGTAACTTACCTTGGGTGCTTACTGACAGGCAGGACTCATATTTGCCAGCCTGGTGATTTCACTTTCTGTCAAGGTCCAGACTCTGTCCTTCAGCAGGCCTCAGAATATTTTGTCCAGCCATGATTCCTGCCTTGAGAATCCTCTGGCTGTTTTGCCTTTGTTCATTTGCTTTTATCCCACAGACATTTCACAGGCACATTCTCTGTGCCTCTTGTGGGGTTAGAGTCCAAGGGTATAACTGCAAACAAGAAGGCACAGTCCTGTCTGGCAGGTGGTTAGCAAGTGTTGATGGAGTTACCCACTAAGTGCCAGGTTCTCTTGTGGGTGTTGGGATAGGGTGACACAAGTTAGAAAGAGCCCCTGCCCTTCCGTGAAGCGAGACACAATAAATACACAAACATTTTTGAAGGACATGGTGTGCTGTAAAGTCAATAAAGTAGGCTAATGAGTTGGCGGTGGAGGAGGGGGGGTTCAAGCTAACATGATCAAGGACGGCTTATCTGAGCTTTAACATTTGAACTGAGATGGGAATGGTGAGAAGGAAGTGGCCACTGGATCATGTGGAAGAAGGCGAAAGAGTGTTCCAGGCAGAAGGGAAAAGCAAGCATGCGGCCTCTGAGGTGGGCATGGAGCAGGGTAGAGGGAGATGAGGCTAACAAAGGTCAGATAACAGAGGCCAAGGTCAGGAATTTGGGTTTATCTGAAGTGTAATGAGAGCCTACTGGGGGGTAGTAGCTTCAGCAGGGAGTGGCCTGGTCTAATTTGTGATGTGTAAGACCACTGGCTATTGGATGGTGGATGGACTGGGGCGAGGGTATAGGGACCAGTCAACTAGGTGAGAGGTGATAGTGGCTAGATCCTGGTGATGGCGCTGGCAAGGCAGAAAGGCTGTCCTCTTAAGGATGTATTTTGGAGGTGGAGTTGGGTTTTTTGTTTTTTTTTTATTGGAGTGTAGTTGCTTTACATTGCTGTGTCAGTTTCTGCTGTACAGCAAAGCGAATCAGCCGTACGTATATTTGTCCCCTCTTTTTTGGATTTCCTTCCTGTTGAGGTCACCACAGAGCACTAAGTGGAGTTCTCTGTGTTCTACAGAAGGTTCTCATTAGTTATCTATTTTATACATAGTAGTGTATATATGTCAATCCCAGTCTCCCCATTCATCCCACCCCTCTCCCTTTTCCCCTTGGTATCCATACATTTGTTCTCTATGTCTGTCTTTCTGTTTCTGCTTTGCAAATAAGATCATCTATACCATTTTTCTGGATTCCACACATATGCGTTAATATACGATACTTGTTTTTCTCTTTCTGACTTACTTCACTCCATATGACAGACTCTGGGTCCATCCACCTCTCTGCAAATGACCTAGTTTTGTTCCTTTTTTTTTTCCTTCGTTCCTTTTTATGGCTAATATTCCATAGTATATATGTACCACATTTTCTTTATCCATTCATCTGTTGATGGACATTTAGGTTGCTTCCATGTCTTGGCTATTGTAAATAGTGCTGCAGTGAACATTGGGGTGCATGTATCTCTTGGAATTATGGTTTTCCCCGGGTATATGCGTAGGAGTGGGATTGCTGGGTCATATGGTAGTTCTATTTTTAGTTTTTTAAGGAACCTCCATTCTGTTCTCTACAGTGGCTGTATCAGTTTACATTCCCACCAACAGTGTAAGAGGGTTCCCTTTTCTCTACACCCTGGAGTTGATGATTTAGTGAAGAATTGAATGTGGATGAGGGAGAGAAGGATGGATTGGAATCTAAGGCTTGAGCAGCTGAGTGGTACCATCTAATGAGCTGAGGAATGGTGGAAAATCAGGAGACTCAGGGTCAGGAGCTGTGTTTTTGGCCACACTGTGCATCCTCATGCAGCAGTTGAATATAGAGCCCGGAGCTGGTGGAGCAGCCTGGGTTGGAGCCACTGGGTGAGTCTGTGTCATCACTGTACAGAGGGCCTGGAAAGCTGGGAGACAGGTGAGTTCCTCTCAGGTGTGAGTGTCAGTAAAGAAAAGAAGGGAGCCAGTGGCTGAGCCCTCATTAAGGGGGTGCATGGGTGAGGGGGAATCAGCAGGAGGGGTGAGGAGTCACCAGTGAGGGGGGAGGGAAACCAGGTGAGTGTGGTGGTGTAGGATTCCAGAGAAGAAACACAGTAAGTGAGGAGTGATGACCTGTGTCCCGTGCTGCTGTGAAATAGAGTAAAGCCAAGCCAGGGAATTGATCTCTGGCTGTGGCAGTGTGGAGGTCGTTAGTGACCTTAATCAGGAGAGTCAGGGAGGCAGATGCCTGATTGGAGGGGAGCTATATGACCAGAGCTGGAGAAGTGGAGAGGGCAAGTGGGGGCAGGTCTTCAGGGGGTTTTGCTTTAAAGAGAATGGAGAAATGAGTTAAAAGCAGGATGGGGGCATAGAAAAAGGCAATAAAGGGAAGGTGAGTTTTGTTTCGTTTCATGTTATTTATTTTGGATAGTATTAGGGCACATTTGTCTGCCACTGGAAATGATCCAGGAGTGAAAGGTAATTGATCACATGTGAGAAAATGGATAATCACGAGGATAATACCTTGTGATGGGAAAAGGCCATGGGATCACAGCCCAGGTGGATGGGTCAGTTCTGGGTTGAATCAGAGACTTTATTCTGTTGTAATGAGAGGAGGAGCATGTGGATCAGTTGCAGGTAGGGATGTGGAATTGTGGGAAGATAAGGTAGGGAGTTCTTTCCTGTCATTTCTGTGAAGTAAAAGAGAACGTAGGAGGTTATCAGTTGAGTGTGGGTAGGAAGAAGAATTTTGTATGGCTTTTTCTTAAAGTATCTAGACAGGGCTGATGGGGAGGTGTTACCCAAGTAAATGGGCAGTTATGTAGCCTTTAGAAGCCTCCCATGGTGCTTAGAAGAAAATCGAAACTTCCTGGCAAGACCTGTGAGGCCTTGGATGGGTGGGAGTGTGAGCCCCAAAAATCAGGGATCTCAACAACTTGAGGGAGAGTAAAGTCAGAGCTCGGAGTGGGGAAGCAGTGGTCAGGCAAGGAAGGCTTCCTGGAGGCGGTGAAGGGGAGAGTTGGAGCTTTTGTTAAGCCACGAAGGAGGAGTTAACTGGTGTGGTATGGGAGCAGCCTCTGCGGTGGGGGCATATCTAGGGCGTGGGGGAGCCTGGAACTTGGCTGCAGTCCTGGAAGGTGAGGGCTGGAGGGCAGGAGGTGGAGCTCTCCATGCACCAGGAGGGAAGTCATCCTGAAAAGAGGTCTGTACTTTGTCCAGAGGGTGGGCTCTGAAAGGTTGCCATGGTAGTAATATGGATGTTGAATTAGCAGTGGCTGAGGTAGAAGCTGAAGGCCAGTGGGGCCCGTAGCCTACCTCCTTATGTGAAATCCTCAGGGGTATAGGTAATCATAAGCTGAGGAAGTGAGGTTTCAAAATATAGCTTTAAAATCTAAAGGGGATAGTTTCTCCCTCATAACACACTTCATTGGTGTCTGTTTCTTTGTGTTCAGTCATTGATTCATTGATTTAGTGCGTATTAATTGAGCACCTACTTCGAGCTAGGTATTGTTCTAATTTTCAGAAAAACAGCAAACATTCTAGAGCTGCCCTCACAGAGTTTCTATTTTTGTGGGCGAGAGGCAGCAACTTTAAAAAAAGAAGTGAAATATAGGACTTCTCTGGTGGTGCAGTGGTTGAGAGTCCGCCTGCCGATGCAGGGGACACGGGTTCGTGCCCCAGTCCGGGAAGATCCCACATGCCGTGGAGCGGCTGGGCCCGTGAGCCATGGCCGCTGAGCCTGCGCGTCCGGAGCCTGTGCTCTGCAACGGGAGAGGCCGCAACAGGGAGAGGCCCGTGTACTGGAAAAAAAAAAAAAAAAAAAAGTGAAATATATATACGGTAGTTGCTGATGGGTGGTCTGGAGAAGGATTAAGTTGGAGGGGTACAATTTAAAATAAGAGTAGAAGGAGGTCTCTGAACGAGACTTGCAGGGTGTGAAGGTGTGAGCCATGTGGATATGGTGGACGAACCTTGGGCAGAAGGAACAGAGAATCCAAAGGCTGTGGCAGGAGAAGGTCCTGGAGGGTTCCAAGAACAACAGGGGGTCAGGGGGTCTGGTGGAGCTTGAGTAAGGGGAGTGTAGCAGCAGAAGTTAGCTGCTGAGGGCTTGGGAGGGAGTTGGGGAGGCAGATCACTTAAGGGCCTCGTAGCCCATTGAAAATCCAAATCCCTTCACTGCGACCCACAGACCCTGCTTGGTCTGGCCTCTGCCAGGCCAGCCAGCATCCCCTTCTGTTTTCCCCTGGGCCTCAGGCATGCGGGCTCCTTCCAGTTGTTCTTGCAGGCTGGGCTCTTCCCCTCTTCTGAACCCTTGCATGGTCTCTTCCCTCTCTCTCTGCCCCCCACCCCTTCCTTCAAGTCAGGCGTCACCTTCTTTTTTTTTTTTTTTTTTTTAATATTTATTTATTTAGCTGCACCGGGTCTTAGTTTAGGCACGCAGGATCTTCATTGCGGCATGCGGGATCTAGTTCCCTGACCAGGGATCAGACCTGGGCTCCCTGCATTGGGAATGGAGAGTCTTATCCACTGGACCACCAGGGAAGTCCCGGGGGCGTCACCTTCTTGAAGGAGTCCTCCACATCTCTATAGGTTCATAGCCCTTTTCAAAAACTATGTTAGTATCTTGTGTTGGTATAAAGCAAGCCATCACCAGTACTAAGATAGATCATTACTGTTAGATTTGGGGTATAAATGCTGGGTGGAAGGAATTATCACAGCAAGTTTTTACATAAGTCTCGGCTAAATTTGCAAATTTGACCTAGAGGGGAAAACCAATATAGAATAGCCACTAATGATATTCTTTGGCCCCTGGTTGATAGTGTTGACTGCAATAACATTTCATTCCCCTGTTGATTATAAAGTTTGATAGGCCATTGTTCATCTTTATTCCCAGTGTTCCAGCACCCTCTTTTTGGTTGAGTAACAGTATGCTGTGAAGAGAGAAATGGTTTTGGTTTTAGAATAACTGGTTATGTACGAATAAATGACACTGTGCCCGAATCCTCCTGTTACATCACTGGGGTTTTCTTTCCCAAGATAAACTCTGTGCTTTTTTCAGTCTCTGAATAGGAAATTTATTTTCTGCCTTCCCTTTATTCCTGTTTCTAGGCCTTTTTCTGTCTCTCTGATGCACCACTGTACTCAGGACAGACTCAGAGTTTACTGTAGACTTTGTGTGCTACACTTTCTATTCCTCTTATCTCACTTAGCACCATGTCTCATGAGCTTTTCATTGTTAACCGGCAGCTGCAGTGGCTATTTCTCTAAAAGATCTTGTGTTCGGTAGATGTTTTCTTAAAAGCTGGTGGCTGTTGCTGAGAATAATCTGTGTTGTGTGAGTTTATAATCTATCCATGAATCATAACCTTGTCATTGAAGAAAGAGTTATGGCAGGATAACAAATAAAATAACTGATTTTTTTATAATCTAAAAACCAAACCATCCAGATAGATTAATAAAGTTGGTAAGCTCTAGTATTCATTAAATGCTGGGTAAAGTTGGGAAGCACTAATATGCAGCAATTTCTTGTAGAAATGTCACAAAAATTCTTGTTTTTCCTCACTAGTAATTCTGAAATAAAAAGAGCTCCTTAAAAACAAGAATTTGATAGATGGTGTTCAAGAATTAAGAAAACATGTCAAATCCTGATAGCTATGTGGTTTGCATACCGATTTTATTTGAATGGCAAAATGCATTTGAAAAGTGTTTGAGAACTTGAAAAACTCTTGAAAATTCTAATCACTAATTTTTACTATCTCACTCACCAAACCACGTCCTGGTTGATATTAAGTAGCCCAGTTGATTGATATGAACTCATTCTTTTTTTCCCCCACCTCTGTCTTGCCAGTGGTGCTTCCCCAAAAGGGAAATAGGTTACAACAACAAAACTTTGCGTCACATATTTTTTCTCTGCTCTGGTCGTGTTGCGTTACGGTGGTCTTGCCTACGTGTGCCATGGTTGGCACAAGGCAAATGGGAGTTGGCTCGAAGGCCAGGCAGCGTGCTCTTCCTGGCCACAGAGCCCCTCACAGCATCCCAGCTGCTCTGCACACAGTGGGCTTACACAGCCTGTTGTCAGTGAAGTGACTGACAAGTAGTGGAGAGATGGCCTAGTGGCTCCCTGTTCATCCACGGGAGCTGGGAATTACTGGTTCAGGAGCCTTTGGCAGGAATCTAGAGTTTTGAAATGGTTATGACTAAATTTGTCATAATTTGGGTTTCTTTTTTTTTCTACAGGAAAAATAGGTCTTAATGTATATTTTAATGGCTTTCAAATAGTGCTGATTAGTTTGAGAGGTCAGACTTCAGTGCTTGATTTTGGTAAAAATTTAGCAGCCCCTGTTCAGAGACAGCTTTTCCTTCCATTTAAAAAGATAACAAGTTTTTTATTTTTATTCTCAAATCCCCAGGAAATTTTAAGTGCTGTCAGTTTTATGAAAAGGTAATTAAGGAGCAAGTAGGGAATATGTCTTTTGAGCAGTTGGTTTGGCATCATCACTCAAGTTCTTATTTGCCTGATGAACATATCTCGTAGTAAGATCCCTCTGTATGCAGCCCTCCACATCTTTCCCTGGAAGGCCTTGGCCAGGATTATGTCTATATGTGGGCACTGTCAAAGGAAGAGAGGAGCCAGAGTGGAAGAAGAGCCACCTGATCTTTTTCAAGCCCACAGTTTAAAATTTGGGGTGGTTCTAACACACCCCTGTTGCTTTAGGATTTTTGTACCAACTTCTAAGGCCCTAGGCAGGGGGCTGCTTCTGTGGAGACATAGTAAGAGCTTGCACGTTCATTTTGTTGAGTCTGGCTACTGAGTGCTGTACGAGGCGTGGAGTGTGGAGCAGTGCCGTTACAAAGAACTGCTAGGAGTTAAAGTGAAACAGGGGTCTAGAAGAGCTCGGAAATCAATGGAATGTATGGCAGAAGTTTCTACTGCTAATGTTCTTACCATGAGTTACTTGTAAGCAGCCCCTGAAAAAGTGGAGGGGAAAACGTGAAGCTTAATTACTCAAAATTGTAACTGAGCTCTGACAAAGGTTTGGTGAGTGGTAGCTATGGATACCCATGTGTGGAATTGGTGCTTATAGGATGTCTGGCTTTTTGACTAGGGTGTCAGGAAGGAGGAGTCCCTGAAGACCAGAGAGGGCGCTCGTGGACTTTCTCTTACTACAGAAAACAAGCCTCCTCCCTGGCCTGTAAGGCCACTGACCGACCCATCCGGTCAGGGTTCCCTCTTCCTTAAGCCTTTTTACCTTCTCTTCAGAAAAAAGGTACATCGTTGCCATCTCTCTTTTATTTTATTTTTTTACTTTGTTTCCAACACTCTTGGCTGTATATCTTCGGTTTAGGTAGTCTCCTTTGTATAACCACACCTTCTTTAAATTGACCCCCTACCCCTCAAAGTCTTATTTCAGGAAAATAATTCACATTAAATCCTGCTTTCTTTTAACGTCTCTCATCTTATGTCATGACGTGGGTGATGGATGTAAATAGTGACTGCGGTAAACCTGTGTCAGAGGGAAGAAAATCCTTGAATGTAGAAGTGGAAACAGATACATGAAGAACTAATACGTGGGCTTTGGAATCAGGGGTTCTCAAACTTGAGCAGTGCACAGTCTTTGAACCCCTTCATAGATTTATGCAAAATATTGTCTGTATTTGCATAAGTACAGTTTTCTAGGGGGAGACAATATACATTTCAGCAGGTGTTCAAAGGCCTTCATGATCCAGTAGTAATAGTGTTCAGTACTACCAGTGAAGGTACCCGGAGTCTTTTTATAAGATCTTAGCAAGGCTCCAGTATTATTGTATTTGCAGCTAAAGCAGGTTTTGTGTTCCAGTTGCCATATTCACGTTACATATTTTTAAAATTTCCTATTGGGTTTCTAGATTTTTTGTTTTGCTTATTAATGCTTTCACAGCAGTATTGTTCTCTATAGTTTTCTGGCTACATTAAAGGTTACGAGTCTTAAGTGGGCCACCTGAGAAGATGGCCATTTTTTTCATAGTAATACCTTGTGGACCTGTGTCATTTCAGATAGACAGATATAAATCCTGCCTGAAGTTGTTAACTGCACCTGTGTATAACTCAAGGGCAAGTGAGGGACAGACTTGAGGACATGAAGTGGCAGCCTGGGTGATCTTTGTGAAATTCACACCTAATAGTGTTATTTGCTGTTATTCACTCATTCCCCTTGCCCTTAGGGTGAAGCTAAAACTACTTACTGTGGCTGCTGGATAAGGTTCTGTTTGCCTGAGGCCACCCCAGCCTCTCAGCTCCTTAGCTCCTCCCTCCAGGTTCTGTGCTGTCACTGGGTAGGGACACTGCCCCCTTTGCCCAGACACCCTTTCCCTCTCCTGCTTCCTTCTTTCCCCTAACTCTCTTCCCCAACAGAAGGAAAACTGACCTTCATCTCTCAGGTCCAGGCTTCAGCATCAATTCTTCTGGGCAGCCCACCTGGGCCCCTGGGCCGGCTTTATGTCTGCATTGTGCTTTCTGTGTTAATCCACAGGACATCTCCCCATGTCATTGTGTATAGCTCTGCCTAGGTTTGTTTAAACTATTGCATAGTGTTTTGTATTATGAATATAGTATGGTTGTGTAAACCTGACCTTTCTGGATGGATATTTAGGCTGTTGGCAGTTTTGCTGCTTTTACCAGCAGTGCCCCAGTTAAAGTACTTTTATAAGCTTCTTAATGCTAGTGAAGTTTTTATTTGCTTGTTTTTTTTCTTAAGTGAATAAACAAATGTAGAGTATATTTAAGTAGATACTGCCAAAGTGCCCTCCGAAAAAGCTTTTCAAGTGTCAGAGTCCATCTAGGTGACAGAAAAGTATGTTGATGGCTGGGGGCACAGTTATTTTCTCTGAGAGTTTGTCTCTCCTTAAGGAACTGGCAGGATCCAGCTGTTTTCCCTGTCTTCCTACTCCCCAAGTTTTGGGCTGTTGAGATTGCAGTCGTCTGTCCTGTGGAAATTTAGAGCTCCGTGTTTTGAAAATGCCGTCTGACCTTCAAAGTGTTGTTAAGGGAAGAATCAGTTGTAGGCTCCCAGTTACAATAAGGTTCATCATCTGAGGTTCACAAAATACCTAAGGATTCGCTCTGTAATCCACACAAAATCTGGGGTACAATTTTTGTCACATTACCGTTGACTTTCTTCACCTACTCAGCTAAGCCCTGGCCTCCACAGTCTCAAACGAAGGCAAAAGCTGTTTTCCACCTTCCTTGAGAAAGTCCACAATGAGTGAATATCTCATATCAGGATTGGGGGTGGAATACGGAACAGAATGTTAAGTGACTGTAGTCTAAGCTACTCTTTTTTCACAAAAAAAGAGGAACCATAATTTTCCTGTGACTGTGGTAATCTCCCTTGTCCTCCCTCTTGATAAAATGATATTCTTTATTGGGTATTGAAATAAATCTGTGCAAAGTAGTTGGTTAGGTAACCTTTCTGGTGAGGGGGTAATGGTTCCTGCTGAAGGGATAATAAAGTTGATGCCTCACAGGTACCTGTTGGAGGGAGCAGCTAGTTGATTTTTTTTTTTTTTTTGTATTGTATTTGAGATAGAACCCTCAGTTTTCCCAAAGAATGTTTTTTTTTAAAAAAGGTAAAATGGTTGAAAAAAAAGTTACTGGAAGTTGGGTGGTTCAAAATTGATTCACGTGTTTAGTGCTTAAAAAGTTACTGATATTCATCCTTATTTTCATAATCATCAATTGTCCTAACTCCCTGGCAGCTGATGGCCTACACTGCATTCGTATTGAGAGGCCAAAGGCTAATTCCTCCAGGAGGTGGGAAAATCTGAACACCCACCCCTTTATATCCTGTCCTTTCGTATTTGCCTGCCAGCTGGTAGCCTCCCACCTCCCGTAGCCTCTTTGCTCCTGCCTACTCGGCTATGATTGAGTCTGGCTTCTTTGGCGGACCACGTGCCAAGGTTTCTCCCCTTTTGGGAAGAGAGTTCACAGAGAGAAAGAATTGCCTGGTTCTCTGGGTTCCTGGGGGCAGGGGATGTTTTTGTGGATGCTTATGGGAACCACGCTGAACAATGGATGGAGAAATTAGAGATCAGACAGTCATCCTACTTAAGCACCTCTTTCTAGAGATCAAGATGAGATGGGGTAGCACTGGGAGAGAGATGGCCTGTGTGAGATGCAGAAAGGGAATACTTCTGGATGGGAGCTGAGGGAAGAGAGGGTGAATGAGTATTATGCCCTGGTGACTCAGTTTTTTAAGTACTTCCTCTCTGGGTTTCTGTAATCACATTAAGAGTTTCGCAGGGTGTTAATGCTTGTTGCATAGCATCGCATTTCCTGGGTCACAGTCCCTCCTCCATATCTTCACTGATGACCTTGGGCAAGTTATGTAATACCTCCTGGCCTCAGTTTCCTTGCAAGTGGGCATGGATTAGAGTAGTGTTTCCCCCATAGGGCCGTTTTGAGGGTGCTTTAGTTAATGCAGGGTTTCTCAGTTTCATTGTTGCTGACATTTGGAGTCAGATCATTCTCTGTTGTAGGGGAATGTCCTGTGCATTGTAGGATGTTTAGGAGCATGTGGCCTCTACCACTGGATGCCAGTAGCACCACCCCCTCCAGTTGTCACAGCGGAAAAATGTCTCCGAACATTGCCAATGTCCCCGTGGGGAAAAATTGCCCCCAGTCGAGAACCATGGCTTTAAAGTTCCTTGCTTAGTGCGTGGCATGTAGAGTGTTTTTCGGAGTTTGAGGCGTAGGAGATGCTTGATAAAAGTGCGCATGCGTGAGTGAATGTTTGTGTTGCTGGAGTACTGGAAGGGTGCTAGCTCCCTCCGTAGAAGTCACATGCATGAGGTTCCTTGGTGAGACGCTCGTGGCACTCAGGTAACTGCATCTTTGGGGCTGGCTACCAAGAGGAGCCCTCCCTCCCCATCCTGAGTTTCACTTCCATTGCACAGCAGCACCCATGAAGTGTCAGAGTAGCTATTACTGTATATCCTTGATTCCAAGATGCCTATTTTTCTCATGTTTCATTTTTTCTGAAATCAGAATGGATTATAAAGTTGAAGGGTACATTTTTTTTATTCTTCCCCAAATGCTGGCCTTGACGCACACTTGATGGCATCTTTGAAATTAAGGAATGAGGTATTTCTGTGTATGTCTGGGCTTTGCAACTAGATTGGAACCTCTTTATGGGCAGAGGCCCTCTTACCTGGCCATTTTTTCCAGTACTCAGCACAGTGCCTCAAACACACAGTCTCAAACGTTTGAGCAGCCTGCACTTTCCAGTGTTCTGTGATGGTGCCCTTAAACTGCCTTTCACGTGGTTTTTGGACCTTTACACAGCTCAGGACAGAAACCAGTGCAGTCTCTCACAGGTTGGTACCAGCTGTGTTTTTTTCGTGGTCCCTATTTTGCCCTGCCACAGTGTGTTTGAGTGGTTATTTGACTGCTTTACTATAGTTTGCTTACTGTAAAGATGAGTGAGTACACAGTACAAACTAGTTTTCTAACGCTGGTGATAAGAAACATATGTCTCAAACTTTTACAGGAGGGTTGTATCATAAGTGCTTGTAAGTTATTTGAATTATACTATACGATGGCACAAAAGAGAAAAGCAGTGTGGCTGATGTCACCAGTCATTCAGTGCATACTGATCTGAAATGTGCTTGAAATGGGAGGTGTGAATCAGCCAAGATGTAAGTTCCATGAGGACAGGGTTTTGCTTACTGCTCTCTCTTCAGCATCCTGAAAGAGTGCTTAGAACATAGTAAGCACACAAATAATTATGGAGTATTGATTGCTTTCCTTTATTTGGACTCAGTTCCTGCAAGTGTCTCAGAGTGTAAGCATTTCATTGTCCTGTGTTTGTGGTGTTTAATTACATGGATTTTTTTCATACAAGAAGGACCTTAAACGCAAGCCAACTACTTAATCTGGTAGAAACAGCCATCTGTTCTGACATCAGTGACACAACTGGCTGTGTAGGACTTACTGGTAGAGCTCCATGTGGTGTCCGAGAAATTTTCATGGATGATTTCAAGCGACTTTAGAAACTAACCAACAGATTCCTCTCTTAAAATGGAACTCCACCATCACAACCTAAACAGATGAAAATCATTAGGCGTGCAAAAAGCGTTGACATCAGTTGTACGTTAGGTGGGCTTAAGCGGATCAAGGGACTGCTGTGTTTACCTTTGAAGAGCTAGAACTATATCACCAGAGACTGGGTTTCAAAGGTGATACCTAATTAGAAATTTTGTGGCTTGTGGTGCCGAGTACAGGATCCCACTGATCTCCTGTTTGACTTTCTCATGTATGGTTTTGTGTAGAAAAGAAGGGGACTGCCTTTGGTAGGTTCTAGGTAAATATTTGTTGATAGATTAACCTCAGATTTAACATGATGAAAGTGATGAAGGTCTCTCCTGGAAGAGAGCAGGATATTTCTTCGTTCATGGTTCTACTCAGCCCATACTTTGTGCCTTTGACTGGTTGGTCAGTTTTCTCCCTTGCCCCTTTGACTCCCGATTGAATATTCATGCTTTAGTAAAGAATGGAAACATTATCATTTTGTAATGACCTTAATCTGGTTTGCAAGTGTTCTACAACTCAAACCCATTTAAAGAAAGGCAGCAGGCCCCACGATAAGAAATCTCAAAAAGAAGAGTGAAAATGTTCCCTCTTTAGCCTAGTGTAATTATTTTTGCTGTTTGGTTGTATAGGCAGGCTGCCAAAAGAGAGGGGTACAAATTAATTAACCAACTGTTTGCAGAGATATGGCCATGTCATTACTGATAAGCATAGATGTAAGTAAGGCAGTGTGTCGGCTGTTTTTCTAAAATGTGGGAGGACAGAAACATGTTACCTCAAATAAAATAGACCAAACGCTTAGTGGGGGGAAAAGTATAGTTTCTGTTAGTTTCCATTTATTAGCACATGTATTTCTTTTTCCTTATTGTTCTGAGTGCTTCCTAATGTGCTGAATGGCGGGAGAAAGTGTGGATTGTCGTGTTAGTCTTTTAAAAATATAGCTGAATGCTTTGTACCTCAGTTGAACATATTTGGATTCCACCCCCGCCAACTAAAATCATTTCCATTATAACTTTTATATACCGTACTTTAGAGTAATTGGGATTTATTAAGCCAGTTGTCAATTTTAAGTAGTATTATGTATAAAGAATGTATGTCAAGAGGGAAGGGATATGGGAACAGATGTATATGTATAACTGATTCACTTTGTTATAAAGCAGAAACTAATTAAAAAAAAAAAAAAGAATGTATGTGAATAGTTTTGCCCAGACAAGTGTCTTAAACAGTTTTCATAATATAAGCAGCTGTGTCAATTCTGTAAGGACTGACACTTTGTGTTTCTTATTTATTCTTCCCCAGAGGTGACACTACTAGGACCCCTAGTTAATATCTGTTGGAGGAAGGACTGAAGCTCTGTGACCAGTGACATGTCATTGCATGCTGGTTAAGGGACTAGGATCTGGAAGCAACTAGATTTAACCTTTAACCCCAGCCCCACCTCTTGCCAGCTGTGTGATCTTGGGCCAGTTACTTAATCCTTCCATGCCTGTTTCCTCATTTGTAAACTTGGGCTAATAATAGTACCTGTACCACAGGGTTGTTGTGAGGATTTTGTAACATAAAGCATGTAGAGTACTTATCATCCTGTCTGGCCCACTAAGTTCTCCATAAACATTTGACAAGGTGGCTATTGTTATTATATTGTATTTTAAACATTTGCCTGACCTTTTACTTTAGAAGCTCTCTAGAAAACAAACACACAAGCTACTGGGGAGAAGTGGGTGTTGAACTTTGAGGCATCACTCTGAACTGTGGCTGCGCAGGGTGTTATCTGCAAACCACATCTGTTTGCATATGGTTTTGGTAAGTGAGCTTTGAGTTCTTTGTTCAGGTATGTTGACCAGTTTCCTCTGGAAGGACAAGGAGTGAAACTACAAAGTCTGAAGAAGCAAAACTGAGATAAGAGAATGCATAAAACTTTCTTGTGAAAGTATTGCCCATTAGGTCAGAAATGAGCTAACAGTCAAAACAAACTTGAAATACTTTAATGTTTCCCAGTAGTAATAAACTGCACCTCAGCTGTTTAAGCAGAACAAACCTTTGTAACATTACGAGAGATTAGGACTAGAAGTAATTAACCAGCAGTCAACCCTCCCTGCTCCCCCCCCCCCCCGTGTTCCCTTACAAATCTATCCCTGACCAACTCTGACCAGAAAAAGCAGCTGTACAAGTGAATTTCATGCATGAAAGAGAGGCCTAACGGAAAGGATTACAGAACCAAAAAACTATGATATTCAGACAAGTTGGTGTTGGGACCAAAAGAACAATTCACACTTCAGGGACCTAATCTGACCTATTCCCAGCTGTCTCCTAGGCCTGACCAAGCGCTTTCAAATAGGAGGCACTCGAGTATTTATGGAATGAGTGGAGGCGAGAACGAATGTGATTGATTTGCTTTCACAGGCATCAATGAGAACATTAAATTGAACATTAAATTGACATCTGCAAGAGTGCAACAGAATCCTTTAAGACAGAGGAAAGATTTATCTTTATTTTCATTGTAACTTCTCTTTAAATAAAGCTGCCTTTGGGGAAGCTTTAATTCACTTGCATGTAGGCAATGAGTAATCTCAGACATTTATGCATGGTTCTCATCATTCTTGGAACCGTATTTTTAATTCCTGGGTGACTTTGAATTATTGGTATTTAGTATACATGTCTTGCCCCCCCCCCCCCCGCCATGTAGAGGAAATAATGTTTTAGGACTTGATTTATAAAGCATTTCTCTAAAACCGGGGGAGAGTCTTCAAGGTGATGGCTTCCTTGGTATCTTCTTGGAAATCTCAGAGGCACCTAGATTTAAGATGTCCCCAGTGTATATTCCTCCTACTTTGACCTGGCATTCTTCCAGGATTCCTTCTCAGAGACTGGTACCACCCATCCATCCTGTTCTGCAAGACAGGAAACTTGGCATCATTCTCTGCACCACCCTTGTATCCAGGCCATTACCAAGTCATGTAAGCAGTTCCTTCTAAATATTTGTGAATTGTTTGTTTCTGTGCCATCTCACTGTGATCTCCAAGTCCAAGCTACCCTGTGTCTCTCACCTGTACTATTGCAAATGCAAATGACTGGCCTTCTCACTTTTACTTTTGAACCACGAATTTCCCTTCTACACTCCTCAGTCTGAGTAGGGTTGAAAATAGTAAAGAATCTGATAATGTTATCCTCCATTAAAATACTTCCAGTAAGCATTTCCTATTGGTGGAGTAAGGACTTCCCAAAATCTTCTCTGTAAAAACAGTGAGAACACTGACAAGAATTGACAAAATTAACTTTTTCAGAGTTCTAAAAATGAAAGGCTTGCAGGATTTATGGAGCATTTATACAAGAAAAATAACTGAATCTCTGTAAATAAATACAGCAAACTCTGTGGTGTCTTAACTCACTCTGTGTTAATGCTGCTGCACCCCACCCCCAACTCCACAGTAACTTTGAAAACCTACAAACCTCACAACTACAGTAGCTGTGAAAACCAGTAGCTTAAAAGCCATCGGAGTGGAAAGAATGGGTTTGGGAGCTTCCCTAAAGCCATATGCCCAGAAAATTGTCACTGTTTGAACTGTCTAGTAGCTCCCTAAAAAGCTCCATTCTCAGAACTTGTCTGTATCAGAGCTCACTCTGTGCCTTATCCCTAGGGTGTTTGTTTAAAAAAAAAAATTAGTGGCAATTATTGTACATTGCAGTTGTTTGAGGTGGTGATATCAGTTGAGGCTGATAAGAGGCTGACCAAAAAACTAAACAGAAAACACTGGGAAATGAGATGTCAATTGGGGTTTTTTAAGAGCTCCAACATTTTCAAGATTCCTGGGAATCTAGAAAACCAAGTGCATTAAATTAGCTATACTTCAATTGAAAAAGAAGAAAGAAAAGAAAACTGTGTGTGTGTGTATAGGGCTGTCCACATGCCCAGGAATGACCTGAGAAAACCCTAATCTCACCTCTGGCTGACTTTGAGGTTCTATGCAAGCAGGAAGTGAAGGCTAAGGCAGAGTTGTAAATTGATTGCTAGAACATTGAAGACATGTTCCAGCATGTGCACAGAGCCCCTTGGCAAAGCCTGGGAGACTTCTTGGTTCAAGATATTTAAGGAAATCCCTGTCCAATAATTAGCTAACCAAGCACACACATAACAAAGAATACAGACTTTATACAATTAGACCAGGTAACTCACTAAACAAACCAAAAGGGCAGGTGGATCTCATTTGTAGAATTGCCACATTACATTGTCTAGTTTTCAACAAAAAATTATAAGGCAGAGAAACAGCAAAATACGGCCCACATGCTGGGGGAAAAAGCACAAAATGGAGCCATATCAAAGCAAAGCATTTCTAAAATACTGTTGAAATTAAGTTGGTCTTATTCAAACTACATTGTCTGAAGTTAAGATGTTAATTGTAATCCCCAGGGCAACTACTAAGAAAATAACTTGGGGGGGGAGTAAAAGAAAAAAAGGGGAATTGAAAAGATATATTAGAATCTATTAATTTAACACAAAAGGATGCCGTAATAGAATAGAGGACCAAAAAAAGACATAAAACATGTATTAGACAAGTAACAAAATCACAGACGTAAATCCTACCTTATCAGTAATTATGTTAAATGTAAATAGAATAAACTAATCAGCAGGCAGAAATTGGCAGAATGAATTTTTAAAAATCACGATTCAGTGATATGCTGTCAACAAGAGACACACTTCAGATTCAAAGTTGGAAGTATGTTGAAAGTTAATAGAAAATATAACATGCAAACAGTAGTCAAAACAGAGCTAGTCTAGCTGTACAAATATCAGACAAAACAGACTTTTTAAAGTCATTAACGATAGAGGAGGATATTTTATAATCATGAATGAGTCAATCCATCAGGAAGAAATAGCAGTTACAAAGATATATGTACTTAACAAGAGAGCTTCAAAATATATGAAGCAAAAAAACGTACACTGTGAAAGGAGAAATGGAAAATTCAACAGTAATAGTTGGAGATTTCGATAACTCACTTTAAAGAATGGTTACAACAGGTAGGCAGAAGATCAGCACGGATGTCAAAGACTTGAAAAACATAAACCAGTTAGACACAACCAACAGCGGAATATTCATGCTTTTCAAGCACACATGGAATATTCTCAGAATAATATGTTAGGCCACAATAAGATAAGCCTAACTAAATGTAAAAGTACTGAAATCATACAAGTACAAATTACATTCTCTAACCACAATGGAGAAAATTAGAAATCAACAACCAAAGGAAAATTGGGAAATTAACAAGCTTGTGAAAATTAAAGAACATTCCTAAATAAGCAGTGGGTCAAAGAAGAAATCACAAGAGAAATTATACTTTGAAATTAATGAAAATGAAACATAGCATACCAAAACTTAACATACTGCAGCTGAATCAGTACTTAAGGGAAACTTTATAGCTGTAAATAGTTATATTAAAAAGTAAGAATGGTCTCAAATCAATAAGCTAACCTTCCTCCCTAAGAAACTAGGAAAAGAAGAGTAAACTAAACACAAAGCAAGAAGAAGGAAGAAAATAATGAATTAGGTGAACTAGGTAGTAGAAAAACAAAGCAAAAAAATCAGTGAAACCAAAAGTTGATACTTGACAACATTAGAGTGCTTTGATTTTGATAAAATTGACAAACCTTTAGCTAGACCTGACCACATCACTCATATCACTGAAATCAGGAATTAAATAGGTAATATCACCACCGACCCGACAGATACAGGGTTATAAAGGAATACTGTGAATGACTGTATGCCTACACATTGAATAACCTAGGTGAAATGGACAAATTCCAAGAAAGATACTGTCAACTTTAAACTGCAAACTTTAAAATTTCCCACAAAAGAAAGCCCAGGCCTAGATGGCTTCACTGGTGCATTTTACTAAATGTATAAAGAAGTAGGACCCACCCAACACAAACTTTTCTAAAAAATAGAAACTCATCCTGGGAGGCCAGTACCAAAACCAAAGACATCACAGTAACTGAAAACTATAGACTAATATACTCAATATACATGATATAGTATATATTTGTTATACTCTATAATAGGCAAATACTAAATACACATTTGAGCAATGTACAGTTGAGCAAATATGTTCAATATGCCTTTGATGGATGGATTGGAAAAAGTCTGTATAATATATGAATAATTTCTCCAATATTGGTCACATTATTCAAGTTTCAGTCCAGGTTATATGATGTTCTGTTTTCAGCACTTCTCAAACATGTATATAAATCACCTGGGAGTCTTGATCAAATGCAGATTGTGATTTGCTAGGTCTGGGTTGGGTCCTGAAACTGTAATTCTAACCAGGTTCTCAATGATACAGAAACAATTGGCCTGTGGACCGTACTTCAAGTAGTGAGGCTTTATCTTGAGGATGAATATAGAGTTCAGTGTACGTTTTTCATTGTGACCATTAATATAGAAGATCTAAAGAGCATTTCCCCTCTGACTTAAGGAATCTGAAACAAACTCAAGACAGTCATTACACTTTAATTTTCTATTAAAAGCTCTGAATCTTTTGTGGCATGCCTTGGGTAAGATATTTAGAGACTTTACAAATATGAGATAATTATAACATCCCTTTAAGGACGTTATGAAAGATACAGCTCTCTAGTTTGCTACCTGCATCATAGACACATGGCTGTTGGATAATACTCAGGTATACCATAAAGCAAGTAACTTGCTTAACATGTATGCCAGCTGAAGGCTAGCCATGTGATTTTGGTTTTCATGTGTTCATTACAAATATATAGAAAGTTGATTTTTCTGTGTTGATCTTGTGTACAGACTGAATGTTTGTGTCCCGTCATCCCCCCACCCCCTGCAAATTCATATGTTGAAACCTAATCAACAGTGTGATGAGTTTTGGAGGTGGGGCCTTTGGGAAGTGGTTAGATCATGAAGGTGGAGCTCTCATGAATGGGATTAGTGCCCTTGTGAAAGAGGCTCCAGAGAGCTCCCTCTCCCCTTAAGCTCAATGTGGAGGACACCATGAAAAGATGACTCTGAACCAGGAAGCAGGCTCTCACCAGACACTCAGTGTGCTGGTGCCTTAATCTTGGACTCCCAGTTCCCAGAACTGTGAGAAATAAATGTTTGTTGTTTATAAGCTACCCAGTCTGTGGTATTTTTTTATAGCAGCCCAAACAGGCTAAGTAAATTTTGTATCCTGTGATATTGCTAAGCTGGTAAATTTGGGGAGGTTTTTTGTAAGTTCTTTGTGGGTTTTTTCCCACAGACCATCAAGTCATCTGCAGATGGAGGAAGCTTATTTCTTCCTTTCGAATCTGTATGCCTTTTTTTTTGAGGTACGCGGGCCTCTCACTGTTGCGGCCTCTCCCGTTGCAGAGCACAGGCTCTGGACGTGCAGGCCCAGCGGCCATGGCTCATGGGTCCAGCTGCTCCGCGGCATGTGGGATCCTCCCAGACCGGGGCATGAACCCGTGTCCCCTGCATCGGCAGGCGGACTCTCAACCACTGTGCCACCAGGGAAGCCCCTGTATGCCTTTTATTTCCTTTTCTTGCCTGATTTCTCTGGCTAGAACTTCAGTGCTTTGCTGAGAGTGGGTATCCTTGCCTTGTTCCTGACCTTAGGAGGAAAGCTGCAGCCTTTCTCCATTAAGTATGATGTTAACTGTAGGGTTTTTTGTAAATGTTCTTTATCAAGTTAAGGAAATCCCCTTTATTTCGAGTTCTCTGGATTTTTTTAAAAAATCATACATATTTTTTCTGCATCAACTATTACGGTAGTATGATTTTTCTTCTTTAACTTGTTAATATCACGTATTATATTGGTTATGGATAATTTGAAGTATCTAGTTTCCAAGTGTTTGGAAATTTTCTAGTATCTTTCTGTTACTGGTTTCCAATTTGATTCCGTTGTGGTCAGAGAAAATACCTGGTATGATTTCATTTCTTTTAAATTTGTTGAGCTTGATTTTCTGGGCTAGGGTATGGCCTATATAAAGCTAACCACTTAAAAATGTAGAGCTAGGTGAGTAGGCAATGCCATTCCGTAGTTAATGCTGTTTTTAGTTGTATGAGAGCTGTGGGTTTTCCACATACAAGATGTCTGGCAGATGTGGTGTTACGTATTGACTGCCTTTTGAAGAAAAGAAAGTATTCTTAACTGAGTCATGAGTTTATAACCATAAGCTTAACAATAATAATGATAATATTAACACTACTCTTCATTAAGTATTTACATATACTTTGCTTACTGTGTTGAGGCAGACATAGAACTAAGCATTTTACATGAATTATCTCATTCAATCCAACAATCTCCTGACATTGATACCATTGTTTTCACCATTTTTCAAACGCAGGAACTGGATGTCTAGAGGTAAGTACCTCTCTTGAGGTTATAATACCAGCTAAGTGGTAAACTCTCTTATAGCCCATATCTTGTCATAGTCTACAAGCTTAGCTGAATGGTAGTGATGTGGGTGAGATTCCCTAAGGGTTTTGGAAGGTGCCTCTAGTTTCTGTTTGAAAGGTCAGAATTTGCTGACAGTATTTTGAGTAGCTAAAGGTACACGTGAGGTAGCTTGTCATGTATGTCACCTTTGTAACCCTACCTGGCCTTCCCTAACTCGGGTTCCCTAGGATTTTGATATTTGCTTCCTCTGTTCTTTGCCAGGTACTGTATCTCATTTTCAGTACAATTAGTGACAACAGTAGCACTTATGACTTGTCTATGGAGGGTCACTATAAGGTTGGCCACTTTTAGATAGTGATTAATAACTGTTAGACAGGACTGCTTTCTAATCTCTGACTCTTTGGTCCTCTGGTGTTTGGTACTGGAAACATCTCTTTTTTTTTTTTTTTTCTTAATGTAATTTTATTGACTGCTTTAGTTCAGACAGGGTCCCAAACCACATACATCTTGGCAGGTTGTTGATTGGCCTTTTTTTGTGTCTGGTTGGTTCATCATCTTATGTCTTATGATCAAAGGAAAGTCCAGTTCCCTTTAATTATTGGAGCAGAGAATATGAATTTGGGAGAAGTGTGTGCAGAAGGTAGAAATAAAATTCTGTTTTATCTTTTCCCAGTTGAGATGTTAAAGCTCACTTAAGAGCAGTTTAAAACTTTTTTATTATATCATTGATATTCCTTTTGATTACCCAGAACTGACAGTTACCATTTGAAATAAATTTGGGACTGACTATAGTAAAAGTCAGTTATGTGCAGACCAGCCTTCCAAGTTGGTCTATCAGGTTACTTCGAAGTGTTTCCGACACTAGTGGAGCTGAGAGTCCTAGTATCTAAGGAAACCTTTGCATAGCAGTGAGAGCAGACAGTCCAAAGGTAGCATCAGAAGTCTGCTGTTCGATAGGATGCCTTGATTGACTTTGATTAAACAAGGCGGGAGAGGCTCTTGTGAGGTGGTGAGGAGCATGTACGTGGGAGTAGCCCACCTTCACATCTCAGCTCCTCCACGTGCTGGCTCTGTGACTTAAGGCAGGTAATCTTGTTCCTCACTTGCTTTATCTGTAAAGTGGGGACAGCGACCCTGAAAGGTGGGTGGTGTTGTGAAGAGCAAATGAGTTAATACTTAGCACTGTACCTGGAACATAGGAAGTGCTCAGTAATTGAAAACCTTTATTGTTTTTGTTATATGTATTGCTTCTCAGATGGTGGTGTTGCTGTTGTGATTTTTGTTCACTGATGTATATCCAGTACCTAGAACTGTGTTTAGGCATGGTAGACTTTTTTTTTTTTTTTTTTTTTTTGCGGTATGCGGGCCTCTCACTGCTGTGGCCTCTCCCGTTGCGGAGCACAGGCTCCGGACGCGCAGGCTCAGCGGCCATGGCTCACGGGCCCAGCCGCTCCGCGGCATATGGGATCCCCCCAGACCGGGGCACGAACCCGTATCCCCTGCATCGGCAGGCAGACTCTCAACCACTGCGCCACCAGGGAGGCCCCATGGTAGACTTTTGATACATGAATGAATGATATACACAGAGTACTTGCCATGAGACCTCACATACAGTGAGTAGTTAATACACTGAGGGTACCAGAGGTGGGGGCCGTAGACCAGCAAAAGATTAGAAGCAGTGGCCAGTGTAACCCACTGACAGTGAAAATGGAAATAATTATAATCCTAATAGGTAAGACAGACCTAGCACATGCTCTGTGCCAGACATAGTTCTGAGAGCTTTATGTATACTTACTCATCTCATCCTCATAACTACACATTAAGGTAGCTACTGTTACCCTGTCCATTTTACAAATGAGGGTACTGAGGCTGAGGAACTTGCCCGAGGCACTGCTCCTAGCGAGTGATGGCACTGGAATTTGAACTCAGGAAGTCCAGTCCAGAGGCCTTTCTCAAATTCTTTTGTTGAGAACCTACTGTGTGCTAGGCACTGTGCTGCGCAGACATGGCCTCTGCCCTCATGGAGTTTATATCTTAGGGCGGTAGCCAAAACACAAATTACAAATAACTAATGAGTGAAGAGAGAGTACTGCCTGAAGAGGTAGGGTCCTGCTTTAAACTGAGTGGTCAGGCAAAGTCTTTCAGTGGAATTTAAGCTGTGATCTGGAACCAGCCAGACAAAGCATTCTGTACAGAGGGAGCAGAATTAGCAAAGGGCCTGAGGTGGGAAAGTGGTTGGCCTGTGTGTGTAACTGTTGAGGAGATGGAATTATGGCATGGATGATGAGTGGCTGTCTTATGGTTGCAGAGATCAGGCAGTGTCTTCTAAGCACTGATTTTCATTCTGAGTGCATTGGAGTACTCTACATGGTAAACTAAGGGTTTAATCAGACTAGGTGACATTTATGATTTAAAAACATCACTGTTTTTATTTTTTAATTTTAAAAATTTATTTATTATTTATTTTTGGCTGCATTGGGCCTTCGTTGCTGCACGCGGGCTTTCTCTAGTTGCGGCGAGCGGGGGGGCTACTTTTTTTTTTTTTTTTTTCTTCCTCAGTACGCGGGCCTCTCACTGTTGTGGCCTCTGCCATTGCGGAGCACAGGCTCCAGACGCGCAGGCTCAGCGGTCATGGCTCACGGGCCTAGCCGCTCCGCGGCATGTGGGATCTTACCAGACCAGGGCACGAACCCGTGTCCCCTGCATCGGCAGGCGGACTCTCAACCACTACACCACCAGGGAAGCCCGGGGGTTACTCTTTGTTGCGGTGCGCGGGCTTCTCATTGCAGTGCACGGGCTCCAGGCGCGTGGGCTTCAGTAGTTGTGGCTCATGGGCTCTAACGTGCAGGCTCAGTAGTTGTGGCACACGGGTTTAGTTGCTCCGTGGCATGTGGGATCTTCTCGGACCAGGGATCAAACCTGTGTCCCCTGCCTTGGCAGGCGGATTCTTAAGCACTGTGCCTCCAGGGAAGTCCCTAAAAACATAACTGTTTAAATGTGTATGGGTGGGGGAGTTGGAATAGGCAGAGGGGAGAATAGCCACTATTAAAGGTCAAAAACCAGAGGACAGTGATCTGGAAGATGATAAAAAAATGGCTCATGTTTACAATGTACTTTGCATTGTTCTAAACATTTTACATCTGTTCATTAGTTCTTCCTACAACCAGTGAGGTAGGTACTGTCACTTTTCCGATTTATAGATGAGGAGACTGAGGTAAAGGCTATCAAGTGGCAAGACTGGGATTTGAATGCAGCCAGTGTGGTTCTGGCGGCTGTGCCTTTAACTGCCAGGCTCTATTGCCTTAGCAAGCTAAGTTCTTCCATTTGTGTCTCCCATCATCCATTAGCTGGCCACATTAGCTACAGTGAGCAGGGAACAAATTGTAGCCCATCTTTGGCTTTCTCCACTCTCCTTCACCCCCGATCCATGGTCTCCCCAGCTCTTTGCAGAGCTCTCCCGAGCATGTCTTCAGTCTGGTCTCTCGCGTCTTCATCACATAGGCACTTCCTGTCTCACTCTGACTTTTGCATCAGCCCTTGGGGGCCACCCCCCTACCCCCTTACCTCGGTAGATCCACACTCATGCCAGAGTGACCTTTTGTATCATGTGGCTTCCTTCCTTAAAACTGTGGGTTCTCCCAGGCTTGCAGGGTAGAGCTTAAACTCCGAAACTTGAGCCTTGACCCTCTGCAGGGGGTGCACCAGCAAGTCTTGTCCGCCTCTCCCCTGCCTTTCATTGCTTACAGGGAGGAGTGTGTGGTCAGCAGCAGGGGCAGAGACCACTTGAAAGTTAAGCTCACATTATAAAATAGTCAGTTGCCATTTGGTGTATATATCGATCTCCTGCGACTTTAATCAGTGAGAACTGGGGCCCTTGCGGCAGAACATGTCTAGTGTGTGTATATTGTGTGTTTTTGTTTATTTTGCCAGCACTGAGTGTTTACTATGTGTTCAGCATGGAATGCTCTCCACAGAGTAGTTTATTTCATCCTCACAACAGCACTGTGAAATGTAGGTCCTGTTCTCTGTATTTTACAGATGAGGAAACTGAAGTTAATAATTTAACTGTGTTCACATAGCTATTAAGAGAAAGATTAGGGACTTGAATCTCAGTAGTCTGACTCTAGAACTGTTCTTAGTTACTGCACTGCACACACTAGCAAAAGAGAATTTGCCAGTGTGCACATTTGAGAAGCAGACCCTGCAACACAAATTTTACTAGAAACCGCCCCCAGGAATGGGATCATGTGTTCAAGGGAAACCTTCTCGCCCTTGAACTTTTATCTCACTGGATACCCAGTTCTAGTGGGTGACTGTATGTCATTACATGACATAAAGGCACAATTATACCCTTGACTTATGGTGGCACCACAGGGACTTCATCTAATACTTTAGTTACTCTCCACCCAATAATATTAGTACATCCATTTGCTGCTTCCTGTCCATCAAGTTAGGCATTGTTAGGCACTGTCACTAGAGCAGAAAACAAGACAGATGTGGAACTTAGTCTAGTGGGAGGAGATTAAGGCTCACACAGTTAGATGGATAGTTACCAACAGGGCATGGTGCTGTGTGGCAAAGCTAAGTCAGTGCTCTGAGAGCAGATAATGGGGCCCTGACTAGCCAAGTCTCCAAGGAAGCGACATTGAAGCTGAGACCAAATGAAGTAAAGTAACAAGCCAGGTCAAGATCTGGAGGAAGGGAGTTCAAACAGAGGGAACAGCAAGCACCATGGTGTTGTGACAGGAGAGAGCATGGTGTGCACCAGGCACAAAATGAAGGCCAGAGGGGCCAGGTGCAGGGTGCCAGCAGGGAGAGAGCCTTGTCAGGGGTCTTAGTTTTTATCCTAAGAGCAACGGGAAGCTATGGGAGAGTTCCAGATGGCAGTCATTACTTCACAGTCACACAATCCTGAGCTCACTTCTCAGACTCTGTGCTAGGCAAGGCAAGAAGTCTGCTGTCAGACAGGGCTGCAGAGGCATCCACTTATCAATTACCATTCAAAAATCATAAGTCAGTGAGTGAAGGACTGTGATGGAGATATGAATGGTATGAGTAAGAGCACAGCTCTGGTTGAATGGCGGGAATTCCAGAAAGAAGAGAGAAGAGCTTTCTGTGCTGTAGGAACAGTTGTGTCCAAAAGGTAGGATTGCAGAGAACAGGGCAGGTTCTGAGAAGACCCACACAGTCTTGAGCCTAGAGCAGGTTGACTCAGCCTGGAGAGATGGGAGGAGAAAAGAGAGGTAGGTCACGGGTCCAAGTACCACTTTGAAGCCAGCAGAGGTCTCCAAGGAGAGGAATGGCTTTATTACTTTGTAGGTTGGTGGCTTTGGCAGCAGAGTGGAGGAGGCTGAAGAGGGAAGCAACTCAGACCCTATTAGGAGCTCTGTACCAGTGTGTGGAGGCCACCAGGCTCTGACCGCGAGCACTGGCAGTGGGAGCAGCATGGAGGAGGCAGCCTCTGGCAGCTTCTGGGAGAATGTTGGGCAATGCCTGGGCTTTTGAGCCCAGCAGACCTGGGTTCAAATCTTGACTCTGCCACTCACTAGCTTGTGAGGTCTCAGTGTCTGTGTGCCTTAGTTTCCTGAGCATACAGTGGGCGTGCATGACTCCTACCTTACAGGCTGTTGGGGGACATTGACTGAGCACTTCCTGGGGCCTTCTAAGGCTTTGCGTGTATTAGCTCTCTTACTCTTTCTACCTTGGGAGGTGCCTGGTGAATTAGGTACTGTGATCGTCAACATCTGACACATGAAGAGACTGAAGTTCAAAGAGGTTATAGAACTTGCCCGAGATCACATTGGATTCGGAGTGCTGGGTAGTGGCCCACACTGTTAGCCACTCTGCTTAAAATACCTGTGACAGAGAATAACTAACTGGGGAGGAGCTGGAGACAGCCCTTTGAAGAGATGACAGCTGAGCTGAGACCTGATGTGTGAGAATGCACCAGGCATCTTGTGAAGAGCACGGGCAGAGCCTGGCCGAGAAAAAGCTTTCCAAGGAGAGAATGGAGATCGGTGTGCCTGGAGCAGAGGGAGCCAAGGAGAGGGGAGCCGGGACTCAGGGGCCAGGGAGTGAAGGGCGGAGGACAGACCTCTGGTGTATCCCGTAACCTTGGGGGTTATGGTAAAGGCTTGGATTTTATTCCGAGAGGAGTGGGAAGTCACTTGGGAAATTTTAATGGGATTTACATGATCTGTTGGAGGATTTCGAAGAATCACTCTGGCAGTCGTGTGGAAGGGATTGTCGACCACGTGGGAGACTTTCTTCCACAGTCCATAGGAAAGGTGCTGGTGACAGGCTTTACAGTGGTGGGCTGGACAGTGGAGAGAAATGGACAGAGGTGTTAGAGGAGAGCTGATCGGACCTGCTGGTGGCCTGGGTGTGATGAGGGAAAGAAGAGTCAGGGGTGTTGTGTGGGTTTTTAGTTCGAGAAGATGAGCAGGGTCATTTACCCAAAAGGGGGAAGATTTGGGGGGGCAGGGAACAGGGCAGGGTGGAAGGCAAAGCTCTCTTGGACGTGCTTGTTTGATTTGAGATGTATGAAAGACATCCAGATGGCAGTGTCTAATAGGGAGGGAGTTGGATTTGTGAGTCTAGACAGAGCTCGGGAGCTGTCTGGGCTAGAGATAGAAATGTGGGAGTCATTGGCATGTAGAAGTTTGGGTGCGTGGGAGAAAGGAGACGCACAGGGTACTGCAAAGGTGAAATGCTTTGCTACAGTGCTCAAGTTTTGTTGTTGGGCACAGGCCTCAAAATGGGGATGGCAGCACCAAGGTAACTGTTCAGGACTGGCTTTGGCCAGAGGGCCTTCAGTCTGCACGGGACTGTGAAGGCTCTGCATACATGTGCTCATGTGTCCATGTGCTTAATTAAACCCAGTCCTTCCTACCCTGCTGGCCTGGGGTCTCCAAAGTACATGATGGCCTCGGTGTGGGTGCCGGGCCACTCAGTGATTGGAAGATTGGGGTGACCTGAAACCTGAGAAAGATTTAGGGCTTACACATGATAAAATCCATTTTTTCAAATTAGGTCAGAGTCCATGGGGTCAAGTACAGTTTTAAAACTTTCATTATGTTTCATATAATGGTTTAAGTTGCATATTTAAAGACAATTTTGTAAACTTTTTTTTTTAACTCAGTAGGAACTCATTTTAACTCGATAGGAACTCTATTTTCCGTCATAAATGAAACTTTTCCCTTCTTGCATTTGGGCAAGTTCCACGTGTTAATTTGTAGATGGGCTGATTGTGAACTTACACTTGGAAAGTATTCAGAAACATACATACTGTCGCTCACAAAAATTATTTCATTTTCTCTGTTACCACAACATTCCACACACTGTTCTTGTTGCTAAGGCCTTTGGAATGTCCTAATGCAGAAAGAGGATATAAACTCCTTTTTTTCCCCCAAAGAAGACATTTTATTTAAATTATTTTGTATCCTTTAGCTTACGTCCAAATATGGATATCTGAAAGTAAAGAATTCAGAAAGCTAAAATTAAAGTTGCTTTAGGTTCTCCGAATAGGAACTTGATTTCATAGGGTAGCATGAAGTGCGTTTAAGTGTAGCATGTTTTTTTCCACAGGGATTGTGTATATGTGTGTGGGGGGGGCGGGGCACGCGTGGAATTGAGGTCACAGATGGTGCAAACCTCAGTTTGAGTCCTGGTTGTACTTTTTTTTCTGGGTGAAATTAGACAAGTTCTTGTCTCCATCGGTAAAATGAAGATTATATTGAAGGATAAACCTTATGAAAAGTGCTTAGCTGAGAACCTGGCACAGAGTGGTCTCTCAGAAAATGCCAACTGTTTATCATTATGATTATCATCTTTATTGTCATCAATTGCAAATAATTATAAGTTATTGAGGAAATTGAACCTTTTACAGAAGTATAAATTCTTGGTCCCTCACAGAATGACCCCTACTCACTTAGTTTTATTAGTATTTCTGAGTCTCGCAAAAGGATCAAAGGAATCAGAACAAAAAAGAACAGTTTTCTACATAAACATCATTGTGGCCAGTTAAATTCTTATTATTTGAAAGGATTGATACAGTTTTTAATTTTTTACAATTGGCTTATTTATAAAGGGGTGGGAAGCTAGTCCCCAGCAGTATCTGGTATCTGGCAAAGTGACATATTTTAAACAGCATCGCTTGAAATAGAGTGCTGTGAGAAATCACACAAACCAGGCACATTGCCGAGGCCTAAGTCTAAACTGAGACCGCTCAATTTAATACTTTAACTACTGTTTAATTAATAAAACTGATCAAGTTGATTTCATTAATGAAACTGTTGATTTGATATTTATAGGCATTTCATACTTTTCAGCTGTAAGTTATGAATGTTTTGCCATTTCTGTAATTCATACTTAATTGTACTGTATCAGATTTAGCATAGGAATATATGGAACTTAAGGTAAACTACTTTAAATTTTTATTTTTAAAACTGAAATGTTGGGACTTTCCTGACGATCTGGTGGTTAAGACTCTGTGCTTCCAATGCAGGGGGCGCGGGTTCAATCCCTGATTGGGGAACTAAGATCCTACGTGCCACAGGGCATGGCCAAAAAAAGAAAAAGAAAAAAGGAAATGTCATGTCAAACTGTAGCCATTGAAAATGGCTTATTACATGTTGATCATTGAATGGCTATAACCTTCCCCCTTCTCCCACATGTACTATTTTTAACTCAATGTGGGCATGCTTTCAAGGAAAATAGCACATTGTTTGGCTCTTATTTTTCATGAAATTGTTAAGCTTAGTCACAGAATCAGCAGTCTGTTAGAACCTTCTTCTGTTGTCTTATCAGTTTATGCCGTCAAAGGTGTTCAGCCCTGACATTCAACTTGTTGGAGTTGGAATCTGGAAGGAATTTCTAGAAATCATATTCCTTCGGTCTTCAAGGGACCAAATTCAAGCCATTGTTGTGAGTCAGAATCAAATCTCAGCTCTTGACTTAGACAAAGTAGTTCACCTTTCTGTGAATCAGTTTCCTCCTCTCTAGAGCAGGGTTATAATGGTATCTACCCAAGTAGTTGTGAGGATCAAATGAGATCATAGCACGTAGAACCTGCTCAGTGCTGCTGGTGCATCCCAGAATCGTGTTGGTCCCTGGTATATTTCAGATTCACAGCTAGCTATCTGTGCAGTTCAGTGTAATAGAAACTGTTTAAGAAAATCTGACCTATAGCTGTGTGTAGATATTATTATTAGATCAGTAATTTGACATTTTAGAGATTATCATCACTTTACATCACCTCGGGGCATTTTCTGTTTCCTTTAAAACCACCAAGCCCACCCAAGCTGGAGAAAGTGTGAAATTAAATCTTACAGAAAAGAAAGCAGATGCTAATCAGCGTTTTGGATCTTTTTTCCCCCTTTAAACTTGGTATTTGGTCTACTAAAATATTTGCCTAATTGAAATGTGTTAATTATCCATTCATTGCAGATGTTCTAAATAGTGCTTATAGTGTAAAATGCCAACTCTGAAATATTTAAAAGATTTAGATTCTGGATTTGAACTGTTAGCTCTGTTCCCTAGATTGTGACTAATAATTAATTGTCCACAGTTAGGACTTTTTAGTTAACCATATATTACCAGGTATCAAGTTACTGTACTTTGTTTTCATGTATATGCAAATAGTTAGTTTTACATTTGTATTTTAATTAACTTCTTAGTATAAAAAAATCCAACTTGTATCTTGCCCTATTCTGGTAACTGAACTGAGATGAATGTATGAAATGTTGTGCTTGTACTGAGGTTCTTTCTGTCCAGTGGCATCAGTGTGTAAGCAAAGGACTAGAGGTTAGTTGTGACCTGAAGAAAAAAAAGTATGAAAATAATTTTCTTTGTATTACATGCTGAGAAAACCAGCAGTTTTACTCTTCAGTGAAACCTCTGCTTCCTTTCTTTTTTTTTTCCCCCCAGTACGCGGGCCTCTCACTGCTGTGGCCTCTCCCGTTGCGGAGCACAGGCTCCGGACGCACAGGCTCAGCAGCCATGGCTCATGGGCCCAGCCGCTCCGCGGCATGTGGGATCTTCCCGGACCGGGGCACGAACCCGTGTCCCCTGCATCGGCAGGCGGACTCTCAACCACTGCACCACCAGGGAAGCCCTCTGCTTCCTTTCTTAATGGTTCCATAGAACTCAGAGACCAGATGGCTGGAATAGAATGCATAGTTAACCAAACAAAACCATTAGATGGTACAGCTTTGTGAATTGCTAGGCATTTTATGTGGTTGCAGATTCTTCCTCATGACCCTTGGTAGAGTTCATCTAAAGTTGCTTTATTGTGTGAATGTATTCATTGTTCACATTTTAAAAAATTTGTCTGGTTTACCTCATACTAATGATTTCTCGTGCACTTTATTTTAACCCTTTATAACGGTGTTTCTGTAAGCCTGATTTGATTTCTCTGTTTTAATAGTCACGGTGTGTCACATCAGTTACTTTTAAACTGGAACGACTTTTACCCTGTGTACTTTATCATAAGGCAGCTCCTTTAGAAAGTGTTGCCACCCCAGATGGTTTCATATTAACAGGAACCACATGAGTGAGTGATGCTCTCTTTCTTTATTGCAGACATGCCAATATTTGGTCTCTGTCCAGCCCACGATGATTTCTACTTGGTGGTGTGTAACGACTGTAATCAGGTTGTCAAACCGCAGGCATTTCAATCACATTATGGTAAGTGCTTAACCATTTAAAAATCATTATTAGAGGGTAAAAGGTAGAGCAGTATTAAACTGAAGACCAGTGACAGCATGGGTAGGCTATAATACCCCTCCCCCTGTCAGGAAGTAGGTTTTCTAATTCATTGAATGGGTTAATGCCTATCAGATGTTGGGTATTTTCTGAATTTTCTTGAAAGGGATGTGCATTTTCTGATTTTTATTAAAATTAGGGAAAAATGTATTTTATAAAATCTTTGTTGAAATATTGCATCAGTGTAGTAAAAGGTTTGTTTCCTTCTAGATCCCACGGTTGTGAATTTAGTGGTTGGTAAAATTATATGTACACACACAGTGTATAGAGACATGGCTTTTTTAAAGGAAATGTGACTTTGAAATGTCCAAGTTCAGTAGTTCGAAATGTATCTTGATGTTGTGATTTGTGAATGTGATGAAGCTATGCTATCTTGCCCCATCAAAATGCGCATGTACTTAGAATGAAGCATTGTGACTTCAGGAGTTCCATGAACCTCTGAGCTGTCCCTGTCTTTTAGGCTCCAAGCCTGTTGTTATCTGATGTCAATCATGTGAGAATCCAAATAAGCTTGTTTTTCCTGTGTCATAATGCTGCCTAAAGTGTTTTTAAAAAATTCCAATCATAAAACTTAATTTTATATCCAGTTAGATTCAGTAACAACTCGAAAGTATTTGAGTGCTCACCTTGTTTCAGGCATTGGGGACGTGGTATCATTCCTACCTCCATGGAGTTTAAAATCTAGCTGGAGAGAAAGGCAAAACTAACTAGACACATTTTCTTAAATGACTGCAAGTTGTTTTGTCATTGTCCTCACGACTACAAATGCCAGCTTGAGACAGGGAGAACAACAGGGTCTTTCTGTAATAGCGTGTTCAAGCAAAGCCTCTAAGGAGATGACCCTGGTGACCCGAGCCCTAAGTGATGAGAGGGAGCCACCCATGCGGCGATCTGGAATAAAAGCATTTGATACAGAGGGGAGAGCCGGTGCCCAGACTTGAAGAAGGCTAGTGAAGTTGGTGAGGGAAGTAGAGACTTGGGAAGTCAGACCTTTTGAACCAGGACCCTGTTCATGTACAGGCTTGTAGGCCAGAGGAAGAAGCCGCTTGGGGCCATTGGAAAGTTTACGTAAGGGAGTAACACAGGACCATCTCACTGGTTGACTTGCTGAGTGTAGGTTGTGGGAGAAGGGTAGAAGCAGGGAGAATGGTTCAGAGGTGAAGGTGATAATAGACTAAGGCTAAGATGGGGGGTAGAGCTGGGGACACAGCCTAGCTAGCTTTGAACCTGCAGGGCTTTCTGTCGGGCTGGATGCAGTTGTTGTAAGAGTCGCACTGTCATAATCAACATCCCACCTCTTCCCCCAAGGAATCTTTTTTGTAGTCATAAAAAGTTCTTTGAGTTTGTGGTTCTCAGTGAGGCCTGGGAGTAGGCACCAGAGTGAGTTGACTAAGATATTGTCTCCTTGCTTAAGACTCTAAGTGGCTAGTATCGGAAAAGGCAGTTAGTCAGTTGCCAAGTATTTTGGAGTTAAGGATTCTGAAACCAGACTAGACTGGATTTAAATCTAAACTTGCAAAAACCATAGGTTAGTTCTTTGTCTTGAGCAAGTTTTCCAACCTTGGCTTCCTTTGTTATAATGTGGGGACAGTAATAGCAGCCTCACTGGTTTCCAGAGAGGATGAAATGAAACAGCATGGTGAAGCCCCTCATGCAGTGCCTGGCAGTTGATAGGTATGAGAGAGAAAAAAGGGTACAGCCGTAGATACAGGAAGATGTGGCGAAAGTCGTAAAACAGTCCGAGTTCTTAAGAATAAGGAGGAGCACAGATTGCTTCTCGCACAGTAACTCAGAGCAGGCTTCTTAAAGGAAACAGCCTTCACGTTAGGCTATTCGGAAGAGCAGAGTGGATTGTTTTTCCCATGTGCAAATTTTTTCCCGTCAATTTTTAGGTGTGTAATACATGTCCATTGTGGAAAACGCAGAAAATACTTTAAAAAAAAATCAGCTATAATACCCTAAAATTGGAAGTGTCTTGATGGGGATGGACAGGGTTGCCACATACAGCTGCACAGCTTGTGCACTGAACAGCCATGTTTGGTGGCTCCAGGTTGGCAGCAGGGATGATGGGAGCAAGTGCAGAGGCAGGAAATTCCAGGCTGTCTGGAATGTACTCCACGGAGTCTCCATTAGCCGGAGCTGGTGTACCCACGTGTGGAAAAGCTGTGTGCAAAGGCAGGCTGGGGCTGCTCAGAGAGACTCAGTGCCATCAGACACCCCTGGCCTTGATATGTCGGTGGGGACCTGTTGCAGGTTTTTTAGCACCTGAGTGATGTGACTTAGTGATGCTCTAGAGAATGGGCAAAGTGGATTAGAAAGGAGTGGGAAAACAGCTGCTGTTTGTACCAAGGCCCACTTAAAGGTGTTACCTCTTCCAGGACTTCCTGAGGCAGAAGGGGGCCCTCTTGGTCCCCTCTTCCAGAAGCACTTCACTCAGTTACATACAGCACGTTTCATAGAGATGATTTTCTTTCTCTTCCTCTGTCTCTCTCATAGAATGTCTGTGTATTGGGGGCGGGGTGTGGGTGAGGGGAGGGAGTGTGTTAAAATCATATTTCTGCTCTTTTTATCTACCCATATGTAGCATACACAGTGTCTTCTAATAAGGTGCTTGTTCAATGACAAAGCAATTTTGGTAACTTCCAAAGTAGAAGAAGGTGTGGTGTGAATGCAGGATTTATATACATAATCCAGTGCCTTTTGTCGCCAGGCAGGAAATGCAACTGATAAAGGCCCCTGGGTGGGGACTTTGGACCCTCTAGTGGCAAGGGAAATTTAAAGCTGTAAGAAAGAAGAGAGTCTGGCAAAAAGATGAGGGCCAGGTGCTGAGAGAGGGATTCAGCTGGGAAGTGTAGAAGGAGGTCCCTCTTTGGGAGCAGCAGCCAAGGAGAAGGCTGATGGAAAAAACAGGAGGTTGGGAGATGGATAGTTGTGTGGGCTTGGGGGCAACTCCTCGCAGTGGAGGAAGGCACCATGTGATGGCTCTCGGCTGCTTTGGGAGTAACATCTTACTCACGTGGAAAGGAGAGGCAGTCAGGGGACCAGGACCAAGAACCATTCCCAATGTTGCCAGTGTCTCTTCTGTCTTTGGGGTGAGGGGCTGTAACAGGAAGAAGTATTTGGAACCCGTTCTTCTTTGTTGTCATTCCAGAAGGCTTATCACTGCATGTTTGTTTTCCAGAGTTAACACTAAAAGACCAAAAATGTTTTTGAAATTCAAGAAATTTCTACAATCTGTTTATTACTATATTAGGAAGAACTCATACCTGCCAAAGGAGAGATTCTACTGTCTTATCTTTTTTTTTTTTTTTTTTGCGGTACGTGGGCCTCTCACTGTTGTGGCCTCTCCCGTTGCGGAGCACAGGCTCTGGACGCACAGGCTCAGCGGCCATGGCTCACGGGCCCAGCCGCTCCGCGGCATGTGGGATCTTCCCGGATCGGGGCACGAACCCGTGTCCCCTGCATCGGCAGGCGGACTCTCAACCACTGCGCCACCAGGGAAGCCCTGTCTTATCTTTTGATGAAATTGGTGAAAATATGTGGGTGGGCAGTCTTCTGTGAATTCATGTATTGCTGATATTCATCTGTGACTTTTATAAACAAATGAGCAGTTGCTACAAAATTCAGCAGGCGGTTCCTTTAAAACCACTGCTGCCTGGCAGTGACAGGGAGGGAGCTGCAATGGCAGCAAGGCTTATAACTCAGTTCACGTTGGTGGTAATGTTATTCTGAATTGGTGAGGAGGTTATTACCCAGAGTAGCGAGAGACCTACAGACATACCTCACTTTTTGTGCTTTTTTGATTTATTGTTCTTCGCAGATAGTGCATCTTTTACAAATTGAAAGTTGGGGGCAACCCTGCATCAAGCACATTTGTTGGTGCCATTTTTCCAGTAGCATTTGCTGGCTTCATGTCTCTGTGTCACATTTTGGGAATTCTTGAAACATTTCATACTTTCTCTTTGTTACCATGTTTGTTATCATGATCTTTGATCAGTGATTATTGTTGAGAGTACAACTTGCTAAAGGCTCAGATGATGGTTAGCATTTTTTAGAAATAAAGGTTTTTTAAAAAATAAAGTATTTTTAAATTAAGGTATGTACATTCCTTTAAGTCATAATGCTATTGTACACTTAATAGGTTACGGTATAGTGTAAACATAAGTAAGTATTGGGAAACTAAAGAATTCGTGTGACCTGCTTTATTGCGATATTCACTTTATTGCGGTGGTCTGGAACCACACCTGCAGTGTAATATCTGTGGAGTGTGCCAGTACTTTTTTGCTAGCCGAGCTGCCTCTTTGGGAGTTAACTGTTAACCAGGATTTCTATTGGAGCAGTGATGGTGAGTGACTGTAGTGTCATTTTGGCATTTCTAGTTTCATAGTCTGACTGTTCTTGTAGTATAGATGGCTTTCTTTCTTGGAAACTGCATAGTAATACCATGCTTTGTTTTAATGTTTTGAAATAGTCCAGGCTGCCTCATATTTCTCTTCAGTTACTCAGTATTTTTAGGAGTCAGATGTTTCTTACTGCTAGTTTTCAGATTTAAAAATATAATTGAATCAGTGGATCCCAAACCTACTGTGCCTCCAAATCAAAGGGGAGCTTCCTAAGTGGCCCCTTCTACAGCCCACTGCAGACTAGCTGGCTGGGAGTCGCCAGGGATAGCACCCAGGCATCTGCATTCCACACAGCTCCCTAGGCTGATTCTGGCCCACAAGCTGGCCAGGATGCATTATGCTCACAGCAGATCCCCTCACTCGGTAGGGGCTGCTGCTTTGTATTCCTGTGCTTGGCATAGTGACTGGCGCACATCGGTGCTCCGAGATTTCTTGAGTCTAGCAAGGATGGCATGAAAGGAGGGCCCTGCTTTTTTTAACTGATTTTTAACTTTTTGTATTACGTGCTAGAAGTCTCACAGTACTTGCCTCTAAAACTTTACGTATGAAAGAGGGCTGAGATGGTGACATTCCCTATGGCCAGAAGCAGCTTTCTTTTGAGGTTGTGAACCAAGTTGGGAATCTGAGTGGATCACTTAGTAATAAGTGTGTTGGTCCTAAACTGGCTACTGAATAGCGTAAAACTTTGTATTCCTGTTTACATGCATTTACTCTGGATCCGAACAGGTAGGATCAGCTGATGACTTGCGGGGGGCCTCTGGGGTTCTGTGTTGGAAGAGCTTCGCAGGTGATTCTGAGAAGCTGTGCGCTTGCACTGCTCTGAGCTCTGCCACTTCTTTTTGAACTTGCTTGTGAAGACTACCGTAATTTCTCTCTTAGGCAGACATGGGCTGATCTTACCTAGGTGAAATAAATGAGTGATGTTAATTCAGCTCAGACAGGTGCTACGTTTAGCATCTCTATAATTAATTGAAACCTGCTCGAATGTCAGCTGTTGAAGTATTTTGCCTCTGATGAGTTAGGCTGACCCACTTTTTCACCTTGTGGCTCAGCCCTGAGTCCCTGAGCACATGTGCCTCTGCTACCTTTTCCCAATTTCGATCCACCGAGTTCCATCTTTATGATTTGCTTATTTAATGCCACTTAATATTTTTTCTTTAAATCAAACCACTTCTATTTAAATAAATCTTTCACAAAGAAAACCTTACTAGAATCATCAACGGGAAAACTACTCTTCTTTGCCATAGATGGTAAGTGTGAAAATAAACACAGTGAGAAGATTAAATCCTTTGTTGCTGCTCTTGCCAATGCCAGCACTGAGCCTTTGAAGCCTGCTCTCTTAGTTAAAGGCGAGACTAGCACGTTTTAGGCAAGTGTCATCCACACAGTAGCGTGATGTTACCAGAAGACTTGAAAGAGATTTGGAAAGGGAGTAAGTTTTCACTTGAGATTTAATGTTATTAATGTTGAAGAGTGATACCTACTCCATGTTTGGGGAAACACCAGCTCAAGCTGTTGGATTTGGTTTCCTCTGATGTTCAGGGAGCTGTCTCCTGGGGCCAACCCTAGCCTAGGAAATGCCTTACCGAGCGAGCAATATTCTCAGATCTCATGTTGATCTGCAAAAGGATCACAGTTAAATACCCTTTGCCATTTATCCATCAATATCACGTGTTGCGTGCCGTCCCATTGCTGTTAAGTGGGTTGGGAGTCTGGGCTCGGTGTAAAACATCTGCCCCTCTCTCAGACCTCGCTTCACAGATGGGGATGTCATAAATATGGCTTTTTCATAACTTTGTGAAGGTACCTTTAGCAGAAACACCTCTGCAATCTGAGAGCTTTCTCTGCTTGCATGTACTACAAATCCTGTAAAATTAACAGCCACGTGAATTGCTTGGACTTAATGTTCCTTAAAGTGCACTGAGGTGGTTTGGATTCTTTTAGGTGCCAGGATAAATTATATTTTTCTAAAATGTCATTTTCAGCAGAAGACGAGTAAACAGAAATTACTCATACTTTTTTGAGCTAATTAATTGGTTTCAAAGACCGTCAGTGTAAGAGCAAAATGAATCTTACTCTATGAGATCCCGTGGGCTGTTTCTGGTAAAAATGCCGATCCCATTGTTGACAACAATTTCACATGAATGAATTGTTTTATTTGGCTATTAAGTAACTTTGATTTTGGATAAAGAAAAAAATGTTTCTTTTTTCTCTCCAGTTGTTAGCTAAATTTGGCCTCTACATTCTTATAATCTGGGTCTTATTCTACTTTGAAACTTTCAGTGATACTTAATCTTTTTAGGATTGGCATTCATTTAAAAGCCCACAGGCTAATGATAATTTGTACTTGATTCACAGAGTGTTTTTGCACGTATTATCTTATTTCTTGTTCTTAGCAACCCACTGAATGGATGGTTTTATTCCCAGTTTACGGATCAAACTCCTAAATTAAATTTCATTCACACAGATAAAATGTCCAAGGCTGGGTTTTCTGTCTCCTTACATCTGTTTCTTTTGCATATAATAAGGATGTATAGAGTTAAAAGAAAATCCAGAGTAGATGTAATGAATTCCACATGTCACAAAACTGTCATTAATGACAGATGTTCTAGTTCAGGTAGAATTTTAAGTTTGCTTAGAGTGGCTGGGTCAGCATTGTAAACCCATTACCTCAGAGAGGACATTTAGTAATTTGAAGACGTAATGGTAGTAGGTAGATACTCGATTTAGCGTAGTCACTGGATTTCTCTTCAGCCTGTTCTACTTTATTTAACCCTAAATCATAGTAGTTATCCAAAGCCAAGCTACTCCTCTTTTTGTTACAGCCTCATAACGCTTTTCAGCTTCTTTAGAGAATTGGTTGGCATATTTCTGCAGTCAGTATAAAGATTGAAATTTGTTGCAGAGCCAAAAATACTTCACTCTTTTACTTCAAAGACACACGCCAGACCTTTCTCCAGCAGTCGGAGGCTGAGCCAGGGAAGGGAGCAAACCAGAGCAGGCACATCAAAACGTGAGCAATGTCAGGGTAGACATTAGTTTAATTCTCGAAGGAAATTCCAAGTTAACTATTTGATCTAAGCTTCTTGTCACTGAACAGCATGATGTGAAATTAATGCAGTGAATTCAGTTCTTCTTTACCACAAGCCAAATAGTGCTAATTAAAATTTTCAAATAACTTCAGTAGCATCAGATAAAGGATCACTTTGTCCCTAACCAATGTAATTTTATCTTTTTTTCTTAGTAATACAATAAGCAGGTACATTTAAAATGGTGTTATTTATGCCATTTGTAGGAGCAACACTTTAATTGCTAGTTATAAAATGTATTGATTTTCCTTTATACTGAAATCTGTGCCTTTATTAATGTCTGTGCCTTTGGGGTTTTTAAAAAATCATGAACTGGAAATGAATAATATCATTCACATTTAACAAGTATTTATTGAGTACCTCCTGTCTAGGCATTGCTCTCCACTGAACTAGGAAAGCAGTGGCTTTGATTTCATGCAGCTTAGGGAGGGTAGAGCGAGAAAGATGAAATCAAGTAAAATAAGATGATTTCAGGTAGTAATAAAGGCTTGGGATAGTGTGAGACAATAACTGGGGCAAGGCACTTCTGGTAAGGCTAGTCGAAGAAAGCCGCTCTGAGGAGTTGATGTGTAAGGTCAGTGATGAAAAAGAGCTAGCCATTTGAAGATCTGGAGGAGCAGTGTTCCACAAAGAGAAAATAGCAGGTGCAAAGATCCTGTGGGAGGGAATGAGCTTGGCAGAGAGGCCAGTGAGGAGGTAGAAAAACCGTGTGCAAGGAGGAGGGGGGTCCAGGTTGAGGTTGGAGAAAGGGGTGCTGGCACCAGATGGAAGGAATCAGGCTTGGCTGATGCAGGCCATGCAGAGTCACTGGAGGATTTTGAGCAAGGAAATGTCTTGATCTGATTCATGGTTGCTCTGAGGAACATAGAGGGCAAGAGCGGAAGCAGGGAGACGGTTAGTGGGCTGTGTTGCACTAGTCCAGGTGAGGGTGGGATTTGGAGAGAAAGCTTAAGTTGAAGATGGTAGCAGCAGAGGCAGAGAGATGCGGATAGAATAGGAATCAGCACAGAAGTAGAAGGCCGGCAGGGGTGGCTGATGGACTGGGATTGAGTGATACGGGAAAAGAAGGAATGAGAAATGGCTCTTGGGGCTTTGGCCTCAGCAGCTGGGTGGATTTACTTAGCTTGTAGATCATGGGGTTGTTCTTTCAATTTGTATATGGGCTTTTGTTTGTTTGTTTTGTTTTAATGAGGTGTACTGACCTGAATGAAAAGCCTTTGATGTATTGTATTCACTCAGTCTTTAGACATTTTCTAGAGATTGTGGGGATAGAAAATAGTTATTGCAGTGATGCCAAACTTTGGGGTCATTTATTCTTTTGGGTTTTTGTTGTTTTTGTCTTTTTTTTTTTTTTTTTTAGTGGAACAGTAATTTAGTGATGTAAGCCAGGAAACAAAGGGATGCTCTCATTTGGGTAATAGAAACGTATTGATTAAAAAGGAAAGGGGGCTTCCCTGGTGGCGCAGCGGTTGAGAGTCCGCCTGCTGATGCAGGGGACACGGGTTCGTGCCCCTGTCCGGGAAGATCCCACATGTCGCGGAGTGGCTAGGCCCGTGAGCCACGGCCGCTGAGCCTGCACGTCCAGAACCTGTGCTCCGCAACAGGAGAGGCCACGACAGTGAGAGGCCTGTGTACAGCAAAAAAAAAAAAAAAAAAAAAAGGAAAAACACATGTATTTGATTTTTTCATTATTAACATAGTAATGCACATTGTGAAAGAAAAACAGTAACCATCAGCAAGAGGATAAATATGCAGTCAGAATAAGTAAATCTCCATCTTACTTTTCAGGGGTACAGGTTGACATAAACCCTTGGAATGTTTCTAGACCCTGGACAAAGGAATATTTGGCTGTGTATTTCTTGTTCTCTCACACACATGGAAAATGAGACATTTTATAAGTTCACTTTTTTAAACTTAGTGATCTAGCTTATTTTTCCATGTTAATTCACATTACTTCCTTCTTTTTAAAGATTGCCTGTTATTCCACTTTCTTAATGTACTTAATTTAACCTGTCCCCTATTGGTGGACATATAAATTGTTAGTGCTGCATTATCACGTGCAGCACTTTAAACAACCCTTTTTTTTTTTTTTTTTTTTTTTTTGCTGTACGTGGGCCTCTCACTGTTTTGGCCTTTCCCGTTGCAGAGCACAGGCTCCGGACGCGCAGGCTCAGCGGCCATGGCTCACGGGCCTAGCTGCTCCGCGGCATGTGGGATCTTCCCGGACCGGGATACGAACCCATGTCCCCTGCATCGGCAGGCAGACCCCCAACCACTGCGCCACCAGGGAAGCCCTAAACCCATTCTTCTTTGGAAATGTCTGTCAGTATGTCAGTGTATTGATTTTCGACCTGGAGGCTGGTCAGAGCTGCCCTCCAGGTTAGTGCTACTGTGATTGAATGAACTACTTCAACAGGTCTGATTTGTGTCACCAGAATGAGGCAGTGAAAATGTGAGTTTCCAGCAGCATCAATCAATAAAAATTGTTAATGTTCGCCAGTGCTACTCTTGACTTGTCTGCTACATATAGAAATTATTAGGATGGATGTGCTTCAGATTTTAAAGGGGACATTTCAGGATATAAATCCATATTTTAGTTGTATTTGCTGAAAGATGTTTTTCCTGACAATCATTTCACAAGGCTAATTTGTGGGTTGACTAGTTAAGATACACATACACCTGCTGTGTCAACCCCGTTAAGCTGTGGTCTTATATCTGACCAGAAGAGGGAGTTTTTATCGCTTGGATATGCAGTAGCACCTACTTACTACCTGGCTGGGGTAGTTCCTCCCACGCACATGCTAGTTCAAGCCCCTAAAACTGGTTTGGGGGAGGGGGCAATGGCTAAATATATCTGTTTCCTTCCTCATTCCTTATTGTGTGTATAGAAATTCCAGTCTTTAGGTTTACTTCTCTATTCTGTTTTTAAGACAACAGTTCTCAATTTGAACGTCAAAGCAATTGTATACCTTTTCCTCTTGTGTGTTTGAAAGTTAATAAAAAGAGAAATGGAGGAAGGTAATTATCTCAATTTAAAATCCAAGCCATCAGCCCCTAATCACACATGATATAGTTCTTGATTTGTAGTCTCCTAGGGTGAAAAACTCCAGTATGAAATTTGTTTCATTACTTCTTAATGCTTGATATTTTAAAAAGATTGCTGAAACTCCTACTATAGAAGATTTGTAGTGAGCTTTAGAAAATTAAGGTGTTGTTTCACAAGAGTGGCTAATAGGCCTTTTTCTATGTTATTCTTACTGTGTTCAGTTGTGTTACTAGACTCTCAGTCTGTGTAGCCAAACAAATGAAATGGGTTCCACAGTCAGGATAAAGTGCTTTGATGTAATACCCGAATTTCATACTGTTTAAATTTTTCTTCCACTTTCTTCACAGTGCATTTTTTGTAACAAAAACTCAAGTGAGTTTCTTAGTGGATTTTTTGATTGATATGTGAATATATGAGATGCATATATCCGCCATATATACTTAAATAGATACACAAATGTAGTAATCTCAAACATGCTATTTTCAGTTTAGCCTACTTCTTTCTTGTTTTCTTTTTTTTAATGTCTTTATTTATTTGTTTTCTTATTAGTCACCCATCCTTGTTGTTCCTTTGGCTCTGACTCCCCACCTTCTCCAACTTGTAATCCATCTATGTAACTTGGCACATTCTTAGTATGTAATGTAGTATACATCATTCTATATTTTTTCTCATGCTCATAACTCTTTACAGACATATGTAATCCCATGTTTTATTAGCAGGGGCTACTGGTCATAGCTTTACCCCCCCCAAAAAAAGGGGGGGATCCTGTTATGCATACTTCTGCTTCTTTTCCACTCAGCAGTACAACATGGAGATCATTCACATCCCAAGATAACACTAATCCCCCTTTTTTTTTTTTTCTTTTGTGGTACGCGGGCCTCTCACTGTCATGGCCTCTCCTGCACAGGCTCCGGACGCTCAGGCTCAGCGGCCATGGCTCACGGGCCCAGCCGCTCCACGGCATGTGGGATCTTCCCGGACTGGGGCACGAACCCGTGTCCCCTGCATCGGCAGGCAGACTCTCAACCACTGTGCCACCAGGGAAGCCCACTAATCCCCTTTTTAAGGTGCGGCTGTGCGGTAGCTTCCTCAGCCAGACCGTCTGTCTGTGGACATTCACTTTGTCTCCTGCTTTTTGCCTCTATGAACAAAGCAGCAGTAGCCACCCTGCTACATAAGTCCTTAACTGCTGGTGGTTTTGTTTCTGTGGGATAGGGTCTCAGGAAAGGATTCTGAGATCAAAAAGGGTATTTATTTGCATTGTTAATAGCTGCTACTAGGTTGTTTTCCAAAAAGGCTGTTAATACTTTGTATCTCTACTAGCGACGTATGACAGTATCATCACCAGGAGGAGGTGTTTTATTTATTTTTCTAAACTTCTATTTTTTTCTAAAGCTTCTTACAGTGTTTTACACGCATATGCACAAGTGTGATTAATTGTAATTTGACTTTGAAGTCAATTTCGCAAACAAGTGCAAACTTTTGTTTACTACCAGTGTAGCATGTGTCTTCTGAGTTTGAGTGATAGTTTGAGTAACGATACGAGGCAAAGAGATCTTTCAAAACGAGTGATGATTTTTAAAATATTCATTTAAACAACTATAGGCAGTTTTCCTGGCATTTGTGGGAGATTTCTATTCATTATGGAATTTATCTTAGGGAAGAAATCTAGTTCTGTTAGGCTGAGATTCCTCTCTGCAAAATGTGTAGTCTTCTAAAAGACAATAATTTCTGTTGAGATCAGTTGCGGGGCCAGTGAAAAACTATTGCCAGTTTTATTTCTGATCTCATTATCCTCCTTGAATTTGGTGTGATTGGTCACCTTTTAACAGTGTTCACTTTGTGTATCAAATAATGACTGGGCTGAGGTCAGACTGTGGTTCACACAAAGCCTATGTAAATGAGGCTGTGAGGTTATACTTTATTTGCCTGCCTTTGAACAATCTGAACAGCTGAAAGGGGACACACACACGAAGTGTGGCTGAGCCCTGAAGAAGTGTCCACCAAACAGATCAGACGATGCCAGCCAGAGGGAGGCTGCTGCGTGCTGTTAGCCCCCAAGGTGAATTATCCCCTTTTAAACTTCATCTCCCACCTCTCCTAATCCTGTGTGAGCACCTAATGAGCACTGGATAATAACATAGCAGCATTTCTGGGTGAAGCTAATCTGATTCTGGATAGCAGGCTTCCCGGCCCACAGCTGAATGAATTGCTTGGTATTTCCAAGTTTGAAAATACTTTCTCCCCCTTTCAAGTGCTCCTTGGCAGCAGGTGAGGAATGTTAAAGCTCCTGTAAGTGCCAATTAAGGCCAATTATAACTCGCCCGGCCTGCTGAGACAGTGAAGTGGAGTGAGTGGAGGCTTGTGCTGCTGTAAGCTGGAGAACTGGCTGCCACTGGTGACAGGAACACAGGATTTCCCAACTGCCAACAGCTTGTTTGTTGTCCTGCAGAACACCAAATGACACCCCTGCTGGCCTCTCAGGATTGGATTTAGGAAATCCCAAGATTTGTTGGGGACCTCACTAGTTTCTGTAACAGAAACCGCTGTCTTTCTCTTGGTCTTCTTTTATTTTGAATGATGTCCACCATCCAGTTTCTCCTCCTTTCTAATCGTAATAGCTGACATTTATCGAGCATTTAAGATGTGCTGGGCACTGCATTACATGTGTCACCTCCTTTACTCCTCACCAAGGCCCTGTTAGAGGAGGCGGTATTACTGCTGCTCAGGGGAGGGCACAGACCCTGAGGGACAGAAGTCTCTTGCCCAAGCCTACACAACTAAAAGTGCTGAGGCCGTGGCCAAACCCAAGCCCTCGCGGCCCCTCCTAGCTGCTGCCGGTTTGCTTGTTTGCTGGGAGCGGGCTAATTCACAGAAGAATTTGTGTCAGTTCAGGACTCCCTTTGTGCAACCAGAGTAAAATTGATGAGTACACACCATCCACACCACAGCCAATACCTATAATTTTTGGTCTGTAAGGCATGGATGTTATTCTATTAAAATGGTATTTTAGTCTGTAGTCTTTTTTTAGTCTGTAGTCTGTTTATTTTTTCATAAGAAAAAAGAAATGTGACCACGTCCTCAGACCTAGGCACTGAAATATGAGCCATCATTGGGAGATTTAATATCAATATAAACTTTATTTGGATAGGATATTGAGAAATGGTTTGAAGAAAATAGTAATAATGCTTTCCAAGCAGAATAGGGTGGTATTTGGTTAAGTATTTTACTCAGGGTTTTAAGAGAGGTATGTGTTTAAAAGTTCAGTCTGAGCTTTATATGCCCAGTTGTTGTGTATTTGTTTATATTCTTATTGTACAAATTTTAATTTTTCTGGTTTGCACTATCATTCATCCCTTCTTTGACGTAGATCTTAAAAATAAATTAGGGGACTTCCCTAGTGGCGCAGTGGTTGAGAGTCCGCCTGCCGATGCAGGGGACACGGGTTCGTGCCCCGGTCTGGGAGGATCCCACATGCCGCGGAGCGGCTGGGCCCGTGAGCCATGGCCGCTGAGCCTGCGCGTCCGGAGCCTGTGCTCCACAACGGGAGAGGCCGCAGGGTTGAGAGGCCCGCATACCGCAAAAAAATAAAATAAAATAAAATAAATTAGGATTGTTTCTTTCTTGTTTATGTATGAAATTAAGTGTAGACGTATGTTTGTAGCATTTAAGAAGATTTGCTGAAGTTCATCCTGAAGTTCCTCCAGGTTACAGAAAGACGTTGTTCCCAAAATTGTCTTAGGTTGGCTGGTTCTCGTAAGGATTGTTTTCCCCACTAGCACCATCACCATCTACAAAAGGGAACATTAGAAAGGCAAGCGTTTGTGCTGGGAGACTGGCAAGGAGTCTGGTGTCCAGGCTGAGGGGTGCAGTGATGTGGAGCTGAGGCTTAGTCTGAGTCAGGTCCTCTTATCCCAGTTCAGTTCTGCCACTGATGATGTCAGGGAGACTCCTCAGCTCCCCCTTGGCGACGGCGAGGGCAGGTGGGTGCAGTGAATGATGCTAAAAAACTTTCTGCAATCAGGTAGTACGGCAATAGAATTTTTTTTCCCCCTGCTAGCTTAAGCAACCCGTCAGTGAGTTAACCTAAATGTCTTATTTTTGCTAATTAACTTTGGAAAGATTTGCTCATCCTGTGCTTCTAAGTCCTGCTGATGGCTCTTTCCTTGAGTTCTTCTGTCTTTTAAGAACCACCATAGTTTTGCATTGTTTGAACCGGAAATCTGGTGGGGGTTCGGGGGAGGGTTTCAGAAAGTCCTCTAGATCTTAATATTGCTGCTGTGGTTAGGGTCTGAATGCTTGCTGTGAAAATAAAGCAGTGTGGCTACTACTCTTTTGTTTTACAGTAAATTTAGAATTTGTGTCTGGTCTAATAGAAGCCATTTCCTATGCCTCACAACTCTTTACCACCCCTTCCAGGCCAAATCTTTTCCACACATGTAATTCATGACTTTGTGCCAAATAGTCTGTGTTGGGTGATGGTATTTTGTAGAGGAATTTACCCCCTCCTTTTGACATTTAAAAGTGTTCATTCTGAACTATCAGGCATCTGAGTCTATTTATGTGTGCAGCCTTTATTATCATAAAATTCAGATCAGTTGGCTGCTTTTTTCCATGTCTATTTGATAGTAAGATTTGGCGATTGACAAGATTGGGGAGTAGTGACGCAGTGAGTGTAATAGGGCTGAAGACAGACAAACAGCTAAACCAGGAAGGCCTGGTTTACAAAGAGCCACTTAGAGAAGTTTTTGGATTAAAAGTCTAAAAGTTCCCCAGCTTTAGTCAGTCATCCAGTGGTTGAACTCTGGACAATAAGGTGTATATATTTTTTTGAAATTAGACTATTTTACAAACATGCACAGAAAATGGGTTAAGATTTTTCTTACTAGATTTAAGGAAAACTGTGCTTAGACTTCTGTTGTTTTAAAGTATAGATAGTGGGGAAATAGAATGTGGAGAAAGACTGCTGATATTTGTAAAACTGTATAACATTAAAACTTGTAGGTTTGTCGAGGCTTAAAGTGTAGATATATAACGAATCAAGTACATTTTCTAATATAACTGGTAATAGTTGTCATTTTAGTTACTCAGGAAAATCAGGTGTGAGTAATTTACATTCTAATTCTAGCAGGTTAAATTTATAAATTCCATCTCCCTCAGTTTTGGCCAGCTGCCTTTCAAAGAGAAGGATTAATTTACACCAGCCAGGACGCCTTGTATGACCATATTAGATGAAATTAGACTCCACCCCTTGTTTTCTGTTGATCTGCCAGGACCTTTGTAATTCAAGTGCTTTTTACAGTAGTAGCAAATGTTACATAAGACCAAACATGGAGCATATTTGGAGTTGGTGGGCAGACTCAAATCATGATGCAAGCCTGCAGTAGCAAATGTGCAATGAAGCACAACCAAATTATGTGAATGGAAGGTAACAAGAAGCCTCTTCAGAACAGCCCTTCCTCCGCACGGGGGCTGAAAGCTCCACCGGGTAAGTTTTCCGAGGCAATTTTCCGAGGCTGGGCTTGGCCCGGGGCCCAGTTCTGGATGAGCTTGCGGAAGGTGGGCTAGGTCTTTGGGAACAGGACAGAGACCCACGCAGAGCTGAGCGTGGCGAGCTGGCACAGGCCCCCTTCCTCTGGTGGCTGTCCTGCCCCGCCAGCAGGCCCGGAGCACTTCGTGGCTGAAGTGGTGGAGAGAGTGCGCTCTGCAGACCCGTGGAGCAGGGGGGTAATCGCAGCTAGAGGGATTAGCTGCTGCTGGCCGTCCACAGGAGCCATGCCGAAATGTCATTTGAGTGATCTGGGCAAAGGTCAAACGCAGGCAGGAGTTGAGTTTGCTATTAACTCCAACAAAATGCTGAGGTTTGCACCAAACGGTGCCCATATCTCAAAACAGGGAGAGCAGTGGTTACGTTGCTCTCTAAAAATGGACGAACGTTGTAACACGCTTTAACTGTTTGTTTTTTATCTCACTTGTGGTGAGTGAGGTTTCATGACAGGCAGTTCACCGTGTTTCCTGTAGAACGTGTTTGAAAGCTGTTTTGTCAGATACTTCCAATCCACAGCGAAGTTTCAAGCAGAGCACTGTGTCAAGAGGAAGAACAACTTCAGAATACAAACAGTAACCCTGGGAAGTCATTCAGTAACTTAAATTGGGTGTATAAAAATTTAATTACTGACTGACTGCCAGAAAAGAGTATTTTTCTCGGTTGTGTTATTAAGGTAGCCAGTACAGCCAAGCAGATTCTTCCTGGGTGGGTTGGGCGGCTGTTCTCAGAGTGACCTTAACTCTCTGAGGCCTCGTCTGCAGGCAGGAAGTGAGGTGACAATTGAGATCTTTACTTTTCACGGGGCTCAGCTTTCATGCCTCCTGCAGTAATGACCCATGGTTCTCATTGAGGCTGAAATTTACTGCTGGTTTGCAGAACTTTAAATACAAACAGACTTTCAAACCTTTATTCAAATTGCTGTTTAATTCCCTAAAATTGATTTTTCTAAGAACTCTTATTTCTCCTCTGGCAGTTCTGGTGGTGCTGTTTCTGGGTTCATTTTTGCCTATCGCTTTTGGTGTTGATTAGCTGACAGCCCCATCCTGTAGGTGGGGCAGACACTGTTTTCTGTCTTCAGAAAAAATAAACACGTGCTGCAAACTCCTCGTTGGCGTTGTTACGTCATGAATCACCCATTCCTTATTAACAGAGCGCTTAATGAGGAGGCTTTAAGGGCTGTGTTGTGGGTCTGGGGTTTTTGTTATTCCCAGGTTCACGGTCTTTTCACCCCTTCCCCACCTTCCCCCCAATAAAGTGAAATATAAAGGCCACAAAACTATTGGGAAACAGCAGTAAGGATGTGGCTTACAGACGAGCGCAGCCCTCTGGAGCAGATGGTGCTGTCATTCCGTTGCACCTTGGACTTGCTGCTCCTTGTGGCCTCAGAGGACACTGCTCCCTGAGGGGATTCCTGCACAGAAGTTTGCGTTTTAAAAAAACAAACGAACAGAATAAAAACAGAGAACTCTAGTTTGAGTTCTGCCAGGTTTCTTTTATTTTTCTCTGTCTCCCTTACCCTTTGTGTGTGTGAGTTAAAACTGGATTGGAGTGGTAAAGGCATAGCTTGTTTTTCTTAATACTTTTTGCATTTTGATGATAGCCTTGTATCTTTCATTAGAGAAAAACTGGGAACCAGACCCAAAACGTGACTAGAGAGGTGCTTCCATAAGGACTGAGGGTGTTGATGCTTGACCTGTGCAAGGTGTTCACAAATTGGAAGGCTAAGCTTAAAATGATAGATAGCTAAACGTATAGGATGCTTTTTCCCCCAACAGATAAAGGATTAAAGCAAAAGTAAATGGAGACTGATGGAATTCTGGTTTTGGCTTTTGGTTTCTTCTCACATGTTGATACCTGAGGCGTGCAAACATTTCAAGTCAATGGGAGCGAATTCGGGGGAGATGCTGTGGATCGCTCAGACCATGAGATCCTCTTTGTTTCAGGCAGGGTGAGTGCTTGCTGTACTCTGCCAGTATCATTTGGGTAACAATGTGTGTCCTGAGGACAGCGGAGAGAGCTGCTTGTGACTGTTAGCAAAGTGGAAGTGTCAGCCAGCATGTCGTTCATTGCATGATATCCTGTAGCCAGAGATGGTGACGGCAACATCACAGAGGTGGCGTAGTTTGGTGGCTGTGTTTTGCTCAAGGCGGTAACAGCCTTTTCCCCAAAGTTGTATTTGCTCAAAAACATCTGTGTGTGTCTGTCTGAAATCATGATGATAACTCTCAGTTCAAAGTCTGCACCTCGAACAGGAGGATAGGAAGGGCCCCCTTAAGGAAATGAACTGTTATTCAGACCATTCATTGTTCCTTAAACAAGATGTCTTGTGACAATGATTATGAAGAAATGATATTCTCCCAACTGTGAGGTGATCAGTTGTTATACCATCCAGTATCCCCTCTTTTTCTCTATCGTTCCATCTCCTTTAATAAAGTATTTGGAATTTTTAAAAGCCATTTTTTTCTAATGTTTGCACAGACCTGCAAGTTGAGACAGCCGGGGAGGGCTACCTCCAGATATTCAGTAAGGTTTTCATATTTCTCACATACTTGAAAGCAAAGTTCAGAAAGAACAGTCCCCATGGGAAGAATTCCTGGCAAGAGGATTATCTGAGGTTGCCATATTTGTGGTCCTTTCTTAGCAACATTATTTACAATCCATTCACGCCTGTCCCTTCCCCCACCGGGGTTGGAGTCATTCTCCCTTGTAATCTGCCCTTTGTGATCTGTTCTCTTTCATCAGCTAGTGTGAATGGGAATGCTGCAGTGCCGCCCTGCCCAGAGACGTGGAAATGCCAAGGGACCTGGAATACTTTAGTGGGGCTTTTATTTCCGTCATAAAGCACTGACTTCAAGAGCTTGATAATTTGATTATAGACCTTGGCGAAAAGTTGTTTCAAGTGTCCCAAGTGCTGTAAATGACTCTCTCTTCGGCACTTTCCCCTCGTGTTTTAATTTAAAAACATTCTGCATTAGGGGGAGGAGAAATGCATTTGGCAGAAGTCGCAGTTGGAGACTAATTTGTTAGGGCAGCCAGTGTTGAAATCATCCTTTTCAGTTAAATCTCTCTAGTGGAAATGATGCCGAGTGCTTTGTGTAAAGACTTTTTTTTCTTCCTCACTGTTTTCCAGTGCCATTTGTAACCCACCTAAGCATGCTCTGAGGCTGCCTCGCGGCTCTGGTTTTGGCTTTTGGTGAACTGTCCTTTGAGGCACTGGGTGTCAGAGGTCAGCTCTGGATTCCACAACTTGAGATTTGAATGTTCCAGGGACAGTCCCACAGATTTGCTTCCTTTTTAGCATCAGACTACGCTTTGCTTGCTCTGGAGTAGTCTGGTCGAGTCCCTGGGGACCCTCCAGAAATTGGATCAAAGAAAAAGCAGATATAGGATTAAAAAAAGAATAGGTAATGACAAGGAGTGGAGTTGGATTGTGTTTGCTGGTCAGACACGTGAAAGTGCTTTTAGAAAAGAATAAGAACGTTTACAGGGAGAAGTTGACAGTGAGAGTAGTGAGGAGACACTATTAAATGCTTTATGTCCACACATAGTCCACGGTGTGACTTTAAAAGTGTGCCAAGGGGCTTCCCTGGTGGCACAGTGCTTGAGAGTTCGCCTGCCAATGCAGGGGACACGGCTCGTGCCCTGGTCCAGGAAGATCCCACATGCCGCAGAGCGGCTGGGCCCGTGAGCCATGGCCGCTGAGCCTGCGCGTCTGGAGCCTGTGCTCCGCAGCGGGAGAGGCCACAGCATTGAGAGGCCCGTGTATCGCAAAAAAAAAAAAAAAAGTGTGCCAAGGTTTTTTTGGTAATAGTTATTAAGAAAAAAATAGATGTGTCCACCCAAAGTGTGGTTTCACAGATACTGCTTAGGATAATGCTGAATTGGGTATGCCTGCTCAGTCACTGAATTTTATATATATTATGTATATATATATCACACACACACACACAAATAATATGCAGTTTTGATATATAGTCTGCCTCAGGTCCTGATCTTAGATGTTTCATAGTGGGTCATAATCCTTATGAAAGACAGATGATGCCTCATGAGTTGTGTTTGGTGGCCTGAAACTGAACTATGATGGCTACTTTGAGTTAACTGGGAGCTGGGTAATAGCACACAGCAGTTCTTTTCAACCTGGATGTCAAAGTAAACAATTTGATTAGTTTTTTGAAAGGGCTGCTTAATGAATGACCCAGCGTTTCTAAATTGAGCTTTTGGTATATGTAATTATTAATTGCTGTGCCTGGCCAAAGGAGCTCTACGTGTTTACCTGTGTTTTACATTTTATAGCTATGTGTAAGCTTGATTATTAAAAATCCTTGCTTTAGGGCTTCCCTGGTGGCGCAGTGGTTGAGAGTCCGCCTGCCGATGCAGGGGACACGGGTTCGTGCCCCGGTCCCGGAGGATCCCACATGCCGCGGAGCGGCTGGGCCCGCGGGCCATGCCCGCGGAGCCTGTGTGTCCGGAGCCTGTGCTCCGCAACGGGAGAGGCCACAGCAGTGAGAGGCCCGCGTACCGCAAAAAAAAAAAAAAAAAAAAAAAAAAAAAAAAAATCCTTGCTTTAAATGGGAGCAGTTATAGAGAGCATTTTCTGTAACAGAGTATGCACTCTGTTTAACCTTACCTGACCAAATCTATCCAAAAGTGTGAGTTTCATTTAGAGGAAAAATTGTAAGTTTTAGGAATCATTGCTTTGATAATCTACATAAAATTGCCACCCTTGGATCCATAAACTTGATCTTCACTTTCTTCCTTTTCACCTGCAGTTCTTCCTTAGTGACTCAGTTCTGTCAGGAAAATGAGCCAACTTTTTACTTATAAAATAACTTTAGCTTGAATGAGCATCTTTTTTGGTTGGTGTGTGAACTTATTCATTTTTTAAAAATTATTTTTTTATTTTTGGCACATGGGCTTTCTCTAGTGTGGTGAGCAGGGGCTACTGTTTGTTGCGGTGCGTGGGCCCCTCATTGCGGTGACTTCTCTTGTGGAGCACGGGCTCTAGGCACGCTGGCTTCAGTAATTGTGGCTCACGGGCTCTGGAGCGCAAGCTCAGTAGTTGTGGTGCACGGGCTTCGTTGCTCCGCGGCATGTGGGATCTTCCCGGACCAGGGCTCGAACCCATGTCCCCTGCATTGGCAGGCGAATTCTTAACCACTGCACCACCAGGGAAGCCCTATTCATTTTTAATGAATTCTAAACGTTGTTCTTCTGAGCTGTTGACTAAGGAGAGCTTAGTATCTTCCTGGACTGACATGTAAACTAAATCTATAAACTGAGTCTCTACCACACTGGGGAAGGTAGAGTAAGTGGTTTTGGTTTGTTCTTCACTGGTTTCTGTCTGCTTGGCCTTTCTCACTTGAGTCTGTAACTGGCATTACCTGGACTAACAGGGGGCCTCTGTCTTACTCCCTGTGGAGTTTCCAGTACCTGGTCCACAGTCAGCCCTGGGCTGCAGGCTTTACACCTCTGTTATTTAATCCCAACAGCCCTGCAGGGTAGGCTTGACAGATGAAGAGTCTGCCAAAGTAGATAGAGTCAGGTCTTTTCCCAGGGTCACCCAGCTAGTTAGTGACAGAACAAGGGTTTGAACCCACGTGTGTCTGACTCCAGCGTTCTTGCCCCTTCAAGTGATCTATTTTTTTTTAAAAAAGTTATTTTGGTTTTACTTTGGCTTCTATTCAAGCCGGTTAGTTAATCAAGACTGTGCCCAACAGCCTCTGCTGGGAAGGCAAGCAGGACCAGGGCGTGACTGCAGGCATGCATAATGGTGTTGGTCTGTGGGGGCCGGCCAGCCTAATCCTATAGAACAGGTATTTCTGTTATAGGTATAGAACAGGTATAACTGCTCCTCCTCATGGGTTCTTTGTAGAGCATATCCATCTGGGAACTCTCTAAGTGATTCTTTTTAGCCAGGCCAGAAAGACAGCTCTGACTGGCACTTTCTACCAAAATTCACTCTTCAAACCATCTTTAATTAGTTTCCCTGTGGGAAAAAAAAACAAATGCAACACTGGCTGACACCCATAGCTAATCTTTAGGATAGCAACTTCCAAAATAGGAAGATTAAATCCACAACAGCCTGGGTTTCCCTTAAACAGATTCTGGATCCCCACCCCAAATTTACCAAAACTCTGTCTTAAACTTGTATGTTCCAACTCTGCCGCCCTTTGTGCTAATAGCCTGCACTTGCGGAGCACTTGGAAAGATGACATATGCCGCAGCCCTCACCGTCACCCCTCTGCCTGCCTTTGGACCGTGCACTGTGACCTGCTAAAGACACCGCTTAAGGTGGACTGTCATGTGGTCCCGCCTGGGCACTAGAGTCAGCCTGCCTGGGGTTGCATCCTGATCCAGCCTCTTCGCTAGCTGGGTGATGTTGGGCGACTGACCTGAGTCCTTTAAAGCCTTGGCTTTCTCATCTGGAAAGTGGGGATCATGGCAATATCTGCTCTGTAGGAAGATGGTTAGGACTAAATGAGGCAATCCCTATAAATTTTGTAGCCTGGTGCCTGATGGGTGGTTTCTGCCCACTAAC